>NC_139405.1:40517794-41748089 GCF_905368555.1 Meleagris gallopavo
CTTGTTTCCCCCTCTTCCCTTTTCCTGAAGGAGTGTAGGCACGTAAATAGTTTGATTCAAATACACTGTGGATTAGACAAAGGGGCAGTTGGAACAGATGGGGATAAGGTTACTTTGAAGGCAGAGTCACTTTATTTAGCACACCCTCTCTACCAGTGCAGTAAAATAAAGTAGTTTTGCACTTGGATATAAATTCTTTCTGAGAAAGGACCTTCACCTTCCTTCCCTGTCTCTTGCTACAAATTTAAAGAAAGCATAGGCTTGTATAAGGTGCTAAATACACTCTTATACTGTGGGTTAATCAAAACTGTTCTCCAAACTTCAAGTGAATGGAAACACAAGTAAGTATGTGGTTATGGTTGCAGGAAACCTGTTTGGAAGCTATTGGTACAGGTAAATTATTTTTACTTTTGGCTGACCTTTGGACAGGAATGGAAAGAAAATACCAGTATCTACTGAATCAGTATTTTTATTACCAAAAAAAATTGTTCTTAATATAAAAAAAAGGAATTGACTTTGGCTGAAATCTGTAGCGGATTATATGTACATATGCATTCGGGGAATTACTGAGCACTTCCTAGACTGTTTTGCTTTCTGTCTTTATTACGTTTCGTTTACTGAAGAACATGTTCTTCCTCTATCACTGAATTCATATTTTCAACATTTTTGTTGTTGTTGCTCGTGTTATGGTGTTGTTTATACATCACTTACTGGTCTTTTTTTTCTATAGAGAAGAAAGTGTGAGAAAATCCAGTCATTATATAACAGAAAAGTAATTTGAATGGCATCACAAATGTAGCAGAATTAGCATGACGGGAGCCTACAGAAGGAAAATATTTATTTTGGAGTTATTCCATTTTTTTATGAATACCTGAATACCATTTCTGTTTAAGCAGACTTTTTTTTTTAAACTATTGAATTTAAAAATAATTAGAAGGACAGTATTTCTGTTGGGAGAGAATTGTCTGAAATACAGGGTTGTGTTCCTAGCCCTTTCGTGTATGTTTTGTGTAGCAGCTGTTCAGTACGAAAGTAGTCTCTAGTGAAGACTAGATTGAGGTCTTCTCTACCCTGACAATGCTTCAGTGGTTAGCTACACATGTGCTTCCATCTGCATCTGCTTGTCTTTACTTTTCTCTGACCCAGTGAATCTTGTTACATAATGTGAACGATTCTGAAGAGTGCTGCATCCAGCACTAGGGAGCACATCTTGAAAGGTGGGAGGTAAGAGGTTAAATGCATTGTAGGCTAAGATGTGTGATTGGCTAACCTCTCTTTTTAGACAGCAGTTTGAATACACACACTTGGTAGATGCTACTGAAGCTGTAGAACTTCATAACATTTTTTAAAGGAAATATATGAGCTAAAGTGTTGATTTAGGAAAAGTGTGGAAAAGCATAAGTTAATAGAATTCCTGTGTTTCACAGAATTTATCTCAAAACAACAACAACCAAAAAACAATAAAATGTTTTGACAACTATTTTAGGAGGAATTGTGACTTAGAGATTTAGCCAAAAATGAATGCGCTCCTCCTCAATTAAAATAAAACTGAGAACGTGGAATTGAAAGTTAATTTTTATTGCATAACTTTGGCAAAGTTTTGCAAGCCACTGAATTATGGTGGAAAAAATTCAGCTTCACTTAACATCTCTCTCTGTGATATGCTGCCTTCATTAAAGCATGAACCTGTATTTCTTCTTGGATCAGAACCTGTTGGACGACACTCTCTGTGATTCAATGTTTATTCTCCTGACTCTTGCTGGTCTTGCCTATCTTTTCCCTGAGCTTATTTCCGTGAAAGAGACAGAGGACATTAGCTTTAAAGAGGAAAAGAAAACTGTCATTAAGGCAATTTAGAGTCAGAAGGGATAAAGATTATGGAGTGTAATGATAAGCATAGTCCTGTTTTCTGCCTGTTCTCTGCTGAAGACTGTCCTTACTGTTAGCAGTACTAATGCAACCTTTACAACAAAATTCAGCTGAAGAATAATTAGCTTGCAATATGAGCTAAAAAATGTCATAAATCCATTTTTCTATCTCCTCACACATGCACCAAGTGTATTTAGTCTAGAGAACATATGCTTCGTGTCAAGCACCTGAATTCTTGAATTCTGCTCTTTACAATATTTTCTTAATTTCTATTCTAAGTTTTTCTAACAAAGTTAGAAAACTTAATACACTGAAGTGTATTAAGCAAAATGACGTTTGTCCTGTCTTGCCATCCCTGCAGTTCCAAAGAACATGTAAAAGTGTACAACAAAGATGTGGAATAAGATTTGGATCTTTAATGACACTAACAACTAAGAAGTGTCATAGCATTACTAGGTATTGCAATACTACAGAAAAGTTTTAATAAATTGTTCCAGAGGATGTAGGAGCATTTGGGAAGGATGATCTGTCCCTGTTCTCATGAGTACCTTCTTTCTTCAGCTGTTTAGACACAGGAGCACGTTGTTCTGGAGGCAGAAGTACAGCTTGTAATGCATCTTGCTCTCTTCTCCTGCAGTGTACTGCTTTCCTTCCTGGATTCATCCTGAAATTTGCACTTCTTACTTCCGCATAATTTTTGTCTCATTTTCTTCAGGCTTCTCATTAATTGTATGGGCATAACAGCTGCGGTCTTCACTGGCACTGTGGTGAAGTACAGCCTGACTGCAGTCTTTGCATCTCATCTTTGCTGGAGTTAAAAGACCATTGCTAATACTACTTTTATTCTTGAAAGAAAGTCCTGTATAAAGCCTGTGCTGCAGGGCCAGGTGAAATATAGAGTGACACAGCTTGTTATGAAGAAAAGATTACAGTGCTACTGAGATAAAACAGATGTCAGCATCTAAAAAATGCCCATTGAGTCATGGTGTATTATCAATATTATCAGAGCAAAGAATGGAGAGCCAGTTTGGAAAGAGGAGAATGGATGGATGTAGTCTTGCAGCCTATAACATAAAGGGAATTTGGGAGGGTACTGTGACTAGAACTTTTCTGAAAACTTCTCTTTTTTAAATCTAATGATTTGGCAATGTTGTAATCTGCTTTTGGTATGAAGCAAATAACCAAGACTCTTTCCTTAATATTTTTAAATCAATAAAGTAGAATCAGCTGTATTGTTTCTGAATGGAAAACTTCACAGGCAAGAACCTGAGCAGTTCTGTGTACAGACTCTTTACTAACATGTGGTCTTTTACTTTCCATCAGAGAAAATGATTTCATGCCTACAGACACAGCATACTGCTTTATTTTGTGTCACTATAGCAATTGTATCTTGTTTGGGTTCCTCTTGCCTCTTTCACCCATGTGAACTGATCATATTCCAAGCGCTTAAGTCATTGTAGCTGTGGTGTGGCTATATGTTTTAAAACTAAAGCTGCTGCTTATATATTATTAGCAATTCAGTGCTTCTTCTGACTAGTTTCCTGAAAGATATAAAAAGCAGAGGGGAGAATCTTACTGTTTGAGGTAGTGTTTCCAATTAACAAGCTTGCTTGCTCTATCTTTTTAGGAAGGGCGCAGTGATTTCAACACATTAATTGAGATCCTACTACTTTTCTGAAGTAGTATGGCAATATCTATGTGGAATGCTACAAAGGATAAGGATCCAGAAATTAAAAATGGATACTTATTTTTCTGTCCATTTTTAGATAGCTGACTGAAGCCATTAGATAGTTTTAATTCTGTATCCTGGACTGAATACAGATTTTGTGAGGTATATAAACAGCATGCAATTAAGTAGATTTACAGTGAGCCTCTCAGTGAATATGGTCTTGAATAGGATGTTTGACACTGAGTACTGTCAGATTTCATTGGTGTTGACTTGGATTAGAGAATCTTTGGAGTTGACTGTTGGATTTGTTTTCTGAGTGAGACATTCAGTGTTTTTCAGGAGCTGCCTTGGTCCGTGAATCTTTTCATAAATTGGAAAGACTGTTAATTGAATGCAAAAGTTTTTAGGATGTATATCTTGTAGCAGTTTGCTGTCTGCAAGGTCAAACTGAGTTACTCTGGGGCTTATTCAAGATTAAAAAATTGCACTATTCCCTGTAAACATATATATAAGCATACATATATATATTTCATTTTAATCAACTTTAGTTAGGCATTTGAAAAATTATCCTCATTTATAGAAATCTCTTTAAAGATGTGGAAGACACGGAAGTATATCTAGCTATTATGAAACATTCCTAACTTCACTGCAGGCTGAATCTTTAGTCCTCTTTACTGTAATTTGGTGTATCCATAGTGTTTTACTTCTCTGAGGTGAAAATTATTTCATTGTTTTTTAGGCTTACATATATGAGATGCATTCGAGTGCCTTTTCATATAAACTGGGAGGACACACAGAATCTGTCACTAATGTGGCTTTTAGTCCCTTTTTGCCGCAGGTAAGTCTCTTTTTTTTTTTTTTTTTTTCTTTGTAATTAAAACATTTAAAATGTTCACTCAAGTCACTACAAAAAGAAATACGTGTAATTTAAAGAAGGTTTTAGTGTCTAGAATCACCTTAAAAAAAAAAAAACAAAAACCTCAGATCTTACCATTCCTGAGGGATAATCATACACAGCCTATGGTCCTTTCATGTCAAAGGTTAAGTATACTTTTCCAAACTTTTTGTACTGGAGTACTCAGAAGTCCCTGTTATTTCTGCTCCTAGATTCTTACAGTCTTTCAACAGTTTACTTCTTCCTCTTTGATCTCCCACTGCTTCAGATTTGAAAAAGAAATAATCATGTTTCCTTTTCTGATGCTACTTTGAGGATAAGCTCATAAAAGGCTATTGTATGATGTTATCCATTTAATGTCATAGTTATGTGAAACGTGAACAAAGCTTAAGAAATAACCAAAGGTTTTATTTATATGTACATACATCTACTTTTTGTCTGTTTATAACATAGAAGCTGATGTACATATATGTATTTACCTATACGTACACTGGACTACACA
Organism: Meleagris gallopavo; assembly: GCF_905368555.1. NCBI lineage: Eukaryota > Metazoa > Chordata > Aves > Galliformes > Phasianidae > Meleagris > Meleagris gallopavo. The sequence goes on from NC_139405.1 coordinate 40,522,730, forward strand.
ATTCTAAACACCTTCTCTCTCAAAAACACACTGAATTTCTACCTAGATACAGATTTATACTGGGAAGCTTTATAATTTTGTCAATATTCTCATATTTCAATAAATAAAATATTTCAATATTTCTTCTTACTTTAAAGACAATACTTTAAACAACGATAACCAGATATATGAATTGATATGTCTATATATGTGTTACCCTAGAATACACAGTAGTTCTTTACTATCTCCTCAGCAAGAGTTGCTACTATTCAAAAATAATTAAAGAATAAGTTCAATTACTTTACATCAAAGACTATTGTTTTATTTACATTTCTCATACCCCATATATAAAAGAATGTGCTAGCATTTCTGTGATTTTTAGAATTTTCTAGAAGTCTTATTACTTGAGTACATGTTTGAGCTGAGAAAATGTATAATTACTATCCTGTGATGAGCACTATGTATTTCTGCTCTTTGGATTCAGCACTACAATACATTCAGTAAAAGGGTAGAGTTTATGAAAATTTGCATCTAGATTAAGGCTAATTTCAGAGTTTGTACTTCTCGGTGAAATAGAAAAGATGTTTTAAACTGAAGAATAGAATTGACTTCCTGTAGACTTGCAGCATAGGATCTTAAGGTCCTGCTGTTGGAATGGATTTTTTTTGGTCAGAGTAGAAACAATAAAGTCTAAGTTACAATATAATGACTCAAGACTTTAAAATAACCAAGTTAAAATCAGTTGTTGATCAGAGGGGAAGAATCAGCAAAAGATAAATGCTGGCTATGGGGGGATCTAAGCCAGGCTGGTCTAACACAGCATGGCTTGTGACACAAAACCTTTCATACTGAACTTTATAAAACATCGCACAGTCAGTTTAATATCACAACTAAGAAACTAGATCTGAGGTTCAAGGACCTGAAACCCTTTTCTTGAAGAACTCCTCCCTGACAAATGAGAACTGTAGATTTGAACCATGTTACAAATTACATATTTCCCTCATTACAAATGGGGAAAGATTTGGAAGCTGATGTTATCAAAAACACTGTAACAAAAAGAAAGAAATGTGCAGAAATTGCACTTTTAAAAGATTACAACTGAAAAGTAATTTCTGTTAACTAAATCCTTCTTTTTAAAGCAGTCTGTAATGCTTTCTAAATAGATTTTTTTTTTGGGGGGGGGGGAGAGTTACAGAATAAAGAAAAAATAAATACAGCTAGGCTTTCCAATACAATCTAGCATAAAGTTACATTTGAAGGTGCTAGGAGAAGGCAGGAAAGGAAGCTAAGAATATCAGTAAGTAGACTGTAGAGTGGGGAAAAAAGCAAGTCACAAATGAATTAGAAAATAATAATCCTGTGCCTTGAAGGAAAGTCTTTGTATTAGGCAACCAGAGTCTCCAATATTGGATGATTTTTATACCTACTACTTGTTAGGAATTTAAAACTGACTTTAGTTTTCTTTCATCTGATGTTTGAATGAATATGGTTAAGAACTAGATTGTGTTCTGAATAACCTCTACACAGAGCCCCATTACATTCAAAGGGAAACACTGGTAGGGGAAAGAGTAAGGGGTGAAAAAAGGGAAGTGACTGATTAGTAAAATTTGAACATTATGGCTGAGTTTTCTGCGTAGAGAGATCCAGCCAAGAGTGAGGTGTATTGGCAGCAATCCAGCTGAGCACCTGTCCATGATGCAGTTTGTTCCAATCATTATTGCAACTCTTGGTTCCATGAATGTTCTTCCAGAAATAAGGGGGAAATTTTTAAATTTTTTTTTAATTTATTTAAATGACATCCTATGTCCTTTCATTATACTATGCTCTGGAATGACTTATAAAATGTTTGCCATGAAAGCTGGTAAAGAAGAATCAGACTTTATCCTAGTTTTTTTTTGCAAGCTAATTTCCTAGTTTTAGCGCCTGAGTTCCTCTTTCTGATTTCATTAATTGGTCAAAATGTATATAGGGAAAAGTGTTAAGCTTATTATACATATTAATTGCATTTAAATCTATTTTAAAGAATGTGTGTTAAGAGAGATAATAATTTTAAGCTATAATAACCATAACTATTAACTACAGTACAGTTGTGTGAATCGAAGTTAAAATAGAGGGGGAGTCTGCCAAATAGAGAAGCTATCAATTACCTCTTTATGAAATGGTATTGAAGCAGAATAAAAGCAAATGAGAAGACTATTGCTGTCTGCAGGTTTTTGGTGGCTTTTGTCTAGCTGACTGTTGATTTCATCTTTGTACAACCTGAGCATACACTGGCAGAGCCCTGTACAATTGCATATTATTTCTCTTAGTAGAAGTAATGAAACTCCAAGCTCTGAGCCCATATACTGTGCATGCACACATACTTGCAGACACACAAAAATAAGCTTTTGAGAAGAAAAAATATAATCTAAAAAAACATAATCTACATTCAGTATTGGCCTTACTTTGACTAGAAGATTGGATTAGATGATTTACTAAGGTTCCAATTAAGCAACCATTTCAAAATAAAGAGCTGTTTAAATGAATGTACTGTAAATTAATTTAGGATATTTGATGAAAAATAGCAAAAATAAAATTTGCATGTTATGAAATGTGGAAAATTGATTTCATTTTCCATTTGCCTATAGATTTTAAAAAACTAAGTATATGAGAGTTTGATGTCACCACTCAACAGATAAACTATGAGATAGCTTCAGGAAAAAAACCCTTCTTTCCCCAAAACTAGACTATAAGGGAAAATGCCCTGAGCAACCAGGGCTGAGTTACATATTCACCTTCCTCTTATTAGGTTGGATGGTATTATTTCCTGAAGTTCCTACGAATTGAATTATTTGATGTTTCTTTGAAGCTGATATGCTGGTATGCACCAGAAATATCTATCACTGAAGGCATGGCATTTTAAAATTGTCATTTAGAAACCATTATCATCTTTGATTTTTTTTTTTCCGCAGAAGTTCACCTGCAAAGTAGAAGTTGTTAAATTGGAATCTGAATTGAACAGACCACATTCGTTTTATCAAATGCTTATTTTATATGTGTGGAAGATATTAATTCAAACCATTAGTCTGTAGAACAATTTTTTTGTGTTAATGTATGAGTTCTGATTTTGCATTCAGTGAGTACAGCTATATTTCAAATAATATTAGTTACAGGTATATTGTTTTTATTGTTACAAGATTAGAAACTAGCATATTATTTGGCAGCTGGAGAAGTTTAAATTAATAGCAAAGATCTGAAAGACTCACAGCTAGGTTTACTTGGAAGACATTGAAAATTTCACAGTAATTTTCTGCCCACCTGTTTGGAGAGAGACATATGTAATGTTCCTAGTAATGAGATTTGCTTGTGGATCTCTTAGGCAGTAATATAGTTATTTGCTATAACCACCACTTTAGTCAGAATTGGCTACGGGTGGTTTTGGATGTGTCTGGAAAAATGAGTTATCATCTTTTACTAGCTACTAACAAAATATACTTTTCCTGGTGGTCACATCTGGAGATTTCAGTTCAGAACATTCTATATAAAAATCCCATCCTTTTGTGATTTTAGTTCACTATTGATGGTTCATTTAAATCATAATTTTTTCCCCAATGGAGGTTACTTCTGTAGTGATATGGAAAATTCTTTCTCTGACTAGGTTTGCTTGAGTTTTGGCTTTACTAATTTGTCTTGTGTCATCCCTACATAGGGCAGATTTTTTCCAGTATTATATTCTGCCTCAGGACTCAGAACTGTCCTTCAGTTAATTCATGTGGATATAAAACTTGTGACCAGCTTCACCTCTAATATGATTTAACTGAAGTCAGGAAAATGCTTTCACATGGTTCTTTTGACGTTGGTGTTTGGTTGAGTCAGTCTAAGTGCTTCCTCTCACAGTCCACAAATACATCAAAATGGATGTTAATGAAATTTATTGGCTTTTTTTTTTAATTTAATTTTCTGTCTGAGACGAATAAATGGCCAACTGTCAGCTTTTCTGTTCTTTCAGAGATCAAATTCAAAGGCTAAAAAAAAATGCAAACAAATTCTTAAAAATTGTTCTAGTACTTCTTTTCCTTTCTGAAATTCTCATGAAAGTTTTGAATTCTGCTGAGAGACTAGATTACATAGATTTTAAAAAGTTTTTAAAAGTTTTCTAGAAATATTTTTTTGAAAAAATATTTGGTAGAATCTTTTGTCTTCTGTATGGCCCTCGGATTGACCTTCACGATCATGAAAGCAGTAGAATAAGTGCTTAAATGGAAGCTGCAGGCATGTCAGAAAACTTCAGAGGGAACACAGCTGAGAGTTTGAATCCCGATGAATAAGAAGGCAAAAAGATGGGGCAATGAAAAATGGTCATAACCTGTTTTTTCAGGGCAGACTTGACTTAAACTGTGGCAACCCTGAAGCAGATAATGTACAGAGGACCAGTTGTATTATTCAAGTTAATAAAACCATGCAAATCTAGAAAGAGTAGAAATGGTTTCTAGAAGTTTGAGAAAGATGGATTCTAAGATTTAAGATATAAGGATATTTGTGGAGAAGGTCACTTGGTAAAAATCTGAAGACTAATTATTTTTTTTGGATTTTAATTAACTCCAAAACAAATACACTTTTGCAAGTAGGCTACTGTTAATCTCAGAAGAGATACTGAAGAGAGACAATTTTAGGAAGTTTACAGATTGGCCTGAGCTGAACCAACTAGGCCTGTTACAGTTAATGTACTTATAAAATCATATTCTCTAAACGCAGTAATGTCTTGCTTGGAAATTATTAATAAAGGAGAAAAAAGAGATTACTTTTATTTTGGCCAGAAAGATACTGCAGATTTGTTAATTATTCTTGAATACACAAATTCTCAATCCTGATTATATCTTTGTTTTTTTCTTTTTGAGATCTTTGAGCATCCACTGTGCTGTGCACAGGTATCTTGTTCTGTTTTGTTTATAAGCAACCTATCTTGTGATCGTCAAATTTGTACTCATGCCCCACTGCAAATGTTAAACGCAATATTTGCAATGGCAGTTGTTCAAGCTAGTATATTTTACATCCAGTTTTTGATGAACTGGATCTATACATGCACTAAGTCAACTGGACCTTGTGTGTTTTAATATCGAGTTTACAACTCTTTACTTACTATTTTACAGACGTGTCCTTTCTACATACTGCTTTAATATACTGAGGAAGGAATTTCAGTTGTCTATTTTTCCTTTAAACAGTATTGTGCAGTACTGCATACTTTGTATGAGGACTGTCTGCCAAGAACTGTACTACAGTTGGTGTGTGGGGAGAAATAATTTCCTTTACTGTCATCCAACCAAAGAAGACAACTGCATTTAAAAAAAAAAAAAAAAAAAAAAAAAAGCCTGATGTTATCTCATATAGGTTCTTCAGCTTTACCACCCCTGGGGCTTTTCAGTGTAGGTCTGATTCCTTACAGTGCCTAGTTTGATTCCCACCTGTTTATAATGCTTATACCTACAGATCTTGGCCTTTCCCTTTATAAGAACTGCTTTGATAGAAAAACTGAGTAGAGCTTCTTGTTATACCACAATCTTTCTACAGGGTTGATTCATTGTGTAGAGAACCTGCTAGAATGGCACAGAAGGTAATCCTACTAGGTTTATTCTATTCCCTGATAGTTCATAATCAGATTTTCTATTTTCATGTTCATACAATATGTCATTACGTACAGTAGGAATAATGTTACTTTTGCTGTTTATTAGAAACAGTAGTAATGCTGTGTGCCATCTTGTGTAATGTTATTTAGCAGAAAAGTTTGTTTATACAGTGATTTGTAAGCACATATGACAACTCTGAAGAAAGATGGTTGAATTTAAAAAAAAAAAAAAAAGGAAAAGAAAGCCTTCTGTGAGCTAGCAAGGACAATACATTTCAGTTTAATCATGAGATACTCAAGTCATTCTAAGTATGTTGCCAGCAAACCACAGCTGTACACCACATGATTTGAGATAAATATGCTTGCACTGGTAAGCTTCTCAATTCACAGTGCGTTTGTTATAAAATCTTTACTGTAGTTCTTAAAAATGTAGATACTCTATCGAGTGGCATTAAGTCTGAATGACACTTAGGGGTGGTACCAAACAACTGGTTACTCAACTGTCTTGAGTTCTGTTTACCAAGAATCTAGACAGGGAGGGCTGAGGTCAGTTGTGGACTGGAAGGAGATAGGATTGGCTGGAAGTAGGATGGAAAGTCACTGACTTTAGTCATAGGGATTATCTGGAGAAAAGAGCTTCTAGGAGATAATCAGAAAATGAAGGTAAAGGGAGGATGTTGGAGACTAACTATAAGAACTGGAGGCAAAGGACCTCGTATGATATTGGAGAGATGAAGAGAGAGCCTAGAGGGAGGGAGTGAAAGCCCTGCAGAGAGAGGTAAGAGAAAATAGCTGCAAGGATAAGAATAACCGTTTCTGCAGTTTTAGTTATGCCTTTCTGAAAAAGATAGCAGAAGTGAGATGTCTCATGTTGGCTTCAGAGATGATGAGAATTTGCAGTTGATCTTAACAGTTCTGAAAATTACTGTGCTCAATGCCTCAGAAAAAACTACCCTTCAAAGGACTTGAAGCAGAGCTGCCAAATAAAATAAACATCTCTTGCACTTCTCACACACTACAAAACTGTCTTGCAGGAGCCATTAGCATAATACTGAAAGGGATAAGCAAATGAGCTTATCTGCTTTTCATGCTCCACAAGGGAGCATGTAGAAAATTTTTGTGAGGTGGGAATCTTGTGCTTCAAATACAGTCTTCTCCTCTGTCCTGAGAAACTGAAGTGAGGAATCTTTGGAAAAAGAAAAAGGAAAAGACCAAACATTCGTAGTTTGTTCAACTATATTTCTTATAGAAATATTAAAGTAAGAATTAGGATTTAGTTATCTTACATAGCCCTCTAGAAAGTTATCTTTCAAATATCATATTTCTTTTTCTTGCCATCTTATAAAGCTAGTCTGTATCACATGTTCTTCTTAACAAAGAGCATCCAGAGAATGCAATCTAACACTTGCTGATAATAGAAACCATTTTGGGGGAGGTTTCATTTCTACTGTTTGCGGCTTTGTAGAACAGGTACAAAGTGTCTTCCTTCACTTTGATTAAAATCCAAACATTTATACTCCAAGAAGATTATCCTTTGCTACATAGACTTCAAGAAACTTATGGCCAAATCTATTGGCAATTATTATTTAAATGAATAGAGAATGTATAGGATGGCAGAATACAGTCATTAAAAATGTAATTAGATGTATACAAGGAAAATGAAGAATGGAATAATCTGCATTCCAAATGAACTTTTGGAGAAAGGAACACTAAATCTTAGCTAACATATTAAATATGAAAAGAAAAACAGACACAACTTCTGTGTCAAATTAAAATAGCGACATAAAATGATTCCAGCTGTCCAGTGAAGTATGATATAGCCACACCAAACATTTTGGCCCAGCTTCTGGCTGTCTCAACTGTGTACAGCACAACTGGGGAAGGAGGGAAGCAGAAATTCTTTAAAGTTGCCTTTTGCACTTATTTTCTACAAACTTCCTGTTCTTTGTATAAAGAACAGAAGGCTCAGAACTACTAGGTCCTTACTCCCAGCAAGCTTTCCTTGTGAAGTGATTTGGTAAATGGGAGGCTTCTGTTTTGTTTTCTTCCTTACTGGCCTGCAGCATATGTAGGCAGGAAAGAGTAGATCCTGATAAAGGGATCATGTAACTCTTTTATTTCATAGAAATAATCAACAGATGGAATCACTGTTTTTCCTAGCTGCTGGGTTTCTAAAGAATGGTATTTGAGATGTCTAAGAACTACAATAAGTCTTTGTTAAAATAATGGTATTGTAATCCAAGGAGATTGGTTTATCTATGTTTTTTCCTAATTTTGTAATGTATCTACTTTGTCTGATATATCTTGCTAGCTGAGACATCCTGTGACATCATTTTTTTTTTTTACAGAACTGTAGCAATATTCCATCTGGGGAGCTGTTTAATTATGAAAGAACTTTTCTTTAAACAAATATATCATTTTCCTACTGTCATACAATACCATACTATGAGCCCATGTCTGGGACTTGCCCCAACGTTTATATCCATCATTTCTGCTCTTCTACGAACATCTGGAGAGAGTCACATTGATTTCTTCCATTGTCTTTTTTGTCAGGATTACCTGATCAGGTAGCAACCTATACTGTGCACTGAAGAGAATTTAGGTCAGGAGAAAGACATATCATACACTTGCAAGTTGTCTTTTAATATCTCTTCAGTAGATATGTTTCACCTGAAAACAAGTGAACAACTTCTTAGGTCGGATAAAGATACTGAAGAAGGATGAGCAGAGAATGATTAGCAATACCATGAAATTCTAGCCCATTTATTTCTAGTGGCTTTCTTTATTTCTGGTTTCCAAAAGAAGCTAAACAGAAGCCTGATTCACTACCTGTTATTACTGGAAGTTTGAGAGAGCAAAATTAAAAAAAAAAAAAAAAAAAAAAAAAAAAAGTGACATAACTTCTATTTATAAAAGAATATATATAATATGAATTTTTTTTTTCTAAGGCTGATCAATTTAGAGAATGTTTTAGTGTCCATCATTTATCTTATTTTAATGTTCTCTTTTTATTCTGTCAAATACTGTAATAAAATATGAAACATCTCTGCTTATATGACGTCTAACATAGAATAGCTTAAGATACAAATGCAGGAGTATATTGCTGGCTCGGACTGAGCTTCTCAGCAGTCGATGCCCCTCAGTATTTCTTCCCAGGGCTGCTTTCAATCATTTCTCTGCTAGCCTCTGTGTCGGAGATTACCTTTTTTTTCAGGTTACTCAAAGCCCCATCCGCCTGGCCTTGAATGCCTCCAAGGAGGGGACATCCACAGCCTCTCTGGGCAATCTGTTCCAATGTTTCACTAGTCCCACAGCATCAAGAAGATGGGTGATGAATGGTTATTCATGTTCTAATACTGAATTAGTCTACATCAAATGATGATGACCTGTCATAGGTTAAAAACAAATGAAGTTGATTTTCCTTAACATGTAGTTAAGCTTTCTTGACATGGGATGTAGTAAATGCTGGAATTTTATGTTGTTTTGAGGGAAGATTGGACACATCTGTGGGTGAGAAATCTGTCAAAGGTAAACTAAAACAGATTAAATTATATTTAAAGCTAAATGTGCCTGTCTCTGAAGTTCTACAGAAAGTTTCCAGATCTGCAGAATGTTAGGGATGGTATACTTATTCTTATGTCTTGCTGTTCTTAGAAGTTCATTCTTTCTTATTTCGTGGGCATTCGCTTGGGCCCACTATAAGAGGGAGGATACTGAGCTGATCAGGTGTGACCCTGTATAGTTTTTCCCATAATTCATATGCAGTGAAAATCTGTGATCTTTCTGATTATTTGAAATGACATAAGAGGTAGAATTTCCATAAATGGACAAAACAAGATGCAGGACTTCACATATTTTCTCCAGCCCAAAGATAGAGTGACCTCTCTATTTGAGCTTACTAATTCTGCTTTTATTTTACAGTTACACATTAAATAAATATTTTGCTGGTGATCTGAATAAAGTTGTGTCAGATCTTCAGTTATGTCACAAAGAAAGCAACTGAAGCATTATATTTGTGGCTATGATCTCATCAAATAATTTCTGTACTATACATTTATCCAAGACACATAGTTGATATCATTATTGTAGTTACTGAGCTTTTTTGTACGAAAATGCCATGGTCTGTTTTTTGCTTTCTCTTTCTTCCTTCCTTCCTATCCCCTGTATTAATAAGACTCTGCTCCACTCTTCCAAAAATGTTAACTCTTTATTGGCTTCCACTGTTAACTTTCTTCACCATCTGTTGGATAAAAGGTTCAAAAATTTTATGTGATGATGCTGGTAGCAAACAGAGCCATTTAATTTCAAATTTTGTCTTATTTATTTTACAATTATTAATTTTTTCTGCTTTTTTTCCCCTCAATCTGAAAATATAGACTTTAACTGCAAATAATATGGATATAATCAAACTAACCTAACTATCCTATGTAAGAATGAGTGTTATTGCTTTGATACAGTAATATCATTAGTTTCACATCTCAGGCTTTTCCCTTTTTTTTTCATTTGTTTTAGTGCTTAGGTTGATTCAGTTGTCATCCTATTATAGATCTTGCTGGTGAAATGCCATCAGGAGCAACAGTAATGGGAAATTTAGGGAATTAAGAACTCTAGGTATTACCATTTTGACCACTCTATTTTACAATTTTTTTTTGTTGGAGCTAGCTGTCCTACTAGTAACAACCACAGACAATTGAAATGCTATCACTAAGAGATTTTATAGTTTTCCAGGCAAAGTGTGGAGAGAACCAACCAACCAAACAAAAAAACAACTAAAATCCACTGATTCCTGTGGTCTTAAAGATCGATTTGAAAATTGTCTCTTCATAGAGCAGGGGCCTATCGCCACCCTGTCACAGGCATACATTGATCTAGTTAATTCCATGACAGAGTTAAATTTTGAATTATTGCTATATTCTCTCTTTTTTTTTTTTTTTTTTTTTTGGAAGCGGAAATTAGCAGAAATTTTCAAATCTTTTTTTAGCTTGTAGTAAATGTATGGTATGTATGGTATGCTTTGAGTGACTCAGAAACTCCCTTTTCATAAGATTTCAGTCTGCAGTTTATCACATTGACACAAAATAACTCAATGAATGTTTCATGCAATATTTTTGGAGAAAAAACACTAGATTTCATCATTTTAAAGTAGGCTGTCATCACCACAACCAGATAATCTACACAATTTGTCTTTAGAATCTACTAACATTTATATTCAAAAGATATGTATAAAAAAAGCTTCTTTGTTTAGAAAAAATCCTAGACACAGAGGATGGTGAGTTCATGATGCTTATGATAGTTACTAAAGAAAAACCAAGAAACTATTCCTGCTGTTTCAGTGCACTTCACATAAATACCTCTGTCATTTGCTGAAAAAACAAGTTTTCATTGATTATTTGGTCTTACCCTGATGCCTTATAGGTGTCCTCGCAATGAGCCATAAAGCCAAAAGTTTTCCACATTACTATATTCGCCTGGCTCTGCAAGTTATGGCATACTTCAGGCAATGAAAAATTATGTATAGAACGGATATTTTTATTACGGGCAAAGGATATTTTTATTACAGTGCAGATACTGATTATATGTAGACAGCTTGAGGCCATTAGCCTTTACGAGCTATGTCTCTGTAGTCACCCTGCGATGTCTGTGTAAAAATCCATACTGCTCTTCGTAGCTTATAAGCAAACTTACTGTTTGCATATAGATAACTCAGATCTTGTATTTCACTTAAATTAATTAGCTCTCCAAATCCTGGTCTCAGCAAATTGCAGTGCAAAGACATCTGACTGGCCCTCTACTTGGAGGGCAAGCTCTTGTCTATGGGAGATTGTTCATGCAAGCCTTGTGCATTTACATTCTCTCTTTAACCGTTTCATGAACTCTCCTTGACTGCCTACTTGCCAAACAAAATACTTATCCTACTGCATTTTGTGCAGTCTATTCTAAAGCTTTCCAGGTGCCTGTTAAAGTTTCTTCTTTGCCTGTTTCCATCCCAAAATCACCAGTTGATCTTCACTGGTGTAGAACAGCACACTGAAATGTAAAACACACCCATGCAGAATGAAATTCTGTTTGTTATACCTAAAGTTTTAGAGTTGAAATATGATGATGATTGTAATACAGGAGCTTTGGTAAAAGTGAATAATCAGAGGTTATTTGCTCAATTTGAATGTGGATGAAATTCTGGGGGTGAGAAGACTGCAGCACTGAAAAGTATAATCTCATTTGAATTACCATATTTGAGCTAATTTTCCATTTTTTTTTTAATGTATAATGTCAAATATAGGAAAACATATAACAACAAAAATGAAAATAGAAACTGCAGCCATATAATTCTAAGAAAGTCATAAAGTGAGATTATATTTTATGGAGAGTATGGCAGAAATGTTAATATTACATGCATATATACTTGATTTAGAATTTCATAAGAGTAACAGATATAGAACCAGCAGATGAATCTTGAGAACATCCAAGAGATTGTATTTGTAAACCAAATGTCACACTGTGTCTGACAAAATTTTGTTGTATCTGCAGAGCATAACATTTTCTCTTCAGATTCTGTCTGGGTGGATTTATTCCATTTTATTTTTAGGGCTGATTTGCTATGAAACATGAGTGCTGTATTCGACATGCATTTTTTGTTTTTGCTTATGAAGCAGTCTGAATGCCTAGATGAATATGTTAGTGAAGACTAACATTTATTACTGTCAAGTAATAATAATAGCAAAATAATGTTGTTTGGGAAAAATCCCTTTTCCATTGTGCTGCTTTAGTTAAATATCCATTAGGACTCATCTTAAGAGTAAAAAAAAAACTATTAAATGATGGACTCCTTAGCAGTGTTTCCTTACAAAATTTTTAAGGATTTCCAGAATTCCTTCTCTCACTTGCAGAATACTCTATTTTGAGTATAAGCTATGGGCACAGATTACTGTTTTGTTTTTCTTGTAAACTACACATGATCTAAGTGTTTTGAATAGATTCCAGCTGGCATTTGAAATGTTGGCTTCTGCTATATCATACAACATTTGAAGTTCTACCATCAATAACTTATCTAAATGGTTGTATTATGCTGCTTACTGAGTGAACTGTTTTTTTGCTTCTAAGTGCATTCTTTTCCCAAATTTCAAATTTAATTTATGTTTGGAGTTTGGAACAAATTCTGTCTATGAATGACTCAACTTCAAAATGTTTTGTTTGCACTGCAGAATATGATACACTCTCCACTGGGAAGTTGCTAGCCTGGCAGGGTTAGCTGGTTTTCTCACTGTCTTACCCAGTGTTATGCAAGCATTGCAATCTCATGACTTGAGCAGCTCTTGTTCCTTTTACTTTAGATATTGAAAGAGAATTTTTGAAAGCATCTTGCAAATAAGGTTCTTCAGAAAGTTAGGTGCGTTATTTCAACACTCCTGTAAGTGATATGAAGGTCTGTATAAAACAGATAGAATTCCACTTTCTTGAAGTGTGAGTTATATGCCCTTATTGCTTTTAAACAGAATATCCTTTTCTTCTGAAAATTTTTGAGTTTGCAGTATGCCATTTAAAAGCATGGCTTGGCTTTTGAATTTGCTATGATCTGCAAAATATTTTCCTGAGGAAAAGGTGGATTACCCAGCGATAAAATGAACTCTCATTCTCTTGGTAAATAGAGATGGGGAGGAATAATGCAGAAACAAAATATATTCTCAGTCCCAGGCCATGTTGTCCAGACACATATAAGCATTATAAATCTGTCAGCTATAGAAGATGAGTACTAGAGGAAAATTAAACCTTAAAAAAAAAAAAAAGAGAAGGTAAAAAAACCCCAATACTAAATTCACAAAATTCATTGATTTATATGTTGTATGGAATAATGAGAATGTGCATTAAGGAACTTCAGGATGTGTATGTTAGTAGCAGGAATGCTTTAGGTTAGTTTATTTTAAAAGGCAAATCTTTATTAATCTTCCATGAAAGTTCTGATGATTACATAACTAACGAAGACTGACCAATGCAATTCAGCAAAATGAGCTATATTAGCACTTGTTTGCTATGCAAAGAGAGTTCATGTAACTGTGTGGACTAGGGTTAAACTTCCTTCTTGCTTCAAAAAAAAATGCAAACTGAACAGACCATGAGAGAGCCTGGAAAAGAGGTTGGTCTCTGCTTCTCCACTATTGCGTAAAAGAGAACAACTCATAATCCAGTTGTTTAATTACATAACAGAAAATTGTAAGGAGGCAAGAGAGATTTTCTTTTTTCCATTTAGCACTTTTGTAAATAAACCACGTGACATCAGGTCTGGAATCCAATTGAATGACACCACTACAGCTGGACAGCTGGTCACATAGAGCTTTCAGCTGACGCACAAAACTGTTGGAGTTTTTTAAGCTCCCACTTCTGAAAGCACTTCCTGTTCTACTGAGTTATTTCTAGAATTTTAATGTGTAGTTTTAATGTGTACTGTTTCCAAAGAAGTGGTGCCAAAAGTAGAGTGTAAAAAGTTGTATTGAAAATTACTTTAGGTTACTAGAATATTAGAGGGTAAAGTGCCTTTCAATGTATCTATGTACTTATTTTCTGACATTATTTCATTTATTAAATTTTGTTTCGTTTGTGCTGATTGGGCAGAAAATAAGGCCTCACCATTCACAATGAAAACATAGAAGAGGGTCCATCAGAATTCAATTCAAGACCTAGAATCAGGGGCTTCCTAAAAGCTAATCTTAATCAGAATTATGTTACAGATCATTAGTGGACACGATTCAAACCATTTCCTCTGTGTAATTCTTCTTTCATTTTAATTTCCACTATGTCTCTAATTTACAGATTTTATGCTTTATAAATTAGAATGACTTAAAAGTCGAAATTAATACTGCAACACTTAAACTTAGAGAACATCAAAGTGATTGGAATTTGTACAGTAGATGGTAAGGACAGAATTTGACAGCAAATGGAATTTTGGATTGTAGTGAGAAGGCTGTACAGTATTAATGACAGATGTTCACAAGACAATAGTGGCATTTTATTAATATTGGAATTAATAAAATTGGAATTAATCTGGAAATCTAGATTGCAAGAACATATAACCCATATGAATGCTTTTGTACTTTTCCAAGACTTCATGCACAAGAGTGCGTAAGTATCTGCTACAGACATTGGCTCTACGCACTAAATAATAGATGCAAGTGATTTAGGCTTGAAAGAACTTACAAATCCATCTTGAAGATGGGATTGTATCCTACTCAAGGCATGTATTCAGCTATCGCTTATTCATTTACATTATTTATTCACTGTTTGAGTTTTAGTCCTTTAGGTTGACTCATGGAGCTGTTTTTGTTGAATGAGTTTCATGCAAACTTTGCCTCATGCAAACCCACAGTGGGTGGTCGTAGTAAGTTGGCAGTTAGGGAGGGTCCATGAATGACAAATAGCTCTTAAGTAACGTGTATCATGGGTGGTCCAAGAGTTTCCTGGGAGGAACTATTTCAGGAAGATGCTGTGGCCAGAATGGGAGTGATCTTCTCTGTTTGAGGATGTATTTTCAAAGTCTACTAAGCGTGACTGACATTGAGACAGCTGCTCCACTGAGAAGGAAAGAGATGTAGAAAAAGAGGATTCTACATGTAATGCTTCCATAGAAGACAGTCATATAGCTCACAGTCTCATTTTGAACTGTACTTTATTAGCTGGCTTTTTATAAGTGAAAAAAATTAGAATTTACAATTCTAAATTTGTAACTACAGAAGCAGGTACTGTTACTGGACTGTGGTGAGATAGTGAAAGATTAGAATATTTGATTACACTTTTTGCAATGTCTTTAAAAAAAAGGATAAATCTTTGTATTAATTTATTCCTCTTTTTTTTTTTTTAAGAATACAATTTTTCTTCACAATACTGTATACAGTTGTACTCTTGTGCTGCTCTCTTGCCAAGCCTCAGAATTTTTCCAGACCTTGAGGTTGAAGTAAATTTGTGCGCCAAATTGCTGTAGGGAGACTGTGATTTGAGTTATATTTGCTTACTATGAGAGTGAATCATTTGGATTGCACTGTTAGTAGAGCAGAGTTTCTTTTTGATGCTGGTTGTTTAAGAATGATACTGCTTCCACTCATAGTACACTTCTATTTATGAAAAATATCAGTCGTGATATTGCTAATGGTTTCAATACCTTCCATGTGCTCCTCAATGTCAGTATATTTGTCCATTCACAGTGGTTTATATTAATATATTTATGTTGGAGATAGTAAACTGTGGAATTTTGCTGTGACAAATCAGTAGACATGTAGCCTTTTTTTTCATTCTAGTAGTCTGAGTAATATATCTTTAGCCCATGTTAAATGCAGTCTCATGTCTTTTTATAAAATGTCAATCCTACAATAGAAAAAAAAAGTTAAATGAAACAAAATGAAGAAAAAAACTGAAAAAAGCCCCATGTTATTATAAACATTTATTAGGGTTGAATAATTTTGTTGTTTTTGCGAATGTTTTCATTTTGCCATGTCAGTTGTTTACTAATCTCTGAAATTTTTGCTCTTTGGACAAATTATTAAAGTATGTTTTTCTACTCAGCTGTTCAGAAAAAGCTGTTCAGATATTTTTGAGTAAAAGTCAAACAACAAAACAACTTATTCACACTTTTTTTTGTGTTTGCTTTTTTTTTCTGTCTTGATGTCTCGCTCCGATTTATAGGAGGGAGGTGAGGTTCTTTTAATATTATATACCCGGCGTGAGATTACACCTTCCCTCATGGTTTTCGGTTCCTCCTTTTATCCTCCTTTTTCTCCTGCCTACGTGACATCCTTGGGCGCTTGAGCAAGAGTCATGTGCTATCCCCCGAGATGGCCATCATCCTGAGATAAGTCCACACAAAAGACCACTTCACAGCTATTTAGCTGCAGCTTATCTTCCTCTCCTTGCCCCTGGCCTTGTCCATCAAAGTTCTCCAGACAAAGGATTTCACCACCTTTGCCCAGGACTTGCATGGACTTGTTCATCTATGTCCTTCAGACAAAGGATTTCACCACCTTCGCCCAGGACTTGTCCAGTCCATCTGTGTCCCCAGCAAGCTTTGAGACACTGATGTTAGCAGAATAATGTCTTACACTTGAAAATACAAATTCTTCAGCAGCTTGGAAATATAATTGTGATGCTATAATGCTGTCATAGTCATTGAGACATGGTTATCATTGAAGGCATTTATTTATTCATACTGTTTAAGAAATGAAGGCATATTAAAAAAATATTAATGTTTTGGGCAACATATTATTCTTTTTTTTTCTGCTGAGCAAAGGCAGATAGATCTTTCATGGATTTGCAGAAATGACAGAAAATTAAAGTCCTATTTGTGCTTTTATGTATATTTGAACATTTCTAGATGAGAAGCTAACCTAGGCAGCAATCCATTCCTGTCAGACAGCTGAAAAAATATTTTTACACAGCTAGGTTCCCGATATGATCTGATACCATGCTGAGGAAGACAGGTTGAGGACAATTAAATCTTGCAGAGCTCTTGGCAGCACTTCCTGATTTCCGTGTGACCTTATCCAAGCTGCTCCACTATCATTTCAAATAGTCTCTGATTGGTTGGTGGCTCTGCTGGACACTGCACGGCCTTGAATTGAGCACTATTTTGCTTTGGAAATTCAGCATTGATGATGTGTCATTTCTGGTTTAATTCTGTGAGTCATTGCAATTGCCATCAAATACAAATTGAAATGAAAGTGTATATTAGCTTAGTTACCAATATAGCTCCTGACCATAAATGTCTATAATAAAAAACATTTTAATGTTGATCTTATTGTCTATGATTCTGAGGTGCAACATTCAAAGTATTTCAAAGACTGTTTAAAAAATCTCTTTCCAGTTCACTATTGAATTTTAAAAAGATACCAAACTATGAAGTATTTCAGAAGCTGAAGTTTCTGCAGAATGACCCATTTCTCTTTTATCAATGGGCTGTAGATGCTGAGGATGAATGATGAATGGTAGCTTGATGTTTTTGATAATCTGTATGACAATCTATGACAAACTTTATTTCTTGTCTCATACAAGTGGCAGTAAAACATCAATCACATAAGTATTTGTAAGAAAACTGCTGCCTCTATCTGTGCTATTGTTTTTAGTGATTTTCTAATTAAAAATTATAGCAAAAGAAAACTGATGAATTACCATGTTCTCAATAAATGATTACATGTCAACAGTGCATGCCTGTCAAGAGACTTGACAGGGCTGTGAGATGCATTGTAAATGCAAATGCATGTAAAAGTGCATTTACCATATAGACTTCTGCATGGTATTTGATCTGCAAGGAATCTGTTCTCTGTGGAAACTGCATGGATGCTGAGTCAGCACTGCAGCTGGAGAGAAGTGAGAAGGAACTATACCTATAATTGTGAATTAAGTATAGGTAAGGAAAGGATAGCAAGGGCAAGAAAACAAAGGGAGCCACAAGAGTAAGCGCAGACAGAATTACACATTTTGACTTAATCACAAACAGTTACTTAAATAAGTATTTATTTGGGATGTTTTACACCTCTGGCAAATAGCCAGAGTTTGCAAGAAAGCAGGAACGAGTATACTTTGAGAGAAATCATTTTGTGTGCATCCTCTGTGTGTCTGCTTCATTCAGAACGTTTCTTACCACTGAATGTAGTTAAACAAAATTGAGAGATTGCTTACCCTTGTTATAGATTATCCTTGCACTTTCTAGATTGCTTGCATTGCTTATCCTGCCTTGTTGCAAATTGTTTTTGTGCTGTAGAGGAATTCTATGGACAATGTGGTAACTGTGAGTTTTGGAATTTTGCATCAGACTGGCATTCAGCATATCCAAGGTAAAATTCTCCTAGTTCCAAAGAAACTTAATCTATGTTTGACATTAGCAATTTTTGTTGAACATCCATTTTAGGTTATTTATTGGAGACATGCAGTATATATTATTATAGCTGATGTAATGTGGTCAAAATGGTTTCTAAATGAAATGGTACATAAAGAATAATAATGTATCTATACCGCAATTGTTTTAAAGCTAGTAAACCTTTTTAATTTAAATAATTATGATAACTAAAGAATAATATTTGTTTGTTTCCCAAATCACAATCATTTTCTTCCATTTGTGTATGAGAATTTACTATGCTCTTCCCTTGTCCACTGAGACAGTTATGCTATAATAGAAGGCCACTAAGTTGGTCAGGCAGGACTTGCCTGTAGTGGAGCCATGCTGGTTTTCTTGTTTCACTGCCCTGTCTTCCAAGTGCTTTAGCACAGCTTCCAGAAGGATCTGTTCCATGGTCTTCCCTGTCACAGAGTTGAGGCTGGCAGGTTGATAGTTCCTTGGGTCCTTTCTACCCTTCTTAAAAACGGGTGCAACATTGCCTTTTTTCCAGTCATCAGGGCCTTCACCTGACTGCCACGACTTTTAGATATGGCTAGGAATAGAAGGACCATGAGAAATAATTTCAGTGAAATTCAATGGCAGAAGGTATTTTAGAGAAATTGGCTGGAAAAGAAAACAGAACAAAACAAAAAAAAACAAAAAAAAAACAAAAAAACAACCAACAACAAATAAACTGACTGCAAATGGCATGTTCTTTGTTATTAAGCAAGTGAGAAATGATCTGTAGCTAGAGAAACAAATTTGGACAACAGCAGGCCTTTTAAGGACACAGAAACTAAGGAATGTTTACACTGGAAGGAGGAAGAGCCAGATGAAAGTGATATGTTAATAAGAAATGGAGGAAATAATGTATAATGCTATGTCTCTGGGGCAAGAGAAGGAGAACAGAAGAGAAATTTCTCTGCTGGCAAGAAAGCAAGCATAGCAGTAGGGGAAAAGAAAGACAAGAGTGTAAAAATACTGTAGAGAAAGAGAGTTATGAAAGAGTAGGGACTACAGACATGAAATTTGGTATTAGAAAAGTAGCATTATTTAGTCAAGATAGTAACAACACCAAAAGCAGAAAAAGACACTTCTCAGAATCTTAATTAAAACTTTTGATTGAAATGTATACAGTTAAACTGTTTTGCTCATCTGGTCTACTGCAGCAGTGCAGTTAGCTGGTTAAGGCTCCTGAATCCATACATATATTAAACAAAATGTACCTGTACTTAGGCAGAGTTTTACTTGGCATTTCAATTCCAGCTAATCCGTATTTGAACTTCAGTAGAATTTGTCTTGAAAGATCTGTCCTCACACAGGTAGAAGAGACAACCCCTTATGGCATCCTTATAAATGTTCTCTGTTGGTACTGCATATCATTACATACAGTGCCATGAAACTTAGTGTTTTTAGGGGAAGAGGATAAAGTAGAGGCTTCCTCCTTAAAAATCCATGTAAGTCTTCCTTTTCAACACTACCATGAACCAGTTTGAGCATCTTAAAAAAAGTTCTTTTTTTTTTTAGTTTTTTAGTTTTATATTTATTATTTTTTAGCTATAGCAGAGCAATATAGTATTTCTTACGCAATAAAATTTGTAAGTACGATGGCAATTTCAGAGTATGCTATTCCAAAGTGATTCAGCAGTCATATGATTTCTTTCCATTTTGACTTCTTCAAATGAAATAAGAACCAAAGGAAAGGATTTATTCTACGTTTAAAAATCTTGTTAGTATTACCTTATGCCATTAATACATGTTTGGATAATTACTTGCCAAAATAATTACATTTTATGTTCTCCCATATGAATTACTAGATTCCCAGAAAGCTATTTGCACCATCCTACTCTAAACTTATATAAGGAATGTATTATTAGTGTGGTTGCTTCTGTTTATTGAAAAGGTACCTTTGGATGGTGAAGCATTAATGTGGCACATACCTCACACCTTGGCAGTTTAATGTTTGCATATTTGTACCTCAAGATTGCTTCCTTGTTTTCATTCGCAAAATGTTTTGTTCCTGAAGGAAATACATCCACTAGGAATATACTTTCTCCCTGTTTCTGATCTGTGTGACTAAAAGGAAAAACCTTAGACAGGCAAATTACAAAGAATACATGTATCTGGATCACAGTTTTGTTCCTTGGAGTCTATTGGAATATAGTTGACAGAGATTTGACTTAAAAATTACTCTTCAAAATAAGTATTAGCAACTTAAAACAGCAGAGTACAAAAATATGTGTAGAGAGTTAAAATTAAGAAATGTAACAAAATACAAACATAAGTAGAAGAGAATCTGGAAAGAAAGAAAAAAGGGAAGAACCATGTCTTCACATTATACTAAGTGCAAAGATTTAAAGTGTAAGAAAGGATAGTACTGATAATTATTTTTAGAAGTTGGAAAATTCTTAAAATGAACAAGAATAATGAAAAAACACTAAAATAAGAAAGAAAACCAAATATGGAAATGGACAAAAAGATATATTGATATATGTATCTTAAACTTGCAAGACAGTGACATTAGAAATTAGATGCACTTCAACAGAACAGCAAATTATATTTTGCTCTAAAAAGCACATGGAAGAAAGTTTGTGTTCTGGAACAATAGACTCTCATTTATTGTTTACATGTAAAAAGCAAAGGATAACCTGGAATACTGAAGATCTGCAAGTGTGAACTAATAGTAATGACAGTGTCAAACAGAAATTTGCAAGTAAGTCTAATTTTTTCCAATTTAAAATTTGAAAAATATAGTTTTAAATCCCAGACTGCTGGGAAGAAAATTATTTTATTTAATTATTTAAACTAATTTAAAAGGAAGTAGTATAAAATTGATTTACACCAGAGTCATATTCTAAAACATGTCAAAATTTAGATAAAAACTGGAAAAAAGCTTAATTACACAAGGAATTTTATGTCTTTGGAATATTAAATATCACAGAATTGAAAACTCTGGGTTTGAGAATTTTCCATCAAATGTTTATAACAGATCAACAATGCTATTTTACTTGGCTGTGGAGTCTGCTTTTCAGTTCAGATTCCGCTTTTCAGCTCAGTTCCAGAGCTTGGGATTTCATTGCCTAAATATGGCATTAAACAATACCATATGATGATGAAAAAATCTCGATGTGGGGGCATAATTTCAAAATGATTAGATGATGAAAATCTTGCTTTTGTGCTCTGTGTGTTCAAAAAACAGGATCAAAATTATAGATTTTGCTCTGATTGACATAAGCAGAAATAGTCATTTGTTTCACTTGAAACAGTATTCAGAGGCTATCATAAATTACAAAAATAAGAAGCAAAGTAGTACCTGTAGACACATGATTTTACACAACATAATAATAAATGGAGAATCCATATACACAAAATAACAGTTCTTTCTGGAACTTGCTTAAAGAGTAGGCTTTTTTTTCCCCCCGCAGACAAAAAAACATTTCTGTAATTACTTTCTCTGTAGCCGTTCCACACAAGTACAGTGGAACTGTATTAAAGAAATTTTCATTTATTTCTATGCATATCTGATTCACCTAACAGGTTTAGAGATTTAAGGATAAAATCAAAACCTGACTTGCAAACCTTTGCAGCATACAAGGCCACTGACTTTTATAGTCTCTGAAATAATGCAGAACATGTTCCTGATCTTCTATTGTTTTTTGGGTTACGTTCCCTGTGTTGACATTTTAGCGATAATTTTTTTCATTTTCTTTCACTGGTGACCTCTCTGTTATCTTGTAGATGAACAGACTGAGATTCACCTGTGCTTTGGCTTTAGGGTCCAGATCTCATGTGCACGCTTTAAAGGAAGAACACATGCAGCTAAATGTCCTAACCTGGAAACAGGCGGAAGTGTCACTAAAAATTCTATTAAATTCTTTCTACTATTTTTTTATCCTATTAGCAACTCATAGATTCACTTTTGAATTCTTATTTAGTTAATTAGAAATAAGTGTTTCTGTGAGGTTTTTTTTTTGGTTGTAGATTTGATTTTAGATTCCATGGAGTATTGTTGGTCCAAGCTTTGTCAAGGGCATTACCACCTTCTGTCTCGTTGCTGTGCAAGTTGGATCCAAATGGGTGCTTCTGTACACTAATATAAACCACTCAGGAGTGGTTGAACAGATGATGTTTGCAATGGCCTCAGGTTGAGCTGCTGACTTTAAGCCAGAAGCTGTTGTTGCTGTAATTGACATTTTCCCTGTTTCCCTTTCTTGTTAGCTCTTCTGCCAATAGGATCACCTTTAGGAAAATGCCAGATTTTCTGCTCCTGACTAGGAATTCCTGTTGGACTTATCCTTTGTCTTTGAGTCTGTAGTACATGTCCTTTTGTTTCTGCTCTTCCAGGCTGTTTTATTTTAGTATTATAAATACACAGGGGTGCAAGACTGCATGTTTCCAAGAAAATTACTTCACATGCATGATATTGATAACTCTCAACCACAGACTACAGAAATATTATGTGGCTCTGAGGGTTAAAGTAATTTTGTTTTGACACTTGATTAACAGGAAGGAACTTGCAAATATATAATGATGTGGACTACCATTCTAATGTTGAATGAATTCAAATCTCTTCCAATGGGAAGACCCTGTCCCAAATACTAGTGTGTTTCTCCACAGGTTCTGTGAATCTGAAAATTCACTTACTATCAGACTCTGCGCAGTACTTCTTTTGTGGAAGGGTGTTTAATTTGTCATATGCTGACAGCCTTAACTTCTTTTTAGGGACTGATGCCTTTTCCCAGCTTTGTGGGTACCTGCTATGAACTGCCTGGACAGAAATATCAGTTGAAAGATATCACTCAAACCAATTTTTCATAAGTGCGCATTTGTATAGTTGCAGACTATGAATGATAAGATAAAAGAATGATCCATTCTTTTGTCATGATTTATGCTACCCTACAGCAAATATGTCCTAGTAACTCTGAGAATTAAAAACATTAAGGACATATTTATTATGTAGGTGTGCTTGAGGACTCCAAACTTGCATTAATCTTACCAGAGTTAAACTGCTCAGTGGATTAGTAGCAAGCCAGTTTATGACTTGGACAGTTTAATGATCTAGTCCAGCACTGGAGGTGATCTAGTAACTTGTCAGCCTTATTAACTCAATGGAAGGTGATACCAAGATGACCACATTGCCTGCCTGTGAACTCCTGCAAGTAACTGTGCATAATGTTGTACTAAGCCATATCAGCATACTTCCTTGATTCTCTGTTGGCTCAAGCATAACTGCACCATGGGCCATTTAACAGTATAGGTATGCTCCACATTTCACGCCTGTGTTTTTGTATATATATATTTGAGGTACAGCATACTGAATGAGCTTGTTACTTGACATGCTACATTTAAACTTCTCATTTGGCTGTACAAAACGTGCACTTAGGAAAAACACATTTTAAGAAAGCTATTAATCTAATTTCTCTTATGTTTTTCTTTTGTGAGCTAAGAAATTCCAGGAAACTAACTCTGGTCAGTCTTCTGTTAATAATCTGGATATTTTTTGAGTGTATATTATCCTAGTAATTTTTTGTTCCAAATTGCAATGTGGTGTTGCAATTTTTCCTGCAGAATAATTCTCAGTACTTACAAAATTGAAAAGTTTATAGAAATTGGTAAATATGCAGTGATCTGAAAATTAAGATATTATTCATTTTGTGTATACATCATGACACTAGCTTGCTGTAGAAAAGGTTTACAATGGTGCATACTTGGAATATTTGTTAACTTGTACGTCTTTTTTTCAAAAGCATGTGTACCAATTGCATTCAAGAAAAAAATTAAAAAAAAATCAGTCTGTAACATCTTCATTTGTAAAAAAACAGAAAATAGTAGAAAATCACAAATAATTTAAAAATCTTTGCAGTGAACAAAATTGATTTTTTATATAACTTTTTTACTCAAAGGAACAATATATTGTAAGAATTCAGCCTCCTGTATTAAATAACAGATTTTACCATGTGTGGTATATAGCAAGGTTTTCTTTTAGGACTGAAATATGCCCTAAAAGAAGTATTTGATTATCTCTTGTAAAATAACAAATGTGATATATGAGCCTTTGTATCAGTAATACTTCTATAAATGCTTGTATTCAAAGTCCTTGGGCTTTGGCCATGGAAAGTGGTTCCGATTATGCTTTATGTTTATGGATCTTGTACGTGGCTAGTGAAAACTATTTGTTCCTAATAGTCTGGCAAGTCACTCAGTTCTTCATATGCTGAGTGCTGGAGCCTCCAGAACTGAGTGCTCTAAAGTCATACCTGAGGAATGTATCACTTAAGTAGCAGTCTTTTGTTCTGATCATTTTATTTCCAGACAGTTTCTAAACTCAGTGTATAGTATACTTTCTTGTCACGCTTTTCTTCCCTATTGCCCATTAAACAACAGTCTCTTTTCAAAGACTTCAGATACATTCATTGCAATTTTTCAGTGTGAAATATTTATATTATATATATTGTCCGAAAGGTATCAGATGTCGTTAATGCCTGTCATTTGTAGGAAGGTACCAAAATATAATCCTTAGCTGTGAAATGGCAGCAAAGTTAAATAATTTGTTTGTGAATAATATTCTGATTTTGAAATAAGTAATTCCACATGTAGATCATACTGTTTTGTAGTCAATTGCAGTTGTGAGGCATCTGCAAATTGCACATTTAATAGGTTCATTTTAGCCACCAGAAACGTTAAACTTTCTGATTTACCAAAGTAAGAATATAAAATGAAAAACAAAATCACTTTATGCTGTCTTTCTATTCCTGCTTTCTTTTGTGGAAGAATAAGTGAAGACTATTCCAGATGTGATGACTGACTCTTAGAAACAGCACAGGGTTACAAAGGAAAAACATGTACGCTCTCACCTCTCATTTTGCACCAGAACAGGAGTCTTATTAAGACTTGCAGTATGGAATTCATAGATTTAAAAGTAAGCCTGCACAATATTTTACTCATCCTAAGAGTTTCTTTTTAGAATCTAAATTTTATCAAAAAGCAGATTTTTATTTATTTATTTATTTATTTATTTTAAATATATAGCACAGGTAAATTCTTCCTCTTTATTGCCAGGGGTGCTTTTACACATTTCTACCTGTAGAAAATGCCTGTAAGCAAGATGCATCAGCACAGCTGGGTGTGCATAATTTTCAAGTTACTTATGAATCAGTATCTTCACTTCCTTCTGAAAACCTTAAGTTTTCCAGCTAAATGAATACTTTGCATTCTATTAGCAAATACAAGAGGCAGCTTTTGTTGACTTTGGATAAATGGCATTTGGACACTGGCAAACTGTGCTTATTAAGTGGTTTACATTTATGTGTCCACAGGTTTTGATTTCATTTGATATATTATGCCTATTTTGCCTTTAAAACTTTGCATTTCAGAACATTTTTTGTAATTACTGAAGTCAGTGATGATCATCTGAAAATACAGATGTCTTTGGAAAATGTTAAAATAATCATCTGTGGAATGGCAAAAGTGTGATGAAAAATCCTTCTCCTCAAGGTACACTTACTGGAGATCAAGAATGGAAAAACCCATGGATCCTGCCATAGACTATTGTAGCTTCCTGCACTGTAGAGATTCACCTTTCATTTTTTGACCAGTGGGTTTGCCTGTTTTAATGGCAAGGAAACAATGAGATTTAGTGCTTATTAGTGATATTTAGTGTGTTAGATCCCAAGTGACAGTAACCCAGGTCTCTGAGAGTATGGATTTATGGAGTTTGCAGAGTCACAGTCTCATTGCTATTAATGAGCTACCTGGACTCTGTCATGCACAAATTCTTGCGCTGTGTCGTTAAGTAGAAGGAAGACATTTTTTCATGCAGTGAAGCTTTGAAATCTCATTTTATTTTATGTTTTTTGACTGCCAACAGCTATACTTCATTATACCTGGAAAACACATTTGGCTGCTTCTTTTCTTCAAGGTTCTTCTTAAAAATTACACTCAACTCAACAGTTGCTTCCAAAAGTACTTTTGACTCAGTGGAATCTCCCTGTGCCTTCTGCTTCTTCAGGGAAGTGATAATATAATATCACTGGAGTGATTTTTCATGAAATTACATATCCATGAATTCAGTCAGGAAGGTTCAATTCTGTAGTTCATGTTATAAAGTTACACTATGTCTCAGGTTAAATTTTGTCACATCAATAAGTTTTGTATATACTTTTACTTTTTTTTCAGATAGTTTATATCAGAGATAGGGACATCCTGAATTTTTTCATCACCGTGTACTTTCACTTTACTAAATTTTGGAATACATACTTATTACTTACCATGTCTAAAAGACATTAATAAATAAAGAGGCTTTAATAATTTAACTTACCTAAAGAACTAACATTATATTTAGTAGAGGCAGGGCAGAATTCAAGTTGATTAACAAGTTGATGAATTTAATCTGCTTTTAAAATTTCATGTCTAGATCTGTTGGGTAATTTTTTTTTCTGGTATAAATGACTTCGTTATGTTATTTTGTGCCTAAATGATCAGTAGTTAACAGCTATTTTAAAAAAAAGTTCTCTTTCTTGCAGCTTATGCTTTTAGAACACATACAATTTTTGCCAATAGGACAAATTTTTGTAATTAACATATGCAGGTAGACATAACACTGCCCAACTTGAATCATACAAAAATTTTTCATTTACTCTTGTGTTTTGCTTTGAAAATTATGAATACAATAAGTCAGAGAAATGTCTTTATACAGAAAATTTTCTTTTTGGTACTTGTCTATCTTTTGATGCATCATTTCATGATAAAGTGACTAATTTGAATTCAGTCACTTGAATGTGAATAATGAAAGAGGAAATGTAATCCTGTTAGATTCTGACACATGCCTTATTTTGAGGAAGAAAAATCTGTCTCTTTGGTGTATCAAGGATAATTAGAAGTATCTAACAGCTACTTCAAAGGAGAGCGCCTGATTGCTGTTGTTTGGCTGGCACTGCATGAAGGAATTTGTTTTGTTTTGTTCTTAGCATATTTTGCTGTGAGCTAATGTCCAGGTTTTGAAGTGGAGTTTGTGCAACTGAAATTATACATCCCAGTGGGATGTTAGTAAAGCTCTTTTTCATGTTTCCCTCAGTTTTTCTCATTACTGAGTGAAGAGACAGGACTGTAATGACAATGATGTCATGCAAACATTAGCAGCCTCAGAGATTAAGGCAGCCTTTTCGAAGAATGTCTGAGATTACATTTAAGTTGTTTCAAACCTATCATTAAATAAATGATCATTTGTCCAGCCATGTGAGTTCTAAGTATATTTTGCAGACTTTACAAAATTACTGTTAAAGGAATACAGTAAAACCCTTTTCTGCTTTAAAAATGGTTTATTATACAGTTCTATATCTCTATATATTATATTTCTATATCTCTAATTACATAATATGTTCCAGAGCATCTCATTATTCTTACAAGTGAAATGTTTTTGTGACGTTCATATTCCACATTTCAACACACTCAAGATTTTCCAGCGGAGATAATGTTTTGTGAGTGTATGTTAGTGTCTACCAAGCAGAATCTAGGAATTCCTAAAGCTGGTGATAATACTTCTTGGTGAGATAAATCATGAACCTCTAGAGATTATTTCTAGCTTTTTCTGATTGCGGGTGACTGTCCTTTTAATTCCACTTGCAACAGGATTTCACTCAGGAATGCTGACATTTCTCTGCTTTTTTACCAGAAGGAAATTTTAACAAAGAAGCATTCACTCTGGGTATGACATCTCAAAAAGGAAATATCAGATATATAAGTTCACAGGCTGTTTAGATACTGTAAATTTTTAATAAATAGTATTAGAAGGGGATGTGTTATTCTAGCAACAAAAGGTTGTAACAAGTTCAGTGCTGCTGTTGTGTGAGTGAACTAGAGAAGCAAGACATTATTAATTCCCTGAGCATAATATCCTGAAGCAAAACAGCTGGATTTTACTCTATGCTTTGTGTTTTTATGTTAATTGATCTTTATTCATAAAGGTATAGCAATATTGACATAGCAATTTTGTTTAAATGAAGATTCCTTTGTGGGTTCAGTAGGAAATACTCTGAAATGTTGTATTTGGTTGTATTGAACTTGAGACATGCAGTGAGAAATTTGACTTTTTTATGACCAAATGTTCATCAGACAGCTAAAACAATTATTTTTTCTCAGACTCATTATGTTTATATAAAATCAATTTCAAATGGTGTTTACAACATTGAAAATACTGTTTGTTTGTTTGTTTTCTTGTTTTCTTTTTCTTTCATAATTTCCTATTCAATAAAAATTTCCTCACTCCTGCTTTCTTCTAGATCTAAACATGTTAAAGAAAATTTACCAGGAAAACATTTTTACTTTCTTGTAGATCAACTGAGTGATACATCAATATATACTTGTAATTAAAATTGTATTTAAAAATAAAGCTGAATTTAGTTGAAAGGATTGAATAATTTTGATGGAGGACTACTTTAATAATGTATATTCAGTGTATTTGCCTATGTTGCCTTGCAATCATACCAATAGCAATTCAAAAATCCACATTTTATATTGAAAATTATTTAACATGGATGTCTTTAATTCAATCTGAATCTGAGAGCAAAGGACACAGCTGGATTTCTGAAACGATAATGTATGTTTATGTGAGACATGAACTGTAGCTGTGGTCTGTAGAGAAGTTTACTTTTTATTCACAAAGCATACACAGTAATAAATTGCCCTTTCCTTCATTGCTATGTTTCTGTACCTTGGTGCTGACCAGGATGTATCATTTCTGGCAAAGGAAAGTGTAGTTCACCCTTTGTGATCTGACAAATCTTTCCTCATTATTGCCAGCTTCTTTACACAGTATGGACACATTTCCACTAGCAGAGTAACCCACCCCCCCATGTAGAAATGAGAAGAACTTGTATTTGATAAGTTCCAGACTGAATTTGAGTTAGTTGCTTTAAGTATCAGGCTATGTGGATCTTCAAGTAGACCCCAAGGTGTTAGACCACCAGAATGGAGTGTCTGTTGAGGCAGAATTTTATAATGGAACCAAATGTAATAAAGATTGTGTTAAAAAACAAATAAAGTACTGTATAAGTTCTTTTCTAAGTTCACTTTTTATTGCTAAGCTGTTTGGGAGTTTTAATGTGTCTGTTCTTAAACACTTCAGCTTTCTTTATCTTCCTACAAAATCAATTACTGCTACTAATGTTTCAATAGAAAAGGTATGAAGTCGCAAAGCCCAAGTGAATACAAGGATTTAATTCAAAAATATAAACTCTGAAGAAAGAGAACACTGCAGAAGTCACACTAAAGGAAGGAAAAAATAAAGGCAATTTATTTAAGTTTGTGACATAAGTTTTACACAGCACTGTGTAAAGTGCTGTTACCTGCCAGTTCAGTCAAACAACACTGTATATGAGAGTGCTTAAAACATGTTATAAATAATTTTCCAGCTCAATCTTGCTTTCATTCAGCCTGGCCTTTTTACAATTTTCTGTAATTTATTCTGTCGTGTCCTTTCATTTGTTCTAGCAGCTGGGATTTGATGTATTGATGTGTACTTACATAAGGAACGTTTACTACCACTTTGTCCTAGTGCTCTGCACACATCAGGGTTTACTGCCAAAATGGCATGTTTTCTGGAATGGAAATATTTAATATGGCCTATTAAAAGAAAAACGGCATATGGGAGCCTATGTAAGTTGTCATTAATAATGTGGTAGCAAGAAAGAAACTAATTTATTTGATTGCTGCTAGTTATAAAGAATAACTCTAAATCAGTGTGTTGTTTGACTTATTGGCTTTTTTATATAAAGTTCTGATCCAAGACCCCTTGAAGTTAGAGGAAATTCTCTCACTGGACTTAACAAATATTGTCTTACCTCTCAAATCTGGAAGGTGTGCAGGGCTTTCCATACAATCCTGTTCTGTATCACACCCATCTTCGTAGCATTTGCATTGTTGATTGATCTTCCTGCAGTGGTACAAGCTTTATAACTACCTTCTGTTGTGTTTATTTCTTCATTTACCTCTAAAGGCAGAAAAGTATGAAGTGAATTTCATTCTTTTAGGTGAGGATTTTTGGTAGTAGTTTGTTTTTCTTTATTGTCTTCCTGGGGATTTTTATGCTCTTACACAGATTCTTACCTATGCATGAGAAGGCAAAGTTAAGCAAATGCGATCCATTACAGGAGTCTGCAGTAATTTAGGGTAGCTTATTCTTTCAGACTTTCTTCATCAATACTAGATTTAAATGAAAAAGGTTTGTGAATGTTAGTATAGAAGCAAAAGGATAAATATAAAATTGATTCACAAGTTGTATTTAAGTCAAGTAAATTTCACACCTCAGAAAGTGGAAAAATGTGAGCATATAATCTATGGATACTATGAACACAAAGAAGTCTTCAGATCTTGAATGATATCATCTGTACTCTCTATGTTTTTGTGTGTGTGGAGTTTATATTTCAAGGAATTATGATTAAAAACTGCTAACCTGTTTTTATATTTTCTTTTCAGTTTTTGTTTCTGCAATAGGATATCTGTTTTAACAATAAAAAATTCTGTACTATCTTTCTTTAAAAAAAAAAAAAACAAACCAAAACACCATGAGACTTTGATATAACTGACTGAATTCTTAGACTATAGCTGACAGATTAAACAGTCATCTTTCAAGAAAACAAATCTTTTCATAATTCTATGTCCATATATTCTCTTCTTGTGTTAAACCACAAAGCCAGAGCTGGTAAATCTTTCATTTGAAGGAGTAGTAGTACAGATCTTCAGGGACAAAAGTAGAAGGCTACATTTGTATAGACATCATTTTCAGAAAAGTAAAAAATATAATAAAATTCAGTTCCATTCTGTTTCCTGTTGCTCGTGATTACTGCTGTCAAACCAATGCAAAATTCAAGAGCAACTGTTTTATTGGTGGTTCTATTTTCACTGATAAACACTAGTTTTCAGTGGTATTTCTGTCAGTTTCACTTCAGCCACACCATTTCTCTTCTGGCAATTGTATATAGAAGCTATAAGTGTGCCACTTGTAAATTCAGAGGTCACATTTACCCATTCAAAGATGATAAAAACAAAAATCTGTTGTTGTAGACATTGACTGTATTCACTGAAAAGAGATCAAAGTTACTTCCTAAAATATTTACCGATCAATGATCACAGTTGATTAAAAATGCGTTTTATAATATGGTGTAAGGATTTTCAGGTATGTCATAAAAATGTACATACTTAATTTGAATTTAAAATCATGACAATTATTAAAAAATGTCTAATGTCAATTTAGTTCTGAATTGTTTCATAGTTGTATATCTTTAAACATTCTTGGTAAGCTGAGATTTCCACTGCTGTTTAAATTATAGTGTTTTAAAAGTAAAAACAGTGATCAAAATACTGTTTCCAGCACTAATCTGCAATGGTGCTTAGTTCCAGTTGCCTGAAATTGATATTGATTGTATCACTGAGTAATGTGAGTGTATAGTAATATATGCCACAAAAGATAGTGTTCTTGTGTACCCAACTTCAAACCCATTGATTAATGCCTTTTATCAATAACACCATATATACCTTGTGAAAAGGAAGATGGCTTGAATGAGGAAAGGTCTTAGAAGCAGAATAATAAATAGGTAGAAATGAAGAAAATGTGGGAAATAAAACCCTGATATTCAATTACCAAAATCTACAAATTATCATTGTTTCTTTCTTGATTTAAAAATAGCCATGGAGATATAAACTTAGATGCTCAGTGATACCATCCTTAAATTAAAATTTGCAGTTGTGGTTTTGTATGTGCCCTCTTATTTTCAAATAGTTTGAATAATGAAACTAAAAATAGTAAACCTCTAAAAACTACATTACCATCTGGTTTGCTAAAATATGGGAGTTTGGGCAAGATGATACTTTTTGCTGCGCAGCTACTGGGCCTTTTAAAGATTCTTGTCTCTGTTTGCATATAGCCTTTCAATATTTCCAAATGATTTAGTGTTTGTCCCATACAAAACCTTGATATAGAGTTCAAATTAGTTGCAGAAGTGATGCCAAAACTTAAATATGTATTAGTTTGACAACAGTTTTTTAAATTCTAAATTTTGAGTGGTATATTAACTTAACTACTCTTGACATTTATAATATAATTTAAAACAGATTTGGAATAGCCTGGTTGGGAGCTGAGGGGTTTGAATGAACTCAGTTTCAGAAAATCTGACGTAATAAACCTTGTACTGGGATGAGTAAGTCTTATATTGGTGAAAATTGTACTGATTGTGAGCTGAAGAAGATAATGTGTTTTGAATTGTTGACATAGAAATTTGAACCATTTCAAGTTTGAAATTCTGTATTGCTAGCTTTTTTTTTTCTGAGGCTAATCCCATCAGCATATTTTTATAATTTTCTACTGATTGCTGTTCCCTGACTTTAAAGAATCTTGTTGCAACTTTTTTTTTTTAAAGCATTGCTTGTGATCTGAATTAAATTCAGCATCCAAGTTGAGATCTATAGTAAATGTCTATGTGTCGTAATAGAAATTACTATAGAGATTTCTGCTACCAAGAAAAACTTCTTCTATAAGGAAGGCTATCATCTCATGTTGTTTTAGACTGTGGACTAATGATCAGCCTGTTTTTCACATTCCATATTTACTACTTGTATTTGTCTGTTATACAAATAGCAACAACTGAACTGATTTTATAGTCCTTGCCTAGGACTCAGGGCATAAGAAGCAATTAAAATGTCTCCAGGGAAGCTCCTGTGCATTGACTTCATCTCACAGTTGGAATATGCTATGAGCAAACTGACAGGAGCTTGGTATTTGCTTATTCCTCAATGCTTGGTGCAAGCATGTAACTTCTATCAGTTGCCAGTACTCCACTTCTGAGCGTACATTTTATTTAGATAGCATAACACATAGCAGAATAACTGAGGTAACTGAGGCTAGAATATTAATGGCCAATAGGAGTTGCATTGTTGGATATTTTCATCTGCAAGATTGGACTTCAGAAACTTTTTAAACTATTTTGTTTGCTTTCTTTAAAATGATTGAGAAGGACAGTTTCAAATTTATGACTTCATCAGTGTATATATAAGAAGAAAGAATAATATATGTTGAAACCAAGACTTCCTAAGTCTGAAGCCCAAAGCAAATATTTTACTAATTCAGCAGAAGAAAAAAGAGAAATGAAGAATTTTATGCAGTTATAAGAATTTCATTATAACAATTTTATTTTGTCTGGCTTCCTAAAATGTCACTTATTTTAATTTCCCAGTGACTTAAATCCCATACAACTTTGATGTCACTTGAAGTAATTGACTGAAATATTACAGTTATTTGAGCCAATGAATTGTACAACTTTCTACATTTTTAATAGAAAAAAGTACTATGCCTCTTTCACTAGAGACTATCTTTTGCTCAGCAAACTGAGAAATATATTTGCTAATCATTTCCAAAGCACTTCAGCAACCTGTGGTTCTTGCTTCCCTTTCTCTTGCCCTCCCCTTCTCTTGCCCTCTTGGCAATGTTTGAAATACTGTGGGTTTGTTTGTTTGTTTGTTTGTTTGTTTTGGTGTCTTGTCTGTTGGAATTATGTTTCTGCAGTAGCTCCACATCTTCTGATACAACAAAAAGACCTTCTGATCCTGCTGGTCACTGTACCACTGTATGCTATGTTTGGAAATTTAATACTGGCTTAAATGAAACAGTTTTTTAACTGAAAAAAATTATTTAAATTTCAATAGATTCTAAAAATAGAATAAATTCTTTATTAATTTTGATACCTCTTAATTTCAACCATTCAGACATTTCCACTGCTTTTTCTCTGTACAACTTGGCGATGGTCATAGGCCATAGGTGCAATATGCAACATATGGAACATATGCACTTCTCTCACAGGAACTTAAATGAGAAATCTGTTGATTTGGTTGTCTGACATGTTCTCCTATAACTGTAATATCTTTCAGTCCTATTCCAGGAGATAGATATATAAATTATTTAAAGCCAACTGATGAAAAGAGCAGGTTTACAAGGTAGAGTGATATTACAATAAGCTTAGTTTCAAACCCATGAGATACAACTCATTATATAAAGAAGTAACTGCTAAATTTGCAGGGAATACCTCAGTATGCTAATGAATTCAGTGACCACATCAAAAATTCTTTGGTGAAACTTCTCTGTAATAAGTAGGTAATTTGAATTTTGATGATAGTGTCATTACAACTGTCTAATTGTTGCTTGGTTTGTTGTTGTTGTTGTTGTTACTTTCATTAGACTTTTAAAACATTAATTGGATTAAAAAAATAATCCTTCCTCTGTATAGGGTATACTTCTCTGGAAAGCAACAGCCTAGGGGCAGCCTGTTTTACCTGCTGCTGATGAAAGCAGGGTGGAAAAGCAATAGAAAGGGAAAGTGGAGGACTTGTAAGACAATCAGCACATGACCAAGAAGAAGTGATGTGAAAGCTAGACAGTGAGCGTATTTTAGCTTGGCCAACATTTCCATGATTCTATGTTTTGGTGTTGTCAGATGTGTGAAAGGTGGTTAGATTGAGTAAAAAGATCATTTTTAATGGATGAACAATGGGATTCTGGAAGGCAAGTGTGATAGTCATTTAGGGAATTTGCATTTAGCAAGATGAAACCAAGCAGTGTTTTACTAGTGTCAGAGGATATGGCATGAGGCAGTGATCACATGCTGCAGTTTTTGAGGTTCAATCTGGGCACTGGAAAAAAAAAGAAAGTCACTAGGGGCCAGTGCTGCACTAGAACTGGTTGTGAAAACTTGTCTTCTCACAGATCTCCTAAATTTGATAATGCCATAGCTTACCTCATTCCACTGTTTTCAGAACAGAAAGCAGGTGGAGCAGGTGACTTTCTTGGGTCTGGTAGAAATTAAATTGGCTTAATAATGACTCTTCAGTTAGAATAGAATCTCTGATTTGTTAAGGTAGATCAGCTCTGTATTTATAATTTGAAACAATATTAAAAACTTTTTTTTTTTCCCCCCCAAAAAATGAATACAGTAACTTAGAATAGATTACTTACATATTTTACCAACATATCCTCTTTCCAATAATAAGTTACAGAGGTAGATAGGGAGCCAATAAAAGTATTTATGAAAGGTGGAATAGTCTTGAATGGCAATAAAAATACAGTTAGAAGAAGCAGACTGGACAGTTCTGAATAGACTGTAATATTTAAGTAATATCAAGATTACTTAAATGAGAGAGAAAAAGATGAAAATAAGAGAATTAAAGTCAGTCTTTGGGGATAGCTGTTGTGGGAGATTAAAAATTTGTTGTTGGAGATATTGAAGGAGGGTGTATAAACCACCAAATCAAAAAGTATAATTTATTGAGCCAAAGAAAGTAAGAGAATGACTAAGCATGTAAAAGAACTGGTCAAGAGAAATAAAGATGAGAAAAAGTTAAATAGAACTATAAGTGATATGATGAGATGAATTTTGATGAACTGATTAGAGCACGAGATATCTGTTTGCTTTCAACCAAAATATACTGAGTATAGTTCAGATTTTTGTCACTGACATTAGTGACTGTAAGTCCTGATACACACAGTGAAAACACCTTGAATAAAAAGTACCACTTGAAGAATAACTTTCTTAGTGCTTGTTTACAGAAGAAACTGCAGAAAATAGAACTCACTTTTATTTCATAATTAAGATTTTGTGAGGTTGATAAAAGAAAGCTAATGCAACTAGAGCTTTTAATGCATGTCTTTGAAGCTTGCTTCATTATAAAGATTTGCGTCCTTTTTCAGTATACATTCTAGAAAGGAAATTATACTACATTTTAACACCAATCAAAGCCTGAAAACATCACTTGGTGGTATGACTTACTTAATTCATAATGTTTTCCATCTTCACTTATTCCAGCTCTTTCATGTTTATTTTATGTTCCCTTCTTGAGTCATACACAATGAAGTTTGTTTAAATTTCTATGTGGTTTAAACATATGCTTTGTTTTGACAAATTGTTGACATGCTAGCTGGTCTTGACACAAATTTGAAGAGCTTGAATAGGGAAAAAAAAAAAAGAAAAATGGAATTTTCAGGCTAGTTTGTGTTAGAAGAATTTACAGGTAAAGCTGGAGCATTTTAAATGTGAATTCTTTTATTTGTCTTTTAACATAGAAGTTATTTAAATTCACTTTACTTCTGTTTACATTAATGCAAACTTAACTCACTGGAAAGATGTTGACTAAAGCCATGGTTCTTTTCTTTTGAACTGCAGCTCGTCACTGCCACCTTGGATGGTAAACTCCAGTTGTTTCTGCCCTGAGATTTGCCAGCCTGTGGAGCATTGGCCCTCTTGCTCTGAGAAAAGCATTTTGCTGAGAGAAAGGCGACTGGTGACTGGCGTATGCAAGCAGCTTAGTATTCCCTTCAAAAGCGTAGATTTCTTCAGATTTTATTTATGCAAGTTCCTCAAACTGTTCTCAGTTTTTCTGTTGTACAATCTGTTGTCTTTATTGCAAAAACTACTCATTCTGACTTCTTGTCAGCAAATCACCAGAGAAGTGGCTTTTAGAGGACTGCTCAATCATTTATAGGTAAGAGTACACTGTAGAGATTTGCTTATCTGAGACCACTTCACTCCAGATTGCAAATGCAGTTAAAACAGTTAACTGTTGTTAGTCCCCAATCAGCCAGTGAGTATCCCAGTAAAACTTTCAAGTCTTGGGCTAGTTTGATCTCTGCAGAAGGATCTCTTTTCTAAGTCTATGGGATTGATTATCTCTCCTTACTTAATGTGCAACTTGGCTTTCTGAGGCTTTCTGGTTACCTTCATGAAGGACTGATGCTGGACAGCAAAGCGCTTTGGGGTATTTTGGCAATGGTCACAGCATCATCAGTCCATTCCGAATAGAGTTTTTTATCCATCCATTACTTGCAGATGTGCAAGTAATGCATCTTGGTAAACCAAGAATTCATTAACCCCTTTTTCCTTCAGGGGGAGAGAATCGGCTGTACCACACAGGCACTAAATATTTTCAAGTGGAAATTTACTACAATTTTGTCATGTTAAAAAAAAAAAAAAAGAAGATGTTCCTCCCCCCCCCCCGGACGCCTCAGAAATGCTTGAATGCTTGTGGTTTTGGGAATGGAAAACTTTTGCTGACACAGTTCAAATTTGGCAAAGTTGAGTGCTTGAAATCAGGTTTTCTAATGGCAAACATGAGGGGAAAAAAACAGTTGTGGATAGTGTTGCTGTCTTATAATATTTTAAAATTTCACAATCACTAGGCTATCCTTCTGAGATCAGTGTGACAGAAGGACATAGGAGAGAATGTCTAGTTACTAAAGAGTTGCAATCATAAAAGGCTACTTTTCAGCATAATGTGCCTGCAGAAACACTACACCTTTGGTTTTAAACAGGAAACTGTGTTATTTTGTGCTTTTCCACATAAAGACAAAAAATTTCTGCCATCAGAAATTTTCCTAGACAACTGCAAATATTTAATAGGCTATTTTGAGGAGTTTAAGTGTGCTTTCAAACAATTTTTGAGCAAAGCACATCCACCAAACTTATGAAAAATAGAAAACTAGCTTTGAAGGAACATGGATTAGCTTCCTAAATTATTTGCTGTGTCACTGCATGGGAACCATTAGTTCACAGCCTGAACCAGTGATTGAGCACCTGGTGAAGGGGCGGATCCAGCCCTGGGAGCACAGGTGTGAGTAATTCACCCGTGCAACCGAAGGGGTGGTCTCTGGGTCCACCTCCTCCCTAACCTCATTTAAGGGCTGGAGCTGAAAGGGAAATATCTTTGTTTGGAGATTGTCTTCTTTGGGAGTTTCCAGTGTGTCCTGATCTTTGGAAAGGGGGTAAGCTGTTCCTTCTTTATTACTGAGTTGTGAGCTTTTGCGAGAGATCCAAAACTTGTTAAAAATAACTGTATGTACTACCTCCTATTGTTGCAGTTACAATGTAGCATCTGCCCTTGAATTTCAATATTTTTGGGTAGAGGAGCAGAGTTTTCCTATATGATTAATGCTTTGTGGGGAGAAGGAGGGAGAGTTTCCAGCTGAGTGTCTTTGAATTCTTTATTTAAAACAGAATTCAACAGCAGTTTGGCCTTGCTTTTAAATTGAAAGGGCAGAAGATATGGGGATAGCCAGCGATATTCTGAAGAGGATCCTGTTAAAATCTGTTCAGGGTTAAATGATTTGCAAAATATCAGGTACTATCTGTTTTCTTGTGTGGAATGAAGATGGAATATTTTCTGAGTAGATACAGTATTTGGACTTGTAGTAGACGATAGAGCTTAGAAAAAGTCAGGAGGGGAGTGGGGTGACATGGAAAATAGCTTGCAGAAACAAGAAGAAATTGAGAAACTGTGTGCGAGGCAAAACAGTGTGGTTTTACCCTCTGGGTATATGTTGGTTGTTTATTTGTGGGTAATATTGAATAACAGTGATGCTGTTAAATGCCTTAAGGAAAAGAGCATGCCCTGGATTTCATGTTGGTTCTTCATGGTTAGGAGACACAGGCAAGCATGTATTCCTGCTCCTGTAACTTTTGATTATGTTTGCTTCTTCATGCAATAATAATAGGGAAAGCCAGGCAGCAAGGGGCAGGTTGCAGATAAAGCCTGTACTGACAAGGCGGGTCTAAGGTCAAGGAACTAGCAATGAACAAGACCCTACATACTGTTCTTGTAACAACCTGCTCCAGTGGAAGTGATCTGCTGATGCCATTGCTGAAAAGCACCACCCTGCAGTCTCCAGCAAGCATTGATGTATGTCAGTGGGTGCTGTTTTTTTTTTTCCCCACGTGGAAAAATTCAATGACAACTTTGCTTTTCATGTACTTCCACGTCAGATGTCATTTTGTCAGACTGACCCTCTGCTGCCAACCATTTATATTATGTTGCTGTGTGAGATAGGATGTTGGTGGGAAGGTTCAACCCCTGTTGACATACTACCAACATCAGACGGGATAAAGAAAGTAATTAACTTGCAAATAAGTGAGAATCATAGCAGTAGTTTGAGCAAGATAAAACAAAAACAGGGCGCACGGGCTGAAAAGCGGAGCCCCTGGCCAAGCGCGGCGGGCTGAAAAGCGGAGCCCCTGGCCAAGCGCGGCGGGCTGAAAAGCGGAGCCCCTGGCCAAGCGCGGCGGGCTGAAAAGCGGAGCCCCTGGCCAAGCGCGGAGGGCTGAAAAGCGGAGCCCCTGGCCAAGCGCGGAGGGCTGAAAAGCGGAGCCCCTGGCCAAGCGCGGAGGGCTGAAAAGCGGAGCCCCTGGCCAAGCGCGGAGGGCTGAAAAGCGGAGCCCCTGGCCAAGCGCGGCGGGCTGAAAAGCGGAGCCCCTGGCCAAGCGCGGCGGGCTGAAAAGCGGAGCCCCTGGCCAAGCGCGGAGGGCTGAAAAGCGGAGCCCCTGGCCAAGCGCGGAGGGCTGAAAAGCGGAGCCCCTGGCCAAGCGCGGCGGGCTGAAAAGCGGAGCCCCTGGCCAAGCGCGGCGGGCTGAAAAGCGGAGCCCCTGGCCAAGCGCGGCGGGCTGAAAAGCGGAGCCCCTGGCCAAGCGCTAATATTAAGTTGCTGTGTGAGAATGGATGTTGGTGGGAAGGTTTGACCCCTGCTGCCATACTACCAACATCAGACTCTGATGTTGTGGCCAGCAGAAGAAGTTGGAGCCAGTGCTTTCAGAGTAGTCATCGTAGAAAGCTATGATAGAGAACAAGAGTGTGGTGAAATCAACACCTGGTTAGAAGATAGAGGTTACAGGAATAGAGGAAGCAAGTTACTGTGCACTGCCACCATATTGTTTTAGATATATTACGGAGGATCATGAGATGAGATGTAGATTTTGAGCATTTATATCCCTAGAGTGACCCCAGGAGAGATAGGACAAGTAGGGTTGCACTGTCAGGAGGAGGGGAAGAGCAAGACCAAGAAAAAAGGTGCTTGCTTTGAGGTCTTAAATCTCTTCACTATATCTTAAAGTAATCCAACTTTAGATGTATTCTACAAAATGATATTGATTACATCATATTGATGTTAGCATTTCCGTCTAGTATAATACTCATAGAATACCTAAAGGCAGTGGGAATTATACTCACCTTTCTTCTGTAATTCCTTTCTTTACTCATATCCAGTTAACTTTTTAAAGTTGTGTTGATTTTACCCTTGTAAGCAATTAAGAGAGAAAGCTTGTTTTACGGTATCTATGACCTGAATGAGGGAATTGAGCATACCCAAGGTAAGGGTGGTAGATGACACCAACTTGATGGGATAAAGGAAGTAATTAACTTGCAAATAAGTGAGAATCATAGCAGTAGTATGAGCAAGATAAAACAAACACAGGGCGCATGGGCTGAAAGCGGAGCCCCTGGCCAAGCGCGGCGGGCTGAAAGCGGAGCCCCTGGCCAAGCGCGGCGGGCTGAAAAGCGGAGCCCCTGGCCAAGCGCGGCGGGCTGAAAAGCGGAGCCCCTGGCCAAGCGCGGCGGGCTGAAAAGCGGAGCCCCTGGCCAAGCGCGGAGGGCTGAAAAGCGGAGCCCCTGGCCAAGCGCGGAGGGCTGAAAAGCGGAGCCCCTGGCCAAGCGCGGAGGGCTGAAAAGCGGAGCCCCTGGCCAAGCGCGGAGGGCTGAAAAGCGGAGCCCCTGGCCAAGCGCGGAGGGCTGAAAAGCGGAGCCCCTGGCCAAGCGCGGAGGGCTGAAAAGCGGAGCCCCTGGCCAAGCGCGGAGGGCTGAAAAGCGGAGCCCCTGGCCAAGCGCGGAGGGCTGAAAAGCGGAGCCCCTGGCCAAGCGCGGAGGGCTGAAAAGCGGAGCCCCTGGCCAAGCGCGGAGGGCTGAAAAGCGGAGCCCCTGGCCAAGCGCGGAGGGCTGAAAAGCGGAGCCCCTGGCCAAGCGCGGAGGGCTGAAAAGCGGAGCCCCTGGCCAAGCGCGGAGGGCTGAAAAGCGGAGCCCCTGGCCAAGCGCGGAGGGCTGAAAAGCGGAGCCCCTGGCCAAGCGCGGAGGGCTGAAAAGCGGAGCCCCTGGCCAAGCGCGGAGGGCTGAAAAGCGGAGCCCCTGGCCAAGCGCGGAGGGCTGAAAAGCGGAGCCCCTGGCCAAGCGCGGAGGGCTGAAAAGCGGAGCCCCTGGCCAAGCGCGGAGGGCTGAAAAGCGGAGCCCCTGGCCAAGCGCGGAGGGCTGAAAAGCGGAGCCCCTGGCCAAGCGCGGAGGGCTGAAAAGCGGAGCCCCTGGCCAAGCGCGGAGGGCTGAAAAGCGGAGCCCCTGGCCAAGCGCGGAGGGCTGAAAAGCGGAGCCCCTGGCCAAGCGCGGAGGGCTGAAAAGCGGAGCCCCTGGCCAAGCGCGGAGGGCTGAAAAGCGGAGCCCCTGGCCAAGCGCGGAGGGCTGAAAAGCGGAGCCCCTGGCCAAGCGCGGAGGGCTGAAAAGCGGAGCCCCTGGCCAAGCGCGGCGGGCTGAAAAGCGGAGCCCCTGGCCAAGCGCGGCGGGCTGAAAAGCGGAGCCCCTGGCCAAGCGCGGCGGGCTGAAAAGCGGAGCCCCTGGCCAAGCGCGGCGGGCTGAAAAGCGGAGCCCCTAATCGTTTTAGTAAGGTTTTTGTTTGCATCCACTAGAATTGATAGGATGGTGTCTGGTTTCTTAAAAACCTTTAGGGGAATTATTGTTGCCTTAAAAATTTATACAAGTTCATAATTTGTTTCCCCTGATGTGTCTGATTATGAAGGAGCCTCTGTCTTCTCATCAGGCTCACCTGCTGTACCATCAGTTCTTTCATTATTTCCACTGCATGGGATCTTTGCTGTTTTCTCTTCCAAAGGTCCTGACATCTTTCTTGTTCCTGGCCTAATGGATCTGAAGGAAGAATCGAGTCTTTTTCTCCTTGATCTGTATGATATGTGGGTGTTTAGGGTGGCTGGGAAAGTTGGTGACATGTATATGTTGAGGGATTTCCCTTTCATTGTGGTCCCAGAACAAGAGCCACTGTGGGAGGCTTTGTTGTGTAACGTCCTGTGAGACATAGTGTTGGAATCCAAATGGAGGGTGTTGACACAGATTTAGGCAACTGAAAACTTGTTGCAGCCACGGCGAAACCTGCTTTTGGCTGTAAATGTGTATGTCTTAATGGGGAGGGAGGTTTCTCCACCCCAGCTCTACGGGTGCTAATTGCTGTAGAGGGATTACAGCAAATTAAGCTTTTGGCTATGCGTGCTCTCTGAGCTGTACCTGAGGATGGAAAGCCAAGGCAGTCCTTTGTTAGTATTAAGCAACATTCCCAAGAACCATATATGTCAT
The DNA here is from genome assembly GCF_905368555.1 of Meleagris gallopavo. NCBI lineage: Eukaryota > Metazoa > Chordata > Aves > Galliformes > Phasianidae > Meleagris > Meleagris gallopavo. Next base: position 40,565,368 of record NC_139405.1, read on the forward strand.
TTCTGGATAGTCTTAAGAACTCGTTGGAAAAACAGGTTGATAATAAGCAGGAGAGAGCTCTTGTGTTTCAACAGCTAGTGATTGAAAATGCGGACGCTGACTTCGAAAAGGTGCTGCTTGCTCTGAAGAATCCCACTACTAAGGAATTGGCTCAACACAAGGTGCTGGAGTGGAAGCTATTGGAGCTCAGCAGCTGGAATCAAGGTTTGCAGACTCTGAGCTTATGGCCCATTCACCGCTGCAAGAAAAGGAACATCAAACCTCCAGGCTTGGTGACTGTCAGCACATGGGACCTGGAGCTGCAAAAGCTGCTGCTGGGACATATGCTGGTGTTTAGAGTTGCGCTCACTCCAGCTATTGGCATTGTTGCAGTGTATTTTTCTGAACCTTTTAGCTGTTGTAACAGTTGTTCAGTGCTCCACGAAATAGGCCAAACTATGTTGAAAGTATGTTCGAAAGTTGTGCTATGTATGAATTCTAAAATGGAAAACAATATTTGCTGTAAAATGATGTGTGTTCCTGTGCAGTAGATTGTCAATGTAGGAAGCTTTCTCATATTTGGTTGTATAATCCAACTTGACTGGCTGATGTCTTACCTACATTTACCTGACTTTCGTAACTCTGGTTCTGAATATGTAATTTCAGTTATGTAAATAATAATAATAGCTTTCCCTATTTAAAAACAAAACACAAAAAACAACAAGGGTGAGTGCAGGTATGACCCCTCAGGAAAGAGTAGCTAAAGCATGCTACGTTCTTAATTTTTTAAATCGTTGGACAACGATAAGGTGGGGCTGAGGCTATGCTTGCTTGTGTCTTAATAGGGATAAGTCTGAGATGGATACCAGCACGATGGGTCTGGTCATCTATCTCATCATTTGTTGTAACATCATCACAGCACTTTCATCAGTGGTTTGGACTTTCATCGACAAGACACACTTTGTTAGCTGTCTCACCAAGGAATCATAAAAATTGGAGTCGTTGGGATAGGTTAATATGGACTATTGTTTGTACTCTAAAGAACCCATTGTTGTTCTTCTTTTTCTACTAAGAAGAGAAATGGAAAATGTGGGATAAAGAAAGTCATTGTCTTGCTAATGAGTAAAAAAGCTTAGCAGTAACTTGAGGCAGATGTAACACTACAAGGCACCTGGCACCCACATGTAACCAATTGTTGTTGCACAGGTATAAAAGGTTGTAAGCACTTACAATAAAGGTCCTTCATTCTGCACCAGCAAGGGAGTCTGTGCCTCTTTCGCCGCACGTGCAAGGGAGCTCAGAGCTTTCTTGCCACACAACTTAGCATTAAGTGTTGATCTGCCTGTGGGTGGGAAGGCTCATGGAGGGATCTTGACTGGCTGGATAGCTGGGGTGAGGCCAACGGGATGAAGTTCAACAAGACCAAGTACAGGTCTGCACTTTGGCTACAGCAACCCTAGGCGATGCTACAGGCTTGGGGCTCGGGCTAGAAGACTCTTTCTCCAGAAGAGTGTTTAGGCTGCCCGGAGAGGTGGTGGGGCTGCTGTCCTTGGAGGTATTCTAGAAACATTTAGATGTTGTACTGAGGGACATGGTTCAGTGGGAAATATTGGTGATAGGTGAATTGTTGGACTGGATGATCTTGGAGGTCTTCTCCAACTTCTGTAATTCTATGATTCCCTGAAATACTTAGAGGTTTAACAAATTAATTTTATTCAAGGACAGTAAAATGATACTCTGTCAGATACTTTTTTTCATCTTATTGTCTAAGTTGAACTTTTTACCAGTATATTCCTATGACCACTTAAGGCAGGTTCTGCTCTTTGTGATTGGAATTCTATACTTCAGTAAAGTACCAGTAATTACTCTTAATTTTTGTGAGCACGTGTGCTGCTGAGAGTGGACTCTCTCAGACATTTTAATAACTGTCAAAAGATAATAGTATACTTCTAACAAACACACATTTTTGTGATGTTTAACTGAAGGCCTTTCTTATATATATTTTCATGAAATTCAAATGTCTCTGAAAAGACCAAAGATGATGTAAATGCTGCCCCATCATTGAGCAGAATTACAGCAGCAACAACAACAACACTGATTTAACACAAAGTGAAATGTGTTCCAATTCTGGTTTGTTTAAAAGCATATGGATTAATTTTATGCTTTGGCCAAAGTTAAATGAGCCACAGTAAAGTATTTGTTTTAGTTAACACCCACAAATTAACTCACATCATCATTAGGTTGAAACTGTCATCCAGTCACAGAAGAAAAATCTTGAGAAGTGTTATTGCCAAAGCTAAGCCCCCTATCCCGATGCAGCTACTTCTAAATGTTTGCAGTGTTCCTGGAAACCCAGATTCCACAGCATCCTCAGGTAGGAAACTCACCTGGCCCAATTTAAGACTATTAGTCTCTGTCTTAATCCATTAGGCACAGGGGGTAACTTATCTTCTCTTAGAAGCAGCCTTCTGTGTATTTGCAGATTGTTCCCATGTCTCCCCTCAGGTTTCTCTTTTCTAGTCTAAACAAAACCAGATCTTTCAGTGTGTACTCATAGGTTATGCTTTCTAGACTTACGTATGTTTTTGATCTTTTCTGTACTTTTTCCTGTTCTCTGGTGTTCTTTGTGGAAGCACAGCACTCCCTGAAGGTTACATCATTACAGGTCAAGTCACTGCTGTGATGTCTGAAGGCTTGACTTGGCTAATCTTAAATATATCACTTGTAATTAGACATTCTGCTGTAGTGTTTTTTGTTTACAGCTATACAGCATTACTGACCTCTGTTCACCCCAAAGGTTTGCTGGAGCTCCAGTGCCTTTAAAAGGAGTTACAAGCAAGATAGTTGTTGCCCCTCTCAAATGTGTGCAGCAGAGCCTTCTTCCTAATGGCGAAACTTGTCACTTTTTGAAGTTCACTTCTCTCATGTAATTTCAGCTCATTTTCCCAACTGGTCAAGATCTGACTGAATTCAGATCCTGGGCCTCCAGCCCTTCCTAAGGTATTACTGTCTGTAAACTTAATAAGTAAAGATTCTGGAGGGTGGAAGAAGTCAGTTGCCTGCTGACTTGGCTCTTAGGTTATATATTCACTGCCAGAGGTGGTGTTCTTATTTTACTTAGTTCAGATGGGGACTAGGGGAGAGAATATTCAGTGATATAGTTAGCTGAAATTACTACTTTATTCTGTCTTTCCAGTGAAAACAGAGTAGTTCAGCTTCTGCTAATGCTGTTAAAATCAATATCATGTGGGCGTTATCAGTACTTTCCTATCTGGCAGTGCAAAGTCATGTTCCTTTGCTCATCAGAACTTTTTTTTTGCATTATTCTCCTGTTGTAATAAATACTTGATCATGCACTTATATTCAAATGTTTCTTATCTGAGGACTGGACTCTGACACAATTTGTTGGCCTTGAATCTAACTACTTTGATAGATTCAAGGAGTTCTTAAATGAGAAAAGCAAGTACAAGTCCTTGAACCAGGCACTGTAGCAACAATGATGTCACATTTGTTTTACATCTATCCCTACAAGTGTGTCAAAAGAACTATTTCTCACTTGCACTGGTAAAAATGAGATGTGACTTTGAAGAGAACTCTTTGTGTTATGTTCACATCAAATGCAAATACTCTGAATCAACGGAGTCATAGTGCAACATCTATTGGAAAGGGACAGAAAAAAATGTATTGATGTTATCTTGAAGAATAAAGCAACTTCTGAATATTTATGCAGCTTTCATGTGATGTCTACAGTGTTCCACTGCAGGATTGGCCATACTAGGAGAGTGACTGGAGGCTCCCAGCTGCTGTTTCTCTCATTAGCGGTGTCATATACAGGGAACTTCCATGTTATTGCACAACACTTCTCTGAGCAGTTGAATTAACAGAAGAAAGGAATTATACAACTTAAGGGTGGAGCAAAAATGCAGACTATCCGGAGTCAGCATTTTCTCCATTGCAACAGGATCTCGATGTGGCACTTAATTTTTATCCTTTACTTTTATTGTTAACCTGATTTTGCTGTGTTCTGAAGTTAAAAGAAGACAGGATTTCAAAATTCTGAGACTTGTTAATCTTAACACCTTCTTAATCCAACATACTTTCTAATCTCTACATAAAAGAAGAGTTCTAATTGTCTACAAGCATTATCTAAAGTCTTCATGCAAGATGTGAATAGTAAGGCTGCCATCTCTTACAGGGAGCAAGCTCACAGGTCGCTAAGTCTGTACTGGCTGTTCTACTGCTTTGAACATCAGTGAGAGAATAAGAAAGAAATGGCAGGTGTAGCTTAAATACAGGCCCAAATTCAGACTGACTGAAAAGCTGGTCAGGTATTCCCACTTGTTTGCAAAGCCTGCAACAGCAAACTCATCTTGGAGCTGACTTGCAGTGTGAGCTGTGAAAAATAACAGCACATAGTAAGGTAGTTGCTTTTCTGCTTCCATGCTATTACTCAGAGTCCTGCCAAAATGCTTGGATTAAGTGCTTTCTGCTTTCCCAGGATAGCACCTGCCCCTAAACTTGCTGTTTAAGCTCTCATTTTGAAAGAAAGAAATGCCTGCATATAGTATACTCTCCCACAATACCCAAAGGCATCTCATTTTACCAATTTGTAGGCTGGTCTCATAGGCAGCTACCAATCACTGTGCAGAAACTGTTGCCTCATATCTGTGTGCACCAATGAGCTGACCAAAAAGCTATGCCTCAGGGGAGGATGCTGGTTTCAGGTGGTAATGGCTCCAGAAAGAATGAGACCAGAGGCTGAATGCGTTCCTGGCGCAACTCCATACCCTTAGCTAGGGTTACACCAGGGGATCTTGGACTAATGAATATAAAATGCTCTCCACCATTGTAGATAAAAAAGACATTTCAAGGGGAGGGAGTAGAAGCTGAGCAAATGAATGAAATGCCTTCTTCCATATGTGATTCTGGGCTGTGAGGTAATGTTGGAAAAAATTTTTATTTTACTCTAATTGAAACTACTGTGATCAGTGGTCTGACATGGTTATGTGCTTTCTTTTACCCTTTCTGTCTCTCTTCTTCCACACATGAAATCATAATATCTCTGTCAAATGAAGCACAATATGGGCAATTTAGTTAATGCAGATTATCTTCTGTCTTAACACAGGAGTATGATTTTTTTTTCTTACTCATCCCAAGCCTTTTACATCCACTGCAGCTTTTTGATTTCATGATAGTAAATCACATTGACACTGCTTAAGAAAATAAAGTTGTATAGTGATGGCTGAGAAAATCAAGGCAAATCATTCAGAAGTCACACTGCTATATTTTCATTCTTTTGCATTTTTACTCTTACAATCTCTAGATTGCCAGTTGGTGCTTCAGTACAAATAATTTTAGTTAATATTTCTCTTTTCAGCAAATTCTGAAATAATCCATGTTCTGAGGACAGTTGGAATAACCTAAGATACAGATTAAAATAAATATTAAAATAATGATGCAGAAACAAATATTGTTTGGGTGGAGGAGACTGGAGATTTAAAGCATTTTTCTTCCAAGTGTGGACACTCACTGAGTACGATGTTGTTGCACACCCTTTATATATATCACAGTTTATGCACACCATCGTTATGCTACGTAGTCCTCTTGCACACAGACTGGAAAAAAAACTTCAAAATTAATAAATGACAATTGGAACTAACACCCAGCAACATCTCTATGCACTTTGTATTTATTCTATGTGGTTAATACATTTTTTTTTTATAGGTGTCTTCTGAAGTAATGTAATTAAGAAGGGAAATAGCTTTGTCCCATAGGGAAACCTGTAAGAAGGGTGAGGTTTCCTCTTGTAATGCTTTTTCCAAATTCCTTTACAGTAAAGTTGCCAAATTATATGATAGATACAAGAGTTTCAAGTCTGAACCTTTTCTAAGATTCTCTAGGAGCATGAAGTCCCTGTACTTTCTTCTAAATGGAGAAGAGGAAAGGATGCCCTATAATGAGGCTGGTAAAATGATTCATTATAAATATTTTGGTCTAATTGGCTTTTCTGAGGTCATATATGATAACAAAACTACAGCCGAAGCAGAAGAGATTTTTTGCTTCAGACTTGTAAGTCCCTAACATCAGACAACTAACTGAGGACTTACCCATAAAAGTAACATTCTGAATGACAGACATGAAATGTTTCTATAAAAAGGATAATAAAATAAAATGAGTTGCTGCAGCTACTTCCTCTCCCCTTCGCTAATATTCAGTTGGAAAAACTTCCTAATATAAATCTGCATTCTAAAGTAATGAAAAAGAAGTAAAGAAAAAGACATTCTGAACTTTCCTTGGTCCCTTAACCTTTTCTCTAAATGCTTGTCCTTCTCTGCTTTTGCAATTTGCTGTTCATTGCAAAAAGGACTTTTTGAACAAGAAACAGTAGTTGAAATGAAATGCCTGAACTTCCAGAAGTCATCCTTGGCTTTTTTTTTAAAGGGATAAAGCTTTGCAGTAATTCAGAGTTGCAGTCGCTTTTAGCTCTGCTCCCTTTACTCTCTCTTTGAATGTTTCAAGGGGAGTGAGAATGTGTATTTGGTTTGTATCTGAAATGGAATTAGTGAATAGCTCCATTCAGCACTGCTGGGGAAAATGAAAATATCTTCCTCAGAAATGTTTCTGTATTGTAAAAAAGGGCTTTGTTTTGAACCAGGACAAAATGTCAAAAGGCAGGTTTAAAGGTTTGTTTCCCAGTGTGGGATTTCCAGGAAATTCTGCTTCAAAAGACATAAAATCAAATGCTCTTGTTTCCTGTCTGCTTCTGGTTTGCAGGCAGACAGACTACTCACCTTCTCATCATCTTGCTTTTCAAGTTAGCACGGAGTGTGGGAAGATGGTTTGTTGAGAAGTCAGGGAACAGGACCTCCAAAAGTCTCAGATGAGGCCTAGGAGTCAGTGAGTGGTTATTCTGGTTCCCAAGCAGTGCAGGAAACATTTGAATGTGGGAATCTGAGAATCTAAATTGCTGGATGAGCAAGGAGTGAGACATTGAGTCCACTGTGCAGCTTTCAGATTGGCCAATGGAATAAGGGGGAAAAAAACTTGGGAAACTGGTGAGATAGTTAGCCAGAAAACCAAGAACCTCCAGATCCATGGCATCTCCCTGGGAATCCTAAACAAAAGTGGAGAAGTCTTAAAACCCTAGTCCAAAATGTACAGAGCAACGAGGAGTCCAAACATAGATGAGTTGAATTAACAAGTAAGCAGCCAGTTTTCCACAGTGCAAGACTGATTCTGTGGACTTTTCATAAAGAAATCCATCAGAAAACTGTGTTGGACACAGACACAGACATACACACACACAAAACAAACAAACAAACAAAAAAACAACCACCCAGATCTTGTTGCCTTTCCTGAATCAATAAATTCAGGAATTGTAAGGGACTTCAAAACTAAAGTGTATATCTTTGATAAGCCCACCACTCTGCCTCTTCACAACAAAATCCCTGCTGGTCCATATACTACTTGAGTAAGTAATTTGCCTTCCTTTCCATTAGCATTTTCATAGACAGCCAGAAAAAATGAACTTCCAGTCTGGGAATAGCCTACAATCACCTGCTCATTTTCATTTTGTATTTAGCAGGAGGAAAAAGAAATGAGAGGGAAGTTAAGTTTTAACATTTAGTTATTTGAGTTTGATTGTCTTGGTGGCATTTGTATGCTGCAAGGCTGAAAAGCCTATTTAGTTAGCAGCTAATAATCCAATCAAGGAGTGATTTATTCATAGCTTTGGCTATGCCAGAGAGTACAAAATGAGAAATTAGTTCACAACCTTCTAGTCTTCTTTCACTTGCTTCCTTTCTAGAACTAGAGAACCTTAAAAAATCAAGTAAGGAGTAAAGTATTCACTATTACTTTGTTAGGAAAAAATCAGTGTCTACTAACATGGCTAATAAATCCAATTTGGAATATGAAATACTAGGCCTGAAGATAACATTTTGAGTTTCCTAGTGCATAACTTTTCCATTTCTAATGTTGTCCACAGAATGTACATATAAATATGGAGTTCTCAATTATTTTCAAGCAAGCAACACTGAAAGTACAGATACCCCTATAATATGAATTTTGATAGTGTGCAAATGCAGAGGTAAAAAGAGTTAAAATTCTTGGGTCTCTTGAACTCACTGTGATCCCCCTGCTACTGAAACCTTGCCACTTAATCCCAATAACGCTGTGCAGCAGACACCTCGCACGCTTTGTGGTGGTCTTGGTGAAAAATATAGCCATATTTATAACTCTGCTACATGAAATTCAGCACAGATACATTCAGTTGCTGCAAGGTTCAGCGCTCCTGTGATATAAATGTTGTGAAAAATTAGAATGGAACAAAATATATACATGGATTAGAATAGCACCAGAACGCTGTGATTCTCCTTTCTCCCTCCAACTTCCAATCCTCTCTCATTCATCCTATACGTTGTCTGAGGTCCAGACAGCAAAATTGTTCAAAGATTTTGACTGTACTTTAATAAAGAAGACCAGTCATACTGACTAGTCAGACTGGCTGACTACACTATGCCTGAATTATAAAGGCATCATGCTGCACAGCAGTCAAAGCTGGTGTGTCACATGAAATGTGCTCTGAAGTAATGACAAAATACAACTGATCAGCACACTGACCAGAGTTGCTATCTGCACTGTTCTCGTGTTTGCTCCTTGCTGGAACAATGGGGTTCTTGTCTCTTTGCATGGGAGAATACATTTCTTTTTTTGAGATTGTTTTCAAAAGCTCTTGTTAAAAGACTCTTCTAATTTTTTTTTATTGCATTCTTTTTGAAGATTTAAGTATGAAACGACAAAAAAGCAATGCATGCATAAAGTAATGTCACCTCCAGTTCCAAAAGTGAAGGTTAATAATGAAGTTCACTTAACACATGAGAAATGGTACAGATTAGTTTAGCTCCTTGGCTTGAAATGTAGGCTCCATGGTGCTTGCTATGCAAACAATGCTCAGTTGATCCATCAAAAAAAAAAAAGTCATGGCTTTATATAATAGCTACGATTAAATGCTTATTCTCCATGATCACATAACATATGGCTTTGTGTTAGAACATACACAGTCCCAAAAGACATTATGTGAACATAAAAGATTGTTGACTCATGAGTCTCCCGTTTACGTTCTCTGGCAACCTCTCTACAAGAACAGAGATGCACATACGCAAATATAAGGATCCTAATGGGATTTTTTTTCCTTCAGCTTAATGCGTTACTGACAGAAGAGTTTTGCATCTTTATTAGAAAAAAATATACAGAACTCGACTGGTGACGAACTCCAGATTGCATCCATAACCTAACATTATAGCCAGGAATAACCAGGAGAACCTGGATTAAATCACAGTATCTTCCTATGTTGAAGCACCTTTGGAAATGTTTTCTCTTTTCCATTCTGTTTTGCATAATGTTTTTCTCCTGATTTGTTGTTATTCCTTTGTGAGATAATAGATTAAGGATATGGCAAGAATCACTTTGTTCAGTTTGTGCAAAACAAAGGAAATAATGCTGGTGCTTCAGCCATAGGCTCTTCTATTCTGCATCCCTTTTCCATCACAGCTACTTCCTGAAGGATTTCTTTATCCTCCTTTGTGAGGACTCCTCTCTTTTCTTGCCAACTTCCCTCCATCTTTTGCCTTTTATTTCTGTGAATTTCTGTTAGCTTTCCTTGGCCACTAATTTTTTTAGATAGTGGTTGATTGTGGCAGAGATCTCCAGAAGTTTTCTTTGTCAGCTCTATGCCATGGCAGTTCTTTACAGATCTGGAGCAGGATGAGTGTTGTCTACTGCTTTCAATCAAAATAGAGGTGCTTGGAGGCAAGAGCAACATTGTTGGTACAGGGGTCCAGGCAGGTTTGTTAGGCAGGGATTGGATTGTTGTCAGGGATTGGCAGGAGGCGAAGAGTAGGGATCTCTCCAGGATGGAAATGACAACAGGAGGATACGATAAACTTGCTACTAGAGAGCACAGAAAGCTACTGAAATTGCTAGCCAGAAGGGAGAAACATATCAAACCTTCTTCTCAAAGGTTAGAGTAACTGCCTGCACGGTGGCAGAAGAGTCCTGGTGGAGGAGTATTAGCTATATGTTTGCATATATAGATAGATAGATAGTATGAAAGTGATAAACTGAATCACCTGCCATTGCTTCTGTCTACTGTTTGAATGAAAAATTAAACTTCTGTGAATTTCATATCTTCCAGTATATGAATGGTGAATGCTTGTACCTGTTAGAAGTCATCCTTTCTGATTCACAGATGGGTTTTAGCAGGAATAATTAAGTTATAAATGAAGATCAGATTCTTTGGTAGCCTGTTGCTGACAAACAAGGAAGAGTTGGAAGAGCTACATAATAAAAAAAAGTTCACGGAAGTATTTTTGTAATACTTAACAGTTAGTGATTATGGTATCATCGTTTACAAATCATGCTCTTAGAGTATACTATCAGTATCATAATATAATACCAACTATGGTATTAATCTTCCTGTTCTTATACATTTATGTTACCTCTAGAGAATGCCACGTCCTTTACCTGCCTTCGATGTGACAGTTTGCTTCCATCACAGAGGTGTGAATGGAGGCACAGAGCTTTTTCATTTGCATAGCAGAGGCTGGGGAGAATCTGAAAGTTTTGTTTGTCCAGCAATTAAAAATCCAGTACTCCACAACTGCTGATATTGTTCTTCTTGAGACAGATTTAGGCCACATATGAATTCCTTATAAAGCAAATCTTTTATTGTTCCTGCCTCCAATCAACTACAGCTACAAACAGGACTCATTGTGCAGAGATGAGCCTCGCGTGGCTGCAGCTGTTAATAAAACTGAGTAACAGTAAACATCTGAATGTCTAAGAAGTGCTAAAATTGCAAAGACATGCAGGAACATTGCGGTGTGTATTCTGGGATCAGATGTGAATTCAGAGCTCTCAGGTGGACAGAAACAAAGGTCTGGGTTTTGTCCCTGGCAGCCAAAGCAAGGCTGCAGGTGAGGCAGCAGATCAATTTGCCAGAACTTTCCCGTTCACTGGGTAAAGTCTGGAGGTTCTCTTTTCAGTGTGAAATGTTCAAGTGCTGAGACAAAGTCATGCATTAAGTGTAGACATATAATTGGCAGGCCACAGTGACTTGCTGGCCAGGTCAAAGATATATACTAGCCTGCACAGTGATTAGGCTGCTGACAACCTGTGGAAAAAAAGCAGGTTGCACTATGAAGAAGAGGGCTTGCTTTCCAGGTCCTGAGGAGAGGGCTGGAGTTTGCCAAAGCATTCAGAAATCTTAGAAAACAGCCAAAGTGAGACGGACATAAGTTCTTTATCTAAGACATTTTATCTTGTCTGCCAAGATCTTAGCTCCTAAAATAAAGAAACACTGTCTTTGTTCATGCAAGGTATGGTATCTGCAGCCGAAAGCCAAAGGTAACATTGCCTGTCATGCTGCCCAGCTCTGTGTGGCTGCCCAAACATCCTCAGAGCCCAGGTCCTGGCACAGGCCAAGCACCAGTGCTGCGGGTATTCAGCATTACTGAAGGCAGTGATGAGAGTGAAGGTGCCATCCATGTGAGTTTCCAGGTGCTGATTTTGTAGAGAAAAGGGCAATTCTGATCAAGGAATGGAAGAATGGGAAGGGAGCTTAGAGTATGAATCCAGAGGGCACAAGGAGGGCCTGACGTGTCAGTGAAAGCATAGAAAAGCTGGTTTGTAAAGAACAGAATGGTCACATGGAGAAGGGCCTCCACATGACTTACATGACAGATAAATAGGTATTTTTTAGTTTAAAAAAAAAAAAAAAAGTTGTTTTTTGAGAGCAAGTCAGGCTTACATTTGGTTAGTATCACAAACGAAGAAGAACTGTACTTACTGGTTAATTAATATAGAGGCTGACAGTTATGCAAGCCTTTGGCCAAGTCTATATAAGCTATATAAATATGCAAATATACTGAGGTCAACTAATCTTGTGACTGAAAGAAGCTGGCATAAGTTTTCTTTGTAGTTGAATGGGACCATTCCAAGGTCAAATGGAGTTGCTCACAGGAAAAGGTTTCAGGGACCTACTCGGTACATTTCTCCTTTACTGTGGTAATTACCACCCTCAGCAATGTGCCTTGCCAAGGACATTCTGAAATGTGTCACTTTACACTGTGGAGAAACTTCTCCCTGTTATTTGTCACTTTCTGGTCATGATTATTACATCGTCCTTGTCAGTTTCTTCACCACAGTGTTTGAAGTGTTTCCAGATGTGACATCTTTGAAGCTCAGTACCATCACCATCCATACTCTTGCATTCTTATTGAGCAGTTCGTAGTTTCCTCACAGGGATGCAGTGGCTGTTGGTTAGTGAGTTTCTGTTACGTACTTTTGAGATGCTTCCCTTCTCTTTGGAAATCTTCTTACTGTTCTGAGGCATCTTTGCTCAGTTCTTTCTGATGCTGATAGTCAATTGAAAATGAACTCAGCCTTAACAAGGAGGGTTTTGTTTTATGGCTTTTCTTTTGTGGCTGAAGGCAGAGGCTGACATCAATAGCTGAGTGTTATGTAGGGTAGTATATTTCATATATAACAACAACAACAACAAAAACAAATAAAAAATATAGAATTAGAAACCTGAAATATGAATAGTTAATGTCTGAGGTCCTGATCCTCAAAACTGTGTTTCCTATCAGCCTTAGGCTAAATAAGGATTTCAGACCTGGAAAGAATGGATTCTCTTTCCTATAAAGTTGTCAATGAAGCCACTTCAACCAGACAAACTCAAGATCTGCAGTGAGCATGTTACGCACCTTATACAAAAATCAGCTGTGCAAAGATGATGCACATGTACACATGGAAAAAAGCTTCAAAGTTAATAGTGCAAGAAATAAAATTTAACTCTTCCATTCCTTGAAGTGGTAGGTGTACCCTTAATACTATGAAAAACAACAGAGCACACTTTCTGATGGATAAACATCGTTGCACCCTACACAGCTCCTCTATGGGATGAACTGAGTATTGCTGAGCAGGAGGGTAATTTGGAAGCAAGTAGCTTGGGTATCATAAAGTGTTCAAGGCTACTACAAGGCTGTATTCCACTACCAGAAAGAAAAAATCTGGCTGAAAAACATGGTGCAGTGGCAAACGCACGACATCAAGTAAAAATAAAATTTAATTTGTAATTGTAAGATGAGAAATTATTCAGAATATATTTGTATAGTACTTTTGTACCATCAGATGCAGAAAACTTGTGTCTGGAAATCCTAAATCTGAGAATCTTTGGTCTCCTGATACTAATTTTAAATAGGTCTTTGAAAACTGAGGACATCTCAGAGAATTTAAGAGTGCAAATGTTCTGCCAATATTTCATGTGAACACAGCACAGTGCTCTTAAAAATTCTTGACCTGAATTAGTTCCTTGATAAAATAACAGGCAAATTAATACAAATATGAAATGATGGTTAAAGAATGGAGCTTTAAGTCATGACAGCGTGCATAGTACATGGAAAACTGTTAAACAAAAGTTAGATACCTTCTTGATGAGGTTTCTAGCAACTGATATAACGGAACTAAAACATGGAGTGTGTTAAGATTTTTATAAAGCAACTTGTTAGTTTTGAATGCAGTGGCATAGTTAGCACTACACTATAGCAGAACATGTTAAATGGATTTAAGATTGTATGTAAGATGACTATTACAATATGAACAATGAAGTATTGTCTGTATAAAAAAATTATTTCAATTGGTGCTGAAAATGAGCTACTGGAGGGCTGTCAATCTTCAAAATATCCATAATATGAAGCAGGAAAAAAGTGCAATAGTTAAAATCTACTGAGGAGCAAACTTCGCAGCTGGAGAAAACGGTCATAGTTGATGATGAACTTGCAATGTGGTATAGGACACAGCTGGAGAGACCTCGAAGAGTGGTGAAATGATTTCAATTTGAACATGTCAGACACTAAAGAATCGGTGCTGATGTCAATTAGTCATCAAGAAACATGAAAAATTAGAGACAATGTCAAAAAGAGTACCAGAATTATTCACATTGAGATATTTAAACTGCTTCAACAACTTCTATTTAAAAAAAATCAACACAAAGATGGATGTTGGATGCTCTATTTGAATACCTTCATGTCTGGAGAAAAGAAAGTACTGAATGTTTCTCTTATGCATGCACAAAAACATCAAAAGAATCTATGACCACATATTTTTTGAACACTGTGGGAGGGAAAACTGCTAAGTGAAGTAGTAGGTTCTTCATCTCATGAAATAACCAGATTGAGTGCCTTTGTTAAAACTGGGAGTGAATCAAGTGGCAAAAGCAGGAGAAAAGGACCTTCTCTGCAACTGAGCTATTTCCCACATGGCCTATAAATTCTACCTATTCATGTTGCTCTGGTATACTGCTTGGGCATATTTCTTCACTTAGATCCCTTCTATGAGGCAGTGAATGGTGGAAAAATTAAAATAATAACCTCTTACTTATTCCTCTTTCTTCTGTGAACATAATAAAAGAGGTAGATTATAAGCAAAGTTTCAAGCAAGAACCTTTATGTCTGCTCTCACATCCTTGGCTCTCTTGCTGTTAGTTTGTATTAGTGACATGAGATTATATTTGAGAAGACAAAGATCTGAATGCTGATGACTTTTTGTAACCAACACCGAACTCCACATCTGGCAAAGTAACCACAGCAGAAAAGTAAGACAATGGAATTGTGAGTCACCTGCATCCATTTTAGCATTTTTATTATTCAAAAAAAGACCGCTGCCATTGTTCATAACTCTGCAGAAGGTAAAAAAAACCCAGAAATCCTCATCTGGTGAGTCCTAAAGGTTGATTTTAGATATATAGATGATTGTTTTAGAACTGCAGGAGTTGGTTAGAAATGCTGAGACATAGAAAAAGTTTGGATGTCTAGAAACCCAGCCAGTGTTTCAAACCTGGGAGATGCCCTTGGGTTGGGTATTTTGCAGTTGGCAGACAACAGCTTTTTAAATGATGATTAGACCCCGTTTATTCCTGAAGGTAAAATCAAGCAATATACGATTTGAATGTTGATAACTCCTGAATCAATTATACACACTTCATTTTGAATAGACAGTCAGATGTCAAAGCTGTCCCTGACAGCTTGTTAGAATCATGGGGAAACTGTGGGTCTGGAGCTTCCATCAGACAAAAAAATTTAATTGGATTTGGGAGATGGGACTGAAAGGTACAATACTAGAAGAATTTGTTCTTGTCATTGTGGTGGTGATTATGTGGACGGATGAAGTCAGAAGAAGGGGATGCAAAACTTCAGGGAAGTTAAGTAATGTACGTATTTGGCATGACTAGATTTTCAAGTCCTTCAGAGATGGTGGTGTATAGATTTAAAGGTGAGCAAACTGAGAGGCTGTATCCTTGTTATGAAGCGTTGGTACTGGGTTTGGTCTTAGGCATGCTTTATAGTGATTATTCAAGTGCGTGGTTTGGAGTTGCTGAAAATCATGTTTCTCTTGTGTTAAGAAAATTTTGAAATTGAGTACTGCAATCCATAATGTCATGGATACAACATATGTTAATATCATATGTACTTTATAGTCTTGCTCAGTGTTCATCATTGGAGGATAGCAAGTTATTGTAATAGATTTTAATTGGATGATTGTGGTACTTTAGACTCAGTGTCTGCTGTTTCTTTCCAGTACTGGTGAGACACACCATCTGCTTTACAATTTATTGATAAGTAAACTGTATTTTTACAGCTTTTTTGAGAACAGGAGAAAAAAACCACATTTTTAAATACGCTTATGAAATTTTCATGAAGTGTTGTTATTATAAAAGCTTTACCTATTGTTAGCTGGCACTTTTCTTCCTGTTGTAACAATTTTACAGGCGCTTTCTAGGTTTTGTTCTCTGTGCAGCATGCCCCAAAGGACATTTTGGTCAGAAATGGGAACAAACACTGAAAAACAGACACCTCCTAATGATGGGGTTATTTTAAAGAATTGTTAAAATAGTATGCTTTATGCTTTTTTCATTTTTCTGTGAAAAATGAAATTTAACCTAGAGGAATTTGTTCTGTTACTTAGTATTTACCCCTCTTCTGGCTGAGAATCTCACTATTTCCACTAGATGATTGCTGTCTGAGAAGTCGATCAATGACTTCAGGCCTCATCAGGACCTTACTTCTGTCCTATAGAGTGACATACAGCAGAGAGTGTGTGGGTGGTCTGCCTGAGTCCATGGGCTTTAGCCTATGAGTGCTCCACATTGTGTGGTTTTCTATGTAAAAAAATATGCATTTTTTTAAACGTGGATCATTTTACTGTCAATGAGCATGCACACACTGTTGTAATGGAGGATGCCATACCTCTAAGTGAGATGGCTGTTCCCGAAGAAAGAAGCCATTTGAAAAGAGCTCCGTTCTTCCCTCTCATTGAGCAGTAACAAGGAAGGAATGCACTCTTTGACATGCTCTGGGACACTGCTGAACTCTGTTGTCCCTGCCTACTTGGCAGTTTTGCTCTCCTTTCAATCTTGTAAGAAAGCTGTACAGGAATACTGTGTTTGGTAATGTTCGTTTTAGACAGATTAAGAATGAGGGAGCAATGTACTATCATAAGTGAGCAAATTTCCATACAGAAGAGGCAGAGTTAATTTCTGGCTGGAGCAGAAGCAAAGGTACTGAAACTAAAGTTCATAAATTCATTTATTCAATACTATAAAACAAAATATTAAGCCAGAGGTAAGGTCATACTGCCAGCGATTCTCAGTGGACTACGGCTCATTAGTTATTTTACGTTGCTTAGCAGGGTATATTTACTAGATATTTATCTAGAGAAAGCCAGATAATTCAATGAGTCCTTTCACTCTGTACAGATGTCTCAATATTCTTGCCCATGTGCCTGTGCCCTGTTTGCTCTCTATGTGCTGTATACAGAACTGAGCACATATGCTTACTTTGATGAGAAAAAAAAATGTTGGCTCAATTCCAAATACATTGGCACTCGTGGGCTATTTCAGACCAGTCCAGAAAATATTTCATCATGATTCACCCTACTTTTTCTAAATTTTTATGAGGCCAGAGATTGGACTCATATAACTTAGGGCTGGGTCGCTTAGAAATGCCACTGTATTTAAAGAATACAGTAGAAATGTTGTGGCTCCTCCAAGCACTCTATTGCAACACAGATTAAAATGACCTTTCCAAAAGGTCTTCCTATGTGCATCTTTCCCCAAGTACTTTGCTGCCTCTGATAAAGAGCACATATGTTGCCTTTCTGTCACACAACTACTGGTGGAGCACAGCTGGAAAGTTCTTCATCAGCATGGAGTCTTAGAAATGGCATTCTGGATACACTGAAAAGGTGGCAAAAGACTGTGGCATAATTCACAAGAGATTGAGTGGTCTTCACCAGCAGGTATATATTTCCATTCTGACATGGGCCAGGGATGCTCTGGCATTGCACCTACCTGTTTGCAATGTGTGCAGTGCTCTGGTGGGGTCTGAATGATCCTTCCTTAAGTGATGTGCAAGTTAATAAATTACTGACACAGATAAATACATGAGTGATTTCTAACTTCAAGTCTGTCTATATTCCTACCGTAGGAACTAGCCATGACATTTTATAACATGATCTGTAGCTAAGTGTTGCATTTATAATAGCAACAGAAGTAGGCAAATAAATAGAAACACCCAAACTGATGTTGTCCTAGTGTTTCATGGCTTTCAGGAAATTTTGAGTTTGATTTAAAAAGATTTACTTGTTCTCCCCTATTGATTTTAGAATATTATTTCTTTCAGATGCAGTAAGTTTTTTCTTTAGCAGAGGAGTGATCCAATGGGACGAAAGCCATTCCAGGATTTAGTTTTACCCAAATCAGTGGTTGGTATTATTTCCATTATAGAGTTCAAAGTATACAAATCACCAGCTTAAAACTATTGCTTAAAACTTCATTCCAGGTACACTAAAAAGCACATTCACTTTACTAAAGACATATTTCCTCAGCAGCACGGGAATATAGTCTTGACTTGGTCTCCCGTTTCCATCAAACTCTTTGTATAAATCCTTCCACAGTGCATTTCATAGGCAAGGAGCCAAATAAGTAAGTGAATGACTTGTTGGCAAATTTTTGAGTGCACTGAATGGTAAATGACTTAAAGATCTAAACTTCATACATATTTTCAGATCTTTTACAAGAAATTTTTATGTAAACTGGAAAGAGAATTAAGAATGCTGCATTCTCCCCCTGTCTGTGCACATATGCTCATACAGACACACACATTGGCATTTCCAGGATTTCAAATCATATTTCAGCCAGTGAAAGTTCAGGGAGGCCCAGTTAATTGCTTTAGAAAGGGTAACATGATATAACACTGGGCTCACATTTAATACATGCAAATTCTTATCACAAAAACATTGTTCTGTTTCACCTGAAACATCAAAGTTCTCCATACATGGCTTCCTCACATTTCAGGGATGATGAAAATGCAGCTGTTGTTAAGGCTGCTTAGGAAAGGGCCTGCTTGCTTGGCACCATAACATCCATCTTTCTCTCACCTGACAGGTATATGAATCACTGTAGATTAGCCTTCTCACCTAGACTGAAATAAAAAATTGGAAACCAAGCTGGAACAATAAATCCCCCCCCCCCCCCCCCCCCCCACCAAGTTCCTGAACATATGAGAATGAAACAAATGGAGGAAACATAAATAAGCAATTGGGAATAGGATTAATTGACATCCTGAGGTAAATACAAAACCTTTGAAAAAATAAACCATTCAGTTGAATGGTAATGAATAACAGGATTTAACTCAACTAACACCCCAACAATAACAGCAGCATCTTGCATAGATTCTAGGCAAGCAAAGTTCAAGCCAACAAAATACTTTCCAGTTTATAAAAGTTTTTAAAACTGCCAGGGGATATGTCCTGGCCTTCCCAGCAATGGAGCAAGAGTGAGCTCCAGCAAATCACATGGAAAAAGCATAAGGGGAGCAGATTTTCCAGGCACTAATTCAGTGCAAAAGGGGGTCTTCCAATATTAGAGAGTACTGATGTGTTAGTGGTCTCTTTTCTCACATCACTGAGACTTGTTGGATGGATTGAAGTGGGTCTCTTTCCAAATACCATTAAGTCCAAAAAAAGGAAAGGTCTCTCTACTCTAGTATCAATCGAGTATTAACAAATGGATATATAGAAGGTCACAGATTTTGTTGTATTTTTTTTTTTTTTTCTAATGCAGAAGAACATGGGAATATTTGCTATAAGCACTTTTGCACGTAGCGCTTATGGAAAAAATCTGACAGATTTAATAGAGTGATAGTCTTCCTACAGAATTTAAAAATCAATTTATAGAATTGTATAGAAGGGATATAAATGTTGGATACAGTCATTTCTATTGGGCCATTTGAACTTCACTCTTATTACATTCCAGAAGATTTTTCCGTATGTGAATAAAGCTGAATGTAGTGTAATGGATGCTTCTGCAGTTTATCAACTGAAATAATTATGAGCAAACTTTGCAAATATAGAAACAGTCTTTAAAATGTTGTGGTTGCTTCACTTGTATATGTTTTGATGGATTGATGTCTATGTACTAGTTTAGATTTCTTGTAATGCCTTTTCATGAGCTCATTATCCATCTGAAAAGGACAAATCAATAAATTAAAATAAATAATAATCTGTAATTCTTTTTTATGTTTCTTCCTTTCTTTTTCTTCTGACTTTATTCAACTCCCTTTTGTTTTTGTTCTCCGTGAGAACTGGGGAAGATTTGCATAGGATATCTTCTGGTAAGAGAGCTTATCCATTATTGAGAGCTTTTCTATAATACTGTGAAATCCTTTCTCTTCCCAGTATGCACGGAGATGAGATTGGGAGTCCTCAGTGAAATGATTTATTATTCTGACCTCTGCTTATTGATAACAGCCCAGCAATTTTTTTAGGCTACAAATTAGTAAAGAGAAAATTTCACCCATTTATTATATTGTGAGATACTAGCAAAATCCACTGCTGGAAGAATCCTAGTCTTCCAGTCTTTCTCTGGCCTTTCGTGGAAATGCCCACTCATATTTCTGCTTTGCTGTTGGTAAGGGAACTCTCTGAAATTGCTATGGCATTCATGTATATGTTGTGTTGGAAGAGACTGGTGGTTAGTGCTTTCAGCTCTTCCATGGAAGTGACACAGATAACAGTTTGTGCTAGAGAGCAATGAGATTACTTTGTACAAGAAATGCTGTTTGGCATTACAGTAAAGGTAATGCAAGCACTGATAATACAGCTCTGATTGTCTGTTAGAATTGTTTTCTTAGACTCCAAGCTCATCCTGCAGCATGTTGTCATCTATTTCCCTCCAGACTTTCTGAAAGTATTGTGCTCAGAGTCCAGATATGACCTTTGGAATATTAAACATTCCCATGGTCTCAAGTAGTTCTTGAGTGCTTGCTGATGCTGAAGGCTGTCACAATCATCTTGTGAGAGTTTTTCTGGACAGAGATAGGTTGCTAAGACCATTGAAATGAACTATGCTGGAAAGGTTCCTAGCATTGTCTGTGAAAGCTTCTATAAGTAACTGCCTTAGATTGGAGTCTCAAAGCTAGATGTGATGAACAAATACATGTATGAGGGAGGACATACACTGGATATTGCCATAAATTCTGGGGAATTCATTAGGGAGAACTTTCTGTAGAAAAGTTTTACTTTCTCTCATATTTAAGAAAGCATTATCCTCATTAAGATAATTAAGAAGTTGAATACTCACTTCCTCATTCACTTTGACTGTGCTCCATATGAAAAAATAACTCAAGTATCTATTTCAAACTTTCCTATCTGACTTAGCACAATGTATAACTGAAATAACATTTTTATTTTCTCCTATTATTCTTGTATTTCCTCCTTGACCTTTTGGCTACTCAAACATTTAAAAGACCTTTTGTTTACCACTGTGATAGCGTTTATTTTTAACAGTAGGCTTCCAGCTGTCCAGCTCTAATCCAACAACCAGATGCTGAGCATTGCAGCAGCAAAATGTGTTTAGCTTCCAGACCATGAACAAGCTGGAATATATTTCACAGTTCAGAACCTCTGAGTGTTTACATCTTAACAGTTGTTGTGTCACAGTGCCCTCACTGCATCTGTTTTCTTTGATTTTTTTGTAAGACCTGGAAGAAAGACTGGGAAATTCCAAGTTCTAGTAGGGGCTCTCCTCTTTCCCCACCCCAGATCTGTTTGCAGACCAGAATGAATGCAAATGCAACTGCCAATGCAATGTCATGTTCTCTATGACCTGGGGCTAAGAAGTCAGGAAAGGCTTTCCATAGTCATTGAATTCAAAGAATTATTTGCTCTTTTATTCTTCTTTTTTTTTTTTTTAATTGTTCATGGAATAATCAACTCTGTTTTACTTCTCTATATGCCATAGGCTCTCTGAGAAATCATATGCACCAGAAATAATATGCAGCTACAACTCCTGCAAGGAAATCTTAGAGGGGCATGTTTATGCTTTTCCTTGAAGAATGAGGCAATATTGCTATTACTGTTGGCTGATCTTTCAGAGCACAAAATTACAGGTTCTCAGATGAAAAACATCCTGGACATATGCCATACATTCAAAATCAAAAAATCTTCACAAGATACAAAGCAGATGTGGCTAAAGAGATTAAAGTAGAAATCATGGATTATTTTCAGTTTGATGTGGGATGCAATTTATTTTTTTATTCATCTAAGACGAAAGTGTGAAAAGAATTTTGTGTTTTCCAGGAAAGTAAAAAAGCAGAAAGCTTCTGCCTCTTGCAACTCTTGGAATTCTTCTATCTTGGGCAATGTGATGGCACCTGATGGAGAATGAAAACATGTCAAAGGCCCTGAGATATTCATCTTCCAGAAAGCTTGTGTAAGGAAGGAAAATTTTCACTGGCATATTTCTTGAAGTGACAACTTCTTAATGCTTCCAGTTGAAACCTGATTTCTATAGCCTTAAATTCAAATACCTACACAATTAGCATAGGTAATTTAATGCAACCACGGAATTATCGTTGCTGGATAACAGTGTTGTGGGACAAGACTCCATTATTTGGATGCTCAACTTACTTTTATTTGAACTATCCCAATGACTAAAGTTTAAACAAATACATCAAAAATTTTGTGAGAACAAAACTTGAGAAATTTGTGATATTCCTTCTTTCTAGTCAGTGTGGGCATGAATGCCCACCCTGGCATTACTCAGAACTACATATGGATGGATCTTGACCAACCTAAAAAGATGAGCCACACAGTACGTGGTTTCTCCTTTGCAACTGGATATCCAAGATTTGTTTCTATTTTCTTTTATGCAGTAAAAGATGTTGCCTGCCAAATAAAATAGAGTTCCAGCACCTACTTTTTCAGCTTCGGAACCACATCAAGTGTAGTTGTTAATCTCTACTCTTTGTATATCTGTGCGTGATAGAAGAATCTTTCTTTCTTTCTCATCTTTCTCTCTTTTTCTTTCATGGTGTAGCCTGACCAACACCAAGTAGAGGGGAAGGGTCAACTTTCTCAATCTGTTTACAATGCTTTTCTGAGGGCATCCAAGAATACTGCTGGCCTGCTGAGCTGCCAGGGCACATTGCTGGCTCACGATCAGCTTGGTGTCCACCAGGGCATCTAGGTTCTTTTCTGCAAAGCTGTTTTCCAGCAGGATATTCTCCCAGCATGTACTCATACCTGGGAGTGTTCCTTGCAGGTGCAGAAAGGACCACTGAGCCTAGAAGTGTGATGTGGCATCTATTTTAGATCTGGACAGATAACCAATAGCATTACTTCCTCCTCTAACTTGGCACTCAAATGATTGGAACTGGATTCCTAACAGCTCTGGTAAGCCTGGGTTTGTAAGGCTGAGAGCTGAATATCATCCTGGTTGGCTTTCCAAAGCCTCACCATGAGCCTCACAGGAGGCACCGGCACAGCCACAGTGTAATTGACTGCAGCATTTTCATGAGCTGAGATGGGCTGTACTTTTCAGTGTTAATCTCTTGGAGAGGGGCTAACTACTTTTGCTCAGACATGAGGTTGAGAAGGCAGCTGTAATGGTGAACTTTAGCCTTTTTTAGCATTTTTTAGCATAAAGCAATTTACAGTCCTAGTGCTTACATCAAAGACATTTAGAATTTGGAAGTAAGAAGAGGTTCAACTGATCTTTGTGATCCAATAATTTTCAGCAAGTTTGGGGTGAATGTACTGTGAGCCATGAGCAAGGTGTTCTGTATCTGAGAAGCTGTGCAAAGCCTAATGGCAAGATATCAGCCTTACAGCACACAGACTTTCCTGGTGCCTTCCTCTGTGGAGCCTTGTGGGTCAACTGAAAGATGGTGAAAGGGTGCACTTGCTTTCCCTCTATATTGAAGAGGATATCTTTTTTCTTTTTTTTTCTTAATCTTCAGGACCAGTAAATTATCCATAATTAGTTTTGTATTCATTTATGTGTTTGATATGTCTCATTTCTATTTACCAAATATCTGGACCAACACAAATGATCTAGGGGGGAAAAAAAGTCATAAATAGAAACAAAACACAGCCAAAAAGCTATGCTGAGATAAGGAGCTTGAGAGAAAGGGGATAGCAGTGAGGATTATGGGACACTGGTGTGCTCCCTGTGAGCCAGATCCAGTTCTTGTTATTTTGTACCATTTAGGAGCATGCTCAGGAATTGCCTATGGCCAATGGAATGAAACAGAAGGGAAGATAGAGAGCAATCTCCTTTGGCTGGCCTTTTCTAGGGAGCCTGACACACTTATGACTCAGAGGAACAAATACACTGAAGTCCACAGCCCAGTCCTTGTTGTGTAACCAACTGGCCACTCAAGTCAATTAGAAATGTTTATTCACTTTATTTGCTTCTATCTCAACTAATACCTAAATGATCCTGCTCTGCATTTCTGCATTTGTTAGGACTTTTTTTTTTTTTCCCCATTATACACATATGCTTAATTTTAAATGTTCTGAAAATTTGTTATGCTGAGGGAATTCCTATGAGGCATCTTGTGGCACCGTGGAAGGCTAAAAGCGGGGATCTGAATGCCAGATTTTGTCTTACAGTGCCATCTTTTGTTCTATAGACTCAGGGGCAGATTTCTTATCGTAGGGCACGTAGGAAGAATTTGGGACTGTTTAGGGGAAAACAGATCTACCATAGAAATGCTGGTAGTGTTCAATATCTGACAGCTCTTTTCACGTGCATGACCGAGCTGTGCCGTGGCCCTTGGGGGGAATAAAACAAATCCTTCCTCAGAAGAGTGGGAAATGGAGTCTCAGGGAATTTACTCTGCTGTTAAAGCTAGAAATGAGTTTCCTTTCCTTCTCCTGACATCGGTAGCTTTTTGTAGGTGTTTCCAGCTCGCTTGAGAGATCCTACTCCTTCAAACGAAGAGTGGTCAGAAACAAAGATATTACTTTCTGATGTCCAAGAGCTTTATTTTCATTCTTGTTTTATGCTTACTAGTGAGATACATTTGCAATTGTTTCTAAAAAGTAAATGGGGAATACATTCTCCAGGGGAAGATGAGCCTTAAGAGTGGAGTAGGAGGCTCCATCCATTTTCCCTTCTCATTTAGATAGGTGCCTGCTTCTCTCCTGGGGCTGTCTACCCTTTGAAGCAGCCTGTGGGACAAATGTGTGGTCTGTGAGCCCCTGGGCTGACCTGGGGCTCCTATTTGGCCCTTCACTTTGTCTGACTTCCATGGGGGCTTTTTATGTCTCCTCCAGAGATGCTTGGCACCTGACTGGACTGGGAAGGCTCCCAGGGCAAGGGTTCTCTCTCAGCATGAAGCTTAGCATAGACTGAAGCGAGGTGATGTGGTGAGATAAACAATAAAATGACTCATAATAAATAGCCATAACTCCAATTTGTAAAACGACTTTACCATCCCCCCTAACTCCCATCCAACATCTCTGCGAACATCATAAATACACTCATTGTCACTGCCTTTGGGGTTTTCAGTGTTCTGGCAACAAAGTGCTCTGAGTCATAAACAGAAACAGATTAATATTAATAGCAAATGTTTATGATTAAGCTGTGAGTGTTGCCCATCTCTAACAAACAGGTTCTAAAGATGTGCACAAGTTGGAATTAATTCAAAATCACCACTGATACTCTGGGTTTATCCTGACTCCCACCCCAATCCTGGAACACAAGACTATAATGTTTCCACTGTAAATTTGACCTGTAGCTGGTTTTAAATACTTTCACACTTTGGGAAGCAAGAAAGCAAAACCCTGAATCTCACAGTGGATTAAACCTTATTGTCTGCATAAGTGAAGAACCATCACTGGATACTTTCGATTAGAAAATGTTAATAATATCCCAAATTAACTGCAACTCCACAAATTAGTGAAAACTAATCCTAAAAGGGCCAATCTAACATGGCATATCATTGCAAAAGTTTTGTCTAAAACTCTCATGTACTCAGACAAAAAGTATGATTTTAAAAATATTTAATTAAATATAAAATGCAGTGAAGCCTCTAGTGAGAAAAAAGCCAGTGAATGCCTCTTATCAAAGCAGAAGTAGTAGTGTGGCAAGAAAGTGTATGCTTTGCCAGAAATGGCTTTAGGTGAAAGATACATTATGGAAGGACATTTCTGAGGCTGGTGGATGGATCCTGTGCTCACACTGACCAGAATTTCCAGCCTCAGGTGTTACGTTTTCCTCCAATATGAAGCCAACATCAGCTGATCCTCTGGCTCTGCCCCACTGTGGGAGGTTCTGGTACTCTGGTATCTCAACTTGACAGCCCTTCAGTTGTGCTGCTCCAGCTCTCTGGGGATGTTTGGCTGGTAATGATCATTTGCATGATCTCCATCTTCTGAAAGCAAGGAGGTTTGAGAAATGGTGAGCTGGAAATAGGTGTCAGTGACTGGGAGGCAGTAGGGAACAAGAGCTTAAAGCATTTTTGCCATTGCAGAAAACTGCCCTTATCTGTCAGCACTTAACAGTACCCAGTACTTCAGAGGAAGCAAACAAAAACATGTTGAACAAAGAGCAATGGTGAACAACACCACAACTGCATGCCACCTGGAAAATCCTTTCTGCCCTGAGCATCAGCTAGTTTAGATCCTGTAGCAGCACAGCTGGTTATCCTTTCAGATGGTCCTACCAGGAACAGTTGCTTGTAGTGTCTGAGGAAATACGTTTTGCTTCTCCCTCAAACTTCTCTCCCCTTTGTTTTGTCCTCCTTGTCTCTATATCTCTCTAGGTCTCAGGTTGGAGAGGTGCACTCTGTGCTGGCCAAAGGCCAACCTGCTGAGCCATCAGCAGGCTTCTCTTGCCTCATTTTTGTGGTCAGAAGGGACCGAACTCTGACCAGGACTGCTGATGTGTTACACAGAAAAAGAGAAAGTCCCAAATGTGGGATCCTCCTACCTCAGTCAGAAGCTTTGGCTGTTCAGCTGATTTAATTTTGTAGCTGAAAATATTACTAGCAGTAATAAACTTGTCTGCTGTTTTGGAAACGCAGACAGTGAGAATTTATTCCCCTTTGTCACGAGATGTAAAAGGATGGGGAAAGGCTACAGTCTTAAAACAAAATTCTTCACCAGGGAGCTGCATGAATTGCTATGTACCAGTCATGGGAGAAGAATGCTTGTAGTCATCTGCTGCGAGTGTAGCTAGAAACGCCTATTGAAAGGATTCAAACAGGCAGACACACACATGTGAGCACAAACACCAAAATGGTTGTGTTGGGTCAGATTCTCATCTGACCAATATTGGATACTGACATGGAGTGTCTCCTTTACACATCACATTTCTGCACAAGTGAGGTCAAATTTGGTTCTTACAGCTGGTACTTGGAAGAGTTCAGTGGGACCAAAATTTGAGAAGAGTTGTCTGTGGAAGGAAAGAGTAACAAACAGCCAGACCCTTAGGCATGCTGACTAGTAGCATTTCCTTCTCAAGTAGTTTGCAAAGGCACTCACTGAATTGTTGTTGAATTGTTGGGTTTTTTTGTTTTGTTTTGTTTTGTTTTTGCTTATGACAGTGCATCTCCCTGTACTTCTCTGAGAGTAGGAGTAGCCCTAGTTCCCCACAGCTGTAACAATCTTGAAAATTTAAATCCACATGGAACAAACATGTAAATTGTGCTTTTCCAAGAAGGTATGTTCTACAAAATTCTATAAAAACAAATCTCTGTGTAATAAACTGAAGATCTGTGGTTATGTCTGCAACTCCAACCTGGTGGACTTGTTCCAATAGTCCAACCTATGACAACCAATATTTTTAAAGAGTAAAAAAATCTGTTCTTTCTTGTTTCTTTCAAATTACTTATTATTACTTATTATTATTACTTATTAAAGGCTAACTGTGAGGAATAATGAATTGGAGACAAATGGAAGGATCATCTCATCACCCTAAGAACAAGAAGGGGGAATATTTCCCCACTGGAGCACTGTATTGGAGTGCTGCATTTCAGTGATCAGTGCCCAAAATTTTACAATCTCTTTGCTCCATGAACAGATAATTAAATCATCTGCATTATCATTATTTTCCTAGCTACTGTCCGTACAGTTGAACTCATAGGTTTAGAGGATTATATAAATATACTTTTTTTTTTTTTAAGTCACTTAAAATATTTATCTGCAAATAAAATGTGCTGGAATTTAGAGGTTTTCCATTTGTTTGACATTGCATAATGTTTACTGTTTGATTTTCTCAAACAGTTTAACATTCAGAAGGCCGAGTTCTGGCTTGTGCTCCAGGTTTTTTATTTCCAAGGTTTCATGAGATTATTCCTCCTTCCAGATACGGATATAAATACAGGTAAGAACAGATTTAGATGCAGGCACATATACAGACAAATATATGGTACTTTATGATGATGTATCAGTACTTAATCCTTCATCTTTAAATGCTACAGTGTAAGTTATTACTGCTTAGAGTACAAGATTAGTTTTGACTGTGACACACTGTGGGAGATAGGAAAGATAGATGGTTCCAAGAGCAATCTGGAAATGTTCAGAGAAAGCCCAGCATAGTGCTTCCACTCCTTATACCAAAGGCATAAGCTGTGCCTGTTTCTTCCACCTCACCAAAGAAAGGATCAGACTGATATGACTTAGTGTTTAATATGGAAAAGTTGTAACTCTTTTGTCTTTTTATTGCTCTCCAAAAAATACCCACCTTGATCATACCCATAAAAGAAGGCCAGTGGTCTAAGGCAAAACCTCTGGCATGGGATCTACTTTATTCTGATCAAACTCTTTTCTTACTTATCTGTTCTAGCACACAGTTTCTACAGCACAATTGGGCCACAACAGAGACTGCCTGTGCTCAATTCTTATTTAGCAAAGCACTGAAATAGTGCTCAAAAAGCACCATGAGGGGATGGAAATGATGTGCTTTCGATGCTTCTATCTGTGCACAATCAAAATTTAATCTCATGAAACCAAAGAAGGGAATCCTGCTGCATTTCAGCTGGCTGCTTACAATGATGCAGTTGCTGGTGCTGAGGAAAAGATCTGTGCAATGAACACTGTTCAATCAGGGATACATTTCCTATGCACTGAAACAGGCTTTGTGCACAAGTTGTGCACAACACTCTCTGCTAGAGTGACACAACTGCATATGTGAAACCCAATGAATGATTTTGGATGAGTGACATTATAGTCACAGGTTTTCATTGCTGTGTTCATACCATATGAATGTCTTTCTACCCCTTGTCTCAGTTGTCTCATTAGTTTAGGTTTCAAAGAAAGGCTGGGATTACTTATGACATGTTGATTTCTACTCTAATAAAAAAGCCTTTAATAACTGCAATCAATAATCAAAAAAGTAAATGTGAGGCCTCAAAATGTTGAAAGTTTTGCTTTAAAACAAGTTTATTGCATTCAGAATTCATTCACAACACGAAGTAAGGTGAAAATACTCTTAGTGTTGACTAAACTGTGAAGCGTGTGTGCTAAAATCAATTCTATTAAGTCGTTCTTCACTGAGATACAAAGTGCTCCCTGCCAGGCTTCACAAAGCAAATGATAGCTCTTTCTTATGTAAGAAGACAAGAAAGCTATTGTCATATCTGAAGCTGGAATAATAACAATTACTTGTTGCTGTAGGAATGTCAAAGAGCTTGCCTGGTTATGTCTACTTGGCGTAGAACACCTTTGTTTATGCCAGGCCCCAATAAATGACTGAACTCATGTCTTTCAATTGAACATTTTGCACACTAGAGTTTTCCTAGGACAATATAAATTTTCCAGAAGATAGTAATGTGATACTAAGAGACAATTCAATTTTTAGTAAAATTACTGTCTGTCTGGACTTGTTTTCTTTTTAATATAGCCTACGAAATTTTAGCACCAACATTTTCACCCACTAACCTTTGAGACTTTGACTCCTTATGCAACAGGTGATCTTACCGAAAACTTTCATGATTATTAGTGTGAATAGCTTGTTAAACTCACATTCAGCTTTTTTGTTTTATTTTAAAATACATATCAAGATGGATTATCTCGGCCCATTCCCTCTCTGCTACTTCAGCACGTAATCCATTGCAAAACAAACCGTTAGTGGTGTTTTGCTTTTGCAAAAATGCTGTTTATCTTCTTAGTTCCAAACAGTGGTTTTGTGAATCTTGGAATTCACGGGACTTCTTGCTCTTATAGTAGCACCGGAGCCTCGTCATGAACACATCTCTGCTGCTATGCAAGAATTGGTGGTGCATCAGAATCAGTTTCGTCTGACAGTTTCACTCCTAATGGGCTTGTTTCTGAACAGATATCTGCATCTATGTGCTTATGTGCTTACGAAGGGGGAAAACCTAGCCTATGATTACTAGACCTGTGTTCCCACTGGAGTTGATAACTGTTAGTCAATTCCTATTCCACAACTGGAAAAAACTTTTTAAAAGTATCCCTAGTGTTTGCTGATTTTGAGGTACTCCCAGGTGAGCATATGGCACCTGTTAAGGTTTCATGGCTATTTCTAGAACCCATGCCATGTAATTTAAACTGTTTACTGGCTCACTTCCTTTTTGCAGCTTCACACTTCTGTACACTTCTGTAAAACTCACAAAGTTGTTACTTTAAGAGATTAGTCAACTCTGAGAACTGTAGCCTGTTCCTGGTAGTAGGCAAACCTCCTTAGCTCTAGGTTCTGACACTTGGCAGTTTCTAACCTTGCTTGTGGACAAAGCTTGTGATGGTTAAAGCTTTAGACTGCCACCTGCTTTGCAATCCCATTGGACTCTGAACATAAATTTGATGTTTAGAAGAAACATTGGTGGCCATCTCACGTTTCTTCCTGGTAGCCTGACAAAGTTCTCAAGAAAGGCATAACCTTGGCAAATTCCTAGGTAACTTTGACTCAGATATTTTCAAGTGTTGGTGCCAAGAACATGACACTCCTTAACTTATACATGAACAGGGTATAAACTCTTATGCTGGCTGTATATTCTGCCAATAGTTCTTAGTAGCCCTCAGTTCCTGTGACAATCAGGGCTACAGAAAATTTCCTTGCAAGGATGAAATCAGCAAAACTGTACTTTGGAGTAGAGGGGGGTGGGGGTGATGCTTAAAGCACCTTTCCCTGCTCGTCACCCTCTCCTACTTCCTCCCCGTCCTCTCCCACTGTAATAAAGCTTTTCTTTCTTCTTAGAATTGCTCAAGTTGGAAAAGACCTTCCAGATCATCAAGTCCAACCACAAAGGACTAGACTCCAGTGTTTGTGTTTCCCCTTCTCTCTGGTTTATGACTACACAAAATAGTGACTTTCTTAGAAGAAGTTTAGATATGAAACATATTGAGAGAGATGCCTCAAATGTGCTGAGGGTTGTTTGGAGGCCAGGGCCTCCAACAGGGTGGGCTCCTTAGGCAGGAGGCATTGCTGGGATGCTGCAACACTCCCTGTGCTGCCACAGAGTCAGTCCGAGCTAGACAAAGCATAAAAGGATGTTATTGCAAGCTGTGACTCCTCTCCACTTCTGAAAATAGACACTAAACAGCTGTTTTAAAGAAATTATTATCTTTTATTTCTGAAAAGTCTTGGTTTAGCAGCTGCAAAGAAGTAGCACCTCGGTGACCCTGCCCAATCTGATTCCTGATTCTCTGGTAAAACAAGCACATGTAACATCTCTTTTTTTCGGCTAGTTGTGAATAAGAAATTAGTGATAGTTTGTGAATACAAATCCTCAATGTGTTTTGGAGAAAAAAAATAGACATTGAGTGGGGAAATATGGTAAGTGAACGCATCTCTTCACATTTATATGTTATAGAAATAAATATTTTATGGGATAAATCAGTGGGGTATACGGAGTCTGCAAGATACCAGCTGGGACTCTCAGTATGGGTAGTGGGGAGAGAGGAATATCCAAGGAACAAGTGAATCTTCACTCTTGCATAAACCTAGTTGTCACATTTGAATCTTTGTATTGATTATGAATTATTTTTAACTCTAAGGATTTAAGTGTGACTTTGCACTGCAACAGCAAGTTCAACTGCCTGCTGGTTTCATGCCATGCAGTCAGATGATACACCACCTGCAATCACTTTGCAAGCTTTGGGGAGCTCACTGAAAGATCTCTAGTACTCCATGGGAGGGGTTTCCTGAGAAAATCAGAGGAATCTGGGTGAGCTCATGCATTACAAATGAACAGTGGTCCTCATCCTTGTGTGGTGTAGGCAAAAAGAGGCAGCTATGTCAACCGTGGCTCTCTTAGTGGCAACCACAGCCTATCCAAGCAGGCCTCTTGGCCATTTGAGACTGATGATCTCATTTCTCCTTTCCAAGTTTTTCTCATTTCCTCAGGCCTCAACTTTTTGTAGCCAGATCTCTGGAGTGTTTTACTGTGCTAGAATACTTTTCAAATGTCTCTATTCCCTTAAACCAAAATCGTCCAATTATCCTAGGAAGAAAGCCTTTGTAAATATGCCCATCAAGATGAATCTATCATACAGAGGAATAATTCTCAAGTACGCTGGATGCACATACCCTTGGGTAGAATAAACTTCTATATTATTAAGCCTGTGTTTCAAATGAGGGGGTTAGCATTCATTCTTAGCCACTAAATAATTTGGTTTCCGGAAGCTTCTCTGGAATAGAACACAGTAATTCTAGTAGCTGTATATTATGTAATGTAAATACTGAAAAGCTAGCCACACAGTATGGAAAATACCCCATGAGTTTATTGTGGCTTTTCTCTCTTCCACTTTTTCCCTCCCTTTTTTCTACTTAGAAGTAGAAAACTTCTACTTCTAGTAGAAAACTACTAAGTTCCTACCCTTACTCTGAGTGATTGCGGTATTCTTTCAGGTGCTTAAAGATATAGTTAAGGGCTTTAAGTTGCTTTCTGCTTCCTCAGTGCAGCCACTTCTTCACATTTCTGCCAAGCAAAATGGAAAAAGTAGCACAGAATATTATGAAATCTTACAAAGATTTTTTTCCCCCAAACAGCTGTAGTTTTATTAAAAGATCAGTTTACATGCAGTTCCATTTATTAGTAGTTTGACTACCAGCCTCATAAAACTTCATGAAAACTCACAGCAGATCAGACCACAGGGACATCTACCTTCTGAAAAGGTAGAGTTGCGCTTGAGCATGTGGAAATTGGTTAGCAACACATGAGAAAGCCAGAAATCGCCACTGTTCAAACTGATGGTTTTCTTGGAGTATATGTGCCCTTCATGCTGGTTTTATGGTATAGCCGTGAGTGACAATTCAGTGTGGAAATTCTTAGCAGTTTTATTTATGGCTTCATGTCTTCACCTTTCTGAAGACCCTGTTCTTAGTCCAGCCTGACACTCTCAAATCAAGAAGCACATATTAAGCTCCACCTGAGAAAAGGCTTAAAAGACTAGATGTGTTTCCCCTGGGTATGCTGAGAAAGGAAAGAAAGTCCAGCTCTGTGGCATCATTCCACTGCCTTAGCCATGAGCTCATCTCCTGCTTCATTCTTTCTGTCCTGTCTGCAGAATGGCAGACACAGTCCTCTATAGACAAGTGTCTTACTGCACCATTTGTCTTCCCTTCCCCAGCTGATACTTTGCCCTCTTCCCACCTCCCTGCATGAGTCTCTGTTATTTTCTTCATCCACTCAACGTCCATCTCCTTTCCTTTTGCACATCACCCCCAACGTGAAAGATCACGTTCCCATGTAGCCTAACTTTGCCTTTTTGAGTTTTGTCAGAACTCTACACCCATTTAATATGTTGCAGACTGTGAAGGTACCATCCAGTTTCAGCAGTGATAAACTTGGCAAACTGGGAAACTGTCCTGGAGTAAAGACTTGGGCCTCATATCAGGAGCAAGGGGCTTGTCTGGCTGGACCCTGAATAAAAAAGACTCGAGGAGAGATTTTTATATGGGAAGGGAAGAATAAGCCTTAGCGAAAAATTGAAAAGCTTTGTCAGAATGATTTATGTGTCCATGCTCAGTGAGGAAGTTCTGTTAAAAGGTGTCTGCCTCACTAGATGGCAGTGCAGAACAGTTTGGCAGCAGTTTGCGGGTGCTTTGAAAGGGAGAAAGATTGAGGGATGTTTTGAGTGTGACGGGGCAGCATCATGTTTAATCCATAAAAGACATCTGGGTGAAGCCTGAGCAGCTTAAACCATTTATCTGTAGAGCTGAATATGTGCCTGGGAGCAACCAGTGGGTTTGCCTCCTCTCTACTTGAAATTTAAAAGGGAATATTCTGAAAGGTTTTCCAACTTCAGGACAATTATGAAACAATCTGAAGCACTGAGTATTTGGAGCCAAGAAGAAAAGAGCTAAGTGACCTGATAATAGTCTCTGTATTCTGGCTGCAGGAAATAATAGTCGTGGACTTTTACAAGCCCTTATTAGACGTCCTGTAATTCCTGAGTTCTCCTGTTGACTGTCAGAGGTCCAAGGACTTTCCTCAGATTTTGATCATGAAGCTGGGGATGAAACTGCACTGGAAGAGTGAGAGCTGGGGTGAATATAGCTGAGCAGACTGAAATGGTGTTATCGAATAGGAAAGATCCATCCTCTGGGGTTAAAAGGAACCACAAAGAACTCAGTGCCAAACACCCAACTTAGGAGGATAGGTTTGCAGCATCTCTGTGGATCTGGAACAGCAGAGCAAACCATCAAGACACCCCCATGGATCCATGGAGAGGATCAATGGAATCCATCCATCCATGGGTCTGTTAAGAGTGCTGCAGAGCAGCCATACAATGCTGGGCCATAACAAAACCTCCTGCTTCCATTGGCAGGGTCACATTTTGGCCATTCTCACTTATAAACATACAGAGCACTATATAAAGCAACCTCTAAGGGTGATTTGGGGGAGATCATTTTGTGGCCTAATAATATGAGGTGACCTGCATGAATGGAACTTGTGAGCCTGGCTGTTTTCAGGAGATGATTTCATTAACAATAAGAACCAGGTGAGGATTGCCCTGGAAAAAAGAACTTTCCATGTCCTGTGTTTTTCTGCTGCTCAGGATTCCTCACATAGCAGCTCTGTTTAGGGACCCTCTCAGATGTCCTGTCTAGCAGACAGTGCCCTGGAGGAAGGAAGACAGTAAATTAAGTTTGCCTATTGCTGCAGTAAAGCTAACTGCAGCTTTTTTTTTTCTTTTTTTTTTTTCTTCTCTTTTTCTTTTATTCTTTTTATTTCAGATAGGAAGGGACAGTTGATTTACCGCATTTCATTTCAATTCTGGTCTTACTGAAGCACAAGGAGCTAGATACTTCATAAGGCCTTCACGTTTAATAATGCCAGGAAGCGTTTCCCCATGTACTGTGTGCCATGTTACTGGGAAGCTTACCTGGCTTAGGACACTTCTACACCTTTTACTTCTACACCTAGCCTTCTTCCCATCTATTTAGGCACTGTATCTTCAGGGGAAGGTTCCTTGCTTCTCTGCCTCTGGTTCAGCAGCTGAATGCAGAGGGAAGTCTTGCTGTTGTGCTGTTTGTTGGCCACTGACAAGCACTGTCTGGACTGTGTGTGGTCGGTGTGCTGCCATGGGGGCCTGAGGGCAGAAAGCAGCAGTACCAGGCATGTGCTGCTCTGCTGTAGATCCCTGCATTCTGACCTCCAGTCCCAAACATCCAAATGTTCTCCCTTTCCCTGGGTTAAGTTTCCCAAAAATTATGTTCTAAAACTCTTGAGCTGCAAATAAACCCATTTGGATTTGCTATCTTGCCCTTTTGTCTTTTGGAATTTAAATATTAACTACATAAATTCTTGAGCTTTTCTCTGCAGCTATAGGGGTAAGAAGTTTTGTGGGAAAATAAAATTCATATCATTCCTGTCTGTAAAGCTTGAAATAAAACATCAACATTCATGAAATGCAAGAATATTTCCTTGACAAAGGCTGAGAGTTGATGAAGTTGCTTGCTTGTTGAAGCAGGAGCAGCATGTGGCAGCTTTCCCTGGGGAGCAATAAAGTTGCCTTCTGCTTCCTGGTGCCCACCAAGCTAAGAGTAGGCAGGTTGGTATGAGAAGCTGCGTAAGCTGTCTGGTGTTAAGACGTGGCTGCAGGTCATGTCTGCAATGGCTGGTTTTTCTCGGGAGTGGCCAGGGAGTAGGAGCATGAGAAAATGAACAGTTGCAGAAGAGTGGATAGGGCTGTCTGGAGTTATTTATTTATTTATTTCTGTTTATGAGATTCATTAAATTAAATCAAAATGGTTAATTTATGAGCTTTTTGCTCTTTTTTCTTTTCTTTTTTTTTTTTTTAAACCCAGGACTCAAAAATTATCCAATATTATTTGGATGTAATGTCACCACTACAAAATAGTAGAACATTCTGGAGGGATTGTAGATTGATTTCACATTGATGGAGAAACTAATCTGTCAGTGCTCTTATTTTAGCTGCTATGGCTAGTGTTATTTGTATTATGTGCTCACGTTCTTGATGAGACTTAGTCAGACTGCACACAGATAAAGCCCCTACTTCATGCACCTGAGCTAGAACATGGCTGACTGATTTCCAAAGCATAGCTCCATCTGATTGAAAATATTGCTGTTATAGATACATTTTCATGAACTGGATGAATAGAATGCATTGCAAGAATAGCAACACTGCAGTATGACCTCAAATACTGAATGACAACTGTGCATTAAGAACCTATAAGCACATGAAAGAACACTAGAGGTAACTTGGTCAAAACAGTAGGTAATTTGTTCTTTAAAGTTTAGTTACATGCGACTGGACAGCTGGAATCCTTACTCAGGTGAAATGATACTTTCATCCTTGACAAATCCCATTGAGATCAAAGAACAAGGGGCCATTTCAATGAGTACACTTGGAGTTTAGGATTTCAGCATGGTCTTTAACCAAAACTTTAAATCACACTGTGCTGTCTCTACTCACAAGTAGTACTGTAAGTTTAAATGACACTCACAGGTTGTAAGATGCACTCTACCGTTTGCTTGCCTCCAAAACACTGAAAAACATCACCATCACTGTGATTGAGCATTGTATTCAACTTGTGTAGTCAAGTATGAAGGAAAGGAGGAAACAGAGAGTATGTGATCTAAAGGGAGATGTCTTGTAAAGGGATCAGAGGTTTATTGGCAGTGCAGGCAGTCTTGTGGTATTCAGATGATCAGGTATGGACAGTTAACTTTGAGTTAATCACCCTAGCCTCCTTCAACAGACAATTGAGGGAAATAGAGATGTCTAGAGTATGGCTCATCTCCACCTGATCTAGGAACCTAAAGTAAGATGTATAGCTTATTTCTCTCTATCATCTATGACTTTACTGAGAAGATAAATGTGCAAATCTGTCAAGCTCCACTTGCTCTTAGATATGCTAGAGATTATCATTACCAACTTAAAGACCTGCGGAGGACTTTGTCAATGTTTTTGAAGGACTTCAAAGATTCAGGTGGTGCTTTTAAAAACAGATTTCACTCCTAATGATGTTAGTGATGACTTACTTCAATGTCAAAAGCATTTCCTTTGTCTGGTTTTCATATTCTAACAGGTGGAAGCTACTTTACCACACCAAATGTGATAGTGGAAGGATGATTGTCTACAAGATTTGATTTTCATCTCCTAGAGTACAAATGATGAGTCTTGGCATGTGGTTGTATTAGTTACAGAAGTTGTTGAAAGAAATTTCATATCCTCAAGGGTCTTTGAACTTCATGTATATTGGAAATTCATGGTCCTTCTCTAGTGTTTGTAGCTGGTTTCATGGAGTCAGTCATTTGTAACCCAGTCTGGGCTTCAGTGGAAGACAATGGACTTGTAGGTACTATGCTGAACCAGTTGAGAACTGGCAAAGACACATCAGACTTTATTTTTTTAATCTCTGCAAAACAATTCAA
The DNA here is from genome assembly GCF_905368555.1 of Meleagris gallopavo. Lineage (NCBI taxonomy): Eukaryota > Metazoa > Chordata > Aves > Galliformes > Phasianidae > Meleagris > Meleagris gallopavo. The sequence continues at coordinate 40,602,561 of NC_139405.1, forward strand.
GCTGCTAGGATGTTCTATCTGTAAGTGTAGTGCTGAGGTAGACTATGCTTATAGTAACTTGTGTAGAATGCCAGGAATTCTGAGCTTCTGAAGGAACATTATTATTTCCTTCTTTCACAGTGCCAAAATTTTGCAGGGCATATATCATACTGTTTCAAGATTAATGAGGCTCATGCCAGATGTGCCTTAGTGGAGTAATTCCGAGTTATTCCTCAGAGCTGAAATGGATATTTTAACCACTGGAATAAAAGCCTATTGAAAAGCCAATTCAGTACAGAGCAGTTGAGGTGTCCAGGGCGAAATAAAGGTAACTTTGGAAGAAGAAAGCCCTGGGTCAATTGACTAACATCCATTCTTGGGAGATGTCATGTTTTTATATCAAAAAGTCACAAAGTACTCAGGACAAATGTTGGCATTAAAAAAGTGGGCTTCTTAACATAACTGCTTCTGCTATAGATGAAATAAATTGTTTACTATGGCTCTTATTCACCGTATTTCTGTAGCAGTGAAATAAATATATGTGGTGTAACACAGGCTGTGGGCTCACCTCTGTTCTCCTTTCTTACTAGTCAAGTTTTCTCTTTCTTTATACAGAACAAGAGTGTCACTACCCAGGCTGATACTAGTCTGCTCAGCTGAATAACTGCAGAGACTTGGCACAGCTCAGAATTCACATGTCTGGGTTGAGAGTACAGCCAGTGGTTCCTGGTACTTCAGCAGATGTGCTCCTGAAGTTTCCTAGTGTAAGTAGAGGCCCTGTCTTCTAATGCAATGTAGTGTAAGCTTGTGAACAGAAATGCATTTTTTTTAATTACTTTTTGGGTATCTATCACAAAAAATCTGCAGAAATCATCTAAAACTAGAACCATATTTTTTCAACTGATCAACATGCAGTGTTTGTCATCCCGTATGTGCTGGGTAGCCTATCAAGAGCTTCTAGCCCTGAACAACTACAAGTTTTGTTTACAAAGTAGAGGAAGTAAACATGCTGTGCTGTGGGTTAGAAACAAAGGGAAGCAGTTCTTGTGGGGTGACAGCTGATGCTTCCACGGCTATGAATCTTTCCTTTCTTGTTGCCTTTTGGGGAGTTCAGGTTTCAGTGTAAGCATCAGACCTGATCTAAGGTGATGGGCCAGCATACACGAGATTCTTTCCCAAATGTGTTGAATATCAAGATGCTGCCATTCATGTTGCTCACACTGCATGTGTGCAGATTATAGCCAGCTGTAGTTACATATACCTGCACAGATCTAGTGGCAGGTTTGCTTCTCAATCAAGAATTCAGACTACCTCTGTATAAAGGCAGTCATTTGCTGCTTGATTTTTTTTTCAGAAGTACCAAAGTATTCCTTCATGTCTGGTTTGTCAGCCTCTGGGGATGTGTTTGACTTGCTCCCAGTGATCAGAAAGCATAGCTGGGAGGGAAATGCTTACAGGTGACAGTTGGCAATACACTCAACTGTACTGCAATACACAGGCTGAAGACAGGAAAAGAAAGACACTTTTACTCTACTGCAGCAAAAGAAACTGGGCAGATGGTCTCAGAGCCCATGTTCAATTACTGCTTTCTGTTTGTTATGCTGTGGTCGAGGGGGATTTGTTTTTGCATATGAGCTCATTATGTCAACAGGACAAGGAGGCAGTGAAATGCAAAACAAAATTCCCAGTCCTGGGAATCTTATCACTTAGCTCAAAAGCCAGACAGCGCGGAGTCCCCAGAAGGGGAAGCAGCTATACTGGAAAAAAAGTTCCAGTGTTCTTACATACCATTTGTATTTTCAATAGGCTGCAAAAGAATGAAAGCAAAATCAGCTCCACCACTGGGACTGGCTTTCTAACATGAACTCTCGCCCATGCTGTCTGCATCTAGCAGCCGTCATTCAGCTGCAGTGCTTTCAAGCAGGACTAGCAGAAATCACCCTTTGTACCCAGGGACCCCAAGCCAAGGCTCCTCCTCCAAAGCTCTCCTCTGCGAGAAGCTGAGCTCTGCTCTCTGAAGCGGCAGGGAAGCCTGCTTTGAAAAGCAGTGATTCACTTTGGTAGCACATTCTTACCACAGAAAAACAAAACCCCAGACAGCAGTTTTAATTTTCCCAAATAGCAAATGCTCTGGAGCACTTGTCTTGGAAAAGAGTCTCTGCTTTTTCACCCAGCCTGTCATCCCTATGGGGCCTGTGTTCTGCACTAAGCTCCCGTGGGGCCGAGTCTTTGCCCCCAACACTGGGTCATGTCAGTGACTCCACTGATCTAATTAGAGATGAGCTGGTAAGATGAGTCCAACTTTCCTTTTTTCAGCTAAAGTCAAATAGTGAAAAAATATTTTCAGCGTAATTCAGCTCACTGTATACCTGTGTCAGTGCCAGCAGAATTGGGTCCAAAGGTCATCAGAACATCAGGATGAATTTAACTAAGATTGCGCTTGGTTTGTGCCCTTCCAGGGAGCAAAGAGCAGCAGCTCTGTGCAGGACTTTCCTGCTGTCCGTCCCACCATTTCACTCTGCTCTGCCCCCCATCTCTCCTCCCCTGCCAGCAGAGCTGGCAGTCAAGGAGGTGCAGGTGACAGCTGGAGGGACATGGTGGAAGAACCTCCCAGTCACACAGGTCACACCAGTAGGGCGGAGGGAGCCAGACGAGAGGAAATTCCTTGTGCTGCTTCCAGCACTCGCAATACGCACCTCTGCAGGAATGGGGCAGAGTCAGACCCTCGGTAAATCGGCTCCTCGGGGATGAAAGGTGCAATATAAGCAAGACGGCAAGCACTCAAAAGATTGTTGCTCTCTTTTTCCCCTTCCCTTGATCCTTTGTGGATTTGGCTGGTTGGGTCTGCGCTGTTACTGTGTCAGGATTCAGAGACCAAGCAGCAATGAATTTCTCACTGCTACTGCTCCAGCCCTAATAGCAAACAGCTGAGTGAAGAATGAAGGCCCAGCTGAAAAACAAACAGAGCTTTCCCTCCCCTTACTTGGGCTGTTGCTGGAGCAGGAGCAGCTCCAGTGTTATTGTAAGCCCCTGGTGTTAGATGCCAATTCTGGGGCTGTAAGTGAGGTTATATTTAGCCTGCCGCCACTCTATTGTTGGGAATGGCCCAGACTATACTGCCTTTTTCTGGATAGGTAGAGACCAAACTTCCAGCCAGGAACAGTCAAATTCGTTTTAAAGGTAGTTTCCCACATCTCATTTTACTCAACAGAAAAAAAATCAAGCAGCACAAAGAAAAAAAGCAGACTTTGATGGAAAGTGTATTTGTATTATTTTTGACTTTTTTTTTTTTCCTAATAAGTGGTGGCTTTCTGAAGAGGTGAAAGCAACTTTATTTTATTTTTTTAAAGAGTGAAATGTTTTAGCAAGACTTACCTTATTTGAACAGAGTGAAAGTTGGCAGATTTTCTTCTATCTTCTGGCCTCTTAAACTTCTATGGCTGTTATAGAGTAGCTGAAGTTATGCCAGCCTTTCCATTATAACATTCCCTCTCTCTTCTCATTTTCAGGGCTTTCAAACTTGGCTGTAAAATTTTGCTCCAGGTTAAAATCTTGGCACCCAAAGTCCCAGCCCAGGTGTGACTTCTTAACATCACTATGGGCCAAAACCTGAAATTAGTTTCTAGTTAGTCTTCAGCCACTGGCGTACAGCTGTGTGCTCACTTAAGGAGAGCATTACACGAGAAATTATGGAGTACAGATTAAAGGAAGAGTGCTTTTTCCTTAAGGAATAACTAACTAGAATAAATGTACATATATTTGTGAGATATCTGTCTGTTGAACCGAGGCAGTAAACTCAAGTTTTCCAAGGGGGTGATGGACATGTCATTTATTTACTTCCCAATAGATCTCATGATCAGATTGGGAAACTCTACAGGAAGTGAATGGCTCACCTTGAACTTTCCACAACTCTGGCAAAATGCAGGAGGAAGGCTGGCCAGCAGCTGGGTTTCTCCCAAGTGCCTCCCTAGGGTTGGTCTGTGCTTACAGTGGTGTTCTGTAGCTCACACCACCTTGGGGGCTCTCACAGAGCAGTGTGTCCCTGCTATCCTTACACCATTCCCCAGCACCAAAGTAGGGGTTCCTTTTTCAGACAGAAGTCACAGGCCTGGAGTGAGCACAGCTGAACTCAGTTACACCTGGGAGCATAACACCTGCCCATTTCAAGGGTTCTCTGGATGTCTGTGGAGAGGGAAGAAAGCAGAATCAGTAGACCCTAAGGGGAATCAGTCAGCTCATGCAGATGTACACAATTTTAGTCCCAACAGGAGAAAGTCTTTTGCTGCTACTGTTCAAGATAGCACAATAAGTTTATTTTCGTTACCTGTACATGCAAAGACTGAGTCCGCATAGTCAACCCAGAGAGCAGCAGTCCTGTGTCTGTGGATCCTTTTGATACCCAGGAGTCATTCCAAAGGGAGCCTGATCTGGCCCACTTAAGGTGCTTTGAATCCTAAGACTGGAAGTTAGACCTAGATTGCATGTATGTTCAGGAAAATCATACTGACACTTCCATACAAGTTCTCTACATTTCCTGAGCTTTGTGCTGATAACATTTGCCTCTAATTAGCATGAAGTGTAACCAAAAACACCACAGTCTAGTTTGTACTGCAAGGTTGCTTTGCAAAAAAAGACAGGTCTGCCTGCCAAGGGATGTGGAGAAGTGGCAAGGAGAGAATAATGCAGGCAGCTTATCCTTTCAAAGGGAAGGAGAAGGAAAGGAAGGGAAGCACCAACTAGCTCTCACCCCAAGCATCCCTCCTTCTAAGGAGGGATTTTCAAATCTAAGATGTTAGACATCATAAGGATAGCTGCCCCACTGGCCCAGTCTTACATTGCTCTACAAAGACCTTTGGTGCTGTATTGGTGTTAAATGACATGAGACCATAAGAATGGATGTACTGAATCTAAGCAAAATTTTATAACTTACAAACTTCCTCAGGTGGAGTTGGAGCATTTGTATTCAATTAACCTTGATAGCTCTTTCTTTCATTAATGTATTTGATCACCTTTGAACTTATGTAAATTTTGTACCAATCTTTACAAAACAGTCCACAATATGATTAAATATTGCATAAAAAAAAAGATCCTTTGTATGGGGAACCTCCTGTGCCTCTCTGCTTACTGCCCTGTTCTATGGCTTTGCAGAGCATCATGGCATGTGTCCTTACAGCCAGCAGGGCTTGCAGCTAAGCAACTGAGGAGCAATTGCAAACCTCAGCCTGAATCACTGGGGCAAAATGCTGGAGTGTATGGATGTCAGAACTGATGAGGAAGTGTTTGGAAGGCTTAGTGCCCATTTCTGCTTAAATTGGTAAACTTCCATCCGTCTTTTCAGGGAGCTTCTGAAGGAACATTAGATATGATAGATTGAACATAAATATGATTGTCTAAAGCAAAAAAAGCTTGTGTGCGGTACAGTGGTCAAAAATATTTCAAAATAACTAAGTGGTACTTCTAAAAATACTCTTGCTTTGAGGAGAGAAAGGAAAAAGCCAGAGGTATAATTACAAGGGAGTGATGGACAGCTGGGCTCTTTCTGCTTTTATTTTTCTGTTTCACATGATCACTTTGGAATATGTCAGAGGGGCAAGAATTGGTTGCTGTAGCCTAAGAATGCTTTCCAAACATCCTCTCCTGGGGATTATGATTTCAAAGAAAAAAGATTATTTTGCTCTGCTAATCACTGTTGTGGTGATCAAACCTTTATACTTTAAACAGGAATCATTCAGAAGCAATTTGGATGGATGTTCTTTAACCAATGTAAACCAAATAAATGTTTTATATCACCTGCTTACACTTTTCCAAAACGTCATACTTTCCATGGTTGTGTCTTTCTTGCGAGGAAAAAGAAATCTCTTTCTCCACCCGCACTGCTACCACATACACCAGTCGACATCAGAAAACAGCTGTTTCTAGTTTTGGTTTGAAAATAGAATTAAAAATAAGTCTAATGTGGTATGCCAAAAAAAAAAAGTGTTGCTCCAAATTACACTGAGGTACGAACATTGTTAAAAGGAAAACGTCCTTTTCCAATCAGCTTTCCGCAAAGCCTTCATACTCAATCACTTTCTATTTATGACTTGATGCTGCTCATTTCTCTGGTTGAGTAAGGGAAAAAGCTGCACCAGAGGAAGGTGAATGGATGTGTTCCTGTCATTTATCTGTATGGCACCTAGAACTCCTGCAGAGCCATGAAAATATAGTGCTAACAGGCATACGCTGAACCTGGCAGACTGCACTGTAGGAACAGAGAATTTAAAAAAAAAGTTATGAACGATTTCAAGTGAATGAAAATCCAAGCTCCTGGCATTCACGTCAGGATTTCTTTTATTCTTTTATTTTCTATGTAAACATTTATGTTGTTTTTTTTTTTTCTCTTTTTCTCCAGCGGCATGCAATGTTGGATAGATTACTCTGTTGACACTTTCTTTTCATGCCTGTGCATTTCCTTTCCTCTTTGAGATTTGCAGTTCCTTTGTGGAAATATTACATCAGGAATTAATTATTTTTCATGTTCAGCTGGTAATTTCAGAGAATTCTTTTTTTTTTTCTTGTGGATAATAGTGGAGGTCAGTGGATTGCAGTTCCTTCGCTTTGTTCACATCTCCTTTTGCAAGGAGCCAGGATCTCTTCCTCCAAATGATTCCAAATCAAGCCATCTGCAATGTCTCACTAATTGGCTGAAGGATTTCATATTTTCCATGGGCCTGCTCTTGGGTATTGGTGACATATCAAACACCCTCTCATATACCTTAAATACACAACTGGCTTTTATGCATTTAAGCTAATAAATTACTTGATTAATTAATTAAAGGAAAAAATAAATACTATTGTATATATAATTGCTTAATTTTCTAAGTAGGAAAAACACTTCTTGATGAAACAAAAAATCAGTATGGCTAAGAAAGATTTCCAGCTCCACCTTGGTTTTTAGCTATATTTAATGTAAGCTGAGAATGAAAAGATTACTGATAATGGGACTTGTATGTCAGTCAGACATGGATGGAGCATACCATGTGCTAATCTTTAATGTATGCAGACAAAAACATTCTCTTTTTTTGGTACTTTACTTTGTGTAAAGAAACCCTGACAATTTTTGCTTAAATATTAATCTGAAATATTTTAACTGCTTACACCTCTATGTTTGGATACTAGTATGGATGGATGGTCTCATAACTTGCTTTCTCTGTACTGATTGTAATAGTTTATATCATAATATAAGGATAATGTAATTTCTAGTGACTTCATTTGACAGTGTTTTGAGGCTTACCGAACAAATGTTACACTTTTCTATCTATGTTCTATCCGATGAATGAAGCATCCTGTGCTCTGGGGAAATAACTTTGGGATTTTCTTGTGCATACTAGACAGAAGTCTGCATCTGTCTTTTTGTAATGAATAGATGAAACATAACAGGAAATTCAGAGAATTCAGGATAATCTCAGCCAGAAAGTAATAAATACAGTGAATATTTGAACATACAGAACATTCATTAAATGCTAATGATACTAATAATACTTGAAAAATAACTTATAAAGGAACAGAAAATCTCTTGTGAAAGATAGTTCTTGCAGGAAAGGAAACATTCCTTTGGTGGTCACATAGATCTGGTCCCTTGCAAACACACTTAATTCATCATGGTTGACTGTCTCTTCTGGAACAGGTTTGGAGGATAGTATGGGTCAGGATGGAGGAGGTAGGGCTCTGCTGCATGCAGGGAAATTTACAATACAAGATTTAGGGCACTTCTGGCTGAAATTTGCAGTTTCATCGCTTCAAGAACACCTCTAAATCCCTACTGTAAAAATAAGTGAAATCCTTTTTCCTTCCCTTAGGCTAAGAATTCATTGTCAGGGTTTGAAGACAGAAAAGAAACTCATCAGTTCAACCCAGCTCTGGAAGCTGAAGGAGAGAATATACAAGCCTGGCCCAAAGGGTTAGCTGAACAAATTTCCCCTTTTTTAATTTTTGTGTGTGAGCAGCTCTGTCTGTAAAACGACATTACCAGAAGTTCAGAACATTACTCCTGTATTTCAAAGGAAGGTTTCTTATATGGTCTAGTGGCTGGCAACCCTGCTCATGGCAGGGGGTTTGAAACTAGATGATCTCTGAGGTCCTTTTCAACCCGGGCCATCCTATGATTCTATGATTCTATTATTATATGCAGGTAAACAGAAACGTAAGGAAAGCTTTGCTGAAGATGAGATTTCAGTTACCTGTGGAATTGCCATTTATGCATTGTATAGCCTGGGGAAATTCTGAAGAATCTTATTTTAAGACCTTTAAAAGTTCTTTGAACAGTGGTTCCTGGATTAAGCATCATGAGTGAGGACAACTTCAAAATCCTTTCTCTCCATTTCTCTCCCTTGCTCATGTTTTCATGGTAACTGTTGCCAAGGGTATTCCAATTATTTCCTCTCCAGGAAAAGGATCAGAGCAGGACATTGTATATAAGGAAACAAAAAAAGAGTCCCCCAAATTCAGGCCCAGTTGGCATCTCAAAGCAGGCAGGACTGTGGCACCTGGCTGTAACTACATCACTGATGAGAATTGTTCTGGGCTCTACAGTTTCATGTCCAGCATGGATCTCAGTGGTTTCAATGTGGAGAAAAAGGTCTTCTGTGTAATAATAGATGTGAGTAGGAAGTTAGCATGTAGCATAGCCTGTTATCAAGCAATTAGAGTTACATTATCTGAAACTTCTAAGCAACTAAAAGTTAGATCAATTCCACTTCTTCCACTTCTTTTTTCACTTGCATCTCTGGTCTCCCATCCCTTCCAATTGTTTATTGTGCAGAAAAGCAATGATTAGATTGATTTTGGATGGTGCCATGTGGGAGCTGTACATTGAAACTGTCAAAATGCTGACATAGAAACCTTTTTCTAACTTCTCCTTAGGTGAACATTTCACTTTACTGTTGTGTTGTGGAAAAGAGGTCTATTTCTAAGAAGTCTGAGAGCTGATCCTTACCACAGACTTATTTCTGATCCCCATTGTCATATCACTCCTCGACTGAGGTAACTGGTGAAATGGTTATGATTTTGACCTTATCCATTGACAATCCATATTGTTTGAATTTGTTCAGTCAGGTGCTATCTGCTTTTCTATAATCCATACAAAGATTCATGTTTCATGTTCAAGCAGTGTATATAAACAGAAATAGATGATTGCCCTTACATTGTGTACATAGCTTCTTATCAGTATAAGTCCATTATGAAGGAAATCTCCAGGAAATGTTAACTTTTGAATAGAAAGCAAAAAACTATCTTCTTGCAAGTACAAGCACATACAGCACTTTGGCTGCCTGGCCTGTATTTAAGTCTGATTCAGTGCCAATAAAAGTTAATGGCAATCTTTCCACTGATTTTAACTGGACACTTGGCTATTTTGAGGGCATAATTGCATTTTCAAAATTGTTTTAGATGAGAATTATCTCTTTCCTGCAGGGAATAGATAGACACTATCAATAAAACTTAACATTTCTACTGTATTTTGCACTGCTTTGTATATACATTTTCTCCTAGAGCACTGCATGAGAGAAAAAAAAGGAAATTTTTTCCAGTGGAAGCTGTGAGGGTAAAGGTGAAGGCTGTGTTTATTCACGCTTGGAATCTGGCAGGATAATTGGAAGAATGTCAGAAAGAGCACAGATCAAAGTTATATTTTTTAAAATTCCTGTCTTACTGGATAGCACATCCCAAGAGAGAAGCGTGTGCAGTACGAGTTGTTTTAGCACCAGAAAGGATTACCAGCAATATTGTCTATGGCATCTGGTTTTCTTTGGAGGTATTCAATCTAAATGCTCACCATTCCTTATGTTATGTTTGAGAGCCACAGAATTTACTGCAAGCTGTGCAATTAGGTCTTAAGTATAAGATCATGGTTTATCAAGTTTCACTGTATCACTTTCTGCTGGCCTTGCTCTGAATCTAATAACTTCTGTTTGGTAAAAGTAGGTTTTAGAAAGATGGAAAGTTTGAAGCTGAAGGCATGAAGAGTTGAGAATTCTTTGGTGCTTTACTCTAGTTATTAAAAACCAGAGCAACTATGGTTTTTATCTCAATTGCATTTGGCTGACCTCAGTCATCAGACATTGTTTTTCTGTCATTTCTTTCTCTCCTACTTTGTATTTTTGTACCTCATATTTTCTTCTCGTAAAGAATTTATACCTACTACAAACAAGACACCTGTCAAGTTTCTTTTTGCAAGACAAAGTTATTAAACATTTCCCGTCTCTCATAATAAATCACTTTTTCTATCCCATAAACCATTTTTGTGATTTTTCTCTGAACTGCGCTTTCTCAGGACTGACTGTAGTATTTAGTTCTCTGTGAACTGAACTACAATCAAACCTGGAAACACAGCAAACCAATTTTCTGTACATAAGAGCTGTGTTTTAGAATGAGTCCAAGTATAAGAAAGCGTATATTTTTTAAAAATTATAATCTGGGTTTCTGGGTTTTAACACTGCAAACCTTAGCCTTAAGAAAAACGCCAGTAGAAACCTAGGCACACGCTTCCGCTGTATTAAGCACTGTGCATGCAAGATGGTGCTAGCTGTATAGGTAGCCTTGTTGCTAATGTTCATCTTGTCCCAAGACAAAGGAATAGGACACTTGAACTCCCATTTAGATATGTTTTATAAGCTCTCTCCTCTCTCCTCTCCTCTCCTCTCCTCTCCTCTCCTCTCCTCTCCTCTCCTCTCCTCTCCTCTCCTCTCCTCTCCTCTCCTCTCCTCCTCTCCTCTCCTCTCCTCTCCTCTCCTCTCCCTCTCCTCTCCTCTCCTCTCCTCTCCTCTCCTCTCCTCTCCTCTCCTCTCCTCTCCTCTCCTCTCCTCTTTTTTCTCCTAAGAATGATCTCCTAAGCTGATCGTTTTTCTTGCCCTTCTGCCAATGCTGGCACAATGTGAGCACTCCTGCAGTTTGCTGAATTTTCCAAGAAGTATGAGATTGGCCACAAACACTAACTGGGGTGAAAGGAAGGGAGAAGGAGGCATATAAATTTGCAAATTGAGACTTTTCTGACTAAATATAGTACAAGCAAAATCCTTGCTGAATTAGAGCAGTTTGTGTAGTGGAAATATCTGCCTTTTCGTTAATCTAGATCTGAACAGTTTCTTGATTATAACCAGATAAATTTAGCACTTGGATCAATCTATCTTCTGGCTATATTGGCTATATATATGCCTCTATTGGAGGCATTTGAATCAGATTTATTTTTTTTTTAATTATAAATGAAATCTGCTACTCTCAGTTACTTATTCAATATGTTCTGATAGCACAAAGGGATGCTTATGAGACAATTGCAGGTGCTAAGAGCCTTACACTAGAAACTCAGAACTAGTTAGTTCAGCTGCTTCATTTTGGCTTGATTTCTATTTTTCTGCTGATGCCAGGAAGTACAGCAAAATTCTAATACTTTGCCATGACAGGTGGATGAAACTTTGTATTTGAAACTTTCCAGCTTTGCATGTGCCATAACTCCAAGAGGTGGTGGACTGGTAGAGTCTGCTGGATGCCCTTCAACCTACACTTTTTAGCCTAAATGCCCATTTCTGCCATCCACTATACCAGTATAAATAGGGAGTAACTTCATTACAACAAATTTACATCAGTACAATTGAGAACACAATTTATTTTATCATCAGTTTGCCTCTAAGTGTGGCCTCTTACTGACTTTTATGTGACAAATGTTCCAAATTATTCTTCTGAAAATGAAGACTTGCACAAATACTGCCAGTAAGCTATTTTCTTTCTGCCACTTTTAGTTTGCCAAAGAAACAGTGGGATAGAGAGATTCTTATGGCAGCAAATATTTTTCAAATTTAATATTTCCATAATGGTATAATCTACAGGAAAGTAGAAAGAAAAGTCTGTAGCCATACATTAAGTATTGTGTTAGCATCATCAATCAGATTAGGCACATTTAGCTATCACAGAATTGTTCTTATTTTTAAATAGTCTACTGGATCCAATTTTCCGATTTTCTAGCAATGCTTTATTTTTTTTGTGTCCAAATTTTCTTCAGTTTTTCTTTTAGAGACAGGAAATTTTTATTAAAATTTTTCTTCTGAGAATTTACAGGTGGATGCACAATATGTACTTCACAAATCTGCTGGTGTTGACAATATATAATTATGTGTACTGTGTGTGAGTGAAATAAAAGCTGATTGGGGTTGCATGGCTAGCACAGCATGTACAAATATCAGAAGATCGTTTTACTGGGACTTAGATGCTGAAATATGCACTCGCTTATGTGCACATTAGCAGCTGCACCCTTTTGTAAAGCAGATGTTCACAAACATTAAAGTGCACAATTCTGTCTGTCCATTAATACATCTAGGTCAGGTGAGCAAAACTATTTTTTGCTTGCAGACATATTGAGATATAATTGAGATTTCTTTAAGATTCATTTTTAAAACAAACTAACAAAAAGAAATCCAGGAAGGTTTGCATCATGGCTTCTTATTTTGTTAGTTCAGTAAAATGAACTTCTTTTAGATGCTATGAAAGCTTAGAAATGCCAGGTATATATACCTCCTTGTAATGTAAAGCAGTTGTATATTTCAAAATATGCAACTAGTTTTCCTTAGCAGTTTTAACACTTTAAAGGATGCCAGTGACTGTATTAACATACAGTTTTCTTTATAAAAGAAATGCAAGGAAAGGAAAACAAATGCTAGCTAAAAATACAGCATCCAAAGCTGTTGAAGCATTTAATGAAGCTATCAAAAGAAGAGGTCCTTGCAAGCTGAAGGCTTTCTGGAAGTGTCTAGGCCTTCCTTCTCTTAGTCATGAAACAGAAAGAGACTCAGTTTCCTGCCAGACTTCTTCGCATTTCTGCTTACAGTGATGGGCTATAAGGCCACAGCCACCTTAGTTTTCCTCTTATCCTTCTTCAAGAATTATCCATTTTGTGGAGCATGATAAAAATCCTCTTGATGCTTTCTGCTTTTGAAACCGAGATGACCCAAAAATTTACCCCCTCACACCTTTCCATCAGTCTAACTGTTTGGAATGTGTTTTTATAAGCTGCATGATTTTATTTAAGCTTTTCCATGCTTTTTGACATTTTCCTGCAGAAAGACAGTACAGGGTGCACTTTGTCACCAAAAATATCTGTTGAAATATCATTTCATGTGAGTGACTATGAAGATACGCCACCTCTGGAAAAAATAAATCATCAGCCTAGCTTACAGCTGGAGAGAAAAATGTTTGGAGGGAAACTGCCTTCCTGAGAAGAAGTTAAAGGCTGCATGGAGCCAGCCAGCTGGAATTGCAGAGAGACCTTGATCCTGCTCCTGCTTACTGAGAACTTTCAGTACTTCATCCAGGTCCTCTGCTGAACTTTGGATTCCAGCATTATTATTCCTGCTGTTCCATCATTTCCAAGGGATTCTACTTCCTTGTGATACCAGCTCTTGTCTATTCCTGCACAGGTCTCTCTTTCCTTGTCTCCTTCACTGACTTCTTGTTTTAAATGAGTTTAGGTAGCAGGACCTGGGTATGCTCACCCTTTGCAACAGAGCTGAGCAGATGACTGTTCAAAGGACACTTGCTTCTGGGGTTACTGCAGGAACAGTGACCCTGTGTGCTTTCTGTGCTTACATCTGGACAGCTCTGCGCAGATCTTCTGGCCTTGCCCTCTTACAATCATACTTTCTGCAAGGGATGAAACTTGAGACTGAGTTTTGAACTGAGTTTTGCTCTGAAATCTTAGTGGATTTTTCAGTAACTATATGCAAGTCCTGCAGGACTGTTTAAAGGTGTCTGTTTGGGATGGGCTACATTCTTTATGTTGTGTGCCACATTTTGTTGTAAGTTAAAGTGATATCAACCCAAAATGACATCGTTGCGCTGCAACGTAAAATTAAGAAAAAATGGATGATGGGGAAGAGTTGCTTAAATGGCAAAGGCTTTGTAGCTGTTGTTTTTAGCAGCAGTATGAGTAAAAACACTTTGTGGCAAAAATAAGAAATCTAATGCAAGTAATTTAGTACATAATATAGTTGTGTTTTTTTGTTTTGTTTGTTTTTGTTTTTGTTTTTTTTCCAAATGCCTTTTTTCAGTTTTAGCATTGTGCTGGGTTTTTTTGCCTTATTTGCCAGTTAAGATGAATGACTGACAATCAGAGATCTGTATAATGCCGGATTCATTCTTAGCAATAACAGTATTTTCTGCTAATGTTTCCAGAAAGGCTGGAACAAAGACCCAAAAAGGAGTCATGTCAGGATGTACTTGGAATGGTTTTCAGGACAAACAGCAGCAGTATCTTCTCCATCAAGTAATATAGACATATGCATCATAAACTTAAGCCATTGGATTTGAAGTCTTATTGTACAACCCTCTTTGGCTCTCAGGTAAAGCCTTCTCCAGTTGTTCCATTCTTGCAGTCCTTGGCTTCATCTCTAGGTTGCTCATAGCTGTGGTGAAACATTTGTTTCTTATGTACTATACTGCATTGTAGTCACATGTCAACTAGCTTTATATTTACACTCTGTTAAAATTAATTATGCTAAAATTGATTTGTCATGGTTAAACATATGAATACTCCTAGAGGATCTTTTATATCACATGCCTCTGCCGTAGTTCCTATAAACACTTGCTGTTTCATGTGTACAAATAACATAGTCATGGGAGGAAAGGGATCATCTTTTCATTTGATGGATCAGCATTCAACTTCCATAATGGAAAATAGCTTCCAACAAACTTATACATTTTTTTTAGTCAATTGGCTCTCTAGCTGTGTGATCTTTCATTCATTTCTGTGTCCAATTCAAGAAACAGATGTTGGCTGATAATGCATGCTCCTTGCTGAAAGTGCAACTCTTTCTTACTGCATTACTGCGTCTGAGACTTAGCAATAAAATCAGAAGGATCTAAGAACGATCCTCAGTTTGTGGAATTCCTTTACCCACCGTTTTGACAGACTATGAATCAGAAAACCTTAAAGGGAAGGTCTGTCATTTGTTGCAGCCTTCTCTGAACAAGAGAGTGGGTGGAACAGCATTTTTGAAAACCACAGTCAATGATTTATTAAGTTTTGAAAAGCGTACATCTGTTCAAGGCCCACACAGCAAATGCATTTTAATAATAAAGAAACGTCTTCTGAAGTAAAAATACTTCTTGAAGGAATATAGTACACTGTATGGCTTTCTTTTCTACCCTGATTTCCATGCAATTCTAGCACTCTATTTCTAGGTCATCCAGTAATACCACTGAGCTCACATTCCATTTGGAGATAAATTTATTGAGGTTTGAAAAATTGCTAGTATTTTATGTTTATTTCATATAAACTCAAACTCACCCAAAATGCAGCACAAGGACTGTTAACGTCACTAGAGAATCCAGCCAGTACTCCCCTGTTACTGCTTTAAATCACTTTGTTTCTTGGCTTTCTCCACCATTTGTGGAAATGAAGTAGCAGATCCTACGGCAATGCTGTACAGGCAAAATGGTTTATTTCCCTTTCAGAAGTAACACATGCCCAGGACACAGAAGATAGATTTTACTGGTGACATTTATTGAGCACAGTTCTGTTGTACACTCAAAAGTACTTTTAAATTCAGTCTTGTGGAACAATATTTTCTTTTTATATTTTTTTCTCATATAAGAATTATTTAAATTTAATTTCAGATCTCCTTTTAAATAACGAACAAGGAGAAGGAGAAGGAGAAGGAGAAGGAGAAGGAGAAGGAGAAGGAGAAGGAGAAGGAGAAGGAGAAGGAGAAGGAGAAGGAGAAGAAGGAGAAGGAGAAGGAGAAGGAGAAGGGGAAGGGGAAGGGGAAAGGGAAGGGAAAAGAGGAGGGAGAGAAGGAGAGGGAGAAGAAGGAGAATCCTTTCTTCTGTGGAATTTGTTTCACAAAGACAAATTAAGCAAAGGGAAGAGGCATAGGAATTTTATAGTAAAGTCACAAGATCATCTATTAGTCTACTTTCCTTTGCAGAGCACTACAATATATTAAAACCACTTCTGTGAATCTGAAAAGACTGTTATGTTAACATTTCAAAATTACCCTTTAATGCAAAAGAAGCTCTACTCCTTGAACTTAGACTTTGTTTTCTTTTTGTGATTGTGTGGGAAAAAAAGTTTCCGAATTGAGAGCTATGTTTCTGAACCTCTGCAACACTTTCTCTGTTATCCCACCAGAATGAAAGCACATCCTGTTAGGCAATTAGGTCAACGAACTCTACTTGTTAACAGTTTCACCCTGCTAACAGTCAAAATAATGCTAGTGGAGGACACATAGAGGTTTGTATTTGTGTTTTGTTCTGGTAACACTAGAACAAAACACCAGAAATCCCAGGCAGCCCAAAAAAACCAGCATACGGAATGTATGGGTGGGAGGGAATAGCCAGTCTTCTGAGATGAATCTTCATGAAATTACATTTCTTGGAAGAATACCAGGGAATGCTGCAAATAAAACACAGTATATGTTTAAAGATACTGTTGTCTAGACCACTAAGGATTAGGTGTTCCTTCTTATTTGTTCAAATGAACACTTCCTTTTCTCTAAGATGAAACTCAGTCACCATATATAGAAAGTTACTGTAAAGGAAACAACCTCCCCTTGTCATTCATTACTTGATTATTATTTTTTTTTTTGAAAACGAAAGCACAATGTGCCTGACAGATCTTAATATCATGAGAGCTTATGTACATTTCTACTTATTTGATTTCCTATAGGCCTCCTGTGCATATAATTGAAACCATTCATGTGGAGGGCATTCATTTTGTTAGACTGCTGAAGCAATGGCTTTCATATTGTATAGGTTCAATAATTAATTGAAAAACTGCTCAGAATAAAAATAATTCTAGAGAAAGTTGTTTTTCTTTGGGGTGATATAGGAAACTTGCATAAGATTCTCAAGTCACTGGCTGATATGCCCAGATCCATCCAATCTAGCCACTTGAGGCTCAGAGAAAAGATCTGGGAATCATTCTCAAAAACATAGCCAGGACGTGGTACAAGCTGCTGTTTTTAGTTTTCTTCACTCCCCATCTTCACTGCTTAAGTGTATTATTATTTCTTGCCCTGCAGCTCGCTACTTTGTGTCTTCCATTTTGTTTCCTGGAATAAAGTAGGTCTTCACTTTCTTTCATATTGTACAAATCTAAGGACTGCTTCCTAAGAACAACTACCATTGTCTTGAATGGATGTGCTTTAGATTAGTCACTATATCATTCTTCTGACACTTCTAATTTTCTGAGAATCACATTACTACAACTAACCAGGGAAAGAGTCAATTTTCTTCATAGTGGCTCATTTGCTATATATTGGATGTGATGAACGCAGTGTTGATAACACAATGATATTTAACATATTGCTGAACTGTGCTTACACAGTGCCAAGGCCTTTGTCTGTTTCCCACTCTTCCCAGCCAGTAGGGAGAATGAGGACGCACAAGGAGCTGAGAAGGGACAAAGCCAGGCCAGCTGAGTCAAAATGTCCGAATGTTCTATGCCACACAACTCACACACAGAAATGGGAAATAGGTGAACACATGTCTGCTGATGGGAATTAGAGAATGAATTCCTTATATTGCTTTGCTTGCACATACAGCTTTAGCTTTATTTATTAAACTGTATTTATCTGGACCCACAATTTTTCTTGTTTTCACTTTACTAATTCTCTAACCCTATCCCAGTTGAGGGAGAGAGAGCAGCTGTGTGGTGCTTAGCTGTCTAATGGGGTTGAGACATAACACACAAGTAGTTAAGTGACTAAAAAATCTCCAAAACAAAACAAAAAAGAGAAAAAAAATATCACGAGGTATAAAGGATGTAGTGAAGGCACCAGCTGAAAATTATCATCCCCAAGGCTTTACAAAGATGAAAACTAAATAATCAATATCTAAGGAAGGTTTGCAATGCTATATAAGGAATAGTCAGTAATTAAAGCTGCACAATAAATGTAATTCCAGCATTCCATCCCAGAGCCTCCAAGTTGATGGTTTCAATAAAATTTGTCAAAAAAATGTAAAAATTTTTCCTGCTGACAACACAGAAACTCAGGCCTTCAAATTCAACCTCTGCTGAAGTAGCAGCATGGCAAACAGAAAATGACTTTACAGCAGAAAATTAGTAGTACATTTAGGTGAATTCTTAACTTCCAAAGTAGATATTGCAAGTTATTCTGTGTTTCGTTGGTAAAGCTTCTAAAGCCACCCCAGATTAAAAACAACAACAAAAACAACAAAAACACTCTTGTCCAAAGACTTGGCCTGGCAGATTCAGCTGACGTGAGCATAATGATTATTAAAACCTGAAACAGTCTACACTTAATGAGGCCAAAATCAGGTTCATGTTCAAAACTACTTACTATTTACCCAATGGGTGATATATATATAGATGTGTAAAACTGAATAGGCTCCAAATGATTTATTATACGACATTTTAATCAACTGAATAATGAAAGAAAGATGAGTGCAAGACAGATTTTGTAGCTATAGAGAGCTGTGGTTGTGAAATACATGATCAAATGTTTTCTGTAGAATTACACTAAAAATATTTGAATTGAGAATTTTCCTTTGTGCACTGGTTACAAAATATGCTAATTATTTTTGGTCTGAGATCTAGATAAATTGTCACATCATAAATCTACGGAACATTTTGTTGTTGTAAAGTTTTTTAAAGTGAGTGGAAGCTGGATGAAACTTTTAGTAGTTGAATGACACTTTCATCTTACATGGGTACTTAACAACCTGATCTCTGCTGGAATTTGGACCAGGAGGGTGGAATTTCTAACTTTGTTTTATAGTAGTTGAAATTACTTACTCAATTAACTTGTAGCCTTAACATTTCAAAAATGGAAAATAGTCAGCTCATTCTCAGAGAATGCAGAATAGCAAATCAGCCAGATACTGATAGATTCTGGCTTTTATAATTTTCCTGTGTCATAACTTTCCTTCCATTATACTAGATATATCACATAATTGCTTTTTTTTTTTTTTCTTTTTCTTTTTACAGCATCCTTTCAAAGTGCATGTACATTCTCAGCAGTGAGTTCACATTGAGCATGGTAGAAATAAAATTTCTGAAGAAGGGTCTGCTGTGGAATTTTCAGCTGTTGTAATACTGCCTTCTAGCTGTTCCTAGCTGAGGAATTTTGTTGGAACTTTTTTCATCTGATTCTTTTCTTTTAGAAAATTTATGAGACCAGTCTCCTCGTAGAAACCAACGTGGGGAAACAGAGCACACTTCAGCACATGACAAGAGATCTCTTGACTACATGGGATAAATCACATCCTGAGGTGTTCTCTTTCTTGACTACTGGGTATGCTTGAGAACTACTTTTCATAAGCCACTACATTTTTTGGATAGATACTACTGTTTAGACCAATCCAACTTGTTAGGTGTCAGGTCAGAACCTGCAGGTTGGATCAGGAAAGATAGGTGGGCCCTGACAGACTTGGTTTTCTTTCACAGAAATAAAATGGAAAGCTGCAAAAACTTCTCTGTTAGAGAGCTCAAGTGACTACTGAATCTAAACTTGAAGGTGGTATTGCTTCAAGCAGGAGGTCAGATTCCATGAATTCTAAATGTCCCCTAGAACCTAAAATATTGTAAGATGAAAGGTAGGACTAACAAAGTGAATATAGTAACTTTAGTTTTGGGGAGATATTACAAAGATCAAAAAATAATGAGCAGTTCACATAAGACAGATGGAAGAACAGCTGTTTCACTGTCTTTTCCACTATAATAAGGAGGGATATCAAATTAAGTTTGTAGGAGCTGCTTGAATTTGAGCAAGTGGAGACATTTCTTCGTGAAATGATTAACAGACCTGTGGAACAGAGATAGGACACATATTTGAAAAATATATTCACTGAAAATTACTAAACTTGCATAGTAACTGTTGTCTGAAGAAGTCTGTGATCAGACCCTCAATGGAAATCTACATAGTATTGGAGGAGGAAAACTGTCATGTATGTTTGCCATGCTTTTACTCTTGTTTGCTTGCTGATGGCCACTGTTGCAGCAGGATTTTAGGCTCAGCTACCCTTAGTTTGGGTCAAGGTTGTTATTCATTCATAATTTTAGACCTAGTGTATAGAGTCCTAAATCTTTAACTCTTCTGATCAAAATGGTTTTTTTTTTTTTTTTTTATAATGACTGGCACCAGGACTGAAATATCTGTTAATTTTTGGGTTAATTATCTATTGGCTAGTTCAAAATAAAAACTCATTTTAGGTTTTTATAGATATATCTATACTAAAACAAAAAAAAAACAAACCAAAACAAACAAGCAAAAAAAAAAAAAAAAAACCTGTATAACCCATATTTAAAAGTAGCTGTACTTTTTTATCCTTAGCTTTCCAATTTATTACTCAGTCTTACAAGGAGTACAACAGATTTTGGCTTTTCTTTTTTTAATTTAACAAGATCATGCAATATTTTATTTTGATTGATGCTGCAATAAAAATGTACCCTGAGAACTTACAAAACAGTATCAGTTTTGCAGATTTGAAATAGAAGTTTTGCATTGCTATAATTTATCTGATTCACACATGCAAATGCAATCCTAGAAAATGTCACAGAGTGGAAACAGGATAAACACAGAAAACTAATAATCAAAACAGAATAATTGTAGTACAGATAAGAGTAAGATCTCATTTTAATCATCGAATTTTCATTTCCCATATTTTTTATCAAGAAAGGCGCTACTTAAATTACCATTATTTTTATTTACTGCTAGCACTTTAGTCATGGCTAATAAACATCGCTCCAAGAGTAGCTGTATTGGTAGGAAGATCAAATATAAGCCAGTGCATCTGACTTCTGTGACATTTAACTTCATAGAAATAATATGATTCACATTCCATTATGATGTAATTGATAGCATCATTAGAGAGCCAAAGAAAACAGATGATACATCAGCTGATACCATTAGGCCAAAATATATTCAGGAAAAATTTTTCAAGGCCAGACGTGTAATGCATTCATTATTTGTAAAATATCAACCGAGTATCTGTTTTGCGTCACTGCACACGTTAAATGTAGAACCTCATTCTGTCAGCTTCTTCCCAGTTTTAACTGGCAATCTTGTTTTATTACCTAGATAGTATTAATTTTACTTGTATTTGTTATTCCTTCTTGAAAAGATTGTCTGGATTAAGCACACCGAAAAAATATCTTAGGGATACCAGTAACAATCTATTTTTACAACAATCAGGCAAAGGTAAAATTTTGTCAGCTCACTTATCTTCCTTCCAAAACTTATCAACACATTTCCATTGCGATTTCCCCTGGCCATGCTAGACTTAGAATAGTCTAGCTCTACTGTCTACTTTCAACTCTAATAGCCTAGACACTTTTGTCTTTCCTTGGTCTCGGAATTGATTCTTAGAGGTTTCAATAGCAATTCTGGGGAGAATCCCTTCAGATATCAAAACGACTGTGAGCTAAGCTGGTCACAGCAGTCTCTTTCAAAACAGATGCTAATATGAATCCCTGGTGAGTGAACGGAAGATGGGCCTCTCCATATGTGGGGACAATCTTAGACAAAGGAATACTCACTGTCTCCTCTTCCAACCATGTTCTGCATTCAAAATATCCATGGCTACCCTGCCATCTCACATGTAGTCCTCTGGATTTGCCTCTGTCATTGTGCATTGATGAGATAGCTCTGGGGAGGTAGATGTTAGGCCACTTGACTAGTTTGTCTAGCTCCTAAAGTAAGAGAGCTGCCTCAGTGCTCAATCCAAGCCAAAAAAGGAAGCTCTTCTGTGCAGGGAAAGATGCACAACTTGAGATGTTCAAGATAGCTCCATGAAAAATATGCAAGCGTCCATGGCCCTTAGTCACCTCAGGAAGCTAGAAATGGTGTTTGGTGTCCTCATCTTGAAGTCAGGAATTTCAGTGATAAATTTCTATGCTCACAGACTCTTTTTTTGGATCTTATCCTTGAACCCATTACAAATGCCTGAGAATCATATAATCTTTTTTTTTTTTTTTTTTTTTTAGTTTTCTAGTTTCATAATATTTCCAGGCAGTTTTTGTTCCTCTGTTCTGTGAATCCCTTCTCAAAAAATATTTAGCTTTGCTGACAGTGAAATTAAGCAGAGTAGCTGATATCTGTCATGGATTATTAGACTGAAAAATTACAAGAAACAAATTTGATTATCTGAGTGGTACCAATTGAAATGCCTTCTCACTTCCCTTGTGACACTAGCTGCCTTGTGCATCTGGCTTTCCCTGTATGTATCTACTACCAAAATCCTTCATGTTTCTCTGTTGTTCACTGAAGTAATAATCACCACAAGTCACATCAAATCAAAACTATTAGCCAGTTACTGTAGAGAGAAAATCCTTCCCTCTTAACTGAAAAATACTGGTGAATGATCATACATTTATCTCATCAGATGGCAATCCTTGAAGGGGTCAGAACATCTTGTACTAAGCATCAGTAAGAATACAGAATGAAAGCATGCACACTGCAGTGTTTTTTGTTGTGATTTAACCTGGCAGTCAGCTAAACACCACACAGTTATTCAGTCACTCTCACCACAGTGGAATGGGGAGAGAATTATGAAGATAATAGATAATATGAGGTTATAGGAATATATAATAATAGAAATAGGAATATTCCTATTATAATAATAGGAAGGAAATAGGATAATAGGAAGGAAAAGAAGGGGGAAATAAAGCAAAAGAAAAGAATATACAAAACAAGTGCTGGACAAATGCAAATGCTCACCACCTGCTAATTATGCTCAGTCAGTGCTTAAGCATGGTAGCCCGCATGGCCAAATCCCCCGTTTAATTGTTCAGCATAATTCCATATAGTATGAGACATACCCTTGTCCAGTTTGGGTCGGCTGTTCTGGCTCTATGTTCTCCCAGATTTTTGTGTACCTACAGCTCCTCACTGGTGAGGCATCATGAAAAGGTGAAGTATCCTTGACTTAGTGTAAGCACTGCTCAGCAACAACTAAAGTGTGGTATGTTATCAAGGTTATTTTCCTTCTAAATTCAAAACATGGTACCATACCAGCTACCACGATGAAGATCAACTCTATCCCAGCTGAAACCAAGACATTGTTAAATGCAGGAATATGAGTAGTGGTATGGACCTCAGCAAGAGTATGTACATTATTAAAGACATGCAAAATTGCACTGTAGTCCAAATAACTAAGATAAAATACAGGAACAATATTGATGAGCCCTTGTTTGCTCCTTTTCAGTCCCTATGCTGTTCCTGAGAGAAAAACTGCGTTTCAAATTGATATTTTATAGCCCCCTTTTAACCCATTTCTCTTTATTTCTGCTTCCTAGTTTCTGGGGGAAAAAAAAAAAACAAAAAATTAAAGGAACTTCTTTTTATACCATCATTTATAGTAATTCCATGGGTTATTACTGGAAAATTGGTTCACTTATTCTATTATTCTTATAGACCTGTAAAACCTTTAAGTAATCTTTCCCTGAGTGATAAGACACGTATTGGTTAGCAAAGTGAGCAAATATAATTTAGAACACACATAGGGATCAGAACTGTTGAGTAAGAAGATACTGCACTGGATTTAACTATAATTAAAGATCTTTGAAGAAGAGAAAAACGGAAGATGGGGGACAACATCCAACTAGAATTCAAGTGCAGGGCAGAAGAGATAAAGGAAGAAGAGAGAGAGAGTACAGAACATATGAAATGACTGTACTCAGAGAGAGTAGATGAAAGAGAAAACAAGAATATCTTGGAACATTTTGTGGATGGCAGCTTTTACATACATACCTACACATGTGTAACCTGGTGTTTCATATAATTGACAGATATTCAGTTGGAATTGCCAAGCCATTTAAAAATCAAATATCTGGCCCCAACTACTTGTATAGAATCCCTATACTGACAATGTAACAGACAAATATCTTGAAATTATTCAGCCTTTCCTAATATAAGTGAAGACAGTTTTCCTTTGGAGGCACCACTTCTTCTTTCATGCGTATTATCAGTCTAGACATTGACTTTAAGACAGTTAAGTTAGGAGATAAGTCCCACTCCCTTGACCTACATGAACTGATCTTATAATGCTCATCTTTTCTTAGGTGAAAGATTTGTATGGTGTATCTGTTAAAGATCTGTTGCAAGCACAGAGAAAATAAAAATGCTTTAAATTTTTCTTTTGTGGATAGTTTAGTAGCAACAATAAAAAAGTAATATTGGGAAATTTATCATCAAACCACAAACTTCATTAGAAAGAGCTAGCATAATAACATCAGACGAGTTGAACAAGAAGGCTAAGAATTCAGTTTTATGAGTTCTTATTCACATACGCTCCCTGCAAAAGTCTTGCTCTAAGGAGTTACCTCTTTTTTTCTTGATGAACTCTAGAACGACTATCTCTTAGGTGTGACATGATGCATTATAACTCTCATACTGCCATGCTCTGTGAAAAAGTGCGTAAGGATCCCTTCCTTCCTTCCTTCCTTCCTTTCTTCCTTCCTTCCTTCCTTCCTTCCTTCCTTCCTTCCTTCCTTCCTTCTCCTTTTCTTTTTCTTTTTCTTTTTCTTTTTCTTTTTTCTTTTTCTTTTTCTTTTTCTTTTTCTTTTTCTTTTTCTTTTTCTTTTTCTTTTTCTTTTTCTTTTTCTTTTTCTTTTTCTTTTCCTTTTTCTTTTCCTTTTTCTTTTCCTTTTCCTTTTTCTTTTTCTTTTTCTTTTTCTCCTTCTTTTTCTCTTTCTCTTTCTTTTTCTTTTTCTACTTCTCTTTCTTCTTCTTCTTCTTTTTCTTCTTTTTCTTTTTCTTCCTTTCTCTCTTCTCTCTCTTCTCTCTCTCTCTTCCTCTCTCCCTTTTCCTTATTTTTTCTTTCCTGCTTGCTAACTTGCTCTTTCATTTTTCCCCCTTCTTTTTTAATTTTTCTTTAACATTTTTTTTTTTTTTTTTACAATAAAAGATCAGTACCACAACATTACTTGTGAAGTTGAATATTTAAACTGTGGAAAGAGCATTGACGTCAGCCTTACTGTTTCATTTATCACTTTGTAATGGCTCTGCTGGTTGTTCACTATGTGGAATTTTCTTAGTTTGAGCAATGAAAATAGTTTAATTAATTCTACTTTTATTTCTCATAGATCTGTCATTATTTCATTACTCAATAGTATCCCAAGAACACATCAGTATTCTTCTCAGTCCGTTAACCTAAGTTTCTACTGTACCAACACCATTGTACACGGTTCTGATTCTGGGCATTTGTTGCACATATTTAAAGAAGTTTTGGTACTCTTTTACATGGAACACTGAGGCAAAACATTAACTAGCCTTAAGGATTGACATTCATTCAAAAGTGACAAAATGTAAGAATTTCTTCCCATAGTGGAATCAGAAGGCTTATTTTAGACCTTGAAGACCCTGTAATGAGTGCCATTTATTTGTGCATGTCATAAAATATTTGGCTTCTCAAATGACTAATAAACAGTTATTGCAGTAAAACACAACCGCAGCTCCATTGATCACTTCCTCACTCCTTTTGTATGCTTTAGTTTTGGCATGAAGATTCAGTAATTTTTTTGCATGGGAGATCCATTACTGAATGAAGGTGATGGGAGCTTGTACTGGGGGGCACAGAATTGTGCACCGTATTCCAGATGCATCCTCATCAATACTGAGTAGAGTAGAAAGTACACCTTTCTTGACTTGCTGGCAATACTTTGCCTAATGCAGCCAAGAATACCAATAGACTTCTTAGTGGCAAGGGCACATTGGCACATTTTTCCAGCTGAATGTCTGCCAGCATGTACTGTAGTGATGCAAGGTGTTGTTCTTCCTCAGATGCAGGCTCTTTACTTCTCTTTGCTGAACTTCACAATTTTTTTTGTCAGCACAGCTCTCTAGACCGGCAAGGTCTCCCTGGATGGCTGCATGTCTCTCTGACAAGTCAGCCACTCCCCTTAGTTAATAAAGATCTTAAAAAAGATAAAACCCAGCATTTACCCCATGGTACTCCCTTCATTATTGGTTTCCAGCTAGATCTTATGCTACTGAACTCTAATGCTCTGGGTCTAGCCATTCAGCCCATTTTCAGTCCACCTCATAGTCTATTCATCCAGCCCATACTTCAACAAGTTCTTGTGGGTGGAAGTGTCAAAAGCCTTAGTGATGTCTAGGAAGATGATATCCAGTGCTCTCCCTTCATCTATCAGGCTGGATATTTCATTATAGAAACTTATCAGTTTTTATATTTCAGGCATGACTTCCCTTTGGCAAATCATGTTCTACTCTGAAGATTCTCTTCTCCTTTATGTGCCTGGAAATGATTTCCAGTATTAACTTTAACATTTGAGTTTCATGGTTTCTTATATCATTTTACTGCTTATCACTCAATAATCTTGCAAGCACGCAGGATGACTTTCCTAAATACTCATCCTACATTACTTCTGTCTTCCCGTTAGTCCTTTGTCTATCTACCACATACCTCCAGGCCTGGCTCTGCATTGAGGTGGTGTGGCCCTTCAACCAGCCCTGATAATATTTCCCTCATTGTGAAAACTATGCGCAGAAATGGTAGAATATTTCCACATATTTTGAATTGCTCAGAGGTCTTTTCTTGGCTTCTGGGTAACTGAAACTGGGAGGGCTGTTTGTGAGGCCTTCTTTCATGACAACTAGGTACTGCAAAACAAGAAGGGAATCTGTTTCTCTGGAGCAACATTTAAAGCTGCCAAGGGGCAATAGGAGCTTGTGATATTTACATCTGAACAGGGAAGAACCATTCCAATTAATCTATAAACTTTTGTTCCTTCTTCCCTACCATTAGAGGATTTCAAGACTATTGGTCTGAATCTGTAGCCCCTTTTTTATCTAACAATAAATTATAAACACAAGTATTGTCTGGAATGCATTGGAATAATCATGCAAGGACCACAATTTGCTCGAAAGTCTACAATTCAAGTAATCCGAGGATGCTGAAAAAAAGTTTCCAGAGATGTGTGGTTAATATTCATCATTATGTGCATTTTTTCCAACGTGACTAAAGAGCTTTTAGGCCAGTCTTGCATTCCTGCTCACCTAATCCAAATGATGACACTGTGCAATCAGTCACAGTGAACAAAGTGTGCTTTGTAAGCAGTCGACACTCCCCATTTTCTGAGACCGCTCCAGGTCCACTCGTCACTTTTCTCCTGAGAAACACAGCATTCCCCTCCTTACTTTCTGCTGGTTGTCTCTGCTTTGTAAGTCACAACTTGAAAGTACTCTCTAGTAAGTACAGAATCATCTCCGTCACTGCCAAGTGTTGTGCTTGTGGTAAGTTTTGGCTTTGTGTTTCTTTACTTAAAGATAAAGATATAAAGACGAATGAGTGATACTGTTTCCTTTGGGAGAATGGGGTAAGTATGTGTTATTTAACACTGCTTGGCAGAATTATAACAGATACTAAGTGAAAAATGGCCTGACATTGCCAGTAAGGGACAATGCAAATGCCAGAGTCAAAGCAGAAGCGCAGCTGAGTGAGAAAGGACTGTCAGGGCCCTCATGGTACCAGGAGCTGCCTGTGGGCTCTGGATAGGCTCTCCCATGGCAGAGCCTGGCAAACAGCCCCTTCCACTGCTCTACCAGCAGCAAGCATCTAGGGGCACAGGAGCAGTCCCAGTCCCAGGCCTCAGGCACCTTCCTTGCGATGGGACCAGGCTGAAGCCAGACGAGGACATGGGTCCATGAGTGGGGGCTAGGATAAGCAGCAAATAGCAACTTTTCCATTAACAGAAACATAAATAGTATTATTACTTTTATTATGCCATAGGTATGTGAGGCATTTTATAGGCAAGGAATTAAATAAATTTAAGTATAATGTGCAAGGCAGGCTATTTCAGGTAGTTGAGCACTGTGGACTGGGCTCCTCAAGCAGTGGTCTGTGGCCAAGCTACACCAGCATCACAACCCACTGGCTGCCAAATGAGTATGGAAGGAAGAAGTCCACTGCTTGCTTAAAGTCAATGTTCAGTAATTTCACAAAATCATAGAATGGCCTGGGTTGAAAAGGACCACAATGATCATCTAGTTGCAACCCCCCTGCTATGTGCAGGATTGCCAACCACCAGACCAGGCTGCCCAGAGCCAAATCCAGCCTGGCCTTGAATGCTTCTAGGGATGGGGCATCCACAACCTCCTTGGGCAACCTGTTTGTGTGTCACCACCCTCTGGGAGAAAAACTTCCTCCTAATATCTCACTTACACCTCCCTTGTCTCAGTTTAAAACAATTCCCCCTTGTCCTGTCATTATCCACCCTTGTAAAGAGCTGTTTCCTTTCCTGTGTATACGCTCCTTTCAAGTACTGGAAGGCCACAATGAGGTCTCCCTTGAGCCTTCTCTTCTCCAAGCTAAGCAAGCCCAATTCTCTCAACCTTTCTTCATAGGAGATGTGCTCCAGCACTCTGATCATCTTAGTGGCCCTCCTCTGGACCCGCTCCACGAGCTCCACGCCTTTGCTGTGTTGGGGGCCCCAGGCCCGGATGCAGTACTGCAGATGGGGCCTCACAAAAGCTGAGTAAAGAAGGACAATCACCTCCCTCTCCCTGCTGGTCACCCCTTTTTTAATGCAGTCCAGAACATAGTCGCCTTCTGGGTGGTTCCTGTGCTATTGCCTCATGTCAATCTTATAATGATTTGCTGACTCTGTCTTCCTCCTTAGTATGATATCTGGTGGGCAAGCAGAGAAACCTCTGAGCATCATATTCAAAAGGACAAAAAAGGTTGCAGGTAACCATGTATATGCCTTTCAGTGTTCTCCCTGAGTTCTGCCCAGAGCATTTGGTCCGTCTGTACTGAAGGTCCTCACTACTGCTTGGGCCTTAACTTCCTATTCCAGCCATTGATAACTGCCTTGGAGGATTAGTGACTGATTCAGAAAAGGCTTCATACATTAGAGAGAATATGGCAGCATATGCAAAGTAAGCAGAAGAGAACTCATGTAAAGGTAAGGCAAAACACACTGATTTTCTTGCATTACAGGTGGTAATAGTATTGCACAGTATGAGGAGAGCAAATAGTGAAGGTATGCTTAGAAAAAGTGAAAGTATGTTTTTGGTCTTACCAGGAACTAGGCTGAGAGTTCATAGCTCCTGTTCTAATCTGACATCTACAAAGACTGGAACATCATAATACAGAAGAAGTCAAAATTTGATCTTCCCCAGTGGTATCTGTTATTAGATTACAAGAGTCTTTGATTTGGTTAGAATACAGAAATGGCAATCTGTTTGGCTAGGGAAAAGGCTCCATGAGTGGCTGCCATTTACTGCTAAGTTCATACTCAAAAACAGCAGTCAAACAAGAGCTCTTGCCTATTGTCAAAACTTACTTTGTGACATTCTTGTACCTGAGATCACAGGAGCTCCTGCAATCCAGGTATAGTTATAAACTGCAAAGTAAGTTTCTTCTCTTCTGTATCACAAGGTCTCAAGATTTCTGAATTCAGGATTTGCTGTTCAGAAACTCTGTCACAGAAGAATGGTGCCGTTGATTTGGTGACTATTTATGAGGGAAGTTGAGGTATCCATACAGGAAGCTCTGCAGTGCTTGCAAAGGCAGGTAGAAATATTACAAGTAGTAACAAAGGTAAGTCTGTAGTACATAGCATAGTATGATCTATCATTCCTAAAAGAACTACATTTCAGTACAGTTCTCATGCAATCTTTTATGTAGGTCACTCTGAATGTAATGCCTCCTGTTTATTCTCATGGCACAACAGCTACAAAGAGTACAACAACACTATTCGATAGAGAAAATTCTCACCTACAAAATGCTACTTTTTCAAATTAGTCACCACCATTAACTGCACATTTTCAGCAGTGATAAACAAGACCCTGCATGACACTGTAAGTCAACATAATAAAATAGGAGGCATTGCTTTTCGAGCAGTCCTCAAATAAATCTGTATAAGCACTGTTGCTGATGCCTATAGATTGGTGGCTTGCAACCTTGAATAAAAAAGCAACTGGTTGATTTGAAGGGATGCACTGGAGAAACAATTTAGCTGTGCAGAAAAACTCAAATTGTTTTTAATCACACAAAGAGAGGAACTGTAAATGGGAACAAATTTATGATTAATGGCTCTAAACTAAGTGTCCCTGGAACCAGATGCTCTCTGCAAATACCTAATGTTCACACTGTTGAATGGGTGTTGGAAAACTGACACGTTAACACAGCAAGCTGCTCAAATTATTCAAAGATTAGAGAAAAAAATCAAGAGGAAATTTAAGAAGTATTTCACAGTACTTGTGCAGAAAAAAAGTACTGTGTTCCTTGGGATTCTCACAAAAACCATAGCAAAAAAATATACCCATATATATATACATATATATATATATACCACAGGCAAATTTGTATTATAAAGTGAACATTAATTTTTTTTCAACAGCAAAGATGAATGATGGAAATAAATGGACCAGAAAGAAATATTAGGTATATCTTTTGGGAAAATATGATTTAAACAAAATCATGTTACTGGGATCAAAGCAGGAATCTTTTAATAGAATTTACAGAAAATCATATCAGATCATCTGATGATGTGTGTCAAGGAAACTGTCTATCAATCCCTTAGCTGGTCTTTTTGGGGATTATCAGAGTAATATACGTTTTCGAATGACACGGTACGTTTGTCACCATATCCATAATCAGCCAAGAGTATTTGATGGTTCTTTCCAAATTTTTACATTATCTGAGTGAAAACAAACCTTCTCTTCCTTCCACTAATCAATAAAAAACACAAATGGGAAACAAAAGGAACATAAATAATTTCAGCATTCCTGAATTAATTTCATATTCTTGAATTAATTATAGGAGATTAACTCAACTGTATGTTTGTAGGTTTAATATTTTGGTACACATGGAACTATTTACTTCATAAAATAAGCTAAAGTAATTAATGCTTTTTAGTCATAGGAAAATACTGTGTTTTAGCAACTAAACACATATGTATGAAAATAAATGGCTTCTTAGAGACTATTTCAGTGCTCTGTTTTGGGAAGTATATTGCATCTTTTTGAGAAGCGGCTGCTGTCATGGTGTCCCTTTCCCCTTCTTCCCATTTTCTTTTATATTTAAGATATTATTACCACGTTGTTTGTTAACTTGTTTCATAAGTTCTGCTGAACTTAACCCAAAGTATTTGTGAAACTAAGTAAATTGTTTCCCTAGTATAAATGTACATATCTGTAAACAGAATAGTTTCAACAACAAAAGCAAAAAGATAACTTCCTAGTCAGTAATAATATGCCTCTAGAGTTTTAATTACAAATGCTGAGATCTTAGGATGCAAATTAATAACCTTATGTGTGATCTTATTTCTCTGATTCAGATAGATTCAAAAACTTTCAGTCCGTTAAGTTGTCCTTAGTTGTCTAAGTTTAATATTGTTTCAAAAATTACTGGTCCAAATCACTCTAGGTTTCTGCCTAGAGTGAAACAAATATCATTGGTCTCTGACAACTGGCATACTATTGGCTTAATATGAAGCTGAAACACAGTCTATCAATGCATACCCTGTGTCCTGAATAGATGGGCTGAAATACAATTGATTGTGTGCCCAAATTTGAATTTTTCACTGAATCTTTGTCTTGATGATCTGGCAGATTTGGTATGACTGACTTGAAAGTTAGATATTTCACAGATACTTCTGATTTCTCTTTTTTCTTTCTTTTTACTTTTCTTTTTTCTTTTTTTATTTAGGAAAACTATCACTTCAGGTCCTAAAAGATAAGCTGCAACTTAATTTATGAACTTGGATGAACTATATAGGAAATTTCACATTGACTTCATGGGTTCACTTTCTCCTACACAAACAAACTTGGTGATTAGCGATAGCTCTGCCTGAACTCTTAGAAACATCTGGCCTTTTATAGTTTCCTGATAGAAGTCAGGCATTTTTGCTTTGGTATGCGGTAACAGTGTGTTATTGTAATGACTTAATTACCCACAAAGCAAGGTGATGATTTTACACAATGTCCATAAAACATTTGGAGTTTGGGTTGAAAAAAAATTATGCCTGGGGAAAAGATCAAACAAGAACTTGTTTTCCCTTTCCTTGTTTTCTTGAAAATGTTTATGGTAAATAATACTCAGAAAATCTTACCACAGAAGAAGTCTTAATCTGCAATTTCAGTTATGATGCTAAGTTTATAAAGAGAATATGGGATGACATGTAAATGCCAACAAAGGAAACAGTGGGATATAGCATAACTTTTTTGTGATTTGTACGTAAAATCACAAGGGAAATGTGTAATGACACCATTACTGTTGGCTTGCACAGTATGAGAACTAAAGTTCAGGTAACATAAGTATAGGACAGTACAACATAAAAGAATGCACTTGACTTTGAGGCTTGATAAAGTATAGGCATTAATGAAAGTAAAGTAAAAAAGATTGTCAGATGCCTTTAGCCTTCATTTCAGTTTCTAGCAATTTTAAAACTATTGGTTAGAGGCAGCAAAAGAACCTATCATGCATCTTCTGTCTTTTAAATTCTAACAATAGAATAGCTCTGTCAAGTTTGGATACGATCTTCCTTTCATAGTAATATAAACATTGCTTGCATTCTTAGCTGTACTGAAATCTATGACAGTTATTTTATTAACTTTGTCTGGGCCAGTTTTTATCTTTTGTATTTATTTTGTACATATAAGGAAACATGAATACCAACACACAGTCTGCCACTATACTTTTTTAGTGCTTTTACCAATATTCATCTTTTTGTCTTTTGCAACAATATCAGCTTGCATTGTGATGCTGCACCTGGCTCAGCACATTTGATGGAATGTATATGGACACTGTGAAGGAGTAGTATAGGGAAAGGGCGATGTATGTCAAGTTGCTGCCTATTTTGTAAAGCAGTAATTTGAGAGGTTGTAGGTAAGGAAATACCTTCGTAAAAGAATTTCCTCCAGTCGAACTTATTTCTTTGTTGGTGATCAGAAATTGAAATGTATTTAGAAATTGCATGGATATTTGTCCCTTGCCCCAGAAAATGCTAGTCCTTGAGTGAAAGAATCAGTTACAAATACATAAT
Source organism: Meleagris gallopavo (assembly GCF_905368555.1). NCBI lineage: Eukaryota > Metazoa > Chordata > Aves > Galliformes > Phasianidae > Meleagris > Meleagris gallopavo. The sequence goes on from NC_139405.1 coordinate 40,635,535, forward strand.
TTTAAATGAAATACAGGGCTTTGATGGGAGTACTGATCTTGTAATTTAAGTTACTATAGCTAAGTGCTTCTGTGTCTATTTCAGGCGTATGTAGTCCCATTGAAAACAATGAACGAAGTAATGTTGCTACTTACTGGCATAAGTGTTTTTTAGAAGTGGAATGGATATTGGGAAAAACGAACAAAACTAATCTGCTATGATTAGTCTAATAGAAATTCATCATTCAAAATTACTGCAGTTTATCATTTCACTTAAAAAGGAACTCCATAGCCGCACATGAGATATTGTTCATATCAGGGCATCCGCACTGCATGTGTTACTAGAATACAGCTCTGGGATGGAGCATGATAGTCACGTTAGAGAGCAATGGTTTAAGTAGTGGAGAGAAAACAACTGGCTGAAGGCTGAAGGAGGAAACAGTTGTGCTCCAGAGCTGTGCTCTTGCCTTGAATAAGAAAGGTGCGTGTAAACAAGACACACAATACAGCAGAGTGAGAAAAAAACCTTATTTTTGCAGTTATATAACAGAAAATAAAGAATATTGAATTAATTTGTAAGCACATCTTCATAAATAGGAAGAAAGAAAAGAGCAAGCTATGTTGATTGGTCTAAAATGAATACCTCCTATTTATTTCTATAGAAAATTACAAAACATAGAAAAAGCAGCCTCTTCCATTGCTTAGCCATCCTTTTCTATGACAAATTCTTCCTGATATCCAATCAAAAACTCTGCTAGTGCTACTTGAGGTCATTTCCTCACTTCCTTTCATTTGTCATCTGTGAAAAGAGACCAACCTTCCTCTTCACCATGACCTCATTTCAAGCAGTGATCGGCCCCCTCCAGAGAAAACAGCCCCTTCAGCAGTTTCTCATTCACTTGTTTTTGAGTCCTTTCACCAGCTTTGCTGATGTTCTCTGTGTATACTCAAACAACACAATATCCTTCTTTAGTGAGGTGCTCCGAACTGAACACAGCACTCAAGATGCAACCTCACCAGGGCTGAGTAGAGGGGGATGATCAGCTCCCTGCTTCTGCACTACTTCTGATACAACCAGGATAGAGTTGGCCTTCTTGGCCACCTAGGCATTGGGTTGGCTCATGTTTAGCCAGCTGCCAACCAGCAGAGTACCCAGTTTTTTTCTGCTGCACAACATTTCAGTCACTCTTTCCCAAGTGTATATACACATCTGCACGCTCCTACTTCAGAGTTTATTTAAAGCAGTACTAGGAGAGGACTGCGGTCTGTGCAGGTTGCTTCTGAAACTTCACCTCTTTGTGAATGTTTCTTTCAGTTGTTGCTGTGAGGTGCTTCTCTGTTTCATACGTTTAATTTACTTGATTTTCACTGTGCTTGGCTAGGATAGGAAGAGAGGCAGCTACACGGCAGCATGAATTGTTATCACAGCAAAGCTCACTCCATTGGCTTTGCGATTTCCATTTGTTCCATTTCCAGTAGCTCATCCCTTCTGTAAACTCACAGTGAGTAGGTGAGGAGCTTATTTAATGAAACTTACAGAATGTTAAAAACAAGTTAACAAACAAGAAAATCCCACAAAACACTAAGAAAATAACTCAGACTTTAAGCAACTGCATGTGATTTTGGTAATCAATTTGCCTTCTGTGATTCTCAGAGATTAGTTTTCTCTACCAAACTCCATGCTGACTTCAGGACAGTTTGAAGAGAAGACACATTCCTTCTCTAGGAAAACTCAGAACCTTTAATACACAGCCAAAGCTGGACAAAGCAAAAGCAGGTGCTCTACACTGGAGGAACAGAGTGGGGGGAGACGATGATTTATGTTTAGAAAGTTTAAATGTTAATGTGTTTTTTTCCAGACTTAGGAATGTTCTTTTTTTTTTTTTTTTTTTTTTTTTTAAATGTACATATTTATTAAAAGGTTTCTGACAGGAAAAAAAATCCTGTGGTTTCAAGAGGATTTTTTCCTCAACACATATTACAATTGTGCAAGAGATCTTTATTTTGTCTCTCCAAAGTTTAGTTCTCAAAACTGAAAATCTTGTCTTCTTATTTCTTCATACTATCTGCTCACTTTATAGCATCCTTCATGTTCTCCCATTCTCTTTTTAGACACATAAGGGAAGGAATAGGCATTGTATTGCTGGCTCAACCAGTCTAGCAACGCATAGTTGCTCTGATCTATGAGTATTTGATCTGTGTGGATATTCTTGTAAAAAGCTGCATCAAATTAGTTTGTTTTTTTTCCCCCCCTCAAGCATAAGGAAGTTATTATTTAATTTATTTTTTTAAATAAGAAATTCTACAAGTAGGCCTCAATTCATTTGTATATATTTTACCTTTTGTTATGTATACATACACACAGACAAATACAAAACTTTTCTCCCTCCTCCTCTGTCTCATTTCAAGCTGGGCTGACATTTTAAAGAAAATTTTATGAAAGATTAACCTCTTTATGAAGATATGCACTTAACTGCTGTGTGACTGCTACTGAGTATAACTTACTGTGGAAGGACCTTCCTACTTAGGGGGAAGAGTCTTGCATCTTTTTTTTTCAGTGTTTCTTTATTCTGTTGAATTGGTTCATTTATTGATTCGTACAAAACATGGAGATGTTCTCAGAAACAGCTGCTGCCTACCCTGCTTCCCACAGATGTAGCTGCTTATTTTCTATTCCCTCATAAAGAGAAATAGTGGGAGAAGAAGAAATTAGAGTCTCTCCACTCTTCCCTAAATCCTCAGGAATTGTCTGTCTTAACATTGAAGAGAGAAACCCAAATTTGTAAGTTACATACAACTGCAGGGAAATATAAGGTGGTATGTAATTAATGTTTCAAGATGGTATATAATTAACATTCTTCTGCTTGAAGAGCTGTTTTGCTTCTATAAGCCTTTCCTACTATGATCATTAAGACTATCTCATAGCTAGAACTGGAGGATGTCTGTAAGTCCACTTTTCTCTATGTAACTGGAAAACTGGATTCTTTTCTGCCCTCCCCACTAAAATTTATAAGAGGTGCTGCTACCTACTATCATGTAATTATTAAATGTCATTCACCTGGCAGAAAGTATAGTCTGTAACATAGTCATGTCCCCTAGCACAATGCTGAGAAAGAGTTTTTTGTTGATAATTTCTCAGATAGGACATTATTACTTCCACTGAATCCTCTTTCTCTATTTACTCACAGTTTTGCACTTGTGGCTTATTTGTATTATGTGTTCAGACAGTAAGACAAATGGCCCATGAGAGGATTGCTTTCTGTTAAGTGAAGTCTATGAAATAATATGATTTCACCTGAAAACCTATCTGACCCAGTAAGGAACAGGATGCCTAATTCCACTCAACAAATATCTTGGTGGAAAAAATGTTTTTTATGATTTTCTTTCCAAGTCTGCAAAATGAAGTCTTCACTTCCTCATATGGTGTTTCTCAGACTATGATGTTATAGAACATACCAAGTTTACTCAGGTAAAACATCACTACCATCCAAAAATGACTTTATTTTTCCAGTAAGCTATATTATTAATGTGTCTCTTATCCACTTCCACTGGCTTATTTTTATCTCTTCAACATTTGTCTTTCTCCGTCTCCTCATAGTATCATTTTCTCCCCATGTTTTTGGATTTCTTATCTAGATCATCACCTGAGGGAAAGTTTACTGAATTCAATCTGCACAGAGCCCCCTTTTTTTTTTTTTTTTTTTTTTTTGCCAGCTTCACAGAGCGTGGGTATTTATAAATATATGCATATATATGTATATATTGTTGAAGAGGGTATCCAGGGTTTAGATACAATCAGCCACTACTTAATTGATTTCAAATGTTGTGTCTCAACCTAACATAAATTGAATGACTGTACTGTATTTCACCCACTACAGATTTCTTTATAGTTCCATATTACGTTATCCCTAAGGCTATGAGATACAGTACAAATGTGATATTGCCCTCCTGGTATAGCAGTCTACAGTGATGTATAACATACTGTGTGGGTGATATAAAAAGGAAGATCTGTTTTCCTTTGGAGACAGTGACATCTGGAAACCTTGCCTCTTGTGTTACTGTAAGAAGGATCTCATCTGGGGAGAGCTAAAAAGCTCTAAGTGTCATTTCTGCATACCATCTTTTTCCCAGCAGGAGAGTCCTCTTAAAGACAAATAATTTACATATTTAATTAGAAGTGAAGCAAATGCTACATTGCAGATGTGCACATCAAAAACATTATTTTATTCCATGGCAGACACACTCCTTTCACTCCAAATATTTATTTATTTTTTTAACAATTAATTGTAACCACCATGATATAGAGAACTGGAGGAAATAAAATCAGGAGCAATAGTATAAATATAACTGCTAAGGAAAAAGGGCACACAATAACACACAACCTGCCAGAACTTTGTGTTCCCCCTGTAAGCTACTGAACCAATCTTAGACTATTTCCTTTGCTAGATTTGTGTGATAGAAGAAAAGATTTTTTTTGACAAATCAGGTGCAAAGCAATTTGGCATATGAAAGTAGCAATTCAAAGAGTGAACGTAAGAACAAAGACAGAAAATGTCATTACATTTATAACCCATGCAGAGAGCAAGGAAAAAGTGAAGGGAATTTTATTGCCATCATGTACAGTATCATTAACCACATGTCAGTTAAGACTGTTTTCTAAGCCAAATCCAAAAAGCTAGTCAATGAAAAAAATGTGCTTGCACTGTGTGCTTTCTACTTCATCAGCCAAAGATGGCTGCATCTCCGGTAGTAGAACTCCTGTCCATTACCAAGAATGCTTCACATCTTTAATTCCCCCATCAGTCTACATTTTCATATATGGATTTCTTTTTTCCTGCAAAGTTGTCAAGACTGTCCAAGATATCTAACACAAGCCAACCAGCATTTGACTAGCTAAGCCTACCTCCCATTCAATATATTCTCCACCACTTTCTTGGACTAGGAGAATATTTCTAATGGAATATATTAAAAAGCAGTTTCATATTTCTCATCTAAAATATTCCAGAAGGCTTTTTACAAACCATGACAGAGAAAGGAAATAGCTGATGGAGATTTTTTTCTCAGTTGGCTAACCACAATATATAAACATAGGGTTATGATAGATATCAAAATCATTTCTGTTTTCTTTTTACCCAATTAAAATATGCATGACATAACACCCAGTGGACTGCTGTATTCTCACTATTTACAGTTTTTTAACTTTCTATTTTTTGTCATTTTTAAAATCAGACAGACTTGAAAGAAGTACAGTAGTTAGAATGTGAATTTTCTTCAATGACTGTATGGCTGGTTAAAACTCAGTAACAGACAATATACGTTTTTGAAATGTCTTAGAATATCAAACGTCCTTCAACTGGCTATTTGGACTACAAGGAACAGATATGGTGTTACATTTCCATGAAAATCCTCAGAACACACAGAACCTAGGGGAACACCAAAACTTGCACTTTGTGGAATGCATACTCCATTTTCTGAAAACAAGGCAATGCAAATCAGCTACCCACTCTCTTCTGCCTCTGCAGCACCCTCTTGTGCTGTATGTACATCTTCTGTCTCTTGTGCTCCTATTCCCAAACCTTCACTCTGACCCATGAAAGCTTCTGAGAAGCATTGGAGAGCATTATGAAGAGACTTATCCTAAATGTCTAGGCTTGTTCCTGGAAAGGCTGAGCCAAGCAAAACAATGTGATCCATGACAACTTCATGCAAAATGAAGGATCAAAAAAGTCTGCATGGGGCTTCACAGATATAGAAGTGGGGGCATCTTGGAACTGACCGCTTACCATGATCTTGAGGCTGCAGTAATAACACTGCATTGCAGTCTCAAGAGGCTGATAGTTTTCTGAACAAAGTTAATGTGAATTTTGGAGTATTTGGAATAGTCTTCTTTTAAACAGTAAACAATGTCAGTCCCAGTGGTAATTCAGACTTTATGCTGGCACTATTCCCATTGCATTTAGTGACATTTTTGAGTGAGTGATGATTAAAAATTGAGTATGGACATGAGGACTTGTTCCGTATTCTATAATGTTGAGACAATGCATACTGCCTTGTCACCCTCAGAAATGTGTGTTTTTCTGGTGAGACTTCCCAGTCTGATGTACAGTTTTAGTGACCTCTTCGCACGCCCTTCTAAACACAGCTGAGTTGAGGAGTTACTTATGGCGGTCACTTTAGGCTGAGGAGTTCTTTTCATGCCTGTCCCTAGGATACAACTTCACAATTGTCATTAGAGATTTCTTAAGTTTCATGAGTGAGAGGACTAACAAAAAATTCTTCATCTTTGTGATGTAAGAAGCATCAGACATTTTCCCAATAAATTTTACTCTTAGCAAAACATTATTACATGAAATGGATACACAGAATTGACATGGAAATATGTTAAAAAGTCACATAAAATTTTCCAGAAAAATACAAAAGATCTGCTACACTTCATTTTGTGAAATCTATTTTTTTATGCATACCATTTACTAGAGTATTGAAATTTTCCTGCAGGTCTCCTTTTTACTTCCAGAGCTTTATAAAACGAGCATCACATTTTATCTTCACATTGCCTGTTCAAAGCATGAAGTACGTTTTCTGAGATTTCTGCTTCATGCTTTTATTTTTTCAGCTTCAGAATGCAGTACTGATTCCAGTTCAACTTGCCTTTGTCCATAAAGTAAGTCAAAATTAATTTTGAATCAGTACAGATTAAAGGATTATTTTCTTTGCTCAGCAATACTTATCTTCAACCCTTTGGATTAGTCAGAGATGTAGATATATAATTCCTATTAGAATAATCATTCAAGAGACTATGGCTTAACTAGGAAAAATTCTTGATCCTCCCTTCCTAAGAACATTCCTACACTCTGACAGTCAAATTCTATTTCCTACCAACATAAATCTCTAATATTTGCTTAATACTTGGTGGTATAGTTAATGTGATACTTGTGGATTATACCAAGGTATACAGCAACAACTGCTATATATGCAATAGGAATGTTACAAGCAATGCAGATGACATCTTTAGATTTAGGCTGCCTGATTGTCATCTTAATAGTTTTTAAGTTTTTTCCTTGGCCATACTCCAAGATAAAAGTTTCTCATTCTGACGCTGTCACAATACTTTTTAGGAAATTTCAGGCAAAAATAGTTGTGAAGGCTGTTTCTGAACTTCTCAAATTGAAATGGGTCTATCTCACATCTAATTTTCCCAAGTCATACTCAAATGGTGTTCCATGAAAGGTCTTGTACCCTCATTTTTGAAACAAATTTTTAAAATTCAATGAAAACTCTTCCCATTTTGCCAAATCAGCATTGGTACTTAGTCAAGTTGCAACCTCTGGAAAAATCTGAGATATTCAAATGTTTCATAGCATCTCTGCAGATAATTTGTTTGACTCAGTGGCAACTGCACCTCAGTCTTTAACAATGCAACCATTAACTGGCTGCTGAAGCACTTACCTCAGAGATCCATGAAACATATCACTCTCTCACCACTGTATTGAACTTGGTGTCCAAATTCACGATGCCCAAAGGCAACTCTGAAACCCACAGGGAAGTGTAGACCTATCCTTGTCCAAAGTCAGACTCACTACTCTGTCTCTGCTTCCTTTGTCTTTGCAACCTCCAGCAGATATCTGTATGATATTCCAATTGGTGAATAAATGTGGTTTGATAGTAGGGAATATCTGTGTCTTTTTCAAGGTATTTTATACTCTGTGTGAATCTCTGCATAAGGTTAGGTACAAGACGTGTAATGACTTTGAGCTTTTTACATAATTGGTCTGATTGTGTGGAGGGTTTATCTTGCTGTCATAGAGTTCAGAATTTCAATGAGAAATCCACTCTTCTTCCCAATCTGGCTTTTATGACTGCGACATTGACTTAAACATCACAGTCTATACTTGAATTTAGTACAACAAAAAGAAAAAGAAAAAGAAAAAACAACAAATAAACACCTTTTGTTTTAATGTCAGAAAGCGTGCTTCTTGACATCTTTGTAAATTGATTTGAAGTTGTAGAATGGACCTAATAAAGCAATGTCTATAATACAATGCTGTTTGGTTGACATGATCTTATGCCATGACCTGGTTACCTCTTTTAAAATGCACAAATGTACACCAAATCTGCTTTCTATCATGAAGGCAGATGACTAAAGGCAATTGTGAAATAGGTTGTCTAATGATCAAAGAAGATCTTGCGCTGGCCTCATTTTATGAAAGCTCTTAAACACATTTCCTTTTGGCTGTGTGTTCAACCTTACATAGACTTCTGTGATGCAGAAGTCTGATGACTTTTTAATTACATCTGGGACTGAATTTCTAAGAAAATCGTCATCCTAACCAGTCCAAATCTCAGAAAAGAGCAATAATTATCTTTTTGTCCAACAAATAATCTGAAATCATTTTGTTTTGTGGCAGCACAGTCTTTCCTCCATGGATCCCACTGTTGGAAGCCATATGTCTAAGACACTTGGAAGCTACTGATTCTCCTGGCAGAACTAATCACAGAAGATTTATATTATAAGATCAGACTATGTCCTAACAGAAGCAGAAATTACTATTGCATGTTTAAAAGAAAGATGAGAAACATCCTCTTAACTGAGATGGTATGAATGATCAGTGAACAACTTGTGTACCTAAGGCTACAACATTGGCATCATTAGCCAGATGTGTTTCTGATTTGTGGGCTGTGTTTGAACTACAGCCACCATACAATAAATTATTGTTGTTTTTCTGTGACATGTTAAAGCTGTCAATCTTCTGATAATCTCAGAGCAGTCTTTTAAACAAGCCACAACAACAGAAAGACACATGATCCAAATTCACATCCTGCTCACAGTAGGCTGATGCACGCCTTATACTTAGGCCATGTGGTATAATTGTCCTCCAATTATGTGACACTCATCAGCTCCATTCAGAAGGTTGTTTGAGAGATTCGAAGTAGTAGTTGGCTGAACATATTCTACTCCATAGTCCATACATTCCTTATTATTGATGCTGCAAAAAAGGAACATCACTTTGGGCAAAGAAATTGAATCATTTCCGTAGTGAAATCCATTCTTGTAGAGGCAGTGTCTAACTTCACTTCAAAATCCAAGAGCCTGACACAGTAATTCTATACAAAGGCCAGCAGTTAGATTTTTATTAATTACTAAAAATATGTTTTCCTAAAAACAAAGAACCTCAATCTAATTTTGGCACACAACATATGCACGCAAGTACTTGTGTTCCAAAGATTGCACTAATTTACATATACTGGAAATGAATCTAAGAAAATCATAGCATCAAGACAGCACTGAGTAATTTAATAATGGAAACAAGTCAGGATTTACTTATCTATCTGTAACAGTGCAAAGATTAAATAGCTTTTAAATATCTAATAAATTTTTGCTTTGTTTATTATGTTGACAAAGGCTTTTCATTAAATGTAAAACTGTGGCCTCATAGGGACTTACATGTAACTACAATGTAGTGCTACAGTTGTTAGTCAAAGATGATGCAGGCAATTTGCCTTGCTGCTTACTTGATCAAAACTGTTTCTTCAAGATCAAACCTGAACAGGGCTATAGACTATCTACTAAAATCTTCTTATCACAGTAAAGTTGAACAAGTCGTATGGAACACTGAAATGTTAAAATGTGTCTTTAAAAGGAGCAATTTGAAACAGCTGTTGTTTTTATAAAATTCAGTGATACAAATATCATTTTTTCACCTTTAGTCTATAAAGAAATTGAAAAAATAACTGCACATAAAATACTATTTCTAATCTATTATAGAATTAAAAATTAAGTTCTACAAGAGCTAGGCTTTTGAATGAAGAGCCATCCAGGTGATCAGACAAGTAATTAGCAAGCCACCTTGGAAATGAAATTTGTCTGCAGGTCATTACTGATATATGTATTTTCTAGGTACTTTCTATATATTTTCAGTGATTGTTAAATATTACCTTAATTGAGGATTTGGATTCAGAAGAACAAAGAAAAATAATAATCATGGTTCAAATGAAAAGGCAAATGCAAGGCCTGTTGTAGTTTCTGATTACAAGGTCGACGTGAACTACACGATTAATCAAAGTAAACAGAAGTGAAGCTACACATTTTTACCGAAGGTGAGTTTAAACTTCAGCATTTTTAAACTAGCATAACCCAGCTACACTGGCTTTTCACTCAGTGAAAAAATAATAATAAAATATGGCAATTATTTGCTCAGCTTTAATCATCATAGTCATTATCAAGCCACAGCTGAATGAAGCTCTGTTTCCCAGTTAAAGTCCCCCAGCCAGCTGTAGTAGTTTCATGAATTGCTTTCTTTCATCTCCTCTCTTCATCCTGTGGGACCCATGACTCCATTTGTGGGAGTTTTGCACATATGGAGAGATATCAACCCCCCAGACTGTTTTCTGTGATTTTCAATTTATTATTATTATTTTTTTCCCAATCAATTTCAGTTCTTTGAGTATGTTTCCCATGCTTTTTTTGGTCTCTCCAGAATCTGTGAGCACCTTGATTCAGGGATGCAATGTACCTGATGAAATCATACTTTGATTTTGGCCACCCTCAAGCTCCTACAGAAGAATGGAAGGCAAGGAAAAGGGTGCAGATACTTGGGGGCTTAGATAGCAGGGAGTGAGCATGGTAGAGGCAGCTCCCCACAACACTCACCACATCCAACAGTGGGATTAACCTGAACTTCATTGGACAGATGTATGGGTAAGCAAGGAGATGATGATGAAACACCAACATGGGTCTCTCATAAAAATTGTTTTCAGACTGAGATTATTCCAATATTTACTATAATTTCAAAAGACCTCTGAAAGTGTTTAGTATTTCATTTATATAGTGAAAAGGTAGTAGGTCTTCCAAGATATATCTCTCACTTCCCTTCTCATATCTCCTTTTTCACCTCCTACTGAAATGATGAATGACAGCTGATCACCTGAACAATTTTTATGTTTTGAGCTGAACCACTGAAGGTATCATTTTTATTACATTCATTTGCACCTCAGGTAACACTACTAGCAACTTCAGTGTGCTTTACTTCTCAATATGGATTAAAATCTTAAAGCTTTGAGAGTTGGACTATCTTTGAACATAGGAAAATATAACAGTTCAAATTCCATTTGACAAACAGAAAACAGAATACAGCAGATAGAACAATTACAGTCCAGATAATAAAGATAGTCTTAGCTGTATGAAATTCAGTACTGCAGTGATGTATGCTTTTCCTCTTATAAAAAAAATGTTTCTTGTTTTAAGTTTCTGACCATGAGTTAGATGCATAGGGCTCCCCTTCCTGCTTGTTCTGTAAGTTATTGTAAGATATTAATTAAATTGTATAGGAATTGATTTAGTGGAGTTTTAAACTCAGTAATCCAGCTAATACCACTAAATATGCTTTTATATATAAGCACTCTGTTGAGTATGAACTAAGTTCGTAAATGGATGATCCTAAGATTTCCCTCTCTGACAAGATTATTGCAAAAGTACACCATGTAGCACATGTAAAGCCCACAGCCATCTTGTCTGACAGATGTTAGCACATGTAATTGGATGTATTTTATACCTGCAACTTATTTAAGGAAGTTTGGAAATGGAACATTTCTCCTTTTAAATTAATAATAATAAATAAATAAATAAATAATTAAAAAAAGGGAAACTAAGTATCTGATATCAATATCAATTTATCTTGATCATTTTTGCACCAGAACTTAGACTAACCCATACATAAAGCTTTGTCAAAAATAACTTTCTCCCTCATCCTAGATGAATTCATTGTCCCCAGTGTAATTTATTGTAGTATTCAAACTGCATTTAGCTGGAGTACTTCCAGCATGTCATTTTTGGAACCACCCAGGTCTTTCTCCCTATCAGTAATTTCTTGCTCATGCAGAAATCTAAACGTCTGAGTCACATACTAATCTTAAGTCATCTGTTTCATTTTTGTAACCCACTTATAGTTAGTTATGAAAATTAAGCCTTACCACGAAATACACTGATGTACCTTATGTATTCATTTGGAAATTGGAAAAAAATATATATATATCTCCATTTCAACACTGAATTTTGAGGAACTTAACAGAAAAACAGAACTTAAGACCACAGATGTTCCAGCAGCACTTGCAAAGTAAGCCCAGAGATTTCCAGATTCCAGGGCTTTCAAGGACTGTTAAAACATTCAATCTAACCTACATAGTAGAGGCATGGATTCCTCCCCATTGTTCTTGTATTGGTCTAATTGGTAGCAAGCTGCTTAGAAGCGGCTTGTTGTTCCAGGGGCAATATTTCTCCTATAAGCTTGTGAAAATTATTACATTTATGAGATCTGTTTTTTATGTCAGCTTTTACTGAAATTACAAAGGAAATCAACAAATTATGCTGCAGTTAATATTATTATTTTTTAATCCAGAGATATTTACCATAAAAGGTAGTTCCTGGAGAACCGATTTGGACAAAATCCTTACTGCTCATACTGCCATCTTCTACTTCTGGTATGCATACATGACACAGTGGTGGAAAATATCCTATACAGCCTAATTCAATGGTTGATTCTTTTGAAGACAGTGTGGAACCAGACTCACTGGGATTCTGCCATTCCCTAGTGGTTTTCAGTAATATATGCTACTTGACATGAAGCTCATATGATCCAAAATGGAAGTCCCAAAGGCTGATGCAAAGGAAAAAAAAAAAACAACACCAATTAGCAAACAGAAAGCGCAAATGGAGATGGTGTAAAGAAATGAGATGTACCTGTGCTCATGTCAGATGAACCAGCATCTAACAAAATGCAATAAAAGGTAAAACACCAAAGAAAACAATTCCTCTGAGAACTGCTGTTACGTCATTAGTGCTCCTAAATGTTAGCAAATCTGACTTGCTCTTTTTCACACTCTACTAAACAAGCAGGTAGACTGATAAGAGATGTGAATGTGGTTCTAGTATTTGTGTGTATACAATGGCTAGCAGGGGAAAGCAGAGCATGTATTCAGTACTGTGAGCCTTTCTGTCAATATGAAGACGATGTTTACTTCTTTAAAGTGGGCCAGGGAAAAGTAAGCACTGAGCATTTTCACAGTCATCAAGAGAAGAGAAGCAAATCTGTCTCCTCAAAGGTTCATCATCTTCTATGTAAATCACTCAGCTTGAAAACAATATGCTATCGATCTTTCATTCCTGCAACACACACACAAATGGAAAGAAGGGTAGCTGGTTAAAAGCGATCAGAATAAAATTTATCTCTGCTTTGCACTGTCTTTTTACTGACTAGAAAATCTGCACTGTAAAAAGTGTTTTTTTTATATATGCATGTAGTAAGAGTAAACTACTGTCTCAGATACCTCCTAGGCCTCTGAAAGTCTTTGCTGCCTTTTCTTCTCCAAGTGTAAACCCAAAGCAGATTGCTGAATACAATTATGCCAGTCCTGTTCAAAATCCTGTGGAAAATGCATTGCACAGCCACATATATAAAGACTAACTTAATGTAGTGGGAGGAATGAGTAAACGCAGTAGAATTTGAGGTTTTGTGAACTTCATTAGCTATTTTTTAAAAATTCTTGAGGTTTCGCAAAACTGAAAACCAAATGTCTTAGGAAGACAAAAAAGCCCTCTCCCTCCTAGCTTGGCTCAGACCCCTGGACCTGCGAGAAAGGGGAAAGTTCCTTGGCTCCCACTATCCTGCAAGACCAAGGCCAGCCAAATTGGAAGGAGCTTCCATGGCAAACGGCAAAGCAGTGATGCTTGCGTTGGCATTTTCTTCTCTAGTGACAGATGGACCTTTTGAAGTCTTCTGTGTTTTGAAAGAGCAACATGTTTTCCTACTGGAATTTCATGTGGTGATGACAAAGTCGGTGATTTTCTATACTTCATTCTCCGTACATTTTTATTTTTTTATTTTTAGAGCAAACAAAACATTGATGGTGTTTATCCATCTGTACATTTGATGGGGCTCTACCCTCTGGATTCATCACACCTCTCAGAGCCCAAACTCATGCCTCTTCTCATCAGCTGCAGAATCCTTCCACAGATGTTGTGCAAACGTTCTTCCAGCCTCAGCAAAGCAGGGATCCTGGTCTTCCCGTTTGAATTCTGAAACTTTTCTGTGCTGCGGGGCAGGACCCACCACAGGGATTCATTCTCCTGTTCCACACGGAGCGGGCTTGCTGCTCCACAATAGGACAAATGATGAGTCTGAGGGTTGCTTTGGGAGGACATTTTCCAGACTTCTCCAGTTTGGGAACAAGACGTGAGAGAGAAGTTTTTGTGCTGGTTATATTAAACTGAGCCATGGCTCCGTTCATGAGAAGCATGCCTAGGACAGCCCAGTGCCAGGTCAAAGGGGATCAACCAGGAGAAGAAAGGGATGGAGTGCACCCTTGAGGAACTTCTGACTGGCCCCCGAAAAACACTTTACCAACTGGGTGACGGTGCCCAGCTGAGTTGCCACCGCAAAGTGAAAAGAAAAAAGGGTTGAGAAGGAGAGGGTTCTGTGCTGAGGAAGGCTGAGCTTTGCCGCTGTACGAGCTGCCGACGTGCAGGGCTGGTGGGACCGCGGCTCGGGAAGCCCAACGGCGGATCCCGGTCGCGCACGGTGCCTGGCGCCGCCTCCCGGGTGCTCTGCCGCGACGGCCCGGCCGCGCTCCACCATCCCTAGAGCCGCTGGTAATCGAGGAGCACAACATCCCGCCCCGACCGCCTCTCCTCTCTTCTCTCCTATCCTCCCCTTCGCTCCTCCGGGGGACCCGGCCCGCCTCCCGCACCGCCCCCACGCGGGGCGGTACATGTTAGGGGGCCGGGCCGCCGTCGCCCGCAGGTAGGCGAGAGCGGGCGGCCCGGCGGGGAGGGGGCGGCGGGGGGCTGTGTCACTGCCGCCGAGGAGCGAGCCGGGGGCGCGCCCCGCCGCCGCTGATTGACAGCGGGGCCCGGCCCGCAGCCCATAAAGGCGGCGGCGCGGGGCGCGGGGCCGCGGAGGGACGTGCGACGGCGGTAGGGTACCGCGATCCGCTCCGCAACGCCGGCAGCGCCCCGGGAGCAGGCAGAGCCCTCTCGCCCCGTCGGCTCTCCTCATGCCAGGTGAGGCGTAAGGCGCCGCGTCTCTGCAGGCTGATCCGGCTCCGGACAGCTCTCCCGAGGCAGCGGGCTGTGCGCCCCTCGGATTCTAGGGGGGGTGGAAAGAGGAACCTCCTGCCCCGGGGTGGGAGCTGTCCTGGGGGAGCCCACGGGGAGCGAGAGCTGGGATTGAGCCGCTGCCCGGCGTTCGTCGGTGTGCAGCTGTAGCCGTAGTACATCGAGGCGCTGAATGATAAGAGCTCCTGGAGATAAAAAGATCTGTATGAGAAGGGAAATAGGTGATATCCCTGAGCGCTTCCGAACGTGTGTAGAGTGTTGGGAGTGCTGATGGGTGCATGCAGAAAAGCGAACGTCTGCACGTTCAAGCGACCGCCGCCTGCTCCATTCATTGTGGGAGCGCACGCATATGGAGATGCAATTATGTGTCTTGCGGTTGTACAGCGCTGCAGAGCAGGAATAGCATCGTGTTGAAAGGCACTTTCTCCAGCTGTAATTGGGTACAGTGCGTTGTAGGAATGGATAATGGTATGTGTATGAGAAAGAGGAGTTTGTATGATGATACTGGGAAAGATCCTGGAAGCTATTTCCAGTAGTCAGAACTGGCCTTTATAAGATCCTGTATCCGACAAGGAATTTTAGATGAACAAGAAATTTCAGCGTTTTGATCCAATGTAAAGATGCAGCTACTTATGTGTTGTCTTATGCAGTACTGTGTGGTGGTATCTATGCCACATTGTATCAATTGCAAAGGGCCTTATTCGTCATCCTTTTGCTTGATGCCATAATGGAATAAAATATATAATAAAATAAAACTAATCCCAGAATATCTATGACAATTGTTAGAGAATATAAAAATTTTGATTTCATATGTGTAGTATATAATGAAAATTCTGTTTATGGTGTATACTGTGGTTAATTAAAATATTTGTAGTTGATAATTATTTTTCTAATACTACTTCTTTGTTTATTCATAGGAGTTATGCTGCAGAGGAGCAGGCTGTTGTGGCTTGCTGTCTTGATAACCCTGTGGGTTTCCTCAGATGCTCAGGGTAAGTTTTAATGCTTCTTAGATTAAGTTACAAACCTGAAATCTGGTTTAAATAGAGTTGCCAGGCTTATAGACGACACAGTATTTCTGTAAGACTTTTAAAAAATCTTGGAATTGTAGTTGCTGGGTCTTATTTTGATAGCTGCGTCTAGCTGCTGCAAAATGGAGATTCCATAACTAATAACTAAAAGCAGTTTTCTATAGAAATCATTGATCAACGCCCTATGTTGATCAGAACTAATTGCTGTTATGCTTACTTCTGCGGTGTAAATGTATGGCAGCAACAGAATGGCTGAGTTGGCTGAATTTCTTGAAAAGATGGAGGTAGAGCAATAACTCTCTGCTGACCAAATGTAGTAGAATGTAAATTGGCATAATGCCAAGCCCTCATTTACATCTGACTCTTTGTCCTGAACTTTTAAAAAGCGCTTCTCATGCTTCCTGTTTTCCTGTGGCCAGATGGCTTCTCAGAATTTGATTTTTATTAGGTGACAGTAAAAATACAGAAATTGCCTCATTCCTTATCCATATATAATATATATATCTAATGATTACTTTGTTACATGCATCTGTGTGTAGGCATGAACATACAGCATGTATTGTGTGCAAGTTTGTATTATATAGTGCTCTTAAAATGTGTGGTTGTATGTAGAGTTATATAATTATGCCTACGTGCATAGAAGAAGAGAGTTATCATAAATAAAAATTACAGGTGAAAAATACAATTAACTTGCATGTTAGTAGAACTATTATAAGAAAGTATTGAGTTTACTAATCTTCACGTGTGTTGCAGTTACTAAGTATTGTGTGCAGAGTTGTGTTTCTGAAGACACTTCTTGTAGTCACGTTGTCCCGTGCTGTTTACTTTTTTAGATGATGCCAAAGAAGAGGAGAATACCTTTGAT
Organism: Meleagris gallopavo; assembly: GCF_905368555.1. Taxonomy (NCBI): domain Eukaryota; kingdom Metazoa; phylum Chordata; class Aves; order Galliformes; family Phasianidae; genus Meleagris; species Meleagris gallopavo. The sequence goes on from NC_139405.1 coordinate 40,652,515, forward strand.
TTACTTCAGATCAGTAACATAAACCGAAAGACAATTGGAGCAAAATTGTTTCGGGGTCCAGATCCCGCTATCCCAGCATATCGTTTCATTCGGTTTGACCATATACCTCCATTTAAACCAGAGAAGTTAAAAAAGATTGTTAAACTCATACGGCAAAATGAGGGCTTTATTCTTTCAGCCATCCTGAGACAGGACAGGCAATCTAGAGGCACTATCCTTGCTTTAGAAGGTCCTGGCATCAGTGAGAGGCAGTTTGAGATAATTTCCAATGGCCGAGCCAACACCCTGGACCTCATTTATTGGGTGGATGGCTTCCAGAATGTGATTTCCCTGGAAGACGTGGACCTTGCTGACTCGCAGTGGAAGAATCTCACCGTGCAAGTAGCAGGAGAGAACTACAACCTCTATGTTGGCTGTGACCTTATCGACAGTTTCATCCTGGAGGAGCCTTTCTATGAGCAACTGAAAGCAGAGAACAGCAGAATGTATGTGGCGAAAGGATCCATTCGGGAGAATCATTTCAGGGTAGGTAACCTGTAAGTCTCTGGTGAGGTAAGAATGTAGCTGCAAGTAGTCACTGAAGATGCAATTGGTGCAGTTTTGTTCTCACAAAGACCCTTGGATTTGATGAGGTCAGAGGTATTGCCAAGCAAATTTTTCCAGGATATGTTTTTATTCATTACTGGATACCTATTGCATGTATTTGGGAGTTCCTGAAAATTCAAAGGACTGATAAAGAAAAGTCTAAGACCAGGAAAAATGCACAGTCTGTTTATGGGTGTTTCTATACAACCACCCTCTTTCTTTTCCAGATGCAGGAACTTCTGAACATGTCACATTTTTAGGAGTGATTCTTGGAAATATCTTGAAAACTTGTTTATTTGCACTATGTCAATTTTGTTCACAGAACCTGTCAATGTTTGTTAAATTTTTTTTGAAAAAAAAAATCAGGTGAAGGAAGAGAAGAATTTTTAATAGAGTTGAAAGATGTGGTGTTGTTCCCTTAATGGAATATCTTGGTTTACCATTCTGAATAACCTTTCATTTCAATTTCAAAGCTAAAAAGAGAGACATTTGAAAAGCAGACAAAACCAGAACAAAGTGTTTTGATCAGTCTGGTAGAAAGTTTTTCTTTTTATGGAAAAACATCTTGCTTCTCTTCTGCTTTAAAATTAAGCACATTCAAACTCTCTAGTTCTCCTATCAAATGAGAATTACGTCTTGTCCACAGAATGATGTGATCTGGTTCTGGTGCTCTAAGGATGGCTTCTTTGCACTTAAAGTTGAAATCAAATTAATTTATGGCTTCAAAAATTTGAGAAGTCCTTCATTTTCTAATCCTGTTGTGCCATCTAGTTGTCAGTCAGAGTGTGACATGCTGGAGGGTGGTCCTATGGGTTGACTAGTTTTGGCAGGAAAGCGGGAAGTTCTTGCTCACACCCTCTCTCTCTGCCTCCATGACTACATTTGACAGTCATTTGTGCTGATGAAACTAGTTTTGGAGCTGTACAGTTCAATGGACCACTGAAATCTGCTATTTAAATAATTCCTTTCTTTTTTGAGATTTTTTTTTTAAGTGAAACGTATTAGTCTGTATAGTATTGTATCAGGGTAGTGTCAGTACAGTTGAGGAGAGAGCAAGGTATGATGCATGGAAAACTGGAAAATAATGGAGGTACAGTGGGGTAGGAACTTTAGAAGTTGGCTTTGACATCATGGCCAATGTATTATGGAACTACAATGTAAAATGCACCCTATGGAAATAGAGATTTGAGCTCATAGTTGATGAATTACTGATTTATTATGACCTATTTCAGAAAATACATAACTTGTTGCTTAAAGTACTGAAATTTTATATAATAAAACTATCAATATATATTTTTTTCATGCCATGGAGATTGATTTATCTTGGTATTAATCATGGCTAAATGCTCATAGTGTGGGCTTGAGGTAGTATAATCCCAAATTGATCAAGCTGGTTTTTATTTATATTTTTTTATTATTACAGGGTCTTTTGCAAAATATTCATTTAATCTTTGATACTTCCATAGAGGATGTTCTACGTAAAAAAGGATGCCAGAGGAGCCAGTCAAGTAAGGCTTTCTTTCTTTTTTTTTTTTTTTTTACCTCATTAATGTTTTTCAGTAAACTTTAAAATGAGAATGCCAATGATGACATATTGTATTAATGCCATGAAACAGATGTATTTGAAATTGTAGAGGATTCTTACTTGATAATGAAGAAAGCAAGCTGCTTTTTGGTGGTTAAAGGAACGTGCTTGTTTGCTACCTTGAGATACCACTCCTACAGTCCAACCTACTTCTCTGGTTCAGGATGATTAGGTTTATAACCTATCTGAGTTATCTGCTTTTAAGTTGAGATAAAAATCTATCAAGCAAAAAAACTAATTAGAATTGCATATCTAGATATCTGTATTTTACCATGAGGAAAAATCTCTGATGCTTTGAGCACAGGACTAAGAATATTGTTTCTGACTAATGCTCCTGAGCCTCAGTGGGTTCATGAGCAGGTTGGCAAGTCTTAAAGACAACTAATTCCTCAACAGTGAGTTTATTGAGTGAAAGAGGCTTTGGGTTTGAATCCCAGAAGGGTTTTCATCAAACCAACCAAGGCAAAATAAGAAAAAAAAATGTAGTTATGGAAGGCATGCGTATGACAGGCTACAGTATATTCTATTTAGTCCTGTTCATGTTGATCTCTCCAGGAGGTGAGCACTCTGTGCGTGGGAGTTTTTTGGATTCATCATGACAGTAATGAAAATTTGTCAAGTGTTCACTAAGGTTTTGTAGTAGATCTAATGGGAGGTGCTATTCTGCTTTCCAGGGTTTGTAACTGGCAGCAGTTCAGTAAAGGCTCAAAGATAACTGATTCCATTAGAGGAATATGGTGGCTGTACAAGGCAGTCAGGACTTTAGGGTTTTATATGAAACTTCTTTCATCTGAAATGCAATTATTTCTTGGTGAAGTGATAGAAATAAGACATTGAGCCTTTTAAGTGGGCTGTACTCAGCCTTTTTCCTTGCTTGTACAAACTCCAGAAATTAAGCACCAGCAGTATAAACTTCTTCAGAGAGACAGAGATTTGAGTTTTTGTAATTAAAAATTTCTGAAAGGTATATAAATATACACTTTTATGTATTGTATAAGTGTGTATGTATATGTTAAAAAAACTAAACTGTTAGTGGAAGAAAGTGCTTGAGAACTGCTGCAGAAAAAATAGAAAAATAGAACATATATTTAGAGCTAATTGTAATCTGAATAAAAGGGATGGTTTCGGGAATTAGATAGGGTATCTTTAAATCTTTTGTGTTTTTATTTGTTGATTAATACAAGGGAAGATTGTTTGTTCAAATGTTTTGAAATATTACCAAGCAAAAATGGAATATTTGAGTACAGTATTTCTACTATAAAGGGGAAGCCAATGGGTGCCTAAAGATAATTGAGTTCTACATGCTAGTACATACTGTATCTGCTATAATGCATATTTTATCATGTCTGTCAACTACCAAATTTCAGTTCCAGTAACCTATGCAGATCTTGATTTTATCCTTCCTGGGAAATATTTACGGAATAGTTCTATACACAATATTTTTACTTTACACCATTGAGACAACACTTCGATATGGAAATTGCTTATCTAATGGTAGAAGAGGGCTAATAGTATGATGTGGTTTGAGGCCATCAGAAAGACCTGAGAAGCATCTCACATACTTGACTGTGGTTTTATAGCCTTACCCATTCACCTTATCATAGTTACAAAGCCATGAGTGGCATGCTACTGACCACAGAATAAATAAGTATTTTCCCATTTGTATTGCCCATCCACTGAACTGAGGTACAGGTGCTGAAGTGTGAAACTTACCTAAGTTATGTGGCAGACGTTATCAGTGAAATGCTACTGCTTTTTCAGAAATGCAATTGTGTTTCTCTAATGCATCTTATTCTAGTATGAGAAGGTGAGGTATGATGAAATGGTAGCTGGGGACTGCTGTTGAATTGTGTGTAGAAAAGTGTCTCTGTAGTGGCAGTTGCAAATACTCTAAGCAGGTTTTGCACAGTGGTGAGTAGGACAGATGATAAAAGTGTACCTGAGTGTATACATCAGTAAAATTCCTTCTCCAACTAGAATCTCTTCTCCAGCTAAATCAACAGCATGATATTTGCATATGTGAGAGGATGTACATTCTGCTTTTCTGGTTTCTCATTTTAAGGATAATCACGTGGTCGTTAGGAAATTAGCAGGAAGCCAGCAGCAGAGAACTGATTTTGCAGTGATCCCCAGGCATCTTCTTTAAGTTGCTGCCAAGTAACAGTAGGAAGTGTGGATTTAGCTCTTCTGACATAGTTTTGGTTTATGTTTCCTGCTGAGATTGCATCTTTATTAATGTTCTTAGAATGTTCCGGTCAAGGCATACTCCATGTTGGCTTGAGAAATATGAAATGAATGACCTGAGAAGTACTAAGAGGGAATCTGAGGACCTTAGTGTTTCAGTGGGGTAGGAAAACTGCATTCTTTCCAGGGAATCAAAAAGCAGTTAAATGATTACAACACTGAGACTTCTGAATCATTATGTGGTATATCAGTTTTCTTCCATCCTATAAGTGAAAATAGGCAATTACATAAATGCTGGAACACTGCAGTTGTAGTCCCTGGCTAGCAGTAGATTCTCCATGGCTAATAGAAAAGCACATCAAACCAAGCGTCTTAAATACAGTTGTGGAGTAATTTTTGAATGTCATCTTATTGGTTAGTTTTGTTTTTTTTTTTTTTTTGTGGCATTGCCACCTTTAATGATTTATCAACAGTGAATAGTGTTGGATATTTAGTATATGTTTTAAGGCTCACATTGCTCTACTGATTTAAGTTGCTGTATGCTTTGCTTCTCTTTTGCTTGGTAATCTTGAGTTATAGCTGAGTTGCTAAATCGAAGTAAACAATCTTTTCTGAGAGATGGAACAGTATGGATTTTCTATAGCTGATACAAATTTGAACATCTCATTGAGTCCTTAAATAAAGCTTCCATGAAAGGTGTAGGATATTTACCTGATGAGGATTTAAATGCTTAACAGAAGACAAATTTTATTAGTTTTCAGGTTGTATTTATTATTAGGTTTTATTTAGTTACGAGTACTCTTTCTTTACTTTTTAAAAATTCTTGCTGATGCTTTCTTTTACCTTCTTTTTTAAGGGTTTGCAATAGACAGATCTTTTAAATTCTGGTATTTGAACATGTTCAGTTCTCTCTGTGTCATGCACCTGAAGTTCATTTTAATTAAGGCCTGCCTGAAGGACTGGCTAGAGTCAAATCAAATATCCAGACTGATCTCAGCTTAATTTCCACTTAAGTTCAGAATTAAGCTATCAATACTACTCTGAGTCTGACATCAAGCAATGCAAAACAGAACAGTCCAGAGTCTTACATAAATTGCTTATTTGTTCAAATTTGGACAACTAGACATGGGATATATGGGCAGAACCATATCAGCAACTTTCTGGTAGACTTTCAACTGCTTTTTTTTCTCTGCACTGAGGAAATATAATAAGATTTATGGAAGGAGAAGAAAAAAAAAAGGAATCTTTCATGGCTTTGAATAGATGGCTTTGATTTTGATTTTATTTTTTTAATATACTGTGTCCTTTACTTGCACTTACTTCAGAAATGAATATGATTCAGTACCAATGGTGTTTTAGAGTGAGGAGTGTATAAAGCAAAGCTTGGATCTTAGTTTTGAAAAGGGAAAGACTATAACTGGAACCATCTGACATCTAACCCCTGTTTTATTCAGGGTATAAAATGGCATGAAGCTATTCCATGGGTACCAATTTGTGACTTTAGCAGGAATTGTAAACTGTGGGAGAACTCTGTATATTCATCTCTTCTTTTTCATTCTCTTGCAATTAGCTGAAGTGAACACCATCAATGAGAGCACTGAAATCCTTCACTTGAGCCCTGCTGTCACGACTGAATATGTAGGTGAAAAAACAGAGAAGAAGGCTGAGTTCTGCGACCGGTCCTGTGAAGAGCTGGGAACAATGTTCACTGAGCTCACTGGCCTGCGCATTGTGGTGAACAATTTAGCTGATAACCTCCAAAAAGTGGTAAGTACCTTCAAGTCTGAAAAACTTAACCTTTGCTGTAATGCTTTGCTTCATACTGGTAGAGTTGGGGTGGTTAACAGAGGTATGTGTGTTTGGATACCTACGCACTGTAGAGATTAGACACATTTTCCAAGTGACCAGTAAAGTAGTTCTTGAGTGTGAGTTGTTAATGAAGGCTTGGTTTTAACTGATTGGGTTTAAAGGAACACAAGCACATGCACTCTTACACAGAGTAAGAAATCTAGTCTCTAAAACATACTCCAAGGATGGAAATTGAAAGTTAGCAAGCTGTAAACTGTAGCTGTAAACTGTTAGAACACTGTTACCATTATTATACTATTTATATCAGCAAGTGGCTACATGGAGTACCAAACTATAAGTATGCATGTGGAATTTTGATAGTTGAAGTAAGGTGGTGACATTTTACTGAAATTTGCCACTCTTCTTATTTTGGATAACTTAGTATCTTCTGAAGGGAGTTTACTATTACACCATTATGTCTCAAGAGTAAAATCTTCCCATCTAAAGGAAGAAAGCCTCCTCAGAATGGATTTCCCTTGGTACTATTTGAACTTATTTGTACCGTTAGCTTCACAATATTGCTGTACCTGAGATCACTGTATTTATGTATGAGTAAACGTATAGAGTTCTTAACAGAAAAATTAAATCTGGTGGTGTTTCTCAGTTTTGCTTTGTTTAAAACTATTTGCTTACAAAGTACAGTAACTTTTTTCATTTGCTTCATCTTCTAGTCTGAAGAGAACCAAATTATGTGGGAATTGATTGGGCCTAACAAAACACTCAAGAACCAATCAGTTTGCTGGCAGGATGGCAGAGTCTTTGCAGATAGTGAAAGCTGGATTGTAGATAGCTGCACAAAGTGCACCTGCCAGGTAAGATCTGGGAAATATTCTTTTCTGCACCAACAAACAATAGGTTTAATCCAGTTTGACTGTCCAGATCTGGTCACATTTACTGAAGGCTTGGCCCAAACTTTCAGAAACTTTTATCCTCACACACACACACACACACACACACACACACACACACACACACACACAAAGTCCATGCCATTTAGAATAAATACAAATTCTATGTGTGAAACCTTCCCCATAGGCTCAGCTTGATTTGTTTTTCTATGTGAGCATGTCAGTATGTTCTTTCCTTTGCTTATAGGACTCTAAAATTGTGTGCCATCAAATCACTTGTCCACCAGTTTCTTGTGCTGATCCATCCTTTATTGAAGGTGAATGCTGTCCAGTCTGCTCTCACTGTAAGTATTTATCTAAAGAAAAAGATAGACTCTGTTGATTTCTAAAACCACTACTAGTAGATCACAAAGGTCAAAATGAGGTGAAGGCAATATACTCAGATTTTTACTTGGTTAGAGGAGAGAGCATGTTCTTACAATGTGCTTATGATCATGTTCGTGCTAATATTTTGTTTAGACCTGATGCCACATCTCGTACTGATCTATATGCTAAAGTTAAAGGCAGGTGAGAATTGAGTGTTTGTCTCAATGCATTCTAGGATAAAATATCCTTCTTCCTCCAGAGGTCAGTGCCTTTTGCAGTTACATTTCATGAATGGGAATTTCAGAAATATATAGAACTTAATCTGGGCTAACCTCTTAACCATATTTTCCCAACTTCAGTGACAACCCAGGAAAGCAAAATTAGGAAGAGACCTAAAGGACAAAGCATATATAATACAGAAAAGGAGAAGTAAAAAATTTCCAAGTAAGGTAGTAGAAGCAATTTTCAATGCTAAACTCTTTTTATACCTTCTACTTTGAAGCTGATGATAGTGAGGAAGGCTGGTCACCCTGGTCAGACTGGACAAAGTGCTCAGTTACCTGTGGCTCTGGGACTCAGATGAGAGGAAGGTCTTGTGATGTCACCAGGAGTGCTTGTACAGGCCCACACATTCAGACAAGAATGTGTAGCTTCAAGAAATGTGACCATCGGAGTAAGTAATAAGTTTCTCCCTTTCTTAAAAGTTTCTTTTCATTTCTCAAAGCAAAAATAAACTTAATGAGTTTTCTGTGAACACTTGCTAGTCACTAAGTATATGCATAACTCTCATTACGTTGTTTGTTGTGTCTCCCCTTTCGATATTTTTCTATTTACTGTCAGTTTAGTATCTGTGTGAATTCTGGGCACTCTTTTGAATAGAAAGATAGTAGGTTATCTTTTCTTTCACATTACAAACTGGACTTTCTTGTTTGAGGTCAGCATAAAGAAACTGGTTCATATTTATGATATGTGGGGAAAATAGATATCTTCTGCTGTTCATTCACGATTACTGGCCTGTTTCAGTAGCTGAGTAGAATTTAGGAATTCAGTAATCATAGAGGACTTTTGGAATGTATGAAACTGCTTTTATATTTAAGGCACATAGAAAAATCACGATCTTTACCCAGAACTGTATCTCATACTGTTGCCGGTAACTGCTATATGCAAGCTATATGATTGCCTAAGGTTGTTGCTGAAGCTGCTAGTTGTCCAAATGTGCATTTTAAATAAATATTTGCTCAGTTGGAACAAGTTTATTTTTATGTAAAATGTCTAACATTCTAGTGCTCTACTGATCATTGAGATTCTTAAGAAAGCTGCACTTGAATGACCAAGATGAAATGCTGAGATTTGTAAGAGATAGTAGTAGAAAAGTAAATGTGTATCACATGTGGCAAAAGACTGTTTGGAAGATGTAAGCTTACAGGTGGATTTGTATTACCACAGCAGGTGGGGTATTTCCTTGAATTTTTCTCTTTTCTCTGGCAGTACGTCAGGATGGTGGTTGGAGTCACTGGTCTCCCTGGTCCTCATGTTCAGTTACTTGTGGAGTAGGAAATATCACCCGCATCCGCCTCTGCAATTCCCCTATTCCCCAGATGGGTGGGAAAAACTGTGTTGGAAATGGACGTGAAACAGAGAAATGTGAGAAGGCCCCATGCCCGGGTAAGTCTGTGGCCTTAAATCCAAGGTGACAAAATAGTGTTCCATTTGAACTTCGTTTTATACAACTCTAAATTACAATGAATTTCTGTGACAGAAAAATAAAAGCTTAGGGATTGAAACGACATTTATTTGTCTAAGTTTTGAGATTTAGTATCAGGTTCTGCAGTTATCGGCCACAGAAGTTGTGGAGGAATCAGGAGTCAAGAACTGGAGATCCTGTTGCAGACCAGTTGCTGTGTAATCTCCTAATATTCACAGCTGATCTCCATGTCTTAGTTTGCATGTAGTTACTGTTGCTAATCTGTCTAATGATGTTTTTAGAATGAACGTAACAATGCAGTCTGAGGTTCTATGAACTTCCCAAGTTATGATTAGGCATTAAGCATTAACAGAGTGAGAAATTAACTTTTTATAGTTCAGCACTTTTATTGTTGCATAGCAGAAATACTTTCCATCTACAATGAAGCTGGCACTACACATTAGGAAAAGACATAATCCCCCAGTAGCCAGACTTTGAATGTATGCATAGATATAGTTTATACATATGCAACACACTTTTTTTCATACTGTCATACTTTTGTTCGTCACTTACATGTAGCAATCTGTAAAGAGATTAGTTTTCATTCCACTCTTTCTCTTTCCTAGGAGTTTAAATATATATATTTTTTCCTCACTTTGTTTATATTTCTACTCTAGGGGTATAAGTTTGAAATTGATGTCAAGCTTTTACACAGTGTCAATTGAATAGCTTTTTTTTTTTTTTTTTTTTTTTTTTTTTAAATCCACTTGTGCCTGCAAAGTTAGCAACCATGACAAAGATTATTCAAGGACACAAACCATTGCCCTTGGCACTTTTTTTTTTTTTTTACAGTACTAAGAACAAAGACGTTTTGGTTGGGAGATGTTTGTACTCTTGAATTTTCCTGAAATGATGATAACAATCAGTGGGATTGTACCAGTATAAATTGTGCAGAAGAATTATACAGTTAATTACTTATAGTGAGTTAAGCAGTACCACTGAAGATAAACTGATGAATGAGTTAACAAATAAGAATAAAAATATAAATGCTTCATTGAGCATAGTTAAGTCTGGAGGTCAAGTATGGCTCAGCAGAAGTTTGTGTACTGTAGGTACATGCTGCTGTCTGTACAAAATGAAAGCTTAGAATGGAGCTCTGAAGCCACTGTACTTGCTCTGATCAGCTTAAGTGGAAATGCACCATGCCAGTGGATGCTACATGCTGTTTTGTATTATTGGCCAAAAAATGCCTACAAAGCAGTTGGGTATTTTTTATTTGCTTGTTTGTTTCTAAAATATAGTTATCTCAGTATAAGGCTTTGTCAGCATCTTTCTTCCTCTGTGTGTAGTCAGAAACTGTCTTCAGTCAGGGATCTGAAGAAAGGAATGTTGTTGTTGGCACCAGTTGTTGTTCCCTGTATATTGGCTGTGATGCTCTTCTCCTTTATTCTGTCTCCACATATTCTAGTGAATGGCCAATGGGGTCCTTGGTCTCCATGGTCTGCTTGCACTGTTACCTGTGGAGGAGGACTCCGTGAGAGGTCTCGCCTCTGTAACAGTCCAGAGCCACAGTATGGAGGAAAGCCGTGTGTGGGAGATACTAAGCAACATGATATGTGCAATAAGAGGGATTGCCCAATTGGTTGGTATTTAATCATTTCTTATTTAGTTTGTCTACTTATCATTGCTTTTGTTTCTGCAGTGGAAAAATCTTGAATTAACACTACGGAAATTTGCTAATTAAATCTTTGTTACAGGAGAACACCTTTAAGTTCTCTTGTGTATTTATATATTCTATGCCGGCTTCTCTTGAGAAAGGATGCACTTTTCAGTCAGATCCTGAAAGTTAGTTGCACGTTCAAATGGATTTAGCAATCTGCAGTATTTTTATAGTAAATCAATAATATATCAAATACATTTAATGACCTTAATTTGTAGGGTTTTTTTCTTGTGAATTGGCTGTAACAGATGTGATCTAAGCTAATGAATAGAGAATAGCTGTTTCTTAGGTGGTCTTATGTGCCTTTTTGTGCTCCTAACTCAATTTGTGCTTTTTTTGTGTGTCTTTTCCAGACGGCTGTTTGTCAAATCCTTGCTTTCCTGGAGCAGAATGCAACAGTTACCCGGATGGATCTTGGTCATGTGGGCCGTGTCCAGCAGGTTTTCTTGGCAATGGCACAGTCTGTGAGGATCTTGATGAGGTACTGACTTTGTTTTCATTAACACATGGAAACTGCTGTGAAGATTTAATTATCTGGGAATTACATGAGCATCGAATTGGTTTCTTCTTTCTTCCCTTTCCTCCAGTGTATAGCTGTGTCAGATGTTTGCTTTAAGGTGAATCAGGTCCATCGCTGTGTGAACACGAATCCGGGTTTCCACTGCTTGCCATGTCCTCCGCGTTATAAAGGAAGTCAGCCCTATGGAGTAGGGCTAGAAGTTGCCAAGACAGAGAAGCAAGTAAGTGATGTTGAAGAGAATCTTTTGGCCCGGAAGCTGAGTAATTCTCACCAAAAATATCTGAATGAAAAAGTGATAAACTTGTGTGCAAAACAAAGATAACATGAAGTAGACAACTCCTGAACTCCTGTTCCTGGTTAGTTTTTGTTTGTGTGGCAAAAAACTGATTATTTTATGATTTATTTATTTATTTATTTTTCTGTGGACATTTGCCTAGGGCTGCTGTTGATAAAATGTTGACAGTGGGCATTTGTCTGTTTTGCACTGCTTTGTCTTGGGGTTGTGTACCTACCAAGGATATCAGAAACTGAAGAATCAAGTTATTTTCATGAGAAAAGTATTGCTGTTAATGTGGATGTCATCAGACATAAGTCTGAATTCCAAATTCAGCCAACACCTATTAATGGGGAAGGATAGAATAAATTAGAAGTGATATTGAAAATTATGGTTTGGTAGATAGGACAAAAACATTAAAACAAATGCCACGGGATGCCCCCTCTCTGCTGCTGAGTAAGTCTGTGGTTAGTTCAACATATGAAGATTAAACATAGAACATCTGCATAAGATTCTCAGATCCTGCCAAAGAAAATAAGCAAGGTAACTAATCTTACTTGAGGAGGATGTTAAAAACTCATTAAACTGTCGTTTGATGCTAGAAAAAAAAAAAAATGTTGTCCTTACATACTGACAGCTAGACTACTAAAGTAAACAGGTGAGTATAGTTTAGTTTGTGGACATCAATGACCCATGAAAAAAAGCGGATGGAGTTCTGAAAATGCCAGCTGCTTCAGTTTCTTTTGAATAATAGCCATATTTTTCCTATGTTTTCTTTTACTTATTTTCACTGTACTTATTGCCTGAAGATGTGAACTGACAGCAATGTGACTTAGTAACCACACTTAAAACAAAGTTGCTGTTTTGAGCAACAAATGACTGATCTGCTTTTGACAAAACTGAGGCAGACAGCAGGCTGCAATTGTTATGTGTCAGTGAGTATGCTTTATTTGCTACAGGTCTGTGAACCTGAGAATCCGTGCAAAGACAAGACACACAGCTGCCATAAATCTGCAGAGTGCATCTATCTAGGCCATTTCAGTGATCCTATGTACAAATGTGAATGTAGGACAGGTTATGCTGGTGATGGACACATCTGTGGTGAGGATTCAGATTTGGATGGATGGCCGAATAATAACTTGGTCTGTGCTGCTAATGCTACATATCATTGTGTGAAGGTAGGTGATGAAGTTAAACCATAACTGAAGTTTCTCTCTCTTTTTTTTTTTTTTTTTTTCTAAATAGTTGTGAATAATAGTTATTGGCATGAAGCTGGTGGTGATTACATTTCAGTTTTGGCTGTTATAGCATACTTATTTTCTGGGAGATTCTGTGAAATGTGTATTCACTTAACACTGTATCCAAAAAGGGATTATCTGATTGAAATCCAGAGTCGGGTTTTTTCCTGTTTAGTATACATAGAAGGGCTGAGTAGAGTTAATGTACTGAATAGGAGTTGCCATAGCTAGCTAGAACTAAACAATCTTTGGTGCAGGTGAGTAGGAAATCCTATCTGCAAGGCTTGTTACGAGACCCTGAGTCAAGTAAGATCTATGCTTTTGAATGCTTCTTTGAACTAACCCTTCTTTTTAAGGAGTTACATTGTGAAAACAAATTCAGAGCCTGAGATAAATTTTGGAAATAGGAAACAGAGGTGAACAAAGTAACTAGACAGTTTTCTTAATTGCAAAAGCTCAGTGGAAGAGAACAGGAGGTTCAGCCACCCTCCTTTCAGAGAGATGGAGTTACAGCTCTCAGCCCTTCTATGGGAAATGACCTATCTGGCTCTAGACCTTTCTAGACTGTTCTCTGCCCTTTCTGTCTGAGTCATAGTAGTGAAAAAGGAAAGATTGCTAAGCAAACAAATAAGGAAAGCATCAGGGAGCCTAAAAATGGCTGTATGTAAGTTTTGCAGATGTTGCTTATCATGGTATATCCCCTGGGACTGGGTTCTGTGTTCATCTGAAATGCTGTAATTCTTGGTTTCCTAGCTTGGTTTTTCTTCTAGCAGAAATTCCTGAAAAAAGGTGAATATATTTCTAGGCCTCATTGTGCTGAAGTTACTCTGCTGAACAAAACTGGGCTGGAAATTATTCCAGGTCCACTGGTTTAAACACAGTCCAAATATCTGAAATGGGAAAGCCCTTCCAATAAGTAATATCCTCAACTCAGTTCTGAGTGGTCACCTTATTGTTGGTTGAAAGGCAGGCACAGCACAGAGGGGCATGCATTCTCAAAAGTAGCAAATCAGGTAATTGGGACAAAATAAGCTATACCTGAAGGTGATGGTTAGATTTAGATACCTATGAATTAAACACTTGCATCAGTGTATTACCTATATGTTTTCACTCAGGCACGTTCTCAAGTATTTCACTGAATCATTTGTGGCTTCAAGGGTGATACTTTCTGTACTTAGCATTTCAAATTTGCTGTGGTTTTTTGTTTGTTTTTTCCTTTTCTCACCCAGAATGGAAGCATTTTGGTTTCTCCCTCTAAGTTAAAATAGTCTACCTCTAAACTGTTGTGAAGTATTAGTGCAGTAACGTTCAATTAAAAAAAAAAAAAAAAGTGGAAAAAGAAGTGCAAAAATGAGTGGTTTTTTTTTTTTTTTTTGTTTGTTTTTTTTAGTTGTTAACAATAGGAATACAAATCAAGAGAGTTTGAAATCAGGTGGTTTAAGAGAGTCAGAAGTTACTCTATTAATCCAGCTGAAGTTGTGAATTTGGCCTTTTTCAGCACAAGGGAATTTGAGATTTTGTAGGAAAAATGAAACTCAAACACTGAATGTCCTCATCCTCACTGATGTCTGCTCATCGTGTTTCCAGCCAGTTCAGCAATTGCAGTTCACATAGTCATTCTTAGTTCCTGTCATCAAGATTTGCAGCATGTTGACTCCAGATGTAACACAAATGATTAATTTTTACTAAGTGCCCAACATACCAAACCCATTCAGAAAATCCTGTTCCAAAGATTAATTCACATTTTCTACAATTTGTGTGTTGATCTAGTAGAAACATTTAAGGGGTGAAGTACATTGAACATTCTAGTACTTTCAGATTGTTGTATTCATTACAAATATTCTACTTCTCTTTTTTTTTTTTTAAAGCAACCCAAAACTTCTTTCTTTGAGCTGTTGTTTTATGAAAATTTACATACTGTCTAAGCAAATCTATATGCATAAAGCGTATAGTTGTAAATAATAATAATAAAATCTTAGCAATATTGGTTAATGTAAATCTATTTCTCATTCACATGATAGTTAATCTTTTTTCCATTGTTACTGTACCAACATAGAACTTTGATTAACAGATGAAACAAAGAAGCCTAGTTTCTGGTAGGTTGAGTTCCCAGGAGTGAAGCATGATGTGTCTAAGTCTTCTTTTTAATAGCTAGTAAGAGGCTTTTTGAGTGCACTGGTTTGATCTCTCTCCTCTACATAGTTAGTTTTTCCTAAAGCCTATGGGAACTGGCTACCCTTGAGGTCTTTGCATTACTACTATATTTGTATGAAATTAGGCTCAATTTTACAGAGAGTACAGACGAACAAACGTGTAGATGCAAACATGGAAAGTGATTGAAGAAGCTTTGACTTCTTTTGACTTATTTATTTATTTATTTATTTATTTATTTATTTTCACTGCTCCCAAAAATACATAAAGAAATATAAAATGATTTTGTAGATTACTGGATTGCTAGTAATCAGTACTGAGTCGGACAGTCAAGGCCATCCACAACTATTTGGTAAAAACGTGCCATGAAAAGTTTGGAGTTACATTATGGTTTTCATACTTATGATGAACTTTCTAGTTTTCTTCCTTGAATTGTCTCCACTATTTGAACTACTGAGATTTAAAAAAGAAAAAAAAAAGAAAGGAAAAAAAAAAAAAAGGGACTGGGAATATTACTGGAATATTCATGTATTACAAAAAATATTTCTGCAGTCTGTTGGCAAATTCTGTTTTGGTCTGAGGTAGATGTGGAATGTGAGAAAGTGAGAATAACTCTTTAATAGCTATATTTGCTATTAGCAAATGATACAGTTGCAATTTACTTTTCTCTTTCAATGAAAGTACTAAAACTTCGTGGAAATGCTTGTTAAGGTTTTACATCTTAGGTTACACTTTAAAAATACAGCTTTATTCATTTAAAATAATAATTCTTTGCAAAGCTCCATTACAAAATAAATATATTTACTTCCTGTTTTCAAAGCTCTAGCTGTACGAGAGAGCAAAGATGCTCTTCCTTAGGACAGTTGAAAGGCCCATTTTCTAAAATCCTTGCTTACAGTGTTCTTATTGCTCTGTACTTCTTCATTCCTGTAACTTTCCATATGAACAGCTGTTTCTGAAGATCATCTCCTGGCTTGTGTATTTTTCTGGCAAAAAAACCTGTTCATTTTATATGTATTCTTCAAACATACATCACCAGCTGTCTATAAAAAGTTGATGTAAGCGATCGTGTGTGCGTGTGGTGTGTTTGTTCTTTACTAGAGATTTTCATCTAAAATTTACTGGGAACATCCCTTTTACAGAAGGAGAGCTGGGAAATAGAATGATTTGCAGATGCATTTCACTTACTGTACAATATTAAAGCAGCAAATTTACTACTATCTTTGGCAACAAACAGAGATCCTTTAAAAAGTATTTGTGAATGACTGTTTGTTTTCTAGCCTGTGGTGGTGGTACCATATCTGCATGTCTGTCCAGGCAAGTCATTCTGACATAATGTAAAGATCAGTTATTTCTTTTGATCAGGATAACTGCCCCCTCCTGCCTAACTCTGGCCAGGAAGACTTTGATAAAGATGGCAAAGGAGATGCCTGTGATGAGGATGATGACAATGATGGTGTTGAAGATGACAAAGTAAGATGCGTTTCTGTGTTGTCTGTGCCTTTGATATAAACATCTGTTTCTATTTACAAGTGATGACTTAGTTGAAGCTCTGAACAATAAACAAGTTACTCTGCACTACTTTCTTTGAATGATGTCTACTGCAGAGTAAAGTTATTGTATCAAATGAGATGTAACACTGGGAAGAGCAAAACAGCCTAGGGAACCTGAGGCTGAGTTGAGTTCTCTGTATTGGCTCTGAGTTCAGTTGTGTGCATGAAAACAACTTCATTAAGCTCTTTATTTTGTGATGAGGAATGATACCTCCATTGTATTTTAAAAGCTGATAGACATTATATCTGATATATGGTGGAAACAAGTTATAATAAGTAATGTAACTATAAACATAGGGAGCATCAAAGAGAAGTGACAAGGGGAAAGTAATAAGCCTGGTTCATGCTTTCATCTTTTAAGTATGCCCACAAGATTGAAAATTGGATAGCTGTGTTACCTGAAAGATAGGTGGTTAGTCTAACCTCTTACTCCTTTACGTTAAGCGAATGGGCAGAAGTATCTTTCATTGTGCTTTTTCTGAATATGTTTAGGTTAGGATGCATGAACTGATATTAAAAATTTACAGTTGTTCTTGGTTACCTTCACAAGAAGCCTAGATGCTCTGAGCTAGACTGTAACTACTTGTTCAGTTTTATGCGCAGTATAAAATTTTTATTTTCCCTCTATCATCTCCTTCAACGTATAAAATATGTGTCTGAGGAATCTGAAATGTTGATCTAAAAAATAGTTTTCTGGTACAGAATGTTGTTTTTTGCTTTCACAGAGGAAAAGTAGTTTAAAGATATTTTCAAATTACTCCCTTCAGATTCCACAATTCTGATCTTCTCAATTCCACTGCTTTGATTTGGTTTGGTGATCCTTTACTTTTACGCAGAGTACTTCCTCATGGCTGTGCAGACGACCATGTCTAGTTTGAAGTGAAGCATAAGAAATCCTATTCTGCAAGACTTTCAGCTTAGGGGTTGAACTGAGATGTAATTTTAAAAGTTCCACTAAAAGGAGTAGCTCTAAGGAAAAATATTTTGGATCAAAGAGTATTTCATTTAAATTTTGCTTTTTAGCGTCTTTTATGCTTTATTATCATATGCAATATACCCACAAAAATCAATTCTTGTTTAAAATTAAAGATAAAAACATTTGATTTAAAACTGAGAATACTGATACTAGGTTGCTCCAAAAAAGTCAGAGTATTAATTCTTGTTTTTCCAAAGAAAAATGCTGCTGCTGTTGGACTGATTCTTCAGCACATACTGCTTTTGAAAAAATTGCATGTACCAGTGAGATATTTTCATTAAAATTACAGAGTACAGATCCAATTTAAAATGTGTGTTTCTCTTCTAGTGAGATACAGTATGCATTTAGCATGCCTTGTACAAAAACACAAAACACACAGTAAGCCTGGCTGTCTAGAAACCATCCCATTGGCACTATGATTTTCAGCTTAGTTACAGTTTGTCCAATGGAAAAATCACGTATTTGTGTCTTCATTCATCTGTCAAAGATGAATAGAAAGATTTACCACCAAATGCTCATGTGACCTCAATTCAAATTGTGATTTATGTTCTTAAATGTTTTATTTCTTCTCACTAGGACAATTGCCCTCTTCTGTTCAATCCTCGTCAGTTTGATTACGACAAAGATGAAGTTGGTGACCGCTGTGATAATTGCCCTTATGTGCACAACCCTGCACAGATTGACACGGATAATAATGGGGAGGGTGACTCATGTGCTGTGGATATTGATGGAGATGGTATGTTTTCGGTTTTGAGAATTAAGTTATGTGCTATGAGCACATTTTGATTTGTGGTCATTGAGTCAAGCTGCCTGCTTTACTATGTGAAATAAAATCAAGTTTAACTGCTCAAAAATGCCAGAGAAAACTAAGGTTCCTTTGCCATATGTTAGTATAATGTCCCTAAGTGAATACAGTGGATACTATTGAAGAAGAAATCACAGCAAGTCTTTTGTCAACATAATCTTAAAAAGAAAATCTTTTCTTCATCTGTAATCCAAAGTAATCTGGGTCTAATATAACAACAGTTTTGTTGACTTTTCTCCTTTTGACATTTTAGGGAGGGAGAAAAAACTTGAATATCCACCCAGTTAAGACAATATCTGTAGAAAATTAATCTGCTTTTCTTTATGGAAACATTGCAAAACCCATAGGAATCCAAATATGCATTTCTTTTTTACTTGTAATTTTATTAAAGGTGTTTAATTCATGTACAAGTACATGCCTATGTGAACCAGATTCCATCAGAATAAGGACAGGAAAATCATTTAAATATTCTTTTAAAATCAGTATCCTTATGGATTTTCATAAATTAAAAAATACCACATATATTATAAGTTGAAGAAATATGGTTTTGGATTTCCTTCAGCAAACATAAAAACGTTTGGCTGCTTGGCTGAACTGATCTTCTAAATGTTATGACTCCTTTCATCCTTCATATCATCAGGTTCTTAGTAGTACTGCTCATGGGACTTCTGCATATCTGTTTGGTAAAAAGAATGCAATTGTATGCTATTGGCTTAAAGACTACAAAAATATCCAGGGAATATTAGTGTAAGAGAATGTCATTGTGTCCTTTCTGGACAGATAGGCCTACATATCTTGATTTTGTCCTAATTCGGTCTCCTGAGGGAACATTTTCTATTGAAAATTTGGCGTGCAGTACAATAAATGATGCATGTGTTCTGGTAAAACAAAATAATTTAGTGCTGAGGCAGCTGAATGTTAGTGCAGTTGTTTCTGTACAAAACTATTCAGACATTCCACCATGATATAACTATGCATTCTTTGCCATTCCTTATAGTGTTCGCAAAGGAAATACAAATCAAATTAATTAAAAAGTACCCCACCTCTTCAGCTATTTTTTCAACGAATGTAGGATCTATGAGAAAGGGCGAGAGTCATAAGTTTTAGCCCTTCCTTTAGCGAAATATGCTGGAAAAATGCCATAAAAAGAAAAGTTATATTGATGCTATCTTTGCTTTTTAATATTAGTCTCTTCACCATTTCATGATGCAGGAATTACATTGTAGAATGAGAGAGTCTATGAATTCTGTAAGAGCATATTTTTTACTGGTGACTGTAGAGTCTATGGCTTATTTGTGCTGGATGTCATACCATTTTGTTTTCTTTATTCTTTTCTTTTTTTTTTTCCCCACAGACATCTTTAATGAAAGAGATAATTGTCCTTACGTTTATAATACAGACCAGAGTGATACAGATGGTGATGGAGTTGGTGATCAGTGTGATAACTGTCCGCTAATGCATAATCCAGACCAGGTAAATGTTAGGTATTGCTTAATTAATGATAAGATCAGAATAAGGACAAAGAAAAGAAGAAAAATATCTGAGGAAATAGCTGAAGCTATTTCTCTTGCTATTCCATAGTACAGATAGACTGAAGGAAGTGTGCTGCATACATGCACCCAATATCTTCACGTCTGCTCTTACCACAGTAAACATCAATTTAAAGTGTTTAAAGATGCACTTTCAGATATAGAAATCCAAGACAAAGCTATTGGGGCTGGAGGGGCTCTGGGATAAAACACGCCTTGTTTTACTCACACCTATAAACCACAGGGCTCTTGTATGGTACAATTTTAAGTCATTAGTGCGTGGCTATAGATTTGGAAATTCGGAAATTTGAAAATAGAGTGATATAAAATGGTTCTTATTCCTGTGGATTCTCTGCCCAAAACAAAAGGGCCAGGAAAGGAAATTGGCAGAAACCCCAGCTGTTTGTCTAAGGATACAGAACAGTTCAGAAGGGTGAAAGGTAAGAGCAAGGGAAGTAAACTATTTCTTTAATAGTTTCCACTACTTCAATTTATTCCTTTTTTTTTTTTAAAAAAAAAAAAAAAAGCTAATGTTCTGGAATTTAGAACAATGCAGAGATAATGGAATTTGCTTGATTGTAGGATTTATAATGTAACTGAGGTCAACTGCAATCTTTCAAACTTAAAAAAAAAACAAATGTATCAATCTGGATTATGTGTGAGATGCACAGATTACACAGAACTGAATTATCTTGGAATAACAAATTGACATGAGGGAATATTTAGCTTTTTGACCTGCATACTATCGTGCACATTCCTCCATGACAAGTCAGAACGGCTTCAGGGCTATATTTGGTATGCTCAGATTTGTTGGTCCACATGCAGGAAAGTAGCATCAAATGTTTCAGAAGCAGACAGATAAATGCCCTGCCTGGACTGCAACTCCCACATGATCTCTAGAATGAAAACAATGACAGTCATGGCCAAAGACCTGCCCTGGAAATAGATTAGAGACCAGGTCTGATGCTTTGACAGTAGCATAAGTAGCTATACTCTTTCAAAATAACATTTCTACTTTAAGCATGGTTATCATCACAATATCATTTGTCTGCAGAGAAGGCTTGAAGAGAAATTTTGAAAAATTAAGTACCAGGCTACTGGTATTGGTATTCTATGTGCTTAATAAAAGTCACAAACTTGCTTACTTCTTTTGGTAGACTGATGCAGATAATGACCTTGTTGGTGACCAGTGTGACAACAATGAGGACATTGATGAAGATGGCCACCAGAACAACCAAGATAACTGCCCTTACATCCCCAATGCTAACCAGGCTGACCATGATAAAGATGGTAAAGGGGATGCCTGTGATCCTGATGATGACAATGATGGGATTCCGGATGACAGGGACAATTGTCGCCTCAGATATAACCCTGAGCAGGAGGACTCTGATGGTAAAAACAATGTTACATCAATTTAATTTAGTCCTAAGTATCCAGTTCTGTTTTTGGGGTAGTAATTTTTGATGAAAATTAAGTCTCTTGAGATCAAACTGTCTTACTGCAGTTCAGTTGAGACTTGAATGGAACTGCTTTAGCTAATTTGGCCCAGAGCTAGAGCAATAGACAACCTCTCTTTGAAAGGGTCTTAAACACACTTGTGTATTTATAGGTAAATACCTGTCAGAATTTTTTTGAGCGTTTTCATATTTATTTTAGTCTCGAAATGAGATATAAGAGGAAAACCCGGAAATTTAAGACATTTGAAATTAAAACTGAAATGAAAGAATGATATCCTTTGTTTTCAAAACAAGCTGTTTTCTGAAAATTAATATAAAAAATAGAGCCTAATGCTGTTTTGTTTTGTTGTTGTTTTTTTCTCAAAAGCTGTCTATTACTGCAGCTTAAGTGAAAAATTAATATTGATTTTAAGTTATTTTTCTAGTAAGTATTTCTTAGGTGCTTTTCTCAAAGTCAGTTTATAGGTAAGTAGCTTTAAAAATGTTTTTGGTAATACATGTGTCACTATGTAAGAAATAGATACATAATTCTTCCCTTCTCCAGGTCTTGCCTTAAAATGTTGCTCGGCACTTTCCAACAATCCTCCTTTGGTGTTTGGTGATATTTCAGTAATGAAATAGTGACATTTTACAGTCACAAATGTCATTTATGAAACATCTGATCCTTTGAGAACCTTGAATGTTATAGGTCTCCAATAATTGGCCTTTAAATAAATACTTGAGCAATTTCTGTTCTGAATTACACAATTTACTGGAGTCACTTGTACTTATGTTGGTGAAAATGAAACAGAATTTGGTACCAACACAGTACGGTTCTATGTACATTTACAAAGACAAAATCCTGTGCCCTGAGTGATTCTCTGGTAAGACAACTGCTGTTCTCTGAAACAACCAGTTTGTTTGGTACCAGTAGTAGCACTTTACCCTGTAGTCAAATCAGGTAACAGAAACATCTTTGTGCTTGCTAATTTCTGGAAAAGCCTCTTAATTATAGAAATATTCCAAAATAAGGGTACCTCCAAATTTGTGTAATTTGTTTTAGCTGTCACCTGGGTCTTTTGAGTGAGTGCGCATTATGTTTTGCATAAGTATTTACAAAAAGAGTAAATTTTAAACAGTTTAGCCAGTGGCACTGTCATCAGTGGTAATCCCAAGAGAAATATTGGAAAAATGATAAATAAAGCCAAAATATGCTCCCACGCTCTTGATTATTTGAACTACATCATTTAAAGATGAGGCCTCTGAGAGAACTGTTGGATGTGGCTGGGTAAACAAATGCTTTCTAACTTTTCTTGACATAGTGAATGTTGTCATCAACAGCTCAGTACCAAATTGCTGTCAGCAGGACATTCAGCGAATAATTAAGTAATCCTATGACTCAAGAATTACCTCTTTGATACTGGCAAGGGGAATACAATTGGAAATTCACTTTTTTTCTCTTTAAGTGCTAAGATAAACAGGTGCAGGGACACACAGCTGGTCAGGATTCTGTGTTCTCCAGGGCCAATTGCCAGAGTGAAAAATGGGACTATTTTACAATGTAGCTGAACTACTGAAAATCTTTGAATTATTAAACTTCTAGCTTTGCCTAACTACCCTTTTTGGCTGTAGCCTAACTCTTGTTCTACTTTTTTTTTTTTTTTTTTTTTTTTGAAAGCTTTGTACTTGAAAAATGCTGTGCTCATTAGGCATAGTAATGCAGCTTCTCATTTGACTGTGTAGCATCTATTAATATCTCCACAATGAATTGGTTGGATCATTGCTATTTTCCATTGTGTTAATTCCCAATTTCTTAAAGGAGTGACAAATACCTTTCAAAAAGCAGATGCACAGACTTGTGAAGATAGAAATAAATTAGCTGGCAGTTCCAGCTTAGAATAGTATCCAGTATAAATCCAGTTTTTTCTCCTGTAAGAGTCAGATATTTTTGAATTTGTTTTTGTACTTTCCTAGATAAGTCATTCTTTAAGTGCTTGTTTTATTTAAGTAATATGTTTGTCATTTGTTGACAGTGGCTTTGTCACTGAGAATTTTTTTTTTTATGCCTTCCTTCATCACTTGCTATTTCTGGCAAAATGCATCTACTGATTTTTCTACCAATAGTATGTGTAATTTAAGGAAGAAGGTATTTATTTATTTTAGTATTGAGTGTAGTAACTGTAGCTGAGTTACATGGGTGCATTTATAGATTGTCTAAAAAGCTTCTTCTATTTCATATGACAATTTAATATCTCTATTTCTCCAAGGCTAGTCTTGCTGTACATAGTAATTCCTTGTTTTCTTGCATTTTCCTGAAGTGCTATCTTTTATCTAAAACAGATTGTTCTACTCCGAAGTGAAAGAGTAACCAAGCATGTTTACATAGATTACTGTAAATGCACTGGGTGGATTGTTGCTGTGCAAATCTTTAGACGATTTAAAAAGTCTTAAAAAGTCTTCAATACTATATAGGGATTCAGTAATTTGCAGGAGGACAAATGTTTTAGCATGTGCAGCAAAAGTGAATTCAAACAATATTAAAATGCGGTCTTGCATCAAATCATAAAATCAGAATGGCTTGGGTTGGAAGGGATTTAAAACCTATGCAACCTCCCTACCATGGGCAAGGACATCACCCATCAGATTAGGCTGCCTTGGCCCCCATCCAACCTGTCCTTGAATGCCTCCAGAGATGGGGCATGATCTGGGACTGAATCATTCTGAAAATATAATACAAGTATTAGTGAATTATATCAGCATAAGAAACTTCCAAGTTCCCCATTGCTGATTCTGAAGCACTGTGTATAGACTAGCGTCCAGACTGATCACTGTCATAAAACACTGATAGGATGTGTTTATTTGGAGGAATTTTGGCCTGGATCCAGGCTGATAACTTATTCCAGTCATTACCAAAATATCATTATCAAATGTTCATTTGAAATGAACTTCTAGAGAATGAAGCTCTACGTAAAGCATTCTTTGAAGAATGAGAAAATGATACACTGATATGCATCATAAATTTCTTCCATTAGTACCAGGGCAGTTAAGTAGTGTGGTTAAATTGCTAACAATTGCATTTACTTATTGCTTTTACTTACAGGGGATGGCAGAGGTGATATTTGCAAAGATGACTTTGACAATGACAATGTTCCGGATATTTTTGATGTATGTCCTGAAAATAATGCCATCAGTGAAACTGATTTCAGAAAGTTCCAGATGGTCCCTCTGGACCCCAAGGGAACAGCTCAGATTGATCCCAACTGGGTTATTCGCCACCAAGGCAAGGAACTGGTACAGACTGCCAACTCTGATCCTGGAATAGCTGTAGGTGAGTATCAGATTGTAAGCCAGCATCTTTGGAGAAGAAAGCAGTGATCTATTGATCAAGAAGAAAAAAAAAATCATAATAATGATCATATGTTTTAGTGTTCCAAGGTTGGGACTGAAACTTGAGGTTTGTACATCCAAATTAAAAACAGCTCAGTGCTGTTTGCTTTTGTTGACCATTCAGCTTGTCACTGACTGTAACATAGATGTAATATCCAGTTGAAGAACTTGACATAAGCTTAGTACCTGCTGCCTTTAACACTTCTTGTAAATTACTTATTTTTCTCTAGAAGTCTCCATAGGGTAGATAAGCAAGAGAAATTACCTCCTTTCTTAGAGACTAGAAACAGAAAAAGCAAAAGTCAGAATCAAAGCTAGGACTCCTGAGTTGATGACCAGACCCAGCGTTGAAACTCAATGGTTCTTGTCTTGTGTCTTCTCCCAGGTTACGATGAGTTCAGCTCTGTTGACTTCAGTGGCACATTCTATGTTAACACAGACCGTGATGATGACTATGCTGGCTTTGTTTTTGGCTACCAGTCCAGCAGTCGGTTTTATGTTCTAATGTGGAAGCAGGTCACTCAGACGTACTGGGAGGACAAACCCACCAGGGCTTATGGCTATTCTGGTGTGTCGCTCAAGGTAGTGAATTCAACAACTGGTACTGGTGAACACTTGAGAAATGCTCTTTGGCATACAGGAAACACCCCCGGACAGGTGAGAGATTTAAAACTTCAGCACTGTGGTGCATGATGAATCATTTAACACCTCAGTTGTTGCAAAAAAACCAAAACAAAACAAAAAAAAACAGATTTTTTTTTTCAGTTCACACGTAATAGCATTTGCCTTGTTACAAAGAGAACATTACACATATAAAAATTATGAATGGAAAAAATTACATGTGTAAAAGGGAGGGTGTGGTGTGATCCTAAAGTGAGTAAAAGATCTCAGTTCTCCACAAATCCTTTGTGACCTTGGTATTGGCACTTGATCCTTCAGCATTCCAGCTTGTTTAAATTAAGTTGGGTTTATGCTTCAGCAACCAGTGAGAACAAAAAAAAACAAAAAAACAAAAAAACAAAACAAAACAAAAAAAAAACGAGAGAAAAATTACTGCTGTTCCAAGGAGGGCCTAGCCTCAGAAGAATCTTATGCCTTTTGGAAATGAAGCTAATGGAGCTTTGCACATAAATAGAAATTTCACAGTTTGGAGTTCTTGGAGGAATGAGGCCTTGGCCAAGTGTGAAAGTTTTCAAGGAATAATCCAAAGGCAGTAACTGCGAAGTTGTGGCCCCTTTTAATCAGAGGAGTCATTCGGATAGGAAAAGCAACATCAGATCTTACAGTGTGGATGTCTATATGCAAACATTGACAAGACTACATAGTTACAGAAGTGAATTTTCATTACTCTTGCTGGTCATACCTTCAGATGTTAAACATTGTTTTTGGTTTCGTGCTCTGCAGCAAATAATCTGTGGCTGTATATTGTCACTGTAGTGGGTGCGTAGTTGCTGAAGCACAGTGTTTCTAATACAGCATTTGTGTTCCTACTGTAGGTGCGCACTTTATGGCACGATCCTAAGAACATTGGCTGGAAAGATTATACTGCATACAGGTGGCATTTGATTCATAGGCCTAAAACAGGACTAATAAAGTAAGAAATATTTCTGTGCCTCTATATTTTTTTAATAGCATAACTTTAGTCTCTGATGTAACAGCTGTTTTTTCAAGTTCTGTGCTAGTTCTGATGCTTGCATGACAGTTTGTTTCAATATTTAGGGGACCATTTTGTTAACTTATTTTCCCTTTCAGATATGTTCAATTAGTATGTATTTACAGCAGCTAAATATTCTTAAATTAAAAAAAAAAATAAAAAATAAAAATCTCTCTCAATGGCTCTCTTGCAAAAGAATGAAAACTTCCTAAGAAAAACTCAAAGCAAGGTTAGAATATAAGATTCCTTCCCAGCTTCTGGAATTTGAAAGAATGAAATTAATTAGAAACATCAGAATTGCCACAGGGAAGTAGGCCAACCTTCTGTCTATTTCAGCATCCTGTCTCCAGTAGTGCAGAAGTAGCCATAAGCACATCTGCAATGCACATAACAAGGAGCTATGGCATATTAGTTTACTAATATTTGATATTATGAACATTCAAGGAATGAACATTGTGTGTCAATTTTATCTTGAACTAAGTACTGTAACTATAAAGTGTGTTTTTCATTGAGGTAGTCAGATCTCTTGATCTTGTTACTTTGTGTTTAATATGAGTAGGGATATTGAAATGTAGACAAATTTAGTTAGTGTATTTTATCCAGTTTTCAGGAAAAATGTTTCTTCATCTAAATCTTCATGCTGTAGCATATATACTGATACAGGTAAAAAAAAAAAAAAAAGAAATTTGATATATTTTTTTTTCCATTCATGTTGCTGTTGCCTGTGTCCTTTTTTTGTAGAATCTACTTAGAGTCAGAGAAAACATATTTCAAATGGTATCCCACTAGATTAGTC
This sequence comes from Meleagris gallopavo, assembly GCF_905368555.1. Classification (NCBI taxonomy): domain Eukaryota; kingdom Metazoa; phylum Chordata; class Aves; order Galliformes; family Phasianidae; genus Meleagris; species Meleagris gallopavo. Next base: position 40,679,654 of record NC_139405.1, read on the forward strand.
TAGCATGACAAATTCTGTGATCTGGAGCATTAGATTCCTTCATTATTTAGGGCATTTTTTAATAGGAAATATATAAAAGTGGTTCAGTGGTATCATTCTGCTGCAGGGCTTCCCCGGGTTCTCTTGCTGAAGAGGCAAATGAGGTCCAGACTCGTTTGCGGGTGCAGAACAAAAGGCATTTATTCTAGGTGCTTACCACCTTTTATACCCATGCAACTCAACAGTTTTCCCATGCAACCAAAACTGGTTATATGTAAGGGTTAGGCACCTTGTAGATGTGTATGTCTGGCTCAAGTTATTGTTGAGCTTTACCACTCATTAGCAATACAACAACCTTCTTTATCCCACCTCATTATGGAACTATATTGTTTGTACAGACATAGCAATTTAATATTAACATATTTAGATCTGTGTAGTATTTCTGGCTCTGCTGTAATCAATAGACCATAAGCTCACTTCACGTTTGGCTATTTTAAGATACTGAAAACCTAACAACCTTGACTGTCTCAAGGTGAGAAGTGGAGAATCTAAGATTGAGGAACTACAACCTATATGGTAGAAAAAGATAATGAAGAGTTCTTTTAGCTCCTGGGTGGGTGTCTGAGACGCTCAAGAAAAAAATAAATCCTCCTTTTACAGTTCATGAATTCAGCTGTTTCTGTCCAAATCCTTCCAGCTTTCATTAAGGGCTTAAGATGTCTGAAATAAAAATTAAGCATGGCTCCAGTTAATGTTTCTTTGACTCTAAAGGGATGGTTCTTCCATATTGGGACTTTGGCCTTTGCACCAAGAGATAAATAAATCAGTCATTCACATAGCTGTAAAGACAACTTTGTTTTAACCTCTGAGTTCACAGGGATAGAGGCTTATCAATGAATACATGACATACTCATGTCTCCTAGTATGAACTGGGAAATCTCTTGCAGATGGTGTGTATAAAATTACTTACAGAACAGCTCCAATACTTCTGATTAATGTATTGTGGCTGCCAGCCATGTGGTCATGAGATAGAGATGAGAAGTGATCCTTACAGTGAAGCAGTTATCTGGTGACTAGCTAAAATTAATTCTGATTTAATTCTTGGAAGCTATTTCCATCTTTTAGCAATGTACACTCCATTTTCTTAGTTAAATTTATTACCTTTTTTTACAGAGTTCTAGTGTATGAAGGGAAGCAAGTCATGGTGGATTCTGGACCAATCTATGATACAACCTTTGCTGGTGGACGATTAGGTCTTTTTGTCTTCTCTCAAGAAATGGTCTATTTCTCTGACCTCAAATATGAATGCAGAGGTTAGTTATAGAAAATGTCTGGAAAATGCTGATGCTGTTGATATCCTATGGAACAAGCACATAATATGGAAATGAAGAATATCCTCCTTTAACTGAAAACAATCTGTAATCTTATAGCCTGTCATGAACCTTAGTTTGTTGAAATACCATGGATGCCCTTTGCCTCTGTAGTAATCTCAATTTGAATAATAAAACCCAGATGTTTAATATTGCCCACCTGGAAAAAAATAAGAGAAATCTCTGAGTGGGATATGCGCTTAGAATTTTCTTTGCATATCCACTTTCCTTTGTAGGCTATTTCAGTGTGTCCTGCGGGCAGAGTGCTGCTTCTGGATCACCCCTCTTTGCAAGAGGCCTGGAAGAGAGAGTAGACATTAATGAGCATGCCTCTGTATCTTGCCAGTTCAAAAATGTTTTGAAATATGAAAAATGCTTTCCCAGGCTTTCTTATGTGATTTTTTTTTTTTTTTTTTTTAATTCACATAGATAGGTAGATGCATGTACACAAACAAGTGCATCTCTATCTACGTATGTAGATGAGTACCTATTTTTATGTAAATCTTATGTTTGTAGGATAATGCAAAATGGGAAACTTTGTGCTGCATCCTTATACTGTACCATGATGCGTCTCTCCTCCTTTCTGACTGAATTCTAAACCAGTAATACAACAACAATTAATACCTTTTTCTCTGTTTCTTTCAGATGCTTGAGCAATGGTTGCTGCATTACCAGCAAAGTACTGTAAATGCTATGCAACCTAGACACCTCAGTACATCCTGGTATTCCCATTTTTTTTTATTTTTGTGTACCTCCTTCCTCGTCCTCTGTCCACATGCTCTAGTGACCAGGAATGCTCCCTGCTGCCAGGAATGCCTCAGCCATCCCTCCACCCAAGTGCCTTCTCACAGCCAGGACTAATTAAATCTAAATGTGAGCGTCTGACCCAGCACAGAAGCAAAAGCAAATTGATACTTCAGAACGCTTTTCTAGAGTGACAACTTAGCAGAACATGTTTGCTTGTATTATCTAAGGGAGTAAGATATGAAAATGTGTATATGGATATATATATGGAAAAGAAAAAGGGGAGATGATGATTATCAGTCATCCTCTTTAAATGAGGAAAAGCAGTGTTTGAATAACTTTATAGGTGTATGGTTGATGCTTTCTTCTTTTGTTTGGGGCTGGACTTCACTAATACTGGGTAGTAAAGTAACAGATGACCACGCCAATAGTGTCTGTATTAACAATGAAAAAGCTTTTGGAGTATAAAGTGAAGGTTAATTATGAAGATTTCTTGATCTGAGATGTCCTTTAGTTGATGAGGATGCTCTTAATAACTCCCATTAAAATTATAGTTGTTAGAAACGTCAAATTGCCAACCGAAAGCATTGCCTAGTATCGGAGAGTACATTCAGGCCAAAGAGAACTGAACTGGAAACTCCCATGTGAAAGGGAAGAGTGATTCATTTAAGAGTCCAAAGCTGTCACCATTGCCTGACTTTTATGAAATGATTTCCAGTTTTTTCATTTCCATTATGTCTTGTGTTCTTTCATAATAGTTAAAAATAATAATAATAATAATCACATGGCCATGTGGAGTGAAACAAGCCCAAACAACTTTCCCACCACTGTTACAAAAAGCACTTTGACATCCAGTATCCAGATCTGGGATTTTGAAAAGGTGGCAACACCTTTTCCATCTGTTACTTAATTTGGTAGTATAAGAGATTAAGGTTCCACTTATAAGTATTTTGTTAATATTTATTATGATTATCACACTGAGCTACCTTCTCTGATAATTTATTTTAAAGCATGTCATATGATGCATCAGTAATACATTTATGAATAATGATATTCTAAAGCTGTTTCTAAAAGTGTATCACAACATGTAGATATGGTCGAAGCATGATATACACCTAAGTATAGTTTCGTGGGTTATATTCAAGTATTCTTTAAAGTTAAATGAATAATAATGAGGAATTTATAAATGGAACCTTAATATATATCCTGTTACCTTAAGTTTATTATCTTACATTGTTACCTGTCTGCTGTATATAGAACTTCTTAAAATAATGCTGAAGGGCTACCAGTGTTTATTCTAAACAGATACAACAGTTACTCAGATATACAATAGTATAAACATGTTTAACATTTTGTTTTAAGTTGTATGAGCTTTATTCACAAAAAGAACACTTGCTGGTGTAATTTTATTCATTGATGAATTTACTAATGGAATAAGATGTTACCTCTGCCTTCTTATTGGGTACAATGAGCTAAATACCGAATCAACTTTTTCTCCCTTGAAATAGATTTTATTACTATGTTCAATTAGAAAGAAATCCACAGTTGCTGACTTTGTTGCACATTTTATAGTGGTCATATTATCAAATCTACTTTGGTTGGCTGGTTTTGTTTTTGTTTGTTGTTGTTGTTTTTTTCCAAATCCTCTTCATGAGGTTTTGAAGTGTGTTTCAGCTTTTTTTTGGTGTTTCAAATTGTATCCCTGAGTCCCAAGCAGAAGGGAGGGTGACTTCATTAAATGTAATGATTGTAATGGCTGTGTAGGGTTTTTTGTTTTGTTGAAGAGAGACATCAGTATAGGGATGAAGATGTTAATATTTGGATTGTATCATGTTTCCTATTCTATGTAAATTATTTATGATGTTTTTCTTTTATTTCTTTTTCATTTTTTTCTTTGCAAGTGTGTGTGTGTGTGGGGGGGGAGTGAGAGAGAAAGAGATTAATGAAATTTCATTTTGTTTTGCCGAAGATTGTAAATAATTATTTATTTGTTTACATGGACGGAAATTTATCATTTAACGTCCTGATTCATTTAGTCAGATCCTCATCTATATCTATCTATCTATATATTTTTTAAGAAATTAATGATAGGAAATAAACTGTAAAAAGGTTTTATAAAAAAAAAAATTCTCTTTACCTTTTTTATAGTTTAAATGTTTCTTTAAAGGAATATTCCATTCCACAAGGCCCTTTGTTAGATAACTTCTTGCCTTGCTATAAACCAGCTCATTTTAAACTGACCAATAAATCTGCTGCTTGGCTACAGCTTGACAATTGTCTTCTCAGATTATAAATGACAGGTTTCCTTCTCTCATTGACAAGAGACAGTTCCACATAATACTTTGTCTGGCAAACTATCTCAAGTTTTACTTATTGTGAGTGAGAAATTTTGGTCCTACTTATTTATTTGTTTGTTTGTTTGTTACATTTGTATACACATTTTTGGTTTTGGATCTTGGCTGATGCATTTCAACAAATATGTGATCCTGGTCTGCAACTGCTTCTGCTGCATGTCCCATTTAAGTCACTGGGATATGTTTGCATGAGCAAGGATTGCCTTCCTGCTGGAGACTTCCAGGAATGAGTGCTTAGTGATAATTCAGAGTAAGATACAAGAAATTCTTAGCATGAGAGGTCTTCACCATCACTATGAACCCCACCCAGGGAGGGGTATTTGAATTGGATTAGGAAAAGTCAGAATGTCCAGCATGCCAAAATGCCAGTTTTTAGGTGTGAACTGTAGTCATCTCCTCTTACAAATAATACTAGTTATTAATTTTCCTCAACCTGACCAATAGTGTGTCACTGTTTGCTTTCCTTTGCTTGTGCTTCCAGAGCTGGAGTATTCAGACCATTACACAAAAAAACTGTATACTCTCCAGTACCATCTTGTGATGAAGCCTTTAAGCTAATACAAATATCCAGGCCTGTTGAGAGTGGCTCTTTCCTGTTTATGTTGCAAAGATTAAAGTGATTGGCATTGTTCGGGAATATAGTGATCAAGATCTTTGTTACCTATGTTCTCAAGAGTCTCTTACAGGCATCTATGAGAACAAGGTTGTTGCTAGTTTTGGGAATGAATTCTTTATAATGACTTGAAAAGAATGAAGAGGAAAAAAACTCTTCATGGCAACCAAACCAAAATCAGACCCAGGGAAATAAAACCAATAAACAACTGAAACCATAGCAACACTGCACTACTAACAGTGTCTCTGAGAAAGAAGCAGCGAATAGAGGACCAAAAAAAGCAGTAACACCACCTGAACTCTCTACTTAGATCTCCATACAGATTTTTGAAAATGTTCATGAATATTTGGATAATTTTGGAAAAACGAATTTTAAATTTTGGCAGCCTCTGCAATTCTTGTTTACTGAGACATAGGGTTATGAAAGAAAGGTCTGAAATCCCTGGAGAGAAGCTGATTTTTTTATTAAGGGGAGATGGTGTGGGACCTGGAATCCTTTGGATGTCAGGGGGGAAATTGTTTACAGAGAGAGTGGTGAGGTGCTGGAATAGGCTGCCCAGAGAGGTGGTGGATGCCCCATCCCTGGAGGTGTTCAAGGCCAGATTGGATGGGGCCTTGGTCAGCCTGGCCTAGTATTAATTGGGGAGGTTGGTGGCCCTGCATGTGGCAGGGGGGCTGGAGATTCATGATCCTTGAGATCCCTTCCAACCCTGGCCATTCTGTGATTCTGTGACATGGGCGCCAATTCTGCTACTGACTTGTATGACACTATACAGATATATTTTTTTTCTTTTCATTTCTGTGAGCTTCAGGCTCCCATCTCCTAACAATCAGTGATCAAATTTCCTCCCTTTTTAAGATCTTTCTGGTAAGTTTTATGTATTTTACTGTTTCTGAGTCAGATAAAAGAGTAGGAAACACTGAAATCCTGAAACTCCTGAGAGAAACTCTTGCCCATTTTTAAAACAAGTGTTTTTCAGATAAGCTTTGGATAAAACTCTGAATTCTGAAAAATAATGATAAGCTCACTTCAGAATTTGTCAATCTCAATAATATGTTTACATTGACTTTTCCCAGAAAGGAAGGAAAAAGTACACCTAACCACTGTACCTGTTATTTCTCATGTCAGGCAGCTGAAATATTAGCATAATGAATGCTTACATCTGTGTCTACTACTTGCTAGATGTGCAGTGGAGTCAGAAGCAGAGTAGACTATCAGAGTCAACGAGCCAAATCCTCAGCTTGGGATATGGATGTTTTCCTACCGACGTGAATGTTATCTGGATGAGATTCAGGGTTCTGCTTGTGCTGCAAACCTCCATAGAGGAAGAGCTCTAATACTCATATGGGAACATCTGCTCTCTAAAGTGATTTAAAAAATAATATGTAATAATTTGGCACAGTCTTGTTCCCAGTGTGGAGAAGACCACCCTTGTAGATCAGGAAGGGGGACTTTGAAGCAAAAGAAACCTGGGACTGATTAAGCCAAAGGTCCATCTAATCCATTACCCTACTTCTTGAAAGCTGCCAGTCACAAATGTGCCAAAGGAGAGTGTAAAATTCTTATCATTAAAAAATTATACATCCATATGCCTAGAGGGAAAACAATGTTCTTACCCCCAGGCAGGTAATATGAGGTGTTTTATGCCTTCTTGCCTCTATGGCTTATATTACAGCAATATAACTGCAAATGTTCTTACTATTCATATAATTTTTTTTTTTTAATCCCACTTCTTGACTTTAGTAAAATCTACTTTTGAGTTCCTGAAGTTGATTATACATGATATACAGTATAATTTTCCTTTTACTAATTTCAGATGTTACTGTTGTTTTTTTTGTTGTTGTTTTTTTTTCAGTCTGTTTCTCACAAGCTTTGGGAAGGAGAGAAATGCATACATTTCATCATAAAACTTTGTGTCAAAAAAAAAAAAAAAAACAACCAAAAAACCTATGATATTTTACTCTGCTCTTTTTCTCTGTGTATTTACCTTGGTAATGGGATCATGGAATACATCAAAAGTAGAAGAATGTCCACTGCTTGCTGCCATAAGCTCCAGTGTTGTAGTTCTCTTCATGTCACTTTTTTCCATGTCTCTCTGTCCATCTTTGTGGAGTCTCATTATAACATGTACATACACATATATAATATATACGTTTTGCAAAAAGTAATTTTCATTCTATGCTTGTCTTATTTTTAGTGTTTTTCCTCCCCACCTGCTATTGGCCATTGTTGGAATCTGGCAAGTGAGTTGGACACTGGATGTTTTACAGTCTTTTATCCTGTCAATGACTGTTGATCAATACCCTGATATTTGTAGAGCTAGACAGGAACATGTTTAGTGCTCTTCTTTTAGAAGGAAGTGAATTCCTTTTCAGACATCTGCTGAGCATTTCTGGACTCCTTTCAGCACCGCAGAATGCACCAGCCTCTAGATGCTGGAGGCATGCATTGCAAATCACACTTAAAATCTCAGCAACATCTGTAGTAAGGTAACTTGTAACTTGGAAATGGGTTTTAGACATCAAGATTACATAGTCATTCAGTAACTTTTAGGAGATACAGACTTGACATTTCATTTGTCAACTGATTTCCTTTCCTTATATAATGTTTACACAAAGGGAGAAGGTGGAAAGCCACAAGCACTGTCAACTGCTTCACTGGATATTTTGACCAACATCCTTTTATGTATGTGAAAAAAAATGAAATACAGAATTATCAGTTTTATTCCAGGTAGAATTTCCTCAGATAATGTCCTCTAATCATTCATTCCAGTTCTCTTTCTGGAATTTCTGCTGCTACTCACTTGAAAGTAGCAACAACAACCAACAGAAAAAAATTAGAACAGGATCAACCTATGATAAACAGTGATTCAAGTTATAGAGAACTATCACAGTATTCAGAAGAACGACATTCAGGAGCAGTGGAAACCAATTGTGAAGACATTCCTTACTGGTAAGTCTTATATACTGGGAGGTGAAGCATGGACCCCAAATAAATTAATCTTTCCTGAGTACTGAAGACTCAGCTGCGCTGTCTGCTCCGGGAGTTTGCAGTCAGAAATAAAGGACCACCCAGATGACTGTGGAGCTAATTCAGAGGCTTTAACTATACTCAACAGTTCAACTTTGATACTGAAGAAGTGAAGACAATGTCTAGAGTTGACCCCACTGTTGTGCAGCAAATCATGTTTTCTCAACTGCAATTCAGTTGCAAAGAGACTGGCAATTTCTCTTTGAGACAAAACCACTTACCCATTTAAGACAGAAGTTCTTATGCTTGTAAAGGAGACAAGAAGCTGAGAAGAAAGCAGAACTTCGTTAATTGTTTAAGTTAATTAAGATTTGCATAATTTTCAAAGAAATAGGACATCCAGAGGCAGCAAAGTGGCTGAGACCACATAAAAATAAAAGGAAAAATCGTGGTTTCAATGAAGTGCAGAAAAAAGATAGTAATAAAGGGAAAGGTGACTATGCATTAATATTTTTTTAATTAATATTTCAATAAAAAGTTTCCACTTATTTGAGGAGACTGAGGGGACTATTACTTATATATTACCAAGTCTTTCCTTAGAAGCTATATCTTTGTTTTCAACAGAAGTCCTTATAGTTGGTTTATTCAACAATATTGATAGAGTTAAACAATACATTCATCACTCTGATCATCTTACATGATGTTTCCATGGAAGTGTGTTGTCCACAGCTTGAAATAGATCTCAAATCAGTATTGATCATTAAATGGAAAGAAATTAAGTCATTTATGGTTATAGTAGGAAGGTAATCTACCTGAGTAGGAACTTCTTCCATCACTGCAGAGACTTGGTTCTTCATGCTTAGTATAAGCCCTCTTTGTGAGGAGAGAAGGTAAGAACCTGTAGCTGAAAAGAAATTGAGCAGAGGGCTTCTGAGTTCTACATCAGTGTCTGTATCACAAAGACATCAAGTTCAAAATAATCAGGCACAAGTCATGACAGCAACATTAGGACTTCTGCTCCTCTTATTTCCAATTCAGGATTTCTTGTAACAGTGAATGAATTCCCTTTAAGCGAATCGATGACAGACAATCAAAAAGCTGACCTTATTTGAATGCTTCTGAGTTCCCTTATTTTCATCTGAGAAATCTGTTTATTCAAAGGGCCTCACACTGGAGAGGCCACTGAAAAGAGCACTTTCACTAACTCTTTAGATTTGACCACTGAAAGGTCCAGACTTTTAAACATACCTCCAGTTTTGAGTACAGAAAAATATTTCAAAACTAATGGTTATTTTATGAAGGACTCACATATTTGACATATTATTGGAGTTGAAAAAATATTTCTGAATATTTTCAAAAGAGGGAAAATATTTACTACATTACACTTAAAATAGGTAGAAAATTTCCACTTTTTGTACACTGTTTTAAAGGTCTTCTTTGGAAAAAGTTTTTAACTTTCAAACTTTTTGTTTGGATTTTTGTTTGTCTGTTTTCTTCTATTTCCATGTCCATTTTTTTTGTTGTTTCTACCTCTTTATTCCTATTCAGAACATGTTCACAGTGTGGTGGTGGCGACTATTTTTCAAATATGATGAACATTTTACCTCGATGTACTATGTGCATTTTTTCTTCTCTGTATTGTTTCTCCCAATAAAGCATGAGATATTGTGATTTACCAATAGCACTGATAAATTGCAGCCTACTCCCATGCCAGCACAGCTATCAGCTTTTACTTCATACCATCTATTTTCGTTCTGCCCGATTCCCAAAACAGAGTTGAGACAACGTGGTTTTTGCAGAACTTTATTTTCAAAACTAAAGGATTGCTTGTAAAACTACTACATAAATTTTTTTACCTTCAAAAGAAATTAATGTTCCATTTACACATACAGATTTCTTATAAACATGGTTTGCTTTTCTGCCTAGTTTTGACCCGAGTTTCAATATTAATTTTAAAATATTAACACTTCCAGAGGCAATGGAAAGGATTTAATCAGTATACTTTTTTGTGCCCTTTCCTGCAACATTCTGTGTAAGTTTTAGCAGTGAAATGCAGCTTAGGAAACCTTTGAGCTGTGATGTGTAAGACAGAACTGGTGTTTTTCAAGAAGAAAGATTATTTTGTAAGAAACTATAAACCTTTCACTGCAAAGTGATTAATAAGTAGAATAAGAAATGGCAAGTATCTGGGATATCTCTTCCTCTTCTATTGCTCAATTATTACTCTGTATAGACGTGTCCATGTGAGATGAGCTAATGTAGTCAGCTTGCCTTATTAGGACTACCAATTTTTCATGCACATGTTCATAATTTTGAGGGATATACATTCTTTTAGCAAAAAACCTGATACTTGTTATACTGCAAGTGTTTTGCATTAGGAATGTAAAACAAAACCGAAGCTGTGGAAAGAGTAATTTATTCAATAGGAAACAATGTCAAAACATTTTAATTTCCTCCTATACCCATAATTTTGTTTCTCATCAGCTGGGGCTTTGACTTGTTTATGCTCTGTGCTCTGATGTCCATATTATGTGAAAAGTTGTTCAATTTCTTCCAGGTATCACCTATAGGGAGGGTAGAAAATCCTCCCATTTTTACCTCTCACAGCTCTGAGCTGCAAGCGAGGTGAGACAGAGTCTTCCAGCATCACAGAAAAGCACACACTGAGAAGGAAACTGGAGTAGAACAAAAAAAGCAAACCAGAGGAATCTGTACAACTATTTGCTGGATTTCACAACCCCAAATGGCAGCCATTGAAGGGGGCTCTTAAGGTTGTCTAAATTTTCCTTAAACTAGACATTATCTTTCTGAAGTGCATTAAGCCAAAGGGATTTAAAAAAAAAAAAACTCATCTAATAAGAAACAACAGAAGTATTTGCCAGCTAATCTATCTAAGGCTTATTTGTTTACCTTCTCTTCTGTCTCAGCAGGCAGCTCTGGAGCAGCTGGCAGCACTCAGCCGCTACCAATGGGCTGGTGGCCATGTGTGCCCCTGGCCCAGCTGCTCCATGTACTGCCGCCTTGTCAGCTTCCCTGGAGCAGCTGGGAGCCCCACAGGTGTGGAGGTATCAGGTGGGAGAAAGGAGAGATTAGATGTTTCTGATGGGATATTGTAGAGGTGGGGATGTGCCTCAGTTTGTTGCTCAACTGTGAGTCATGAAGCCATGGAGAACTTTATTAATAAAGTCTATTAATGTAGGCTTTCTCTGATTACTTAGTCAAGGATATTGACTTTTCTCACTCTGGGTCAGATAAAAAGTATTTGTGACCAACTACCTATTTCAGATACACTTGCATATACAAAAGACCATATATAGATAGTTTCAAGGCAAGTGCTCCTACTCACAGGTGTTTGCATGCAAATCAAAATGGAGAAAAAGAATCCACACACAAAGAAAAACACACAATTCTTGTTAATAAAAACATGTTGATTCAAAACAGTCATAGAAAAAAATATAATTGCCAAACTTACAGCTCAGTGGCAGATGGAAAAATATTATGGTGATTTGTGTTCCAAAGGGGCCTCCACTTCTTTAAACAGCCAATGCCAATATCACTTTGATGAAGCTATTGGAAAGCCAGCAGAAATCTCACAGACAGAGACATGTTACATACCAGATGTGGCCTAGAGGAATGAATAGGGGGAGTACAACAGCAATAAAATTGTACAGAATTTTATAGGGACTGTCAAACCACACAAAAGAGGTGGGCAACAGGAGAAAATACTCTGCTCAGTTACAATCAGCACTTGCAGAACTGTAGGGTTTGGTCTGTAGAGATCATCAGTATCTGAACCTACCCTGGGGGTTGCAGTGCAGTGTGCATCAGAAGCCAGCTGCTTGATTTTCTATTTTGCAGTATATTTGTTCTAAAATAGATTATAAAAGCAGAGAGCCAAATTTCTGCTTCAGTTGTGCAAGGCAGTCTAAAGAATTAGATGTATTAATAAAATACAAAAGTTAGAATGCTCCTTAAAATGAGCTTACAGAGGTGGCATTTTTCAGTTGTTTACTTTTTATTTTGAAGGATTTTTCTTTTTTCTGTTTTCTTCATCCTATCAGAACAAAACAAGGCAATTGATCTATGTTCTTACCTAAGAAATATCAAGGCCCGTTAAAGATCTTCCATCTTAAAGATGGAAACAGAAATGATTTGATATTGTTAATGTGGAGCTGAGGACAATGGTTAAATCATATTTTCCAAAGGAATACTACTCATAAAGCATTGACCATTTGGTCTGTACATCACGATGTCACACTTGCAGCTGTGGCTGTAAGAAGTCCTGCGTTTCCAGATGTATGGGACAGATGATACTCTGGTAAATATATGCAGGGAGTGAAGGGGGGGAGCAGAAATGGGATTTACCCATCTGAGATATAGATTACACCTGGTCTAACTCTTTCTACATCCTTTCCATTTACTCAGTGCTGTAAATTCCATTTTGGACTAGGATGGAGTTTAGTTAATGATGGAAGCGTGCACAGTTTTGACACCCTCTGTATTACAGAACTAAACAAAGCCACTGGGCTCTCTAAACAATAATAGAAGTTATTCTAGTCTCCATGGGAACAATTAGGACATGGCTACAGATGCCAACTGGGTCTCTCTTACTTCTGAAGTCCACGCTTCTGTTTACAGAGTTCTTTTGCTACAAGAGTGAATTAAAAAATTAGATCTTTTTAACAAAAATTGCCAGAAGAGATGATTAATCTAAATTGCATGTGTAGTTACTGCTGTTGTAAAAACACACTCTTCAAGAGCAACAATTCTTTCAGGATAAAAACGATGACCAGAGCTTACTGAAGGATGAGTACTGGGGCTGAAGCCTGGGAATCCAGAACTCAGAAGAACTTTATTTCTGAATTTTCAAATGATGTTTAAAATAGTACCGAATAGAGTCTAGGAAAAATAAATGGAAAATAGCATCTTAAGATAGTTGTTCTAGTCTCTGAGGTCTTCTAAATAAATACTTTCTTTAAGGAAGTAATAATGCTGTCTTAAAAGATGGGCATCGTTTCAATCCAGTAATCCATTTTCAATCCATTGTGGGACCGTTTAGCACAAGAACTCACAGTTTAACTTCAGAATAAAACTGTTTAAAGATATACAAGGAAACAGTTACCTAATCAACATTGCTGAGCTGACACTACTGCATATACTGACTATATGACAAATGATGGCACTGATAAAATGTTGAGAAGAAACTACTATTACACCTGAATTTCCCTTTACAGTCCTAGCATCAGAGCAGGTGAAAGTGAAAGGAAGCAGGAATGTCTCCCATGGATACTACTGGCCAAAATGTTTAGATTTTAACCCCATACTGTGCACGCATACCAACAGTGGAGTATGCATGAACAAATAAGATGGAAATAAATATTTCAGCAGTCACACATCATAGGAGTAGTGAGAATCAGAACCTTGTGTTTGTAACTCTTCATCACTTCTGTGTAGGAATATTTGAAAGCCTTAATTGTCTACTGGCTTAACCATGAGGTGATGATCACTGCCTACAAAGTGCTGAAAGCTCTCAGAAACCGCTGCAGCCAGATCAAAGAGATGCTGATACTCGGTACTTTGCAGCAACAGCAACATCCTTCCTTTCCAGACCCATACTGTTTTTTGGAGGTCCTCATTGCAACCAACAGTTGTCATTAAACAAACAATAGCAGTTCATCTGGAGTTCCAGCTGTGTTTGGGCTGACAGCTTCAATTTCCAAGCTTGGCATCAATGAAATCTGTTTCTGACTCTGGAGAAGAAACAAGGCATTTGATCTTGACTTGTGGAAGACCACTCCTTTCCCCATACTCCCACACCTTTCATGTCTCCTTGAATTGAATCTGCTACTGCAAACACACAGGGGAAGCCAGATCTGGTGATGTCAGCAGGGCTCCTTTAAGCAGACTACGTGTCATCAAAGAGCTGCTCCTTGGAGGAAACCTGGAGCAGCGCCTGGAGTTCGTGGAGGCTGCCAGCAATCTGAGAAGTATTTATCTTGTTGAAGAGGGCCAAGGGGCACTGGCGGTCTGTCCTTCTCATCAAATCAGTCAGACGCCGAGGAGCAATTCCAGCAAAACAGTCCAAAGTAAGCACCGTGATTCTGAGAGGGGTAAATGACACTAGAAGCTGAAGAAGTCCTTGAAGAAATAATGTGGTAATATTTCACTAGGCCACCTACTGCCACAGTTAAACAGCTGCACTATGTACAAATGTAAGGTGAGCAGGGAATCCCAGCAGGAAGTGTGGGCAATATTCTTAAACCTCACTTTAAAATGCAGGAAAAAAAAAAGCTCCAGAAATCCTGGCCCAGAAATCTGAAAAACAAATTATGAGGCAAATTTACCTATGCTAAAGAATGTTTGAAGATGATTGGAAGACACATTAGCAGAAAGGAGCAGAAAAGTACTGCATGGTTCTCCCTTTAATCACAGCAGTCCTACAGATTATCTAATTATCTGCCATTGTCCAGTGTCTTTATTAAAATCAGTGTGTCAGGGAGAAAGATGTTGTTTTGGTGGTGGTGGTTTGTGTATGTATATGCTGAACTGAAAAAAACTCTGCATTTAGACAGGAGAAGCACTGTATTTTAGCATAAGTGGATTTAGATGTTCAGCTTCCAGTTGCTCTGTGATCACTGGTATTTATTGTGTCTTTACTCCTGGTAATAAAATCTTCTAGGTAACACCTACTGGTCTTTTACCAGTATCCACCATGCTAGAGAGCTGCAGAATGGGTACTGCGTTAACAGATGGGGGGCTCCCAGGTGCTGGGAGCAGCAGGGATTCACCTTCGGGCAGGACCTACAAACAGGAGCAGGGCACTGGGGGCACTGGGCGCACTGGGCAGCCCCAGCACCAAGCAAATCCCTGAGAACCAGGCTGGGATGAGGTTGGTCTGGGAATGAGACCTTCCAGTGGGGCTCAGGATAAGTCCTGGTGAGGGGGTATGGAGTCAGGCATGGCCTCAGTGAAGGCTCGTTAAGGTAGAAGGCAAGAGCTGTGGCTGCAGAAGCCCCAAGGACTATCCACCCCTGGTCAGGAGCTTTCCTTCTCTTTCCTGGAAGTAACTCCTGCTTCCGCTGAGCTGGCCTGAGCTTCTCTGATCTAGATGTCTTGACAGAACTCAATCCCTCGTAAGATTTTAGATTCTCTGTGGTTCATACCAGGTCATGAAGTTTGGTGGTCTTCCAGTGTAACACATAAAAATACTGTGTGCCAGTCCAGTTTGTTCAGAGCTGCAAAGGCTATGTGGAAGGCCTTTGTGAATGCTGTAAACCATAGTGATGTATTAACAAATCTATTCATACTTGTTTTATCAGAAACCAGAATCAGATGCGTAATCTCACACATGAATTAGAGCCAGAAGCTGTATCTGTTCACTTAAACTATCTTTTTCCCTGTGCTGATCCAATACCACACTTTGCCTGTGATCAGGACAGCAGTTGTCCCACTGCATGAGTTTCAGCTACTTCTTTTATGGAGAGTTAGATGGGACAGGCTGTGTATAAATGAAGCTTCAGTTTTGCTAGCATCCCGCTATAAATGAACTTTATTAGTTTTTTCAGGCTGCTCCTGTAGAGACTTATCCTTTCTTTTTAATCAGTTCTGTCAAGAAGAAACATTGTTTTTTTTTGTTTGGTAAGTCACTTGTATGTTTTCATTTTCATGTTAATAATTTCTGTGCTTACTCACGTGTGCTTGGAAACAAAACCTCAGTCTTTCTGCTATGTTTGCATGTATGGAAGAACCAGTATGCATCCCTGCCTACTCTGTCAGAGGCTTGAGTGTGAAACAAGGACTGCCCAGCAAATGGGCATCATTTTAGAACAGTGGTCCCACTGTGTCTTGAGTGTAATAAGTGTCTGAGTGCAAAATATGGTTAATTTTGAAGTGATATATGTTTACATTGTTAATACATAAAACAAATGATCTTCTAACATGTGGCATGGGTGAGTTTGTTGTATAATCTCTGTTAGTCAGTGACCATATTTGTGGCTTAACAAAGTTTTTAAAATACAGCATATATAGTTTACTTTTGATATGACAAGATACATGTTAAGCATGAATGCTAGCAGGTAAATAGTATATCCCCAGATGATAAGCTCGTAACCAAAGAGTTTTGTAGGCTGGGGTAGTGATGAGGTTGTAGAGACAGAAAAGTCAGGGAATAAGCCTGACAGGGTAACAGGAGAAGCTTTATAGGAGCAAAGGTCATCAGTTAACTGCTATGTGTATTTTTCTGATAGCATTTAAAAATCATAGGAGCATAGAATGGTTTGAGTTGAAAGGAACCGTAAAGATTATCTAGTACCAACCCCTCTGCCGTGAGCAGGAATACCTTCCATAGAGAAGGTGATCAAAGTCCCTGTCAATCTGACCTTAAATACTTCTAAGGAAGGGACATCCACAGCTTCTCTGATCAGCCTGCTCCAGCACCTCACTACTCTCATACTGAAGGAATTCTTACTTCTATCTAATCTGAATTTACCCTCATTTAGTTTAAATCCATTACAGCTTGTTCTATCACTACACTTCCTCTCCAACTTTATTTACTGTTTAGGTATTGGAAGGCTGCTATCACGTCTCCTCAGAGCCTTCTCTTCTCCAGGCTGAACAACTCCAACTCTATCAGCTTGTTTTCATAGGTGTGATGCACCATCTTTTTTGTCATTCTCATGGTCCTCCTCCGAGGATGGAAGTAAAAAAATAATCAGGAAACATTTAAAATCTTTTACTAGATGCCCAGTCACAATTGTGGAAAAAATACACTGATTTTTATTTTTTCAAATAAATTTAGGTGTAAATGGAGAGTGGAGCCTGCTACACATGCTTGTAAAATTGTAGATGCACAGCCACACATGCTTTTCATTTTTACAGCAAGAGATGAATTTTCAGGTATTTCACACAATCATGAACTGTACATGTTGTACATATAGATGCACTCGTTATTCTATAGCATAAACAATTAATGCGATTTTGTATAATTTGGATGACGAGAATTTGGATTAAATTTAGAATATTGTAAAAGAAAAAAGGCATAGAAGAATTTGCAATTAAAAAGAAAAAAACGCTATACAGATGTGTTAGTTATTGTACAGGCACATTAATCATGATCAACTGAATGGAGAAGAATTCAACAAACATTTCTTGTCAATGTTTGTTTATGTCTTCTTATAAATGTTCGACGATGTTGATTCTCTAATCTCTCCCTTCAAACTACTGAACCTAATAATTTGCTACACAAAATACCAACTTTTTTGTTTCTTTAATTTATTGTGGGTACTGGGAAAAGATTTTTATTAAGTCTTTGTAAAAATCACATAGAATTGTTATTTCTTTCCCTGTTTTTTTTTTTTTGTTTTTTGTTTTTTGTTTTTTGCCAATCTCAGTTCTTCTTTTAATCTTTTCTTCTAACATTGATTTCCTAGGCAATTGATCATTTGACTATCTCCAGTTAGTTCAAATCTTTCTTGAAATCTAACCTAGCTATATTATATGGCATGCTATTGAGCAATGCCTAAACAGTGCAGGAGAAATCAAAACTATTTATCTTGAAGATAGAACTGTTATTGTTTGAATTATGCAATCATGTTTTTTTCCTTTGGTTGATTGGTTGTTTTAAACAGAATGAAAGTGCTGGAACAAAAAATGCTGAAGATTTCATTTAGCTCTTTAAGATAGATGATTTCTTTCAGTAAATTTTGCATATGGGAAGCAATCATAATTGCACTAAGGACAGGGTTTTGTTGAACAGAGGGACATAATTTAGAGATGGGACTTGATAGGTCAGATTGATGGTTGAACTTGGAAGACATTCTGAACATCTTTTTCAACCTAGATGATTCTATGATTCTGTGATTTAGCTGGTTAACAACTATTAGTTGTATATCATATCCTTGTTGCTCTTCATCAATGTTGGACTAATTACTTATTTAAGAATTTGCCTGTAGCTTGTCCTGATGAATTTTATTTAGTTTTTTTTTTTTTTTTTTTTTTTTTTTCAGTTTAGTCTGTATCTGAGATATTACTGGAATCAGTGCGCATAGTTTGCTCAACATTCTCCACAAGTTAATGAAGTTTCTGAGAAGGCATATGAAAACACATCAGCAACAGACATAGTATTAACAGAATATGCTTTTGAGTTTACAGATCCAGTTTCAGCTGTATTCTCTGCTATGCAGACAGGAAAATGGCTGTTTTCCAGAGTTCCATGATCTGATATACTGATTAGCCTAGGTCTCATTATCTTACCAAAGAGAAGATTACCTTGCTTATTTCACAGTGTTTATCCTGAGGTATTCTCTTCTATACTAGAGTAGAAAGTGGCTCTTATCTTGACCATGAAACCAGGCTTGCTTCTAAGAATGGTAAGATTTAAGTATCCATTTAGATTGAGAGTTTTTATAAAAAGATGCCCTTGAGGATCTGTCAGCAAGAGCAAGCAATGCAGAAGTACTTTCTGGAAATGGGGGAAAATGGCTTATCTCTGCAGATACTTCTTGTTACTAAACCAGATTTCAGCACTGGGTAGACAAGAATGGCATGTCTGGATTTCTGGGGGAGTTCTGAAACATTACGTTATCCTCTATTAAAATTCTCAGCTATCATTATCAGAGCACGGTGAGAGCTTTTTTGAATCGTCTTTGAATTGTCTCAAAGGGATTAAAATTATGTAGAGAATCACTTTTACCACCCAAGATGCTTCAAAAGCATACAAACATATTATGCTGCAAGAGGACTGCACAACCCTATCCATTAATTCATGTCAAGGTCATAGTCCCAGTTTACATCATCTTTGGAAATCTACCAAGGGCCTATAACCTTTGTAAGACTTGAGAACTCCTTTCTCATGATTAGTGAGGGTTAGATAAACCATAGTGGAGCTCTGTTATTGATCTATCTTGTATTTGTTTTATTTACCATTTTTTTAATTCAATCCCTTTGAACCTTTAAGAATGAAATAGTATTGCTTAAGTAAAAGAAAAAGAAATGCAAGCCAAGATTGAAGAAAGAAACAGGAATATTTATAGCTCAGATAATTCTGGAATTGTTTTGTCTGGGTCAAAATGATCTACCAAAGTTTTCTTGGCAATGAAAATTCAAATGAAAAAAAAAGTTCATGTCTGATTATGTGATAGAGATAAAAAGCTAGTTTCTTCTGTCTGATAGACTTGTCCTTCCATTTCCATTCATTGTTTTGCTTGTTGATGGAATTGAAATATTCTTTCAAATGCAGTGATTATTAGGGCCCAAGGTGATTTTACTAAGAGTGATTGGACCCCTATATTTATATAGGACAGACCCAACCTTGAAACTAGATGAAAGTGATGAGGGAAGAGCTTGGCTGAAGCCTGAAATAATGTGGAGGCATTCAAGGCCAGATTGGATGGGGCCCTCGGCAGCCTGAGCTGGTGGGTGACAGCCTGCCCATGACAGGGGGTTGGGACTGGGTGGGCTGTGAGATACCTTCCAATGAAAGCCATTCTGTGTTTGTATGATTCCATGATTCTATGACTTGGCTTTGGGCAATGTCTATAATAGTCAGAATTCTCCTACTTGGTCTTATGGACTGAGTCATGTTTGTGAAAAAGGAGAGTGGTTTAAAAGGAATTTATCCACTGAGAATGAATTATACTCTGTGTGCACATGAGCTGCACAAGGACAACAACTAAGATTTACTTATGTTTCCATCCATTAGTAAGACTTAGAAAGGACCTAGTTGTGTACAGGTACATAAGCCATTCTACCAGGGTGACTTTCCCTTTAGAGAAATTAAGTAGATGAACTGTTCAAGAAAAATATCAGGTCACCTGGCTTTCCTTTGTTATTCTAAAGAAAGGGTTAAGTCTGGAGTAGAGTGGGTGGCTTTGCAGTGTACAACATAAAGTTTTCTTCAATTACTGTAAATTTGTCTTCAGAATATTATCTTTTCAATAAGAAGTACTTCCGCACTTCATTAAGATGCAGAATTATCAATTCTGTCTCAAAGAAGCCATATAAGTGAAGCCTTCCAAATAACGAAGAGAAAACCACATTTTATTGAGTCTTCTAAAAATAGCTTGGGCTTGAAAGTTGGGACTAAAAGGCTGGAAGAGAGACAAACCAGGGGAGATCTTAATAAAGACTTAATAGGAACTTTGGTATAATTTGAATAAATTGTATCAACTCCATTGGACTATAAACTGGGGGATCAGACTTACACAGACACTACATAGATATTCTAAAGAAGAGAAAATTTATGTCTTCTGTGTTTTGTCCCAGACTGTTGCTAACATCATGGAGCTAATTACATGAATATTATAAGCCTCCTCTAACCTAAAGGAAAAGGATAATTGAATTACAGATTTTGGCCTATTTGTCTTCAACTGGCAAAAGATACTGTTAAGTCCTGACAAAAGTTCTGCATTGACATTAAAGATAAATGACCAGAAGTGTCCTTTTAGAAAGGCTAAGAATTTCATGACAGGAGGACTTCAGAATATTCTGTCGGAGTGTCTCTTTGAATTGGGAATGTATTTATTGTCTATGATAAGTTCCAGGTGAAATCTGTTCAGATCACAAGTAAAAGGTTTTCCTTTTATAACTCACTAAGAATCTTATAAAACTCATCACAAAATCTAAAATACTGGCTATGATCTTTCTGGTTCCAGGCTTTGCAATAAGAACTGTGGAGTCAAAATTTAGGTAAGAGATTGTATAGCATGGACAGGAATAGGGAAGAGAAACAATTTTTTAAAGACTATGGTTAGGATATCAGATGCTGCTTAGAGAGAAAGAGTAGGTCTCTTGTGTACATAAAAAAAATATCTATATATATTTTTTTTAAATCACAGAATCACCAAGGTTGGAAAAGATCTACAAGATCATCCAGTCCAACCATCCACCTATCACCAATAGTTCTCGCTAAGCCATGTCCCTCAAAACAACATCCCAACGTTTGTTGAACGCCTCCAGGGAAAGTGGAGGTCCACCAATACCCTAGGCAGCCCATTCCAATGCCTGACCACTCTTTCAGAGAAGTAGTATTTCCTAACGTCCAGCCTGAATCTCCCCTGGCACATCTTGAAGCCATTCCCTCTAGTACTATCACCAGTTACACAAGAGAAGAGGCCAACTCCCAGCTCACTACAACCTCCCTTCAGGTAGTTATAGAGAACAATATGGTCTCCCCTGACCCTCCTCTTCCCCAGCTCCTCATAAGACCTGTACTCCAGGCCCCTCACCAGCTTTGTTGCCCTTCTTTGAACCCGCTCCAGGGCCTCCATGTCTTTCTTGCAGTGAAGGGCCCACAGTACTCAAGGTGTGTTCTCACCAGAGCTGAGTACAGGGGGACAATCACTTCCCTGTTCCTGCTGGCAACACTGTTTCTGATACAAGCCAGGAGAACATACAGAGCATTACATATCATTCTGTTATCATTACGTAGCAGAACTTCAGAGTAATAGATGAATGCAGAGACAGATCTAATGGATTTTTCCTGCCAAGTCTGATAGAACAGAAAGGGTGTTATAGTGCCCAGCAGTATAGTCAACTATGTGTTGTGCTAAATTATCTAGGGGACATCATTAAAGAATACCAACTCTATGGGCTGCCCAGGCCGTGATGTTAGTTTCTGTGTTGTAGGGAAAAATGATCTGACCTTGAGGAATGAATTAGGCTTAATCCTGTGAAATGTAGCTGTCATTTCAGAATCTCAGCACCAGCCCTTGAAAACTATTTAAAAAACCTACCTGTCTTGAAAATGTTCTGTTCTAGTATGTGTGAAATGCTTAGAACTGCTAAAAACTTTTGATGCTTTCCCCCACAGAGACCTTTCAATATAAAAAGATCTGGATCTACCACCCTTCTGATACACTGAAAGATTTTCTACATTCAAATCTGTACCACATTTCTGCTGTGCATCTTCTTTTGCTGTTTCTAATTCCTGTGCAAGTAACATTCAAGGACACAACATGTTTCTTTTGAAATGTTTGTTGTTATGAGTTAAACTAATTGCTTCGTCATGGAAGTTTGGTCCTCCCAACACCGCGAAACTTCTGTCACATTCACTGTATCTTTTTCTCTGAGCTTCCAAGTTGTCTTGGATGGCAATATATATGCAAGCTACCAGAAATGGCTCAAGTACAACTGATAATTTTAAACGCTGCTCATATTGTATAGGTTCATCTTGCAAGAAGCAAGAACAAGAATACAAGTGGATATATATAATCTCTAATCTTTATTTTTAAAATCTTTAGAAAATGGTATTTATACCAAGAATTTGTAATCAAGTACTTTCCACGTTTGGAGTCGGAGCCTTTCAACAAATTTTATCTGTCGGTTTTGTTCCACATGAAAGATGCCATGGGGGATAATGAGTACAGCCCCTGGTACTTCAGATCTGGTTTTGTCACAGTTCCCAGTCTCTCTGCCTGCCTACCTGTGTGTTCATCAACATCTCTCAAAGAACTGTAATACACTGAAGCAACTTAGACTGCTTTATTCATACATATATTTATGTCACTTTGGGGAATTTAGTATCAGTTCATCTGAGGCAACTGGAGCCCGAAATATAAATAAAAAGAGAGTGCTTGTCTCGCTCCGATTTATAGGAGGGAGATGAGGTTCTTTTAATATTATATACCCGGCGTGAGATTAAGAAACAACGGTTCAAATGTTGGTCCAACCAGTTTATTATAATCCTAATCAGGGAGACGGGGAAGGGAAGGAGGGCGATAGAAAAGAGAGGAAAGAAGCAAGAATTGCGTAAAGCGGGGATAGTCACCACCAGGATCCAGCAGCGATCCCGTTGCACGACATTTCGATGGTCCGAGGTAGAAGCAGCAGGGGGGGAGAGAGAAGCAGTGTGGCCGGCCTTGGGTAGCAAGCAGGTGGCAGAAGGAAGTCGCGGAGCCGATCCAGGAGGAAGCGGCAGGACTCGGGTAGCAGGCCCAGGGGAGTCCGCCAGCACGCAGGAATTCCGTGGTGAGGGATCTGATGGCAGACACCTACCCTCATGGTTTTCGGTTCCTCCTTTTATCCTCCTTTTTCTCCTGCCTACATGACATCCCTGGGCGCTTGAGCAAGAGTCATGTGGTATCCCCCTAGATGGCCATCATCCTGAGATAAGTCCACACAAAAGACCGCTTCACAGCTATTTAGCTGCAGCTTATCTTCCTCTCTTTGCCCCTGGCCTTGTCCATCAAAGTTCTCCAGACAAAGGATTTCACAATCTTTGCCCAGGTCTTGCCTGGACTTGTACATCTATGTCCTTCAGACAAAGGATTTCACAACCTTTGCCCAGGACTTGCCTGGACTTCTATAAATCCATCTGTGTCCCCAGCAAGCTTTGAGACACTGATGTTAGCAGAATAATATCTTACAGTGCTGCACAGCTCTGCCAATGGAATTGCATGACTTGATGTTTCTCTGTAAAACTATGCATTTGATTCCCAACTGTTTTCATTATCAATGTCTATGCTAGGGAGATTTTTAAACAATACTGAGGAAATTGCCTGTGGCAGGGAAAGTGTGAGCCCATCTAAGCTAGCTATGTGACCCACAGTTTAGAAGAGGAAAAATGGACCATGGCCATGGGCCAGGAATGCCAAAAGCCGGGAAGCTTGTCTTGCACAGCTAGAAAGTAAAAAACTTGTATAACTGAGATTGCTTGGTCTTGAGAATTCTTTCTGAGAAAGATCTGCAGATGGTAGATGTTGGAAATATCCAAATAATTTTGCCAGGACGGTATCTCTGATAAAAGCAGATTTTATTCGCGATTGCAATGGTGGGCGTCCCGCAAGCAGGAGCGCACCTATGGACACAACATGACAGCCTTTATACCCTGTTTTCTCCCCCTTGCCTCCCCCTTCTCCCCTGTTTCCCCACTGGCTGGGTATTCCAGGTTCACAATCTTATCAGAGGATTTACATTTGTTATTTACTTGTTAATTTGTTTTGTTATCTGGTGTCAGTCAGTCGCCATCCTGTCGTTTCCAAGATGTCTCAGTGCTCTTCTTGTCGTATTGATATGGTGATTTGCTTCCAAGTCTTCGTTAAACAAGGATCAGCGGGGCGGGGGATGATGCCAGGCCTTCCGATGTCTCTTCAGGCGCTTCCTCGGGCATGCCATGACTTGTTCTATGGTTTTGATCTGGTGCAGGATATTCTTGCAGTGTGTATGACAAAATATACATATATACACCTATATACACCTATATACAGAGCGTGTGTCCCTGAGAAGGGTTATCTAGACGATATCTAGGGTTATCTAGACGATAAGTGACGTAAACTATCAGAGATCTTCCCCAAGTTAAGCAGAAAGACTCCCAGAAAGAACTATGACAGTGGAGATCATGAAATAAAAATATATATATTATCCAATTCTAATGCAGAAACAACATTTGATTCCCACAGTAGAGTTGCCCATAGTATGGGAATCCCTAAAGAAAAGCTAACAAGTTTGGCTGTCTTTGTTACACATAAACAAAACAAAACAAAGGAAAAAGCATGCCTTTCTTGGCAGGGAGCAAACATGTCATTGGGTAAAAATTCTGCAGCTGTCTGACACTATAGCTGAGGAAGTTAATTATATACAAGGAGATTTCAGGATATGTCTCAGAGAGAAAGGGAGAAGGGGCCAGAGGTTTGGTCGTGGCAGTCAGCATTCCCTCAACTACAATGTGCTGAGCTTGCAGGCAGAGCCTGGGCAAATGTTCTGGCTGAAGGAATCCAGCCTGTGGCATGGGGACACGGAGTCTGTGGACATGTGCTCAGAGCTGCTGTTCTACTTGGAAACTTTATTTCTGCTAAATGAAAGAGTTTTGTTCTGGAATTTGTTATCAAGGCTAGCGCTGTTCTAGTCATTCTAAGGCGTAAACTCATATATTTAATACTGAAGTGACCAAAAACGTAAGACTGCAAAACTGAAATATTGTTTTTGTTTTCTAATTAGAAGAGAGGACACATTTCCCCCCCTGGCATGATAGTGTGGCTAAAAATCAATAAAGATCCAAGTAAATCATTCTGGACTACATTCCGTGAGTGTGAGACTCAGCTCCATCTTTATTCAGGTTTTGTACATGAATTAGTGTCTGAGGACTCACTGACACTTTAGTTAAAGGAGTCATTGGAGCCTACATGGCTCCACTACTTCAGCCAATACCAGTGGTCAGCTTAATATCTGTAGACTCCATTAATACCCATACAGCTGGTTATACACAAGCATTTCCTGTTCTAAGGTATGCTGGATGACCTTCAGTAGCTGGTCTGGATTGATTTACAGAAGGGGAGGAGATACAGTGGTCTAAGGTAACTCATAAGGGACAAATGTCACATTTCATCACAGAAGAAAAAAATAATACACTGAAATAATACAGTTCTTTCCCTTATAACAGAAGCCAAGCTACTGGGCTTGCTGATCATCAGGAGTACTGTGAGTCGTAGTGCTCAACATTTATCTGTTACCTGAACACTTTTCTAATGTATGCTGTACAGTGCACTGCTTTCTGAAATCAAGTTTGTGCTAGCCAATCCATTCGGCATCCAAAGACACAGAACAAAGATACTAGACAATTAATAACTGTCTAGTGATTGCTACATTTACTCAATATCTTCCACTCCTTCCTGGAATTTAAATACTATAGTCAGCGGTGCACTTTTTCTGTTCTGGTGGCTAACACTCATTGCTGCCATGTTTCTTAAGTGGAAAAGATCCACATCAAGATTGGACAATGTTATGGTTCTTTCTACTACCACGCACTGTGCAGGAGTTGGCAAGAAAGGCCAAATCTCCTGTCTGCTGGCTTATATCCCACAGCTGCAGGAAGTCTCAAATTTTTTACACAGAAAGAATTTCTGATTCCAAAATGATTTCCAGGAGCTCTTCAGTGTGAGAACTGTCTAAAGAACAGAAATAAAAACAGGAACAATTAGAAGAGCTGCATGGCATATGGTCACAATCTATATTCTAAGAGAAAAACAAATTACTTCTTCCCTAGTACCAGACATAGTAATTTTGAGTGCACAAAGTTTACTCTCCCTTCACATGTTTTGTCAGCATTATTTTTAGCAAGAAAATGTATGTAAAGCTCAACAACAGCATATACAAAGCAGAGACCGGCTCATGGCAGCATTTTCTTGAGGAAGTGAGTCAGAAAATTGAAGAGAAAAAGCACGACTTTTTCAAATAATGTCAGCTACCGATACAGCTTCACTTCTGTTTTTGCAGCAGAAGGGATCTTTGAACATATACGCCACAATGATCCATTTCAGGATTTGAAGTTTAGCATCCCTTATTCTGCTATCACAGTGAATTTTTAGCACTCAATTTTCCAGCCTGATCGAGCCTTTTTGGGGTTGAATCTCAGATTATCACTCTGGAAGGTTATTGACGAGCACCAGACTCACAGCAGCAACCTGCAGAGAAACTGATATTTTTTTTCCTTTTTCTTCTGTTCAGTCATTTTTGTCCAAGATATTCTTTTGTAGTTCAGCACGCACATAATTTTCTCCCGATGTGTTAAATTTCTCTCCAAAAAAGAGGCAGCAATAATACCCAAGAGGTACTCCTGTGAAGGTAGACTGTTTTCCACAAATAGAGCTGGGTTTTTAATACTAGTGTGCCGCAATATCCTAGGATGAAAGGTAGAGACATAAGAGGTAAAAAACAGTACTCAGAATACAAAAATGATCTTTCCCTACTAATTTTATTTTCTTGTTGCTTTGTGTTTAAAAGCTAAAATAATATGATAAGTAGAAAATATACAAAACAAAAGCCAAATGCTATCTGTTCTATTTAAACAAGTGGCCAATCAAATACAAACGAATGCACAAAAAAATCCATATTGTATATTACCAGTATCCATAAATAATATTTTACCTCATGTTTCCAACGCTTCCTTTTGCAACTGAGAACTGGTTTGAGGAATGCAACTCTCTATTTTTCCTTCCAGTGGTATATATATAAAATGTCTGTCTATATTGCTGTCACTTCTGTGTTTGAACTTCATGTAGATATGGTTCTAGGACTTCAGTGAGCTAAGCTGGATGCTGCTAACAAGACAGCTGTAATCAACCTGAGAATTCAGATTACGTCCAGGTTTTCCCAGGCACATATGTTTTTCATTTGAATTTATTCGCAGGTGGACTCTGAGGAAAAGTAATACATGCTTGGGCTGACTGGCAGCCTCCATAGGGCAGATGATTTTATCAGACTGCTGTTCATTTGGAGACTCTAGATGTGCTCTCAGTCACATGTCTGAGATTCTAGGCAGCTGCACGCACAATGGAGGCCAAACGCAGGTAGCCCAGCACTGTACAACTGTACAGGTTCCAGAAATCAATGGATGAATCCCTTGAACATCCTCTGCTCATGTCACCTGCACTTGCAATGGAAGTTAAATGCCTCCTGCGCACATCAAGCTCAGAAAAAGTGCATAGTAGGTCTGATTGTCATGGATGGGTTGTCTTACTTGCCTGCTCACAGTTTAGTTTGAACAGCATGTAACACTTTGATAAAATAACATGACTTTGGACTGACATAGTAGACTATCTTCTTATATTGCAGAGGTTCATGCATAATTCACTGGGAAAAGGGATAATTGCCTCTTTTCTGACAATGAACATAATGCTGAGGGAGACTTCCAGAGTCCAAGCTGCCAGAGCAAGGGCAAGAAAGGCAGCGAGTCTGCAACACTGCCAAAGCCCAGAGGGCTCCTCAGGGCAGCTGCATGCCAGCTTGCATCAGGCAGCCCACCCAGAGCTCCAGGGGAGCTTCTGCAAAAGTCATGGCAATGGAAGAAGCTATGGAAAGTTGCTGGACTGGAGAGCAAAGCTGGAGGAAAGGACTCATGCTGTGAAAATATGCTGGTTAGAGAAGGGCTTTGTTTTCAAACATTTGATTTTAATCTGTTTCACTCAGCAGATTTAAGTGCTTTATTTTTAAGATTTCCTTTTTTGTTCTAGAGACTAAAAGCCCTTTTTGTGGCACTAGTATGCTAACCTTACAGGGAGATGGGCCTTGAACAATTATCTGGAAAGCACAGCGCACCTTTATTGACATACTTATGTGTCAGTGCATGCATATTATTTTCGTTTTCACAATTCAAATCTAAGACTCCAAATCCTACTCAAGTAGTGAGGAAAATACTGAAAAGTTTTCTCATGCCAATTCTTCAGTTGGTTTAACTACCATTATCACCTCTCCTATTTTCTAGGTTTCCTTTGCAGACAGTGAAAGGGGAGGGATTGGCAAAGGCAGCTAGTCAGCCCTTAGGGCAGTCTGAAGAAGATGAGCTTAGCTGTTATCTCTGCATTTCAATTTATTCTAGAGGGAGATGAGAAAAAAGTCTTAGATTGGCCTCACTATCTGAACTGTATTTACTGAGAGCTGAAATTAGATAGGTGATGAACTTCTTAGAGATCTGCTGCATCTTTGTTAGGCAGCAGACTCAGCTGACCGCTCATACTCTTCCTTCCCCCAGTGGGATTGGGATGGGAATAAGAAGAACAAGGAAACTCATGGGTTGAGATAAAAAATGCTCAGTGACAATATAATTTGGGAAGAGAAACAACAGCCAGAGTCATAGGAGGAGTGTGAACAATGTTATTAAAGGAACATTGTTTTCAAAAGTCTGTGTACATTGTTCATGATCCCCAGCGGTGGAGAGGAGTATGCACACTAGGCTAACATGCTCATTTATGATGTATTGCATGTCTGAATGAATCAGCTAACCCCAGAGAAAAAGGTCAACAGTAATTGGGAAAGGGAGCAAAAAACTGGAGGGGAGTCTTATTAATATTATTTCGAAGAAAATGTAATTATGCGGAATGGAGTTTCTTCAACTATTCCTTTTCTGATTGTCATGATGGTAGGATAACATTACTACTTAAATGGTATGTGATGAGCTCAAAACCAAAGCAAACCTAAATAAAAACATATTTTCTCATTCATGTAGCAAACTTTTACATAAACGTTAGATTTTCTGTACTGGTTTCTATTGTGTACAATTTTATCATCTGTCCTCTTTTCCAAAATTTATAGTAAGTTCTGTACTGTTTTCACCCAAATGCACTTTTTTATTAAAGTGGTCCCATGAATTGGTTCTCTGTGGAGTTTTGGACTATATTAGCTTAATCTTACTGCTTTGTTTATTTTTCTAGCAGATACATTCATGTATCTCTGGTCTCAATTTACATGCATATTACAGTATTTTCTTGTATACTTATCTGACATTCTCTGATATTGCTTTTACCTGCATTTGAACACAGGTAATTTGGTTACACAGCTAAATGAATTTTCATGGCAACAATCCATCCTAATGACTACCTATGGGTTCCAATCCCATAGAAAATATAACATAAATGTTCTCTGTAAACATACCTGATAGTAATTTATAACATTCCAAATTGAGACAGTATAGTGGAAGTGCTAACTCATGGCTTGAACCAGTGATTGAGCACCTGGTGGGAAGGCAGAGTCAACCCAGGGGAGCTCAGGTGAATCCTAGACCGCATTTAAGTGTTGGCAGTGGAGGTGAGGGTATCTTGGTGGAGATTCTTGTCTACTTGGGGTCTTCTAAAGGTAAGCAGCTTCTTTTCTTTATTTCTTTGGCTACTGCTGTTGTGTTTAAGTAAATCCTCACTTGCTGTAGCCTATGTTTTACTGCTCTGCTGTTGTTGTGCCTTCCATCATGATGCAGATCCTCAAGTGGGTATCTAGGTTTGGAGACTTAATAATTACTGTAGTTCAGACCCGGAGTGTGTCTGAAATATGTTGGCTCTTTATAGTGTGATAAATCAGAGCTGACCCTTTGCGTTTTCCCATTTTATAATGTAAGATGTTTGTCCTCAATTCTATCATAAGGTTTTATACTCAGGAATTCTACTACATTCTACTACAAATCAACATCTATTTGTGAGTATAGTTCATATTCTGCTTAGTTCTTGCTCTACAGAACTATAGTTTCTTATGACTGCAGCAAACTTATGCTTTGGTCTTGCATGCCGTGTGATATGCAAATGTGAAAAAAAAATAGTGTACATTGAGCAGGGCAGTCTAGAGATAGCAGACAGATCACACGTTTGCAAATGCATTAAGTCTTTGACTGTATAAGTCAAACTAATTTTTAATGTTAGTCTATATGAGTTGTAAGCAGGTCATTAATGGCAAGTGAGTGAGATTTCTCTCATTCTGTAGCATTTTCTTGTATGTTGTAAGAGAAAGTGAAATAATGCTGTAGAAAATTGATTAGAAGTGAAGGAAAGCAAGAAAAACAATGCATTGAACTAGAACAGTAATCTATGGTGTGTCTCTATACAAAACTTCTCTTGGACAATATCAGATGCTGCAAGTATAAAGAAATAAAGGCCTTCAAACAGCATTATTACTGCTAGCTGTTGACAGTTAGCACTAATCACTAATTATTGTATTTGTGGTTCAAGTAGCTAGTCTCACTTAAGCTGTTCTGATCTGGAAAATCCCCTGCAGAAACCAGAGTATCTTCTCAATTTGCTCAGCTCCTGAGAAAAAATTAGTTCCTATAGCTTTCTTTTTTATTTTGCCAAAATCCATGCAGAAAACTTATTTCCTTTCATTGCTTGAAGGTTGCAATCCCTTCTCTATTTGTTGTAATATTTGTCTAGAAAGCCCTGTCTTAAAAGATGAGGTAAATGTTAAAGTGTTTTTAAACTCCTTGTTCCCAAATCTTCTGATACTTTTGCTTTGTGATATCTTACAAAAGCCTTGTCTTAGAAATCTCACTATATTCTACTTTTTCTGGCTGAATTGCAACACTCACAAATGAGATTAGAAAATGATTTGTTATTCAGGTAATTAGTTGGAATTTGAAATTGTTTAGAAGTACTTGAATTCTCGACACGTCATGAAGGGAAAAGCATTCTAAGGAATTTGAGAGAAACCCTGTCAAAGAACTGTAATGGTGACAAAGGATTTTGCATATCTGGGATAAACTTATGTGGGAATTGTTCCCAGATATCTAGCAGACTGAAAGGTGAACTAAATGAAACCAAGTTACTGCGTTGTTTTTACTCCTTGTCCTTTTTCTTGGCAACTGCTTTGCACTTATTTTTATCAGATGACACTGTACTGTAAACCAAATCATAAGTTTCTTGTCATAGATCTTCTTGATGCTGAAGTCTCCTTAGGGCTTAAGTGGTAACTTTTGGATGTTGACTCATTTGATGAATGATATCTCATGGTAGTGACTGCAGCCTCAGTAACACCTGAAGTTACATCCCGTCTCGCTACGTCTTCCTTTGTGCTGCATAGACAAAAGGAAAATCTAAGAAGGTTCTGCTCAGGCAAGGTAAAGGATGTTTTACAGTATCTCTTTCAAGAACGGTACAGTTACAAGGACAAGTGCATGTGCCTCCCATCTGGACCTGATGCTATTCTCCAATTAAAAAGCCTGTGTACAGTCTCTGAGGTCAGAGCTGCTCTGCAAAAGTGCTGCTTTTTGCCTGTATGAGGCAGATGGTGGCTATTTTCTGCCAGGCTACGATCCATTCACTAAGACAGTGGCTTTTTCATATCTACAGGCTTGTACTGCGTGAGTTCCCAGTATAGGTGTCTGCCTCTGGTGGTCAGTGTTGTCTAGCATGCTACCTAGGGCAGAATCATCAAGAGGAGAGTAGTAGAACATGATGTTGCTGCTGTGGGGTCAGGTCCTTCATTTTGGCCATAAACGTACATGCCCATTTTCTTGTCAACTGCTGCTAAACAACTGTGGTATGAGTAACTGCCTATTGTACTTTCCATTTCCCAGCATCGAGTACTTGAAATACTTAGTTACCTTTGAAATCCCTTCGAGTATGTTCGGTGATGGTCAACAAACTCAAACTCTGCAGGTAGGTGCACAGGCAAGCCTGCAAGCGATTAGCAGATTAAAAATAATAATCAAATAGGTTTTTGGTGTAGCTGTTACTGATTTTTTATTTTTTTTTAAAGGCTCTTTGTAAGCAATTCTGCTGGGCCACAGATAACATTGGGTTTATAAATATCCTTGTACTTAACAATGTTTGCTCTATTTGCTAGCAGTCTGCATACATGTAAGTTGGCAAAATCCACTTGCAAGATACTTCCAACATTTTCCACATGTAGTTGAAATCTATCCTTAATCTGACCCAATGACACTAATTCACCTATAGTTCTGGATTTCTTATTCTATTACCAAACTAAGGTGATCACAACAAAGGGAATTACAGGCAGTTAATGTACTATAACTTTTTTGAGACCATGTGCAAGGATATGTAGGGTTATTTTTCTGAGTTGCTGTTGGTTTTTTTTTACCCAGAAAGTTCTTTTATGTTTGGACATGGTGTTGTCTAGGATTGGTTCGCCTCTCTCTTAATTCATGTACCACTGGACAACATGAAGTAGAAAAGAATGTGACTTCCACATTAATCTAAGAACATGGAGAAAGCTGAAGAGTTGTGTGGTCTGAGACTTGGGTATTACTTCTGCAGCTGCTAGTTCTTAGCTTAATTGCCCACCATGTGATCTTAGCAATAGCAAATCCCAATAATCTCTATGTTAATTGATCTTTAACTGTCAGATTAATCCTGGGGATTTTCGGTATAGAAATCTATGCACATGCACAACTTAGTAACTTTATGCTGTACCATAAGTTAAAAAGATCAGGGCACGTGGGCATGGGAACTCATTAATTTGTATTGGTGAATTATTATAACCATTTTTTAATGGTGTTAATTCAATGCAATTAATGGTCTCCCACTAGTGATGACTTGGCCATGGACTGTTCCCACTGAGTACTTTGGACACTACTGATCTATCTGGGAGGATAAAAATAATTTAGTGACATGGATGTGAGTTACAGCAGTTGTTTCAGTGGTAGAGGATCGTTTGTTTAATGAATTATCATAGATGTAGCCTCAGTCCAGTGCAGTGGATATATAACACATCTGCTGGAGCAGCAGAGTGACCTGAGCAGAGTGGTATGACAGTCTTACACAGCATTTATATATAACATTAGTGTGTATGCATCTGATTTATCTAGGATGCTCAGGGGCCATGTGTATTTGCTGAGCAGATGCACATATACAGATCTGTTACACAAAGTGAATAGATAGAATAAGTTATATCTGCCTCTAGCACATGTATGATTGGTGTGAGATATCCTGTAAGCATAGATTATGTGCATGTGTACTGCGTCCCAGGCAGCCAAATGTCTTCTATCCTGAGGCAAAAGTCCAAA
The DNA here is from genome assembly GCF_905368555.1 of Meleagris gallopavo. Taxonomy (NCBI): domain Eukaryota; kingdom Metazoa; phylum Chordata; class Aves; order Galliformes; family Phasianidae; genus Meleagris; species Meleagris gallopavo. The sequence goes on from NC_139405.1 coordinate 40,712,897, forward strand.
TTTATCAGTTTCAGGTTTCTTTTACCCTGTCAACAACATTTCTAGGTCAAAACAGAGACCTGTGATAAATGCAAGCTATTGACACAATAAGTGTCTTTGCTTCCCTCCTACTCTATGCCTATGTCAAAGCTACAGAAGTAAGAGAATTCGGAATTCTGGGGCTGTTATTGGAGATCTACTGAGCTTTCAGAAACCTTCAGCAAAAAATATGGTAGCGCTCAGACCTTGTGCTCAATAGGAAGTGAAATCAGGTGCAGAGTAACTGGAACAGAATTCATAAATTTTCTTGGATGGGATTTCCTAAAATTCTGAAAGGAGTAAGTCCTCAATTCCCATTAAAACCTGTGAAAAACTGAGAATCATTTAACTTATCTCAAGAACTCTTAAAAATGTTATTTTCAATCTTTATAGCTTTGTAGGCAATGTTTTGTGGCGTAAATGCAGTATTATTTCACTGCATAGATATAGGTATTATGTAAAGATTGTAAACCTCTATCCAGTATTGTATTACTGAGCTGTTTGCTGTCTTTGTCACAAGTGTTTATGGGAAACATAAGATAAAGCATACACAGTGTAATGGTAAGGGTACTGGAAAAAATTGTCACAGTAGCTGCTGCCAAATGCTTTCTTTGAAAACAATCTACTGCAAGCTTAATGAGACTTACTGCCTTTAAAATTTATTTCAAGTCTTTAGTGTTTTCCTCTCAGCTAGTTATGTATAAAAATGATGAGCCAAGTAATCTCTATATGAAAATAGACAGAAAGATGTGCCTGAAAAATACTTAAGTAGTAAACGTCTAATTGTTGTAAATGACATGCCCAGCAAATGTTCAGTTATAGTCTCAGCCTCATTAATAATGAACCCCATTACATTTGTGTTACATAAGATCTTTTTCTGTCGTCTTATTTTTTTTTTTATCGAGGATTCTTCTGCACATATGTGTATCCATCTGTCCAACCACATCCTAAGGGACCCAGGGAGTGAGAGAATGAGAGACTGTTTTATGTCTGTGTAAGCAGTTGTTCCACATCTACTCTTCTCTGTACCGCACTGTAACTAAAAACCTATTCATTTAAGTTTTCAAGTATATATTTCAAGCTGCGTTCACCAGGAATGAATCTCCTTTCCTTTTCTTGACCACATTCTTGCAGGGCTCTTGAAGCCTGAGCACTGAGTTCAGGCTTGGCAGGTCCCCACCCCCTTCCAAAGCCTAGGTTTAAGCCATATTTGGGTTCTTTTGTGGTGATGTTTGCAATCTAGCAGGGAAGTTCAAGAGAGGATAGATGAGCCTTAACACTGTTTAGATCAGCCTCCATTTCAGAGCTGAAAGGTGACAAAAAGTGCAAAAGTGAAGTTGGTCCAGGAAGGTTTTAAACAGCAAGCCATAAATCATCCTTTTCTTCCCTTTTTTTCCACTCCTTCCCCCTTCTCAAGAGAAGGCATTTCCAGTAAAAGCTAAATTTGTCTCAAAAATTGGCTCAATTCTTTTCAGCACTGCTGCTAAGCTTTGCTGCTAAGAAGGACCCCTAGTGTTTTTGCTGGAGTTTCATTCTTTTCTAGCTTAGGTATTTTTATGTATTTTATATATGTATGAAACTATATAATTATGTACGTTATATAGATGCATATGATACACAGTGCAGGGAAAAACTTCCCTGCTGTGTGACTCAAAGCATGCATGCTTATCTGTTCCTATGTCCACAGGGCTGGCTGTTCCTAAAGGCATACTGTGCAGCATGGGGAAAGCCAGCTTTATAACCAAGTAATGACTGTAGATGCTGTATTTTGACCTTTTGTGAGGAAAGTGTTCCAAATTTCCAGCTCAAAATGTTTTAGTAATGTACACTGAAAACACTTGGGTTGAGATTTAGGTATAAATTTTTCAAAATTAGACAAGGAAAATAAAATAGCTCACTTAATTCAGACAATTGGTTCATATAAATTTTCATATTATGTCATCTTCTGCCTGTGTACTACTCTCAATATCTCCCTCCCCTTGTTTTGCAGTCTGAGGGGTTGTGTTTAATGGCTTTCATCCACAGCAGACTTTGTGTCCTAATTTAGATGGGAACTCTCTCTCCAATGTCTTGATATGTCAGTAGTTTTCTTTAGATGAAAAGCCTATCTTTCTAATCAAAAGTAGTGCCTGCTTCTGGACAACTACAAAAATTCTAATCTTAAAGGTAAGTTTTCAAACTGTAAATTTTCATCTCATGAACTGGAAGAAGGATATCTTTTTCATTAACTACTAGCAGGATTGTCTCTTTTATTAGGTTGTCAGTTTAAAATAAAAAAAAGCATATGATGAACTGAAATTTCCATGTAATATCTTCCACAGCAGAGCTGTACTACACACATTTTAGAAATTATCCACAATCAGACTCTTGGCCAGAAGATTCTTTCTAAAGATGTTTCACTAAATGCCTCCTTGTCTCCAGATCAAGAATTCTTTCAACAGAAAAAAGTTCATTGTCAGTTTGCTGATGACACTAATTAAATAAATAAGCATGCAAGTGAATAATTCATACCCAGTAAAAAGTATCTTAATTGCACAACAGAAATGTTTTGTTGTTCGTTATTCTAGTAAACAATGACCTTCTGCAACATAAGGTCATAACTAAACTATTTTTTTCTTAAATCCGTACACATAAACATAAACAGTTTCACTGGAGCTCTTTAAAGAAAGTCTAAATCACACTGCTGGAAAAGTAAGTACATAGTGTAAACCAATATAAGATAGTGACAATACACTAACTTTTGTGGGTTTATTGCAATGCTTTCTATGTGTAAAATGTCTCAGTAATCTCTAGATCTTTTTGTCTTCTGAAAGTTCTTCCTCTTCCCATGTCTATAAACTCAAGAATCATAAAAACAAATGGGGGGGCGGGGGAGAAGCCCTTCTAGTCAAGAGTTATTCTTGACTGACTATATGAGCTGTACGCTCTTTCATTAAGGCAGGACCTGAGGGGGGAAAAAAATGATAATAAAGAAATCTTCTGGCTTGTAAGAAAATGGACAAGAAACAAGAATAATTACATGTCTAGCTAAGTATGACATGTGAGCAAAATATTTCTTTACCCTGTTGACAGGAGATAGTTAGATCACCTGCATCGCTTTTGGAATTAACTTGCTTATGTCTTACTGAGAACAAAGTAAATAGAGTTCCTAATATTTTCATGAATGCAGCATGTCAGTGAGACAGCATTCTCTATGAGATTAGGTTTTTTTCTGCAAAACAAAACCCAGCTGACGATAGTTTGGTTTCTTATTCTGTTAGCTATAGGTGTAAAAACTGTAGTCAAATATTTTATGCATCTCTGTTCTACTAATAAAAATGCATCTATGGACATGTTTAATCTGCAGTCCTGAGATTTGAGCAAGTACTTAAAGCTGTACATGTGATGTGACTGAGCAAATTAGCCATTTACCTTTTGTTTTCAGGGGAAGATTAGTACCACTACAACTTTGGAATGCTGAGCTAATTGCATTACTAACCCTTATATCTCTGGAACTTTGTCTCATTGGTTAAGTATATACTAGTAAGCTGAATGATACCAGGAAATGTTCCCTGGTCTTGTGGCTAGTGATATACTCTGTTCGCATCCTTACAGAAAAACTCTTGAAATCTGAGACTGTGTGTCTGAATCCAAACTGGAAACTGGCTCCTGCTAATGCCCATTTTATGAGTAAGAATGGAGGAGAATATGAATGCACCCAGGTCAAACTGGCTGAATTCGGAGGGTTGTTAAAAGATTAACAAATCAAAAGCCTGTTTCACTGTCCAGAATTACTCCCTAGATGTCTTTAGTTCATGAGTATAGTCACAATCATCATAACCACAACTTTTCTGTAGGATTTCTTAGCAAAATGAGCAATGGGCACACAAAGGGTGAAAGTTTCTTTGTGAGGAAAAACCAGGCTATTTGTTTTCAAATCCAGGTGTTAGATGAACTGCTGATCTCCTCTGTTTATTGGAGTAATTGTTGAAAGTGTGCTAGGAATTTCTAACAGAGATAAATATTTGAGAGATGACTGATATTGAAAACTGCAAATCTAATGCAGAACTATTAATTATTTTTTGCAAAAATAGTTGAATAGTTCTGCCTGGTTATTGAAAGTTCAACACTTTGTTGGTAAAGATGCTTCGAAAATCCTAAAGTCTCTAGCTATGTGTAATATAGAAACTATCAATGAGTCAGAAGGAAATAGAGGCTTTGAGGATTTTTCACTTCCCCCAAAGCAACAAACATCAGCTACTGCCAGAGACCTAGTTCCGTTCATAATGGAAGCATATCTGGTCTAGTTTAATAAATCCTATATCCTTCAAGTAATACCTTAAACAATTATCTACATTCTTGAATTGTTTCATTACAATATCACATCTCATTTCCCTTTCCATCTCTCAGAAATAAAGTGATCAAGCAGTTGATCTCACAGAAATATGCATAATGGAACATGGCTATGCATTTTCCTGTTAATGAGGTTAGAAATTGAAGGTAAGAAAGTGATGCTTCTGTTTGTTAGCAGTACTCTGCCATACTACCATTTGAGATATACTTAGCAAGTAGAGAAGGGACTTTGCTTTGGGAAGTAATGTCATATGAAAAATGAGAGCTGGAAAAAGCATGAAGAAAACAGGTCATTTCATCAATTTAACTTAGACCACGAAAAGTATCTGCTTCAGATAGAGGAGTCTGAAATATAAAACCTGAAACAATAATATAAGTGCTCTGAAAAATAGAGGATAAAGAAAGCCAATAGCTTTCATTTTTCTAAAGAGCTCATGGTTTTGGATAGCTTAAAATACCTCAACTTGCTCTTGGAAGGCTAGAACACAAAGGGATAGCATAAGAGGAACAGAAGCTGTTATAAGACTAATGAACACTATTTGACCAAGGTATTGTATAACTTACAAAACTAAAATCATGTGGGCTTTGTCCTTTACCTACTGTTTGCAGATTTTTTTGAATGTGATCAGTGTTTCAATTTTTTTTTTTTTTTTTTAAGAAACCGAAGTGCTTTCTCTGTTTTTCACATTAAATGAAGTTAAATCATTTCACTTTCCATCAATGCTCTGTGCTTTCAGCTTATCCTTTTCCAAATTTACTTTTCAGGAAGAAAGTTCTTTCTGACTTTTGGAGCCTTCTAAAATTTCTTTTCTTTGAGCTTAATTTTTCCAGATGGCAAAGATTTTAAAACATCCAGTTGTATAGTGATCTGATCAATGTTTTAGTAGTAGTTAAAAATGTTGACATAATATGTAGAGAGAATACATGATGGCTTGTGGAGATACAAAGATTTTATTGGCATTACTTGTGCTGGCTGCATTACTCACATGTAGTGAAGTCATGAGCATGTGTTGTTATCTCTATTATTTATTTAGTGCCAAAAACGTGCTCAGCAGCACCTTGTTATGAATATAATAAAAGCTTTTTACAACATGGTCTATCATGTATTTACATTAGTCTCAACGTATGAAATATTTCATAATACACTGTAGAGTCTTAAATTCATGTTGGTTTTATTTTCCAACCTCCTTCTCCCTCTAAATTCTAGCTTCTCTTTCCCACCCCCCTGCCCCCCGATCTCTGTCTCACATTCACATTCAAAATTTAATTTTGCAGTGTTAACCACCAGTGCCAGTACTTTGCCATTTGCCTGGTATAAACACTGATACTACTTGCTGTAAAGCTGGGAATCCAGAAATCCACTGATAATGACCAAGTATTTCTAGCACTGAAATAACTTTTAACTCATGCTTCAGAGCAGAAAATGTCTTATAGTAGAGTTTGGAGGGAAGAAAGATGATTTTCCTATTTAAATTTAATAAAAAGAGGGGAATAAATGTGCCAGGGTTTTTCTTAGGTAAAAAAGGAGGCATTTGCTATCCTAGTGGCTGAGCAACATCTGGGAAATCATCAGATGCGTCTGAGCTTAGTGCAAGGCAAAGGATGACAATTGGGAAGGGAAATGCTGCCTCTGAACTTTGGGTAGGAGCAAGCAAGTTCAGTTGTGATGAAATCCACACCATAGGTGAACAGTTAATTGAAGAAGAAACTTGACCACAACAACCTGCGTGTAGCATTCCTGATACTTGCAGCCCTGCCTTCAGTCAGTGGCTCTGGGAGTCCTCTGAATGCACACATGAACCTTATTTCATTTAAGCTTTATTATTTAAGCATAAGGGCTATTATTTCTGTGAACATCTTCCTTCTGACCATTTTCTGTTCCATTAATAACCAGTAGCTTGGTGAAGTGTGAAAAAACTAGTGGAAACTTAGCGTATGTGAAAAAGAAATCTCCGGCAGCTTTTGTGTGTCTAAAGTGCAACTGCCTAAAAAGTATTCTCAGTTACCAGTAAAGCTGTGGGGGCTTTGCCTTCCTTTAAGAAATTTTGACAGTTTTGCAGCAGCGAAGTGTTCAGTCTGTCCACCTTCAATTTCAGTAGCTCTGTTTTCAGGTGAATGGCACTTGCTTGTGATCATGAATGAGCCTTTCTCCTTCTTAAGTTTTTGGTATTTATGAAAATTGACTGACTAGGAGAAAAAAACAATTTGGCACATGTAGCTATCTGAATAATGCAGCAGTAATGTTAAAATTCACTAAGTGTACTAAGAATTCAGCATGTTATTTTACATGGTAATATTTTTTTCCTTATTCTAATAAGAAGAGTAGTAACTTGCAACTTGTCTACTTCATAACCCTTAATCCTAAAGTTAAAGGGAATATTTGACATCATCTTTTCTGACCTTTGTTACAACCACACCACAAAGCTTCCCTAAATTGAAGTATGCTTAAAGTAAAGCATATCTGTGCCTCTCACTTTCTCTCTGCTCTATGCTCATTCACTCATAATTCAAACGTTGAGACTGGCGAAAAGAGATATAATCCATGGCTTATTGAAGTAATTTTTTCCAGTGAAAAGATCTTTCACTGTCAAAAACATGTGCCTAACGTCTTCTGAATTAGTCATGCAACAGCTCCTAGCCATAGGATCTTGCCATAACTTTGTATTCTAGGCTGAAAACCCAACTCATTGTTGAAATTTTACTGCCATGAAGGTGCTTATTTACAGGCTGTGGTCGAATTTTTTTAGTGAGCTAAATAAATAGAGTTTCAGAAACCCTTGGCTAGGAGGCATAATATTCAGTCACTTACAGTACAGAATATGTCAGTCACATATTCGTTCCCTGACAGTAACAATATTCAGTACTTTAATCATTTTTTTTTTTTATGGCACTTCTCTAAATTTTCACCCTTCTTGAACCTTGATCCTCAGAGAAAACAGTATTGCAGGAGTTGCTGCCTCAGGTCCAGATTCAGGCCTACGGCAGAGGTTTATCCTCTCCTATTCCTGGATGATGGGCTGCTGCATCTGTGTGGGAGGTAGTATTTGTCTGCTAAGAAAAATATTCGTAGAATGGCCTGGGTTGAAACGGACAATAATGATAATCTAGTTTCAACCCCCATGCCACAGGCAGATTCTTCGAAAGGCTTGTCTTAACTGTGAATCTGTGACTTCCTTTTAACCAACCTAAAGAGATTAAATCTTAATCTTGGCCTTTGAACCTAAACAGTGTGAACGTCATTCCCTTCCACATCTCCAATCTCTTGTTATGCAATAAAAAATGAACACTATATTCTATCCATATGTCTTAAAACTCAGTTAAATGACTGCATCCCACCATTAAATCCACTCAATGCTATTGTGAGGGTAGGTAGCATTTAGCAATCCAAAAAGCCTGCCTGAAGCAAATTGTATTGCACTTAAAACGTGAGCCTCTGTGATCACTTCTGAAACACTATGCAAGTGCTGGCCTACAGTTTTCACACTGCATACACACAGCAGGCATCCTCCTTGTAGTAATAAATCTGTTTGCACTTCCAACAGTGTCTTCAGTACTCATCTCTACAGGGTCTAGCAAATCATGCGCTATATGAAAGGACTCAAATTGCTTATTTGGTTCTGTTTTGTTGATCTAAGTTCCAAGATAGAAATTGTTCTTCATGGATTTTGGGAGGGGGGGAAAAAAAACAAGACATCCTCTGATTGCATGTAAATTGCTTGTTCTACTCACAACTACAAAATGTGTAGTAATTAAATGTTTATTTGGGTAGCTATTTGACATCTCTTAAGGACTGCTTCATCCTCAGTATTAATCTAAGTTACTCATAACGGTTATATTTGTTGCTGGAGCTGAATAGAGGTGCATTTGATAATGTTTGGCATTCACTTTAGTCTGTATGTGTTCATTTTTTTTTCTCAATTACAGTTGTGATGTGCTGAAGGCTGCTTTGTTTATCAGCATCTTATGATATATGATTTTCCACCAAGAGGCCCACACTTAAATCAGGGGGACATTGGACGTTTGCCTTGCTAGTTCTCACCAAATCTGAGAGAATGGAAGAGTTGAGAGGACCAGCATGACACTTCTGGTTCCTTATGAGATATAGAGCTTAAGAAGCTCCATTAATCATAGTGTGGGACTGCTTGGACTTTTAGTTTCAGATAATACACATTATCTGATTGCAGTGGCTCTGACTACAAAAATTACGTTTTAATTACTTGAGTCAATATATAGTTTCAGAGTGAATGATTGTGGAGAGGCCTAAAATAGCATGCTAGACTTGAATCTCTCCCACAGAATTTTAAGTAGTTTGGATATGATTCTACATTAACACAAGGTCAATGCATCAGCATGAGACTCTTGTGTCAGAGTTTAAAGCAGATCAAGCTAGAATCATCAGCAATAGCATGCACATGTGTATCTCCACTTAATCCTGGTTTAATGAACTTTACATTTTGCATCTGTGTTGGGGGGAAAAGAGAGACCTCTTAAATTCGTTGTTATTTGTATGTCTTTCAGTCCACTATGATCACCAGAGAAATATTAATGATATGTAGTTTTAATCATAAAGCTATAAGCAAATCACTTCAAATTTGTGACTCAAATAGTAGAATCTCAATCATACTTTTGAAGTCCTCTGTAATATAATACTAAGTATTTGCATAAAATGACTAATTTTCATTCACTTCATGAAGAGAATAGTTGTCCGTGCATTTTTGAATAAAAGTTTTTGTGTATTGAAATACTGACTTTTGCGTGAAATTTATGAAGTTGATAGTGTTTAAGAACAGTACCTAGGCAGCAATTCTTGAATCACCAGAAATACCTATAAGATACTCCGATAGTATATTCAGTTCTCACCAAAGCCTGCTTGGAAATTGCTTAATCTTTGCATTGTGTTTGGGAAATCCCCAGGAGCTTAGCTTAGCTCACTGCAACTGATGTCTAGTTTTGTGTGATGTGTACTGGTAAACACATGCTGTGTTGTACTCCAGCGTGGCCAGCATGTATCATTCTTTTGGAGGACATGGGAAGTCCCTCTCCTTAAATGTTGACTGAACTGCCCATGCCAGAAAAAAGGGGGGGAAAAAGCTTTATCTCAGGAAGCTGGTACATTACCCTACTTCTGGGGAAGGTACTGTTTCTATAATAAAAGAGGGGGACTGGGGTAAGAGACATTTCTACACATCTTTTTAGAGGCTATTACATTTAATAGTGATTTGAAAACTACACTGTTTTCTTATCTGTACAATTTAAACATACACACTACCAAGTCCTAAAGGGTCAATCTTTACTTGAAATTGATTGACTTGTTATTTAAAGTGCTTTTTAGGTAGATTTTTAATACATCGGGAATGGCTTAATGGAATTTTTAAGCAAAATATACTTAACATACCAAGTCACTTCAGACTTGAGAGGTTTACACATCCAGTGTTCAGTTCTTACTTGGACAAGTTATGCTTTGAACTGTTAGCATCATCTTTATCTAGCAGAAACCTTGTTCTTATTTGGCAAGATGTTTACTGCACACAGATAAAGGTAGTGTTTATATTGTACACAGTTCTAAGAATTTTTGCTGTGTTTAGAGGAGTCATTTTCAGCTTCTATGAGTGTTAATAGCTGACACTGTTTTCCAACTATTTCCTGCTGTCTGGCAATACTTTTATTGCAGGTCATGTGACTTGGCTTCTACTGAGGCAGTTTTCCTGGACTAATTTAATTGCTGTTGTTACTGTTATGAAATAAGCTTTGACTAACCCATGGATGTCCAACCTTGTTGCTTGCCTGGGCTACACTGAGTGAACAAGAATTGTCTTGGGATGTATGTAAGGAATGAAACTTTTATAATACATTTTTTTAATTAAAATATTTTTAAAAAGCAACAAAAACATAAACTAGTAGGATACTTGACCTTGTGTAACTAATGCATGAATGTCTGGTTCAGTGGAAGTAGCTGCAATTTGAAGTGAGTTCTCAAAGTGTTTGTCAGATTTTTGATGAAATTTGCTTCTTCCTGTGCTTAATCTTCGACAATTTTTCACCAAATGTATGTACTTCCAAAAACTGATGACATGACTGACATGGTTGTGAAAATAATTTTATCTGTTAACATAGATCTTAAAATCTGGCAAAAATAAATGACCAAATATTTTCTAAATTGAATATCTGATTGCAACTCTGTAAATTACCAGCAAATTTTTGAATGGAATGTATTTATATTAACTGGAAATGAAGTTGCAAATGTACAAAAATACTCTTTAGAAATCTTGAAACCTTTTCTCAAATAGGCTGCATTTTTTTTTTGTTGTTTACAGGATTGTGAAATCTTGAAACCTATTCTCATATAAGCTGCATATTTTTTTTTGCTGTTTACAGGATTGTGTTTAGTTAATGCAATGAAATGCATAAAATTACTTGCTATTACTTGAACTCCCTATAATTAAGGGTTCATTTCAAATGCTGTTATGGTTTAAAACATAACACAGATAAGATTATTTTTCACTTGAAGATGCATGTTTAACTAATTTTGATGAGAAGTCAAATCCACCGGAAGTGCTAAAGCTATGAGCCATCTTTCTTTTACAACGTATGGCACAAATTTTAATTTTGATTCCATAAATTACTTGGTTTCATTTTGAAAATCATAAAATCTTCTTAGAATTTTACTCTAGCTTACGTACGTTCTTTCAGAAAAGTAAAATGATCCCAAAATCAGCATCCAGAACTTCTAAGGAACTCCTGGACTTGGAAATTATTCAAATTATTTGTTGGACTTTATGATATTCACACCTCAGATGGCTTGCATTACATTACCAATTTTTTTTAATATTTCACAGAAACTTTCTTAACATTCTTAGAATGTATTGAAATTCACTTGGGGGAGAGTGATGTAGCAGTGGAGAGCTTATGGGTGAGAATCAAGGGGCAGGCTGGTAAGGGTGACACTGTTGTGGGGGTGTACTACAGGCCCCCTGATCAGGATGAGGAGGCTGATGAGGCCTTCCAAAAGCAACTGGATATAGCGTCACGTTCCCAGGCACTGGTGCTTATGGGGGACTTCAATTATCCAGATATTTGCTGGACGACCAACATGGCCAGGCACGCACGGTCCAGACGGTTCTTGCAGTGTGTTGAAGACAACTTTCTGATGCAGGTGGTGGAGGAACCGACGCGGGGAGGGGTGTTACTGGACCTTATTTTCACCAACAGGGATGGACTTGTTAAGGAAGTAAAGGTAGGGGGCAGTTTGGGTTGTAGTGATCATGAGATGGTGGAGTTCAAGATCCTGAGCGGAAGAAGCAAAGCAATAAGTAGGATTGCTACCCTGGACTTTAGGAGAGCCAACTTCGATCTCTTCCGGGACCTACTTGGAGCTATCCCGTGGGCTCGGGTGTTAGAAGGTAAGGGGGCCTCTGAGAGCTGGTCAGCATTTAAACAGCTCTTCTTCCAAGCTCAGGATCGGTGCGTCCCTGTGAGCAAGAAATCTGGAAAAGGTGGCAGGAGACCTTTGTGGATGAGCAAGGAGCTCATGCGCAAGCTCAAAGGAAAGAAGAAAGTCCATGAAATGTGGAAAAAGGGTCTGATCACTTGGGAAGAATATAGGAATGTAGTCAGGGCCTGCAGGGATGCAACGAGGAAGGCTAAAGCCCGTCTGGAATTGAATCTAGCTAAAGTGATAAAGGATAATAAAAAAGGCTTCTTCAAGTATGTTAATAGCAAAAGGAAAACTAGGGAAAATGTGGGCCCCTTACTAAGTGAGGGGGGGGTCCTCGTAACGGGGGATGCTGAGAAGGCAGAGATACTGAATGCCTTCTTTACTTCTGTCTTCAGTGAAAAGGCTCCCCTGCAGGAATCCCACACCCTGGAGGTTAGTGAGAGGGTCTGGGGAATGGGAGACTTCCCTTTAGTCAGGAAAGAGGACGTGTGTGAGCGCCTAGGCAGTACTAAGGTCCACAAGTCCATGGGACCTGATGGGGTGCATCCACGTGTGCTGAGGGAGCTGGCGGAGGTCATTGCCGAACCGCTCTCCATCATTTTTGAGAGGTCCTGGACAACAGGGGAGGTCCCTGAAGACTGGAGGATAGCCAATGTCACTCCGGTCTTCAAAAAGGGCAAGAAGGAAGATCTGGGTAATTATAGGCCTGTCAGCCTCACCTCCGTCCCTGGAAAGGTGATGGAACAGCTTGTGCTGGATACCATCTCCAGACAACTGGGAGAAAAGGAGGTTATCAGGAGTAGTCAGCATGGGTTCACCAAGGGGAGGTCGTGCTCGACCAACTTGGTGGCCTTCTATGATGCTGTCACATGCTGGGTGGATGGGGGAAGAGCGGTAGATGTAATCTACCTTGATTTTAGAAAGGCGTTTGATACTGTCTCCCACGACATCCTTATAACAAAGCTGAGGAAGTGTGGGATAGACGAGTGGACAGTGAGGTGGGTTGAGAACTGGCTGACTGGCAGAGCGCAGAGGGTCGTCGTTGGTGGTGCAGAGTCTGGCTGGAGACCTGTAACCAGTGGTGTCCCCCAGGGGTCTGTGCTGGGTCCGGTCTTGTTCAACATCTTCATCAATGACCTTGATGAGGGGATAGTGGCCACCCTCAGCAAGTTTGCTGATGATACGAAGTTGGGAGGATTGGCTGACACGCCTGAAGGCTGTGCTGCCATTCAGCGAGACCTGGACAGGCTGGAGAGCTGGGCAGTAAGAAACCAGATGAGGTTCAACACAAGCAAGTGTAGGGTCTTACACCTAGGGAGGAATAATTGCATGCACCAATACAGGCTGGGGGATGAGCTGCTGGAGAGGAGCTCTGCAGAGAGGGACCTGGGCGTCCTGGTGGACGGCAGGTTGGCCATGAGCCAGCAGTGTGCCCTCGTGGCCAAAAAGGCCAATGGCATTCTGGGGTGCATTAAGAAGAGCGTGTCCAGCAGGTCGAGGGAGGTGATCCTCCCCCTCTACTCTGCCCTGGTAAGGCCTCATCTGGAGTACTGTGTCCAGTTCTGGGCTCCCCAGTACAAAAAAGACAGGGATCTCTTGGAAAGAGTCCAGCGGAGGGCCACAAAGATGGTGAAGGGCCTGGAGCATCTCCCCTATGAAGAAAGGCTAAGTAAACTGGGTCTGTTTAGCCTTGAGAAAAGAAGACTGAGAGGGGACCTGATCCAGGTTTATAAATATCTGAGGTGTGGCGGCCATAGTGGTGAGGCCAGTCTCTTTTCAGTGGTACGTGGAGACAGGACGAGGGGAAACGGACATAAGCTGCAGCACAGGAAGTTTCGCACGAATGTGCGTAAGAACTTCTTCACGGTGAGGGTGACGGAGCACTGGAACAGGCTGCCCAGGGAGGTTGTGGAGTCTCCTTCTCTGGAGATATTCAAGTCTCGCCTGGACGCCTACCTGTGCGACCTGGTGTAGGGAACCTGCTTTGGCAGGGGGTTGGTCTCGATGATCTCTAGAGGTCCCTTCCAACCCCTACAATTCTGTGATTCTGTGATTCTGTGATATGATGCACTGATATTTCATCAAACATGAGTTGCTGGCATCCACTGCATTGTATTCTATTAATTTTACAGGGTCTCCTTTTTTTTTTTTTTTTTTTTTTTTTAAACCAGCCATCAGAATTGTGTCATCAGTGTGCCCAGAGGGGTTGTGGACACCCATCCCTCGAGGCATTCGAGGCCGGGCTAGGTGTGTCTCTGAGCAGCCTGGTCTAGAGGTTGGCAATCTTGCCCATGGTGGGGGTGTTGAAGCTAAATGAACATTGTGGTCCTTTCTATGGTGTAGTAAAGTGTGTGCTGAAAGCAAGTGTGGGTGTACTGTACTTAGAAAGCCAACAGCTTGAATCAAACAGTAAGATATAAGATGGCCTTGATGGCAGGCATGACTTGATCAAGTAATTTTAAATAGATTATTAATGCTTTTATACTGGAAATTAGTAGAAAGTTTCCAGCCTCTGAAGAGGGATGTACTGCTGTCCTGGGGTGCGAGGAACAAAGATACTTTTAATATGGAATTTAGTAAGTGTTGTGAAAAGTCTTAGTTCTCCAGTTCTTTTATGTAAGAAATTAAATCTGATTGAGAATTGAAATGCTACAACATCTTGTACTCAGTAGATTCTATTCTTTGGGGCTATCACTGTACAGGTTTCCTTTCAACTTGTTGTTTACATAGTTTGATTATGTGCTGTTTGTTTTCCTTGGCTGCTGTGCCAGTGGAATTACAATATGTAGAGCAGCCATAGTATTTTACTGACATCGAAATTCCCCACTGCGCTTGGCTTTAGGATAGTGGATTCAACTGCATACTTAAAATTATTATTATTATTAAATTCCGGGTCACAAGGTTGGTGATTGGTGTTCTGGTTTTTTGCTTTTTTTTTTTTTTTTTTCTTTTGCTCCACACAAGATTGGAAATGTTAATTGAGGATTTTGGAAGAGAGGAGTGAAGGTTGTCCTATTTGATGCATGGGAACATGTCAGGTTATTGAGATCAGTTTTGTTTATTTTTTCATTTTAGGTTTTTTTTTTTTTTAGTATTACTTAGTGTGCACATTAATAAATATTCTATAATAGAAGATGGAATACTGATATCCTGGTACTTGAAAATCAGCTAACTACACAAAATAAGTTTGCTCTGAAACATATGATTTAAACTTCATGTTGACATAAAAATATACAAGAACCTTCTCTTAAGGGAAGTGGTAGAAGACATCACTCAAATCATGTAAAATTTTACCCTTTACGAAGAATTCAGGACTGTATTACAGAGATGAGTCATACATTGGCCAGGAGCAAGATGACTTAAGAAATCGTTAACTATAGGTTTATATGCCCAATGATTTATCTTAGTTTAGTAAGAAGACAAATGTGCTTCTGGATTTGATGTCCAAACAACACTGAAGACATTAAATCTGATATTATACTTCTGTTACTCATATAGATGTATATTATATCATGGGTGATACTTCTTTCACCCAGAAATACCATAGTGAAAGAGTAAGATGTGGTCTTTTCCTGAAGGCATTCAAGCCCAGGCTGGGCCGCCTGGTCTGGTGGTTGGTGACCCTCCACATAGCAGGGGGGTTGAAAATAAATGATCACTGTAGTGCTTTTCAACCCAGGCCATTCTATGATGAATATCTTCTAATTTAACAAGTTTGCATTAGTACATAGTTGGCAATAGTTTTTTGTCATGTTACTGTGCCTAGACTGAAACTTGTGTATATATTAAACATGTTTCTGTAAACACACATCAGCACTCACCATTCTGTTCATTAATGGCCTCCTCTGTGATCTCTGATCTCCAATGTACAAGATCACAGAACTGTCTAGAACTTACGTAAGTTAACGTTTTTTGAGTTTCCTTATTTCATCAGTTATGCAACATAGTTTAATCCTTTATCTGCTTTGCTTTGGTATATTCAGTAGCATAACTTTGAAATAACATAAGGCAGTAGCATATTTAATAGAAGTGTTAGTAAAATTTAAAACTATATATAGTCTTAATTTGGGTTTTTTCTTGCTGATAGCATTAAGATAATAAAAAATGAAGGATAGTGATGCTTCATAGGCAAAGTTCAAAAAGCCATCATGATTTTGAGCAGCAGTTATATTAACTTTCTTTTGCTAGAAATAGAGAGTTCTGTGTTAATAGAATTCTGCTTGTCTGGATTAGGATAGCAAGTTGCAGACAGATCTATCAGCAGTAAGAAAAGTATTTCTTCATAGTAAAATAATAAAAAAGCTTTGTTAGGAGATGCGTTCCTATGGCAATATTGGTTTTCCATGCTGGGGTCCCATCTGCATTTGCACTGTAGCATCAGTTAAAGATTTTTCTCATTCTGCAGCCAGTCAGCACTGCCATCCTGGTTTTAAAAGCAAGGATATTTACTTTCAGTTTATGCTCAACCGACTTGCAGGATAAATTCTTTTGTTCTTTATTGTATTAAGCTTCCTTGTGTACAGTAGCATTTCATCACATTTCTATCACTCAGGTCATATATTCAACTCATTATTTCTTGTTGTCCCTGTTCTCGAGGTCTGGTCCACTGGGAGCTAGCGATCTCCCCTCGCTAGGACCATAACAACACTGACACCAATATGAGGATGCTGCAAATGGCGTTTATTGTGACTAAACAGTGATTTATATATCCTATGTGCTTCGTCTACGCCCCTTAAGCACGCATGATGACCCACACAGCAGAGCAGGGAAGGTCCTATCCTGTCACATCCCGACTCCTCGTTAACGCCTAATACAACATCTCTTCTGTCTTCTAGATTGGTGATGCTTCCTGTTTGTTTCATCTACAAATCATAAGTTCATTATGATTCTTTGTGAAGAAAAATAATTTATGTAACTGTTTCAAGATGATCCTTAATCAAGTCTTGCAAGACCTTTTCTGTTAACCTCGTCCACTCCACCTGTATTCATCACTACTCATTTTGCATTTACCTCATTAATCCATTTTTCAACAGATAGCCAAATAATATCCAGTTTAATTACGTGTCACGTTAAATCATCTTAGGTACTTTACAGAAATCCAAGCAATCTACATGACTGCCTTTTCTTATTAGATCAGTTTTTTCGTCCTCCAAAAGATAAATATAATGTTCTATGCTTTATCCTGTTTTTGCCTATTTCTTCCTTTGCATATTTACTTGTTTCTTGAAAAATTGCCTCTAAGCCTAATATTCTATGATGTGTTATGCAAACTGACATTTTCAATAAATGCACAAAGCTTGCTGCTCACAAACCATATGATACTGCTTCATCTTGAAATAATAAAAAAATGGCTAAATACGTCCCAACAGTTTCCAACAAAGTAATATAAACAAATAATCCCAATATTCTCAGGCTCATACATTTTCCCCAAAGATCTACATTTTTTTTCTTTTGTAAGATAAAATTGGTGATAGGGAAAATATGTTGGCAAGAAAATTCTAATTACTATATATTAGCTTTTAGAATTGGATAATCCTTCATTCCTGAATTAAGAAGCCTTTGTAGAGTTTGGCAGAGTAAACTTTTTGTAACGTGTATTTCCTTTCAAGTTTGGGCCTCAGTCTGATCCTTTCTGACATCAGCCCATCCCATGTCTGTGTTGTGAAACAAGCATGGGACAGGGTCTTAAGTATGTCCTTATGGATACATTGTGTATTCTGGAAATGCTCACTGTTAAAAATGGAATTATCCAAAAAAAAAAAAATCAAAAATAGTTCTAGTGTCTGTGTATTGATAAGCATTTCACAACTGGATGCTCATTAGTATTCTTTTGCTTTGCTAGGTCAAATTCAGCTATTTTTAAACTCTGCCAAAAAGACTTTTGTTGAATTTGACCAAACTTCTTTGTCTCAGCTTGTTTATCCCAATTTGTATCATTTTTGAAATGATACCTTTTGGTATTTGTAAAAAACCCTGTCTGGACTTGCCTCACACAAGAGAAACTTTCTGAAACCCAGCCTTCAGGTGCATTTGGTGTAATATTGTCTTTAGTTTTTTTCTTTTCCAACTCATAGTGATGCTAGTCCTTGATTTCTCTTTTATTTACTTTGTGTACTCTAATGCTTATATCAACTTTGTCTATTTCACTGTTAAAGGAATTTCCAGTACTTCATGTCCAAGATATTAGCAGAAGTAGTGGAGAAAAATGGTATTTTTTGTTTATCATTTAACTTTTGCTCACTGACCTATGGAAACTTGTAATTGCTTCCAGCTACAGGGCTCTCGACTCAATGTACTAACAGCTCTTGTTTGGTCTCACAATGTTTTTTTTCTTTATAACTGAGAAACTAGGAAGTTTTTTTTCTAAATACAGGCAAAAAATTCTCTGTGTAGAAATAGGTTGCTACTGGTTCTCAGTGATTTTTAGACAATTTTTACAAGGTTAGTGGAAGAGTAACATCTCCTTTGTTAACCTGAAGTGAAACATCCTGGCACTATATCTGAAGTAGCCATCTCTTCAGTGTAAAACTTCTGAAGTTCATTTGTTCTTAACTTGATAGCTAATTAGAGGAAAAGTGTGGAAAACATCCACTTAAAATGGAGAAATCCAATCTATTTTTTTTCCTTAAATTCAAAATTTACACTTTGGAAAATTCACTCCTGACAAAATACGCTCTTTATTTTGAGAAGCAGACAAAAGTATAGAACAGATTCTGCTTTTAACTGACAAGCAATTGCAGATACTCTGTGTATTCTAATTCCATAATACTTTAAAGTAATTGCATATTGTCTTTTTCCACATTCAGAATCTTTCACAAACATTCTTAACCAATTATTGTTAATACTCTTATGCTTTACATTTTCCTAAGTAGAGACCAATATTTAATTTTACAGGCTTCAAAGCTAGGCATTGAAACAAGTATTTCAAAATACCAAGTATGGAAAACATTGCATCAAGATGGGGAGAGTTTTACAAGTTCAGTTTAGGCAGCCATCTAGATGGTGCTTTTGCAGCTAAGAGCTGCTACATCTTCATGTCAGAAAATCATTCCTTGGGAAGCGCCTCAGCCTCTGTTCCACACTTGTACCATTTGCTTCTCATATTCAAAAAAACATCTAGATCACGTGTAGCCAAATTTTTGATCCTTTTTAAACCAGCTTTGTCACAGTGTTTAGTGAAATGAAAACCAGATCAATACCCTCAGATTGTTATAGACTATAGACTATGATATTATATATATGCTGTGTCATAAGTAATTGTTCAGGTCACTTGCTGATAAGATCTCTAACACTGACTCTTTTATGACTTATTGTTGATCTCAGAGAATGACAGCTCAGTCACCCTTTGTGTGTTTGTCTTCCAGGTAGAGTGAGAGATATTTGAGGATAGTTCATACAGATCTATATTCAGATAATCAAGATGCACAATGTTTCCCATTGTATTTCTAATACAATAGTTTATTAGGTGTGAACTATCTGAGAGGAAAAATTTAATGGAAATCAGCTTACTGATTGCTTTAGTAAATGTCATAATATCAGATCTTCAGAAAATGCTTGGGAATTCATTTCATTATTTTCAGTAGATGAGGTTAATAGGTTGTACAAAATAGAACTAGCAGCATGACTTAGCTGTCAGCAAAGCAACTTGCTGTAGGGTTGGTAAGAATACAGTAGTTAGATAAGATGGAAAATAATGTGCTGAAGCATTCATTTTCAGAGTGTTTTTGATACTGATTAATTGATAAGTCAATTTTTGAAAAGTATAGGTTTTGTTGGAACAACCTTAGGAATTGAGGTTACACAGTATTTGTTTTATATTTTGTAACCTCAGTCCAAAGGAAGTTAACATTAAATGATAGAGGTCTTTTAGATGCACCTGAGTGCATGTATCAGTCTAGGTAAACATCTATCTCTTCCACTTATGCTTTCTTTCCATTTTTAATGCCTATCCATAGAAACTAAGCTGACTTTTCACTGTATGTAACAAACAATTATACTGCATTATGCTGGAGTCTGACTTTCAAAACATACACATCTCACTCATCCCTCATGATTTAGATGTTTTGAGAAAAAAGTTATAATTCTTATACCTAAATATGTATACTTATAAACACAATTATTGTCAGTAACAATACCTCTCTATGTATTTGGCTCTAATTGTTCCTTCATATTTGATGAAGGAAATGATTATTAAAAGAATTGTTATGTGAGTTGGAGGTTCTGGATTTTACATCAGAAATATGGATTAGAAATAAATTATCTTTTCCTGTATTGATTTCTTCCTTTTCAGTTTTAGGTTATTTGATCTTTTCCTACCATTGCATCAGAACAGCACCAGTAGGTACTTTAAATAAGCCAGGATAAACCTTCTGTAGGAATGCATGTTGCATTGAATCACAAGGCTCCTGAAAGTTCTGGCTCAGCAGTCCTACCAACTATGCAAGCACATGCTCATATTACTGTAACAATAGAAACTGTGCTTTAAGATTATATATTTTTTTTTAAACAGAGATTAACTTGTGTTTTTCTGACATATGTTCACAGTGCTTAACATTTTATTACATGAAAATACAATCTTGGCAGTTATGAGGCAATGGAAAAAATAGTGTAGTAGACTTGTTATAAAATTATTATGAAATAAAACTTCACTTTTCCTTCCTGAAGGTTACCTATACCTGATCAATGAGGCGAGAGATGGAAAATTGTTCGGGTCTTGTTTTATCCAAAGTCAGTTGGAGTAATGTATTTTCTTATCTTCTCCAGTATTAGAAGAGAACCTGAATAGTATCCCCTGTAATTGCATGGCAAATTACTAACCTCTGAAATCAACAGCTAAGATTTTGGTTCTTGACTTTGTTCTGCCTGATTTTTCTCTGTGAGAAAATGTTTGGTGTGAATGTTTCTAGAGAGATCTTGAGACCATTGTTCTGACTGTGTATAGATGAAATTGAGTAAAAAACAGAAGGCCATCATCCATTGGTATTTACTCACTTTCTCTTAATATTTTCCTCAAAAAGTTTCAAGTACTGGTCATTGTCACTAATAACTTGGATAGAGTATTATCATGCTACGTTTTCTACTGTTCTCTCTTCCCTTGTGGTCAGATATTAAGGATTACTGTTTTTTGAGGTGTCCAGCAAAAAAAAAAGTATTTTTTACTTAGAGGTTAGTGATTTCCAACTCTTCAGTATCCTGAATATTTATCTATATCTGTTTTCTTGCTTGAGTATAACTCAAATTCATAACTCATGAGCAAAACAGGATAGATTTGCACTGAGATACAAACATAGTCTTTAAAAAAAAAATCATCTGAGTAGTGTGTACCTATACGTGACATGAGAAAGGAATAATTCTGATGTTAGCTTTACATTTTAGGAATTTGAATTTGTGATTGGTTTAGGGATTGAGGGTGGAAGCTCTATAGTCAGCAGTTAACCTGTTTTCTTTGCTTGGTGTTGTTGAATTAATTCAAAATATGTTTGCAGACTGTTTTTACTTTCCTGAGTTTAAATTGGGCAATTTGTAGTCTGAACTCATATCAAAATGTAATTTGAGTAGAAGGCACACTATCATTATTTTTAGTGCTGTATATTTGCTCCTGTATTTATTTGTAGTAGTCCTGTCTAGTAGTAACTACTACTTACTAGAATAACAGTTTGATCTATGCATTTTTATTATCACTGGATCATCTGTAGGAATAAATCAACAGTTTAGCTTCTGTCTAACAGTGTTTTTATAACATAGAAATAACAACTTGGAAATTAATTTTTAGTCAGACTTGAAACTGTTTGCTTAGCTTTGCTGTTACTCTGGTATGTTACTTCATAAATCATACAACAAAACAGTTTGTTATATATAAATCTTCCTTTAGTATCAATTTCCTTTAGTATGAAGGTAGAAAGTCTATATTCTTGACATCAGTATTTAGTTCTTCATAGTGCTACAAGACCATCCGTATGTAATTACTCACATGCTCTTACTGTATGTCTGAATAATCGCTTGCATGTTCCCCTCTAGCAAATTCAAGCTGCCCTGGTAGTGTTTGCTTCAATCTGGTAAGAATGCTGGGAGAACAAAAATTATCAAGATCTTTATACATCCCAGTATACAGCTGTGCAAATAATTTATTTTTCAAGGAGGTGTATAAACCCGTGCACACTCAATATGTAATTTCTGCTGATCCAGAATGAAAATGTTTCCAATTACTTTCTAAAGCAGAAAGCCTCAGCACTTTTGTTCCAGCTTAACAAAACATTCTCTTTGACTGGAATTACATTGTTCATCTGTTTTTTTTTTTTTTTTTACTTCTAAAAATATTCAAAAATTAAACATAACTACATGTGTTTTCAATACCTCACTTGGTAACAAGCCCTAAAACCTTTCTTACCCTTGTTCCATACTTACTACTAAATTAGATATGAATTTGTGAAGAGTTTCAGTGGTCACAAAACTGCCTATTTCAGTGAATGAGCTACATACTGGGGAAAAATGTTCACCCGGTTCCTATTATAGCACTGAACTGCCAGTGTGGGAGACTGCTCTAATGGTTTGATGTGGGCTGGCCTTCCGTCAAACCCATGGTAGCCATTCCCAGGGTGGGTGAAAGCTGCTATTGAAGAATGGTTATGATACACATCTGTGTTTAAGTAGGGTGAATTACTCATAAAACATCCTCTACAGGAGTTCAACAGAATGCATAGTCAAGTCCATAATGAGGGTGGTTTTCTATATGTCTTGAGGCTGCAAAGCCTTCTCTCTAAGGTGATGATTTCCCAATACACTTGTTCTGCAAAGACTCTGGAATTATTGAAGTGTCATAAAGAAGTGTTCTTAGATGTGGTACAGACATAGATCTAATTTTTTTTCCTCCAAAAGTAATGCCTCCTGTTAGTTTCCATGGAAATTACAACAAATATCTAAAACACAATAACTTGTTTTGTAGCTTTGAATTTGCTCTATGAAACACTTTTTCAACACAGTAATGAACCATTAGCTATGCATTTTTGCCAGCAATGAGCAAGAGCCTGCATGCTGCATTTGTAAATATTTGCATGTAGTTCTGGAACATGGCTTGTCTTTCATGTCACTGTCACTGCTGTTGAAAAGCACCATCCACCACCTCATCATGCTCATACCCAGTGTTTGGTGTCCATTGATGTTCAGCAAGCAATGATAAATGTCAGTGGGTGCCATTTTTTTCCACATGGAAGATTTCAATTCCACATATTTTCTTCATACGTACTTCCATGACAGATACCATTGCATCAGACTGCCACAGCAGCAAAATGTAATGGAATATTGATGGGAAGGTTCAATCTCTACTGACATGCCTCAACTGTCTGCCTCTGACTTTATGGGCCAATATAATAAAATAGGAGGCATTACTTTCAGAGCAGTCCTCAGACAAAACTCTGTGGCATAATAGTTTCTTTTAAACATCATTAGTGCTAAGCCTGCATCACTCAGGTATTGATGTAGTCCCTACTAGTTCTGACTTATGTCTTACTGTGTTTAATGAAGGATCTCACTTGAAGAATAGGTATTATTTAGTATAAAAAGTGTGCCAGAATATGATTCTTTAAATGAGAAGTGTTTATATTGTTGGGAAGTGATGTAATGGCAGCTTGACTTATGTTTATTAGCATGTGAAAAGCATTAGCAGTATATCTGTCTGTTTTCTATTAAACATCCGTATGCAACAACAAAAAAATATCCATGGATAGTAAACTGGAAAATATGCATAACTGGCTGCCTTTAAATTTTCTTGTTTTCTTTTTCTTTTTTGTTTTTTTATAACTAATTTCCAGTGAGCAAACAGGCTCCATAAAGGTGATGTAGAGACAATATGCATAAGGCTTTTTTAATAGGAAAGAAAATAAAACTAACCTAAAGGTAACTCTGCTTTTCCTATATATTTTAGGAAGTATGGATACTTCTGAATTTCTGTTTAGATACAGTGGCATTTTTTGTTTATATTACTGAAGGATGTGGAAGCTCTGCTTAGTAATTACAGGCCTCTTTCATTTAATTTGTGCATAGGGAGAATGTTTCTTATTCATTAATTTTAATATCTCATCTATTTTACGAAAAATGAAGCCTCTAATATCTTTGTGAATCTAGGCATTACTATATTAGAAGAGAAACACACCACAAATGAAACAGGCTGTATAGTTAAAGTTATTTTCTTATGTGTGTGTACAGATTTATCTTTTACCAAATTAAAAAAAACAAAAAAAAAAACAAAACAAAAAAAACCCAAAAACATTCCCTTGTAGGGTATTTACACATTATAAATGATGCTCATTTTTTTCAGCATTTGCCACAATCTTTTATAGCATTCTGGTGTTTTTCTTTTCCCTGTTTGTTTTAAGTGTATCTTCATATAAACTTTTGTAATCAATTTGAAAAGTTGCATGATGTGAAAGTACATATTTTAGCTTTATTTCTGAACAGTTCTATTCTCACAACATAATGGTCTTTAAAAAGTCAAATATTTTAAAGCTAAAATATGCCTCAGAGAAAAACAAGCACTCCAATTAAAATGATTGGAATGCCATTAAACTGAAGTCCTACTTGACAAATGATAGAATGTGAGAGATTATCAGCTTTATGCAATTCAAATTTAAAATCTGAGGACTGGACTAAAGTAATGTATTAAATTTCACAGCCAATTTGAAAGAAGCTTCAGGCCATTTTCTAAAGATTCTATGGGTTTAGTGCAGCTTTTAACAGGGAAAGATCTATGTAGTATATAAGAGGTGATCTGGCATATGAAAGAGAATATAACAGTGGCTTCTAGTTCCTTTATGATGTATATGATGCCCTCATATAGCCTATTCAAAGGCTCTTGAAAAGAACTTATATCAATAGAAACTTCAGCCAGGATGAGATTTTATAAAATAATAGTTTTCTGAAATTGTTTTTTCTCTTTACATTAATTTCATTAGGTGATTCATAAGTACCGTGAGCTGGAAAATAGCAGTTGAGCATCAGAGCCAATGTTTGGGAAAGCTAGGTGGGATCATTTCATTAGAATTTAGGTCAGTGGGGATTGCATGGAATTTAGAGTTAGGGACAATAATTCATTTGTAAATGAAGTCAACAGAAATTACTGCTTTTAAAAGTACAGATATGTCCATATGACAAACCTTTTGCAATGGTGGAAGAACTTATTTGATGTGAGTAAAACAAAACAAATCCAAACAAAAACCAATACTTCAAAAACCTCAAAAGATTTTCCTAATAGAAAACTTTGTACTGTTAATGATAATAGGACTGTAGGGAGCAAGAGAGGAAGGAAGATTTGCAAACAAGTAGGTGAAGTGGCCAAAGTAACAAGGAGGGGGACAAAACCTCTAGGTAACTAACTGTTACAGATGTCCATGTGAAAGTGCTGCAACTCTCAACACCATAACTTGGCCATTAGCCCATTGAGTCCCAGAAGAGTTTCCCCATTGTTCTAAACATCTGTGGAAATGTCCTTACTCAGGATGTGATGAATCAGTGAAACATTAACTGTAATTAGATTGTAATGGAATCTTGTCTGATTGTTTTGTGATTGCAACTTTCCAATTGGTTTATATCTAGACTTCATTTGCAATTAGCTTGTTGTCATTTGAAATTTGTAAGATAAATTTGCCTATTTCGGCAATACTGGAATGCTTGTAGAAGATTTATAGAAGAAGGTTTGCCTTACATTCTGTATCTCCTAAATAATTTTCTGTTTTTTCTTATTTTTTCTTACCATAGCTTAAATGTGAAAATTGTTTTCTATGCTCTCAAAGTTCAGAAGCAATTATAGCTACAGATTTTGGGAATGATTCTCAACAACTGAGGAGTCATTTCCCCATGGAAATTGATAGATATAATCTTTTCTGATCTTTAATTTCAGTATAAATTGATTTGTTTTGCAATTAACTGCAAAACTCCCTGCTTTTAATGAGGAAAGATCTGTGCAGAGAATCTACCAAATTAGATGCACTATGTTGAATTCAGTACAGTTACTATTTTGTTATGACTGTTGAAGTCCTGGAATGTACGTTGCTACAGATAGCTTGTCAGTGCATCTAATGTGAACATGAAACATGTCTAGGATCGTTTGGAGAAGTGGAAAACCCCTGCATTTTTCTGCGAAAACCAGACAGAGTAAGATTCATCTTGTCTGCATGACATATTGTCTTCGTTACAAGACTGCATGTAAGAAATAGGAGCAGTGTATAATTTTGCAGAGCGTGGTGGAAGTTAAATACCTAATCTCAGGTATCTTTCTGTGTTTTATTTATTCTTTTTTACTCTAGTTAATGATCACTTCTGAAGGACAAATTGTTGCCTCTGAATGCCAGTATCTCAGATAGCAAAGACCATCTTTTGGAAGTTCTTATCTCTTTCCACTGGCTGCCAAAGAAAACTTGGTTACTCGCTTAAACCTTGATAGTGTGATTTTTATCTTGCCCATGTTGTTTTTCCTGGTTTTTCTGTATCCAGCAATCAACTTTTCTAAACCGACTCAGTATGTATCAATCTTTTTCTGTTAACTATTATATAAAATCACCTTTTCAGAACACTCGCTGATTCACTGTGTGAACATCCTGCATAACCAGTGACTTTCTCCATGTTAATTACATGCACAAATGTAAGTCTGAGTCTTTACATTTTTTTCATGTAAAAATTGGCATCAGCTTGCTCTGAAAGCAATGTAGAAATAATCCAGTTCCTTCAGCGATACTATTACTGCATGGAAAACTCAAAAACAAACTTTAAACTCAATATAAACTTAGGTTCTACTTTCTGCTCTTGAACCATCCACAGGATTTGACATGATGTAGGTAGAAAAATATCTGGCAAACTGCATTAACACCAATGAAGCAACTCAGTCTGATTAGCAAATATTATTTTTGCTTGGACTAGAGGTTTAATTCCTAAGGCTTGAAGAGACTTGATCTAGCAGGAATAGGTGAATCCCACAACAACTTACAGAACTTGCAATCCTGAGAAGAGATTAGCTATTGTGAGAATATAGATGTATTGTTTGTGTGAGTCACTAAAACACCTGATAGGTAAAGAATGTTTTATAAGTGTAGAGAGATGTTTTCTAAAAACTACTGGTTCTGTGAAAAAAGTCGAAGGATGCTGTGAAAATCATGGTTAAAGTCAGAGTTGTTTATTGCAGAAAAAATATTTGAAATCATCTTATAGAAGTTATCAAAGCAAAGCAGTATATGCTGGCTCAGACACTGAACTTCTCTATAAATGATAGCAGATGAAAAGTCACTTCAAATGAGAGATTAGAGTAAAAAAAAAGCCTGATTTCTGTGTATGATCTTCTGACCATGTATGAGAAATTAGACTTTTCAGTTCCAGATTTCTTCTGTATGAGAAGATCACAAAGAATGAAAAAAGCTCAAATTAATGTAAGCTCAAAAGAAGTCGCATAACTTTATGAAAGTTCACCTGTTAAGGAAATGAGAAAACTAACTATAAAGAGATGAGGAAGAACACTGTATGAGGTTTTGAAAAACAATGAAATTTTCTCCACAGAAGTATATTTTCTTTCCTCACTGTGTAGTAGATTGTCATTCTTCTGACTAGAGACAGGGAAATGGAGGAAAATATTTTCCATCTGTTGAGCTCCTTTTTTGTCCTCTTTGCAAAGGAAAAACAATAAAACATGTCATAGAATCATAGAATGGTTTGGATTGGAAGGATCCTTTAAGATCATCTAGTTCCAACCTCCTGCTATAGGCAGGGACGCCTCCCACTAGACCAGGTTGCTCAAAGCCCCAGCCTGTCTGGCCTTGAATGCTTCCAGGGAGGGGGCATCTTCAACATCACTGGGTAACGTGTTCTGGTGTCTCACCATCCTCACAGTAAAGAATTTCTTCCTAATATCGAGTCTAAACCTACCCTCTTCCAGTTTTAAGCTATTTCCACTCATCCTGTCATTACCTGCCCTTCTAAAATGTCCCTCCCCAGCCTTCCTGTAGATGCCCTTCAGGTACTGGCAGTATCTTCCTTACAGAGCTTTGCTCATCCCAGCCTTGCTACCTGCTCTGACAATTTTCTGCTCTGTCTTCCAAATACAGATTTAAGAAGCCCTTCTTCCCATCTGGGAGTCCTATGAACCTGGTATGCCAACTTCACCAAATCTGTGGCAAAATGTCTAGTGGCATCTGTACATCAAGGGCTTCACCCCAAGTACATCCTTTCAAATATTAAATGCAAAAATGGAATGACATTTAAAAGGGAAAAAAAAAGCCAAGCAGACAAACAATTCAAATGTTGAGTAGTTGAAAGAAATGTTAAATCATGGTCTCAAGTGTACGCACCACGCAGGAGACAGGAAAAAATAAAAATAAAAAGTAACAGATACAACTTTAATTGATAATACAGGCTATTAATAGCATGAAATGTGAAATACCTGGCAGTATTATGAGCTGCATGAACTATAGAATTGACATGATTAAAATTTTCTTTCAATTTATTCATTAATATGTACTAATAAAGTAAAGTAGACTTTACTGAATAGATGTAATCCTGAATTCTATATTTTTGGTTTTTGAAAACTTTTGGGAAGATCAGGATTTGTTTAAGTTGTGTTCTTAATGACTCTACAACTCCGTCATGAAAAGTAAACCAGTGCTGTTATAAAGGGAGAAGATGGAAAATGGGAGAAAGCACGCTTTTCCATCATAGAACATCTGAAAAGAAGTTAATTCTCAAATACAAATTAGTAATTTTATTGTACTGCAAGCATCCTGAAACCAATTTTTCATGCAGCCAGCAGAAATGAACACTTCCCATGTGTGCTGGCCTAATACTAGAGAACTGTTTAGAGCTGTTGGAGGATGTTGGGATGAAACACTTTCCTTTGGAAAATAGCAGGCTGTTGGAACTTAAGCTTTTTAGGAACGGGTTTCTTTCAAAAATCTTTTGATTTTTGTAAGGAAAAGAAAGAAATGTATTGAAACTGCCAAAGAAATTTTGGCTTAAGTTTTTTTTAATACGAAAGTTGCATTTTTAGTTCAAATTGACTACTAATTCCACTAAATTAGTTAATTTATTATAGTAATTAATTAACTTCCTATAAAAATATTTCAGTTTAATTTAAAAAATCTGCTCGAAATGCTGCTGCTCCAGGGAGATGCCACAGCAGAGCAGAAGTTATATCCTTTGCATATTCTAACTGGATATTCTCAACAACAAACTGTCTTAATTCTAGAGTAAGAAAATAAAACTGTAAAGTTGACTCAAATGCTGATAGTTTTTTTTTCCCAATATAAATATCTCATAGAATTATATCTAGCACAGTTAAATACAAATCATAGAAAATAAAGAAAATGAAACCATCAATATTACACCAGTATTTTTGCTGAGATACCATCTTGCATCTTTCCCATTTTCCACACGGCAAGAATACTTACTTTCCAAGCATCAACACACATTTAACTTAGTCTTTTGAGGAATAAGTCGTTTGCACATCTGTATGCTAATTGTGAATTTACTCATTACAGCATTCTCTGAATCAACAATTTAAAACCCGTTCAGGTAAATTACTTTTTCAGTGGGCATCAATGTGTTTATTTGAAAATGTGCTAGAGGGTGACAAGTGAGGAGTTTGGTTTATTTACATTTGGCAAGTACAGAGGATTATCAAGTATATTAGACTGTGAAAACAAAATCAGATTTTCTTCATTGTCTCTCATTTTGTTTCAGTTCAAATACCGATAGTTGTCAAGCAAGCAAAGTATCAGATAACTTAAGATGTTTGGAGACTAGCTTAATGTGTCCCAGTTCACTGAGCCCTGAGATGCTAATCTCATTTTCAATTCCTATTATATACATATAATCATAGGTGATTTTGTTGTTTTTGTTGGGGTTTTATTTGTTTGCCTAAATCCTAAATATACTAAGGACCTTCCTCATCCCCTAAAAAGTGTTCATAGGCATGAGGAAAAATCTTAAATTAATAAACACACCATATCAAACAGTATTTTTTCTGAATGCATTAACTAAATATGTGTCAAATTTGAGCAGTCCTGTGGACTTGCAAAAACATAGTTTCTCTAGGATAAGGGTTTGTGGGAGTAGTAAAAGCAAACCATTGTGAGCACTAAGGATTTCCCAAGACAAGAGTGTGTCTCATGCTGGACTTGAGGAAATGTTTCATATGGTCATACTTAAAAGGTAGAACAAGCAGCTGTTAACTAGATTTCTCAATAGATGGTTTAAAAAAAAAAAAAAAAAGCAACAACTTAAAGATGTTGAGAGTATTTTTTTTCATATGAGAAAGAAAAAAGTCTGTGTAGTGTAAGAGCTTGGACAGCCCTTAGA
This sequence comes from Meleagris gallopavo, assembly GCF_905368555.1. NCBI lineage: Eukaryota > Metazoa > Chordata > Aves > Galliformes > Phasianidae > Meleagris > Meleagris gallopavo. The sequence continues at coordinate 40,743,012 of NC_139405.1, forward strand.
TTCTAGGAAAAGTGTTGATTTAGTGCTAGTGTAGGAATATAACAATTAGAAATCTGACTTTTTGGAGAATATTCTTGCATGACTGTGTTTAACATACTGACATTCAAACAAAATAGAGTTAGACCCATGATCTGTATTTAGGACTATCCTGTAGAAAAGTCTGTGAGCATTTTCATATTCTTAAATTCAGTTCTATCAAGTCTTTTGTTCATGCATTGTTCTGCCACAATTCATGTAAATTAAGGCATTCTTAAGCCTCTGCTAGAATTGTGTCTTATACTGCTTTATCTTCCTACATTGATACATGTTCCACCTTTATTTCTAAATAAGAATAAATGGGATTATGTAGGTGTAAAAGAGAAAGATTCACTGTGAATCCTTAAGTCTTGATATATTATAAAACAACCTGGATTACTACTAATATCCTTCTGTCCTTTTCCTGGTTATTAGCAGACGGATCTCAGGCATCTTGTTGACTCCAAAGCTGTCTTATGGGTAAGTGGTTGAGTGGAATATTTAGTTAAGCACCTTATTTTATCTTTGTTCTCATTCTTACTTTCCTACTGCTAAATTTCATAGTTTTTCTTTCTTTCTCTACGTAGAGATGTCATCACACTGCGTACATCTTAAACTGAAATGGATTTCATTATCATAAAATTCCATTCTATTGCAATTTCATTCTCTGGTTATCTTTATTTCATTTCAAACTCAAATTAATAAAGGAAAAAGGGTTAATAGTTCATCTGCCCCTTTCTCCCTGTCAGTTACTCTGAGGTTCCAAAGGAAATGAAAAAACTCTTGTTTGTTTTTTTTGTTTTTGTTTTCCTTTGCATGAAACCCCATAAGCAAGAGAGGACACCTGCTCAAATTAGTATTTTTAGAGTGATAAATATGTCAAATACAAAAGCTAGATGACATCTTTTCCTTCTGCTCAGTTTGCCCATATTCATTTTGAAGCGATTTTGCCATGTGTTCCTATTAACTTCATAAATCACCATGTGTATGAGAAAATAAAAAAAAAATCATGAAATTCTTTGTCTTAGTTTCAACTGGGACAGAACTGTTTTCTTCTGCGTGTCTGATATGATACTATGTTTTGGTTATAAGTGAAAAATAATGTTGATGGCACACTGATGTTTACAGTTGCTGCTAAGCAGTGTTGTACAGAGCCAAGGCCATTCTCTGTGAAGGGCCTAAAGGGCTGGGAGGGAACAGAATTAGGATAACTGACTTAAACTGGTCAAAGAGATGTTGCATGCCGCCTGACATCTAGCAGAAGAAGTTTTGAAGGGAGTGGGGGTTAATTTCTGTTCTGCTGCTCAGGGCATTGGTCAGAAGGTGGTGAGAAGTTGCTTGTGCATCGCTTGTTATACACATTCACTAAAATACATACAGTGATGTAACTATTATCCTTTTCCTTTTCTCTATCTTAGTAAATAGTTTTATCTCAACCCATGAGTTCTACCTTGTTTGTTTTTTTTTAATTCCCTCCCTCTTTTCATTGGAAGGAGCGGAATGAGCAAACGACCATGTTGTGCTCAGTCATCTGCTGGGTTAAAACACAGCAGTCTTAATAAATATTTATTACTTTTTTATATTTATTACCTTATTACCCAGATATGTCTCTGAAATACTATGTGTATAATTAAAATTATAATAAATTTAAATATTGTTTACAAAGTTATTAATGAGGCTATTGAACAAAAATGCATTTTCTTTTCTTGATTAGGTTTAAGATTTCTTTTACTCTTCTACTTGAGAAAATATGGTGTCCTTTTGCATAGCATCTGCCATGAATTAAATGCATCTTTCATCTTCTTTTCCTTGATTCTTGTGTGTACCTTTTTTTTTTTTTGAATAGCAAACAGTGTTCTGAAGCACTGCAAACCGACAGCCATTTGTATTACACAGATAAAGTATGCCTACTCTTGCTCCTACAGCAATAATGTAGTAAGGATGAATGTGGTGATAAATGTAGCACTGGTAATATTCCAAGGTAATGTGGTCATGGCAGAGACAGTTTGTTTAATGTATCAAAGCATACCACAGATGGCAGCTGAATGAAGTTGGGTAGTTAGGAATTGACTGTGGTTGAAAATATGCTTTATTTACTTGAATTTTAATTACATAAGTACAGACTCCACCCAAATAATTGTTTATTCTCTAAAATATGGTGTGGTGATGCATAGGGACAAAAACAAAAGAACTTCAGATGTTCAGAAATGAAGTAGAACAATTAAACACAATGTCATTTGGATTCAACTGCTATGACAAGGAAGAGAACAAAACATGAACTATATGCAAACTGTTATTCCCCTTCTGTGAACAGCATCAGTACGTTTTGGGCCTGCAGGCTGAACAAGCAACATGATTAGTTGAGTGATGCTTAATTTCCAGCTAATTCCTGGCACTTGAGTTAAAGCAGACTTGTACAGCTGCATTGACTGACATAAGCTCTGCTATGGAATAAGGTGCAGTATGGCCAATGCTTTGCAAAGTCTTAGAAAAATCTCGCTAAAATCTAAAGGAAAGATTAAGCTTTCCCTCATTCATCCTTATTTTCCTTTTAAGCCTCAAGGGCTCAATTCTGATCTCATTAAAATTAATCTGACTTTTAACATTATGTTCAACAAGGTCAGTGTTAAGTTATTGAATAGCAGTTTGTGCACTCTTGGGTCTTTTTGTGTGCTAAAAAACCATACACTCCTTTGATTCCTACCAGTCTCCTAACACTTTAAACATACTGACATGAAGTTTTGAGATTTGTGTGGATGACTGAAGTAATCTCTTCTTCAGAGACCTCATTTTGATTTGGTAGTTTCAGGCAGAAGCACTGAGTTGTGCTGATCAGCGTCTATCTAACAGTGTGAAACAGATCTCAGAAATCTCCACACAGTGATGTCAGTAACTTTAAATGGAAATTTCAACTGGAAAATTTCAATTAGATCACTTAGCATAGAGGAATAAGGCACAAAATGTGTGCAGTTAGTTTGTGCAGATTTTAAAGAAACTGCAATTAGAACTTTTACAGTGTGGTGACAATTTCAGCATATTTTTAAAGGAATGCTGTCAGACAAATGATCTGCTATCATGATCAAGCGCAACAGAAAAAGGAAATGCTAATAAAGGCAAAACATCCCTCATATCATTTTACCTCCTACTTTTAGTTGGAGTGCTCTCAGCTTTATGATGCTGTCATATATGTTATCATTTGTTTAAGTAAAGAAAAACAGGCTGCCTGGAGATGTTTTAGATGTACCATCATTGGCAAAGTTCAAATTCAAGCTTGTCTGGGCTTTGAGCGACCTAATCTAGAGAAAGATGTACATGCCCGTAGCAGGTGGCTTGGACTAGATGATTTTAAGGATCTCTTCCGACCCAAACCAATCTATGATTCTATGATCCTATGAAATTACAAGACTGGCACCCAAACTAATGAAATTGCAGTAAGACTTTGAGAGCTGATAAAACTTTGTGTTGTTCTATATAGCAAGAGAGCAGGAACCTTCATTTGTTTTTTTTTTTTTTTTTTGCGGATACAACCATAGGAGTGTCTTAGGAAGTGTGGCAAGCACACGTAAGATATATTTAGTAATATTAACTGATAGACCTAAAAGTTCTAGATATTAGATCTATTCTGGGAGAACAAGAGAAATCTCACTAGGTCCAATGCATGAACAGGTCAAAATATCTCTAATAAATTATAAAAAAGTAGAAAGATCAGAAGAAAACATCTATGAGGATAAACAGCTGAACAGACGTTGCATTATTACAAGAGAATTAAATCTAAAAAAGCAGCAAAACCAGTTTTTGATTTTAATTGCAAAAAAAAAAAAAAAAAAGTATGAAAACGAAATCTTCCTTGAAGATTTGTTGTTGTGAAACAACAGTGATTATTTCAACTTCTACATTTCTTTAGAAACTGGCTTAAATATTTATCTGGATTTCTCACTAACAGTAGCCATTCTATGCATTATGGAGCGCATCCTGTCTTAGGCTTTGGGAGGTAATTTGCTCATTGCTTTCCACAAGTGATTGATGGACCAAAAGGATATAATGGAGGGGGTGGGTTAAGCATCTCAAATGGGAAATGCTGTTGTTCAGCAAGTCCGAGTGCCCAGTCCTACACTTTGACAACAACAACCCCAGGCAATGCTACACGCTTGGGGCAGAATGGCTGGAAGACAGTGTAGAGAAAACGGGGGTATTGGTTGACGCTCAGCTGAACATGAGCCAGCAGTGTGCCCAGATGACCAAAAAGGCCAATGGCATCCTGGCTCGTATCAGAAATAGTATTGCCAGCAGGAGCAGGGAAGCGATCATTCCTTTCAACACTGGTGAACATTCCTTTCAGCACCTCAAGTACAGTATTCAGTTTTGGGCCCCTCACTACAAGAAAGCTATTGAGGCTGTGGAGTGTGTCCAGAGAAGGGCAGCGAAGCTGTGAGGGGTCTGGAGCACAGGCCTTTTGAGGAGTGTCTGAGGGAACTGGGATTGTTCAATCTGGAGAAGAGGAGGCTAAGGGGGGGTAGGAAATATCGCTCTCTACAACTACCTGAAAGGAGGTTGTGGTGAGTTGGGAGTCGGCCACTTCTCCCATGTAATTAGTGATACGACTACAGGAGATGGCCTCAAGTTGCTCCAGGGGAGATTCAGGTTGGATATTAGGAAATACTTCTTGTCCAAGAGATTCGTGAGGTGCTGGAATGGGCTTCCCAGGAAGGTAGTGGAGCCACCGTCCTTGGAGACATTCAAGAAACATTTAGATGTTGTACTGAGGGACATGGTTTAGTGGCAAATTGGTGATAAGCAGATGTTTGGATTGGATGATCTTAGAGGTCTTTTCCAACCTTGGTGATTCTACGATTCTATTAAATGGTACAGTCCATATATGAATGGTGATACGGAATGCCTTAAAACAGGCATCTTTGTTTCCTCTTCTTTGAGACCTGTAATTAAAGATCTTAAAAACAGTAGAATAAAGAGTACTTTATTCATTAATTGACATTATTCTGCCAGAACTGTAACAAGATAGCAATGTTATTTGATTAATTTTATTTTATACCAGGATCTATTCTCTCTCTGTCATTTGCTTATGAATGTTGTCACTGTTCTATTGGCTTGTGAAAGACAGAGTTGCTGTCTTGCATGTTTCCTTCAGAAAACAATGAACTATGCTCCGAGCAGTTCATTACCGTACATCCTTAGAACAAAAATCTTCAAAAATTCAGACATGATGGTAATAGTGTTCATTTACAGAATATCTTTTCAGTTTTTTTTTTCCTCTAAGGCAACAGTGAAAGCAAATTTTTGTTGTTGAAGGAAACATTTTTCATGTTCAAACCACAGGTACTAGGGCACAACTTGGAAGCATTATATCTGCAGAATACCAAGAAAAAGAATAACTCTGCTATTTCTCTGTATTTTATACTGAGTAGATAACTATAATTAAAAACTTCACTGTATAAATGTGTCTCCAAACGCTTACATGAAATTCTCCATCAGGATAAAATTTTGATGGAAAATGATGTTTGCAGCTAAGCTGAATATTTTTGCAGATATAAGAACTTTTTCAGTTTTCTTAATAAAATGTCAGTATTTAGAAAGAAAATTTCTACTTAGTTGTATATTACTTTTATTTTTATTGACTTTTATGCGAGGAAATAACTGCTTATCACCCTGTTAAGGGTAAGCTATACATACATAGCAACAGAATTTCACTTTAAGCTCTATAAAAATAATTGCATATTCAAATGATGACATCATGGTTTGTCTTGTGATACGTTGGATAGAAATGTTGGCTCTTAACAAATAGATCCTCTCTGTCTCTCATGGAAAACTCCCAAACTCACAGCTGTTTACTGAGAATTGTATGCAAACCACAGAACAAATGTTTGCATATTTCATTTGATTCTGTTCTTTTCTCCCAGGTACTGACAGCTTAATTTCACTAGACAATAGCCAAGGACTTCATGGTTAATGGAGATGAACAGAATATTCTTTTCCTAGTTCTATTCTGAAAGAGGTTCAAGAGAGCTCTGCCTAAACAGCTGGGCTTGCTTTGCTCTTTCTAAATTCAACTTTCCTGAAAAATTTAAGCTTCTTCCCTCCCTTTTCCTTGCCCATACTAATTAAATCAGATCAATAAAATACAAGGGACAGTAGGACCCAATATGATAACATTATGTCTACTAAACATAGTGAGGAGGGCACTCGTTGGAAGATAAAGCTATATCTTTTGATTCGTGCTTCACTGCCTGCTTGTGCTTATGTGTATACACACTGCTGAGATCAGAATGGCTGTACCTTCCTTTACAGTGTTTGAGAAACAACAACTTGCCATCTTTTATTCATTTTTTTAAATTCTTTGTTAAGTCCCATTGGCTTCAGGATCTATTTAGGCACATCTTCCTCAAGAGACAATTAAACAGCCTTACTCTACCAATGACACTATCCAATTCATGGTCTAACATTTCCTGTGTGGTCTTCTCAAGCCTGTGAGTTTAGCCAGCTGTGTGAACAGAGAGTAATGAGACTATTGCAGTTCTCACTGCCGGTTACGTGCGGGTGAAGGGAACTGACCCCGTATTGCCTGTATTTTGAGTTCATGCCTGCAGTGCTAACACTTACTGTCCCATATATCCAGCCACTCATAACTGGGCAAAGAATTTCAATAGCAAAGCTAGTATGCACAGAGGTTTTACTTATCCAAGCAGGATCCACTTCAGCCTGAGCTGGGGTTACATGAAGTGCTTCGTGCTTATAATATTCTTTTCCTGGGCCCAGAAGAGGATCTTAATTTGTTTAGAAAATGTATGCCTAAATGCTTGGTCTTGCTACAGATTTTGGCTGCAGACAAAAAGTATCTAGAGCTATCAAAACAGAAATCAATCTTTGTCTGTGGCAGAATTTCTGGATAAAATTGTAAGGCCTGTATTAGAACAATGTACAGCAACAATGTTGTGAGGAGACATGTAGTTCTAACAAATAATGAATTACTTGTCACAGACAAAGAAAAGCTACAGAGCGTTCATATTTCTCATCTCTGCTTGTTATTAATAAGGAAGTGAAATGTGAAATGTACTACCTAAAAAAAAGTATATTATTATAAAAGCACTATAAACTTTTGTATCTATCAGGTACCTTTGTGCCATTTAGAGCTTTTAGCCATATTGTGTGTGTACCAGGTATGAAATAATAACTGTCTATAATAATCTCCAGCACCCATTAATCAAGTGAACAGACACATAATACTAACTAAAATTTCAAGATACCAAAAAAAAAAAAAAAAAAAAAGCATAAATAATACTGTGACAGTACTTTAATGATATTTGTTGAGTTTCTCTCCTGTTTTGTTATTAAAATCTGGAAGTGAAGCTGAACAAACATAATCCCCAGCCAAAGAAACCTCATAAAAATAATCGGTATGCATCCAAAATGTATGTCACATCCTATATATTTGTTCTGTTCGGAAGAAAAAAGAATGCATACTTCTCTCATGGTTGATTTTAACTGATGAAGCTAATTAAAACTTAGTCTAAGTTCATCCATCCCTCTGTAATCAGTGGGTAGACATTTTTGAGGGACAACTCATCTCCTGCTAAAACTGTGAATGTTGCCCTGGTTATCAAGCCTCACTGGCTACTGAAGGGCATCTTAGAAAACATCTTAGGCTTGATACTGTGCTTTTAGACAGCCATTTTAGAAGAGAAAATCCTGTTTAATGCAATACAAAAATCACACAAGAACAAGAACCTCAACCTCAAGGTATAATGGAATTGCTTGTTTACTCAGATTTTTCAGCTGTTCTGGAAATGTCTATGTTCATTCATTCACAGTAGAAGTTATAAGATTTTATTTCAGAAATACAAAATACTACATTTTATTTGCTATGATGTTAACAATGATGTCAATGCAGCCTTATTGTGTATGAAACATCAAAACCCCAATGTTGTCCTTGCACTTCTTTTCTCAAAATTTTTTATTTTTTAAGAATTGCAATATTTCCTTTAAGTATCTCTAGGAGACAGCAGTGAGGATAATTGTGACTACTAGATAACTGTGACTACTGTTTAGAAAGCTGAGAACGTCATGTTCAGAACACCATTATTAACCATTTCCTCTAGGTTTACAGCAGAAAATTTTCTGCTCACATAATGGGAGGGAAAGTAATAATGAAATGACTGAAGGCTGAAGTACCTTTGACTCTAAAGGAAATCTATGATAATGGAAATTTTAATTGAGTTTATAGGAAGACTTATAACCTGATATCTGTAAAAGGTTCAGTGATGGGTATTTGCAATAACGGTTGAGAGAGTCCTATTTCACATCAGTCACTAAATATAAGTCTTTTTCCTTCAAGTATTTTGCAGTATAGGAGGGGCTCGTGGAAGCTGGGAGTCTACTGCAAGTTGTCCCAGCTTTAAACATGTAGCTGGTTTCTTGGTCACAGAAGTGGATGAGTGGGAATATTGACCATGTGAGTCTTGACTGAATATTGCAGGAACCGATGTGTCATTCAGGCAACTTAAATCAGTGTAGTATTATTGAGAATAATTTTGCACAAATATTAAGTGTTTGTGTACGTAATACAAAAATTGCTAGTACATACTGGGGAAAAAAATCCCTTTTGATCTGTTTTCCAGAAAAAAAAAATCCTCTATTTAACTGGCAGGAGAAATTGTCTGTTGAAGATTACTGCTGTTTTTATGCAGCTCTGTTTAAAACATCATTGTCATGGGATGATGATGCATTTGCATGTCTGTACAAGGTTTGCTGAGATTTCTGGCTGTCTCTAGTTCCTGAAATTAGGTACAGCTGTAGCAGCAAACATGGGGAGAATGTTGCTAGCTGATCCACTTGCAGATTTTTAAAAATATATTGCAAATTCAGTAGAGATATTACAGGAGAGCTAATGAACACTAAAAGGCACTGACACATTTTCCAGGCCAACTCCCATAATAAAATTCTGTTTTTCCTGGGTTAGACTTATGTAAATGGACCAACTGGTGGTTAATATACATAGAGAATGCAAGATTTACAAGGGATTCTAGGGTAGCCTTTATAAGGGAGAATTATCTGTAGCAATAGAAAATCAGTATGGAGTTTGTTTAGATGGTAAGGATGAATGGACTAACAGAAAATTCTACTTGAATCTAATGAAGAGAGAAGTCTTTTCACACTCTTCTCCATGCTGAAAAGCCTCAGCTCTCTCAGCCTGTCCTTTTAGGAGAGGTGCTCCAGGTCTCTGATCATCTTCTTGGCTAAAAGTCTAGAGATAAAATTGTGAATCCAGTTGTCAATCTGTTATTCTTCTGGGTAAATCTTGTGGAGCCCTGGAAACACTGTTTCTTACCAATTGTTTTCAATTAATTTCGTATAAAATATAACTAACTACTCTTTTTCTAATTTTCAGTAAAATTTTTAAGCATATATTTTACTTGATTCTGTATTATAAACATAATTTTTGTGGTTAAATGCTTAATAAGAAATTTGTAGGGTTTTTTTTCAGCTATCATTTATTATCACTCCTGCTGAAATTTTCCTGGAGCTCTCTGTTTACTGTCTCCTCTTTCCCAGCCTTTCTGGGGCTTTTCTATGTGACTGAAATGAAGTTGTCATCTGACTAATGAGTCTTTCATCTGGTCTCCATGTCAGTGCTGCGTCAACATGATGTGTAGAGGGATAGAAAGAGTGGTTGAGTACGCAAATGCTCTTATATCAAGCAATATAACATGAAACCATCCCTCTCTACTGCTGCTATTCCATGCTAGCTAATCTCCAAGTGATTCAGTGATACATGTTGCTATCTCTTTCTTTCCAGAATTTCCAAAACCCCCAAAAGGACTAAATCTGTATAAGCCAGAAGAGAGGAGGTATTTTAATTTCTGTAGGACTCGTGTGTACGCAGCTGTCAGAACAAATGACTGTGCCCTGCATTCTTGCAAAAGTATTTGTAACTATCTCAGTATGAGATGCAATAATTTTTTCAGTTAAAGTAGTACTTGCTAACTGATATATCAGTATTGAAAACTAAGTAAGTGTCACTTAATAAAATTCCAAGCAGTACTATCAAATCCAGTGGAAGGACTGTTGCCAAAGAAGGGCAACAAGGCTTGTGAAAGGCTTGGAGAATATGGCCTATGAGGAGTGACTGAAGGAACTGGGGCAGTCTGGGGAAAAGGAGGCTGAGGAGAGACCTTATTGGTCTCTTCCAATATCTGAAAGGTGCTTACAGTGAGAGCAGGGTTGGTCTCTTCTCACTGGTGACAGGTGACAGGATGAGGGGAAATGGCCTCAAGTTGCACCAGGGGAAGTTCAGGTTGGATGTCAGGAAAAACTTCTTTACAGAAGGGGTTGTCAAGCACTGGAATAGGCTCCCCAGGGAGGCGGTTGAGTCACCATCCCTGGAGGTGTTTAAAAACCATTTGGATGTGGTGCTCAGGAACATGATTTAGCAGAGGGTGGTTAGTTAGGGTAGTATGGTTAGGTTGCGGTGGGATTTGATGATCTTCAAGGGATTTTTAAACCTGAGCAATTCTATGATTCTATGATTCTATATTTACCACAGTGCCAGATCTGTACACACACACACAAACACATGTGCTTTCACTTAGTATTCCAAGTCATTCAGAAATACAGAATAAAGTTGCTCATGTATTCTCATTTTTTTTCTCTTTTTTTTTCACAACCCTTTTTTTTTAATTAACATCTTATGTTTTTTGTTTTGTTTACTTTCTTGGTTGTTTCTAGACCAATGAGAATATTTGCTTAAAAGCTATGTTTTCATCATGCTGATTGATTAGGTCTCTTCTAAGAGGAAACTCAAATTCTCATGAGTATCAGGACTAATGTTCTTCATTTCAAACATTTACTACATAGATATTAATTTCTGAGCCAGTCTTTGGGATTTAATTTTGGGATTCAATGGGGAAAAGTTGATATTTGATGAGTGAAATTCATCTTATTTTGACAGCAGTATCTATTATATGTCAGATTAATCCATTGCAGAACTATTCACTTTTCCCATGGTTTGTGCATGACTACTCCACACCTGCAATGTAGATGTCTAATATTAGGTCATTGGTGGATCCCATAATTCACTGCTCATTTCACAGCTTGGGGACAAAGCAGGAAAACACAGTGCAGAGTTGAAATGGAAATGGAAATCTGCAAGACAGTGTAATGTTTTAGGTATTGTAGAACATCATATGAACAAAAGACTGGTTCAAAACATAGAATTTTAGACAAAACATAAAGTTCTCAACTCAGCTTAAAAGGAAAAATTAGTCATCAAGAACTCTTCAAGAAGTTGTTTTGGTGAGATGAGTAAGCTGTAAATATAAATCCCTTTAAGTAAAAGAAGAGTTACCCACAGCATCAGCAGTTTAGACAAAAGAAAAATGTTTTTTTCTTTGTTTACTTGTTTGTTTACTTAGAGTCTTGTTTTTCATTTCATCAGCTTTTCTTTCATTTACTAAAAAATTAAAGTTATTGGAGAATTATGAAGTGGTTCATTTTGACATCCTTGGCATGCTTCCTGTACTAGACCACTGCATGACACTTCCAGATTTTTTTATACTGTGTGTCAAAACTGTATAGCAAAATAAGTTCAAATCCGCTAAGAGCATAGATTCTACTGAAGCAGTAGTTTTGTTAAAACCATCCTCACCCCAACTCTGCTTACTAGGAAGGTGGGAACCTTAGAATATAATTATATTGACAATGACCTGGTCAGGAGTCTAAAGGGAATTTGTCATATTAGATTATACCTTACTTCACATTTTTAAAAAGCGATGCATATAACAGGATGTGTGATTTTATCTTGTTAGTTCTAACATACCTCTTCAGCTTATAAATTTTCCCTGTCCAATCAGTCTTTTCCACACGTCACTTGTGACACCTTTAAACTGTAATGTATGGAATAAGTTTTAACTTTTCCACTGTCCATAAAAAAAAAGGTTGAAAGAAATTTCACTAAAAATATTCTAGGCAGATCTTCAGACATTTCCAAAGGTTTTGTTAATTCTGATCATATCTAGCTATTCTATAGAATATTATTAGCATATCTATGAGAGGATACAAAGCACATATCCACCTGCCATTGAGGAGGTATTAGGCACACATACCTTTGTAAGTCATGTGAATCTAAGCTTCAACAGCTCTTACAGTCTCCAAAATCTTCAATCAGAGTGTAAAAACTAAAGCAAAACACAAAAAGATCAATTTTTTGTTTCACTATGTACTTTATATACAGTGCTACATAGAACAAACTACTTAGGAGCTAGTAGTATTGTGTCTCGTATAAACCAAGGATTCTCAGCCTGGGAGTTTAAGTGTTCTTTCTAGCTATCACACAGTCTCAGAAAATATATTAACTCCCTCTGTAAGCTTAAGCTCTCCAGTACATTCCTGGCAGCTGAAACTTTTCAAGCTTGGTGCCTATCAGGCAGTGCTGCAGTTACAGATGAAAAATTCCTCCAGTTGTAACTATAACATGACTTTCCTTCTTTCTCTCTTCTAAGGGAATGGGAAGTATAATGATGTTGATATCTCTCCCCATTATTTAAGAATGTATTCCAACCTAACAGACCAAGCCAATAGAGAAGGTGTAGCTCACATGAAAGGTTAAATCAACCAAGAGTATGTTCCATTCTCTAAAAATACTTCTAACTGAAGATTTGTACAGACTGATCAGTGTCATTCTGCTCACTGGCCACAGTTTATCAAAAGGAGAGGAGAGAGGACAAAGGAGAAAAAAAAGAAAAGAGAAGAAAAAAAAAGAATAGAGGGGAGAGGAGAGAAGAGAGGAGAGGAGAGGAGAGGAGAGGAGAGGAGAGGAGAGGAGAGGAGAGGAGAATTGGAACTGCTAAATAATCCTTACTTTTATCTGGGAATTATTTTTCCTTTCTGTTAGGGGGAAATGACTTTCCATATAAAAGTTCTAGTCTGAGATACATCTGGATTACATCATCCAGTATACATACTGTGGAACTGGTGAACCTGAAAGCTTACCTTTGTTTTGTGAAACTTTTCCAAACAACATCTTTCACTCTCTCAAAGGCTCTTGAGTAAGAAAATCAATGGCACAGTTGCAAGCTGCTTTAAATTCTTGCCCTTTGGGGCCTTAAAAAAAGATTTTTTTCGCCAAATATTCCATATGCTATGGAAAAGGACAACAACGCAGTCTTTCAGATAAGACATAAAGCTGAATTCCTGGACACCAGAGTCTGATCCCCTGTCATAAGCCTCCATGAGGTCACTCCTTCAATAATAATAATGGTTAAATTAATGGAAATCAGGCTTTTACTGTTACTCAGAAAATATTTCCTCTGTGTTCTGCACATCGTTACCTAGAACAGTGACAGTCAAATCTAACAGTGGTCAGCCTAGTGTTAAGAGGTGATCAGTAAGAGATCCTTGGCTCTTTTCATTACTTTATTATTATTATTATTATTATTAATGTACTCATATGAAACTTATCCATGACTAAATTCAACTTATTCTAACAAGTGCAGACAAAATAAAGAGGTCTGATTCTTCCTTGTGTTCAGCCAGCTAAACCTGAAGTTCCTTCTGATTAAAGTTACCACACAAGTACAGGAAATTAGACAAAAATATCCTTAAAAAAATTAATATTATCTTGATACATTTTTAAAGAATATTTTGTTCCTCCCTGGATTTATTGGAGGTAATCAAATGCATTTTGGCCAGCTGAAGAAAAATGTACAAACAACAACGCCGTCAAGAAAATTGATTCTGATAAGGGCCTGTTTAAAATATTTACCTTGGACTCTGTAAAAGTCAGGAATGTTCTAATCCAATATAAACAGTGAGTTAAAACCAATACTTCTATCCAATTTAAATGCTGAACTGACAGAAAGATTTGAAAAAAAAAAAGGAGAGAAGAATTAGTAGTTTAGTATCTCCTTCATGTGCTTATTTTTCCATTCCTTTGATCTTGAAGACTTTTGAAATTACACCAAAGTATTGTGATTTTTTTTCCTTCAGCTTCAGTGGGCTTATCTTTGGTTAATTTATATACTTCTTAGGTTTTTTTTTTTTACTGGAAAAGGTCTTTGTTGAAACATTATAATGAATGTGATGTTGTAAATAATTTTTTATAACCACTTTGGAAATAGAAATCATGCTCTTTACCAAGAAAACCAACAATATCTCCCTTCCTCATAATACTTATAATTACCAGTTCTTATCATAGCATTGATTTTCAATAATTCATATCATAAGACAGCAGACACAATAAGTTTTGGTGCCTTTTTACACTCAAAGCCACAGGGAGGCCCTCAATCTATTATAACTGAAAGATAAGGGTTAGAAATTTTCATTAAAAATATAATAATGGCACTATTTTTGCACCATCTGCAAATATAACAGATATAGAACTTTTGAAAAAGTTTTGAAAAAACTAGATAGAACGTTTACATGACAACATACGTCACTTAGCTGCTATGTACCTGAATATGAGAACCAGTTGTGTCTGACCCTGCTCATGACTTGCATTATTTGACTTTGTAAGAAAATACTTTACATGGAGGATGAAAATGTGCAACAATACATTCACTGTGCCAAACAAACAAACAAAATCCCCAAAAACTGGGCAAGAGGGAAAAATGAGAATGGATAAAATGCACAAGTATGGAGAAGCAGCAATTGCTCAGCAGGCAGGTTCTGAAAGTTGCTCGTGATTGCTGTGGCAGTAATAAAGTCACATCCTTGATCTTAATCTTATTCTTCCAGTGAATTATTTCCAATCTTGAGTCCTGTCACCTTTGTCAACCTGCAGACTCTCCTCTACTCGCATTCCTTCTAGCTAGTAACATTATAGGCAGAAAAAAGCTAAGAGATAAATCCCATCAATAACTCAAATAACAATCTCAAAATCAAAAACAACAAAAGTATTGAAAAGACAAAAGATTTCATCTTCTAGGTCTGACTAAAATAAACGCAATAATTTTCCCTCAGTGACTCTGAGCTAAGTCTGAAACTCATTGCAATTTACAGTTACATCAGTGTTGCGTGGGCAGAGGTCCCATTAGTCACATAGTGGTCTAGACAGTGTTTCTCCCCAGACAAGTTATTTTTTTCTTGCACACCATTTTAGCATGTTTTTAACAATCACATCACATGGCTATCAATGAACATGGTCCCTAATAATTTTCTAATTCTGAAACAAGACAGATTTCATTGCAGAAATCAGATGGGGAAAATTAATTTCACTTCAGATGTCCACAGTATAATGTTTGTGGATTTACTTATATTGCACTTCTATTAAATAAATATCTTATTACTCAAGACAAAAAGTTTTGAAGAAATTTGACAGCATAGTCAAATTGCATAGTCATACCAAAATGTTAAACTTGTGAAGATTTCCAGGTTCACTGAAGTTCAATTTGCTGGTAGTGTATAATAACCATACCTGGTAAATAACAACTTTTTAATGTATTTTTAAAGTGATTGTAGATGGGCTTGACTAAGTTATGAGGCAATAAAGATAGGAAAAAATCCAAAGTCAATTGTGTTTATTTAATTTCATAGAATTTACAGTTTTTTAAGAATTTAATTCAATACTTTAATTCTACCTTGGAAGATTTAGTGTGACTTCTCAGGTGGCACTTCTTTTTGTTGTTGTTGAAATGGTTTGGGAGTTTTTTTGATATTTTTGTTTCTGTTTTTATATTTTTGTATTGCTTTTTGTAATTACTTTTCCGAGGGCTGTGTTTGATTCTGCATTATTGTTTGGAAACACATGATAGGATCTTAATGGCAGTGATCTCAGTACTATTCCATCAATTGTTCTCATTCTAACATAGGAAGCTTAGGAAAGGAAAATTCATTTAGACTGTCCATTACACCTCTAGCCTTCCTTCTAAGTTTGCCAACTAGAGTGTCACAACCAATCTCTTGTGACAAGTCCTAATGAACATTTTTCTAGTTCTGCTGGGAACTGAATTGAGATTCCTGGTAAAATTATGGTATGCTTGAGCTCAGTAACAAGAGATGTGTGTGCCAGAATTTTATCACTTTTTATGTAATTTGCAACTATTGGTCACTTCAAATTATCTTGAAGCAAGAGTGAGTAGGTTAGTGTCAGTGGTTGATCTGAAATAGAATTTTTCTGCCGAGGAAGGTTACTTGCTTATTTAAAAGCGAGCTGAAGATGACAGTTTAGATATTTGTCAAAAGTGCGTAAATCCAGACTCAGTAGTAAGTTCTACTGAACTTAAATGAACTTTGTCTTAAGTTATTGATGCTGTTCTGGCCTGGTATTTTTTAAAGCATTTGAAAGATACTTATTCACTTCACCAGGTTGTACCACAATATTTATATCTACTTAATTTTTAAAAACATCAGTAAACTAACATGCAGCCACTCTACATTCATGATTTCTTAGCTAAAAACAAGCCAACATGAAAAAAATCCCTACAAGAACTTTTGAAATCTGTATGTAATTTGGATTATTTTGAAATGAATATACAATTTAAATGACACATGATTAACCTTATTCCTGAGAATTTTGTAGTTTTCAAACTGTTTTTATTAAGAAAAAAATACTTAGTGGATATATAAGGTTGTTGACCCTGCCTCTATAACAGGGGGTTTGAAACTAGATAATCTTAGAGGTCCTTTTCAACCCAGGCCATTCTATAATTCTATGATATAAAGTATACCTAGTCTGTAAATGCTAATAGGTAAGAATTTATGGAAATACATTGTAAATGTACTTTCCAAGAAAAATGTGAATTTAAAACTATGCAAATGAAAATTTGTCATATTCATATCTAGCAAACACTTGAAAGACAAAGTCTTATTAATATGTTGTTTCATGCTGAAACTTTCTTCTTGTGTATTTGATCAGAAAGCGGGTTATAGATGGTTAATTAACTGCACACAAATGAAAAATGCAAAGTTGAAGCACAAAGACTGCAAGCAACCTTCAGAAATTTTCATACACAATGTTTTTACATATGATTACGAATAGCAAGTTAATAAAGAACATTTCTACAAAAGATTTTGTTTGTGCAAAATATACTGGCAAGAAAGAGTTTGAAAAATTTAGTTTAAAATACTGAGCTGCATTCTTGAAATCTTGAGAACTGACTTTCCAGCACCATCATGATACTTTTAGAAAGCAGAGAAGAAATTTAATTTGGAATTTATAAATGCATAGAATTTTCCTTCTTTCTATCTACACTGCTCAAGTATATTCCCACTCTTATGAAGTTGTTTTTTTAAAATTTATGACTGTGAATGACTAATATTATTTCCATTATTAGCAGAAACTGAATATCTGTGATGAATCATGTATTGAAATTGCTACAAGATGACAAGCCTGTAAAAAATGATTTGATGCTGCTTCAGCTTGAAGTTTCACCTAGGTTTATTGAAACTTCATGCTGGCATTATAACTAGATTTCTATGAGGTTTTGATACAATTAGCTTTTTCTTAGCTCTCATTTCAAAGAGATTACATATGTGAACAGGCAATCATTCTGTGAGAAAATGCTTTCTGGATTATTCTTTCAGTTGCTAATATTCTTGGGCCACATTTGGACATGTTTTACTTACATTCAATTTTATTCTAAGTCTTTTGCAATGAGCAGAACTTTTACTCACTCTT
This sequence comes from Meleagris gallopavo, assembly GCF_905368555.1. Lineage (NCBI taxonomy): Eukaryota > Metazoa > Chordata > Aves > Galliformes > Phasianidae > Meleagris > Meleagris gallopavo. The sequence continues at coordinate 40,760,650 of NC_139405.1, forward strand.
TTTTTTTCCCTTTCTCCCTTTCTTCCTTTCTCCCTTTCTCCCTTACTCCCTTTCTCCCTTTCTCTCCTCCCCTTTCCTCCCCTCCCCTCCCCTCCTTTCCTCCTTTCATCTTTTAGACTAATTCTTCAAAGAACCTTAATTTCATAACATTTCATTGTTACCAAGAAGCCAGATGACTTTAAGAGAGAATATACTGTGGCTTTACAATTTCAAACTAAGTGGAGTTGAATCTGCTGTGCACAAATATTACTACGATATTATGGAAATAAAAGTGTTTCAGTGAGTGATCACTGAACATTTGTGAAAAGAGGAAAGAAAAATCAATGCAGACACCACAAATAATAACAGTAATAAAAGAAATTTTAGAAATAATTACTCCAAAATATCCTATAATATCCATTTATCCATTGGTCAGGCACTAGAATGGGCTGCCCAGGGAGGTGGTGGAGTCACTGACCCTGGAGATATTCAAGGAACGTTTGGATGTTGTGTTGAGGGACACAGTTTAGTGAGAACTTTTAGTGATAGGTGGATGGTTGAACTGGATGATCTTGTAGGTCTTTTCCAACATTGGTGTTTCTGTGATTCTGTGATTTTAGAAGCCATTTAGTATGTTAGCATAGAAAAAATGTGAGTAAAAAGAAGTTCCTCATTTTTCAGATTCATAACTCAAAAGCATATATGGTTAAGATTAATTTTTATTTTAAGATGAACTGCTATATGAAAACAAACATATTTATCACAAATATCATGCTAGATTGGATACAGCTGGATCTTAGACTTACAAAGCCAAACATGTTGCCTTAACTAATGGGCATTCATAGTAGCAATTTATTGCAGGTACAAAACTACTTAAAAACATTCTCCTTAAAACTGTGATTGCTGAATGTATCTGAATATATAGGCTGCCAGACCAGACAAAATCTATGCGAAAGTAGTTACTCAAATTTTTACGGCATTCAGAAGTAACACATTGTTTTGGTATTATACAACTAACTCTTCTTGCAAAACCAAAAGATATTGGGCCAGGGAAAATATATAGTGAGATTCAAAATCAGGAAGTATTGTTAAGCAGGGACAATTATGAGGCTGTACTTTATTGTCCCATACTGCAGTACTGACTAGGATTTTGCTGAAATCAGTAACAATCTACTGTTGTCTTCAATGGGAGCAAGGACTAACCCAAAGTTACTGTTGGGGTCACTATTTTGCTATGTCTGTAATAAATGCTTTGATTTTTGTCCATATTTGAAATTGATGATTTTACCCTTTATGGAACAGTCAACTTGAAAGAGCAACCTGCTTGTGAATTTTCTCTTTCAAGAAAAGAACTCAATATAAAAGCAACTTACGGATTAATTTATGTTCAATGAGTTTTCCATTGTATTATGACTGATTGTACTGAAAATATATTAAAATTAATAAGATATATGGCTTCAGAGAAAGCTGCAGCTAAAAACTTTTTTTTCACTTTGGCAAGTACAAGTCATTATTAATTTCAGAATTGAGCTGTTAAACAGAATTCTAGTTAATTCTGCCAGCTCCCAAGAATTTGCACTTAATCTGTCTTCCTTTCTTAACTTCTGCCTTTGGCAAAACTATTACATTTCAGTAAGTGACCCATTTACAGAAATGTTTAAAGTTAATTTTAAGAGTGGAGGAAAGATGAAAGAAAGCAGTCTTTCCAGATTTCCAGTTTTCTTTGAAAAACTCAAGGTCGCTATCTGAAAAATATTTACATTTCCCATGAATCTTAATACAGGTTGGTTTTGACCTTCACAATTTCAGTAGTACAAGCACCGCAGTTTTGGGAATCTTAGTCCTATATTCTTCCATAGTAAGATGTATTGTTGGTGGAAAGCCAGAGTTGTTCTTTGCATGTGCATGAACTGGGATAGATACCTGTCACAAATCTCCCTTGTAGATTTTCTCATTACCAACTAAGAGACTTCTATTCTACAGGTCAACATGTAAATACACTGAAATTAAAGGCTCCTAAAGGACATTAGTCCTTAGTGAGCCAGATTTTCTCATTTTTCTTGCTGTATGTTTACTCAGTTGAACTTTGCATAATTTATGTGTGATCTGATTCTTCTATTTTTTATTCACTTCTGAAAAGCCCTCAAAAATAACTAATTATTCTAAATGAAACTGAGTAGAAAGTATAATTTCCCACCAAAATAATGGATAACAGAATAACTCTTCAGAAATGGATGCATTTAAATTAGGAGGATGAAGTTCTAGAACAAAAGGTAACAGTAACGTATAAACTCTTATATCGTTAAGTAATATAATTAGTTGTTAGAGTTGAACATTGCATAACTTTAAAAAGATATCTAATGAGTCTAATTTTGTGTTACACTGTAGAAATTCTATTCTAAGCATGTCTGCCTCCTATGCCAAAGAATGGCATAAAAGAATGCTAGAGGAAGAATGAGAGACAAGAGGAAATCAGAAGTTCAGCAGGTTTCTCAGTACTTTGATTCTACTAGAAAAAGTGTTAAAATTCTGGGTATGATGCTCTAATGTTAATATTAATAGTAATAGTAATATTTAATGTTACCACAGCTAGATACACCAGTGGAAATTTCCAGAAATTTGTTGCAATTCGCACATATTGTAAATTTCCTTCATACTAAGCTGCTTGTGATAACTGACTGGAAGGTTTGAATGGATGTTTACTCTGTCTGAAATTAAGGTTGACTAAGTTTCCATGGCCCAAATGGAAAAGCTATTAAGGAGTTGAAGCTCTGCCATATCAGCTGATGTAGAAGAGGTAGTGTATGTAATAAATGCATATGCTGTACTGGCTGGTTCCTTGTTTTTCCTGTTGTCCTAGACACTGCCGTATCAATCTTCTGATCACTTTAAACAAAGAGCTGCAATCAGCCCCGCCCTAATCAAGTCTCTAAAACAAATCTTCTTTGTCAATTATAATTTGTCTGAAAATACACTGACAGTTGATCAAATACCATCTCTGTATCTGATCTGAAAAGATCAGCATCTTTTCAACATATCACATTATTTCATAATATGTATGTGGCAGGTGAACAAATGCTATGGATTGCGGCCCAGGAAGAAGAAACAAAACTCTGCAAGCGGTTCCAGCCTCACCCTGTCTCCTCACATCACTCTTTTGTTCAATGTGATGTTATGTTGGAGAAAACCTTTAGTTTCGACATGATACAATTCCCATGAAAAACAAGTCTGGGAAGTCTGGGAGCAACAGCTTTTTCCTTAGCAGTTTTTCCATTACCCAATAGTATCTACAGAACCTTACTAAAGAAGGAAACAATTATTGTATTTTCCCTAGACTACATTACCAATGCAAGATCATACTGATTTTGCAAGTTTAAATTTTATCCTACAGTTGAGAAAAGTTTGCACCACGTATATGTGCACATATTGTTTGATATTTTAATAATCTAATATCGATACATTAAAATGAAACGGTTTGTGATTTTAACACACTTCTATTCAGAGATGAGTTAACTGTGATTTCTAATGTGAGTTTGTATAAGCTGGACATCTTTGCAATACATTTTAAGTCAATTTCCATGATTTCTTGATCAAAGGTATAATGAATTTGGTTTCAATTATTTAATATTGTTTGCTTAAGTGAATATTTTTCTGTGAAATATATATTTGAAGATCAACAGTAATATTGCTATAGAAGAGTTTTAAGGATGAATACTATGTTTTAGTTTTGAATTTTCTTGGTAGTTCAAAAATATAACGTTGGGCCTCACAGAATTATAATTTGCAGGTTAATTATATTTAAATAATTATGACCTAATAGTTAATCCTTTTATTGTGTCTCTTTTTTTTCCTCATCTCAAAATCCACTTTTAGTTTAGGTGTCAGATTTCTTTCGCTTATAAGAAAGGCATAAAATGAGCCAGAGCAATCACTGAACTCTGATTCCTGCTCTTGGTTAAATGTTTGAATTATCAAATAAAATAAAATAAAATAAAAATTATATATATATATATTTTATTTATCTTTCTGTGCATGTTTCCTTCATATAAGCATCATGAACAAGAATGTAGGTTTATACGATAATTTTGGATAGTTTTGGTTTGTAGGATGATTTTTATTCATACATCCTATAAAAAAATAGCTTACCTTAATTAAAATCAGGTCTGTAAAAGCCTTTCCTATTTCTTATAGTCAACTCAACAAATTTCATCACTGGAGATATTTTAAATATCCTGGAATAAGTAAGTTATGAGGAATGTAAGCATCTCCCTTCTTGTTCTGCATTTAACTCCAGTAAACAGGGAAAATTGACACTATTTTCATTTTTAAAAATTAATAGAATTCAAAGCATTAAGCCACATAAATACCGACTTCATGTTTTTGTAAAAAAAAAAAAAAAATCATTTAAATTTACTGTAACAGATACTATATGCTTGGATAGATGTCACACATACAAATACGATTCTCTTCTGAAGCAGTTTGAAAGTTTAGAACTAATGTTAGTGTTACACTGCAGCTATGTCTACATGACTGCTGATCAACTGCATGCTTTCCATGCACTCTCCTAGGAAGTGGAAGTATCAAAGTATCATCCAGATGTGATTGGACAGTCAAATTGTTTCAATAAGCACTCTGCTATGTGCAAGACTATAAGCCCTGCTGAAAACACAGTGCTGCACTAACAAACTTGAATACCTTTTGAATCAAAGCTGACTAGTGTCATTTCAGTCACTTAAATGTGAGATTGTATTGTGTCTTATGAACACAGTGGTGAGATTCATGCATCCCTTTTGGTGGGAAAATTCTAAGAAAAAAATCTTTTGGTGCTTCTTGAAGTAAGGTGACAATGACCTGATCAATAGAAAAATATTTATACCAGAAAGGATGGAGAACATTTTTAAAAATATGCCTAGTATACAGACATACAGACAAGCACATGGACATGGACATGCTCACAAATATCATATTGAAATACATTTTCTTTTCCTGCAAATGATAAAGAATATAAACATAAAGAATATTCACATGAATATTTAGCAAAGGTGCAAAAAATGAAGATAGAGATTTAGTCCTTGTGCTTTAGTGAATTTAGGCTCTAATCCAGTTAAGCACTTAGGCATATGCATAACATCATGTCTGTGAGAGACATTAATACTTACTGCTTGAAGTTATGCATATGTTTGAGTGCTTAGCTGGATTCAGGCCTTTATGTAATTTATATTTAACATGACTTTTGTTTGTTGTTCAAATACCTTAATATTGCCTTTTGGAGCTTTACTACTAGGATCGTGATAATATACTGAATTTATTAAGTGAAATAGAGTTGTATCTATTATTTCCAATATGCTTATTTAGAAATAGTTTCAGAGCTTTTCTTTCGGTACGCAACTGTCCGAGGAACAGGAACATATCTGAAAAATTATTCAGAACGTTCACTTTGTATAGCCTGCTCTAACTACTACTCAGTGATGCCTTTCATTCCTGTGAAACTTTTAAACAGGTTCAAAACTTTATAACAAATTTGGCAAGCTAGATTCAATCTGAAGTCATGTCAAGGTCTGAATATTCTCGATCAACTATTAAAAATATATTTCCACTTCTGTTTTTCTTGGTTTTAAGTTGGAACTAGAAGTGGAACTCCTGAAATAACATCAGAGCAAGTGCCAAGTTCTTATGAATATCATTTTTTAAAGGCAGAAAGCAGTTCCTATTGTGATTTGTCAACAGTTCTAAATATTACTTGTTGACAGGTTGTAAAAGCATCTCAAAACTTGAGGAGACTGTGCAGGTGGGCAAAGGATAGGTTTCAGGGCACTGTACCAGGGCTGCTCTGAATCATGCTGGTGAGTCAGTGCAGCTGGGAGGGCCGTGAAGTGTGACTGAGGATCCATGCAGCCTTCAGAAGAGCAGCTATTTGCACCATCTGAGGATTTACTTGCTCCAGAACAGTCTTTGTGTAGCTGGAATCCTGGTTCTGCAACATTTGATCTCCAAAAATTTGCCACAGGTTGACCTTAAGTGAGATCCACAGTCTTCCTATGAATCTATAGATTGTACACGCAGTACATTGAATGTTGACTCTGAATTAGAAGTTTATAGGATTAATTACGTCTCTGGGAGTGGATGAGCAGAATCCATCTATTTCCAAAATACCCAGGAAGAATAAAAACAAACGACTATTGCATTTAAAAACGAAAGAGTAGGAAACAATCCTGCACTTCCACACTCTAGGGTGGTAGATACTTTCTGGAAAGGCCAAACTGGAGGACATAAGGTATACAGCTGCTGAAACCAAAGCCCAAAGTTCTCAAACCGCTTGTTTTAACCAGCTTAAAACAAGCCATTCCACCCTGCTGTTTAAGCTATGTTTTCCACCACCTATTCTAACCCCTACTCTGGAAGCTACATTTTTCATCTATAATGTATCAGAATGCTCTTCTCTGTTCGTTCTTGCAACATCTCTGCATCTGTTCATTCTTAAAAGTTGAAACTACATTTCAGGGGGGATAAAGGAATTGGAGGGCAATATATACCATCTTATTACCCATGCAGCCCTCAGATGTCCTTTCCTCCTTCCTTGCTAGGTAACAGATAGAGGACAGTGCAGATCTGCAAAGGTGATATCTGCATTGCTTACTACATCTGGAAGACAGTTATCTATCAGCATCATGGGGACTATAAAGATAAAAAGACGGAAGAAGTCTGATGGATACACTGCAATTCCCAGGCCAACCTGCTTCAAACATCTGGAAATTTAGTAAGAGCAGATTTTCTTGTGGTATTTCTTCAAATCGGGCTGGAGTGCTGTCTGGAAATGGGAAAGTAATAAAGCTTATGCAAACATTCCAGTAATACAAAGAGAGGTTTGGTTCAACAGTGGTAATGAGAGGGACATGTATGTGGGCCCTTATTTTATTCAAGTTGTCTTGCCCTTTTTTTACCAATTGAGTGTCGATTGACATATGCTTATTTGTCCATTAAAAGTTGAAATAGAGATCACCTAATCTTTTTCATAGCAGCTGCCCTTTAAACAATAGATAATAATGACTTTTGTGTAACATTAGAATTAGATAACTCTGGGCTAGTTACATAGGCATGAAAAATACTGAATCTCTTTACCAGACAGCTAAGCCATTTAGTCTCTTAAATCTCTACAATACAGTCTCCTGCTGACTTCAAAGATCAATGACAATTATCTATTTACTCAGCAAAAAGAAGCTAACAATTCTTTTGGACACTGTGGATCTGGCTCTGGTATACTATACATTAATTTACTGTATGTAATAATAAGTCCGGTAACTGTTTTTGGTATGATCTTAAAGGCATACCACAGTGCACCAAAATATGATGTATCATGTTAACACTAAGCAGGGAATCTTTCCTGGTAGGATCCAGGCACATATGTTTTTCTTATAAATGACATCCTCTGTCAGTGGCCAGAGGACAGCACTTTAGTGAAGACTGTTCCTTCCCTTGGAATTCCTCAAACTTAATCAATTAAAAATGCAGGCCCTCTCTGGGCAAGTGTGGTTTATTGTCTGAGTTAAAGGTGTGATATTTATTGGCTTTGACATTTATGCTATTTCAAACCTTGGAGCAAACTACATTCTCATCATTAAAATATTTCAAAAGAGTGGTTATAAATCAAAGTAAATGACAGCTCAAAAATAGGCATAGATGAAATAGGTGTGTTGTTCTATCTTGGGCACAGCCCTTCATTATTTCCTTTCCACTGCAGCTTGCCAACTTGCTAATTTAATTACTTTCTTTTTCTTCTCTCCCCAAAGAGTAAAATCTTTCAAAAGAACAAGGTTTGTCAAAGGACCTGTCTCCAAAACTAACATAACTGAGTGGGTTTATTTTACAATGGGAAAGTGGCAGCTTAGCTGTGGGGCTTGTGGTGGAGCGGTGGGGGCCAAAGCAAAGACTTAGATGTTGACCTCCCAACTACACATACTTGCTGCTAGCTAAGTTAGCTAAGGTGTCTCCTCTCTTCCTCCTTAGACAGAGTCGATACTGATCTGTTTTAATACTTTATACATAAAAGGGCACATTGAAGCATAACGCTTCTTGAAAACAATGCTAATGTCCATTTTTTGTCAGTTCAGAAAAGAGGGAGTATGATTTCTTCTTTATGTGAATTGAATTAATGAGCTTTAGCCTATCCATACAAAGGCTAAACAAGATAAGGAAAGGCTAAAGAAGAAAACACCTAATACAAAAACAGTCAGCCTATTTTGTTCAGATGAGTCGTATTCACACTTCTGAGGTTTGAAAATCCATTTTCATTCAGTGTTGTTCAGTTTATTGCTCTTTAGCCTCTTCAGAAATGATTCTTTAAAACCACTAGATAGATAAATGCATATTCTCATGACGTTTAAGCCAGTCTGTATGCAGACACAGAAATTTTCCATTCTTCTGAGACTTGTGTTCAGAGAACAGTGAATTTGAAGGGCATTTTTCTTCAAAGCCTAGTGTAATAGCATCTTATTTATTATCAGCTCTCAAGAGGCAGCTATTGTTATTCTTAACAATGGAATATGGAAAAACACTTCTCCAGATAATTTTAAAATTACCTCATTGATAACATCTCCCCCAAAATATCCTGTTCACATTTCCATTTTTTCTTTATTGGATGGATGATTCAGAAAGTAGTTAGGACCTAAATGCTAACTTTAGAACATGTTTGCATAATTTAAACAGCCATTTTTGGGGAGGGAGGTGGGGAAGATGTTTGTTTGCACAGTTTTTGTTTGCACTGGAAATACGGGAAGTGGCATCCAGGGTAGGAAAAAATGGGCACACTTCAGAACAACTTTTACCTGCAAAAGCTGCTATCGGTGCCTGGAAGAAGAAATGTTTTGGAACACTTTAGAATTTTAGGATTAGATCTCTTAAGAGAGTCTAGGTCCACTGTGAATAGGGCTTCACAGGACTGCACATTTATCACAAACTCTAAGGCTCATTTGACACATTACGCCATGTTAAAAATCCTTTGTTACCCCTTTGCTTCCTCTCTTTTTTGAAAATCTGTTTCACGGTAGAAAAGACCAGGTTAGTCATTTCCAGTCTAATCAATAGCCTAACAAAATCACTGTGGCTTCATCAGGCTTAAGAGCAGTTAATTCCACATCTGTCTGCCAGGCTTTAGAGTTTTCCTCGAAATTTTTGCCCAATTCAGTTTGAAACTGCTAAGGCAACAGTACAATAATACACTCAAGAAAAACACCAAAATTCTTTCAGTCTTCATCACTGATGCAGCATGTGTTGAAGTAGAAAATAAGATTGTGCCTGGAGGTGACTAGAAAACACACTTTTCTTAAAAGGAATCAGGATCGTTCCAGTTAAAACTCAGTCCAAAAAAAATCTCTGCTTGCCTTTAGGAACCTCTATGTGATGTTGGATCAAGAAGCTACAAACAGTAGCTGCCAACCTGGCTGAAATTCCTAGAGCAATCTCCTGAGATCACTGCTCTGACAGGTCACATCCTCTGTCTGGCACCCCAATTCCCTATTTTCATTATGACTATCTTTTCCATTTTTTTCTTTGCTCTTTTCGCTGGAGCCAAAAGAAACAAGAGGGTAGTAAAGCATAATTTTAGCTGAATATGAGTTTTATCATTTTACCACTGCATTACACCACTTACCAAGTATTTAGGTTCTGTTCTGCTAGGAAAAAAACACATGTCAGGAATTAGAGGAAGGCTGTGCTAAGCTTTAGCACACAGACTATAAAGTGTACATGTGAATTACTATTCCTTCATTTTACGCAAATCCATATGACATTGTGACTTTCCCTCTTAGTGGAAAACATCACTTAATTTCAACTCTTTGTCCCTTTATTCAAACTAGACTGGAGGCAGTCACGCTGCAGAGACAGCTGCTTTTCTGCCCACACCAAAATTCTTGAGTTGCCACTATATATGAGATTGTGAAGGTGTTTACGCTGAAATATCCATTTATAAGACTGTTATGGGCAATCTATTCCACAGCAATCAATATAACTGGAATCACAATGCATGAAGAAGGATGATGTAGAAAAGGCTATGTGACTACTATTTGCTTCTTCCCCCTTCCCTCCCTGTCGGTGTGTTCCCACAAATTTCTTTGAGCTAGCAGAGGTATTTTTGGGATCTTTTAGTCATGCGCCAGTTTGAGAAGCCAAATTAGCCTGAAACTATCCCTGAAAAAACAGCAATGTACCTTCTCTCTTTTATGTCCCCAAAATCTTTTCTTCATGGGATCTGGAAAATCACCACCTTTAGGAAATGTGGCAGGAACACAAAGGGGTAAAGAGGAGACCAGGTTATCTGATGTCAGCTTGCTGTTAAGTCAGTGAAGTTATTCCAATAAAACTGTCACTTCTTAGGGATATTCAAACCACATCCAAGCCAGTTTTTGCAGGCTGATACAAAGAAATGGGCAGTGCCAAGATATGTTTCATCCCAAAGTACAGTTCTAAGGCAGGGCAGGTGATCTGTGCCCACTGACTGCAAGGAGAGCAGAAGACAGCTTTCCTCAGCTGCATCCCTCTGCACTGACACCATCCAAAGCCCATCAATAACATTATTGATTGCTACGAATAACCACAAGATAGCTCAGGAGAAGTAAGGAATTTAATAAAATTGACTTAACATCACTGATGGCCAGAGGTACTTTTGGAGTTGGCCCTGTACTTGACACTGCTGTGGAGAGAAAACCACAACTGGACTAACGACAATTGTCTGTTGGAGCAGTCTTATCCAGCTCTGGCCCTTCTTTTGCCACTATGCGGACAAAGCTGTCACTGAAGACTGTCTTGTCTCATACTGTACCATCTATAACAACTCTTTTGCTTGGTACACTAAGATGAATAGAAGAATGAGAAATAAAAGGCACCAAAAGGCAAATGAGCCAGTGCTCAGTTTAATCATCTCCACTAAGCTTCACAGGACACTGTACTGAAAAGGGTAACTTAATGGCAGGGTTTTTTCCAGCCATGGGGTGAAGCAAAAGCTGGAGCCTGGCATTCAGCAAACTGGTTCTTATAATTGCAGTCACAGAGACAGAAACACTGTGACTTCTCTTCTCCTTCTGCTGGAAAAATGGAAATCACTGTTTCAGAGCATGCAAGGGACATGAATCATTCCTGAATTGGTGTGGTTGACATGGCTGTGACTAAGTCTAAGTGGTCGGATGGAAACTTCAGAAGAAAAAAGACTTCATAATGTTCTATAGATTGTTGAGAGAAATTAATAGCACACAGTTTATCATTTGAAAGAAAAGATATCATTTTTTTGTCTTCTAGCACCCGACTAGATGGGAAAACAGGACAGATGGAGAGAAATAGAAGGTTCCCACACAGGCAATATAAGATAGCATTTCATGAAACAAATAGCAAAGCAAATGCAGAAAACTGGATGCTGTTCTGTCAGACAGTTGCTGCGTGAGAGACCACAGAATGAGACCACTACTGTGAACACCATGTGTTAGGAATCATTCTTGCCAATAATAACATGGCATCAAGCATGGCGAGCACCCACTCTTGCCATTAAAAAAAATAAAAGCAATAATAATAATAATAATAAAACAACCCAGTACAAACAAACAGCAAAGCATTATATAATTTGCAGCCATAAATAAGAGATGAAAAAGCATTTGTCACCCCTCAGTACCAAAACAATGAAAAAATTGATCCCAATCCAATGACCACTAGTAATTTGCCCAGGCCAGAAAAACTTACAAATATTTTTAAGAAAGGAGAGTTACAATTCCCATGCTTCACCAAGAGGAGCCCTTCACACAGAAGTCTGACTACAGCTCAAACAATGGCACACTCAGCTGCAAGGTGTTCATTGAATGTGAGAATTATCCAGAGTGAGACCACCATTCTGACAACACCATTCTGACAACAGTACCCCATTTAGAATTATTTTCTCATCTCATCACATAACTAAATATTGAATTTCACCTGCTATTGAAAATGTAAATATGTGAATCTGCTCTTTTGCAGTGCAAATCTTGAAAACAGACTGTTAAATATCTTGTCCAGTCCCTTAGCCCAGATCTTTCAAGAGTCTCAAAAATTACTGGTAAATCAGATGATGAAATATTTGAGATAGGTTGTAAAGAAACTCTGATTTCATAGTAGAGCATGAAAGAAAAAAGAAAGCCTGATTTTTGTACATATCCTTAGGGACAGGGTTTGATTCTGAAGACATGGGAGATTGCTCGTACCAGCCATACAAGAGGCTTAAGACTTAAGTCAGTAGCAGGGTGTAGATATTCTGGGTTTTAGCTGTAATTGTACTTAACAGACTTAAATCTGTCCTTATACTAGTAATGAAACAGTCTGGACTTGACACTTCGCATTTCTTCCCCCTACATATCTGCTCATCAGTCCAGATTCTTTAACATTGCCTGAAAAACTATCTTGACCAAAAATACTGCATTCCTGTAATGTTTCTGTCCCAAGTTAGAATCAGCAAAGCAATAATATGTACCAGGTGCATTGTCTTACTATCTAAGATAAAATAAGTAAAAGGATTATGGTTGAAAAACACCAATGTCCTGGATAGGCTTATTTGCCTCAAATGAAATATAGCATCTGGAAAAAACGAATAAGCAAGTGTAACGAATATGCATGCTTTTGGCAAGGAAAAATACATTTTATTTAAGGAAGAGGTCATGTGTGTTTAAAAGGAGCATCTAAGGTTACCTCTTCTGGAATTAGAGAATATTGCATGAGCCACATGAATGTTGTTCTGTGGAATATCTGACTGATTCCACTTAGGTGTTGTCAGGGCAGCACTGTTGGCTCTCACTAATTCAGGAGAAAGCAAATGTTAGTTATGCTTATATCTCTAGTATATCCTAAGCCAGAAAATATGCATTAAACATGAAACTCAAATGGACTCTCAGAAAAACATGTTTCTGTTAAAATCAAAGGAAAGTTAACCCGGTGAACTTGATCTAAATCTCTGACCAGTAAAATTTGGACTTTTACCAAAAGTGAGCTTCAAGGTCATGTTACAAATATTCAAGTTTTGAAACATATTATTCTTTCTTTGTGAAGAATCAGAGAAGATTTCTGTGGGCAAAATGCGCCCACTGAATTTGGACTGCTAAAGGAGCAAAACAAAAACTGTTTCGGAAAAAAGCACCTCCCTCCATGGGACCAGTGGGAGCTTGAGGCAATAAGGTGCTGCAGGGGAGGTCTCACATAGCACTGGCTGATGGAGAAACAAAGCACTCCCTGCACAACCAGTATCGTTTTTCACTGAACCTTCACATAAGGAGAGTCTCCCAGTATAATCAAATTGACTGAAAAGGGACTAGCTACTGACAGAAAGTGAGATCGAGGGACAGCATTATTCGTAGCCATCTGACTCCCAGCTCCACTAAATCCATGTTCGAAGTTTGGCTGGATACTTTTGTGGAATTAGAATTACAGATGATTCAATTGGTCTCAATTCTTCAGATCAAAACAATGTAGATGAATTATATTTGAATAATTCTGTCAAAATCAAAATTTGTTAACACAGTGACCATGTAAAAGATCTTCTGAATTATATTATTTTAAAATAAACCGTTCTTACAACAATGCACCAAAGAACTAAAGCTGCTACCTCAGTCTCTAATATCTCAGTTGCTTCCAAAAATAAAAAGAATTTAAATATAAGAACATGTGAATCTGGTAAAGACTTGGGAGATACCAGCAAATAAAGTGAAATTAGATACTTTTCACAAATTTTAAAAGTGTTCACACGGTGTCTTCTTAGTTTGCCAGCAGTAGAAGCTTCCTGAGGACAAACAGGACTTCACAAATGTCTTCACATTTTCAGTCTACACAGACTTCTCAGACACTGTTACCTTCACTGAAGATGGACTCTGGTAAAACTGATGTGCAATCAACTAACCATTGCCCACGTGAGACAGAGAAGGAGTCTCAGATCCATAAATGTCATTCACAGTGATCCTTTCGGCAGTAAAGACAAAGCAATATTTGGAAGATATCATATTTTATCCTAAGAAGTTCTACAGAGCTTGAATTTAAATTCACAATCCCTAAAGAGCAAGCAGTTTCAGGAAGACTGCAGAATTGTTTTCTCGACAATAAAGTGATCTTTAGGTATCATAATCTGACTCTAGTGATCATATACATGGATTTTAATTTGTGAGCAGATAGTGGAAAAGTGTCTTTCTGTTTTTGCAATTTGTTTGCTTCTGTAGAACATTGAAATAACAGAAATCCTACAGCAGACCACCACCCCATGTTGTGTTAATGTCCTGAGTAAAACAATAGGGGTTAATAAATGTTCCTAAAGCCAAGTACAAGTCAAGCAAGAGCCTTAAAACAGTGTCACTCTAGCAATTCTTTAACAACTTCTTGAACTGCAGTTTGTGCCTGCACCATACCTGTTGCTATTACTAATTCTACCTGTAGAATGCTTCTATTGGGAAACCTAGTATTTTCTCTGTATCTTTTACTCCCTTCTTTCACATAATTGTAAATCCCAAATCAGATTTTCTCTTATACCATGACTTTTATTTTTTAACTTGCCAGTATTAATTGCTAGAACAAAATTTGTTTTCCAGGCCAGAACAATATCTCTTCTCCATTTTCCATTTTCTCTCCTCCAGTCATGTGCGAGGGAACACATGTGAAATAAGCCCACAGTAACTCAGATCTTTGGGCTTCATTAAAACATAGTTTGACTTAAATTATAGGACTCACTCGTGAATAATCATGTTAAAAGTGGTCATAAAATCCTAAGAGAATCAAACTCATCATCCTTAGTTCCATGTTTTATTATTATTCAGAGCTCTCCAATAAATAAGGAAGTATAACTTCCTTCCACAAGGTGTTTTGACTTTTCTCTCCAAGATAATTTATGTGTTTGTCTATTATCTTCATCCTTATTTTACTTTGCAATTGCTGTATTGATATGGAAGCCACCACTTTCCATTCCTGCAACACAAAAATCTTTTAAAGTGGGGTTTATCCATTCTTATTTACTTTCTCTTTCAAATTCCAGTCTTTATGAGTTATTAGCATTTATCTATTTTATTATTTCCAAAGGTTCTTCCAACATCTCTGTAATTCCAGATAGTTCCTCACAGTCACTTCTTGTAAAAGAAGACTTCAGTGCGGGAATTTCTCTAAATACCTTCACTTTGAGTAAAAACAATCATCTAGTTATTTTTTCATGGACTTATCTTTTATGAATCTTCTTTTCATGTGTAAGTCATTTACCATCCCAATATTCTCTGGCAAGAACTCTTCTTCTGTAATGAGGCAGTATTAATCCTTTTTGTTTACCTTTAGCAAATTGTTCCTCAAAACTTTGGTTTTGATCAGATTAAGCAGAGTTTTGTATTTAACTTGACAAAGTATTTAGTTCTGTTTTTTTTTATTGTTTTTGGTTTTGGGTTTTTGATGTTGTTTGTTTGTTTGTTTGTTTTTCTATTTTCTCCATTCAGACATGGATTCAAAATTTTGGAGGATTTACTCTGCAGTGTAACTTTGACAGAACTTCTTAGTTGTAGTACAATATTTTCTTTCATTAAAAATTGCTGTTTACCTTGAGAATATCAAACCTCATATCACTTGCAAATATTTCATTTTTTTCTATTGCTCCTTCGAATTTTCTTTTAACAATCTTTCACATGTTTATTTTTATGTCCTTTCAGAAGTTGACGTTATTGTATTGATTTCTTTCTCTGCGCTGAAATAATTTATTTCCCCAAGGACATTTGATACTCACATGTTATGATTGCTGCTACAGAGAAGATCTTTATAAAAAAATCCTTTTGGAGGGTCTATCAGTGTCTCATTAATAATGCAAGTACTGACCAGTAGCTATGTTGTTGGCATCTCCTGTGATTTGATCATGGAATTTCTATCTGTGTACTGATAACTTCCTGGTTCTCACGTCTGGCACACAGTACCCAATTCAATTAATATGAATCTATCCATTCACTTGCTAGATCCTTCTACAATCTTAGATAAACAAAATGTATACTTGTTCACAGAAACTAGCTCTTTTACTGTACAGAATCATATGATAAACTACCATTTGTGTATTCTGTCACTGGAAAAGAATTAAGAACTCAGACAAGAGATGTGTGGAAAAAGTAATACATAATAAATGATAGATCATGTGGCTGCAGGAATGTATGCCAAAGTCTAAAGCTACTGTTAAGACTTATTTAATGACACATCTGTAGAATATAAAACAAAAAACCTACATGGAAAAGGCACTTCCAGTCTTCACTGTCTGAGACAGTGGGGGGGTTGGGGAAGGTGTTTATTGCTATTCATGGAAAATCATTACTAATTGACAAGCCAAAAAACATATCAATTTCTTCCAGAAAAACTCATTTTCAAACATGCTGATGTCTCTCTTCCATGACTTTGCTTATGAAATGTGATTTGGATGATCCTTTACTCACAGTGGGAAAATAACAACTGCTTGAGAAACTGCAAAGCTGCTGCAGCAGCAAAAGGGAACTTTAAAATGGCTGTGAGGAGATTAGCCTCTGTTTTATGTCTTTGTGCTGAATAGCTCAGAGATTTTTTTTTATATTTAATTGCTCTTTGAACAAACTGAATCACATTTACCTTAATATATTTGGTTAGACGCTTGCATCTGTTTTTTAAATACTTAGTGAACCTGATCTTTCCTTGTGTTTTGTCATGCTTGGAGCAACCTCTACTGGCTACTTAGCTTTGAAATGTGTCTCAACTGAAATGCATAATTCAATGTTATCCAATGTATTACTTCTCTGTATTGTCCTGTAGTGCCAAGATGCTCAATAAGTGAATTCTAAGCCAAAAAAGATCATCAAGCTGTTTGCAATTTTTTTTGCAAAGGATAGACAGAGGTTTTACTTCATTTTTACTTTAGTCTTCAGTACTGAGTAGTGATAAACACTGATAGAAGATATCACTTTTCAGGTATCATTTAAGTCTACCTTAAATCTGTGGAGTTAAAAATATATACAGGATACAGTTGTCCTAAGAGTACATGCATAGTAAAAGATTTTAATTTTTTAATTCATTACACATTTACTTACACATGGTAAAGAATTCAGCAAGACTGAGTTACTAAAATAAAGAGTATATTTAGAGAACATTTTGATATGCAAAGGATATGCAATGTACCCTGCAAATTTTGGCAAAATGAGAGGATTATTTTCCCTTTCCTACTCCTTACTCCATCCTCAGATTTAAATTATTTTTGAATCAATTTAAGTCAGCTGGAAAAAAAAAATATTATTGATGAAAAAAAGTAAATTCAATTTTATGTTTTAACTAATATTTAGACCATCAGAGATATTCTAACAACAGGGTAGACACTCGTTTCTCTTGGGTAATTAAGTGCATGTATATTGATATTAAAGGAAATAAGTGCCTTGAAATCAGACCTCACAATTTTCAAGTAGCAGTAAAAGTTTCCTACTTACTTTTGATTGAACTTAGGAGGGAATATTATCACCGTTTATACTGCTGAATCATCTGTACAATCAATGAAAGTTGAGGAAAAAGCCAAACAGAACTATTTCCTGATGAATATTCAAGCACCTTTTCAAAATTGAAAGCGCTTCAGAATGAATGCTAGATTTCACCATATGAAAATTAGTCTATGTTTGATCATTGTGCTTTGCTCAATTCATTACTCAGTGGGTAGGCATGTTAGTATGAGGACCTAGACATACAGATTCTGCTTGACCAAATATATATATATGTTTCTAAATCTTGAAGTTTAAATTTGTCTTCCTCTGAAAACTATTTTGAAGTAGAATTAAAAGTTGTGGCCATTTTTTGCTTGTAAAAATGATGACTTGTTGTCTAAGTCCTTGTCTATCATTTACAAATAAATAATTTTATATTGTGTATACACATTGTATATGGGCAAGTTTAGATACATTGTGATCACAGTAACCAACCATATTTTATAACCTAATATTCTTAAATAGAAACCTTGGTATCATCTTCTCCATTACAAGACTTGAATGCAATGGCCAGACTTGAATGCAAAGGCTGGAACTTCACATCATGATTGTAACTGGAATTCTGGGTTCTCTTCAGAGCTTCACAGTAACAGTACTTGATAGAGCAAATTCTCAGCTACAAAACGCTCTTTTTCAACATAGTCACTACGGTACATTTTCACCAGCAACAAACAAGAGATGCATACTGCACTCACAAAAATCTCCATAGCCATCCAGAACGTGGCTTGTCTTCCATATTGTTGTTGCCACTGCTGAAATGCACCACTCACTGCCTCACTGTGTTCACATCCGCTGTTTGCTCTCTAGAAACATTCAACAAGAACTGATGAATGTCAATGGGTGCCATCATTTCCACATGGAGGAATTCAGTGCCGCCGTTTGCTTCATAAGCACTTCCATGTCTGACATCCTTTTGTCAGATTACCCCTCTGCTGCCATCTGTCACATAGCTACAACACATAAAGGTATATTTGTGGGAACATTAAAACTCTGCTGCCATACCATCAGCATCCACTTCTGGTGTTTTGAGCCAACATAATAAAATAGGAGGCATTACTTTCAGAGCAGCTCTTGTAACTTACAAGTATTAGAAATAACAGAATATGAATAAGCTCATAAAAAAAAGAAAAGAAAAAAAAATGATTGTTTTACCACATGGTTTATGAAATAATTGGCCTAAGAATTTTTCCAAAATCAATTAAACACAAAAATCATCATAAAATATGAATGATCTGCAAACTCATCACTATAACAGAGATGTTAAAAAAAAAAAAAAAGAAATGAAAACTAACACAGGATAATAGACTGATGAATGACTGTGGTTTGGCTTGGATCTTTCCACTTTTGGCTGCCTCTTCAAAATCTAAATTGAGAAAAGAAGAAGAGGTTTCTCAAAGAAGGAAAGATTATCCTCCCTTGATACACTACTTTTGGTTGGTGAATATCTGTATCTCCATGCACTATAAGAAAAATAGTCTTTATGTCAAACATTATTCATAGATACTGAAAATTCATTCAACAGCCCATGGGAAATGAGGCATGCAGTAACAGACATAAAGGATCATGACATCACCTTAAGGATCATCAGTGTTGGCACTGGCTGGAAAAGAAATTAGAGTTTGAGAGAAGATAAAGGCCAGTCACCAACATGAGAACAGCCCTTTGTGGTACCTCACTGGATTTCAGAATATCTTAGCCTTGCAACTAGCTCTGTGAAGACTACATGCAGTTCTGCTGTCCTTAGAAAACGGGAAAAAACATCCTATAGAAAGACACATTTTTTTCTCTTTCTACTTATTGCTTAGGGTATAGTATTTCTAAGCACTTTAACTGTAAAAAAAAAAAAAAAAGATAATAAAATTATAAAAACATTTTAAAGACTAGAAAAAAACTCACTTGAATACAAAAAAAGATATTCCATCTCTGATAAGAAATTTCCAGTAAGTTGTCATATTCTCTTTTTCCTCCCACCACCCCATGTCAGACAGATATTAAGCTTTCATTCAAAAGGCTATTTTTCTGAAAAATGAGGTCATGTCTTGTGATGTATTTATGTGCAGCCCTACTTACTGCACATGGGCATGTGATTTCTAGATACAGGTCATGTAAAGCGATGAGAAAAAAAAACAAATCAGTTTTACATAGAAGAAATTGAGCTGCTTTTCTTGTTGGCAAGTGCTCTTCCACTATTGTCACCAAGATGAAATTAACAGCTTATCAACGAAATCTGGGATAGAAAGGAAAGAAAGTCAGTTCACTCCCTAAAAAGAGAGATAAAATGGGACCCCATTAGGATGCCTAAGAACTCACAACTGCAGCCTGACTGTAATAAAAAACAATACGTAAAAAATGATGGAAAAGGAAACAAATGCAAGACTTAGCAAGGAACTGAATTCAGCTCTAATAAATCTTATTTAAAACATACACCCATTGAAAATCATCAGTTTAGAGAATTTAAATAGGCATTACTTTTATTTGCTTTACACTTTACTGTGTAAAGGCATCTGATTAGCTCAGCTGATCTACATCTAATTCACCAGCTTCTTGCATAAGCTTAACTGAGGTAATTATCAGTATGGAGGGTAGGAACCAGTAAATGGAGTATCCCGCTAATGTGAACTAGATAACTGCAGCCATAAAGTGGGAGAAAGAGATGCTCAGCTGTAGAACTGGAAATGGCTGTTTAGAGACTTTCTTTAGTCTTGTGAACTATTTACTGGCTGTTAAATCCCTCACTAGGATTTTTTAGAGGGTGAGTCTGCTGCCACAAAAGGTTTATAATGGCTATTCTGATGAAAAAACATAGTGTTGGAATGCTTATCTGCTGCTTGTTTACTGGACAGCAAACCTCCTTACAATAGAACTGGTGTTTTTTTTCAGAAGGGAAAATGGCTGGCTGCTTGAAGTACAAAGGTATGGTGCTTGATGTCTGACGTTTTAATCAACTGTTTTTGTTAAAGCCTGAGAATAATGTCACATCCAATTAAAAAAAACAGTCAAATAAGGGGAGGTACTCTTGTAAGGGAACTTCTGCTGTCTAATAAGCCTCTGAAATACACATAGGTGGACTTGAAAATTTTCTACTAGAAATGTGAAGTGGAAAACAGTATTTACTGAAAGGATGGGATGCTCTCCCAGAATGTATGCTGGTGCGTATGCAACAGTCAGGGAGATAAAAATAAATTGAAGCTGTTCTGTGGGTAATGTTTCTGACAAAAAATAAATTAAATATTAAAAGCCAATTTAAATTTAATGAGTAATGAAGTTCTTAAGAGTTCCTCTTAATCAGTGATTGGTTTTAGTTAGATTCTCAGCTGAATCTTGTCCTAAAGTTAGCCACAGATGTATCCTCATGAACATTTGTTTTTGGTTGCCTTCTAAATCAAAGGAAAGAAGAAAACAAGCTGCACAGGTAACTTTGTCTTGAACTCCGGAGACAGCCTAGGCTTGGCAATGTTGCCTTTAGACATCATAGTAGTTGTAGTGTAATAACTCTATTTTCGCATTCTAGAAACTTATGTTTTTCTGGGACTTGATTGAAACACAGCATGAACTGTTAAAGTCATCTACACTCACAAGAGTGACTGGTAAGCAAGAGTCCTCCTTTCATTGTTATTAGACTGCACTCTATTTGGAAATAGGATAGAAATTTATATGAGAAATAAGAATAAATAGAGGAAAGAGAAAAACTGTGTTACTGTTTGTAATAAATCCTTCCTCAGCTATCCACAACATGCTGTGAACAATACACAAGAGGAAAAATTAGCATGTTTTCTTAGAAGGGATCTAAGCAACCCACACAAGCTCAATGAAGAGGGAGAGACATGCTCAAAAGGTTAGAACAGGACTCAGATTTTCTAACAAGTACCAATGACTCCTAAAATAAATTGTTAGAATGTGCCCAGAACTTAACTTCTTCCAGACATTCAAAGGAATTCTGTCTGAAATCACTAACTTGAGAGAGAGAATAGGATTCTCTTAACAACTGCTAAGCTGATTTTCGACTGTTATGTGATATCTCTACAATTGAATTTGATCTCAAATGCAGAGCAAAGCAACCCGTTATCTGTGGTGGAATTCCTTGAATCTCAATAGCTAGAAAGAAAAAATGCTGCTGTTTTCAGAGCCAGTTTCACTTTGTAAGATAGAAATGGGGTGAAATTAGGATAGAGCTGCTGTAGTTGAGTGGCATAGCAGAAAATAAAGTTGGTATGCTTTCTGAAGTGTTATTCTAATACCAATAAATTTGTTACAACCTAGCTGACAAATGGTAAAATAGTGTTTTCTACTTTAGCTTTGACTAGACTGCTGGTACTTTTTACTTTTTTTTTTTTTTTTTTAACTGGTCTCTTTTTACTTCCATTTACTTATTCAGTACAAAGGGAATAGGTTTCAAGCCATAGCTGGGTGGTTATTAATAGAAAATGCATAAATTTGTGCAAATAGCACCAGAGATAATAAGAGGTGTGATATTTCCTTTCCTTCTAAACTATATTTCATAAGTATGATTTCTTCTTAAGTCTTGAAGAAGACAACTGCAATGCACGTGTGGTTTAGGTCCATTGCCCCTGTGAAACCCTTGAAGTAAAGCTTATAGAAATTGGTTCTCAGAGGAGATGAAATCAGCATGTTTTTGAACATCTTTCCTTCTTGCTATTCAGCCTCCTGTTTAGGAAATTTTGCTGGATGTGGAAAAAAACATCTTTTATTATTGGCTGGAAGTGTTATCTAGTGCACTGAGGAAAATGGTTGCCTGACTGCATTAAATCTAGGTTGTCTTCCAAGTGTGAGGATTAGTTGCCTTTCTAATGGCATTGTGGGGGAGGAAACTATTCTTGGGCTTCCTTCTGAATACATATCCAACAGCCCCTTAAAAAAACTAAAAAAACTAAAAAAACAAAAAAAAAAAAAAAAGCTTAAGACAAAAGCCAGTAAATCGAATGACAGTGAATTCTATAAATAACTTTTGCTGAAGAGTTATCTGAAAGACACTAGTTACTTCTGTTGAATTGTTCTGCTATCACATTACTTTTTATTTTTGCTTAATAGTAAAAGGTAGATCAGGATGCACAAATAGATTGCTATGCACTGTTCTTTTTTCATTTTTTCTTTTTTTTTTCATTATAATTTTCTTGACAGGTATGTTTTAGGACTGCTTCTAATTAGATGCAAGCTAGACAAGTATTGTATAACTTTTGTGGAACAAACAATTTCATTTGTGAATTATTCCTCAAGATTTGAGTGTTTTCTATTTCCAAATGCTACAATTTACTTAGTAAATAAAAGATATGCTCTGTGAAGAAAGAAATGTATAGCTTGCTTTAAAAATTATCAAAGATAAGTTATGCATGGAAAAAGAAAAAAAAAATACATAAAACTTAGGCACTAAATATCGTTTAAATATCACTACAAAATATAAGTTTATATAAGGCACTCTGCATCAAATGACCCAAGGAATAACATTTTTTGTCAATAATAGAATTACAGTCCCACGGTCCAAAATGAAGGATATTTGCATTTTAACAGTCTTAAGGGAAGCATAATTCTTTAGTCACTTAATTTTTTTCCATCAGCTAATGGTAGATGCTGTTCCTTATTCACATCATTCCAAAGTATTTTCCAAAATAATTGAGTAAATAAAATTAAGTAATGAAACTTTAACAGGTTTCTGTGAACAAGCCAGTTTTCCATAGTCTGCTGTTTTCTATTAGTAAATATTTTTGACTATCTATCTTCATAACTGTTTAGAGAAGGGAACCATATAATTCTTATCATTCACTATGATCGGAAGATCAACATGAAGCAAAAAGTAAATTGTTTGATTGAAGACTGAATATCAGAATAGAATTAGCTTGTCAAGTATATAAAAGCTAATAAAATATTTGGAGTGGGCAGGGATGTTTGAAAGAGCTGCTAAGGCTTAATATCACAGAATCACAGAATTGTAGGGGTTGGAAGGGACTTCTAGAGATCACCGAGACCAACCCCCTGCCAAAGCAGGTTCCCTACACCAGGTCGCACAGGTAGGCGTCCAGGTGAGACTTGAATATCTCCAGAGAAGGAGACTCCTCAACCCCCCTGGGCAGCCTGTTCCAGTGCTCCGTCACCCTCACTGTGAAGAAGTTCTTACACACATTCGTGCGAAACTTCCTATGCTGCAGCTTATGTTTGTTTCCCCTCGTCCTGTCTCCATGTACCACTGAAAAGAGACTGGCCTCACCACTATGGCCACCACACCTCAGATATTTGTAGACCTGGATCAGTCCCTTTTCAGTCATCTTTTCTCAAGGCTAAACAGACCCAGTTCACTTAGCCTTTCTTCATAGGGGAGATGCTCCAGGCCCTTCACCATCTTTGTGGCCCTCTGCTGGACTCTTTCCAAGAGATCCCTGTCTTTTTTGTACTGGGGAGCCCAGAACTGGACACAGTACTCCAGATGAGGCCTTACCAGGGCAGAGTAGAGAGGGAAGATCACCTCCCTTGACCTGCTGGACACGCACTTCTTAATGCACCCCAGAATGCCATTGGCCTTTTTGGCCACAAGGGCACACTGCTGGCTCATGGCCAACCTGTCGTCTACCAGGACGCCCAGGTCCCTCTCTGCAGAGCTCCTCTCCAGCAGCTCATCCCCCAGCCTGTATTGGTGCATGCAATTATTCCTCCCTAGGTGTGAGACCCTACACTTGCTTTTGTTGAACCTCATCTGGTTTCTTACTGCCCAGCTCTCCAGCCTGTCCAGGTCTCGCTGAATGGCAGCACAGCCTTCAGGCGTGTCAGCCAATCCTCCCAACTTCGTATCATCAGCAAACTTGCTGAGGGTGGCCACTATCCTCTCATCAAGGTCATTGATGAAGATGTTGAACAAGACCGGACCCAGCACAGACCCCTGGGGGACACCACTGGTTACAGGTCTCCAGCCAGACTCTGCACCACCAACGACGACCCTCTGCACTCTGCCAGTCAGCCAGTTCTCAACCCACCTCACCGTCCACTCGTCTATCCCACACTTCCTCAGCTTTGTTAAAAGGATGTCATGGGAGACAGTATCAAAGGCCTTTCTAAAATCAAGGTAGACTACATCTACCGCTCTTCCCCCATCCACCCAGCATGTGACAGCATCATAGAAGGCCACCAGGTTGGTCGAACACGACCTCCCTTTGGTGAACCCATGCTGACTACTCCTGATAACCTTCTTTTCTCCCAGTTGTCTGGAGATGGTATCCAGCACAAGCTGTTCCGTCACCTTTCCAGGGACAGAGGTGAGGCTGACAGGCCTATAATTACCTGGATCTTCCTTCTTGCCCTTTTTGAAGACCGGAGTGACGTTGGCTATCCTCCAGTCTTCAGGGACCTCCCCTGTTGTCCAAGACCTCTCAAAAATGATGGAGAGCGATTCGGCAATGACCTCTGCCAGCTCCCTCAGCACACGTGGATGCACCCCATCAGGTCCCATGGACTTGTGGACCTTAGTACTTCCTAGGCGCTCACGCACGTCCTCTTTCCTGACTAAAGGGAAGTCTCTCATTCCCCAGACCCTCTCCCTAACCTCCAGGGTGTGGGAAACCTGAGGGAGAGCCTTTTCACTGAAGACGGAAGTAAAGAAGGCATCCAGTACCTCTGCCTTCTCAGCATCCCCCATTACCAGAACCCCCCCCTCACTTAGTAAGGGGCCCACATTCTCCCTAGTTTTCCTTTTGCTGTTAACATACTTGAAGAAGCCTTTTTTATTATCCTTTATCACTTTAGCCAGATTCAATTCCAGTCAGGCTTTAGCCTTCCTCTTGCATCCCTGCAGGCCCTGACTACATTCCTATATTCTTCCCAAGTGGTCAGACCCTTTTTCCACATTTCATGGACCTTCTTCTTTCCTTTGAGCTTGCGCATGAGCTCCTTGCTCATCCACACAGGTCACCTGCCACCTTTTCCCGATTTCTTGCTCACAGGGACGCACCGATCCTGAGCTTGGAAGAAGAGCTGTTTAAATGCTGACCAGCTCTCAAAGGCTCCCTTACCTTCTAACACCCGAGCCCACGGGATAGCTCCAAGTAGGTCCCGGAAGATATCGAAGTTGGCTCTCCTAAAGTCCAGGGTAGCAATCCTACTTATTGCTTTGCTTCTTCCACTCAGGATCTTGAACTCCACCATCTCATGATCACTACAACCCAAACTGCCCCCAACCTTTACTTCCTTAACAAGTCCATCCCTGTTGGTGAGAATAAGGTCCAGCAACACCCCTCCCCGTGTTGGTTCCTCCACCACCTGCTTCAGAAAGTTGTCTTCAAAGCACTGCAAGAACCGTCTGGATTGTGCGTGCCTGGCCATGTTGGTCGTCCAGCAAATATCTGGATAATTGAAGTCCCCCATAAGCACCAGTGCCTGGGAATGTGACGCTACATACAGTTGCTTATGGAAGGCCTCATCAGCCTCCTCATCCTGATCAGGGGGCCTGTAGTACACACCCACAACAAGGTCACCCTTACCAGCCTGCCCCTTGATTCTCACCCTGTCTTGCTCCGATTTATAGGAGGGAGATGAGGTTCTTTTAATATTATATACCCGGCGTGAGATTAAGAAACAACGGTTCAAATGTTGGTCCAACCAGTTTATTATAATCCTAATCAGGGAGACGGGGAAGGGAAGGAGGGCGATAGAAAAGAGAGGAAAGAAGCAAGAATTGTATAAAGTGGGGATAGTCACCACCAGGATCCAGCAGCGATCCCGTTGCACGACGTTTCGATGGTCCGAGGTAGAAGCAGCAGGGGGGGAGAGAGAAGCAGCGTGGTCGGCCTTGGGCAGCAAGCAGGTGGCAGAAGGAAGTCGCGGAGCCGATCCAGGAGGAAGCAGCAGGACTCAGGTAGCAGGCCCAGGGGGGTCCGTCAGCACGCAGGAATTCCGTGGTGAGGGATCTGATGGCAGACACCTACCCTCATGGTTTTCGGTTCCTCCTTTTATCCTCCTTTTTCTCCTGCCTATGTGACATCCCTGGGCGCTTGAGCAAGAGTCATATGCTATCCCCCGAGATGGCCATCATCCTGAGATAAGTCCACACAAAAGACCGCTTCACAGCTATTTAGCTGCAGCTTATCTTCCTCTCCTTGCCCCTGGCCTTGTCCATCAAAGTTCTCCAGACAAAGGATTTCACCACCTTTGCCCAGGACTTGCCTGGACTTGTTCATCTATGTCCTTCAGACAAAGGATTTCACCGCCTTTGCCCAGGACTTGCCTGGACTTGTATA
Organism: Meleagris gallopavo; assembly: GCF_905368555.1. Lineage (NCBI taxonomy): Eukaryota > Metazoa > Chordata > Aves > Galliformes > Phasianidae > Meleagris > Meleagris gallopavo. The sequence continues at coordinate 40,787,360 of NC_139405.1, forward strand.
AGTCCATCTGTGTCCCCAGCAAGCTTTGAGACACTGATGTTAGCAGAATAATATCTTACACACCCATAAGCTCTCCACTGCTACATCACTCTCCCCCAAGTGAAGTTCAATACATTCTAGAATATGATGATCTTGTATCCACATCTAATTTTAATTAAGCTACCTGCAAAAGCATTCATACTAATTCTGATTTAAAAAAAAAAAATAAAAAAAAATTGTGAAGTCTCTCTGAACTGACTTTGGAAAAGTTTGTATGCCTTTAATTAAAAACTAGCCCTGTCATGATTTAGAAATCTTGGGAACTGCCTCAACTCAGCCTCTAGCAATCTTAGAGAGTCCAGTAATTTGCTGTTAAATGTGTTTACTTGAAATGCTGACAGATACTTGAATTTAAGGACTACCTCCAGATATTGGAGTGGCTACAGAAGCCCGTAAGTACTCTGATCTATCTCCCTCAGTATAAAAGATTCTTACAAGCACATCTTTTCCAAAGGAACAAGTTGAGCTCTTTTAAGGGTTTTATGATGACAGTCATAGGGGTAGGATCTGGATTTATTCCATGTATTGGGATGGTATTGGAAGACAGCTACATCGCTCACCTGCTTTCTCATGAACAGTGCAGGTCCCATCACCCTGAAATTCCACTCCTACACCCCTATACAGGGAAGCACACTTATCTGACTCTGCAAGCAGCCTTCCTACACTAGCAGAATGGGCAATATTTACCTACCTGTGAGGGGCACTAGTATTATCGCTGAAGCAGAAAAACAGTTTTGCTCCAGTTCACTGTGGGAAAACAGGATGCCAGGACCAACCAGATGGAAGTGGCAGGTAGCTTTTAAGGCCGGTAGTGACCGGGGTGAAGAATGTATGGATTATCTTTTAGCTGCAGCAAGTTGTGAGCTCAACTCATGCTGTTAGCCCATGGCCTTGCTCAACGTGGTGTAACCTTTCTTCTGTTCCCCTCAAACTTCTGCTCAGCATCACTTGGAAAATTTGCTCCTGTGGATGAAATCTGAAGAAAGATCTTTTCTCCCAATTCCCCAAGCAATCTATTTGGCTTACAGCTTCATTTTTCACATCTTGACTGATCTAAAGATGAGGCCAACAATTTTTGTTTCTGCTTTGTATGAACACATGCACATAGAAATCCATTAATGAGGTTATGGGGACAGAGTAACTCAGATGCTGAAATGATTTACCTATATGCCATTTTGTGTATAGGATAGAAATAAAATATGCTATGCCTTCAGAGAGGCAGAGCAAAATAATTCCCATAACTTTCGAAAGAGATTTCTACAATCGATTGTAGTATTTTCTGAAAATGTATTTTATGTCCAGAAAGAGTTATAATCTTAGAACACAGAATATCCCAAGTTGGAATGCACCTGTAAGGACCATCAAGCCCAACTCCTTGCTCCACACAGGACCACCCAAAAAACAAAACATATGAGTGAGAGTGTTGTCCAAACACTCCTTGAACTCTTGAGCTTGGGCTGTACTCACTGCATTCTGGTGCAGAGCCTGTTCCTAACCCCCAGCTGCCCCTCCCTTGATGCAGCCCCAGGCCATTCCTGCAGGCCTTCTTGCTGTCACCGGAGCAGAGCTCAGCGCTGCTCCTCCTCTCCCTGTGAGGTGCTGCATCTGCCATGAAGCCTCCCCTCAGCTCCTCTGCTCTGGGCTGAACAACGAGGAATCATACTGGGTCCCATGGACTTGCAGGCATCCAGGTGGAGCAGCAAATCCCGTGCAAGTTCAGGGTTGGCTGGGAGTTCATTTTCATCACATTATTCAGATCCCCCCTCCTCTACGTCCAAGTCTTGGTTCATTTTCTTTGCGGAATGCATTACAAGGATGAAAGCATAACCTTCAAAGGCTGAAGAAAATTTCAGATTGCTTTTGTTTTATGTGCAAAATAATGTTAGAAAAAAATGGGGAAAGAATGGAACACTTCAGTATTCAGAATGGAAACAGGATTTAAAATATATTTACATATATTATTTATTTTTTAGAACAAAACAAGGAGCAGAATCTTACTACTAACTCTGTCAATGAATTAGTTTACATCAAATAAAACCACTACATTGTACTGTGAAAGCCTGACAGTGACTTCTAAATGGCAACTAGTTTTGCTAAAGAACATTCTCAAGTGTGAGAAAGTCTAATGCTTGTTTAATCTAACATTGAAATTATTCTTTTTGACTGAAAAAGACTGATTTTTCTTTGCGGTTCCAACAGATATAGGATGGCCAAGTGACTTCAGTTTTGTTAGGTCTTTGGAATTTCTCTTTGGCCTTCCTGATAAAGGGGAAACCTGAATTTTTTGCCTGTAGTTCTGAGTTCATAAAAAGCCATATCTCAACTCTGAAGCTGCAGCATAATAGTGAAAACTAAGTATTTTTTCAGCATTACATGTAGGACTAATAAATGCTGGACTAGTTTTTTGTAAGATGACACTCCTCCCTTTTTTTTTTTTTTAATATTAATGCTCTCCTAGTGCCATTGGCTTTGCAAGTCCCATCTCTTTTGACTCGTCCTTTTCTAGATGTAACTGTTTGGTTGCTCTATTTGACCACCTTAAACTGCTCTTCAGGACCCCTGCTGCTACTTCTGCTTTTCGAACAAAATAACTCTCATAAGCATTCCCTAGTTTTTTTCCAGTCAAAATGATCCAGAGCTGCTGAAGCTATTTCCATATGTCCTTGCCAGCTGGCTTCTTCAAACAGTTGGCTACTTCAAATTAGAAGTAGAGAAGGGAGTCGTCACTTTTGATGTTTGATTGGCAGATCTGCAGGCATGGTGATCTTGGTTGATGCTGTGCAGCTGATGTTGGACCAGTAACAATAACATCTTCAGCCAGCACAGCTGGAGCAGGAAGAGCGTGTATCCAGTACAGCAGTGGATGAAACAAAATAAGGAGATTTTGTAGTTAAATGTATTTTATTTTATTTTTTTTTAATTTATGCTGTGAAAGCTGAGGGAAGAGCATGATTTGAGCTACATATCTGAACAATGGTCCAGTCTCTTTAGTTGGATGAGTAATGGTGAAAAAATGTTTTTCTAATGCTTGAAAATCTTGGTGAGTAAATTATCAACATGTCAGTCTGGGAGTTCAGAACAGAAGTGGTGATACTTCCTTGTAACTCACGAAGTTGCAGAGTTTTCATAAACTTGGTGTCTCCTTGGCAAACTGAGCTATCTACCTGCTAATGGAAAAAACATTACCTTTACAGTGTCTGTGGAGATATTTAGTTTCTCTGCAAAATAAGTGCTTTCCCTCAGATGCTGGTAGAAAAGTTTAAAGAGAAAAGGACACTTAAGGGAGACTGAAGTCCTGCTAAAGCATTTCATCCACTTCGTAGTAAAGGAGGCAGTGGAAGGTGTGGGAGAGGAGAAGGAGGGTTTGATCTGAAAAGCCTGAGAGCAACAGTATTTCTCTTATATTGTGCTTAGTTTGTCTTCTTGCTCTGTGTAATCTGTTCACTTTAACATTTTTTTCTTAGAAAGAGAAAGTTGTAAAGATTTAGTTGCAAATCTGAGTTCTTCCTGGAACACAACTGTTGCAGCTCTGTTAACTTCAGTGGAAATATTTCTATTTTACACTAGGGAAACTGAAAGAAATTAATCAAACCTTTGAGTGCAGTAGAAATGAAAATAAAATAAAGAAGAAAAAAAACAGTTCCATATTTCATGGAAAATATTCAAGCAATGATAATAGTCAAAGTACTAGTGGAATAGTTTAAAATCAGCTTCTCTGTCACACATCTCAGTAATACGTCACATACAGAGGCTTCTGGTCCTGATTTTCTAGTTTAGGATGCCTTTTTCAGGTTATTATCTCCGAGTTTGATAGCTTTTTGTACTTCTAGTTTATTTATCTATTATCTAGTAATATTTTACACTATCCACTTTTCTCAAGAGCTGAATTAACTTTGAAGGAATATGGATGATTGCGTTTGTAACAAAAGAAAAGCTACTGCAGCTTTGCTGCGTCTAAAATGCGATGTTAGGACAGGTCGAAGACAGCAGAGTGGATTTCTGGCGCCCTCTGGTGGACAATGCTACTCTTGGGTACAGAAAACGTGGGAAAAATGTGGACAGTTCAACGTGTTTGACACAGCTGGCCAGCATTTCAGAAAATGGACTGGGGCGAGTTCACAGCCAAATTACATTCAAAAGCTGCTTTTCACATAATTTTGATAATTTCTTTTTGAGTCTTATTGAGCCACAAAACTAGATCATATCAGGTTGTCTATTGTGTCATAGCAGGTAGGAATGAAGAGGAGCGCTGCGTCTGTGTTTACTATCTCAAGGTGCTTATGAAGCCTGGAAAGACGATATTAATGGACAGATAAAGCATTTTGGTGGTCTAGTTGCATACATACATACATACAATATTTTCTTCCAGATGCTGAGTTTATGAGACAGGTACAAAAATTGTTCTTGGTTGAAAAATATAGAGGAACAAAAATGAACAACAGCTTTCTTTTTTTCTTTTTTTCTTTTTTTTTTTTCTTTTTTTTTTTGTCTTTTTCCTTTTTTCTTTTTTCTTTTTTCTTTTTTCTTTTTTTTTCTTTTTTTCTTTTTTTCTTTTTTTTTATTTTTTCCTTTTTTCTTTTTTTCTTTTTTTCTTTTTTTCTTTTTTTTTCCCTCTCATTGGTCACCCTTAAAGCTTTGTTTCATAGTACAAGCTGCTCAGTGTCCGCAGATTCTTTTTTTTAAGGTATTTCATTACCAGCAGAAGACGGCAGCATGTCTTTCTGATGGACTTAGAGCACAAAGTGTTTTTTGGTCTACATTTAATAGGAAGGTAATGTAGTCCTCATGATTTCCCCAACTTTCTTTCATGGAAACAATACATTCTATCAAGTATTTAAAAAATGAAAATTGCTACTAAATCTAAAATGTTGAAGAAAATTTGACAATATATAAAGAAACACCTGTAGATGCTGTCTCCATCCCTCAAAACCCAGATGAGAAAACAAGCTGCATACTGTAGCAAAATTCACTTGTAAATGCCAACAGTATAAATTCTTGTATTTTTTTATTTGGCTGAAAAAGTAATTCAAACTACATGGATCCTTGTTACTAAACTGAGACAAAATCTCCCTTGAATTTAAAAAGTTCAGTTAATATACTTCTTATTTTGTCTTCATTTCTTTATTCCGACACAGCTTTAAAAAACTGGTAGCTACATACATCTGATACCAACCATTTCTGACTCCGTAAGGCTTGGAAGCTTTTTCAATAACTGATGTTGCTGTGATGACATCAGTCTGTGTTTGCTAGATTACAAATTGAGAAGTTTGGATTTGCTTCAAGGAAACACTCAAGTTTTTGGCTCCTTCTCCAGATACGCCTTTGGAGCAATATAGACTGTGTTGACATGAAATGCAATCTCAATTTCATGTGATCTCTGCTGAACCATCTATCCCAACCACCTACTCAGCAAGTCATTTATGTTACTGTTGACAGTTTGTGTGCAGTGTAGCTTTTTACAAGCCTATTGTTTATAAGGTCACTGAAAACAAGGTTGGGCCTGAAAGTCATTGACATGATTTGGTTGGAATGATACTACTACTCACACATTCATGACAGAAAATGTCTCTTAATTCTGCTGGGACTCTGTAATGAATCTTATTTCTATAAGCTATGCAAGTTCTTTGATTAATACTTCAGAAAACCTCTGCTGCAAATTTTCTCTGGTTTCTCTCTTTTATTTTTAATAGGCATAGCAAATTGCCACCAAAGCTCACAACAATTACTTTCTATGCGAATAAGTTATGTGGCAGGAGTATCACTGTTAAGCATTACAATGTTTAAAAGCCAACTGACATGCTGTGGTGACAGAGAGATTGCTGAAGTGTGTCTGGTGTCTCCACTTCCTGACACACGGCAGAAGTGCAGAGAGGATAACAGCCAACAGGTGATGTAGCTGCCTGTCTCCAGACTGATCCTGGGAGACCAGCAGAAATTAAACACATCCTAACTTCTTATTTAATAGCAAGTTCCTCAAAAACTTTCAGGACAATTGCATTACTTTTGGGTTTAGGAATTCTGAGAACACTGTCTATGACATTTAAACAGTGCCAGGCAGTGTTGTGGACAACCTGAGCATTTTGAACTGCCAGGTTCTGGGGCCAAGGCAACAGTTAATTCCCAGAGAGCAGCAGGTGGGTAAGAGTATGAACCATTCCTAATGGGCCACTCTGATGCATTCAGCTTTGTTTGCAGGATAAGGATGTTTACCTTTATGGAAACAGTCAGACTTTGCCAGTTGGCATGGGGCTACAGAATGACTCCCGGCTGTGTTATTTAAAAATATTGGTGCTGACAAATGTATGTTATATTTGCTAGAATTGCTTGAACTCAAATTTCACATTGCATCAATTTGAAAAAAGAAAATAAAACTACTCTTGCAAAGACAAGGTTAAAATTCTGGTTACTAAATTAGAAAGAGTTACAAAGATCAATAAAATAAAATTCCTTAATTAAAAAGACAGTTTTATCTTTTGGCTGATTTTGTGGCCTACCCCCTTCCGTATATTAGTACATAATCATTGCTTGTCATATTCTCTTCAGATTAAATTACACTGCTTGCCTTCTGCACCTTTTCCAAGGCTGTTTCTGGACCTTAAAAATCATGTCATATGAGAAATGTTCATGTTAATGTTATTTCAGGTTTAACATCCCTGGTTTGCATTTTGATGCTCCTTCAGATGATATATTAATGAAACACAGATGACAGACAGTAATTTCTGCTGTCATTCTCTACTGCGTACCATAGAACTGGACTGGAGGCTGTCTGATTGAAGTAATGTAGCCTGCTCCTAAGCCTGCTATTAGAAACTATCCCTTACGGCCTCTGTGTCCTATTGCTGTTGTTTCTCCTTCCACCTCTTCTTGCTGTCCATGCTCAGAGCTGAAAATCCCAGTTGATTTTGTTCTACTCACAGGTTGCCTGGATTTCACCATTAGCTGATGGGTATTATTTTGACATCATTCTTATGTTAGCATATTGGTAAGGTCTTGACTTTCCTTGTATTAATGAAGAAGAACAAATGAATGTCACCCGGCCCCTTTTTGTTGTGTGTGTGACAAGAACATGAGCATTACTGACAGAATAATCTCTGTGCTGATACAGGCTCATTTTCTTTGGATTGATATCTAATTTTTCTGTCATATTTTCCTTTTGAGTTAAGCATGAGTCAGAGGAGGAAAAAATGATAGCGCGTTGAAGTAGTGCGGTGATAGCCTGAAGGTTAAATAAAATCGGCAGAAGCATGCCAGATATCCTGCAGCTTATCTGAATCTGTTGAATTCATAAGACTATAAAGTTAGAATGACAATTTCATGGCTAATTATATGATAGAGTATTCCAAGATTGTCATATCAAAATCCGTTTGTATGGGGTATGCCATACAAAATTAGACTTGATTTTATCTGTAGATCATCTTACACTGCACAAGTTGGTCACTGTCTAGTGTTGTAGTGGAAATGCTAAGCCACAACCTGAAAGTGATTGAACACCTGGTGGGAAGGCAGAGCCAACCCAGCGGAGCTCAGGTGTATGCAATGCACCTGAGTGAACAGAAGCATGGAGCAAGGATCCACCCTTTCTCAGACCCCATTTAAGGGTTGTCAGTGGAGGCAAGGGTATCATAGTGGAGATCCCTGTGTACCTGAGGCCTTCCAAAGGTAAGAAGGTTTTTTTTCCTTTGTTTCCATATCTGCAGCTGCTGCGTTTGAGCGTGTCCTCGCTTGTTGTAGCCTATGACTTTGCTATTCCACTATTATTTCTCAATTTTCTATGACATTACAAGAGTAGTTTCCTCAACAGAGGACCAAAAAGGATATAGAGGGCATCCATAAGAGATATAGAATTGATGAAACTGTTTTCTTCCTCTGATAATTTTCAATTTGTGAGTTCACTAGAACTGTTTTCAGGCCAAGAATTGTACAAACAGCCCCAGAGGAATGGAAGCCAGGTGGAGCTGTAGGCTTTAGCACTTGCTTTTGATAGAAATTCCTAAGTAGTTTTTTTCCTCACACTTGCATACGATTGAGTGCTTAACATTTCCAGTGATGACTTTTCATGCTTGCTTTTGCTGCTCTCAATTTCTGTGGTAAGCTTCCTGTTGAGGGAAGCTCTAAGATATTCAGTGAATAAAAATCCTTCAGAGGGCATTCTCTGAGGACCAGGTGTTCGGCTTTGTGTAACAAGTCCCAGAATGCTTTGTTTTAAGTGTTCCAGGATCTGCAGTGTGCCAGGGATGTCTAAGAAGGGATCTGTGCCTCTGGCCCTCGTCTATTATGTCATTATGTTACACACAGCCTCAAAATACTGAGGGAAGCCTTTCTTTGTTCTCTATTCAATGTATTTCCTATAAAAAAGGAAAACTTGGGGATGTGGCTGCTGCTTTATTCAAAACACTCAGTCTCTGATGACAAAAATACGGTGTACAGGACTTCCCAGTGAAAGTACTGTGAAATCTCCCAATCATTTCTCTTATAATACACAGCTGGAGTACCATGGACTCTGTAGTAGCGTAAGTGTCATAAATGTGGGAAATCCTGTCTCTTTTTCATATCAATAGAGTCATAGTTTATACAAGCATCAGAGAATCTTTTTTTTGTCATCAGGAGAGTTTACAGTTTAATCTTAAATTCAGAAGTGATGCCTACAATTTTTGGAACTTAAAATTTACCATCTTGAAATAAGTTACTGCTACAGCATATCAAAGATCTGATTTCAGCAAGCTTAAAACTCGGACCTTAAACCCACAAGTTTTGTGTGTCCATGAGGAAAGATTCATAAACAGAATATCATGGACCAAAGCAGTCTCTGCTGGTTTACGTCAACAAAAACATTAACATACATTGCCAAGAATCCCACAGACTTCCCAGAGAATAATATAAGAAGTCTCTAATGCTGAGGAAAGAAGACTGCAAAGTGGTCCTGAGACCAGGAACAGTGGGACTGTTCCAAATTGGATCAGTGACCATGTCTGAGCTTTGGACTGACCTGCAGTTCTCTTCCTTTCACTACCCTCCCCCTCTATGTATAATTCCCACTCAAAAATGAGTATTTCCTTGGTCAATCTAAGTTCTACAATTCTTACAAGCCTGTGAGATTCCTCAGTAGTTTTTGTGACCTCTAAAGCATTTAAGCATCAACCATCATTTCTACACCTTGAGTGAAAAATCCAGTAAAACCTGAATAGAAATATTACTCCTATTTAACAGCAAATTTAAAAGAATCACTGCTCTTCGTTGTGAGGAGGTGGTGTTATGAGTTTTTCTGTGCTTTTTAGCACTGCTGCTAAAGAGAATACAACAAATTTTGTAACTTTAAAAGTAAGTCAGAAAGAATTAGAAAAACAAAAATAAACATAGGGAATATTGAAAGGTGGGAGTTTTATCAGAAAAAGGGTTTTTGGAGACTTGGTATTTGGACCACAAAATTTTAAAAGGGGGAATTATTATTGTTATTTTTTACACTTGCATGTTATAATGGGATTTAATTTTTCTTCTTTCCATTTTACTTTTAGCAAAAGCATTACATCATACCTACATTTTTCATTTTATTGATGATATAAAGCAAAATATGTTGGTATGCTGAGAACAATTCTTAGTAGCTTGGTCTTTGGGGGGGAGTTTTCTTTGCTGTTCATCTTGTTGGATTCAGTGAATATAAACATATCCTGTCTCCTCTTACCACGTGAATAATTCACCAGATTTTTCACCAATTTCTTAGTAAACTGCCGATAGGTGGCAGAGTCGGCTAATCTATTGTGATGTAGAGCTTTTCATTTGTAGAACTGTAACCTTGCAGAAAAACAGTGCTTGGGCCACAGCTGGCTGTGTGCGTCCTCTTGGACTGCAATTATTATCTATTCCATTATGTTACTGGAGGTTGAAATTCTGACATACATGCATGCTAGGGTTTCAATTTTACAGTGGAGAACTAAGGAGAGCAATGTCCCCTCTCTCTACTTTATCTCTGAGGTTACCTGAACAAGGGGCAACAATCTGTTTTGCTTGTGATCCCAGGAATTCTGGCTTTAAGATACAGTTTTTCATGTCATTTATCTTAACAGGAAAAAAAGCAGCTGGTTTATTTATTTACTTATGAGATAAAAACTACAACTGAAAAACTTATTTTATGGGAGCTCTTTCCAGGGGTCTTGAAATATTATTTTCTGAACTATAACCTTCTAGGCTTGATTAAGTGCCAATTACACAGAGATTAAAGATATTAGCTGGGTTGCAAGTTGATGCTATTCTCTCAGAGAACTGTTCTTTTGTGTGTTTTTTTTTTCCTGAATATTAAACTAATGTTTATTAAAGGATAATGGCTGAATATTACAATATACAGTAGAGCCATGAAGAGGCAAGAGGCCAAATTATGATCTCGTTAAAGAAATGGAAACTTGTGCTATTCCAGTATTAAATATCAGAATCTGGTGCCCTGCCTTCTATCCCTCAACCCATAGTAGAATCACGAGGGAAATAATGTGTTGTAATAAGAAGTATCTGAGCACCTAACTAGGAGAATAGCAATATAATGGAAATTAAATCAGAAACTATTTTCTTACTGAATCAAGTGATCCCCACTGGACCTGAAACAGGCAGCATTGTATCACCATGCACGGTAGCCACATGCCTACCAGATATTTAAGATGGGATATATATAATCTTTACATCTTTATATATACATAAAAGAGAAAACAGCCTGACTACGCCATATCATACTTTACAGAGGAAGATAAATAAATTTATATTTTTATATTTATCTTCCACTGTAAAGTATGATGTGGTGTAGTCAGGCTGCTCTTTTTTACATAATAGCTCAGCATTTACTGCAGCAGATGCTTAAAGCAAAGTAAGGTAATGATATGGGCTTCAAGAATAAGGACCTGGTGATTTCCCCTTGCATATTCTTTGTGGTTCTTTTTCCTCTCTTTCACTTCTTCATGTTGCATTAATAATTATTTTCATTCTTCCCCACTGCATAATTTTCCCAGGAGCTGTAAATTTGAGCAGTATCAGATATAACTCCCACCTAACCTGAAGAAGAACTCATCCTAGAAGATGGGGAAATAGAATTTTAATGCAGGTGTACTTGTATAACACAATGAGAATATATAGCATTCATACAAAAAAAAAAAAGTGTGCTCTGATTAAAAAGAAATTGAGAAAGATAAGAACATTTCTCATGTTCAAGTGCACTTGCTTAGTATTTTTCTGTGTGGGTCCAAAACCAAATGCATAGGCCATATCTGTAGTAATAAGTGAAACAAAACTGTGAAATAGCCCCTGTCAACTATGTGGAAATAGGTACTTCTGTAATGTGAAAATTACTTTTCTCAAAATGAAAATAGGATGGAACACCAGAGGGCACTATATAACAATGATCTGTTTGCAAAGGCAAGGTGTAAATAGAGTTATCTGGGATGTTCATTTTACTTCCTCTTAGTGACTCCAAGAGCTTCTGAGAGAGCTTTTGAACTTTCAGAGAGCGATAATATTAAATGGTTATTTTACATGCAATTCAACATTGCAAATAATGAATGACATGTAGAATTATGGTCTAGAACCAATCCTGCAATATTTTTTCAGACCAAACATTGGTAGCAATTGGTTCTTTCCTCTCAAGTGTCACTAAAGTCCTAGTGACATTTAATCAGGGGCTGAAGGTCCAAACCATTAATCACTCTATACAGGTATTTGAGAATATTGACAGCTCGCTGTGAAATGATTAGATATAAACCTATTAGTAAAGTAATGGAGTTGACAGTGAGATTAAGAACATAATAAATGCGTATGCCGGAGCCGTGAGTTTATTACAATGTTTTCGGTAATGCATGTTTTTTTTTTTTTTTGGTATGTTAGTCAGGAAAACAGGACTTAAATTTAGTAAAAGTCCTGCACAATGCATGTAGATGCCTGATGGGAAGCACTACACCTTCTATTGTTTGGATGAATTCAGAGGGTAAAATGGCAGTCTGTAGGATGAGATGGTTGAAGAGAGATTTCCTCAGTAGGAAATCCACCTCCTCTTTACAGATCATAAAGTTTAGTAAAATAACAAGCACAAAATGCACCAGTCATGCCTGTTGTCAGCAGTATATCTTGTTTATTATGCAGCAATTGTAAGATCAGACAGTTTGAACACAGCGAATATATAGATGGATAATGTTGTAATAACTGTTTCAGTTGCACGTAAAAGGCAAATTAGATGTAGCCTACTTAAAGGAAATCAAAATTAATTCACCTCTGATCGTGACCTTGTAAATCAGATAAGTTTTGAGTATTTGAGGAATTTAAATTTCTTGTAGGGGGATTTGAGGTGAACCAGACAATATTTGCATCTACTGAGTAATTGCATACACAAACAAGGTTTTCCTATGCAGTAGCCTGTTTCATGTGGTCAGCTGATATTAACTCATAGATCCAACTTGGGGGTACCGGACTGATGCCTCTAAATTGTGATGAGGAAATTAGAGATGAGAACAAGTTTTAATGTGTAAGGACCAATGTAGATCGCTCTATAAAACTCAAACCAACACAAATTGGAAAAGAGATGGTGGGAAAAGATAAAAACTTATTATTCTTGTTTTAAATGAGCATTTCACAACAAAACAAAGCACAAGCCTCAAAATTGTTGTGCTTTTTGGGTTTGGCTGAAGTTGAAATAGAAGCAACAGAGCAGTGGAAAAAGAATTCTTTTTTTTTTTTTTTTTTTTTTTCCTCCCTTGATTAAGTGAACTAAACTAAGCTCAGATTTTTAAAAAAATGTCCCACTGAGTGTCTTCAGTTGTGTCTTACAGGAAAAGGATCAGTGTGTTGGCTATTTTTCTCAGAAGTTTTAGCATGCCTACTGTCCCTAAGCTGCCTTGAATTTTATCTGTTATAGAGCAGCTGCATGGATGCTATATTCCAACTGTGTCACTGGAATGACACGTCCTAATTAAACATATAGACTGTAGTCTTCTTTAAAATAGTCCGTCTACATAAATTATTGATCTCCAAACATTAACACTGTGGGCACCTTTAATAGCTTCCCTTAATCTGTATTATGAATTATCAGAGTGTTTGAATAGGAATTACATTTTCAGTCCGAGGAGGCATTAAGGATGCCTTGCAGTTATATTATCTCATCTGTGCTTATTCAGTTGCAGAAAATCCCCTTTTTACATGGTACAGTTGGAGCTCAATTCACCACATTCCAAGTAACTACCTCTTAGTTTTCATGTGGTCTGTTGCTTTTACCTGTGATGATTTTCTTGGCATGTAGAGCCACGTGGTTAACCAAAGTTCAGGATCTTACAAGTTTAGAAAAAAATTGTAATTGTGTTTATGAACAAACAACTTATACATAACCATATTTCCCTAAACACAATAAGAATGAAAAGCAAGTAGATTATTTTCTTAAAGTATGTAAGAAGTCTAATAATATCAAAAGTTCTACCAGAAGCCTCATGCTGAAAATGCTTTTCTTTGCCTTCTTTCACAAGGATGTTTGGTCCTCTCATCGCTGTGAGCTCAAACTTGAACTTTCAGACTTTCAGTCCTTTAAGCTTTGATTCTGACCCAGACTGTTTTGGTTTACACTGAACTTTAAGAAGATTTATCAGGGTCTCTCTGCTAATGCTCTTTTACTTCACTTGAGTTGCATGACATGTGTGGATCCAAGACAAAGCTGAAGGCAGCTATGAATGTTGTTTAGCCCAGCAACAGGGAAGTGTAAAGATGCATGTACTTTAGAAGTGATTTCCTGGACAACTAGGATGATACACTACAAGTGCTGAGCTTTTGCAAAGATGTGGTGATGTTTTACCCTCTAGTCTCCATCATGTATGTTTCTATAAAGTCAAGGAAAGTAGAAGATGATGTCTCATAGCATTTCCTTTCTTGCTTCTTGTTCTCAGAGATGCTATAGTTGATGTTGCAATTGTTCACACTTTTTTCATTGCAAGATCCACCCTCTCTCCTGGCTATATGAAATGGGTCTCTAAGTGAAGGGAGTGTGATTCTTTACCCAGTTTTATTGCGTGGTAGATACTCTCTAATGGAAGCAGTGTCTTCTCTCTTTTTTTTTTTTCTTGCTGAAATTGCCCATTTAATTGTGTGTACTGTTTACCCTTTTCTGTAAGCTTCCACAAGAAACTGCAGTGATATTACATATTCATGGAAAACCACAACAGTGAAAGTTTCCTGCACTGCAGGTTAGCTTATATTCTAGAATTCAGAGTCTGAAAACACATCTCTATCTCTTGCATTCCTTGTTGCCCTCCACAATGCTTTTAAAGACTCTTCTTTCCGTGTCAAATAAAATTCACCCATTTTGTGAAATCCTGTTCTTAGCAAATCTCATACCCTGCATCAGATCTCTGAAGATTTAGGAGATGCTGAGACCTCATAATGGCCCTTTTCATAGGAGGCACAGTTCATCCACTGTGGGATTTTTTTTTTTTTTACAGCAGAACTTCATTTCGATAATTGAAGTTTTGTACTGATAGAAGTTTACTGCTCCATTTCATCTCTAACCAGCATCAGAACAGATTTATGTAATTATTATTTCAAACACTAAGAAGCAAGTGACTAAATTCTTTAGGGAGCCATAGTATTGTATGTCTGTTATAACTTCAGGAGGCATTGTAGCACCACTGTCAGTGGTGTCCTTTTTCTGGTTCCAATCTGGAATCAAGCACCTGCTTGGAGATTCAGGACTTCAAAGTATTTCAGGTGATCACTTCTGCCTTGAGTGATAACTTATTTTATTTCTTTGTGGAAAAAGTAGTTTTTATGGGCATATTGGGATTTTCAGTTCTTTTGAAGCCGAGTTTCAGTGGATACAGTGTCACACAATATATTTATTCTGGTTTAGCCAGGCCAAGTACTTCAAAAATAAAACAAAACAACAACAACAACAACAACATGGTTTCTTCCTGTGCTACTCACTACATATCCCTGTTTTCACAACTGCAATAAATCTTAAAGAAGAGAAATCTTCTCTCTGATAGATAGAATGACCAACATATGGCTTCACAAGTACTGACAGTGAGATGTAGTACATGAGAGATTAAAAATTGCTTCCAGGTATGATAACAAAGTCTTTCTCTGAAGGTAAGGTAATGGGATTCATATTTACATAGAGAAAATCAGAGACGGAGTTTCCATGAAAGAATCTGACTCTCATTATTATGCTTTCTCTACTTTTTTTTTTTACTTTGTCCCATATCTTCATGTAAGCAAAGCCTTCCCCCCCACCTCCACTGCAAGATTATTGTGACTGTTATTTCCACCATCAGTCACTTACTCTTTATTGTATGGAAATAATAAATGATGAAAAATTAAGTATTTGAGTTGAAATGTTTTTAAAATTTTTAGGAAATGTGCAAGCTTTAAGCTTTTTGAAGTACTGGGAGGTTCAGATAAGGTGCTAAGAAATATTATTCTATTCAATTCCCCTTCAGTGCTAACAACTGGAAAAAGCCCAGATTCTGTTGTTCTTTCTGGTTCTTCCATCTATATGTCATGTAGAATGTGTTGGGTTTTTTTTTTCCATAGGAAATAGTCTCCAATCTTTTTTTGTAGCTATTAAATAGCTGCCAAATTTGGGCCTGAACTCCACTGTCTGTATTATACCCATTTATCAAGTCATGCCCTTTTCTCATTACCTAGATGAAGTTATAAAAAACTTAAGTATGTTATCATGAGACGTAAAGGTCTTGCATTTTTCCTTTCAAGACCCAATTTCAGGCTTCTGTTATTTCTATCTTGTAGTGACTAAAATTGTATCTATTGCTACATATTTTATAATAGCACATAAAACAGCATCCCAGCATCCACCTCACTTCAGGCATTGTTATTTGTGTCCTAGGAAACAAGTTCTGGAAGTCAAATAAAGGATGGAATTAAATTATTTTGTCTGGAAATGCATATCAAATCCATTCACCTTTCCCACTGAAATTCAAAGAAAGCTTTTGATGTGTCTCTACATAATAAAACTATTTATTGTCATATTTTAATAATCCAAAGCCCAGCTATAGATTTGTGATCTAGTATAGCTGTGTTTTTAGCATAATAGTTTCTAATTTTTATTATACAAATACTCAAAGGTATCCATACAGATGAGGGAAATACAAGTCCTGTTCATGGCCAGAAAGCAAAGGCAGTGCATTAGAATGATTTTTTTCTGTAGTCACAGCAGGTATTTCGTCAAAAGAAGGACAAGCAAACAGATTTCTCTATTCCCTATCTAGTCTTCCTACCAAAAAATAATTTTCCCTCTGTGCACACATGACAGAAGATTTAAGATATAGCCTCTCATCACCCTGCTCAGCATGTCATAGCATGTCATGTGATATCATATTCATATGAATATATTGTAAAGAAATAGGAGGACAGGTTATGATTCCCTAGTTTAGCTGCCCTTAATATCCTGGTACACTAATGTGCTTCCGAGTCTTTCAGTTCAGGCATGACAGAAGGGGAAGGAATACTTCCTAAGCATTTTTAATTACTGGACATAAATACATGTTCCTGTAACATTTTCAGGTGTTGTGGGGCAGAGTGGCCTCCAGAAACCAGCATAACATCTGTGGAAAATCATAGTCACAGGCTTAAGAGATCACAAGACGTCATATGCATCAGAAATTAAAGTGTACTGCACAGACAAAGATACACAGGAGAAAGATCTAAAGGTAGAAAAGAGACAGAATAGAAAGAAGGAGATGGGGCAAAGAGTTAGAACAACGCTTTGTTTAGGTGATCATTTTCCCTCCTGGAGACTATTTCTAGACTGTAAAAATGGTAAGATATCTAATGGCAAACACATTAGTGTGGTTATCAATTATTCTGTTAGTTTATGTGTCAATAGTTTATATATTGAGAATGCTCTGAAAGCGATCTGATGTTTTCTCCTGTTTTTGGTCATTGCAGAAGTCAGCACAGTTTTGGAAGTAACATTTCAGTCAGATAATTTCTTTTTTCTTCCTTTCCCTTTTTCCCTTTTTCCCTTTTTTTTTTTTTTTTTTTTTCCTGATGGACACTGTTAAGTTGATGCTGTGGGGAACACTCTTATCCATGCCTCTGTCACAAGCATTCTGTTCTCATAAAACAAATTAATCAGAGGTAGTCATGAATTTAATACTGTATTTGAATATACACTCTTAGGAGTAATGTCCAAAGAAAAAGATCTAAGTATTTGCAATAACCACTGGAGCTGCTGAATGTAGGAAATGGTGCATAATACATAAAAAGCTTAGTTCCTAGATACTTCATATTTCAGACTTGGTGTCTGAAATTAGTTGTACTTTTGACCTTACTCTGTGCAAGTCTCTCATGCCTCATGAAGATACACTAAGGTTCATGTAGTCTTAGAGTTATGAGAGCATAGAAAATCTTAAAATAACATGCATAAAAGACACAGTGGGAAATAAAGACACCACTGAAATAGCTGCAAAATAAATGAGAACTGCTTGTTCCTTTCACAGGATGAAAGAAGGGCTGAGCAGTGGAAAATTAAAAATTATAATTCCTATATGAAAGGATACAACTAAGGTGTGTTTTTCCAACTTCAAAATTTTTTACTTTTCAACTTTATACTCTTCTTTTAATATAATCTTGCTCTCTATTGCACAGTAAAATGACCTTTAGTTTCACTTGTATTTTGAAGTGCATAATTATGTCATACAGTAAAAGAATTTTACAGTCATTGATACTGGATCATAGGCATTAATCACACTTAGAAAAGTCCTAAGTGAATTATACAGATCATATCAAATAAGTGAAAGCAAAACCTTTCCACAACAGTACTGTTCACTCTCTGTACAGCACACTGCATAGATTGTTTTTTAAACTATCAAACGAATGTGGTAATTTCCAAGGAACAACTTTTCAATCTTTTTCTTGCAAAACCAGGATCAGTTTTTTCCTGTTTTGTCTAGTAAGATATTAAGTCTTATATACTGTGGTTTTAGCTGGAAGATTGAAATGCATGACTGACGTGGTTTAATCCATGGCATGGATGAGAGCATCAAAAACTTCACCTTAATTAGTAAGGCAACCCTGGGATCTATTCAGCCAAATGTACTGCTAGGAATTTGTTCAAAATGCTATGTGTCTTGTCCTGTAGTAAGACAAAATTTTCTAAGGCTGATTCTCAAACTAGACTACATACTACAGGTCATTACCTTATACAGAATTTAGGACTTCGATAGAATTCAAAGATATTGACTCCCAGCAGCCAGGTCTTTAAACATGAACATTTAAGAAAGGGTGTCATATTTTTCACAGAGAAAGAGGATGGGCAATATACACATGCAAAGATGCTCACTCTGTATATCTGGCCTGCTTAGGTCACAGGTCTCCCTAGTAACCTCAAATATCAAAGCAGACCAGGCTCTTCTCCCTTCCCACCTATGTTACTCTCCACAGATACCCAGTTCTTGCCTCCCATGGCTCAGATCTGACAACTCATCACCCTAAACTCCCACCTAGTCCTCAGTGCTCCAATACTCCCAACCTCACATCTCAGAGCTTCTTGACATCCCAAACCCACTCTGTCATGGGTTCCTGCCTACCACAGAGCTTCAAGCTCTTTCCTGCATCCAGGTACAGATGCGCAAAGGCATGGCACAGCTTGCACCCAGCTATTAATTCTGTCTCCCTGTCTTGTCAGCTCACTTGAATGATTGCTCCTTGGTCTGTTTCATGAAAAATGTTTCGCAACTGATACTGAGCAATGGTTTCTGTGGAAATCAGTTCAAAGCCCTAAGATTACTTAGTTACAAACAAGCCATTGAAAAGCGTTAGAGAGTATTCAGGCTAGAATACAAAACCAGTCTGAAAGCTGCTGAGAGTATCTGGGGATAGCTGAGCAACAATTAAGCAGAATCTGACTTCATGAGCAGCCAGGAACCATTTTTATTTTATGCCTGGTCAGAACTAGAAGTTGAAAGGCTAATTTGATGAGGTGATTGTCATTCTGCCACCTGCAACTCCCAAGTGCTGCAAAGCTTCGATTGGTGTCGTGCTTTGGCCTTTCTTGCTGCCTTTCTATAGTCTCAGGTTTATAGTTACCATCATCAGGGTATTAAAGTTCTGCAGACATCATTCTCCATCTGTCTACACCTGGCAAATCCTGCATTCTCCTCCTCAAATAAATCCTTCCTCTGAAATGTTGGTTTATACATTCCATGCACTCAGAGTTAACTTTACAGTCTTAAAAACATCTTGACTCATGAACTAAACAGAGGGGAAATTAAAAATGAGAGGGAGGAAAGCAGATGACAATTAAACAGGCTAAAATGAATCTTAGTTAATATGAAATAAAAGGCTTAGCTGTCAAAAACTACATTTATTACAATGTTATTAATATTAATAGTGAGTACTTAGTGTACTCACTAAGTGATACTTTCTCTTTATGAATTCTGTCTCCTGCAAACTAAAATTTAGCATACATTATTAATTCTACATCATTTGAGATTATTTCCATTTTACAACCATCTTTATGTTTTAGAACTTTTTGTTCTTGAACCAAAATATAAATATAACATAGAAAGACACTGCCTCTAATTAAGTTTCATTAAGAAAATAATAGGCTTTCATTTTGTATGTAGACATCTGTGAAGAGAAACTTTGAAGAAAACTGCATCCTGTAGTTGAGACAGGCATCCTTAGAAAGATTCAGAGCAACTTGAGTGTTGTGAAAGAACTGAGAAATTCTGCACATAGACTATAGTAGACCTTACTACAGAGTGCGAAAGATTGCTATCTCAGTGCATAAGTGTGAGAATAATCATCAGTGGTTTTATTTATTTACTGAGAGAACCACATGATGCAGTGTCAGGGGAGGATCTGGTTGGAGATTAGGAAAACTCTCTTCCCTGGAGGGATGGTTGGGCACTGGAACAGGCTCCCCAGGACAGTGGTCACAGCACAAAGCTTCTGGAGTTCAAGGAGCATTTCAACAATGCTCTCAGACATGTGGTTTAATTTTAGGTAGTTCTTGTAGTCCTATGTGGAGCCTGGAGTTGGACTAAATTATTCTTGTGGGTCTCTTCCAAACTGGAATATTCTGTGATTCCTTTTGAAAGCTTTGGGAGGTGTTTTATATCAGTGAAGCACTTAGTCATTAGTGGAGGGCTTTCTTGGTCACAGACTGCGTTCATGTTGGACTTCGTTAAAAACTTTCATAGAAAGGCTGAAGTAATGCGAGTTTAAATGCTACTCTCCTTGTAATAGTAAATGCTTTGTGCTGCATCTGACATTGATCGTGCACTTCCATATCCATTTTTTTCCCTAGCTCCCAACACCATATCCCTACAATGGGCAACTGAATAAGTATAAAATTTGATGACCACGTAAACTTTATGTGTAGTATGGAGAGGAATTCAGTTTTAGTCAGGACCATCAGCACTGTGCCTCTTATTAATACCAGTTTAAAAAGGATCTTCATTCATAGGACTATCATACTTATGTGCCCAAATACCAGCAGCAGATAGAAGCAGACAATTTATAGTTGCATTTTGAAGTGTCTGAGCAGTTCACAGGACTAAGATATAATAAATACATGTAGGCCAGGAGTGGCCTATCCATTTTTCCTTTTCCTCACTGGGGGAGTGGCAACCATGGTTTCTTGGCATTTACTCAGCCCTCCTGCTTTGGTATAATCAGGAGCTGGAAATGTACCGTGACTAAGTCTCTTTTATATCAAATTCAAACATTCTTGTCAACACCAGGATTCAATTTGCATTTTCAGTGCCAAGGGTTGACAGAATAACTCTACCCTCTGTGTGTTAAATCAATCCCATGGATGGAGGGAGGTACCTATTCAGCTTAATTTAGGTTACCAAGGGACAATTTTGAGACTTGCTACATAAATTAGAGTGAAAAATTACAGAATGTGGGGGAAAACGTCTTTTTTTGTTTGTTTCTGGAAGGAAGACCTGTTGTGTCAGCAACAGTCTGAAAAAGCCATTTTTACCTTTATACATGGCTTAGCCTATTCTCAGCTTTTACTAAGTGAGAATCCTGTAGAAAGACCTACAAGCATCTCAGCTACCTCTCAAGTGTGACTGTTGTAGATGTTGTAGGATGAAGGGTTTCAAAGGCATTGTGGCCAAAGGAGAGATCATAAGATCAGATTGCAATGATGATCATGGAGGTATTTCCTCAGAAACACTAAGACAAACTGCAAGCATTTACAAAACTTTAAAAAATCAAGCTGTCAGAGACATAGGAACATTTCTTCATTGTATTATCTTCCAATCTCAACTCTATCTTTAGTTTCACACTTAGCAAAGTTTGCCTCCATTCATACCACTTGTCTTACCCTCTTATGCACTGCATGCCTTCTTGGCTTTCTCCTCTTTATCTTTGCTCTTGACTTTTTTTATGCAGCAACACTGGAAAAAGCACCATGTATCTGATAATGTATATGTAGCTCTCTTATTTTCCTAGACAAGCTTCTTTCTTTCTTACTCACTGCTGTACTATTTGCTATTGTTTGTTGTGTAAGCTTTCTCTCATCTGTTCATTAACTTCCCTCTGTCCAGGTTTTTTTTTTTACAGTTCCTTTGAAGGCCAAATAGATGCTTTCTAGAAAGGCTTATCGATTCTTAGTCATTTTTCCCTGCTTTCTATTGAGAGAGCATGAAATCTGTGATTTCTGTCATTTTTACATCTAATGAATGGTCTAATTCCACCAATCTTTCTCATATTTGTATTTCCTCAAGGAATATTTTTCCAGTATTAATTTGCTGTCCTTACATTCAACACTAAATTTAAAGAAGTCTTATCCTCTCCTGTGCATCTTAATGTATGTATGCATCAAAGCTTCCT
Source organism: Meleagris gallopavo (assembly GCF_905368555.1). Classification (NCBI taxonomy): domain Eukaryota; kingdom Metazoa; phylum Chordata; class Aves; order Galliformes; family Phasianidae; genus Meleagris; species Meleagris gallopavo. The sequence continues at coordinate 40,809,215 of NC_139405.1, forward strand.
TCTTCTGGTAGATGTTGCTGTTGTGTGGCATCAGGGTGTTATTGTACTTAAAGCAGAGCAAGGAAGTAGGGATGTTAAGCATATAAATTAAAGTCTGAAGGGATGTTCACTCACATAGTGATAGTGCATGCTCACTTCAAATATCTGAAGGATGATTGCACTGAGTGCAGGGTTGGTTTCTTCTCACGGTGACAGAACGAGGGGAAATGGCCTCACATTGCACAAGGAAAGGTTTAGATTGGATATCAGAAAAAACTTCCTTACTGAAAGGGTTGTTAAGCACTGGAATAGGCTCCCCAGGAAGGTGATTGAATCACCATCCCTGAATGCTGACTGGTTTAAAAACCATTTGGATGTGGTGCTCAGGGACCTGATTTAGCAGAGGATTGTTAGAGTTAGGCTGGTGTGGTTAGGTTGTGGTTGGACTTGATGATCTTGAAGGTCTTTTCCAACTTGAGCAATTCTATGATTCTGAGCCTACTTAGAGCCCTATAAACTGTCTGGTCAGGCATTTGCTTCATATTTTGCAGATCCACCTAACTGCTGAGAGTGTATGGTACTGGCTAGTTGAAAAGCAGTGGGAAGTCCAAGGCTAGATTCACATCATCTCTTTGTTGTGCGATTGATTGGATCGTTAGGGTATAGTAGAGATGTCAGGCAGCAACTATACCTAGTGATAGGCAATAATTACCACTCCCTTCCACCACCAGAATAATTGAGCAACTACCCTTCTATTCCATTAAACAAAATAATACAAATCACACATTTCAACAGTTCATTCTTTTCTATTTCATGCTTTTTTTTTTTCTTCCACCTTCCCAGGGAAATTAACACTAACTCCAAATGTGTTATAAGAGTTAAGACTCTACATGGCAAACATAATGTTTGCTCTATTGTGTTTTAGCCAACTCCAGTATGCTCTATGTTTACAAGCTGGCTGTAGTACTTGGTTCTGTACATCCCTGCATGAAGGTTATCATTATCTAATAACAATGAATTTCTTAATGGATTAAAAAAAAAAGGAAGAGTGAGAGAGAAAAGAAAAAGAAATATCAACGAGTGACCTGAGGATGATCACAAGACCTTCATCTTTAATGATGATCTTTAATTTCTGGAATCATCTGTTTGGGTTATCTCTACCTGCTGCAGGGATGTTTGCTATGGCACTTGCATTGCGATGCAGCCCACATTCTCTCTGATAGACCACTATCAGTAGGCAGGTGTACAATACTCTACTTAGACTACATAGTCTCAGAATGAATTGATCCTGGAAGCATGAGACTTAATGTTCCTTCCAACGTGCACCTTAACCTCGATTGTTTTGACTCTGGATGTTCTTAAGGTTCATTTAATGTCCAATATTATGAAAACAAATCCCTGCTTCCTATAAACTTTAAACTTTCTTGCTACTAGAAACAGCACTGCTTATTTTTTTATTTTTTTTATTTTTTCCTTTTCAAAGTATGAGCCTTGTCAGATCAAGACCAGTTCAAATTTAGTCTTAAATGCAGAGTCTGGGCTCCTAGAGGGTTACCCTTAATTTAATTGTTCTAAGTGTTAGGGCTGAAGTATCTCAGAGGAAATTATTCAGGTTTCCATGAGTTGTGCACAGCCTTCTTGAGGATCAGTAGTTTTAACATATGGAGAGTTTGTGGTTCAACATGTATTTTTTGGACTTCTATCAAGTATAGACCTTAGTGAAATTGCTAACTCAGAAACCTTTCTCAGATTTGTCAACCTTGCTGATGCAGCAGTTGTAGCTTGCTGGCTTGGTGCCGGTTTGTAAACTAAACATCCTTTGTGGGATGATGTGAAATCACAGATTCCTTAGTGCATCTCCTTAATCTCACCCCTCCACACCTGCTGTCCTCCTGGGTGATTTTACTGCCTCCTCAATGTCCTCTCTAATATCTACAGTGCAATTTTGCAGTCTAACTCTTCAAATTCAGCCTCTTCCCCTGCGCAGGCTTTTCCTCTGTTCCAGAGAGCCACACTGACCCCCTCCTTCTGCCCCTATCCCCATAATTTCATTAAAGAGAAATAAGGGAAATTCTTGTCTGTCCTCCAAACCCATTCTCCAAGCCTTTTCATTCATCACTATTGACAACTCTTCCATCTTCCCAGTCACTCAGATTGACAGCTATGAAATTATTTTTCACTCCTCACTTTCTAATATCAGGTCCCCTCAAATTCTGTCTTCTTTGCCTTTGTAGTACTCTAAATCTGTCTCTTTCCTTTTCTTTTGTGTCACTCATCATTTTGCTCTCCTGGTATACTGCAGCCTTCTTTTCTTTGCATTTTCTGGAAGCCTCTCCACTGAAGCTGACCCAATAACCATTGGCTAAATTCATTTATTCTCCCTTAGCTAAGACAGTGTTGTTTGTTCTGTTGTTTGTGGTTGCTTTCTTTTTTCTTTTTTTTTTTTTTTTTTTAATTCAAGTTCCATCTCATTTTCTCCCATTCTTTCTACATCATGTTCAAAAGTATAGACAGAGATTTTGTTTCTTTAGCGCCTTCCCATCTCAGATCCTATTATGATTGCTTGCCCTTCCCACTCTTCTTTCTTTTTCCCTTCCCTCTTCAGATTCGATATTTGGGTCATGCTTCTTCCAACGTGTTTATCTATTTATTTTATTTAAATCTTTGCTGTCATGCCATATTTACTTCTTTTACATTTTCTTCTAATGTACTTCTTACTGTTTCTTAGTGCAACATTCCATGCTTCTCCACATAAAATGTCACTGTGGAATTAGATCAATGCTTCATATGATTTCAGCTACATTTATCTCTGTCTTGTATTTTGTCAGTCTAAATATTATATTCTTTCACTAAAGTGGGAATTCTGTAGAGAAGAAGCATTATTATTATTTTGTTGTTTTTCAATTAATGAGCAATTGTCCCTGATGTAGTTAATTTCCAATCATAATCATTAGTGAGATGACAAGAAGAATAATCAATATTTCTCTTAACTATTCTGTGGAACGACAGGATCCTGGTATGTTTTCACGCTCTGCATTGTAGACACTGCTCCAGATTTCTGAGTGTGTATCCTTTGCTGAAAATACAAGTTTGGCAATTACTTTTCTGGAAGGCTTGAGAAGATGATTTCTGTAATGTTCAGCAGTTTAAAAGTTGCTCATCTTGTGTGTACAAGCTTTTTGTGGGGGAATGTCTTGCAGAAAAAATACAGTGAGTATTTGTCTCACTCAAATTTCATTTTCAGTAGCTGTTTCCTAAGAAAAATGAGAATGCTCTTTTCTCGAAAAAACATGCACTATCAGATATGCATATTTTATATTTGCTTGATTCAGGGAAAATAGATAATATTGGATAATTTCCACTCATGAACGTGCATTGCTACTCAAGAACCTTATCACTGTACTGATTTTCTTTAACAAAACTGTGGCAATTCAAGAAATTCAATTATATACTCAGCAGTTTAAGTTATTCTTACATAGTAACAATTACATTTGCGACAACTGTCAGCAACTACAGCCTTCATTGCTCAAATGAATTTAGAACACATGCAATCTGTTTGCTTAAATTACAAAACTGTTAGTAATAATATGACTATTACTTGGGAACAATCTTATTAAACAGAACTCCTGTCTTTGTAGATCTTTTCACTAAGAGATCTGTTCTTCAAGCCATTGTAACTCCCTTCGATCTAAAGATAAAATATTCTGGTCTGTGTTCTGAGCATATAGCTACATGATGTAACTTACACACATACATATGTATTTATTTAAACATCAGTCTCTTCTGGAATTGATGAATTTTGGCTGCAGTTCAGAAATATTTCAAGATTGGCTTTTGAGATGGCTTTAAGAATAAGTATTTCTTGCTTAGGTTTCAGCCCCTTTCATAGCTACATGGCATAAAGGCTAAAATACTTCTAGTCACATTTTAGTCACAGTTGTTGGAGCTAAGAAAATCAAACTCTATTTTAGTGATTGCCTGTTTTGCACTTCTATTGTCTTTAGAAATTTAATTTCTTCTTTGGGGTCTGCAAAAGTGCTAGGTGCAGAACACAAAGTTAGTATTTTTCAGAAATAACTTCTGATTATTCATATATAACATACATTCATGTTAGCTGAGACTGTTGTCATGAACTGTCTCATCATCACCTTCCTTGGAAGCATGAATACCTGTATACTTTTTGTGTTCAGAAACAGCAAGGAAACACCAGGAAAAAAACTTATGTGTAGTAGAGAAATTATGGAAAGACCCTGCACGTGTCCTTTTCAGATACATCAGTTCTACAATATTTCATCTTTTGTCCCTGGAAGATAAAAATTTAACACCAAGTAAAATGCATATGTTGTCTTGGTAAAAGCAGCTATCTTACAGAGGAAAACAAGTATCCATAATGACAGGGGATGAGATCAGTTGTGAAACAGTGGTTACAATAAAGAAATTTAATGTAGATGTGTTTTCTTTTCTCATCAAGTTACTGCACGTTAGACTTCATGGTTCCACAAAGAAACTATGTAAAAATGATAGAATTTTTTTGTCTTGTAAAAACATTTGCTCACAGAATGAACTCCTTGAAAACTAAATGTTTATGTTGCCACAGTTTAAACAAAAACATCTTTAAGGCAGCTTGGCTTCAGAGATCAATCCTGTGTGTGGGAAAACTCTAGCAATGGACCAGCTTTGCTGGGCAGTTCTGATTTATACTTGATTTGTAAGGCAGATTTGCCAAATTTATGTTCCCTGTACAGTGCCAAGGTCCAAAGCCTATTTTGGTGTCAGTCAGCCCAGCTATGCTGTTTACAGACTTAATGAAATGAGCCAGAGATGTGCCTCACAGAGTTCCAGGAATATTGACTCTGTACTTTATGCTAATAATTGTTCAAATTATTGCAGTGAGAAATTCACCAGACTGGTATACATAAGACCTGGCTCTGACCATGATGGATTTTACTGCATATGCAGGTTATATATCAGTGTTGACATGGGCGTGCCTATTTACGAACATAGCTTTATTTAAAGTAATTGGGTCTAGGGGGATGCAGGATATGTTCGCAGGAAAGATTGTACCATTCATTAGAGTATACATCCAACTGTATTATGCCAAGAAAAGGCAAAAATGTAACTGCACAAGATTTTATTACTGGCACCAACAAATAAAGTCCAAATCTAAAGCGATTCCATATTCAAAGCTGTTGTGCCATATGTACTGCTGTCTTTCTGACCAAGAGCCATAAAATTTGCAGTTAATTTGCTGTGTCAATTCCACTTAAGGACAAGTTGCTATTGGCCTCGCTTGAAGGGCAAGTGGAATTCAAATACATATCAAGCACAGAACTGAGACATATGCATCATGGCTGTGCTGCTGTCATATTCTTCTGTAAAACAGACATGATAATGTTACATGTGTATAATATTAAGGATTTGGTTTGGCAAGGCAGGCATGCATGAAGCTGTTAATCTGATTTTGTGGGTTGTTGATCAACATATTCTCAAGTAATTTTTCTCATAGAAGCTAGTCAGGATTCTTTTGATTCAATATATATTTGCTGGAACATGTTGATTTATTTAAACTGAAACTTTGCAGAAAAAAAAGGATCATTTTTGACTAAATTTTTGCAGTAAGTGTTCTGGGTGCCATTATGAAATTTCTGGTGATGTAAGGAGAGGACACTATGTCCTACACTACCGAGTCGTCTAGGATCTCAGATATTAGAGGTCAGGCTTGAAAAACTTAGGGGAGAAACTTGGCATTTTTTGAGTTTCAAAGGGAAAAAAAAAATACAAACACACACACACAACAACACACACACACACACACACACACACTTTTCAAAATATCCCATCTTCTTCACTGCACAAAATGAAATGCTGAAGCTGTCTGCATGTACATGTGCGTATATATGCTGTATAAGCATATGTATGGAATTCCTGTGTTATAGTCAATGCTACCACATGGTTAATGCATAGCTCTGGTATAATGTAAACTTTGACTCTGTGAAGCCATTATGATCCACTTTGCATAGAGACTGTTTTTTTTTGACAGACAAAGCTACTTCTCACATACACCTAGATGGGAATGTCAGGAGAAGACAAAACATCCTGATGTCAGCTGAGATCCCTATTTTCAGCTGGGATAATATAATCTAGCCCTCACTTCATGTCTGCAAGCTAAAGTCCATGTAAATTCACAACAAGTATTTGACCCACCATTAGGAAAGTACTACAGAGTTTAATTCCAGATCTCTTGAACCAGGGTGGATATTCTCTTCAAACTGAGGAAATCCCTATTTGTTATGAAGCTGCATCTAGAAAAACCTATTTCCACTTTTTTTCAGTGGAGGAAATCTTGCCAAGTTAACTTTCTGGGAGAATTATAATTCTGAGGCATTCAGTTAATACTCCTTCAACTCCTTTGGGAATTAGTAGCAATCACTATGCAGATGTTAGCATGTAACTTTCCAAGATGTAATTATGAAATAGCATGTGCCTTTGACAAGGGCACGTCTTACCAGTGACTGTTTTGGGAACACTACATTTAGTCAAGGGAGAATAAAGAGACCTTCTACCTGGCAGGAAAGTTTCCCAGCTTTCTTGCCAACATTTAAATCTCATTACGTAAATCTCCCAAATGTCTGGCAGTGTTATTTACTGAACTCCTTGTCTGGTTTTGTTGTTGTTTTTAATGTCATATCTGATTTAAAAAGACTGATCGTAGCTCAGCTGAATTTCAGTATAAGGCATGTCAGGTATCAAACCTAGGTAACTGCTCTTAAAAGCAGGTGCTGTAAAAATTCTATTGATTCAGTCATAGTGTGGCTTGCCAAACCTGGTACTAAATAGATTGGATCATCACCCCTTCTGAAGACAGAGTTGTTAACTGAAATAGTGCATGAACGGGTTGATGGTTGGACTAAACATTCTCAGTGGTCTTTCCAACCTTAATTGATTCTATGCTACAAATTTTCTCTTTGATCCCCAAAAAACTACGCAAACAGCCGTTTCTCCTTTGATTCAGTAGCGCAACAATTAGGAATTCATTTGAATATCTAAGATGTCTTTGAGTGATAGTCATATTCCATAAACTTCTCATAACTAGAGAAAAGAAACAGTGCTGGTTTCAACCATCTGAAATTCTTAGTCCTCTTTTGACACTGGTACTGACCATTCAGAGTGACCTTAGGGAAATTGTATCATTTACACAATTCTTGAGTTTTCCTGCTTGTAAATAAGAGATAATTACATTTTCTTTTCTTTGGCCAGTCTTTAAATATTTTCCAACAAAGAATACTATGTGGCTGCTATCTAGGGAATAATGACCTCAGCTGAAATCTTGCTGCTAATTTCAGTTTGTATTTAATCAGACTATTTAAAAGTATAAAATTATTAATCATTCCTGATGTATTTTTAAAATATCCTTTCACTCTGAAGTGCATCAGGTTCCAAATGCTATTTACTCCTTTGGGGTTTACAGAACTTTGGATGATTTTTGCACATAGTTTCCTATCATCTAAAATTCTTTGAAAATTCTTGCTGTTACAACTTCACATTAGCCAGAAGCTTCAGGATGACCCTGGAGCAAATTTGTAAATCTTCTGAAACTTAACAAGGACCTTTGCGGTCAAGAGTCTATTTAGCAGATGAGGCTTGCGTGTGGTTTTGAATTGTATAGAAGAATTTCCCACTGTTCCACTTCTAATGTCTCTTAAAAATGACTTTAGTGAAAGAAGGAGACGTAGCTTAACAACACAACAAAAAGCCTGAAGAAAGTAAGTAGTCTGTGATTCAAAACGTGGCACTGCAGCTTTAAATAACATAAAATTTTTGAAACCAAGCCAAACTTCAATCATATTTGCAGATTTGGGTTTAAATAAACAGCACTGCAGTAGCAAATGGAACATTCTCACTTTGCTGTTTACATTTCAGAAAAGCTAGCTCTGAGGGCCAACCCTGTGGCAAGGAATAGTTTTAGATTCATTTTGTTCTTTCTTTGCATTTGGGCATAGCGGTAAACTATGTGTATTCAGGCAAAAATTATGACCCGAAATTCAATGTGTACTGCTTGTCATGGTATGTGACACAACTAGAGCATCTTTCCAAAGAACAACTGCTGCTTAAATATGGTAATAATTTGTATGAAAACATATGAAAGGCTTTGGGAATGCTTTAGTATGCATCCCATTATTCAGTTTTTCATTTTCTCCTTGACATCTTTGCTGCTTCCTTCTTATACATCAGTCACATGGTAAGCACAATAAAAACCTAACCCACTGTGGGAGGTTTATGTCTTAGGAGGGTTTGCTTAGGTCTGTGCCTAAGGACTGAAATGTGCTTACAGCTCTATTTGAAAAAAACATGGTTAAAAATGTTGCCATTCAGGTATACAGTAGTGAATTAAAACTAAATAGCATGCTGATAGAAGCTGAGCCAAGACCCTCAGCAAAAGAAGTATCTCTCCACACTGCAAAAATACTTGTGATTCTATCAGCTCTTTGCCAGAGATCTCTTTTTCTGAGTATGTAGGAGCAGTTTCAACATTCTCTTCACAAACAACATATCGTTCATAATTGTGACCATATTTGGTGGTCTACTGATCTTTTTCTAGACCAAGGTTGAGAGCTATAGTTATATACACCTCGAACAATGTACTAGGAGCAAACTTGCTCAGTATGCATGTTTCCAGCATGTATTATTTCAGCAGTACCGCAAAGTCATAAATGATCTTTTTTTTTTCAGCATAGCTAAACAAGATTTGAAATATCCCCAATCTTTATGCTTTTAGAAAACATTTTGCAAAATACAGATTTTAATTTTTTTTTGTGGCAGTCAAAATTACAGTCCTAGCTGCACCTTACTATAAAGGTTAAATATATCAATAGCCATGACAAGCAAGAAAGCATCATTTAGACTGTAGGTCTAAATACCCATCCCATTGCATCCCATTGTGTGTGCAGTCAGCACTTCTGTAGCCCCAGTCCTCCCTAAACCCATCACTGCTGACACCGCAGGATGGGCAGTTCACAAAGCCACTGCTCTTGGTGCCCTGCTGTATCAAACACCTGGTGGGTCCACAGCCCTGCAGCAGTGCTCCTATGGGATGGCAGCATGGGGAAATGGGATGCACCCCATTCTGCTTTGCCACTTCGTGATGCTGAGCAACATTAGGAAATGAGTCCTCTTTAAATTTAAGCTTTGTCCAGAGGTGACTCAACTCTTTGGAAGGGTAGATAACAGCAGGACAAGGGGAAGCAGTTTGAAGTTGGGGGGGGAGGAGGGGGTTGGGTTGGATGTCGGGGGAGGTTCTTTGCTGTGGGAGTGGTGGGGTGCTGGAGCGGCTGCCTGGGGAGGCTGTGGATGCCCTGCCCATCCCTGGAGGTGTTTGGGGCCAGATTGGATGGGGCCCTGGGCAGCCTGGGCTGGTATGAAATGTGGAGGTTGGTGGCCCTGCCTATGGTGGGGGGGGTTGGAGCTTCATGATCCTTGAGGTCCCTTCCAATCCAATCCATTCTGTGATTCTGTGTTTTTGGAATATGTTTGTTAAATTATATTCAGTTTTGAACTATACTTGAGCTAATTATTCTTATTCTTGATAATTTTCATATAAAGCCACAATCATAAATGAGTGATAGCTGAAATGCTCTGTTTATGCCCACATAAATGTGTGCAATCCATTATATTTCTAAGCAGACATTTCCTGACATCCTACATTTCAAGGAATCTTATCTTTCAACAAGATTTGTAACAGGCAGTTCAAGTCAAACACTCATATCCTAAACATCCTTTCCTCTGACCTTGACAAATGCAATCTTGTCCCTGTCAGAATGCTGCTTTAACAACCATTTTCCAGCCTGTTGCTTTGATCAGTGTATCCCCTCCTTTCTGCATTCAATTTGCTCTTCATCTCCTCCACTAAATGAAAGTTTGTTCACTTTCAAGGCTCTTCATAGCTTTCTTCCACCCATCTCTCATTCAATATCAAGACATCAGCTTCCACCTCTGATTGACCTATGATATTTACTTCTACTGCTGCTTGTTGCATTTTTAAGAAAGCACGCTTTTACTCTTGCTTTCAAATAGTCCCTTGTAAGGGATTACTCAGTCTCTTAGTAGCTCTCTGAGTGTTTAAATGTTTTTTTCTTAAAAAAAAAAAATCTGAAAAGGTTTTAATACTGATATGCCAATGCTCTTTATGCATGCCCATAGTGTGTCTCCATCCATAAAAATAATACGAGATCTGCTCTGAATGCAATGTCTCCTATTTTAAGATGTTAGCCCAAGACATCTGAGGCAGATGTTGGTGATATGGCAGTAGCAGCCACTATCCCACCACTATCCTGTTACATTTTGCTGCTATGTGACAGATGGCAGCAGAGGGGCATTCTGACAGAGTGGTATCTGACATTGGAGTGTGGATGAAGAAAAAGGTGTGTGAATTTTACTATGCAGAAAAAAATTGCATCCATTCATATTCATGGATGTTTGCTGAACATTTCCACTGACTAAGCAGTGGATGTGAGCTCACATGATGCATTTCAGTAATGGAGACAGCATCAGTGGCTCCTCTGCTGGTACAGCATGAAGGTTCTTGTTCGTTGCTGGCAAAAATGCATGGTTAATTGGGTGTGTTTGATGAAAAATATCTTTTTGTAGATGAGTGAGCATTTGCTCAGTCAAATAGTGTTATTACGTTCTTTGTATTTGTTGTAGGTTCCATGGAAATGAAAAGGAGGCATTACTTCCAGAGCAACCTACATGCGAGCCAATATAATAAGGATGCTCTTCTGTCCTGATTATATACAAATCATTACATCTTTCCATAACTGCTAGTTTTAAACAGTATTTTTTTAAAAAACCCTTTAATCAGACCACACCTTACCTATGAAGTTGCCCTGATGTGACTACACTGCTCCTACATAAACTCATATGTATTGCTATCAAATCAATGATCTTATGGCAGCAAAATTATTGGCATGGACATCTTCGTGCTTTTGATTCTTTCTATGACTTTCAGGACAGAAGTTTAAGTACACCCACAATATACTCCTCTAGTTTGCAAATGATGCAATTGGGCTGCATTTTCACTAAGAGGTTTTATAAACACAACCAGGAGGATAGAAATCTTACTGTGCAGAGGAGAGTTGAAAAACAATCAATAAACCTCTACGAAAAACAGCGAGAAGTGACTGGCTCCATGGACATCCAAAGGAATTTTGCCATTTTTGTAAGTGAAGCTAGAATTTCACAAAAGATGTTAATGAAATATCATAAATGGGGGTTGTAAACTGAGAGCACACCATAACATCCAGTTCTATAAATGCCATGAATATGCACCCACATTCTTTTATAATGTTTCAGAGGTAAGTCAAAGTAAGAGATGATCTGAATTTGCTTTTCAGTGGCCTGCTATAGATCTTCCAAGAGAACTAACTCCTCGCAAACTGTAGTAAACAAGAGAATCAAAATACTTCTCTTTAAAATTAAACTGTTAAGCTATAGAATTTCAAGAGAAACATGAGATAAATCTAACTTTGCCACCTGTTTTAAACAAAAGAGATTTACAGGCCCTGAGCTGCCTTAGTTTTGTAAGTTTTGTTCAGATAGCTAAACTGAAAAGCTGTGAGACTATTTAGCTTCTCAAACCTGTCTTTGTGATAAAAGGACAGACTTGGAAATGGTCAGACCACAGGCTGTTTCTGTGAGATGACTTGGGATATGTGGGATAAACCAGAGAAGAGATATCTGGGTTTATGAAGTCTATTTAAAACCTAAATGTAAAATAATTTATTTTCTTCAAAACAGCAGAGGAATAATACAAACTTTGTTGTATATTGACAGCATGGGATATTAGGCCTATTTGTCTGGGTTCTTTAGTTAAGTTTTGCCTGGGGAACATCTTCTAAAAAAAAAAATAAAAAATAAAAAATGAAGGTAGTCACAGAAAATATGGAAGATAGTAATCCTCACTAAAGCAACAATCCTTTCAATAATTTCTCTCTTAGCTGAAGTATTTTGATCTGTGCTTCATTTATCCCAGTTTTGCACATAAAGAAGAAATCTGAGCTGGGATAGCAGGGGAGAAGATCACTGGGGTGAAAATAAAAATAGAATCTTTTGCAACTTTGTATGCTGACTTTTATTTTAGCAGGATGCCAGAAACAGAGGCTTCTGAAGACATTCCAGAAGAATGGCCTTTTAATTATCCTACTGTTATATTGCTCACTTATTAATCTTTCTGACAGAATAAGTTCAAAAAGCTAAGAAAATGTATTTATAATCTGTCCTCCAACTGTCTTCTCTCAAGTATGTTCTTTCTTTCCCCATATTGGAATAATAAGCATTGATGTAATAATAGGAAGGCATATTGAATGGTTCACTAATGAGCTAGAGGCAGATTTCATCCAGCAGTAAAGAGTGCCTGGGGTGGAAAAGACAGTAACAGTGACCTTAAAGTAGGAGTAATACTATTTACTTTCTTTGTTGTTTTTTCTTTATTTTAATGCAGATTCTCTCTTTGGCCTTGTAACACTGTTATTTCAGTCACTTGTTCAGGCTGTCATGGTATTATATCCAGTAGAGTTTCTGATGTCCCACAGCACCACAAAGTGGGCTCTGAGAGGCAGAGCAGTGTGTGCATAGCAAGTACCACACGAGGACATGGTTATGCTCTTCCAAACTTTGACAGTAAATCCAGTGTGCACCTGGCAGATTTCCTTGCACACCTGTGCAAGTTAACTGTACAGGACTAGTTTGCTGACCCAGTGCAGGAGTGAAGATTTCACATCCTATGGAGCCTCCAACACACTCGGCACACATCAGCAACATTTCACCTGCTCTGCATAACTGAGTTGCATGGGGACAGAAACCTCAAAAGACTGACTGCAGGGAGCTGCTGGGTATATTAAGACAGTGCAGACAAAGATGGAGTTCAGGATAATACACACACATGCTTCCCATTTATTTGTGATGAAGGGCACAAAATACCATAGCTCTTCTGCTGGGATTATTTTTACTACACTTGCTAATGCTTGAGTTCTACAAACACACGCAGAGGCATTATGTTTATGAACTGGTCTGTTGACCACGAGAGCCATTGCAAATAACTGAAAACTCCTTTGGAATTTTCCTTCCATGGTTTGTGTGGTTATTCCAACAACAAACAATTTAGTTTTAAATATTACAGCTGCTTTTGACAACCTTCCTACTTTAATTGAAATCACATCACAGAGTGCTAGGATTATTTCAGAAAAAAAAAACAAAACAAAAAAACCTACAGAAGGAAAAGTGTCCCATCTCTTATAAAAGTTAATCACATTAATGAATTATCACACTTGTTCTGGAAGTTAACTTTGTATTTTATATCCCTTCACTCAGTAAAGTTTCAATAAAGTCTAATTTGAGTAACTACTGCAAAAATTAAAGAGCATTTAAACCAGACACAGCAGCTTTCCACATTAGCACTCTACATTAGTAGAGAAGCTCCCATGCACTTCAAGATGAGCAGCAGTAAATATTAGCATTTCTCATATAGAGTTGTTTGTTTTGTTGGGTTTTTTTGTTTGTTTTACCATCAGCTGGAATGCAACTATGGGTTTCAGCTGACATGTCTGTGTATACTGAATGGAAGTTTGTGCAACTACATATAAAATGTTAATTTATTGAAGAAATAAGGTATTCATTTATATCTAGCATATATAGCTCACATCATTCCAGATTCAGCAAACACCAACTTATTTTTTAATCAACATACAAAAAAACCAAAAGATATACCTAAATGCTACTGTACTAAACTTTTAAGTGTTTCTATAGCCACTGATATGAACTCTATTGTAAGGATGGAAATCCAGCACATTGTTGCTTTAATTTCTTTTGTTCAGTGAACTCCTTTGAACTTTAAATTCCTAATGACCTTACAAACAGCACTTGCCTACATCCTCTCTTATGTGTCAGTATAATAAAGACGACAATAAGAAAAAAAAAAAAAACACTTTTACTGATCGTTAGAAAAGGTGATGTTGTTTTCCTCCAACACTACAGATTTTTTCCTGTTTTGTTTTATGGTAGGAAAAAAAAAAAATCGTTTTCCTCTTTGCTTTTATAAGAACTGATGGAATCAGTTAGTTCATCTCTGAAGCCAGGGAGGCTTTGCATGTTAGGTATTTATCAGCTTAGGACACACTTTTTCCAGCTAGCTTGCCAGCAGCTTTTATTCAAGCTCATGAGTGTAATAGGTCAAAGGCAGAGAATAACTTCACAGATCCAGACCAAGTTCTGTCCTTGCTTTAGGTTATGGCCATGCCTCACAGATGGCACATAGGAAGGAAAGTTTAAGCATTTTTGACTAAAGCATTTTGACTAAAGTGAAAGTGTCTTTGTTAAAATGGTTCTTTTATTTTATTATTTTTTTTTAATTTTTCAAGGACCTGCAACACAGCCTGCTTCATTGTGTAGTTCACACTGACTTTAGCTACAGTTTTCTTCACATTTATACCAGAAGCTTTGGCCTAGCATTATCTGGGTATGAGAATGTTTGTAAACCTTCAGAACACTTTTTCAGGGAGTCCTCTGCAAATCTCTGCCTTTTGTTTCAGTTTTTGCCTCTGAAGTGATTTCTTTATAAGTTATCATTCAATAAAGTTCTGGATAAAGGCTTTTTATGCAAGAATTTTTTTTTTTCCAGCCTATTTTCATTTATGAAATCTCCATTGAACCTGCTGTATACCTTTCCAAGTCAGTCAGTCTTGTATACCTTCCCAAGTCTTGAGAGTATAAGTAGTATCTTTTTCAATATATATTTTATTGGCTAATTATGTCTGATAAATTTTAACACAAGTTCTCTGCTTTTGCTTTAAAGGAATGTTCAAAGCATGGATAAGCTTGAAAAGTGGCTTTGGAAGTTTCTGTCAGTGCTAGAAAACTGGAAATAAAGATGCGGTTTCTTTCTAATAATCTTCCCATTAAAATAACTGTTAAAGCTAGTTCTGTTTCATTTCCTTCTTTGGATTATCTGGATATTGCTCACCACTACTATTACTAAATAAAAACAATTATCTCAAAAATCTACACAAAATCTTTATAAATTACTTTTTATAAAATTAATTTTATTCTATACTCTTCTTTTGTAGATCTGTTTTCAACTGAATGCTGAAATGCTAACAGGAAAAATAAGAAGGAAGCAAAAAGTTCAGAAATAATTAGTTTTTGTGAGATTTCCATTTCAGCACCATGAGATCTTGGAGAAGCATCTAAATATTTGAAGTTAGCAAGACCAAATCTCTGACTGTTTTGCAGTGTTTTCATTACATCTAGCAAGTTCTCACTCTGACAACAGAATGTAAAACAAAGCTAAGCTCTTTACATAAAAACAAATGTTCTCTATAACTACCTGAAGGGAGATTGTAATGAGTTAGGCATCAGCCTCTTCTCTCATATAACTAGCGATAGGACTAGAGGGAATGGCTTCAAGCTGCACCAGGAGAGATTCAGGCTGGATGTTAGGAAATACAACTTCTCTGAAAGAATGGTCAGGCACTGGAATGGCTGCTCAGGGTGGTGATGAAGTCACCGACCCTGGAGGTGTTCTGGGAATATTTGGACGTTGTGTTGAGGTATATGGTTTAGTGAGAGTTATTAGTGATCAGTGGATTGTTGGACTAGGTGATCCTGTGGGTCTTTTCCAACCTTGGTGTTTCTATGATTCAAATACACTTTAGTCTCTTGGAGCTGCAACACAATGGAACTAGGGCATTGCTAGTATTACCATGTCCTTGGATGATGATGATATGGGGACACCTAAGTGCAGGTCCTCAGTGCTTATGTGATCACTGGCAAGATGGAGACATCACTGTATGATAGAAGGGTGAGAGACAACACACTGAAAGAAGGTCGGAAAGGAGAGATTCATATGAATCTGAGGGTAAATTTGTCCATCCTCATGATGTGAATGAAGTGGAAGGAGTTGTCCAGACAGGCTGTGCAATTTGCATCCCTGGAGGTTTTCAAGACTTGATTTGCTACTGACAACCCAAGTGGCAAGACTGAGTAATCTGGTCTGACCTCAAAGCTAACTGTGCTTTAAGTAAGAACTTTCGAAGTCCTTTTCAGCCCAATTCAGCTTATGTTCCTATAAAGGCTGACCAGGAGGTGAGTTAAGGGTTACACAGCCCTATCTATCTCTTGGAAGGGGTACGGAGAACGTTGCAAATATAAAATGTGTTTGATTCTTATGCCACGAAAAGAAATTAGTAGTATGCTAGCTGATGAGCCTACTGGTACATTAGTATACAAGTCTACTGCAACATGGAATACAGTTAAAAACAGAAAATAGTGCCTCCTGGTGCCATTTCCTTTAAGACTGCCCAGATGCTTCTTTCTTTTTTCACCTCTCTTTACCTCACTGCCATTTCTTCCTTTCCAGCTACAGTCCTTTCCATTACTCCCTGCCTAAAGCAGATTCCTTTCAAGAACAGAATTCCACTTTTAAATTGTTTACTTTTCTCTTATTTCAAGTAATTGCAGCATTGTCTTTACTGCCATCAATGTTCACCCTTAGGGAAATTTTTCTAGCCTTAACTCCCATACTATCTTCTTTCAAGTATCTCCAGGTTTAACGCAAAAAACCTGTTCTTCAGCTTATGTTTCCATCTACATTTATTTCTGCATAGTGTGTTTATAAAGACTTATGCCTAGCCTTGCAGATTATAAAGTTGTGTGTTAGGACTTTGTAAAGTATTTTTGTGTCACTTCTGCTTTGCCTAAATGGCCCTTGATTCTCTGAAGCTTTAAGATAATCACCTTGGCCTACTTAGTATATTATTGCTGAGACTTCTGACTATATTTTTTTTTTTGACTTTTTATACTTTTCCTGACTTTCTCCATCCTATTTTCACAGGAGCTGTGTAGTAGATGCCTTAGCAATGTACAAGGACAGGGGTTTCTGCCCAACACTTCACACCAGAATAAAATAAGGAAAAACTATGAATGAAGATGTCATTAAGATTTATTCCCTGAGCAAACTAGCAATTCCCATTCTTGCAACACTACCTATTTTTAGTTCCCACATTTTCCTACATTAAGTTTCTGTTAGATCTCTATGAAATATTGTCTGCTTTCTTCTGCTGTAAAATGGACAAACTAGACTTCAAAGCAGAGTTCAAATAACCCTGAGTAATTTTTTTTATTTGTTTTCGTGGGTCAAGCTGTCAGTGAACTTGAAGAAATGATAAACAGTTCCTGTCAAGCATCAAATTCCCCTTGGATCACCAGACTTTCTGTAACGCCAAAGTGGGATGAAAAGTTCCCCGATAACAGCAAGGTGGCAAAGTCTTTAGTGACAACAAATGAGAACAAGCCCAAAGGCAGCACAGAAATGAAGGAAAAGCGCTGCTTACCTTTGGAAGATCTCAGGTGGTCAGGAATCTTCAGCAAGAGATACCATTACCTCCACTGCCAACCCTTAAATGAGGTCTAGAAAGGGGTGGCTTCTGGCTCCACCCTTCTGGTCACTCAGGTACATTGCATGCACCTGAGCTTCCCTGGGTTGGCCCTGCCTTCCCACCAGGTGTTCAATCACTGTTTTAAGCTGTGACTTAGCATTTCAGTGACACCCTCCTTTTTGTCATTGAGACTCAACACAAGCTGAGAGCTTCAGATGACACAAACCAATATGCTGTCAGGACAATTTTGTCTCAGCTACAGAAATCTGATTGCTTTCAGATGGTACTGAGGAAGCAAATTCCAAAATAATCTCTCAAAAACTATCATATTAGACTTTGCTCTTTTCAGTCTCAGTGTGTACTGAAAATGCTGATGGGCTTCTAATATACTAGAGCTATCCTGGAGTTTTTAGGATGAAATATTCACCATCTCTCATGTTTCATATTTCACTGCTAGAATTGTTGGTGTAACTACCTTGGTTCAGGTTGTTTCCACTTCCAAGAGAATAAAATATCTACACATTTTTCAGTTCTTCTTCATAGTCATAGATGACTGTTCACCTTGCATATCTGCAGCCCCCAGAGAGCCAAGGTGACTATTCCTGCTGCTAGCCAGGCATCGGTGTGCAGAGATGTCCTGTCTGAGGAAGTGGGAAACACTAGATTCTAGCACTACCTCACATTACCTTCCAGCAAGTGTACCTAGCTCACATGCTAGGATGCTATTACACCCCATCTCTATCTTTCCCCTCTCCCCTATATGGAAGAAGCAGTTCACCTCTAAACAGACTATAGCCTAATCTGAGCAGCAAACAACAGCCCTGACTGTATGTTTTAGAAATCTTTCCCGTCTTTTCCACCAGTTATTGTCCATTCACACTAGCAAATAGAGTTTTAAAGCAAAGTCTAGAATAGTCTTGCTTTTCTTCTTGCTTTCTCATACAAAGCAGATAATATATTTTCACATCACAGATACTATATTCAAAATATCTTTATGATTGTTCATATTTGTGAGTCTAGATAAATGCACTGAAACTGGATGACTAGAAGAAAAAAAATGTAACGAGCAGACAATTGGTTCCCTCTACCTGTATTTGACCTTAGTAGCTTCTCATTTATATCTTCCATATGGTAAACTCAATCTGCACTAATGAGAAAGCAGATTAGAAACACTATTTGACACCTGCATCATGGTAAGTTTATCTATGAGTATACAGTAGAAATGGAGCAGGAGAAAAAGAAATCTCATTTATTTCCTATAGAAGAAATCCCCTACTATTCGACTGCTTTAAAAGGATAATTTTCACCTGCGAGAAAGAAACTCCAATATTAAGTTTTTTCTTAAATGATATTTACACCAAACATTGCAGTTAGAAGAAGCTGGAGAGAAAAAAAAAAAGGGACATGATGCTTATTACAAAAATGACTACTTCAGCACTGCAGAAAATGACCTAAGAGCCCTAACTCTTGAGCTCTGACACACATTACCCAGAGAAGTTAAGGAGTCATGTTTCTTGAAGATCATCAAAAACCACCCAAATATGGGCCTATGCAAACTTCTCTGGGTTTCTACTTGAGCAGGGGCTTGGATCATATGGCCTTTAGGAGACTCCTGCAAACTCAACCATTCTGTGATTCTGTAATTATTATCAACAGTTGTACTAAGGTACATGAATACTGTATTCAGAAAGTGTTTTGGCTAAAGAATTACTTAAAGCTTGGAAGTTGAATAAACATGCAGTATCTTTGATATATCTGCTATATGGAGAGTGATCAAAACATGAATTGCCCCTTTGGTGACAAGCAATCTTTTCTGGCTTGTCTTCTTCACTCACTTTGTACTCTGCCATCAGAAACAGATGCATTTTGCATCTGTCTTGAGAAGATGACTAAAAATAAAATTCTAATAGATTTATCAAAGAAAAAAAGGCATTGTTCTTGATTAATTCTCTGAAATCTCTTCAGTTCTATCTGTCCATGCATATCTATAAATCTACCTGGTGTATTGACAGCCAAATGTTTTCTGACCTGTACCAAACAACGTCAAATAAATTATAACTCCTTTGATGCGCTACTTTACCAAAACTGAAGCCAGATGTTTCACAGGTGATCTGACAGAATGCCATTACTTCCCAATTACCATAAATAAAAGGCATAGCTGTCACAGAGAGTGTTCAATGATATATCATTCCAACATTCCTGAATACTTAACCCTTCCTGTGCAGTCTTAGATTGAATATCTGAATGCTGTTCCTGGCTTTAGTAATAATGATCTTAACACTGTTACTTCTCACTTTTGTCAACATTTGCGTTTTAAAATGAAGTACCTGGAGACACTCCAGTCTTTCTGGAAGCTACAGCTGTCAGATATGCACAGGTAGACAAACCTCTAGCAGCTTTTTGAAGCTATGCTGAATGTGAAATTTTGCCTCATATTAAGCTTAGCAAAGATAAATAGGTAAAATCTAAAATCATATGGTCATTGTTGCAGCAGTGATGATCCAGCAACCTTTCTTACTACAGTTTTTCCTACTTTAATGAATTAGTGAGTAAAAGAAAAAAGCTCTAAGAATTTGCACTTTGTATTGCTCTCTGTGGCATAGATAGGTTCTACAAATGTTTTCTAAAAATATACTTTAGCTTCAGGTATGTGTTTTCCACATTAGAATTATTTATCAATTTGTCTGAACATGCAGCAAACATTGCTGGCAGTGTAGGTGTTCTTAATGGTAGGATTAATTTTGTGTGTTATCCTAAGTCTAATAAAAATGTTCCTATATTTTACAAAAAGAAATTTTACCCTAGCATCATGGATAAAAATATCTTCCAGAAACCAACAAGTATCATGGTCTTTAAATTAGACCCAGCATATCCAAAATATTGATGGAATATCGCAGTTGAAGAAAATCACTGTAGAGTTTATACTGAGTTTACAAAGAGATGCTGCAACTTTTGAATTGTAAGTTCTGTATAAACATATAATAAAGACATGGGCATCAAAACAATCTAATTACATTTTGCCCTGGTAATTCAGTTTAAGCAGCAAATAGGGAGGTTGTGAAGCAGATTTCCAAGCAGTACCTGCTATCGCTGTTCAAGATCCAGATAACACAGTCTGGTGAGTAGTATAGCAGAGGCAACAACTAGCCCCATTAATGCCAGCTGGAATACCATCTGTGGTGTATTTTTCTGCTTAACTTCTCAACATAAACAGGTACATCATTGGTACTTTAGATGCATATGCTCGAAATATAACTCCACCAAAAGAAAAAGATCCTTCCTCTCTGTGAAGGTATCAAAGTTCCCAAGGCCAACAAAGTACCTTCCATATTTACACATTTTACATTGGACATCAGTAGAACTGCACCTACCCTGAGGATAGGAAGTTAAATAGCAACCGATCCAATGACTGCCAAGAAAGATTTCCATCTAAAGTCCTGTTTGCCTACCAAAGTCTTACATGGGAGATGAGGCTGTACATACATTTTCATCAGATACATCTAAGAAAAAACCGTGTCTTCCTAAATACTAACTCTAAAAAGAGTCACCTGAGAAAAGCTAAACTTTACATCTCCTAGCAACATAATCCAGCCCTAGAGTACTGGTTTCCTACTCTAACAGGAACTGGCATGCCATTCTTCTCCCTAGAAACACAAGTGGCATGCACTTCAACAACTGTCCTTGAAAAAAATACCCTCTAAGACTATAAAATAACAGTATCCACTACTCTCATACTCCATTAAAAATAAAAAATTAAATTAAATTAAAAAAAGCAAAAAAAAAAAGCTAAATCGTTCAGCCACAGGAAAGGATTTTGCCTGCATCCACCTCCCGTGCAACCCATTAAGCGCAAAAGACAATTCACATGCAGACAGAAGTATTCTGTTGCCAGACGCATCAGGTTTTGTTCATGAAATAATATACTCCTGTATGGCTTTCTAGCAGTGAAGAAACAAGAATAGTCCAAAATTAATTGTAAATAACTTGATATAAACCAGAACAGTTATAACAGCAAAATCCCTAATTTCAGTCCAACTGCTGTATTGCTTCATGAACACCTGCAGCTTTTCAGTCACCAGAGGGGGACAAAGAACCACAACGCTAAGACCTGGTCATGTTTTAATTTCCCTAAATTCACAGAACTTTCACTTTACAGTCTTGCCCTTGTCAAATTCTGGCTCATATTACTACTCCAAAACAGTGTATTTCTCTTATCTTTTCTATCTTTGTAAATCCTTTTTTTTAACTGCTGCATATTTCAGGATGTGAAATACTTATATTGATATTAATATTCAGGAACACACAAAGACAACAAACTTAAATCTTTAGAAAGAATAAGAGCTTGAGGATTCCTCATATTTCTTCCAATTACAAAACACAACACTTGTGATTATTTTGTCTTTCTAGATGGAACTGTTGCTATCTAGTTGGTCACTCAAGTCACGTAAGGCTTCTTGGTATAGTCACTAATGTTTCTTGAAAATTCCAGCTGTTGCCAAAAAAAGATGTCTTGATTCTGTATGCTAGCATCATAAGGCAGAGCGCACAATAGTCCATTAATGTCTTCTTGCAGACTTTAAAGAAAAGTAAATTGTTACCAAGGAACCCTAATGATCCTGAAAAATACACAGGAGAAGATCTTCATGCACAAGAATATGAATTACACGTATTAATTTAATTCATGCCTTGCAATTCTAACAGCCCTTGGGAGCACTATTTTAATGGAAACTTCCAGCTGCACCCTTCATTCAGGGATGAATGAAGCTCTAACTACCCACCAGTGAGGGAAAATAACAACCACAACATGGAGGAGTGCTTAGCAGATAAAGTAGCTTCCCCCTCCCCGCCTTTTTTTTTTCCTTGGTAAATATACGCAATCCACTCTTTCCTCTCATTCTCATGCCACCTTTTACCAGAGAATGAAGCATACAGAGAACAAATGCTGAGCTGCTACTCTGAGTCAGAGAAGATAACTTAGTCCAACTGAGCAACCTGCAACTTCTTGTAGGAAAGGCTATGGAAAATGCCTTTCACATTCAAATAAATAAAAAAATAAATTGATTTTTTTTTTTTTTTTAGATTAAAGCCTGTGACTATCTTCTTATGTATCATGTGCTTATTACTTGAGAACAATAATTCCCAAGCTGTCTCTCTTTTTCTCTCTTAATATACATTTATCAGAAGGAAGAACAATATGAATATCATGCCCCATACTTTTTTCAGACATATATAACTGCTACTGCATAGCCTAGTATTTAGGATAATACATCATGATTTTTTTCTTTGCTCTTATTTGTCATTACCTAAAGTACAAGTACTAATTCTTGATATTTTTCAGACTCTCAAAAATGCAATTTCATGCCTGACAAGTTCATAAAATATACTAGATATTTTCATTTATTTTAAATTTAAACCAGAAACCTGGCTTCAGTGGCTATTTCAACTGTGTTTTTTTTTTTTTTAATCTCTCCAAGCCTGTGACATTTGTAACTGTTCAAATGTTAACCCAAACCATTCACCCATTCACCTTGGTAACAGCATGCTTTTGGTTTTTATGTACTGGGCTGGACATCAAAGACATGTTTTTATTGCTGTGATTTTACTACCAAAGCCTGGATTCATAACAAACCCCATTCAGCAACAGTTGAATTGTATAGACAGTTCTTCTTTGGGATAAAAACAGGTGAACTGTGATCAATCACTTGCTAAATTGAAATCTTCCCCCATCTTTGCTCTCCTCTACTCAAATTCTGGCTGAGTTTGGACACTCTCTGGAAGTAAATGCTTTATTTGTTGTGCATCTTACCATAGAAAGCCTTAGTCTTTTATGTTTTGGTAGGGAGACCAAGACAAATGTATCAACACTGAAATGTATCTTCCCAGTGGAGATACTCAGGAGCTCAGTAGCTATCTTACCCCCAGAAAACCATAATGATGAATGCATCTCTTTAAATGAAAGAATTGGATACCTTTAGCACCAGTGAAGTTCTCTTTCCCTGAAATCCACCCTTGTAAGATCTCTACACTCACATGTTTAAGTGTTTGTACAAGTTATGCTACCTTAATAGGACTCAATATATCACCTGATTTACATAGCGAGTTCAGAAAATACTTGTTTCAATAGAACTCTAGATGATCAGGGAAAGATGAAGCTGGAACACAGTTTTGACAAAAGATACCTAAACAACCCCAACCCTTAAGAAACAGTATTCACTGCTATTTTCATTTCATCAAACTTCCTTTAAAAACCCACTTTTATTAACAAGTCAGAGTACCAGATGTTTCAGAAGATGTTATCAACCAGTTTTTTTGCTTTTTTTTTTTTTAATGGTGAAGATTGTTTCTATCTCATTTCTGAGAAAAAGAATGAACACAATACACTGCCAAATGAGAGTTTAATACTAATATCTATACAGTATCTGCCATTCCAGAGCAATATACAAATGATACTCATAAAAGTTACTCTGCTCATCTCTCCAATGTCTGTCTCTCAGCTGGAAGTTGTGATCTGATCATGAATTGGTGTAAGCATTGTCTCAAAGCTTGCTGGGAACACAGATGAACAAGTCCAAGCAAGTTCTGAGCAAGGGTTGAGAAATCCTTTGTCTGAGGGCCACAGATGGACAAGGCCAGGGGCAACGAGAGAGAGATAAGCCGCAGATTAATGACCAGGAAGCAGTCTTTTGTGTGGGCTTAGCTTGAGGATGATGGCCATCTCAGGAGATGCTGTACATGACTCTTTCCAAGTGCCCAGGAATGCCATGACGGCAGAAGAAGGATAAAAAGAGGACCTACAACCATGAGGTTTAGGTTTTCTGGAAACAGATTCCTCATGAAGAAGAGGAGGTTTCTGACTCGAGAAACCTCACGACCTGTCTCTCTCCTTCCTGGACTTTCTCTGTGCTCTACCAGCATGCAGAAGAAGAACAAAGGTGTCTACCATCAGATTTCTCACTACAGAATGCCTGCACGTTGACGGACTTTCCTGGGCTTGCTACCTGAGTCCTGCTGCTTCCTCCTGGACTTACCCTGCGGCTTCTTCCTGCTACCTGCTCACTGCCCAAGGCCAGCCACACTGTTGCTGCTCTCCCCCCACGCTTTTGCTTTGGGCCTTTGAAATGACGTGCCACGGACCACTGCTGGATCCTGGTGGTGACTATCCCCTCTTTACTCAATTCTTGCTTATTTCTTATCTTTTCTATCGCCCTCCCTCCCTTTCCCTCCACCCTAATTCATAATAGTCACCGTCCTTCCCTTCCTCATCTCTCTGATTAGGATTTATAATAAACTGGTCGGACCAACATTTGAACTGTTGTTTCTTAATTTCACACCGAGTATATAGATATAAAAGAACCTCCTCTCCCTCCTATAAATTGGAGCGAGACAATTGGCAAAGACCAGGAGAGAGATTAGCAGGAGAAATTTGTCCAAAAGTTCATAGAATTAGAATACAATATCTCTTATGCAAACAAATAAAAATTAAACACTATGGGATAGTTAAACTCCCCACATGACAGAGGACTTTAGTTCTGTCAAAGAAAACTTTGGTTATTCTGAAAGCTTCTTATAACTTAATTATCACCCTCTGAAAGATGAAAGAATATATTTAGGGCAGGCTAGGAGAGTAAGATGCCAGAGAATATCCACAAGCCAAATATATGCTATGCCTTCTAGGTTAAAGGCAGGACACTCATATAGGCAAGAACGTCGGCCATTAGTATAAGAATCTGCTTTTACTTGCATATATTTTCACGGTAGCACTTAGAGTTGAGACCACACTCCCTTCTCAGATGACTACCCAATTAAAATGTACATCAAAAAAATGTGTACATCAAAAAAAGTGCCTGCTCTGCAGCCTGTGATGGAAACTCAGAAATAGCTCTTCCAGCATTTGGAGCTATTGTTTGGTATTTGGTATTTATATATATTTATATATATTTATATATAAAAGAAAAAGGAGGGCTATGCTCTCCCAGGTAGAGCTGTTCAGCATCTGCTTACTTTGTTTTGGCAATTCAAGTCAGATCTAGGTTTCTTACAGAAAAAAAAAAAAAAGTTGCCAAAGGATTGGAAGATTTTTTGTTGTTGCTGTTGGTTTTTTTAGCAGATTAAAGACAAACTATGTTCTTCTTACAGTGAGTGTTACGGGAGATGCAGACTCGCAGTGTGAACATCCGATTCCTTCAGGAGTCTGGCAAATCATTGAGAAGGTGAGCTTTATATCTCCCTTCTTGGTTTTCCACCTCCCTGCTGAATCACTGCCTGTTCTAGATGGTTAAAATATTTTCGTCTGAAGGTATACAGAGTGCCCAGTCATCTCAACTGCATTACAATTTGGTGAAACATGACTACAGTACCCGAAAGACTCTAGCAAGTGTCTATATCTAAAAAGTTTAACTACAATATTCCTTTAATTTTTTTTCAAACCTGACCTTTTCCCTTTTCACCCAGAAGTAACTTTCCCAACACAGAACTTTCCCACTAGCAACCAGGCTCTGGGAAAGTATTTGAGAAAGAGAGGTGATAAGGGAAGAATGATTTGAGAATAAAATGTCTGCAGCAGAGAGAAATGTAACTGTGCTCAAATGTGTACACTAGCTTGGGCTTTGAAGCAAACTCATTAGAGCAGGTTGACAGTCCAAATGACAAGTGAGAGAACTCCCCACAGGAACACTTCTCATGGTTAGAAATAGGGCAACAGGTTAACCTGTTACTGAAGGATTAACTGTTCATCAGTTATGTGCTGACATGTCTGAAAAACATTTGGCCCCTCTGTCTAAGATTCACTTTAATTCTGCCAGCCCTTTGTAACCCTCAGCAACGCCTAAGATTTCTGTCTTTGAGCTCTTCAGACAGACGACAGATGGTTTGAGAAGCACTCTGGCACTAAATTTCCTTATGGAATTTACTGTGGGTACTGGTAGAATATCAACCTGAAAAGCAAGTTTTCTCTCAGTTTGAAAAATACCTCAGTATTGTCCAATATAGTGAAATCTGGTCTGATATATCAATTCTGAAAATAAAATTATCAGAGTCATCATGAACTAGCGCACTTAAGGAAGAATTCAACTAGTTGCATCATGAAAAAAAAGAAAGAATACCAAATTCTCTCTGATCTAAAATGATAGCAAAAAGTCAATGGAGACTAAAGATCGCATTTTTCTTCAACCATGCATGAAGGAAAAAGGCAAACAGGAAAGGGGTACTACAGTAGATTGCTTTGACCAGTTCAGAATAGCTAATACTGGAGATCATTTTCTCTTCTTGTACATTATTTTTATAGTTTTATTTAAACAAAATGCTTGGCTTTTGCTTTTTAGTTTTCTTCTTTGGTTGATTAGTTGACTGATTGGGTTTGGGGCATTTTTGTTTGTTTTGTAGACTTTTTTTTTTTTTAAGGTAAAACATGAGATAAAATATAGAAAATACAAATGAAATTATGACCTTTGTCAAAAGTTAACTCCTATTAAAGAGTATGAAACAGCCACTTTCTGTGAAAGCCACTAGTTCTTATTTGTGAGGAGCTGGAACTTTTGTAGATCTCTGTGCCAAAAACAAACAAACAAAAAAACAACTTGAAGATCAGACTAGAATTCAACATGGTTGAAGAATTTCTCCATTACCCTGGCTTTTTAATCATACATCTGAAACTCCCTTTCCCCTCATGTCTTGAAAAATTCTCATCTTCTCCGCAGAGATAGACTGCAAATAAGAAAAACATGGTAACCAGTGATCTTGCTCAGAACTGATTGCTTCAGCTCTTTTTAACCAATACACTTTCAAGAATTCTCCTTTCTGTTTATAGTTATGAGACAACGTTGTTGCTGCATTAGGAGTGTGAACAAGGTTTCCCAGCAAGATTACACCTGCCAGTTATTGTCCCTGGTAGTGTAAATACATTTTTTCAGTGGAAATGTTTTTCTACTTAAAATAAAAATAAATATGCAAATAACAGAAGTAATAACAGCAATAATAATAATAACAAATGGATTATGCATTGGAGATGTTCTGTGAGTCTAAAAATGTGGCCAGTTCAAGCAGAGATAACAAGCTTTATCTGAACTCACGTTTGCTAATAAGTTATATTTATAACAGATAGATTTAAGACAAAAAGGAAAGTCTTCCTTTTTGTTATTATTTCTGGGATTTCTGAAAATGATTACAAGCCAAAAGATTTTCTGTTTCTGTAGGTATTTTCTTCTAACGTTGTCTTCAGATTCTCAATGCATTAATTCACCTAAGTTCAGCTAAAATGTACATTCTTATTTCAGTATTATAATTGTTAGAACATGGACCAGTTTTTTTTTTGAAAGGGCAAAAATCATTATTTTCCACAATGCTTCTGCTCATTTCAGTATGCAAGACTCATTTTATAAGAAATCTGTCATTCAGTAGTTTCCAAATATTCCCTCCTAGTGTAACTGCCTTCCCAAGCATATAAACTAAAGAAACTGGAGCAATGAACCATTAAAAATATGCATTGTTTCACTGATGACAGCAGTATTTCTGAGTATACATATATGAATTTAACATTAGGGCTCAGATTTACAGCCATTTCTATCCGCAGAGTTCTTTCATTTAATCTGTATAATGGTAGTGCTTTCCTTCACAGTGATGTTACTTCAATGTTACCCATTGCTTCTGGCTGGTTTCTACATACTATAAACATCATATCAGAGCACTGAAAAATGAGTCTCACGTTGTTCCTACAGTTTTCAAATAAACATATGGATAGCAAGATTTGTTTTTCTTAAATACTCCTGATCAACACAATATTTATTCCTCCTAAAATGCTAGTTTTAGACGTGCACAACAATGTCATTAACTTAATGAAAAGGCCCTCAAATAGGCTGGAGTAGTAACGACTTGAGAAGGATCCTATAAAACTAATTCAGAAATAGGGATATGGATCCATGCTTGTGTGAGAAATCTAGGTCTGTGGTGATAATCATTAGTACCTCTGTAAGCCAAATATACGCACAGTTTTTGTCTCATCTTCCAAAAAAAAAAAAAAAAAAAAAAAAAAAAAAAAAAGAGGGGGTGACATTAGCCATGATTAAGAGGCAGGGAAAATAGAAGTATATGGAAGTTTATGAAAGGGAAATGGTTTTCCCTTAGTAAATATAAGATCAGAATGCCCAGGTACATAAAACAAAAGAGTAAGATTCAAATCCAGATTCAGCGAGTAAACATGAACAACGAAGAAATTATTAAAGATAGCATGTAATTTCAAAAGGGATACAAGTGTCTGGGATAGTTTGTTTGTTTGTTTTTTTTGGTAGTTTTGAGCTCTCATCTTCCTGCCCTTAGTCAGTGCCGAAGCATCTTTATCTATCTGTGTTAAGACAGCTTCCTCACAATGTACATTATGGTATCTCTACCTAATGTTACTTTCTTATATTTCTGATTTAGGCATCTAGGCCTTGCTGACAGCAGAAACAGCTCTGCTTCTGCTGTGAGCTTGAAGTTGCTGATAGGATTTGGGCTTCCTCTCTTCCTTCTGCTTGGCTATCTTCAATGGATAAACAACTCTTATTCTTTCCTGCTAACAAATGGTATGTTCTTTCCATCAGGTTCACTAGCACAAAGACTTTTAAGCAACTTATAAAAATTGAAGGAATTACTTACATGAGTGCCATATATGTTATTCTTCCTGTAAGAAGTTTTCTTGTGAGTGATATGGTTTATCTAACATATTCCTATTCAAAAAAAAGATGGATCCTCTGGCACTTTTAAAGGGTGGAAATTTCACTGCATTCCTGTAGCACTGCAGTGAGATATAGACCAAATTTTGAAATTACGTGGTCAATGTTACAAATTTCAGATTATGCTTGTGCTACTCTGAACATTACATACATGTATTAAAGCAAATAAAGAGGGGGAAGTCTTGGGTTTGACTGTTTTAAGTGCAAAATATATTGCTTTTACAGATTTACTTATTTTTAATAGTATGTGGTTTTTGTATTCCTCGTACATACTCTGTGCTTTTAAAAAACTTGTTGCCACATCATCTTTATCCAGGTCATAAATTAACCCTGGTCTTTGTTATTTCTGCATAGTATATTGATTCTCTCTATTGCCCTTATTGTTCATTCACCCTCACAAACTCCACACTACACTAGCCATATCAAGTTGTATAAAATGATCTTATGGTTCGGGTTTGTTTTGTTCATTCTTCCCTGCTCCCTTATATACATCGAGAACTTTTTGTTTTCTTTGCAACTGGCCCTAAAAATGTCTATATATACACTATAAGCTTCTTCTTTACCTCATTTTGCTGGAGCTTTCTAAAAGATATTTCAAAATCCAGTTTGCATCTTAACTCCAAAAGTATACATCTACGTATTAAGTTTCCTAGAAATCAGCTATACGTGCCCAGGCCAGTGTTTACCTAAGCCTTCTCCATCTCCTTCTGTATTTTGTTGGTAGGAAGAAAATAAACATAGATAATTTATCTTAATGTGATCTGCTGTAATTCATCAATATAGCATTTTCTGGAATGCCTCATAAACTTCCATACACTAAACAACACCAAATGCTAGCCCTGGAACTCTAAAGAATCATGGAAACAGTTCTACAGTACATTTCCCATTATTGATCCATAAGAATTTTCATGCTCCCAATTTTGCATAATTCTCAAGTTGAAACGAACCCAAAGCATGCAATGTGAAACTCAGCCAAACATTCTGCTTTCCATAATTCCACCTCAAAGCCTTACATTGTCCTGACTTCTCTCAAAGCAGTGTTCACGGAAGACGTGCAAGCATTGACCAACCCTATGCTGAATTCCAAGTTTGCAGCATGTATTTGGTTTCACTATAAGCCTTTTGCATAACTTTGGTTTTCTACATTAAAATGATTTACGTAATCTTCAGAAAGGTTTGAATAGGGAAGAAGTAAAACAAACTCCACTGTCAAGAAGTCCTCTACTTCACTCCAAGTCTTTGACTCCTGAACTCACCCTGGCACCATAGATCAAGTTGTACATTGGGAACAAATTTTGAGAAATCTACGGTTAATCTGTCAGTTTTTTTCAGCAGACACAATACACCTTCTCCAGAATGAATGGGCTTCCAATAATGTTCACATAATTACTTACCTCAGAAGTAGTTCTGTGTACTCCTATAATGACAGTGCTGAAACCACAACTACACAAGCACTCACACAGAAAACATTTGTTGACAGGGTATCTTCCTAGAGGACAGAGGGTTAAGGTCCTCTTAAAAGAAACTCTGCCACTCAAACCATATGGATGGTGAAAGAGGAGAATAACCTTCTATTTCAGATTTATAACTGAAAGGTCATTAAAGAGGCTGCAGTTTTAGCTAAGCTGCTTAACGGCTTGCAGCTGTACCGGCAAGTACCCTAAAGAGCTGGGAGCTACTTAGGCTATATCTGTACTTTGCAACACTTAGAAAACACATTAAAGAAGATGATTTTCTCTGATGCGTACCAGGAACATTGAGTCTATTGATTAAGGAACTCTAGTTACCCACATTTACCAGTATCCCTACATTTATGAGAGCAAAGAGGTTTGTTTGATCTCCTAGTGGTTTTAACTGATATTTCATTTTGCAGTAGAGAAAAGGTCTTACATAAAGCTAAAACTAACCTGAGAGGCTGCTTAAGAAGCTACCATATTTCAGCTATTAGTTATACCCTTTCATGAAACTGTAGAGCTAGACTATTATGTGTTTGCTGGCTCATTAAAGTGAATTTGAGATTAGGGTTTACAGATTTAATTATGTGGACACCTGTGCTAATTTTATTCCTGGGAAAGGTGAGTATGAACAATTGCTGTTTGTGCACTTTGTATTAGAATGTCCAAGGCTCTAACTACAGCCTTGAGAAAGTGCCTACTGGCATTTGAAAAAAGAGAAGGAAGAGATAGTGTGCTGAAGCAGAAAGACCACTATGCTACGGGTTGCATTGTGAAACGCAGTTCTGGCACTGGGATTTTGTGGTACTTTGAATGATTTCAGGAGCTTCTGCAACTCGAAAAGGATGATTTTAGCAGTCCTCACCAGAAGTGGGATTATGGGTCTTGCTAGAAGGTCTCAATTATCTGTCCTTTATAGCTGCTTTGTATTTACTGTCACGTTATTCATCTGGGCTTTGCTGCAATTCTGCCTTCTATAAGAGTTCTTCTGGTGGAAAAGTGATGCTGTCATGTCTGAGTGAAATTCATCCCAGTGTTTTGCTATTGATAGGTGATGTCACAGGAGTGTGAAGTGCAGCTAGATATGACCTTACACATCTCCTCAGAACTGAAGAGGTGTTTGGGGCTGGATATGTCTAGCTGTCTATTAGCTTTGCAATATTTATTTGAGACAGAATTTATGACTCAAGGTTTTCAAACAAATTTTAGAGGAGGAAATTTGACTAAGACAAATAAGCAAATGTATTTAAAATTCCCAGAGTGAAGGTATTAAGGAAAAAAAATTGCTGAGAAGGAAGTCTTTCTTGCAGCTGTGCATTTTCATATCAGGTGAATTCACACTCTGGTTTGACTTTAAGTGACCGTAAAACATCTTTAACATAAACAGTGTATTTAGCAAAGATAGAAGTGGACTCATTAGAAGTGCAGTAGTTTCTCACACCTCATCTCATCTCAGAGAATGACTGCTAACTCTACAGTAGATGTGCTGCAGACACATTCCAACTCCCTGATGTCATCAGTAACAGCACCAAGAGCCTTGCTGTTCTATGGCACTGCTAATTTGCCAGGGCTTGTAAGAGAGGGAAATAGACATGTTCCAGCAATTATGTATTATTCTT
This sequence comes from Meleagris gallopavo, assembly GCF_905368555.1. Classification (NCBI taxonomy): domain Eukaryota; kingdom Metazoa; phylum Chordata; class Aves; order Galliformes; family Phasianidae; genus Meleagris; species Meleagris gallopavo. The sequence goes on from NC_139405.1 coordinate 40,841,398, forward strand.
ATGTAGACAAAATCTTATTGTACTTTGCTGCCAGGATTCTGTAGAAAGTTTTTTTTTTTTTTTTTTTTTTTTTTAAATTCTCTTGCTGAGTATTAGGCAGGGACACTATGACTGTGTAGCTAAGAATTTACCTTAGAAGATTTAGTACTTTTTTTTGCAATTTTCCTCTAAGAAATGACTTTTCAGTGGTTTGCACAAAACTACAGATAAAGCTATGTTCTCTTCTGCTCTCAGACCAACTCTGCATGCACTCTGTGACTAAAGACTTTCAGATTTTTTGCTGCTCTATTTTATTGACATAGTATCTTTATATGTAAATTTACAGTGTATTTCAGTGTTTCTTGTTAGTTCTCAACTGGTTACTTCAAAGTGTTTTTGCTGAAGCAGACCTCCTTCCTTGGTCTGCAGACTCTGCTTTTTCAGCCAGCATCCTCTTTCCTACTTATGTCATGATCAGGCATCTTGTGACCTTTTTCCAAGATGTTCCTCAATAAACATTAGCCTACCTGGCCCAAACTGTTGAATTCCTCGCTGTCTTTTTTTTATTCTGGTGTGTTAGACTTGTGAACACTTCTAGTACTCTTAAATTTACACTACATCAAAACATAGAGTTTCCTTTTAGGTTTTTTTTTTTTTTTTCTGTATTGTTTTCTATAAACAACAGAACTTTCAAAGGATTAGAATGAAAGGAGGAAGAGAAGAAAACTTCTGAAAACAAATATACTTCAATTTTTTACACTTGGTATTTAACAATTGAAGTTATAAAGGCGAGAGAACATACAAAACTCTCAGAACCTGACAAAAAATGCAATTGATTCGGGATCAATTTTTAAGATTTCAGTCATTTTTAATCTCAAGATAAAAAACAACCTGAATCCCCTGACTTCAACCTGCATTGCATTCAAGCCATATTTTCTTAGGGTCCCAGTTCTTCAGAGGTATGTTTCAGCAGGTCAAACGTTAGTTGATCTGTTGATAGCTTTCCAGTAAGTCTAAAGTTGCCATACACTTTGTCTTGTGCACCACAGAATATCTCACTTTATTTTTAAAAGACAATACAGACTGGAAAAGCAGTGTCTATAGGAGTTGGCCTTAGCCCAGTTGAATTATAGTTAACAACAATTCTTATGCATGATGAATGTATCCTTTGTCATGAGTGTTCCTTATGCCTGTTCAAGTGTGCTGTTTCATGGCAGTGGGAAGAGTTAATCTCAAGCACTTCTTGGTTAGCAAAGAACAGGCGAGAAATGAGGTGCCTGTACCAGAAGCAGCCCTCTGCCCTGGGATACTAATTCCTCCTGACTCATTTGTGGGGAAAGAGAAGGGCAAATGGGAATTGGAAGTGTCAGAAAGAGGAGAGAGGCCATGGGGTTGGGAAGGTGTCTGAGGAGTGGCAACCCTCCCTGGGGAGTGGCTGGCTTGAATTTGTAAGATGCTAAGCCCTAGGCTTTTTGAGTCTGAAAGTTAGTTTATTGTACTTGTAATCTGAATAAAACAAACCAAATGCTGCAGGAGTTGACTTGCCTCTTCTTTTACTATTGGCTTTCTACTTGGCAAAAGATCTCACCTGCAAGTGTTAATGGTGCCCTGGAGAGGTCATAGTGTGTGGTTTGAATACTGTAATACTAAAATCCACTGTGTGTACAAGAGAGCTCCAAATTTACCCTGTTGTAGAATTCAGCCAGGAGGGTCCCTTAGTATCTGAAGATGAACCAATGCTTGAAAAGCAGCCCAGCTTCAACAAGATCCAGCAAGATTCTCAGGACACAAAGTTCAGTGATAATTTGAAGCTGACTTTTTATTTCAGCTGTCACTTTTCTCTCATTTTCTGCAACTCCAGTTCCTACTGGCTAGAAATAAAAATAAACTTCTTTAGCTCTGGAAAAATTGACGGCATTCCTGTAGAATGCAGGTTGGTTGAAAGAAGCACTATCAATTTCAAGAAATAAACAGGAAAATATTATTAAGAGAAAAATAATCTCTAAGAGAAACAGATTTAATGATTAACAGCTCTACTTTACCACAGGCAGAATTCCTGTGGTGATATATGGAAACCCTCTGGGATTCTCAATTTTTAGTAGACAATCCATTCTGAATGTTAGAATACTGCTTTATCCTCTGCACATCACCTTCTGAACTACTCAGGCATTTTATTAATTGACCTCAGTAATAACTCCGGCCTAGACTGTCTGACATACATGGCTGCCTGACTCCCAACAATAAAGTAAAAATTGGGGTTCTGTTTTAAGTTTATATTTTGTTTTAAATTTGTCTTGGAGGCCTTACTTCCAAATATAAATGAACAAAAAAAAAAAAAAAAAGAAAAAAAAAGAGAATTGATATCTGCAAATTGTGAGCATTCCATTATGCTCAGTTGTGATATTACACATTGTATTGTGAATTTGCTTGGTTGCATAATTACAATTTTTTCACACTGTTCAGCACATAGGAAGGGAAGTTAAAACTAGGCACTGTAAATAGTATGAGTTGTTACTGATTAAATAAGTGTTTGGTTTTTTTTAATAATCAAAGAAAAATAACTTATTTGCTTCTAAACCTACCTTCTAGATATAAGCTTCATAAAATAGACAGACTTAAGCACTGGTAGCCATTAAAAAGCTTTACTTCTTGGTAATTCTTGGCATAACTCTCTTATATTCTCTTAATAGAAATGAAAGGTTAAGAAGCTTCAGTTATAAGTAACTTGTATAAGCATACAATCTTTCACAGGAGACAGGCTATAAAATTGTTGTTAGTACAAGCCACTACCTTCCAAAATAATTTATCAAGTTTTTAGAACATACCAGGATGAGAAAAAATTGTGCTATTACCTCCTTTTCTAGAAAAGTAAGGTAAAACACAGTTGACTAAGTTGATTATTTAAAGCTAGAGAGTAAAATCAAGGCAAGTAACTTCTGTGTATTTTTGTAGGCAACATATGCATAAGTGTAGTCATTTACACTCCTAACACAAATATGGACCCAGTCTGGGCCAGGTACAACACCAAGTAGAAGAGAGTTTGTCTCTCAGTGACTTCCTTGAGAAAGGAAGGAGATAAAGAATGAATGAAGGAAAAACTCAATAACCTTTACATTTTTGGTTCATAAGTTGGGTGAAGACGTCATCCATACTGCTTAAATCTGCATCCAGTTTTCAGGTTTACCACCAACTTACTTACTTATTTCCTTTTTACTCTTCAAAATCTATCTTTCAGAAGGCATGCAAAAAAATTGGAAGTACGTGATGACACCACAGCACATGGATCCTAGCTGAGGATTTGTTTCCACCAGTGTAGGTCATGGCTGAACAGAACTGGTCAGGCAGTAGGACAGATGCCATATAGAATTGGTCAGGACCACTAAGCCACAGAGCATCCATTATTCTGCAACCTATTATTACCATCTGTTTTCCATCTTGCAGATTATAAACAATATATAACATGAAAAATGTAGACTGGATGGTGATATTGCTAAACCTTTGTCACATTTAGACTTTCAGAGTTCACATCTTTGCCTGCAGCATTTTGGATGACTGCCTTCTAAACTACCATCAAAACACTTCTTATGACCCTGCTTCCTATTTGTTTTTTTGTTTGTTTTGCTTTTTCTGAACTCGCTGTAGGAATGGACTACTAGTACATAGAAAAGTAGGAGTAAGTGTGAGACTGTCAGGACTGTAATGTACACAGTAGAACAAGTATATATGATCAACATGTGACCTTGATGAGGTTTCATAAAGCTTCCAACTTATACTTTACTCAGATGGCTGAGGACTGTTTAGTAAATCTGATATCTGATTGATGGCTGATGGGAAAAATCAAGGATTTTCAGCAAATAAATAGCTTTCTATGTATGTACTTATCACATGTAAGCACTGCATGAAAGGCCCAGTGATCTCAAAGAAGGAACCAATGAGTGTCATGGGCTGACCCTCACTCTTCAAGACTGATCTAGAACCAAAGCATTTAGCCGGGAAGTCTGCAGTAGGTCTAATATTAAAGGGGAAGAGAGAAGAGGATCTATTTGATTTGTCTCTATTCTCATACAGCAGAGATCAGAGACACAGAGATGCTCTGTGCTTGTTTGGGAGAGACCTTACCTGTACGTATTCCTAAAAGAACAAGAAAATCCTGTAAGACCAAACTGCAGCTAATTTAGTCCTGCCTGGGAGAAGGCTTTGAGAAGAAGCAGGGAGTTTACAAAGGAAAGGCATTTTCTTGATTTAATGATTATCAAGTATGCTTTACTACAGAAAAGAATCTAGACATGAGCCTGCAGTGTGCACTTTGTGGTCCAGAAGGCCAACTATACCCTGGGCTGCATTTAAAGAGGAGTGGTCAGGAGAGAGAGGGAGGTGAATGTCTCTCACTACTCAGCTTTTGTGAGGTCCCATCTGGAGGACTGCATCCAGTCCTGGGGCCCCCAGAACAAGAACGATGCAGAGCTCTTGGAATGAGTCCAGAGAATGACCACTAAGATAATCAGGGCACTTCTCCTATGAAGAAAGGTTGAGAGAACTGGGCTTGTTTATTTTAAAGGATAGAAGGCTCCAGGAGACCTCATTGTGGCATTCCAATACTTGAAGGGAGCATATAAACAGAAGAGACAATGGCTGTTTATAAGGGTGGGTAGTGATAAGACAAGGGGGAATGGTTTTAAACTGAGGCAGGGGAGATTTAGGTTAGATATCGGGAGGAAATTTTTCACTGGATGCACTGGAACAGATTGCCCAAGGAGGTTGTGGATGCCCCATCCCTGGAGACATTCAATGCCAGGCTGGATGTGGCTCTGGGCAGCCTGGTCTGGTGGTTGGCAAGGCAGTTGAAACTGAATGATCATTAAGGTCCTTTTCAACCCAGGTCATTCTATGATTCTATGACGCTGTCTTCTTGACTTCCTGTCAATTTCAGGGTGCTCTTTTCTACTCAGAAGGTGAGGCAGACTGTGATCAGCACTGTCTTAACAATGCAGCATTCCCCATCTTTCTTTTTTGCCCATTCATTCTTTGTCTTCACTGATGTTTTGCAGATTTATGATTTCTGATACAAACCAAGAGCTCATGCTTCCAATGTCTTGCATAGAGGGTTGCATCTTGATTGATTGTGCAAGACACTGCAGAGGCAGTAGTCTCATCATACAAAGCTATGGGATACTCCAGGTCCATCTGCTCTGCCTTGAAAAGATTACTGCCCTCAACTCCAGATATGACTGCTCAAAAATCCTTTCCATAGATTTTTGCTGTGATCTGAGAAATAGTAAAAGTGACTTCATGAAATTCTGATCTGGGCTTGAATCTTCAACATCTTGAACATTCAAATCAGCGATCTTTGTTATGGAGGTGCTAATACATTCTAGAACTCAATCTGATTATAACATACCAGAATCACTTCTGTGATAAGAACTTGATTCATCAGCTTTTGATAGCAGACTAAATATTTCATTTCATTCAGCTGGGCTCAGAAAAAAAAAATCAGACATAAGGTTCCTCCCATGGTCTATTTTCTGGTCACCATAAAATTATCTTTTTTTTTTTTTTTCTTTCTTTCATGTTAGAACTAGTTACTGGACATATTGTGATTAAAAAAAAAATCAACAAAGTATTATTCCACATTACTGAATCTGTTGAAATCTTTAATGTAAACCGAGAAATCACATCTCAAAGATAAAATAAGTTTTGTCTTTCACTCAGAAGTTCAACGTATGTAGAGGGATTTTAAACTTCTATAAACCCTGTCAAATGCTAAATCAAATGGAATAACCATATAAATACATACTTTACAATCCTCAACATCTTTCTGATCTCTTTCAGGATAAAGCCATAAAGCAAACAGAAGTTGCTTTCTCATTAGAGACACTTTCTAGTTTGAAGACTTTTGAATCTGAATTCTTCTAAACACCTGTCCCCATCCTCCTGCAATTATTTATACCTGGAAGGTAAAAATCTGGTGGTTGAAATTTTCTGAACAAACAACAAAATATTAGAGGGCTGCAAATCCTCTTGACAGATCCTACTAGGATTAGGGCAGAAATATGCGTTTGAGCTCATTTCTACATTTCATTTATATACACAGAAAACAGTAGACATATTTCATACTCTATTTATTTATATTCGTGTGTATCATTCCTGTATAAAGAAAATGCCTGTGATCTGCTCCATATAAATCATTCTGTATTAATCTCAGCACAATATTTCTTCATATTCCTCACCCACTTATACTATATTATAAACTAAAACTGTATTTCATTTTTTTTCTAGCTCAGGAATAGTATGTTTTTAGCCACAAGTGAGGACAGAGGCACTAGAAGTCAATATGAGTAATAGCGATTTTCTTACTGGAAATAGAACGAACAGCTCCCAGACATTACCCCAGCCTGCATGGGCTAAGGGTAGCTTACAGATGCCCTGAGTTCAGTCCTGTACACTACACATTTATTTCCATTTGTGTGGCCCTAACAGCTCCCACTCTCTTCTGTTGTACTTTAGTAATTACACAGGTTTTTCAAGTTTCAACATGTGCAGGTATGTGCTGTGAAAATCCAGTGTTATCCACAACTGAATGGTCTGCAGAACTTCAATCTGCAGTGGAACTGGAGAGATAGCAGAACACCTCCAGGCTTCTTCTTTCCTCAGTCACAGGACCATTTTAACCCAATAAAACATATTAGTTTAAGACGACTGTATTTTCCTAAGTGGTATTTATAATATGTGCTGGTTTTGTTGTTTGGTTGGTTTTTTTTTTCTGTCATCAAATTTTACTTGTAGATCTTAATGAGTTTCAAGTCTGTGAATATACAGGACTCAGCTCTAACTACAGAATCATGATTAGTAATTTTATAATATCTACAACAAATATTGAATTAATTTTGAGTTAGCACAATATGTCTCACTAGCATTTGGCTATACAGTTGATGAAAGCTGGATTCTTTCCCACACTGTGGGAGGTTTTGCTCTTTTGAAGTTAATTTCCATTCATATATCACCTGTGTTAAAATGTAAATGTCTTATACAATTCAAACATTGAATGTTGTGTGATAGAAAAAGAAAAGCTGCTTCAATCAGCATGAAGCAGCAATTCTGTAAAATTGAGATGAGAGCTTTCACCATCTACATCTTGTTACTCTGTGTCAGCATCTTGCAAAATCACTACTGCTGACAGGTCTTCTTAAATATCACTGAAATAGTACTGGCTCAAAAAATCCTTGAGTTTCTAAATCAGGAGCAAAATTAAAAAAAAAATCAGAAATAAGTTTTCTTATGTTGAAAATGTTCTTTTGTGATTTTCAGTGATGTTTATTGAAATTCATAAAAACATTTCATCAAAATAGATTTTTCTGAGTAGAAAGAAGTCTTAATATCAATATGCTGATTAATGTATTAGTTACTAAAATAAAAGAATTATTACTATATAAAAGAAAGTGCCATCTGGAATGTAAACACAATTTATCCCTCTTTGCTTTATTCATCTTGTAATTATAAGATACCTACACCTTTACCCAGGGTAGCCTTATCTTGCTCATGTGCGTTAGTATGAATCACTCTGGTGATACACATAATGCTCTTCTAAAATATTTTAATAAAATTTGGGAGAAAAACAAAAGCTTTTGTTTGCTCAAATGCTCCAGAATGTTATTTTTATTCTATAATGTCCCCAGAAGGGACTGTTGTTGTTTTTTTTTTTTTTTAATAGGCTCATTGTGATTTTTTACTGGTCTTTTTAGGTTTAGACAGCATTGTTGATCTGCTCCATTTATGTTTTGATGAAAACCTTTTCACAGATGTGCTTGATCTACCAGAAAAAAAATATTGAAATATTTCATATCTTGTGAAATAAATACATCATTAGCTATTTTAAGAATCTTTTGATCACATAATGTATATGGTAAAGGTGACAGCATTATAAAACATGAGAGTTTGGGGAATTATGATAGTATTTTGTATGTTTGGAGATGGCTCTCTAGTTCTGCAAAATATAAAACAAAGAAATAAAAAAGCAATGTCTGTGAATGTATATTTAGCGGTTAAGCCAGCAGTGGACCGTTTGTGGTACGGATGGAGGCTACAAAGCTGCAAAGAGAAACAGTTGTGGTGAAGGCTTCTTTGGCTGAAATGCTTAGGAAGCAGTGGAGATGTTGAAAAGCCTTAGCAAGAGGAACTGGAAAAAGTCAGTAAGGGGCTGGATTAAAATAGGTGTCCCAGCACAATGGAAAGGCCCTAGCCTCTTCCACTTTTAGGCTGTCTGGATAGTATTATTTGAATTTGAAATACCTAGCTGAAGCTAGAGCCTAACCATGCTCTCCTTAAGACAGAGGAGAAAGATGAGTTTTGCTACAACACAACTATCTGAACACATGAAATTCTAAGTCACCCTTGGCAGGCACTCAGCTCTCCCCTTTCCCTTATGAGGGCAGGAAAATAGTTTTGACCATTTGACTACCTAATGAATAATGAGTTATTTGAATCCAGTCATCTTTCACGTTGAGCATTTACACTCTTTTACATGCTATAAAGAAATAGAAGAAATATTATCTGAGAGATGGCAGATGATTGATTAGTGTATTTTCAAATTAAAATATGTTGCTAATCAGCTTTCTTCTTTTCTGAAAATCTGGATAATATTAGTCCAAAAATTTTCTACATATTGTTCAGTTCAACAGAGAGATTCTCTTAAATTAAATACAATGACTTTGAAGCAACATGAAATTATTAGGTTAGTCTTTTGTACAATTAATAAATATATTAATGTTATAGTATAGCAGCATACAATTAACAAATATACAGATGTTAAGGTATAACAGAGAGCTTGGCTATGATGTTATTACACCAAAGAAGGAAACAGAAATGATAGGTACACTCACCCATAATCTGGGTTCACATGGGAAACGCCAGTGGGAAAAGATCTCTTCTGGAGATCCACTCTATTGCTGGTCAGCTCTTAAATGGGTGTAGGAGAGGTGGAGCCAGGCTCCACCCCTTCCGACAGCACAGGTGAATTGCCTTCACCTGTGCTCCCATGGCTGACTCATTGCTTGCTTCAGGTGATTAATCAGAGGTTCAGGCCGTGATTCAGCAGTCCCCATACATCTTTGCAGTTTGAGAGTTTCCTCCCATATCAAATATCTTAGGAAAATGAAAAGAACCGAATCCTACAGTATTTGAAATGATATAGGCAAAATTCCCTTTGAAGTCAGCCAGGGCTGAGGATATTCTGTGGGATCTGAATAAACATAATAATTACAAGCAGCTGTTACAGATGAAAGTATTTGCAAACACCTTCCCAGCGGCTTGACATACTTAGTTTTTTATATTGAAAATTGTAGTCATCAAAATTCAAACTTGCTAAGAAAAAAAAAGTAATGGGATGTCAGCTGCCTCACATGCATAAGAACTACTGCAGGGCTATTTGCTGTTCATCAATGTGGTACTTATTTCCATGTCAGTGAAAGTAATCAGGAGTTATGACCCCTATTTTTTCTTGTAAGGGACTCCGACTTCTTTGGAGTCCCTTACAGATACGATGAACATTCACTAAATTCCTTTACACAGGAATTTCTCTGACCGTTTCCATTCTCAGCAGCGTGAAAGTTGAAAAACAAAAAAAAGAGCTATAAACTGAAATGTTATTAATATCCCAGTTAAACTTATTAAGCTGAAATATTCTGCCCTGTTTGTGAAGTGCAAGGGACTATCAAACTGTTAGTACAGGCTGGCCAATTTCATTAATCTGAATTCACAATACATAAGGTGCAAAGCATAAAACACATTTAAAAATATCTTGTAAATTGCTCACCTCTTGTAAGAGACTAAGGCACTTCAAAAACTTAAGGTTTCATATACATTCTCCTGAAACAGGAGAAGTGACTATTTTATTACTTGATGCAGGAACTCAGGAGTTTTTTACAGATTTCAGTGAGACTTAAAAGCTAAAGTTCTGGATTTTCTGTGTAATCCAGTTTTGTAATGTACCTAAGTACAATATTTCTTCATGCCTTTGGTTATGTGTTGTTAGTCAGATTATTAGATTCCATGTAGATTAGGAAAAAAATTTACAGTGTTTTTGTCCTTTTTTTTTTAATTGAGCTTAAGTGATTGAATGGTCTATGTACAGGATCTCATGACGAAATCATAGCATGTTTTCCCAAAACAACATGGCTATTCACTGCTTTCAAAAATAGTATTGTTCTCTCAACATGAACTTCTTGGTGCTGCAGTATCATCCTTTTTTGTATCCTGAAGTTATGAGAACTTCAGCAGTTTTGAATCCCTAGGGCTCAGTATATTTTCTGGTGGTTTTTTATGTGTGTATGATGTGTGTGATTTAGTGTGGGTTCACACACTGAGTTCAGCTCTGATTTTCTGAGTTCATGCAAACCCCAAAACTCAATGTAATATTCGACCATAATCATGAATTTTGTATGGTTTGAAACAAAACAGTAAAATTTCTGTGGAACTTGAGGAGACAGTTAACTTGACAGTCAGTCAATAGTTCATAAATTCAGCCAGAGTTCATTTCAAGGGCTGGCAAGACTAGGAAAATCTTTTTGACAAATTTGGGACAAATTGAAGATTGCAAAGACAACTCAAAACATACCCACTTCAGAAAATGACAAATAATCTCTTCTATGTTTCCTCTGTCCACCAAAAATCCTCTGGCAATCCTCTGGTTGCTAGGGAGAGATGGAACTTTCACAAGGCTGTGTACTTCATACGAAATTTACAAACTCATATGAAAAAGGCTTTGTTATTCTTACATGCTTTACAGTTTAACTTTTGCATTTGTCCTAAATTCAGCTGAAATACTTCTAATTTATACTAACTTTCATAAAGGAAATTCAGGCTTATAATTAATTGTCAATCAAATTCTATAAAATCTTTCTCAAACAAATGGATCTTTATTTTTTTCATGTCTGAAGGCACCCACTTACACTTGACCCTATTCAATTCATTTTACATCTAAGTCTAGATCCACAAATAATTACCCTATGTTTAAAAAAAAAAAACTCGAAAAAGAAATGCCCAGTCTTTCATTATTAACATCCTTAATGTTGTTTGATTCAGAAACCACAAAATAAATATTTTCTTTTTTAAAAAAAGTGTAAGTATCAAGATATATATAAATACTCTACAAAACGATCAGTGTTCTCTCACCAAAAACAGATGTCTTGAAAACATTTGGCCTGTTTTTAAGAAAAGCACTTAAATAATTTTTGAGGTCTAGCCATCTATACATTCAAGATCAAGTGCTTTCAGAAGAAATACTTCTAAAATATGTATTTATATAAATTTCATATGTATATATGAAATAACACGTCTTTACTTAATATTTAGAAAGTCCACTATGGTGCAGGTATACTAGATTTCCAAAAAAGACTCAGGAATGAGACAAATTTTCCCAAGTGGCCCCACTTTCAGCCAAGTTTATTCTGCTGTTTGCAGTCTCCCAGAAGCACAGTGAATGACTTCAAGCTCCCAGCTCCTTCCAAGAAATGAAATATCCCCCAAACCGCAGTTCTGGCTGTGCCCAAGCCTCCTGCAGAAGGAAGGGGACACGTGGAGATTCCAGCAGTGCTCAATTTCAATGCAAGGGATAAGGCTGGGGCTGCGTAGGGGAGAGGTCATCCCAAATTGCAGCCGTTCCTCCACCATCTGGGGAAGAAACTGTATTTGTTGCAGCACTTGTCCAGCATCACAGGTGCCAAAAATACACATGCATACAAACAAGCCTTCTGTTTGGTAACTGTTTATCTGGGTCAGCTGCTTTCTGAGGAGTCCAGACTTGCACTTGGCATCTGTCACAAGAGCAGCATGAATCTGTCCCATGCAGCTTCATTCTTTACTGGGGAAAAAATACAGTTCCAGTAATTCGAGTGTATGAGTTGTTTTCTTCCCTTGGCTTAGTTTTTCCTACTGTCTTTAGTTTTCCTTGCTCTAGAAGTACTTGCTAATCTACTTTGGAATGTGTGCTTTTATTTTTATTATCTATTTTACTATATTTGTTTGAGGTAGCGACTTGAGATCACTTGTTTCTACGCTACAGCACAATCAGTGGGGCCTCATCCAGAAACATTCATTGTCTGAGTAAGGAAACAAGGGTAAAAATCACAATTAAGTAATTGTGAACAGATGAGGCAGATCCATCTCTCCTTAACATGACAGTTTAAAGTTTAGGTGTCTAGCCTAAACTAGTCCATCCTGGCTTCTTTTTCCACCACAGAAGAGAATTATCCTTCTCTAATGAACAGTCTATTTCACCATAAGTTGACCATCTAAAATGCATGGCCCTTGCAACGTGCCTCTGTCTCCACAGGAAGCCACAATGACTAACTGAAGCTAGATGCATCTTGTAGGTGAACTGAAACCCGCCTTTGGTATCTACATCTAACGTGAACTTGACACGCTCAGTATTAGTTTGCTGAGTGGTTTCTTAATATCTCGGCAAGGGACAAATACTCTTAGATGGCTAACAGCAAGCAGCCTCCACTACACAGAGATTTTCAGCATATTTTCAGTTACACATCTCCTCAGCTGTTGTGAAATATATGACTCTACAATAGAGCAACTATAAAATGGCTTTCATGCACAAAAACAAATGTGTAAAGAAGAGATGTTAAAAGGAAAGACAAATGAATACACGATGAAATAATTAGAAGCAGATCACACTATAATGCTGTTTGGAAGGAATGTTTTTTTCACTTGGTTCAGTTGATGTACTGAGGCCTGCAAAGCTCTTAAAAGTGGAAGAAGCTTTCTAACACACATTAGTTTGCAGAAAAAGAAACAAATAATGATAATTTAAAAAATCTTCCACTGATGTTTCAACTGAGTACAATGTTCTTTTTTGGTATTTCTATTAACTTAAATCAAATTATGAAGTATAAACAATTCACTTTACATAAAAACGTAATGTGTACACAGAAATATTTTTACTGTAGAAGGCATTGTGCCAGTACTTTCAGTGTAAGAATCAGAAGGTTTCTCGTCTAAGTTTGTCAGCAAAAGTAGTTTTAAATACCAGGATTTAACTACATTAATTTGAAGCAAGTTGGCCCATCTGGACTGAAGTCAATAGAGATTATAGTTCAGTTCTTTTATTCTCAAAGTCTTTTGATATTCTAGAAGATAGTTTATTCCTCTGATCTATTCTGGAAATCTGCTCTTCTCTCCAACATGACAGTGAGTGATGAATTCTCTTTTCTCAGCACTGTTATCTGTGAGACAGGACCCTCTGAAAATGCCTTTGCCTATAGCTGATTTTGCCCACTGAGTTTTATAAGTTTTTGATTCCTAAACATTACACAATAAAGTATACTTAATTCCAGCCTTTGGGTAGAAGTCAAAAATGAAAGTTTCTGGTCAGAAAACAAACGGGATTGTTTCCTGGCAACTTAAGGCCATTTGGCTTTATGCTTAATGTTCATGATATGTAAAAAGACTACAGCAATTTTAATTTACATTCTTAGCAAGGAAAGAAAACAGTCTTAAAAACTTGGGTTAAATCCTGGGAGTGGACAGTTGTGTAAATATGCTATATAATCTCCCAAAAGTGGGTGAACTGTGTGTGGAACACAGCAGCATAAGGAATATTATCATTTATTTGGACATCATTCCTTACCAGAATTTGTTATGTGTTACATGAAGAGATCAAACCACATGGCACACACAGTTATTTGTAGAAAACTTTCCACTTCTTCATACTCTGAGACTAACGGTGGGCTGAATTCTCATGGATTTCATGAGGAAGTGACAGCTGACCACGAATTTGGCACAGAGAAAGATCAACTTTGTTCCTACATATGAGGCCATTATTTTATAAAGGGCAAGTAAACAGCTTCACATTCATGAATAGAAGTGGACAGAAGAGTATCTGGGCCATCACTCTAAAATAACTTATCTCTTAAGTGAGATGTGGAAGGAAGAAAGATTACTTTCCTCATCGCTATTGTTATAGGGTATTCTTGTAGAACTCAAAGACCATCCAGCAGAGAACTTTTAAGCTAAAAAAGAATAAAACCAAAAGATGGAAAAACTACTTTTATTCTCCAGTATGAGCTGCAGCAGGACTGATGGTCTGTCAAGGGTAATTTATTTTACATCATATATGACTCAAGTGAAGTTACCACCTCATTCTCTCCATAAAAATTTGAAAAGTTCTTCTTCCTTGTTGGCCCAAAGTTTCTCTGACTCTTCTCCAGAAAAACTGACTATAATCCAATGTTTACGATGGAACATTGATACCATAAGGATTTAAGGATCTATATGTGCTTTGTTAATATTACTCCGGTTAAAACAGTAGTTACTTGAAAATCGTGCAGATAGATGGCTGTACTGAAACCCAAGATAGAGGCAGTTAAAAAGGAATTAGCTGAACTGATTTTAAAGTATTAACTCAGTGTTTGTATCAGCATTTTGTAATATGTAGATCTGCTTTAAATTTTCTGCCTTTTTTGGCAAATCTGGTAGTTTAGAATTTTTCATGTAAAATCAGTAGCAATAGAGGTATTACCAATTATACATTGATATTACAAAATGTAATCCTTCTATCTTCCTTTTAACCCAAATTTCTATAGTAAAAAGCATTTCATGATTGTATATGCATGTAAGTGATTCAGCTTTAGTATTTCAGTAATTCAGTTTTTTGGAATGACCTAATAGCTTGCAAACACAATTGTTAATTTCAGTCAAATTTTCAGAAAAAGTTGTATCCTACCAGAAGTACTGTGTTTTTAAATATTTAAGAAATTATTAATTTAGCTGAGAGAGATAGAAAATATGATTCAATTTATGATAGTGACTCTGAAAAAAGCATACAGGTGTCGAATGCCTTGAACACTGCCAAAACTAGTGGGCTTCATTTGAACTGCCATGTGTAATTGGAAAGACAAGAGGTGGCTTTAAGTAGTCACTTCTTTGATGCTGGTGTTCTGACTTTATTTGTGCTCATCTTTCAATATCATACCTAGAATCTATAGTTTGGTGTTAAAACAGTATGAGATTCTTTATACAGACATTTCACCTCACAGTAAAACAGTAATGCTAGCTCAAACGTAATGGCTTTGCAGGCTGGGTGCTTTTGTAGCTGTGAGTATGATAATTCTACACTAAGCATATTGAAATTTTCTCTCATCTGTTTTTTTCTTGAAGATATATTCTTTTCTGGGACCACAAAAGGAGACAACATAAAGCTACAGTGCTACCTGGAAAAATTCTCAAATTTTCAGGCTTTCCAGCTGCTAGGAATCATCAGATTCAAGCCTTGTCCTTAAAACATAGGAGAAAATGTTATCTTCTTATACTACACAGTTTACACAGCTTCCCTCCCCCCTTGTTTGTGTGATTCAGACTTGGTTGCTGACTTTATGGGTGGCATATCCATGAATTCTGTGGGAAACTATCCCACGCAAGCAGAGCACAGACAAGATGACCTAGTACTTCCAAGCTTTTTTCTTCTAGCAGTACTAGCTGACCTAATTTGGTGGCATGACTCTGAATTTCATACCCTTAATGTACGGGAAATAAATGAGCATACAAAATTTGGGGTGGATAAATCAAAAAAGCAAACAATTACCAAAGTCTTTTTCCTTAAGATCGCTCCTGTAGTCCAAGGTTTCCTGTGGGAGTTGTCTGAAGTGAACCAGTGTCCTCTGGATGTTGCTGTTCCCAGGGAATGAATATAGGGAGACAAGGCTCCCAGGACTAACGTCAAGCTTCGTGAGTACCTTCCCTTAAGAACCATTCTCTTCTCCAGTCTGAACCGCCTCAGATCTCTCTGCCTTTCCTTGTAAAAGAGACCCTTTTGTCTCTTCATAGCTTTCAGAGTCCTCCGCTGTACTTTATCCAATAAATCCCCGTCTCTCCTGTAATGGGCAGGACACAACACTCCAAGTGAAGCCTCACCAGTCTAAGCAGAAGGAAAAGATGACCTCCCTTGACCTGCTGGCAACACTTTTTCTAATGCAGCCAGGCATACTGCTGGCCTCCCTGGCCATAAGGGCACATTGTTGGCTCATTTCATTCTCTAGAAAAAATAACTGAAACTTGCTAATGCAAAGAGTGACTCGTTTCATAGAGCTTCTGGAGGAGCAGGAAGTGGTCATAATTAAGATATTCCAAGGCCAATTAATGAGATTGAATAAAACTGGTGTTTTTTCTTCCTTCCATTTGGGAGAGAAGAGGTGGAATGTAACTCTTAGGAATTCAGCACATCTGAGCTTTTGAGGGCTAGAAACAACAAAAGCAAAAGTCTCCCCTGTAAAGAAGAATAAAATACTGTGGAAGAAAAGTGGCTAGCTTTTTGTTTGGGGCTTTGGATTATTATTATTTTTTTTTTTAATGAAAGTGTGATTCCTTTTTTCCTTTAATCTAAATCTTTCTGTAGCAAAAATTAGAGTAAAAGGAAGTATAAAGTATTTTATACTATATAGTATTATATACTATAAAGTATTTAAAGGAAGTATTTTGTTTTATTATCTGCATATCTTGTCTTATATTTTGAATGCATTTCACTGTACTGTGTCTTGCTTGAACAAGTACTCTGCACTGTAAACACTTTTGATTGTTTATACAAACTAAACGTCAGCCAGCGCTAAATGCAATTGCAACATGAAATATATCAACTCAACAGCAGATGTATCTCAGACAATATTAAATGACTTTAAACTGCGACTGTATCCAAAACAACAACAAAAAAAATTGCATCAAAGATAGAACCACATAGTTAATCTGTCACATCTGTTTAGTTAATTGATAGCCTTAATTACTTTTAGTCACCCATGGCTCTTATGCACGGACTCTTTTAAATTTAGATTCAGACATTTTTCCATTTCTCTAATTAGGATTTATTCATGTGTAAACAAGCTCAACACTGGCTTACCCACACACATTTACATTTTTAGCTATGTGACTTTGCAGAATAAATTCTGCATGCTTTATGCATATTCATATTCATATATTTGATCTCCTTGTCCTGCATGCAAATTATAGCAATATCTTGTTAACTGGTGGCTTCTTCTTTTCCATGGATAGGCTTTGAAAGGAATATCTGTATCTGGAACCCTGATTTGTAGAATCATTTTTCTCGTAGGTAGAGTGTTCTTTCTCATGTATCCTTTCTTGTGAGTATCTGGGAAAGAAATATGTCTGAATTATTTTTTCTCTCCTCCTCTTTACCACATTGTGCTGGTAATGGATGGAGTATGGAGAGACTTCAGCAGACAAATGAAGCTTCCAAACAAAATGTCCCATGTGACTGTGGCTGGCCACTGACAATAATAATCAGCATGAATTTCATTAACAGTTACACAGTTATGGATATAGTCTTTTATTTAGCCATCTCTGGAATGATTTATCTCAAGAAGAGAGTACAGCAGGTGGAGCACATTCCTCCAGGTTTAACCCTTAAAGAGTAGGTATCAAACAATTATTTGGTGGAGATAATGCTATTGTGATTCCCTCAGTATAGCCTTTTTCAGGACATGAAAAAGAGGTTTAAGCATGCTGTCTAATTTTGTCCCCCAAACAGTGTTATCTCTGCCCTTTGACAGCAGGCAAAAAAAAAAAAAAAATTCATCACCATCCCCATTTTCTGCATGTCCCAGAAGTGTGGTTTACCATGTGCTCATGACCAACATTAATGATTTACAGAGGAAAGAATTTAAAAACGTAAGTGGCTGTCCAATTAGCTCTCAGCTGTGCCAAGGACTTTGCAATATTCCCTCACACCAGTGAAAGTTGATAGTAGTTGACTCCATTAAGTTGATGCCACATCTCATATGGCACTTCACAGTTATAAGCAAATAAGTCTAGAGTGGTGTTTGTTTGTTTTTTTAATTGTCTATATTTGTAGTAAAATTATCCACATTTTTTCATATAAAAGAGTATCGTCTTTAATAAAAATAATATATCTATTATAGATACTGTACCATTATGTGATGTTTTAAGTAAGCTGACAAATTGCAATGTGTTTTAATTTTGTTATTTAAAAAAAATGCCTTATTTGTAAAAACTTGATAAGCTTTATTCCATGTTTAACAATATATCCTCCTTTTTGCTTTTCAAATATTATCTTACTTATGGGCTACCTGTACCTGGAGTTAAGCCAGGTCAAATCAAGTTGCTAGAGCCAAGCATTATTTCAGCAAAATTAGAAGTACCCAGATCAAATGATATTGACAAACATGCATTATATGTAGTCCCTCTCTGTCATTGGATTTACACTGTATTTGTAAAAATGAAATTTAAAATTTAGACTCAGGTGCTCTGTTATTTTTTAACTATTGTTGAAAGATCTGTTAGATCTGTTGATCTAGCTCTTAAATTTGACCTAGTTACTTCATTCAATACTAAAAATTTTCAAATCCGTATGTATGTATCCATCTTAAGCAAACAATCAATATTGATGCCCTCTGAAACTGTTCTGGCTGAATACAACCTTAGTTTATGAATAAGAACAGACTCAGCCTGTAAGTAAAATGCACATCTATTTTCTGACTACAATCTCTGAAAGTTTGCTGAAAGAATGGAAATGAAGTAACAGTATAAATCTTTTTAGCTCTTCTCGGAGTATCACCAGAAGGAGTTTGGTAAGAGAAAAGGACACAAGGACAGTGACCAGCATCTGTGATGGGAGCACTTAGCATGGTTAAATTTTGTAAGATTTTGTAAGTTCAGGAGGGCTTCTGAAAATGTACAATTCAAAAAGGTTTTAGAAAAAAAATAAAAGAAATCAAAACATTTGAAGATTTGAGGGCCATTACAGGAAACATGAACAGGACTTTGCTCAAACATTCTATTTATTTTTTTTTGCAAAGAAGAGAGTAGAGACCTTTTTCCTGAAGTTGTGAAAGGTTTTAAAGTCATTTATAAACTAGCTTAGTCCATACCTAGGATAGCTTGTAAATTGCCATCTTCTTATTTGAACTACATCAAGCTCTCTTAGCTTGGGTAAAAAGGGCTGCTCAGAAACAATGTGCATTGCATCGCAGAAGGAACAAAAAACAAGTACCTGGATTTTGGCTGCAGGGAAAAGTATGCTTACACATTGTCAGAAAATCACTTACAAAATATGTGAATAACTTAATAGAAATAAAGCCATTAGATATTTTATCTTCCAGATTGAGCTAATACTGGCCTTCCACTTCAAATGAAAACAAAATCCCTCTCTCTGCCCAATGGCTATGAACAAAAGAGAACTGTGTTTGATGGGGAAGATTAACAAATTCTTAATTTCACAGTTTCTTCTGAAGATTTGCAAACATTTAAACAGCTAGCTCTCAGATTACTTGTCCTTTCCACATTTTCTAACAGAGGTGTATGATGATATTTTCAATCTTTCTGTGATTTTCTGTGCGTGCACATTTTCCCCTGCATATTTTATTCCTCTGACATGAAGTTTATGCCATGGGATTTTTGTTTGTTTGTTTTAGGCCAGAAGTCTGGCTCTTCCAAAAGTGGTTCTGAACATCTGGCCTTGCTTTTCTACCATTTTTCTTTTGATCAAATCATCATGTGTATAAATCTGAGTGTACTCTGCACAATCAGAAATGTGTTTCATTTTCTGGTGAATCACTGTGGCTGCCAAACACAACCCAAATGGCAGTCTGAGGAACAGTGTCTCCTAACAGGAATAAAGAATGTGGAGAAATGTTTCCTTTAAGACACCTGCCAGAAACCTGCTGATGCAGCAAGTGTAGGAAAATATTTGGCAACAGTCATGTCTTGGGGAGTGCAAAATGTTGTTTTATAAATATTTAATTTCTTTAGTCTGTCCATAAAAATGCATAACCATGACCAGTTATTGTAGCTACTCTGCTGATTCTTCTAGACATTTTAATAATACTTGGGCAAAGTTTGCCTGTTTATTTTGCCTCTGTTTTAAGATGAAATAATTTAATACAAGGCAGGATTCAAGGGCTCCTTTATAGCTAGTAAAACCTTTGTTGAAAGGTTTCGTAGTAACTCAAAGACATACTGGCATTTTTAGTTGTTTTTTCCTATTCCTTTCAGTGAGTATGCCTTTTTTGATAAGATCATCAGACCAACATATTAATTGATACCCATTTTCTTAATATCTATCAGTGAACAGAAAACAAAATGTAAAATACCAAAGAATGCTTCTTACTGTGACAACAGCATATCCTGAACAGCCAGGACTTGTTAGCACAAGTACAGGTTATGCAGCACTCTTCACACAACCTCTCACCTGGCCAGTTAAACATGCCAGTAATTTGTGTCTGTCAGACTCCAGTTACCTACAGCACCTTATAGACAGCATCTACCAGCTAACCACAGCCAACATCTCCTTTCTCACCTATCCACTGAAACACACTGTCCATACTGGACCATGAAAATGATGGCTGAGAGTAGAATGTCTTCTTCTGGGTGAAATGTAGGTAGGGACAGCAGTCAACAGATATCATAACTGATACTTAGTTAATGTCTCTCTGCAGATAAATTCACTTTCACACAGGGACAGAATATGCTTTTTCAGCTTGTGGCTGAGTATGATTGGGATGAGTTTCTAAAATGCTGTGATAGCTTCTGCCATTGAATGTCACAGACTGGTATGAGGGAAAGCACTGAGGAGGGTACAGGGAAGAATTAGCCATCAATCTGAGTAAGAATGGCATTTGTAATTCCTCAGATGGGGACAAAAATCACCAGAACTGTTAGTCCTCAAGCTTCGAGACATGATTGAGCAACAGCTGGAGTCAGGGAAAAATTCTTCTATAACAGAGCATTGCACAATTTTGTGTGTTATGGATTTTTTTTTGTCTTCATTTGAGATGACTGGCACCAGCTCAGTTGAAGACAGAAGGTCAGATTAGATGGTCCTCCAGT
This sequence comes from Meleagris gallopavo, assembly GCF_905368555.1. Lineage (NCBI taxonomy): Eukaryota > Metazoa > Chordata > Aves > Galliformes > Phasianidae > Meleagris > Meleagris gallopavo. Next base: position 40,862,230 of record NC_139405.1, read on the forward strand.
TAGTTCTGTAGCAATTATTGTTTGTATACTCATTCAATCACTGTAACAATCCCAAACTGTCTCAGGCGTCATGTGGGTGTTAATGGCTGCTCCTTAATTCCCTGTTTTCCATTTGTTTTGGATAACCTGGAAATTAATACCAGTCAAGTCTGTGGCTGGATCTTGTACTAACAAGTGACAAAATAAAGAGATTTTAGAAGTGTGGGAGACTTTAACAAATAAACATCTTCCACATCAGCCTGTTTACCTTTGCCAGGATTCACTAATTAGCAACACCCTTTGTTAGGAAGATTCCCCCCGCCCTCCCTTCCCCCCAAAAAAGTTTCAGTGGCTTTAGCATCATTCAAATGTCTCACTGTGAATAGATGTATTTCTATGATTAGCTCTTAAATGAAGTGCTAGCAGGATTTTCATGGACCACAAAGTGGCTAAAACAATGAGAATGATGGAAATGATATTTTAGACAAAATAAGTGAATAACAATTATGAAGGTTCAGTTCTGCACTTTTCTCTTTGTTCAGCTGTGAACTTGTGAGTTAGCAATGGGAATTCAGCACAAAGTAATTTGATTACTGTTGCAAGGACATCTAAAAAAAAGAAAAGTCTTCCCCGGGCATTTCTAAGTTTTGCAAGTGTGCGTGGATTTACAGTTTCTAATATCACTCTTTCTAAGGCAGGGAGCTACAGCCTATTCTGTACACTACCAGAGTAGAGAAATTTTCAAATTCTGTCTTAGTTCATATACTTAACACCTGTATTCACTTACGCCTGTTCTCTTTCTAGTCTGAATGGTAGCTACTGGACTCTCTCAACACCCAGTGTAATTACTGCAGGCTTCGATTAAGTCAGCAAAGTTGTGAATGTCTGCAGTTTGAAGCACAATTTATTTGCTCTCCTCCACATTTACAGGTTTATGTATTTCTGAAATAAATACTTGATTGCTGGAGGGAAACAGTGGTAATTTAATTTTGGTGACATTTAAGATACTCCAGTACAAAATTATTTCTGCTGAAAAAGACTATTTCCAATCAAATAAGCTGCAATAAAAAACTAATCAAACATGATAATGTTTAAATTATGAAATTATCCTAATTAGCTTCTGTGTATCCAATAAACAGAATACATGAGGAGGTAAAAGCTCATTTTGTCTGTATCCACTTCTGTTTTTTACTGATATGGGTATTCATCTGTTCTGCATGAAATGCACATTTCTTAATATGTTCTCTAACTAGTTCTTTTGAGAAAGAGGGAGACTGCAAATTAATTGAGAAACATGAAAAGTACTGGGAGGGGCATGAAGATGGACACATAGTAAATCAGAAACTGTAAGAGTAGGTTTTGGAGCTGTGGGAACACTAGCTTACTACATGAGGAGTAGATTCTAAGTGAAGCCTTACTGTTAAATACCTGCACCGTTTTTCTGTAAAAAGTAGCATATAGACATCAAGTCAAGCTAATACCCCAATTATTTATTTTTACTTATACTTTGTCATTTATGCATGTTGACTTTGCAGCACCAATGCTGCATGAGCATCCATGTTTTCCATAGTTCTTGATTTGTACCAAGAATATTTTTATTGCCTCTACATATTTTTCTCATTATAAATCCCTATATCTGAAGCTATGGTATCTCCTTATGGTGACTTATGGTGAATAACTAACTGTATTAAGTGGTATCAGCTGTTCTTATTTAATTTACTTATCACTGTCTTACTTCAGTTTTGAGAATTTTGACCATTTGAATCACATTATATATAGAGAGAGGATACTTCATAAGTAACTTAGATACAACTGTCATGAGAGAAATAAGTGAAGAAATTTTAACTAATTGCAATATTAGTTATATTTATATTATATAATTATTAATTGTAATAAAAACCAAGACTCTACACATCTACCTTCCCTCTTTTTCTAAGTCAGTCCTTCTTTCCTTGCCTCTCTCTCTTATGCAGTTAGGCTTCTTCATCCCACAGCCTGTATTTTGTATGTCAGAGAAAGCATGTTACTGGCAAAATCAAATATCTCTTCTCCCTTGTGCCTTCAAGCCTGTTTAGACTAGTTGAGTAGACCACTGATGACTGGGAGCTAGGTTATAAACCAATTGAGATGGTGTTTTCCTGTTTCTTGCACACCAACTCCTTCTTGAATTAATCCTGATGATAAAAAATCCCAAACAACAAAAAAATCATACAAACATATGGAGCACATGACATTGCTAACTTAGAGCAGATTCCAAACTAACACGGTACACATAAACAACATGTCTTTTGGAACATGGCAAGTAAATAGAAAACCACTATATGGAAATTATTTATTCATGTGACATTGAACAACAGCCTTGTTTGGAGAGGCCTGTAGATGTGAGAGTTTTGTTAGGCCTCTTTCAGATTACATAAAATGAATCAATTGAAAAAATAGTCTTCAAAGCAGAGATGATTGGTCTTCCAATGTCAGGAATTCATTTATAAGTTTCAGGAAACTAATGTTTTTCCTTACTTAAACTAATACACAAAAAGCAATGAAAAAAAAAAAGCACCTCAATTTCATTAATCTTTAATCTGTATGTGCTTCTTCATTACAAACAAACAAAAAAAAATTAGCACAAGAGTGAAAAATGTTAAGACTTTTTAATGAACTCTGGGCTGTATTTCACAGCTTGCTGTAGTTCTGTGGCCACATCCATGTCAAACATTTTCTTTAATTGTGTTGCCATCAAACAGCACTGTAACATCTGTCCTGCTGATTGCCACAGTGAAGACATTGGTATCCACAAGGTAATAGGACTTTCATCATCCTTTTCAGACCAAAGGTTGGAAGACATGGAGGGAAGGAAGAACAAAGATCAATGTTTTTGTGTCTTTTCCAGTATCCCTACCATTGCTTCTAGAGGGTACTTATAAAAGGGAACTAAATGCACACAAGGATTTAGAAATGCTCACATACAATAGCTCTGTCATGTGAGCTGATTCTACACGACTGATTCTTGATTGGAAGACATTTATTGTCATTAGTACAGCACTGTTACTATGAGCCATCCTGTAATCAGGCATTACACGGGGGCTGGAGCTTACATGTGCCCACCCGTTTCTAGGCTCTGTAGAAATATATTGGATTATAAATTCCAATTTTGTGACAGTGTTTTTACCTGCCTTGCTCTTAGCCAAACTTTTGACTCAGTATATTTGATCAAAGAAACTGAGACCTGGATTTATGTCTTAATATTTTTTTTCTGCAAAATCCATGCAGAAGGAAGAGGATAACTCACAATTTTGATGGAGGAAAAGAATTAGGTCAATTTATTTCTTGGCCTCAGTTGTTGGGAATAGTGCACAATGTAAGGAGGACGAAAATTGTATACATGTTGATTCTGGGCTGTGGGACAAGAAAAAAAATCAAAACTGTATTCTGTTTTCCAGACAATTGGCATAAATTTCACAGTTTCCAAAACTAATATAAGTTAGTGATGCATAAACATATTGAGAATAGTCTGTGCTCTGTTTATTTCTGGTGGAATGCTGAAGACCACTGAGTGAAGTCCAAGTATCCATCTTAGTCAGCCACACTGTGGTGAAATAATTACAACTGCGTTGATCCAAGTCAATCCATCAGCCATGTGTACCATCCGGGTAATTAAGTATTTAACAACCTTTGTTCTTCTGCCACAAAAGACTATGGCAAAGAAAAAAATTGGGTCAGGTGGCTTAGAAAGAGAATAGAAAACATTTTTTTGTTAATATTTACAAAAATGAATTCCTTATTTTTGCAAAACTCAATGAAGCAATTATGTATTTTGTGCTATGGACAAAAATGTAACACTTCATTTTCTTTCATTCAGCAACTCCGTTTTTTCTAAGTAAGGTGAAATTTGTAAGTGTGAGTAACTGCATAATAGTTCTCTGTGTATGTTGTGTTAATGATTTTTCAAGAGTGTATAGGATGGTGGCCAGAGGATTACAATGACAAGGATATCTACTGAAGTTCTGGAAACTCAGATTCTATGAAGCAAAAATGTCATAAGGCTACAAATGTAAAAAACAAAATAAAACAAACAAACAAACAACAACAACAACAAAAACCCTAGAAAGAGAAAGTAAGATGAATTATTAACTTGAAAGTGTTATAATAACAAGAGAGAAACACATCTCATCTTTTACCTCTTCCATGCTTTTAAATTTGTGATGCTGTTGTTGTTTGCATTCTCTGGCTGGGAATATTTTTCTGTACACAGCAAGGACATTCAACTCAAGCCTCTGTCTTTTCACATGTGGATCCCGTAACAGGAAACCTAGAAATTGGCAAAAGAGGTCAAGACAAGATGGTAATTGCCTGGGTAGAGAAAATGGCTACAGCTAAAAGCCTCTGCAATAAAAACCAGCAGGGTTGTGATTTGGACAGCTTTTATTTTGCTTGTTCAGTGTTTTTGCCATGGAGGTGAGTTCCCCCAGGCTCACAGACCACCACAGCCTTTCTGGCTATTGAACACCCCATCTCAGTCTGAGTCATACCCCTTGCATTTAGTTCTGAGGATTAGCCCAAGTATTGCATAGCTACAGAAGCTGGCCAAAGGACATAAAAAGAACTAATTAACAGCTCGATGCACCAACTAGCATGATTCTGAGCCCTTGAATACCAGAAGAAAAAATACCCAAGCTTTGTTCTTGTATTGTATGTCTGCCTTGGCAATAACTGTAGCATTGTGATTGCTTTGATGGCTGGCCTTAAAAAATCTTGATGCATCACGGTAAGCATTAAAGAACTGACAGTGCCTGTAGGTACAGACTGTACTGAGGCAAAGTTTCCAGCATCCAAAAGGGAAAGTCTGCAAATGTCCTCACTCCAGCACTTAATATGTATCGAGCTGTTCTTGATACTATCACAGGCTTTCCACTTTGAACTTAACACAGTAAGAGATTATTTAATTTTCATTGTCTCAAAGCCTGCTGGGGATACAGATGGACTTGTTCAAGTCCAGGCAAGTTCTGGGCAATGGTTGAGAAACCCTTTGTCTGGAGAACTTTTATGGACAAGTCCTGGGCAAAGTTTGTGAAATCCTTTCTCTGGAGAACTTTGATGGACAAGGCCAGGGGCAAGGAGAGAGAGATAAGCTGCAGATTAATAGCTGTGAAGCGGTCTTTTGTGTGGACTTATCTCAGGATGATGGCCATCTCAGAGGATACTCACATGACTCTTGCTCAAGCACCCAGGAATGCCATGTTGGCAGAAGAAGGCTAAAAGAGGAATCGAAAACCATGAGGTTCTTGGGTTTTTCTGGCAACAGATTCCTTATGAAGAACGAGGTTTTCTGGCAACAGATTCCTCATGAAGAAGAGATTTCTGCCATGAGAAGCCTCACGACCTGCCTCTCTCCTTCCTGGACTTGCTCTGCTCTCTCCTTCCTAGATTTGCTCTGCTCTCTATCACAATGCTGAAGAAGAACAAAGGTGTCTGCCATCAGATTCCTCACTACGGAATTTCTGCGTGCTGACGGACTCTCCTGGGCCTGCTGCCTGAGTCCTGCTGCTTCCTCCTGGATCGGCTCCGCGACTTCCTTCTGCCACCTGCTTGCTGCCCAAGGCCGACCACGCTGCTGCTCTCTCCCCAATGCTGCTTCTGCCTCGGGCCTTCGAAACATCGTGCAATGGGATCGCTGCTGGATCCTGGTGGTGACTATCCCCGCTTTATGCAATTCTTGCTTCTTTCCTATCATTTCTATCACCTCCTTCCCTTCTCTGTCTCCCTGATTAGGATTTATAATAAACTGATTGGACTAACATATGAACCGTTGTTTCTTAATCTCACACCAGGTATACAGATATTACAAGAACCTAATCTCCCTCCTATAAATTGGAGCGAGACAAACATCAAGTCCACACACTGCATTACTCATGAGTTGAAAGCTACAGACTATTTCTTCAAGTATCAGTGCCAGCGCCCTCAGGTTGCTTGCTCTATGCTTTGTACCTTTATTTCTTTCTGTTGTCAGCAAAATATAGTGTAAACTGAGGGTCATTGAGGGTCATCTTCCCACACATTGATGGTTCTCTACTTTCCAGTAAATATTGTTTCCTTCAGTAATTTGTGGCTAATTTTTTTCCAGTGATACAAAATCTCTATGTACCATGTAGGAAGAAAGGGTTATATCAGAAAGCAGAGGAATGTCTTTGGTTTGAGTACTTATATGGAGTATATAAACAGAAGGGGGACTGACTTTTTACACAGACAGATAGTGATAGGTCAAGAATTGTAAACTAGAAGAGTGGAGATTTAAATTACGTATTAGGAGGAAATTTTTCACTCAGATGATGGTGAGGCACTGTTACAGGCTGCCCAGAGAAGCTGTGGATGCCCCATCCCTGGAGGCATTCAAGGCCAGGCTGGATGGGACTGTGGGCAGCCTGATCTGGTGGGTGGCAGCCCTGACTATGGCAGGAAAGTGGAGCTGGGTGGGCTTTAAAGTCCCTTCCAACCCAAGCCATTCTATGATGCTATTATTATTCTCACAGCACACTAAAATAGTGTGCAGTCTAAGCATCAAGTTCCACATAGACAAGGAGAACAGAATCCAAAATGGAGTTATATGGGGTTTAAATACTACCAAATTAAAAATAAAAAAAAAAATCAAAGAAATTTTGAATACATGTCTACAAATAACTTTAAGTAGAAAGCTATGAACCTTAACTGTGACCTTTTGAGAATATTTTCACTTGTTTGTCAAGAAGTGAAAATTTCATAATCCAGAAGGAAAGTCATATTGATTAGAAAACAGGCTGACTGATAGTGAAAAATGAAAGGAACTATTTAAAACATACATAAAAAATGGAAAATTGGGTAAACTAACAAAAATTAATGTAAAACAGATATTTAGACTTATAATTGATTAGGAAAACTAAAACTGTAATGAAGAGATAGAGTCCTTGCAGTAGTAGACATTTTTTATTTGTCAGTAATAGAACTGTTAATTGTAGTATGAAAAGGTTAGATGTGTTCAGGAAATATTCCATCAGATAAAGCTTGAGCAGAAAACTGAAATGTGAATTTCAACATTTTTTCATTGTCTGTACATAGGCGAAAAACAGAGACTTTATTCACACTTTATGAATTTCACAGGAAAGTAAATAATAGAAGTAATAGAGTAGTAAAGCAATAGAAAAACATCCTGATGTTGTTTTAAGAGGTTATCTAGTCCATTTCCTGACCCCAAAGTATATTTGTCTTTCATGACAGCTGTTTGTCTAATCTGTTTCTACAGACATCCAGCTTTAAAAAGTCTACAGTCTCCTTTGCCAATCTGTTCTAGTATTCTACAGTTCTTGTCCTTATAAAGTTGTTTCCCATCTAACCTTTTCCAATATTTCATATTTCTTGCTTCAGAATAAGCCCACTGCTTATTGTCCAATTCACCATCACCACTGGGAACAATTTATTCCTTTCATGCTTGCAAAACCTTTTAATGCATATGAACACTGTTTTAATGCCCACACCAATCTTTTCTTCAGAAAAGACAAATCCAGTTATTTCACTCTGTCATCATAGGTCATGTTTTCTAGACCTCTGATCATTTTCGTCACTCTTCTTTGGATTAGCTCCAATATCGCCACATCTTTCTTTAAGTGCACTCCTCAAGACTGAACTCCATCTGAGGCTTTACCAGTGTTAAGTGGAACAGAAGGATTATTTCAGATGCCTTGTCTTGTTTATACATCCCACTGTGAAGTTAGCCTTTTCCACAACGTCAGAACATTGCTGACTTGTGTTCAATGTATGATTCATCCAAAGCTCCAGATGAGCTTCTAAAAATTGGCTACCACCACCCTGCTGTTTTTGTTGTTGTTGTTTGTTTTTGTGAGTTTTTGTTTGTTTGTTTGTTTGTTTCTGCTTTTGTTTTTTCCATCCTTTAACTGTGTGGTTGATTTTTTCTTACACTTGTTACTACCAGATTTTATCCTGCCTTTTTTTTAAATCCAATCTTCTTCTTCTTTTTTTTTTTTTTTCAGATCATTTCTTCAGTTTGTTACCATCATTTTGATTTCTCTTCCTACCTGCCCCTCAGCTGTAAATATAAACAGAATGTTCTTACTTCTCTCCTAGAGGTCAGTAAGTCATGAAAATATTAAGCATACCAAGATCCAGAGCATATCCAGAGAATATACCCTGCCACTTACTGGGGACCATTGCTAACTGTCTGGAACTGTTATCCATCTCATTTTGCGCACAGCTTAAATTCAACACAAGATAACGCTAAAATCCTCTTGTGATAGTCAAAGACTTCACAAATTGAAGATGTAAAACAACTTCTGTGCATTCTCTACTGTTACTGTATAGAAAGAAATCAGGCATGACTGCTTTGATTTTGGCCAATCTGTTAGCTTTCAGTCTGACAGAATAATTTCCACTAAGCAAAAACTACTAAAACTTGACATTTCAACTGATGAATAAAAGTTAACTTGCATCCAAGACTTCAACAAGTCTGTGTTTAAACTGCTAATATTGTTTTCCAGAAAAGTTTGGAAAGAGGAGGAAAGTTTAAGTAGAAAACAAAAATGCCAATATTCATGCCAATGTTTATAAAAGATGAATAGTATGAACCATTTATTATCTTGATCTTCACAAATCTTAGTTCTGGTGCTGCTAATTGTAGAGTTGATGCCGTATTTTTTAATCCACACTAAGAAAAGGTGATATCATAGATGTCAATTAATATGGCTATACAGGAAATTATATTGTCACAAAATATTTTGCATTTTAATGATATTAAAATTTTGACTCATAAAAATGCAAGAATTCATACAATCTGCTGAACTTCTGTAAAACAGTGGTGATACTAATGTCCAGTATGAAGCCAAAAGTAAGGAGGTTTCTACATCTTTTAAAGAAATTCCTGTACTTGGTAAAGCCCCCAAAACAGACTGACTGATCATTACAAAGTTGATTAAAGTATGGGTGAACATGTCTTGTATCAAGAGAAGAGAATCTCTGTCTATTACTGCAGAGAGATAATTATGAAAACACTCAAATTGAGCAAAATCTCTAAAAAGCAAAACTAGCAAACTAACAAAAACTTTCATATAGTAGTTCTTCTGTAAAAATCTTATTCTTTGAAAAACTTTTTCATGTTTATAAAGGAAGAGAAGAAAATGAAAATCTTTACATCTATGCTCCCTACATTTTTGTCTTTTGGTAAATAATATACGAAAGAAATGCCTCTCTTCATACTGGAAATAATTTTTAAACATTTTTTCTCCACACTGCCCACTGCCTCTTCATTCTTTCAATGTTATAGATTCTGTTACAGATTCTTAACCACTTTCTGATATTTACTTTTTACATAAACTATTTTCTTTTCTGTGTTTCTCAGATGCGTCTGTAAAGAAGGGAGAAAACTAGCCAGTATACAAGTTGACTCAATGCAAAATTTGGACATCATGAACCTGAAATGTCACTAATACACTTGCACAATCCCGCAATGATGGTGAAGAATTGACATGAAGTTGATTTATGAGGCTGTTCAGAAATTAACTCCAGGCCTATTTGTGAAATAAAAAAAAAATATAAGAAGTAATATAAACAGTGGTGCTTGTGCTCAACCTGTTAGTTCCTCCAGAAATGAATGGATAACATCAACATCTCTGCTGAAAACATATAGTGCATTTGTTTCAATGCACCACAAGAAGTCACATACAGAAGTGCATTCTTCAGAAATAAAAATAAGTTTGCAGATTTTTCTAGCCTTTTGCAGACATGAGCATTTGTCAATTTCTGAAATTTTTCAGTATCTATACTAAATATACTAGCAGCATATATTTTCATAATTCAGAACGTGAACTAGAATGAAGAGAGTACTTTTTTAACCTATCAGCACTGAAACAAAACCACATTCATATATTGTGTTTTCTCTTTTGAATTCTACTTCAAGGATCTCTTTATGAGAGAGGATTTGTGTAACCTTACATCTTGTATGGGTCTTTTGTTTTTCATTTAGACTTTTCCCTTTTGATAATTTAGAATTGTATCAGTTGTCAATTTTTACAGTTTCCAACTCATCAGCTTTTGGATAATACTTGGTACACCCAAAAGATACTTCTCTTTTCTATGGAGGGCTTTAAACCAATACATGAATAATTGGTCCTTTTAGAACTCCCAAAGACTGCTGGAGTTGGCTATGTATATCTCTGGGAACAGGAGAGATCATTGTCTGATTAAGCCAAAAAATCAATGATGCTTTTTCACAGAAGAGTTAATCCATTCCTGGAAATCATGAAATAGGTATTAGGTTTTATTTTCAAAGACAGCTGCAAAGGAGATGAAAGGAAAATACAGCATTGAGTTGACTGACAAGATGACAGTATTTCCTATGCTGTTTGAACAGCATCTCATAGCTGTAGTGTTTATCTTGGGAGATGCCTTTAGTAATATGCTCATAAAAGAGACAATAACAGACTGCCAAATACATACCTTAAGTCGGGCAAAGCCTACTGAAGCTACAGTTCATCTATTTAAAAAGTGAAAACCATCAGCACAAAAGCCCTAGAAAAGAGATTTCATAAAAAATCTTTCACTAATCAGGAGTTACCCACTGGAGGAGTTTTTGTTCTCTAATTCTAAATAATTTCTGTACTAAGTCTTCATTTCTTACAGAAATGAGTAGCTCTTGAAGTTACCAAAGGACAAACCTAAACAGAATTCTTTGTTGTTACTCAACTATTTTCTATCTAGTCCTACGAAAAACTACTCAAAAAATCCTAGTTTTCCAGGTTCTATTCTTTCATATGCTACAACAATGAATAAAAATGTAAAGAAATAAGAACACAAAACCAGCACAAAAGCTTTTATTCATTTAAAGAGGAATTGAATTTAATCAATAGAGCTATGACAATTCTGCAGTTCTGAAAACTAAATAACAACAACAAAGTGTTATTTGTAAGTTCTCCAACTCCCATAGTTTGTCAAAACATTTTTACCCTTTCTAGGAGCTAATATTCACTATCTAGTATTCTGTGTTTGGCTACTCCCAAAAGATGCCTGACTGTTTTAGCAGATGAGAGGTCACATTAAACATTTGTTGCTGGGGAAATAATGCATCTTTAATACATGTCTATCATAGGACATATGATATATGTATTATATGTAAATATATATATATATATATTGCAAGTAAATTATGACTTACATTCTGACATTAAATGCTAGAAAACTAGAAAAAAGTAGATTAACATAAATCTATATAATTCCCTTTACTTGCACATGTGAGGCACATGAACATGTGGCCTAGTAACCAAATTGCATGTGTAATGAGCATGTCCACAGTGATGATGCTAACTTGACCAAGCAGCTTTTGGGGCCTGGATTCATACCTCCACATCATGCCTTGTGGATATATTAGTTTCAGTTTTTGCTTGGGGCATCCTTTAGTACTGTTCATTCATTTTAGCATTTTGGGAACTTCCATTCTGTTTTTTATATTACTGCTGCTGCCTTAAAACTTTGTAAAACTCAATTCTGTGACTGTGTTTTGTTCTCCAGCAGTGATCAGGGTTAAAAAAAAGTATCAATGAAAGTTTAAGCTCAGTCTAGGTAACTGCTAGCTTAATAAATCTAAGTGGTAAGAGGGAAACGAGTGCTCTGGTGCACCAGGAACCTCTGTCCCAGAGCTAACTCACTACCCCAGCCTGGTCAGAAAGTCTTCAAACAAGTCTGGAGTCCATCAGACTCCAAAACAGACAAATGTGTCAGACAGCAGCTCATCCATCAGTACAATGAGTTTATAACACATCCTCACCCTTCAAGATCGTTCCCTTTTGATATATATATATGTGTATATGCATACATTTGAAAGAACTATTAGTTTATTCTGAGGAAACAGGAGGATCAATCAGTTCTTTCCTACTCTGCTGGACAGGAAATGTAACCAAGAAATAAAGAAGACAGGTGGCAGATACCTCCTATTGCCATCCCAGACACAGAACATTTGAATTTCTGCAGTTTACTTAGCTTAAATTGCACTATAGATTGGCTTGTTCACTTTAGATTGTACATTACTATTCCTTTCCAATCTTTCTCTCGTCTTGAAGTATTTCTGTTTCTACTATCCTCTCTACTAAACTACAAAAAGAGAAATATTTTTCTTACGAATAAAGAAAACATTAGCCTTTAGCTGTATGCCATTGTCTTATTTCTGAAAGATTTCTTGTAAACTAAAGCAAAAAATGAACAGACTTTGCAAAAAAACCTTTTGTGCTTACCCAAAGGGCTAGGTGGCTAGAACAAATTTGTCAGCATGGTATTCTAAAGTGCATTCCTGAAAGCTGTTAGGCCCCTAATCCCACAATTAAAAGTAGCTAACTGCAGGTCTGAGAAGAAACCTGAATTAGTCAGTTTAAAGTTGCAAGGTTTTAAATCACTACGCTCTTTGTCTAGCAACTGGAGAGAAAATGGATTATCCAACCCAATATTTTACACAATAAATGTAAATACTTGCTATCAGAACATTTCCTTTTTATCTTCCAGATAAAAATCCAGCTTTTCTATGCCAGTCAAAAGATTTTTTTACAAATAATTACGCTTTCCAATATTTTATTTCCTCAAAAGCAAAAAACAGAACAAAACCATCCTAGAACTACAGGAATGTGTGTTTCTACTGGATCAAGTTTAGTTTGCCAATAGCAAATACTGACATAGTAGTGAAAACAAAAGGGGATGGAAGGGTCAGTATGAATACCTGAAGAGGATAAAGGGAAAGAGAGGATATACATTTCTTTTGAAATAGAACAGAATTCCTTCAGACTTTTCACAAAACCTGAACCAAACTTCATAGGTGTTCAGAGATGGCAATATCAAACAGATGCCCAAGAAAATCCCCCAATTTCATTACTTTTATGAACTTTTGCCCTGTGTATTCAAAGCTAACACAGTACTGACATCTTCAATGATCTGATTTTGAAGTTTGAGATCATCCCTGATTATTATCCTTTCCTTGCATTTGAGTGCTTTCATATTTTGGCTGGGAAAGAAGTGCTGAAATGCCGTGACCAAAACTGAAATTGTGGTATTTTTGGACAGAGTGGAAACAGGAAAGATTAATAACCTTACAAAACAGCATTTTTCTCTTGAGACTTCTAGCTTAATTTTGTAGTTCCAAGGAGCTATATCCTTTTCAGCCTGAAGATACACAACACGACTACTGAAAGGTAATTTCATATTGTGAGCTAAAGCAGTGGTGTTTTGCATAACAACAATGCAAACTTAAAGGTTCTCTCACACCAGGGGAATGTGACTGTTTTTATGTTGGAAAATTTGCTTCCTCAAGACTGGGAGAAGTTTGGGACTTCTTCCTCGAGAGCAATACTTATTTGTCCCAATTGGTTATTTTAATTCCTAGATTATGCTTGTAGCTTGTATGCTATGCAGCACTTAGTTGAAAGCTATCAAGAACCGTATAAAACAAAATGAATTGCTAGGATAGAATAAGGAAAGTTTTCCCTGAGCCCAGCCCTTCCTAAGATGTGTTGAAATCTGCAGCTGTGGTTCTAATTTTCATACGCTTCTTTTCATCTTCTGGCCCCAACTTCTTGACTGGCTTTATCCTTACAGAACTAGATGGAACAATGCAGCTGCAATGTAGTGTCTATTTGACCAAAGCAAGTCTGATTTGGTACAGCCTGGCTTGATATGTTTTGACATATCTAAATGGACAGAAATTTAAAGACCATCCTCTTTGCATGCAAAACCTTTGTGGCCACATGTATAGTGTTATGCCAAAAAGCAGCTGTGGCCCGTTCTGTGGCCCCAAAACCAAGAATGATAGACTAGCCACTCTTCCAAAACAGGCTGACCACCGCAATCTTATTGCCGTTTTTTTTCCTAGCTCATGCTAGCTCCTGTCTGTGCCTAATTGTTCTCAAGGAATGGTTCTAAGTTTCACAGCACAAATGACCAACATTAAAACTTGTGCACATCCTTAACTATACCTGTTTGATCTACACAATGTGCTCCCTCTTAAGAGTAGAAATTGATTATACTTGATGGGAAGTAAAATGCCATCAACCCTAAATGACAGAATGATGATAACTACAAGATAGATGTGACTCAACGAATGTTTTTTTTCTTTCTGTTGGGACTCTTTTTTTTTTTTTTTTTTTTAAAGTATCTGGGGAAATTGGAGGCAAAATAATCTCCCCTTTGGAAAAAATGAAAAAATTACTTCTGAGTACACCCAGTGAAAGTCAAAGATACAATCTGCAAGAACACTGAAGCACTGGCACTGCTCACAGAGTATTTATACTCTCCCTTACTCCCTTATATAGCCCAGATAAGGATATCTGGTTTCATCTTTCTTTGCTTTATGATCAAGAACAGGGATATTTTTGAACCAAGGCCTGTCTATGCTAACAGAGTACCTTTCTCCGTGCTGCTGAAGCTATTTCGCTTGACTACAACACTAAGATGTTTTGTGCAGGTCAGAGTGACTATGGGCAACTCTGTTCAGGGTGTTAGGATGTGCTCTGCTGTTACTAGTCCCATTTTGGAGTTCCTGTTCCAGGGAATATCTGAAAGTCCAAAATGGTTATTTGCATAACTGTAAGTCCTTTAAAAATAGATTATTCATAATCCTCTAATGAAAAAAAGTTTACTTTTGTATGAAATTACTTTTCTGGATTGAATACATTTCATCTGAATACAGAACCTTCAGTAAAAGGCCTCCTGCTATTTATCTCAGTGATCCTTTTATCTCACTTTACACGATCTCCCTGAAGTTCCTGGAGTAATTAGAGAACAAATTCTTCTTACAGCTGGTAAGTAAGAGCTGTTCCAGGTCCAGGCTAAAGGGAGTCATGGAATCACATGAGGGCTGCTTCAAAAGTAATGCCTCCTATTTTATTATCTTGGTCCATGAGGTCAGAGGTGAATGTCGGTAGAATAGTTTCCAGTTTTCCTAAATCCAGACAGAACCATTTAAGCAGTGACATATGTTCACTGTTTCTCAGTTTCTGGTCCTTTAGCATTCATATTTGTAAATTTTTATTTGCAAGCAATAAGAACAAGGAACTCATTGGTTTTGAAGGTTGACAGCCATAACTTTACTGTAATAAAAATATGTGATTATATGCTATAAAGCATACATAAAAATTGTTATGAACTGTTATAACTGTTATGAAATGTGTTGGCTCTGTGGTGAACATACAGGAAAATATCAGAAATGTTGGTTTAATGTTGTTTGCACACTGCACTCCTCCCTTAAGCACCAACCTCTAATAACATGTCACAAGAAGGCCAGTCAGCATACAAATGTCTGATAATCTGTTATTTTGTGGGCTGTATATGGCCTTACTGAAAGTGACTCCAATCCCACATAGGCAATACTACCCTTGCAAGTAGAGTCAGAATCTATTTGCAGATAAGGGCAGGAGTAATCAGTATGAGTTCAAGTTTTTATGGTTATTTAAATAACCAACAAAAAATCTGTAATGCCAGTCCGACAATTATACTCACATGAATGGAATTCAGTAATAATGCCTCATTCTTAAGGGATACTTTCCATCAGTGCATCCTGAGTAGCTTTACAAGGGAAGACATATACATTTACCTTCTTTTACAAGCTGAGAAACCAATGCACACAGAGATGAAATAGTACAAACTGGAAAGACAGCAGTCCAGTTAGAAATAAATCCCAGGCAAATTGAGTCTAAGATGGTCTTCTTCAGTGAAATGAGGGAGATTTGAAGATACATGTAGGAGTGGAGTCATAGCTTCTGTCTTCAAATCCACCAAAAATCCACCATACCTGAATTACTTTCATTATTTCCATTCTTCATATCTCATACAGGGTCACTTCTATCTTCATGAGCAGCTTTTCTGTTAGCAGTTATAAATGTATTTTACCTGACTGTTTTAGAAAAGCTGCCTGAGGAAGAAAACGTTTACAGTTAAAACAGACATTGAAGTGGAGATACCGAGTTATGCCTTCTGTTATTCACATTTCCTGATTCTGTCCATATGTACAAAAGCTCTTACACAAGGAGTCACAAGCACTTACGTCTCTGCTTACAATAGCATTCAATTATTTTGGAAGTGACTCAGAAAGTTAGGAGGACGAGATCTACAGGAATTTAGAAGCTGTGCCCATTAATACTTTTCTATTATTTATATGTTAGAAAGCCACCCATGACTGAGTACAAAGAAGAGTAGCATGAATCATTTATTGGACTTATGTTATTTCAAGTGCGTAGGGAGGAAGTGGCTTGTTTTGTCAAAGTTACTAAATAGTGACTTCTGAAAACCTTGTTTGCCTCTCCCTCTCCACGCCAATGTTATTAGGATTTCTTCTAGTTGACATTGCAGTGTCTGAATGATCAGTCTGGCTAAAAATATCCATTCAGACTTGGTTAGTATTTTTAATAGGAGATTAATGGCTTTCCAGGGAAAATCTAAACTCTCGTTAAAGTGCTTGAATTATAATCTCTTGTAGGACTTGGAAGCATTAGCTCTGACCCCCTTCCCATGAAACTAGAATCAGTTTTGTCTTGCATTTTTGATGTGCCATCCCACATCTCCTCTCTGCTCAATATTTCAGGTACAATTTTTTTGATGATGGACATTTTTCCACATCTGGCTGCATCTGTATTAGATCCATGGGTCAACTCATCCTATTCAAAGCAGTCACTCGACTCACAACAATTCTCCTCCAGTCCTTCCCATACCTCATGCAACCAGCTGGAGATTACTGCTACAATCAACCTGTCCCAAGAGTTGCTTGAAAAAGGACAAGAAAATATGATCAGGTCTGTTTTAGGAAATGTAAACAGCTGTTCTTTCCTATTTGTTGACCGAAACAAGCCCCAAGACATTTACACTGCTGTCAGCACAACTGAGAAGTGATGGACTGGAAGCAGCAATATATATAATTTACATACATGTGCATGTTTCATATATATATATCATACTCATACAAAATATGTGTATTACTGTTTTGTCAGAACGCTAATCAGGAAAATTAGTCACAACAGAATTGCCTTTGCTTGATGAAAGGGAAAAAAAAGACTTGAAAGAATTCAAACTGCCAGGCTAAATGGAAAATCTTTTCATAAGACAACATAAGTGGGAGTCCCCAAATAAAAGGCTATGTTGCCAGGAAAAATTACCTTTGAGCCAATGTAACAATGACAGCAACATGCAAAAAAACAGTAAGAAAACAGAAACAGAGAGAGTAAAAGAAAGGCTCTAAAGACTTAGAAGGAATGTGAGTACAAATAGAAGAACTGACAAACTGCCGTTCTGTAAATTATTTGGATGAATAATTTGAAGGTATAATTGCTAAAATTTGGAGGTGGTTTAGCATCCATTCATTAACCTCTCATTCCACACACTGTTATAGAACTGAACTGGCTCCCTAAAGAGCATGGATTTCTTCATCTGTGGGGACTGTCTTGGAAAAATGTAGGTACAGAATAAAGCTGTGGTCAGGTTCAACACCTTCTTGATAGGCTGGAGGTAGTTTTTATGTGGGACATGTCAAAGAGGGTTGACCATACTCAAAGCCCATGCCTGCTCAGAAGTTGGATCCATCACAAAAGGCTAACATTCCTCTGAGCCCATCTGGCTCATATCCAGCCAGGCACTATAGAATTCTGTCCACAGGTATCTGGGCATCAGTCTCAGAGGACTCTGAGGAATTGGTCTGGAAGTAAGGAAAAAAGGCAAAGAAATTTCGAGGACCTCTTATGATGAGCTCTCTTCTCACAGACAGGTTGCAGTTTGCCAAGCATCTTTATTGGCATGCTAACCTGAACAGCGTGCTTAGGCCTGCAAGATCCTGTATGTTCTGAAGGGTGTGTTTAAGCCTCTATGGGTCTGGGCATGGCAATGCTGACCTGTCCACACTGTATTCATTTCTTCCTTTGTGATGTGAAGCCTCGCTTTATAGGTCAAACAGAGGGTGAAAAGAGGTGCAAAATTATTGAGGAAATTTTGTCTAAGGGTAGAAAAGCTTAGGAGCTCAGTCACCATCCAGAGCCTGTGAAGGCTAACAGCCAAGCATCTGTCCCAAGGACCCCTGACCTCGAAGAAACAGCTTCAGAATTCCCGGCTTCCTCCATGCAAACACAGAAAAATGAAGAGAAAGACAGTGCTTGAAACTTCCCTAAAGGGTTCAATACAAAGCTTGGTATTTAAGCTTAGTCCGAAGAATTGTATCCTTATCTGAAGCTTTTCTGAAGGGTATAACTCTTCTCTCCCTAAACTAGTTCTTTTTACATCTAAACTGGAAATCATCTGTTGTTTTTGGGTGTTTTTTTTCATGAAATTGTTAGAGATTCCTTTTTCTCTTAGATCTGCAAATAACACTGTTTCCTCTTAAAACCATGCCCTTGCATGTACTAAATGCCTCCAAACCACAACAGCTACAATCAGTTTGAGGCAAACTTATTAGAGATGAGGGATGGAAAACTTCCAGTTTTCAACCTGAATTATCTCCCTACCAAACCCCAGCTTTCCACAGCCTTCACGTGACATTTGGTAAGCACAGCTTGCCTGAGTCAATGCTCAGTTCACTCAGATTGCTGTTATGTTTTTGTTCGCTTTATATACAGGTTGGTTTAGATTTTCTCCTACTTTTAACTATACAAGCAGACTCTTTCCTTCATGTTTTAGCTGGTGAGTGGTGTGGAAATCTTGAACACCTAGTCCATTCTGAACAGTTCTGTACAGGCTGTCACTGCCACTGGTGTTCAGCTGCTAGTGACAAGAAATATAGCAGTGCCCAAGGAAGAGTAAACACTTAATTTGACATAAAACTTTGCTCCATAAAGCTGCTTGACATTCTGGCCCCTGTAAAATGTCTGTATTTGTGCCCTGGTAGATTGAGGTCCCACAGAATTCTCTGTTTTTCTTGGAGTCACATTTAGGAGGGAAGTCTGGCTTATAGGCTGTTCTAGGCTTGTTTTCCAATGTTAACTACAAGTCATTTGGAATATATTATTCTCAAAATCACTAGTCTCAGAGAATGAAAGCCTGAGAATGATTAAATACTTTAAATAAAAGAAGATGAATAATGTGAGAAACTACCACTAGCCTAATTTTTACTGTCCATTACATTTCATGTTGGATGATTTAATTAATGAACTTGTCTGCAGCTAGTTCCATACAGAAAATGTTATGTGTTTCATTATTTATCTGCTCATTGGTGTGGTTTCTTTGTTTTTATTTTTTGTTTGGTATAATTTTGTTCCGTACCCCCAGCCCACTGAAGGCAAAGCATGATGTTCAAAAGGCTGTTTATATTAAAAAAACAACAACAAAGCAACAGACCCAAGCCACAGTGCCCTGCTTCTCTATAGCTAACAGTTAATAATAGATAAACAGGGTCTAATAAAATAAAAGTCTACATGGCCACTTGCCCAAAACACAGAGCAAGCTGGAGGTTTGGTAAAGCTGAATTGTTCTTTCCTCTGAGCACACCTCTGGAGCTAATATAGTCACTAAGGAAGGGAAGACAAAAAGACAAAAAACATGTTTTGAAAAGAGAATCATCCCACAGGATCACTGAATCAGCCAGTCAAAAGCACAATTGATTACCAAGAGTACTAAAGAGTGGATATATTTCTACTAAAGAATTTTTTCAGTTATGCTGAAGTTAAAAAGTATTTTCAGAAGTGGCTAATCAGTGATTCAACTCCAAAAAGCTAACCTGTTAAAATAAATTAAAAATAAGAAAAGTGAAATCTTCAGGGCTACCTGTCTAATTTATTCAGTTCTGTCCTTTGGAAACAACATAATATTTGAGAAAAGAAGCCTGTGAGTTAATAAATATAATGATAAATATTATAAATATAAGTAAATGTAAATGTATAATCTGTGAGGCCTAGATAAAGTCTGAATTAACTTGTTTAACAAAATCATACCAGAGTTTGTCTGCATGAGGGAAGTCATTCAAATAAATGTTGTATAATAACATATTCTGGAATCATTTCCATTAGAAACGTTATTCTGAAATAAAAGCATCTTTATTCCACCATCATTAGTATGCTGTTGAAGTGGTGGGTTCTGGTCACATTCCTCAGGGCCAATAAGCTCTTAAAAACCTCACTTTGTAATGTGCAAGAGATGTAAATGGGGACAAATAGTTTAGTGCTGAAGGCTCACAGACATATGGCAAGCATCATTCTTTATTTGCTTGTTAGCAGTTAATTGCCTATAAAAGTATCAAAATAATGAAAAAATGTGCTATTTTTGAATAGTTGTAGCTTCATGGAATTGTTACTGAGATGAAAACTCGCATTTCTCAGTCCTTAATACTAAGCATGAACGGTTTCATTTCTAACTTTGATAAAATCATGGCAATCCTATCTTAAAGATGCATATTCCTAACAGGAGGCAGCTTAGACTGATGCCTGCACCAACATAATTATAGTGGTTCTAAGCTGTACATGAGGATGGTTGCTGCTGTGCTAATAAATGCATGGTCTTTTCACATCATTGCTCATGACTCACTTGTGCTACTTTCATTGTCTTGTTCTTCAAACTTGAATTTCTTCATTTCTTAATCTTCCAATTTAATAAAAATGTACTTAACTTTATGAAATGGTTTTAAATTGAAACAGGGAAAGTTTTTCATTAGGACCAGGTACCCTGTACTATAAAATCTCTTAGTAAGAGTCTAGCCAAATATCCTGAGTACTATCATTTTTTTCTTATTGTTACACACAGGTTTAGGGAGAGAGAAAAGTCTTTTTTTGCTCTGCTAATTTCAACATTTCTGTTTCAATACTACCTTGAAACAGAACAAAGATGGCTCTGAGCCCAGGGATAAATGAAGTTAGACACAGATCATGGGCAGTAGGTCACTTTATGTCAAAGACCTGATAACTACAAATGCAGGAGAGAAGAAGAACACTTAGTGTGGTCTAATAGACCTTGCAGTCTAACAGTAGGCTGTCTCCACAGAAAGAAACTCTGGAATCCATGTTCATATCACCTATATCCACAGTTTCCTGTTATTGATGTCTTTGCAAGGGATGATACAAACCACTGTAGAAATGAGAGAGGAAAGAAGAAAAAGGACAAGCCCTGTCCTTCCTCTTCAGATGATATTTTCACTGACATTTTATGGAGGTCGTGTCCTTCTGCTAAATTGCTTTATTTTTCATTTTAGATGACAAGGAATAGATTTTCTTTGACAAAAATATGTAGAATTCACTACACAGTTCTACTGTGTAGTGCAGAGCCTGTATTTAAAACTATAGCTCTAACCTATACATGAGGGAGAAACACGGTGAGGTTAGGTTTTGGAAAAAAGGTATACTCAGTCAGCCTTGTTTTCCCAAAACTTCTCTTGCATTCTAAGTCATAAAAAATAACAGTTAAGAAGACCACTACCATCTTTTGCATTGGCATCAGAACTGCTTGGGGAAATGCAACATAAGAATCAAATTGTGTTAAAGATTGGAATATACTATATTGGAAAATTACCAGATGAAGCCAGGAAAGGAAAATCTAAGAGGAAGAGAAAGAGGTATATCTTACAACCTATTCATTGTCTCATGATAAATGAATGTTAGGTTACACTATGTTTGACATTACCTCAGGGTATAAGAGGAAATGACAATAACAAAGATATTGAAGATCCAGCCCAGTTGGTGCTGCATCTACATTAGCATTCTAATGGCAGCACAGTGATAGGAAAGTGAAAAAATTGTTGACATAAAAATAATCCCTGAGCTTATGAAATCCTTCAAATGTTCTATCATGACGACATTTAAATTTCATTCTTGGGACAGTTATTAATGCCTGTTCTCGTACTGGACCATTCACAAACACACAGTAAATTTGAGAAGCTGGAGACTGGGAGTGGGGCTGGAGATAATTTAGATAAGCTTGTTCACAAAAAAATTGTCAGTAGCTTCCAGAAGTTAAACTCTAACAGTCTGAAAGATTTAAAACAACAACAAAAACAAATAATTAAAACAAAACAAAACAAAATAGAATGGAAGAAGAAGAGGCTACAGGAGACCATGAGGCTTGCCCCATCTCCAGAGGTGAGAATCAACTCTGATTCCTGTCTACAACATATACAGTCTGCTCTTTAAGACCTCAGGCACTTGCCTTTCCTGCAACCTTCTATTGGAGAAGCTTTTGTGAGGTCAAGCCTGAATCTTTCCTGCTACAGTTGAAAAGTTGAAATGCGTCATATTCCTTTTTTTTTTTTTTTTTTTTTTTTTTAAATGCACATGAAAATCAGATCATTACAGTGTCTCTCTTCAGTTTTTTCTTCTTTCACAGACAGTAAATATATCTAATTCTTTCAACCTGGAAGGCAAGTTGCAATCAAGCTAGTTTCATTAAAATGAGCTGTAAGTAAGAAATGACTATCTGATTATTCACAACAAACGGTTAAGCTGACTCACTAAATACTGTTGAAATGTTGAAACTGGGAGAAGACTCTTCAGAAGCCTTTTTCATCATTTAATTGTTTCAAGTGGACTTCAAAATATTGACTTTACAGGTCTCTCAAGCACAAGCCTGGAGAGCTGTAGCTCTGTTACCTCCAAGATTGCCTGTGTTGCAATTTGTAGCCTGTTTTCTGCCAGGCAGAGCAGATGAAGGTATCCCTCCATGCCTCCTTCAAGCTAGTAACGCCCAGGGCAGCAGCATGAAATTCTGAACTTTGTAGCGGAACAGAGACCCTGGGTCATGGGAAAGCCATGTTGCCACGGTGGTATTTAAACCATCTGGGTCTCATACACTGCCCTGGCACCATATGAATTACTAAAACTAGACTAAATGTCTAGTTTTCTAAACCTGCTTTCTCCCTCAAGGTCCATATGTACCAGCACAGCAGAACAAGTATGTGTGGTTTTTTATACTATTTTGTGATTGCATTTTAAGCAATCTTACTCTCAGGTTTTTACAGTCTGCTTTCACATTGTTTCCCTGACATAAACATCTTCGATTTGTACCTTAACCATTTACCAGTATTTCTCTCTCATACAGCAATCTCTCAAAGGAGAAAAATAATCTTTATACTCCTAAAAATTCTGAAGCCTTTGTGGCTTTTTAAAATAGATGTTAACAGCAGTAGAAAAGCTGTATTAACATGCCTATCTACTGTGCAGAAAGCAGTGACAACTACAGCTTTACTGATTGCTGCAGGACATCTGGCCAAAAAGCTTTCAAATCTTCCTTCTCCTGGTTCCTTTAACCCAGTTGGCAGTCTGTTAACACAGCAGTCAGTTGAATAGCCTCTGGCAAGTGCCAGTGCCTTTGCTACAGTACTGTAAGCTGTGTTTTCCAGCTCCCAGAGATGTTTGTCTTTATAAACTGCTTCACTATATGCCTATAACTTATCTATCTTTGTGGGGAAATGCATCTTGGCATACAAACTGTGTCATCTCATACAGCAAGTTAGCATACTGTATTATACAGGAGTGTGCTTTGTTTATAGAAAATGTTTTCAACTCTTGTGTTCTGGGTGAGGTCATCTTGCTATACAGCGATCAAGAGGAGACTCCTCCACTAATGTCCCCAGCCTCTGTTACTGTCTGAGCTTCCACCACATATCCTGTGGGCAGCTGGTAATTGCTGCTGCTTGATTTTCTTGATTAGACTCTTCTAGTCCTTACTTGAAAGCTAATCTTCTTATTTTTTTAAGGTTTTAAAGGTAGGATCTGATTGATATGTTGGTCAAGACCATATCTAAAAATATCCAAAGTTTAGTCTAACAACAAATATGAGCCAAAAGATGCACAAAAATTTACTCAAATTTAACTGAATGGAGGTAACTGACAACTTAGACTTAGTACCGAGACAGCATATTTCATAATGTTTTTTATTTGTTTCCAATGAAAGGAAGGCCTAATTTAACCTGAATGGAAACCAAGTGTAAAGTGAAGCAAGACAGTAAATTCACAAATGACGAGTCCATAAAATACCAAAAGGTCACAATGTCTGACTGAGCTTAGATGTTTTCAACTGCAAATTCTTACCTTCTGGAAGAGTCATACAAGATTAATTTGAACACTAATACTCCAGCTCCTTGCTGCCCTGCCTACACAGGGCTCTGCCCAGCTGAGAACCCCTGCTCATCCACATCCACGGCTCTGCCATGGCCAGTCCTCATCCCCAAGGAGGTAGATGCCTTTGGCTGGGGTGCCCCTGTGTCTCAAGCTGCTCTGCTTTTTTGGTGGTTTAGGTGGATGGGAACTGGCTACAGATGCTTGCCCTGACAAACCACAGGGAGCCACTGTTGCCCCCAGAAGGCTTTACTAGTCTGACAGATTCAAGAGTGATGCATCACTGGGAATTTTTCCCAGGAAGACACTCCATCCTAATTAAATTGCTTCTCTGTCTTCTGTTTGATTGTCTAAGCACACTGCAGTGTTTACATGTCTCCTTGCAAGGTAATTTTATAAGTATTCTGTTTAAACTCCTTTCTATGCCAGCTCTGGTTCTGAAAAGTCTTTTCAAAGATGTAAATATTCAAACTCCTGCTTTCATACAAACTGTATGCACATTAGAGGTAATACTACCTCTCTGTTCTTCACAGGTAAGATGCCAAAGGTTTTTTTGGAAATAGCTTCACCAGAGGGTTCATACTTGACTGTTAGACCAGTCTAATAAATGACCACCCTGATGTCCACAAATGCTTAAGTAGCATTATGTAAAAAACACATTGTTACTTTAAAAGGTGCATTTTACTGTGGTGACAAGGTCGGAAGTTTTGTTTTCACGTCTCTTTTATTCTGACGATGCCTTTGTTATCTATAATGGTGATGCCTTAGGCTCTCTAGACCTGGCAAACATGAACAAGTTTTCATCTGCATAAAAATGAGCTGAGATTGTTCACTGAGTTTTCCGTTGTTTATCAGCCTCAGTAAATATCTGTGGGTGTCTTTATTCATAAACTATTTTGTATTTGCAAAGGATCCTTTCCAAAAAAATAAAAAATGGGGGGAGTCTGGAATGCCAGCAAAAGCAGCAGCCAGAGCAGTGATTGCCAAGAGGACTTTAAGGTCCTCTGTGGTGGGTCTGCTGCTTCTTCCAATCCCATTCACATTGTCTTTCTGTCTAAAGGACAACATTGCCAATTAAAACAAAGCATTTACCTTGCAGCTCTATTTGCAAACAGAGTTGACTGAAGTTTACTTCTAGAACAGTTTGAAGAAGCCAAGAAACAGACAGGCAATCCTGACTGTAGTAGATACTGTTTAAAGAAAGGCTCAGAGTCAGTTTGTCTTGGTCATGACTTTCACATCATGTAAAGGAGAGTGAAGTTGCTTCCAAACATGCTCTTTTTTGGTATGAGGATTTCTAAGTATGCCATTCATATTCCTCAGTTTCCCATGGAGATTTGAAAGTACTGTCTCTGCCTTTGCAGAGAAAGCATCCACAGCCCCTCAGATCTATGCTGGGGCCTTTCAGATACAAAGGCATTACAGTATAGGCAGAAAGAGGGGAAAAAAAAAAAAAAAAAAAAAAAAAGCGTTATTCAAAGATTTGATGCTCACTCTGGGCCAGAAACATAGTCAAGCTGGATTTTTTATTTATTGTTTTATTATTATTGAGAAATGTCATCTTTCTGTATAATTTTGATGTTTCATTTGTTTTCATCATTACTGTCCTGATGAAGCCTCCCACTCCATAAAATAAGACTTCAGACAAGGATCCACCATCTGTTAACATTTGTGTGCTATTTCTTCTAATTTTTATTCTGCCTTCCCACCTTTAAGATGGCTCCAGTGGGTTCCTCACAGAAAGTCATAAAGCTTGTTATGCCAATCATTTTAGCTCCTGAGTAGTTAAAGTATTATTAGTAAAATTTGTTTTAACTTAATAAAAATGAATTCCAATTGCACAAGGTAAAGCCACTAAAGTAAAACCAGACAGAATGAGCTAGAAAGACTTTCCTTCAGTAGGCTGGAATAGGCAACATTATTACATTTTTCTCTTTATTCTTCTGTTGCTCAATATAACCTCCAAGATATATTGTTCAAGACTCTGGATACCAGACTGTAGTTGTTAACATACCACTGCTACCAACGGCTTGGTAGTTCACATGATTGAGGTTTATTCAAGTTAGATTCAGCATATTTTTACTAGGTAGAAATGTTGTTTACAGCTTTCTTTTACAGGATAAAAGGAAGAATAGAGGACCCATGTGAAAAAGCATATATTCAAAGAGCATTGCAATTTGCAATCTCAGTACAGTCAGAATTAACTTATTATCTTGTGTCTTGGCCATGGGACCAAAACATATTCTGTGCATACATGCACATTATACGTTTTGACATGAGAACACACGTATTACTTTTCAGAAATCTGTTTTTACCCACTGCACAGGCACCAGGATAGAGGAGAACTTAGTGGGGAAAAATCTGTATTATAATCATAAAATTTATCTTATTATTAATTTAAATTGTAAAACACTAATCAAGGACTAAGAGGAATGGGGTTCTCTTTCTGGAACTCCCATAAATCTCCTGTTTAGCAATTTATAATAATGCCAGCATTTGAGAATGTCAGAGTAGTAGGTTGCATATCAACCTTAGCCACAGTATTTATTAGTTCTTGAAGTCTGTACATACTACTAATGCTTGACATATTTCCATTATTTAGAGGGGGAGGGAGGCAAGAGGAGAGGAGAAGAAGATATTGAGAGATGGAGTTTTGCCAATACATGTGCAAACTTAAATTTGAGAAGGTAAAAATAAGAAGCCTCATGTCCCACTGCAGCTCAGATGGGAGTAAAAGACATTTATCTTAGTCATTCTATCCTTTTTCTGTTTATGAAACAAATCTAAGTCTCACCTGTAGCTTGATGCTCTGTCTACTTGAGAATATTAATTACTGTCACAGTTTATGTTGGCTTAATGTGTTTGGTTGCTTGTGATGAAAGGAGTCCTTTTAAATAAGCCTCAGTAATTCTGCTCTTGTTCATTCTATCCTCCTGCAATCTCTTTCCCAAGGTGATAATATTTGTAATAGAATAGTTGTCATTCTGAGCTTTTCATTACTTCCCTTGAGACAGCTGTTAATCAAATAGCCAAAATCATGTAGCAAGAAACTGCATTGCTGTTCTCCAAGATATCCCAATTAATCAACACATGGTTCTCATTTAGAAAGACTGAGAAGGAGCAATGTTCTCATAATAGCTCCAAAAAAAAAAAAAAAAAAAGCAAAAACAAACAAACAAACAAAAAAACACGTGAAACTAGAGAGTGCAGTGAGAGGTGATGTCCTTTTTATTATTATTTTTTTTTTTTTAAATCAAATGTGGTACAAAAAGATGAATTCACTTGCCAGCCTCATAGCCTTGCCAGGATATGTTGAAGAAACTCCTCTCACCAGTTTTTGTGAGAATTCAAGAAACATAAATGAGAATGAGAGCGCTTGCACTGGTATATTATGGATACCAGTTTGAAGCCATATCCTGACTGAAAGTGAAGTGTACTAATGGCAAAAAACTTTAAAATGTTATTTAATATTTTCTAATCTGATACCACATAGAACAATTTTAAAACTATATTCATCATGGTACAATGTTCCCTAGCGTCTAAATATGCCTACAAAACAAAAATACATTTTACCATTCAAATATGATCGACCATTTCTATTTGACTTTCCTAGTTATATGTGAAACAGTAGGCATAATTCTGAAACTTTTGCAACACAACTCTTTAGTGGAAATATAAATTCTGTTAAGTATAACTCTGCTACAGCATATCACTTGTGTGTCTAATAGTTTTCTAGAATAACAAATATGCATGATCTGAGTTAAAATTTTAATCTGGCAAGTGGCTCAGTACCACACAGTCATTCACTTATTGCCCACCTCACAGTGGGATGGTGGAGAGAATCAGAAAAAAAGAAGAAATGTAGAACTCTTGGGTTGAGATAAAAAACTAAGTCAGAGTCTCAGAGACTTAAAGAGGAAAAAAAAAAAAAAAAAGATAATAGTAATTGTATATATATGTTTATACATACATACATACACGAAACAAGTGTTGCACAAAGCTCACTACTCACCAACTGATGTCCAGCCTGCCCCTGAGCAGCAGCTTCTCTCCTGGCCAACTCCCTACCATTTTTCAAGGCTTTTGCATGATATCATATGGTATGGAATATCCCTTTGGCCAGTTTAGGTTAGCTGTCCTGTCTCTGTCCCATTCCAACTCTTGGTGCCCCCTTAGTCTCCTTCATTTGCAGGACAGTACAAGAAGCTGAGAAACTGAAATGTCTTTGGCTCTGTAAAGCACTGCTTAGTAATTGCTAAAACATCGGTGTGTTATCAACATTGTTTTTCTCCTAAAACCAGAAGACAGCATCATACCAGACACTGTGAAAAATATATCAGGTCTTTCCCATCTGAGACCAGAACAAGGAATTTTATTGGCTCTCTTCCTTACTTTTTTTTGGTTTCCTCCTAAGAAATAGGACTCATAAAGCAAAAATGATCAGACAATGCAAGCAGACAAAGAAGTTCATGTTACAGGTATTTTGCCTTTTAATAATGAAGATCTGCAGCCATAATATTTCTTAAGGAAGTTTGGATGTATAGGAAGAAGTACAGATGAGGAGATAAATCCCGGGAACTGGATTTAGAACATGCCTGATTTAGACTTGCTGTCTTAGTGATGTCCTTG
The DNA here is from genome assembly GCF_905368555.1 of Meleagris gallopavo. Classification (NCBI taxonomy): domain Eukaryota; kingdom Metazoa; phylum Chordata; class Aves; order Galliformes; family Phasianidae; genus Meleagris; species Meleagris gallopavo. Next base: position 40,890,858 of record NC_139405.1, read on the forward strand.
CTGGATGAGATACTGTGAATTCCTGGTAGCAAAAGATAAACTTGTGGAAGAAGATGAAAGATTTATAATACATAGCAAGCACTTTGGCTTTTTAAATATAAAAAAAAGGACTCCTGTCCTGATATAAGTGGAAGCATATTAGTTTTGAAAAGAACCAAATTTTCTGCTTTTAAAACTTTGGAAACCGATACACACACACACACAAAAAAAGTCTAATTTTCTTGAAGACAGTTGATATTTCTCAGTTGAATTCTATTTCCACATTGAAAAATAACTTTTGGTGAAGTTTTCAAATAAAAGAAAATATCTCCTCGGAATGATTTAATAAACTTTTTTTTTTTTTTTATTTCTAAGTGTAATTTCTCTTGACCCAAATAAGGATAAAAGAGTTTTAAAAGTTTCAGATTTTTTCCTAAACAAGAAAATTGTTTTCCATCCTGCTTGTTTTCCCTGCTTTTATTTTAATTTAGGTAACTTTGTGTTCTTTGATCATTCTAAAAAGGAAAAACAATCCACTTGCACAGAGATCAGAGGTTGAAGTGATCATGTTTTTATTTTTGCTAGCATTACTGTTAATTATTCACCTCAGTAATCCATTTTAGCGTTAGATTAGATTATTTTCTAGGCCACAGCTTGAGATAGGGTGTCAGAGAAAATAATACATGCTAAATTTATCTCATGCTGAATTCCCAAAATCAAAGATAAAAAGGAGTTTCTAAAAGCTTTCTGGAAGATGACAGAGTGCAGATCCAAAACATCCCACACCACTGAGAATGTCTCATCAACCTCCCAGAGTCTAGCATACAGACATCGGGATTGTAGATGTTTACAAGGAGTTAGACCTACATGATGGAGGAAATGAAGGCAATGCAAATTGGAGCAGATCTGTAGGTACTCTGCCTACTCTGCACTTGAATTAACATTTAAATTAACTAAAACATACCTCTAAACGCTTTGGAACAGCTGTGCAAGAAATAAATGCTTCAAATGTGAGCACATCTGGAATCTCAACCCTTCTTGATGATTCAGGTCATTTTGCTCTTCAGAATTGCTACAAGTGGTGACAAACATGCTTATAAAATGTTTTTATCTTTTTCCCTCAATGTCTCAATACAATTTACCGTCCCAATTTCATTCTGTTTTTTGACTCTCCATGAGACAGTATGCATGCAGTTATCCCCATCGTATACAAGAATAGGGCAGCACAGAAGGCACCTTCAGACTACTAGGCAGGTACTCAGAGGAAAAATGAGGGAAGAAATAGGAAGAAGTACACATACAGAGTACACAGTTATAGTAATGATAAAAAATAAACCCTCCACATAGGTTCCAGTGGGAGGTAGAATAGGACGGGGTGGGAGTGGCAGCAGGAATTTCTGCCAGATGTGGAAAGCAGAGAGAGGACAATGCTGGCTCACTACAGGATGCCTGTTTTCCTCCTACCAGTTTTGAATGACTGCCAGGGAAAGAGTATACTCAAGAATATCTCTCCCTTGAGTGCCTTTGTTCCTGACAATACTAAATACATGCAGGAGGGCTTGGCTATACCATCAAAATGTGAAGTAGAACTACTCAGAAAGTTTGAGTGTCATCTTTCTGCTAGCAAGGGGGATTTTATCCAATAGTTACTGAAAAAAAAAAAAAAAAAAAAAAAAAAAGTCCAGTTATTTTGTTTTGAGGTTTCCAACAGAAAGACTAAATTCAGTTTCAGAACCAAACTGAATTTACTACAGTAAAGTAAAACTTTTTTCTCTTTTTTAACAGTAAAATTAGGTATTTTTGAGGTAATTTTGCCCCACCTTTAGCTTTGCTTTTTTCCCAAATGCAATTCTTCCTTTCTTTTGTTCTAATAGTTAAAACAGCAAAAAGGAAAGTAGTTCAAATGACAGAAAGGTTTTTTACACCACCCCCACTCCTAAAAACTTCAGATTAGAAAATAATGCTCCATTTTAGTATTGGTAACGTTTCAAGCAGAGAAAAACATCTTCCTGAGAAGACTCTGTTCTGAATAGAACAGAGGAGCCAGGTTGTCTTTCTAATATAAAGAGCCCACACAGATTATTGGTGCTGTTGTGTCATTACCTTGGAGGGACTAAGAAAGTGACTACAACCTTTACTTTCTCTCACATTCCTGTTATTTATGGTGGCAAGCTTAGCATCTTCAAAGATTAAAAGTTCAGAGGGAACAAAAATGTATCTGAAACAGCTCTTGCAGTAATAGATTATTAGTTTGTTGACATTACACTGGCTTTGGCTTTGTTTACCAATGGCATTCTACAAAAATAAATTAGGCCTTTAATTTAGAGACTAACTTTATGCCTTCATTATGCCCTTTGCATATTTTCATCAAAGATATCCAAGTACCTTTTGGTTTGGGGTTTTTTTTACAGCTCATATAATTAGATAATAAGAATATCAGAGAATAAGAATATAATAACACCTGATTGTCCTTCTTTTGGTTAAAGCATATTTCTCTCATGCTGGTGATTATTGTAAAATATATTCTTTGTTGCACAAGAAAAGAACTAAGAACTTTAATCCTACTTAGGTGTGAAACTTTTTGTTCAGACACAGGTTTCTGAAACTGGAGTTCAGTGTTGTCCCTGTCAAACTAAAACTGCCATAACTTCTGAGCAGTCTATGAAAGCTGCTGGCTTTTTTTCTTTTGAGAGCAAACAGGGAACAGTGTTGCCCTTGCACTCAAAGTCTGGATTCTACTCCCATAGATTTAGTTTTTGTAATTGTTATATCAAACACGAGTCTGACTGCAAATGTCAAGTTCTGTGCTATATGCGAATAATAGATCTTCAAATTAAGCTGAATCTCTGTTCCCCATGTAAGCATATTGTAACTCCGTAACAGCCTAAAAATTCTTGGCAGAATAATAATAAAAAAAACAAGCCACACCCTGCATGAATCCCTTTCTAAATGTATCCTGAGAGAAAGACCTGGTTGTTAAAAGAAAACGCACAACAGGAAAAGATTACCATCAGTGTAATACCAACACAGCTGGCATCTCTTTTTTGAGAAAATGTTACACTCTTCACAGCACAAATGCAAACAAACTCATCTAGAGTCAACAGCTTGTATTTCCAAAAACATTTTCTTAGCAAAATCCAAGCAGAACAGGAATACAAGAATTAGAGCAACCGTTTATTAGAATGCATGTAAAGAAAGTATGGAAGTCCTTAAAAGAAGCATTTTGTTCATTTTCCCTCTGTCCTAATGGAAAAAAAAAGGATGCTAGTATTAAGCTTACTTGGCTGGGAAAGCATAATTTTACTATGTTCTCCATAGGCTGATTGTGTACTCTGTAAGAAAACCTATATACAGGAATTAAGCAAACATCATACAACATCTATCAATCGGAATTTGTCCACAAATAAAGGTGATGCTTTCTAGTTCCAATTAAATATTTAACTATAATAACCATACGCAGGTGGGGAGGAGGTTAAAGCAGACAGGAGAAAGCCATGTTTCCATTTCACAGTGCCAGACTTTTGTATAAATTTCATGCCTATTTGTCCTTTAATGCCTTACAGAACATAAGTACTCTTTTCACTAAATTCTATCGAGGTGCTGCGGGGCTTAATTTGCCTTCCAGTTCTCTGATGGTATTGCAGAATAGCAGGTATTAAACTTGCTTTGAAAGTGCACATAAACTCAGCTTACATACACTCAACTTATTTAAGATTGAGCTAGACTTCAGAGTGAGGTGTAGACTGTCATTTAAGACACTGGAAATTAAATGTTGTTAGAATGGATCCCAGCCCTAGGATGTATACTCAGCATTCACAGAGTTGACGTTTCTCCTTCACAAATTGAATTAGATACAGAGGATCAAATGTAAATAAAATCTTAGCAGCTGCGTTTCAGTGGGTAAAAAAACACAGATCATTTCAGGTGAAAAAGTTCCTCTTGTCACTAGCTCACTGACATTAAACTATATAAATTAAACTATACTTTAGCATTGGCTGAATGTTTCTTAGAGCTTAGCTCTTAGAACTTCCTAGACTGAAGGGTAAATTCTCCTCACTCTAGTTTGACTCACATCTTGTCATCCTACTGGAAAAAGTAACTGTGGCAGCAATGCTCTGGTAATGCTGTTGTATTTATGTGCCCAATGATTTTTCAAGTCTTTGAGATGGTAGGAAAAGAGTAATTTCCATTAGCCTAAGATGTGAAAAGACTGTTATCCAGACATATTTACAGATCAACATACCAGAAGTACATATGGAAATTGCCTGTGAGGTGCTGTAGCTGAAGCACAAAAATGCAATACTAAGCCAACTCTCTGTTGAATTGATTTCATAATTAACACAAGCAGGATGAGAGGCTGGGTCTCACTCCCACTGAAACTAGTCATAAATCATTTTCTCTACTGAGCAGTGTACTTATACAAGATGAAAGCATTAAGTTCACAAGCTGAAACTCAGTTTTCTACAGGGCCAGACAGAAGATCTATTTGTAAATCTTCATTAAATCCTTATAGATTCTCATGAGATCTGAGTTATTTATATGACTCCCATCAGTCCTGAAATCTTTGTTTCACTGTCTCTGTTAGACAGTCTGACTCTCCTGGGTGTAACACATCATACCCTTGTATATGTGAATAAAAGACTTGGCTCCATGGAGGTTAGGAAAGTTAAGTATTACATGCTCCTCTTAGATTTCTTCATAGTATGACAGTGACAAAATAGCACTGCTAAGGTGGCTAAAGCTCCTCCAAGGAAGAGCACTGTGTAATGGACTTATTGCTGCAATGGGGTAGAAATGGGATATTTATATATATTAAAAAAAAGAAACATGAAGGCTCTAAAATAATTGTAACAATTTTGCAGATGTTCCTTGAAGAAAGTTAACTAAACTAACCTAAAAAAGTGTATCATGTGATGGGGAAGAAAAAGAAGAGAAAATAAACTATTTAATTTTTTTTTTTTTTTTTTAAGTGGAAAGATAAGACATTGCATGTTAACACTGGTTAGAAAAACATGTAACCCCTTTGACAGTGTGTGGTTGCTCCTAGTCAAAGTTTGGTAAGAGAGTGACTTTTCTTTTTCTTTAGAACTACATGTTTTTTCTGGAGTTACTAACTAATTATGAACACCTTTGCAATTCTGATGTTTTAAAATAATATCCTAGAGAGCTTGAAGAGAGACTGAATTCTAAAGAACTGTTATTTTAGTATCCCTCTACAGCACTAAAACCAGCAGGCTAGGACATAGTGCCCAGGCCAGCTCTCATTTAATAGTCCTGTTTGAGAAATTATACTTAATATTAATAAATGAAACCATAATCTAAAACACAACAGACTTCTGGTTTCATTTTAGGCAATAAAAGTCCTTTATGAGCTAGTGGTAGTGCATTTTATAGACACTGGGACAGCAGCAGGAGGACAGATGCTTCATCTGGTGGAAAGCTTTGAAAGATGCTATTATCAGCACTCTGGCTAGCTGAGCTTTGATATTTTGCTATAAATTCAATCAGTGAATGTGAGTTATGCTCTAGGATAAGGGATTCATATTTGTGTAACTTGGCACCTGAAGAAGAGACCTGATTTTTTCAAGAATATTAAAACATGTTTTTGAGAGAAACGGTTAGAAGATCTGAGCATCAGAGCATGTCTTTACGCAGTTGTTTTAAAATATCTAATATCTTTGTTTCTTATGGATTGTTAGCCAGAACCCCTAAGCGTTATAAGAGTTATATGTTGAGTATTTCTATATATTTTAAACTCTATGGATAATTTCAGAACAAATGAGTGAACATCTTCTAGATACTGTTTGCACAAGTCTCTTAAAAGCTATGTCTTATTAAATACCAGGGAATTCAATCACAGATGTTAAGTCATCAGAAATCAGGCCCTAGCTACTCTCCATTATATACTTGTTTTTTACTTTACGAGTCTCCTCTCAGTACTTAGGGTTCTATGTCTTGTCTTATTTATATAATTGGCTTCATGAAACTTTTAAAACTTCCCTATAAATGTCAGGACTTTTTGCATTCCTGGGAAATGCATAAACATTTAATGTGAGAAATTGGGCAAGATGCCTAGCTGGTCACACACACGTGAGACCAGCTGCAGGACCTCAATGTTTGAGTCTGGGCCTTGCTCTGAGACTTTCACTTAGCAAGTGCTTCAGTAAATTTCTGTTTGATTTACTGAGTTGCAGCCATAGATATCTCCTGATGGGTCCAAAGAAGCTTTGACTGTTTACGGCAGGAAATGAAGCTTCTTTGGTTAAATCCATCTCTGTCCATAGGTCCCAGGTCTGTCTCTCAGAGCTTTCATCCCTATACATTTTTACATCTATTAGCTCAGGGGCAGGCAAAATGAGAAAAAGCAACCCAACCTGTTGGGGAAAAAAAAAAAAAAAAAAAAAGTAGTATGTTTTTTTTCCTACTTCTGACTGTTAGCTGACAAGGAAAAAAGTGCCTACAAGTAATTCTCGCCTCCAATTGAAAGTTATGTTAAAAGTTCATTTTAAACAAGTGGCATTAAAGGCACTTCCCCCTCTTTCTGTGCATCACATATACATGTTTATTTTGAAATTCAGAAGTGTGGAAGTCAACAAGAGCCACAAAACCCACAGTCTGCCCTCCTGCTATGTGAATATACATAGACCTTTGCCCAGTTACCACTGCTCCAGGCCCAGCAATCTGGCTGAGTTAGTGAATATCTTCGGGGAACACCAACCTTGATTTAAGAAGTGAAATTCTGTCCTCACAGCAGCATATGGAAAGTCTTTCCACATCTTGCCTTTGTAATTACTGTCTAAACATTTGTCTATGAGAAGCTTTCAGCAAATATGAAGAAATACAAAGTAAAATAGTAATATTTGTTTTACACAACTCCATGTCAGGGATCTGCAGGGATGTTATTTGATGAAGTAGTTGCTTGCTAGAGGTCTGAATAACTCATCAGAGACTGATTTGAAATGACACGTAAACTAGGGAATTGGCAGCACTAGTACCAAAGCACAAAATAGCAAGCTGCAGCATCAGATTATTTGCAAACTGTGAAAAATCAAGTTTTCCAATAGACCTTGTGGTGGAAACAATTATTTTCTAAAGTTTGAAAACATGTATTAATAGATAAAAATGAGTTGTGGTGGATTCACCAGTAGTATTATACATACTGCCAAATTCTGCAACCATCCTACATGGACTGACACCTGTCCACTGCAGGGTGATTTAAGTTGGTGATCTTTAAGGTCCCTTCCAATCTACACCATTCTATGATTCTATACCAGTGTTCCTAGTTTACAGTGGTAATTTCAAAATGAATTGCATTGGCTCACATTCCACTGACCACTTCTAAGGAAATCAGAACAGGTAGCAAAGAAAGATCATTGTGAGCAGTGGAGAAAGTACTCCCTTCAAAATCCTAACAAATGAATAGAAACAGGTTTACAAATTGGAAAAGGCTAGAAACTACTAATTTAGGAGTATGTTGTCTTCTTCCATGCATGATCAAATTAATAGGACAGCTGTCTCCTGAAAGAGTAGACAAGTTGAGGCAAATTAAAGATAAATATTTGTAGATTTAAAGAATAAATTTTAAAATATATACATAAAAGGATTATGAAAAAATAGCATCTCCCCTAAGAAACTTAAAAATGTATATATAATATATATATATATTCTTTTCCTGTGAATAATGTTACTACTTGAATCTGCATTAACAAGCTGGTGAGCTATTTGAAATTGCTTACTGTAAAGTCACAGAAGTACAGCATGCCTTCACACCTGCTGGCACAAAGATGCTAGACCTCAGCCAACCAAAATCCCACACGTAGGGTTGTGTTGGATTTAACTATTCAGTCTCACTTTCAGTTACCTGATTGTCAAGCAGACAAACAAATAACACTTGCTTTGAGTCAACTGATAAATAAGCTAATGGCCTTCATTTCAATTTTCTGAAAACAATTGTTTGTGTTTTGATGGCAAACACTCTTTATCAAACCTGACCAGAACTTGTGCATAGCTTTTTTTTTTTTGGGTGAGTTAGCTATTCATCAGAAACTTCACACTAGCTTTAGTCTAGACAAAAAGCTTTTTTGTCTTCAAAATCTCTGCACTTTCTGAGAATTTCAGTATGGAATCTGTTTTCAGAGTAAAAAACAAAATTAAGTTGAAAAACATTACAAAACAACGTATATTAATATTTTCTTTCTTCAAAATCAGTGCCCAACGCCTTCTACCACATACGTAACACTGTTTTGTGATGCAATCTGTAGATTCGCCATGCTTGTGGAAACAGGTGTGAGTATAACCCGGATTGCCAACCTCATTCTGTTACTGGAAATACGTTCTCAAAAGAATTGTACAAGGATGGTGAAATTCAGATGAGATATAAGCAGTGATTATAACTTCTATGACTCTATTTATCAGAACAGATTTTATCCACTATTAGAAACGAATAATCTGCTGGTCGACTCTTACATTTTAGACTATGCATTTTCTTCTGACTCAACTTAATCTCTCTCAATCTGAAACATACAATTTGTTGACTTTCCACAATGTATGGATCAACATTTTTTCCTTCTGATGACGGCTTACACATTACATCAGTACAGATGTGTGGATTACACATTAGATACTTTGATCCTAGATTCACCCATGAGAAAAAAATCAAATTAAACTTATAAAAATATATCTGGTCTATAAAACTAGCATTGCCTTGTTCTCAAAATCCCCATCTTGGATTCACATATTCCTCATTACTCAGAGAATAAGCCAATAAGCAGAGCAGATACATTGCTTCGTATTTGAAGTGAACTATATACTAGTCTAAAATCTTATTGTGAATTAAAGTTGAAGTTATGGTTGTCCTAATTTAGTGCTGGCAAACGACCATTTCTCCTCACTGCTCCTGGAAGCCAGTCCTTCCACACTTCTGCAGTACAGAGTAGATATCATCTACTTCATCTGTTTGTTCATGCCTGTGCTTATTAAGCCTTAAGGAAAGGCTGCTGTGAAGATGGCTCGTGCTGGAGCTTGTTGGAAGACTTGCTCAGCAGCAGAGACCACAAGGCCATGATCTAACATGATGGTCTGGAGTTTTGCTTTGAAATGGACCCAAGCACCACATAAAACCCAGTGTCTAGCCAGATGTGCATTTAGCCCATCTAGCAGCACCCTCCTGACAGGTCTTTAAAGCAAAGAGCACAAGTACTCCATGGTATACGAACCATGACTGTAACGCACTGCTTGTACTGTAGGATGAAGTGCAAGGAAGTGGTAGCAGCAATTTGCAAATACATTAGATCAAAGATAGGATTCATCGCATTGTCAATCCCTGCTTTCAGGGAATTAGGCATACTTGTCTTTCAGAGTACTTTAACCTACTACCTGTGCAATCATCTAAATGTTAACTGTCACAGGAACAAAGCATGATAAAGCTATGCTTCCACATTCCCCCTCAGATCTTTCTCGCTTTTTAAATCCACTAACTGGAATCCCACTGGAGTCTGATATTGAACACCATCTCAATATTGCTAGGGAACCAGCACACAGCTAGTCTGCACAGGATTTAAATGAAAAGTAGAGTTCTTTATGTGGGAACAGAAATCCTCCTATGAGTTATGTTGTCTGCAAATATAGGTTTTACTATTAACCACTGCACAGAGTGTTTACAGGAGGCAATTCACAAAGGATGGGTATTATCATTATATGAAGAAACATCTGTACACATCTTCCTGTAGCAAAAGCAGCGTTCTTTTATTAAATGTTGATCTTGGAAAAAAACTGAAAGTTCATCAGAAGGCAAGCTTAAAAATAGCATAAGAAGGCATTTTACAAGTTTCCACATGCAGCTTTGCCTTTGCACTTCCACCTGCATCCTCTGTGTTTCACTCCTTGCTGTCTCTTAACACAGGTTGCTAGCCACATCCAATTATTTCATAGTATTGTGATAGTCTATAGCCACATCAGGGTTTGGATGTACTCAACTCCCTTATGCTTATGGCAGACACTCAAGGGATGAGAAGCTTTGTGAAATCCTGGAGGATAGCAGAACAACATAGTAGTTCAGTATAAGCTGAATTTTGCTTCTGGAACTGCGTATAAAGGATGAACATTAACAAAACTTGGAATAGAGCGGCTTCATTGACATAGTGTCATTTTCTTTTTCCTAAAATAGATGATTTTTTTTTTTTTAATATCAATTAGTAGATTTATATTGGGAACTAAATATTATTTAAGTATGTGAAGAACAAAATGTGAAAACACCATCAGCAAAACACTGTCATCAATATATTTATGCTAGATGAGATGACCTCTTAGGCCTCTCTCACCTGTGTATTCTACTGTCCAGAAGTTTAACACTGTTCAATAAAGAAAGCAATTGTTTCAAATGGTGTATTCAGTGACGTGAAAAGCATTTCAAATCCCACAAAAAAAAAATCTGATCTATAAATCTAATATCACATTAAAATAAAATACACTAACAGTTGCAATTGTCCAAGGCCTCAAATGTGCCCATTACTGACTTCTCTGTGATGAGGCCTATATTTCCCGTTTGTAAGTTAATACAAACTAAGGCAAGAATTACACCTGAAAATATTTTCAAAATGAGTAGTCTCTATTACTGTTTCATTTCTTTGGCTCAGGTCAGAAAGATCAATTTCTTAAGCAAATTCAATCAACTGTAATGTTGAAATTTAAAAGAAAAAAATACAAATTGAAGAGGAAAATGTGATGACTTAGTCTCTCTGCTCCAGCATTGATTTATGTGTTTAGCTACTGGTTAAAAGCAATGGCATATTTGAAAAGTGATTTATATTGTCAGAAAACACCCCTTGCAATCTTAATTCTACGGTGGGGAAAAAAGCAGACCTTTTGGCTCTCAGCTACAGCAATTCTTTCACTTTTTTGAAAAACATGAGAAGGATATGAAACTTCTGATGTACCATAAATCTTAGCATATTGACTGGCTGGGAAATGCCAAGAGGTGCTTTCTCAGTGCTTCTGACTAAACAGCTATGGCATTTGGACCATCTCAACACAAAGACTGGCTCACGCTACTGCCTTGATCCCTGTTTCTCATTGTGAATAGGACACTGAGCCCACGGAAGCTGCATGACATTGATTTCAGGAAATAAGTGATCCTTTCTTTCTATTTTAAATGTGTGACATGCAACAGAGGCACTGAAATTTATAACAGTCTTACTTTCACACACACATTCACACCTCTGCATGTACTCCAAGCAACCAGTAAATCTGTGCCTGTTGACATTTTCTTGCATTTTATATCATAAAGACTAACTTCACATGAAAAACTTTCAGGCAGAATTCGTGCTGAAAACATCAGTTTGAACTGACTGTGCTTCTTGCTGCAAGGGTGTACATTCTGGACAGTTATGTCATTGCATTGGACAGTCAATACATTAAGCAGCGAAGCAGACACTGGTTCTGAGACAGATTGGCTGGGCATCCTTATGGTAAGCCTCTTCCACTTCACCAGGCCCCTTTTCCCCATCTACCTCTGAGCTATGCATTGCCATGTAGCTAGCCCTCTCCCTTCTGCCCAACCTATGACTGCTTCCTATTTGCATTAGGATAGCATATGATATACTTGCTCCTTTGCCTTCTCTAAGACACTTCTGAAAATATGAAGTATGAGGCATTTCCTGTAATTAGCTATTTTCCAAGTCATTTTCTGGATGAGCATTCAAGTCTAATGAGGTCAAGCTGCTTGTCATCAGGTCATCACAACATTTGGTACCTTGAAAATAATTCCAGTTTAAACCTACGGTATTTTCTGTAGATTCCAAAGTTCTCTTGAATATATTCCTTGCACTCTGTTTCTCTGTGTTTTTCATTCTCACACACAGATACAAACTTTCAGATTAAAGATTAAAGATTTTCAGAAGTATTTATGTAATTAGTTTTCAGCCACCCCATGAGCGAACATAAAGGCAACCACAAAAAAAGACAATGAAAATCCAGTACTCCCTTGTAATCCTTTGCCATCAATGTGTTGATTAAAGAAAATGTTGAACTGTAGGGTATTAGCCTGTAGAGTATCTATTGGTACAACGAACAAAATCGTTAAAAAAGAAAACTAATAACACTTTGCTTGCATCTTTAGGGAATAAGTAATACAAAAGGGAATTTATCTTTGTTGTGGTTCAGATTTCCTCATCCTGTTCCAATCTGCTCTTAATTTAGAAAGATGCTGGTTTCTGCTTTCACATTTTTGTTAAATGCTGTTTAGACTTCCTGGATCTAAAGAAAGCCATGGGATTGGCCATGAAAACAAATGTCTCTTGGAACAAAGCACCCGAGTTACCATAATACAGAAGACAAAATTCAGACCTTATGTGTGGCAGAAAAGCAAACCAAGGACAGGCTGGACTTCCTTTTATTAGTCAGAAAGTGGATTTGCAGTGTCTGAGCAAGATGCTATGTCCAGAAAGAAGAAAGATGTGGCATTTTCACCCGTGTCTCTTCTGTTCTTTGTATCTTCCAGGTCCCTTTGTGTTTAACACAAAGAAATACACTACAGACTGAGAGAAGCACACCTCATCTGCAGAGCAGATGTTCTGGTTCTTGTTTCCATTGATGTTCCAGCCTGAGGTCTCTGAAGACTGAACTCAGGACACAGGCTCAAGAAAACTACCTAGAGAACTGCATGCTGACAGAGCTAGAGTTGCTCCTCAGGTACTCGTCAAAGTGAGGTTTGGCATGCATCAACATTTAGGTTAAATGACCAGTAAAAGATCAGGATATACTAGCACACAAATTTAGGTGTAAATTTATTTTCATTCAGTCTCACAGCAGGCTTACTTTGCAAGATAGAGTAGTGCCCTATATATTTCCGCAGGTCACTACTTGGCACTGCTTCACTGTTTCGGCTGTATTATGTAGATTCAACTAGTATAAATAGGTTACCCATATTGCAGTTTTCTTATGTTCTGTGTGCATACAGTGCTAAATCCATCAGTTCATGAGGCACTAACCCAGTTAAATAAAAATGTAGCACTTCTTTGACTCATATGGGCATAGAAAGATACCTAGAAACCGTAAAATGAGATCAGATGAAGCATAACAAATAATTGTTCAGAAAACTGACTTCTTCAGGAAGCTCCTTACTCTACTATAGCCCTCCAATTATTACCTATTTTTGTTGGTTCAAGTTAACAACAGTGAAGTTGTTGAAAGAGCCTAAGGGCTATTGAAAAGACCCTGAGGGTGCTGGGGCGATAAGAACAACAAGCAGGAGCTTAGGTGATGTTTTCCTCAATCCCTTCAGTAGCAGGGAAAAATATAGAAAGGAAAAGGAGCACCCACCTGATCAAAACATAGCTAAAAGGTACATTTACTTATTGATTTATTTTTAATTAGTGGGCAATTGATACAGCATCAGGCCTGCTGACAATAGATGGGATTCACCTGTTCAGAAGGGAAGATTCTTGCCCAGGAGTTGGTGGGACTCACTGAGAGGGCTTTAAACAAGGTTTGAAGGTGGAAGGAGATAAAACAAAGCTTACTAGAGATGAGCCTAGGAGCAGCACTCCTGGGTTAGGGATGAGACTGATAACCCAGATGCATCATATCTACACTAATGCACACAGCATGGGCAACAAACAGGAGGAGCTGGATGATGTGGTGTAGAAAGCAAGCTATGATGCATTTGCTATCACTAAAACATAGAGGGATCACTCTTATCATTGGGGTGCTGTAATGGAGAGCTTTAAGCTCTTTAGGAGAGATAGGCAAGGAGGGAGGGGGTGGTGGGTAAACTGTATATGTTAGGGGGTGTTTTGATTCTATAGAGCTCAATTCTGATAATTATAAGGTTAAGTCCTTACGGGTAAGGACTGGAGGAAAGCCAGAGACACTGACATCCTGATGGGGATCTGTTGCATACTGACCAACCAGGATGAATAGGCAGATAGAGCACTCTACAAGCAACTGGCCCTATTTAATATCTCTGTTGGTGGTCTGAACAATGAGATTGAGTGCACCTGCATTAAGTTTGTAGATGACATCAAGTTGGAAGGAAGTATTGATCTGCCTGGGCATAGGAAGGCTTCACAGAGGATCTATATAGGCTGAATCAATGGGCTGAGGCCAATTGTGTAATCTTCAACAAGACCAAGTTCCAGGTCCTGAACTTCAGACAGATCAACTACATGTAATGCTAAAGACTTGGGACAGAGTAACTGGAAAGGCATGAGGTGGTAAAGGATCTGGGAGTGTTGGTCAATGCTCAACTGAACATGAACCATCAGTATATCTAGATGACCAAGAGGGCCAGTAGCATTCTGGCTTATATCAGAAATAGTGTGGCTTGCAGGACCAGGGAGGTGATCATAGAATAAATTGTTCATGTGCACAGAGCTGATTCTTATGTTGTCTTTCCTCCCAATAAGTTTTGTATTTCAGCAGTAAAATTAGTCAGAGGACAAAATACATGACAAAATAGGAAAGGGGAATGTAGAAAAGGCAGGTTATTGCAAATATTTCTGTTGCTAATCCAGATGAAAAGCAGATAGGCTTCTTTCTCCCCATGCCACCCATTACATTTGACATTCTAGAGACATGTGCTGTTCCGAATGCTTTCCGCATACACTTTTGTTTAAAGAAAAAAAATAACAAGCAACATTTATGCTTTTTAAACAAAGGGCATATTTTCACTTATGGAACTTAAACCAAAATAATTAAAAGGGACAGAGAGAACAGTTTGTATCAGTAATTCACTATAATCATTCTAATGTTTCAAACATTAATAAATTTAGTTGGTTGCTATTTAATGTCAAAGTAATTACTCCAAAATGATATCAATTTGCCGTCTTAAAGAAAAAAAGTAATAAACCTTTCACTTCCTGCGTTAAAATCTCTTTCACACCAGTTTCTAATGTAAAATGTAGTTATATAATATCCTAGTGTAAATATTTGAAAGGAACAGTTAAAATATCTTTGCCAAGGAAGATTTCTTAACCCCTATTAATCCATCTTTTATTACCACTGTAAAAGGAAAACATTAACTAAATCTATCAAACTATGCACTCACTTAAATGTCTTTAATGTGGTCTCTATTTAAATTCTTCCTTCCACTTTCTAAGAATGCTTTCTTCATTGGCTTAATGCATTTATTGAGGGTAAAAACCTGTTTCCAATGAGAAAAGTGCAAAGTGTAACATAAGAGAGTACTTAGTTTGTCTTCTCCTTTATGTTAGTATGAATTGATATTTGTTGTGTTCTTCTTTATTACCTCAAATGATATTATCAAGAAACACTGTCATTCTAAGCAATCATACAGGGACCAGATCTGAGAAATGAGGGTTTAAAAGCTAGTCACATTGTTAGACTGGGAGAAGAATGAGAACAATGTGCTTTGGTAAAATTGGAACTATGAAGTTGACCTAATTCTAGGGCTAGGACCAGGATGAGAAAGTTATCACAATTGTTGACAAAACATGGAATGTTTCTCAACGTGTGGCCTGTTGACTAATGGACATCACAACAGACTGGACAAGTCATTGAATATACAGATATTTTACAACATTATTGGCCTTCTACATACCAGAATATAAAAGCACTAAATAAACGTTTAAGAACAACAGGAACTAGAACAAATAATGATCAGTGAGAACCAGAATATACATTGTGCTGTATGACAGATCAATATAATGGGAAAAGTATTACAACAGAGGTATGATGGCAGAAGGACTAGCATGATAGAAAAGTAGCATGAAGGAAGGGAAGAAGATTGCCCACCTGTATCAGAAGATTCTAAGTTCACAGGGGAAAGCTTCTTCAAGGGGGTCAGCCAGCCCTTAAATGAGGTCTAAGAGAGGTGCAGCCAGGCTCCACCCCATCCAGTCACACAGGTGAATTGCTTTCACCTGTGCTCCCAAGGTTGACCGAGTGCTCAATCAGTGATTCAGGCTATGACTCAGCAGTTATCATACAGCTTTCAGTAAGAGCAGAATTAAAATTGCATCTCAGTTGTTGCAACTCAAGTAGGGTAAATACTAGAACTAATTCATTATTGTGGAACTAAATAAATACTGGTGCTCTGCTGTAACCCTGAGAGCAAATCCACAAGGATTCTTTTTTGTTATCAAGGCCATGCTTGGTTACTACTAACAGAGCCAAAATTTCTTCAAGTTTCACTATTCTGTTTATTTAAAGTAAACATAGGAAACAAAAGTGAATTTACCAGGTGTTCAAGTGCATTCCAGTAAGGGATCTGAACACAGATCTAAATAGATCCATGAGAATTGGGTATTCCTTGTAGAAAAATGCTGTAATGAAAATTGAAGTGGCCCATACCTTGAATTTCTGTCATTGTTGAGTCACTAAATTACTTGATTTTGTGGAAGATTTTGGATACCCGAGAGAATGCCTATAGAATTTATTTGCGATTTCAAAATCTATTAAGGCTACTGTTTAAATAACCAGATGGTTAGTACAAATTTGCTTCCCTACGCAAGTTCCCAGTTTAAATAGGCAGTTGCATCAAATCAGTGGGCATGGAATTCATCTTCCATTCATGGACATAGCAAATATTTGATTGCATGCATTTATATAGAAGGCCACATTGATACATAAAGCTTACATAAATCTTCTATTAACTATCCTGGGTCCCATGAGTTGCTGAATATTCCTCATGTTTTGCGTCTTTCTCCTTATCATTTCCAGTCAGGTGGAAGGTTGCTCAGCACCTTACAATCACACTGAGGGGAAAAGGTGTGATATGTTTTCTTCGTGAAAAGAACCAGCTAAAGCTATATAGAAATGACAGTAACAAAGGATCAGGCTTCAAAAATCACTGTTATGAGAAAGTAGTGGTAAAAATAAGGTATGAATTTCAGAAGTAAATGGGGTATGAATCTAAGCATGAAGGGTCAAGTGAAGAGAGAAAGACAGATACAATGTGAGATCATGAGGTTTCTCATAAACTTACTGCAATGGTGAAGTAATTGTACTTGTATGTACCTACTTTCAAAGCTGGCTGTGTCGCGAAAGAAAAAGTGCTAGAATAGTTTGATAGCATATTGATCTTTAATCTATATAGAAGATTAAATTCAAAGTTTAACATTATAAAAGAACAAATACTTTTAAAAACAAAAATACAAGATAACACAGACTCGCATCTTGATTCCTCCTGTTGTCAAAGCTTAAGAGTATACATTTTCTGGGATATGGTTCCAATGTATACAGTGTTTCCTATCACTTCAGCATATATCCATATGTTGAATTAAAATGAAACATTTTTCTTTGCAACAAAGCTTTTTCTGGTTCAAGCTCAAGACAGGGTGCTATTAGGATTTGCTAGTCTCATGTCAAATCTCACACATTATTTAAACAAGCCAGAACGAAATCAGTGCTTGTTGCAACATTCCTGACTTTTCATGACAGCTCCTAGATGCCAGCAGTCCATCTACCACCATATCAATCAATCCAACTGCTTATAACTTGCAACAGTTCAAGAGCTGAATCTTTATTTACATGAGTCTCCTGCTCTAAATTCACATCACAAGTTCTTATTCCACTCAAACACACATACAATAAGTGTTGTTTGGGGTTAAATGACAGAGGAGGTAAGAAAACTTACAAGAACTTCTTTCAGACAGCAAGGTGAAACTTCAGGCAGGAGTGGTGAATAGCCTCTCCTTATGGGAACTCTTCATAATTTGTTCACCTTTAGCTCTGGTAGACCCCCAAGGCAAATGGGGACAGGCAGGTGTAGGAGAAGAAAAGGCTGACAAATCTATTTAGCCTTCCCTGTCTCTTCATAGTTAGATTTACAATTCTGATTCACACAGACTCCTCTCCTATTTTTGCTGACTGCAGGATCATGCTTTTAGGCTCAGGTTAAACCATGCTGGAGTCACATTACTATC
Organism: Meleagris gallopavo; assembly: GCF_905368555.1. Classification (NCBI taxonomy): domain Eukaryota; kingdom Metazoa; phylum Chordata; class Aves; order Galliformes; family Phasianidae; genus Meleagris; species Meleagris gallopavo. The sequence goes on from NC_139405.1 coordinate 40,908,719, forward strand.
CACCTTACTCCTATGAGGAAAACTACCACGCCTCAAAAACAGATAGAAGAATACACTTTTCTAACAGAATCCTAACTGTAGAATAACTTTTGAATCCTTTAGTGGTTGTGTTCTCATTGCATGATCTTTGGGAAGCATAATAATAAAAACACAATGAAGAAAATATTGCCACTTGTGAAAAAATTTTTCAGTTAAAAACTGCAAGAACAAGTCAACAGGAATTTACACACTTCCCTCAACCTTAGAAACCTTAACATCCAACATTTCTTGGACATAATTGAGAATACAGTAGACTTTTCAGCATAACTCTACTTAAATGACAGTATTGGTAAGAAAAAGAAGGCATACTATTGAAACCAAAATACATAGAAACAGGTTTCTTTGCTAATATTTGCCAAAGAGCTATTAAAAAAAAAAAGTTTAAATGCAAACTTTTACATCTCCAACACGTTTTACATATTTCAGACAACAAAAGAATGCACATACATTGTATGTGATAATTTTTCAAAACCAGCTATTAAATTTTCACAGATTATAAAAAGTCTGTTTAAATATTTCATTTCTACAAAGTGAATTTACATTTTTAAGTACAAAGTGCAAATACTACAGTTGTTTTTATTGCCTTTTGGTGAGGAAATCTCCCACATGTCAAAGAGTTCTGCCTTGGGTCAGTAAGCTGCTCACCCTTGCTTCTTGGAAACTTGCTGAAAGACAGTTGGAAATATTTGCTTTATTAATGATGTTTTCAAATAATCAAGCATAAACATTTATCTCTTTATATTTCAGCAGTGTCAACATACACTTCAGGACAAGAGTTCTGAACAATTAAATATATAGGGAATAAAATAATCCCTGGCCTGTAGTACCTCAGGAATCTAAAGACAAGGCTATGAGCATTATCTTACCTTTATCCATCTTATCTGTTTCTTACCTGTGGCCTCTCTAAACGTATGCCTATCAAGCACGCAGTTTTTGCAACTGCCTTGGCAGGTCACTGGTGCAGTATACCTTTCTATGGCATGTGATGCATACAGAATGGGCTGCTGGCCAAAGTCTTATGAACATTCTACAGTTTCCTTGCAAACTTTATGTTAGGCTGCAAAAAGACCCTTTGGGTCTCATTGACAGCATGTAAGCATACATGTGTGTTGGGCAGGATGGAGCTGAGAAATGTAAATATACTTGTCCACTGCCCTAGTTGGGTCAGATTCATCATTTCCTTGATCTCATTTCGAAGAACAACTGCCAATACTCAGTATGTTAATGCATGTATCCATACCTTCTTTCTTTCAGTAAGAGTCTGTATGTGTAAAACTGCAAACATGCACGTATTTAAAAAACATATTCAGCAATATATACATGCAAAAGCACACATAACTATAGATATAATTTAACTACTACAATGCTCTCATAGAAAATGAGCTTTTGAGTGCCCATCTCCTGAGTAGTAGCAATCTGATCACTCCTTCTTAGTTGGGTGGTTTCCTATAAGGAGCTATTTGGCCCAGCTCCTTTTTAATAACTTCCTTTCAAGGGAAAACTTTTGTGATGAAAGCCTCCTTCTACATTTGCAGCCTTGTATTGTTCAAGTCTGAAACTGCCAACAGATGGTTTGCTGAGCCAGCCTTAATTCAAGGCTATCATTTCTCAGCAACAGCTTTTAAAATAATTGGTGCTGATTCAGCAAAATTATTGGACAAAATTAAAAAAAATAGAAACTCTAGTACACTTTTATTACAGATTCTGCAAGTTAAGATCAGATTACGAGAAAAGAGAGAGGGCTAGTCATGCTTCAAGTGTAATGCACGTGTGCCAGTAATTGCCATTGTATAATTAAAATAACCCCTTTGAATGCTTTTGAGTTCCGACAGGATAATTATTTTCAGGCTTCTTTGTTTAAAGCATAAGTGATTTGTAGGAGGGGACTTGAAAAGTTAAGACCACAAACATTTGTTTAAACAAACAGAAACTTATCACATCCCTCTAGCTGTTAGAACATTTTATATTCCATCAAAGGTATGTAGGAGATCTCTGGTAAAACCAACAACCAATGTTCAGCTTGCCTTAGGATGTGTGAATCTAAAATCAAACAAATCAGAGATAAAGCAAGTAACAAACTGGCCAGCAACATGAGAGGAACATTTCATTTGGCTTGTTGGGGGTTCACTCTGGGTTGAGTTTTTAACAGATTAATACAGCTTTCTGTTAGATGGGAAGACATTGAGCACACAACGACAGTAGTAAGGTTATTTTTAGCCAAATTCCTCTTTTTGTAGATGCAGGGTTACCAGAGTTGATGATATAATATGTAAATAACTTTTAAAACAAATCACCAATTACTGATGTTTTTGTGGGCAGTAACCATTTGATTCCTCTAACTAATACAAAAGTGAGGCAAGATCAGTAAGAAGTTGATTCTCTTACTAGATCATTAAATAGCTGTCAGATTCACTTCCTTCACAGTCCTTCAGACACCTGCCAAAGTGTCAGGAAGTTGTGCCCAAGCAATGCGTAAAAGTGAATACTTAGGATTAATGATTATAAAAACAGAAACACAGACATGATAAGACTTTTTATTAACTTTTCTCCTGAACTTTCATTTGAATCCCTTCTCTTCAATGTCTATTTTACCTCTATTCAAAAATTCAAAAATTCTACTTTTGTGCCTACTGAATGCCTTGTGTAACCAAAGGTCTATGAGTGAGATACACCAGAGTTATTCAGAAAGGTGAGATAAAGTCTTTGCAGAAAACTGACACAAAAACAAATCATGGATTATGTTGTCAGGGCACTTGACATTTTAATTGTTAAAATCATTCCACAGACTAAACCAATTTTAGTTTAAACATACATCATCAGACTGCTACAAATCCTACATTCTCCAGCTCATTTTGCTCAGCTAGCAAAGGCACTTCAATGTGACAACTCTTTTCTCTCTACTAAGATTTTAAAAGGTATCTAAAACCACCATATAATAATTCAGTGGTGTACACAAAATATATGGATTTTCATATGGTATAAGAAATTCATTTCAATCAATGTAACTTTGTGTCTATAGCATAACTCACAGGAAAGTGAGCAGTTTTAATTCACTTAAAAACAAAAGGGAAATGAATATAAACCAATGCACATTTAAAAATGTATGGCAGTGACTTCATTCAGGAATGCAGAAGACTTATACGAGGGCCCACTTACAGCCATCTATTCTAACCAAGATGTCACTCTATACTTCACTATGAGCATCCACGGGCATGCCTAATCCACTATGTGTTTTTTACACATTTACTCCACCTGTAGTTGACCAATTCAACTTTCCACAGACAGAAATGAAGTCAAGATTTGTTAATCAGTATGCTGCTCTGTTTTCTTTGTTGGTCTATAAAATGGCAGACTAATGCATTTTGAAGCTGCAAATGATAATCTGTAAAATCCCAAGAAATTCATGTGGGTAAGACAAAAACAAAGATTGTGTTCTCCTGAGTACTCACCTGCCTGCTAGATGAAGTGCTCTCAGTATTGGTTTTAGGGGCTGCTAAAGGGGGAAAAAAACATTATTAACATGGTTTGCAAGTTATATATAGTATCCCAAGAAGTGAAATTCTCATTCTGAATTAGCAATTTTATTCCAGGGTAACTGCACAGCTTTCAAAAAATGAGATAAAATATTTCATATCTTTCATTGAAACATCCTTTTCTTTTTCTTTCATGGAATTATATGAAAGCTGAATGACAACATTTCTTTCCAGTTATTATGTGGCACTTGCTTAAGACAGATTGCATTTAGTCAGTGTTGAGCATTTCAAAGTTATTAAATCTTTAGCAGTAAATCTAGCCTATTATGTCTGGTGGGAAAGAAGCATGGAAAAGAGGATACATTACATCATCTTAGGTTTCCTGCTGTAATGCAGAAGCATATCTCCAAAAAGCAAGCTTTTATTGGGTTGAGTCAAAGGAAGTTCTTGATTCTCTTGGAGCAAAGTAATAATTTGCATACATAGAAGCAGCTTCCTTGTCATCTTCCTTAAGCAAAAGCTCTATTAGTTACTGGCAAGTGTATTCCTTTATACTGTATACTTCTGGTATACACAAATATCAGACTTTGCCTTTGTCTTTGAAGAATCTAGACAAAAAGATAGAAAAGGTTCTTACTATGACGTTTCTTTGTTTCTGCTTTACCTTCTTCTTTTGTTACTCCAAGGCATCCCATTAATTCTTGAACTGACAAGGATTTATCATTGTTCACATCACAGTATTCCACAAATTTCTTCACACATTTTTTGGGCTTTGACTTCTTTCTTAAGAACCTTTTAAATGGCTTGATTTCTTTCTTTCCAATGTCACCACTGGAATTTTTATCTAATTGTTTGAAGTACCAGTGGACTACTCTCTCTTCCAGAGTGTGATTTGGATCAGGTTCTGAAACCCTGCAATGGAAAAAAAGAAGAAAAACCCACAACTCTTTATTCTGATACACATACTTCAGTTTATACCTTTACTTCTGAATACATAAAACACTGTTAGATGTTTTGCTTCATGAACCTCTCTGTTTTTTGCTACTAGCTTTTTTGTAGTGAATCTTTACTTTTTGCTTTGGTGATACTGACTTATGACATACTTCAGTTACGTACATTATGTGTTTTCATGATTCTGTCTTTCTCTCATTTACTTCTCTCTTCATTTTTTTCTGTTTCAGGAAATGAAAGGAGAAGGCAACGTGTTCTCAGTACTGTGCTCACCCCAATACAATTAATTAAGAAGATAACCCTTTGTGTAAAATTTAGGATATAGTTGGCCAAAAAACTGGAGCCCAATTACATCCCATGATGAATGGTCTCAGATATAAAACAAACAAACAAACAAAAGACTTGAATTACAGGGTAAATTATAATAATATTAAATAATATTAATAATTTACCCTGTAATTCAAGACTTTTTTTTTACCCTCTTCAGGTAGTAAGCATCTGACCTGCAGATGTTCAAAATTTGTCAGCAGTTATATAGTTTTAATTCTGTCTGTGTATACTGATAGCATTGATTTGTTTTAGAATCAACTAGGCAAAACATAAATCAAAAATTCATCAAGTCTGATAATAAAACAAAGGAAGACTAAGATGCAGTTACTCCAGCAGGCATAGATAAATTCTAAGCTGTGTGGCTGATGAGAATCCAGCCACTGAGTGCATCTCTACTGAGTGAGCATAGTCCACAGTGGTAACTTTGAAGTAAACTATCCTAGATAGGTTCTTGTAAATTTACTTTTTGTGAAGGCAGAAGAATTACTTCTCAAGGGCCTCATCAATTCATTCTCCACTGCCAGAACTCTTTTAAAGACACATGAAAAGGATCTGAAACCCACCGGCTGGAAGACAATGATGGATCAGAGACTGCATGCACCATATCTGTGGACAGTGCATCCAAAACACTCGTCAAGAATTCATTCTTCTTGGCCCCAGGACAACCTAGAAAAACAGTGGACTTTTTTTCTTGTCTCTTATTTTTATAACATTTAACTTCCAACAATATTTCAAAGTTAGAGATAGATGTGACTCCTGTACACTGACTCCCATTAATGATGGACAAACTTAGAACTTAATTCAAAGACAAGCATCTATGTTCAGACATGTATGCCATAGAACAGGAATAGAAAAACATCCTTTTGAACTCAAGCAAATGGGAATCTGGTTTGTATTCCTTGGAGACTCATACTTCAATCTTCTTTCTTTAAGATGTTGTGCTTTTTTTCCACAGGTGTCACATTCTGAAAAGAGCAGCTTTGAATCCACAAAAGTTTGAACATCACAAAGACTGTTTGGAACATGGACTAGATGCTCAAAGTCCTACACTTCTTTCAGATTTCCACCTCTGCTTCTCTGAACTGCCACTAGTTTTCTAAATGCACATTATCTCAGTATATCAATCTTCTGATATGTAAAACGGCAGTCAGCTGCTTTCCTCTTTCACTTTTCTCTGGGGATTAACTCCCACAATACAGTACTTAGCAAAATAGGATGCTGTTGGGTAGTAGTTTGGTTCATACTGTGAGATCCTATGTTATATCATCCTCATAATTACATTCCTTATACCATGAAACTTTTCTGAAAGAAACTGACAGCACATTTCATACACATAATACATTAGATAAGCATATAATGAAAGATCCACTCTTAGAGCAGTGCAGCTGGAGCAGATAAATTCATCTGATAAGCACAGGGTTGTTGACACATGAAGGTTTGCTTATACAACACACCTGCTTCCTCTCTTCTTTCCTAGAGCCCAGAGCCAAACACCAGGACTTTGCCCAGCCCTGTAACATGAGTTAAATTCTATGATGAACCACAGACGGTGACACAAACATCACAAGCTTGAAGACAGAGGCCACCATTCACAGATAATTTTGTGCTGGAGACCCATTTACCCACAGTTCCCTTCCTAAGTGAAAAGGGAAAATGCTTTGAAAGGTTATGGAAAGGGAAGATTAGTCCATTGGTAGGGATTTGTTGTGTCACTACACTTTTCAGTTGCCTCTAGAGCAGGCAGTTATCTGTGTCTGAAAAGCCTCATCTAGCCCAGCAAATTATTTTTTAATACGTCCCATGTTGATTGAAGGAAATGAACTTATGTTATATTGGCCTCGAGCTCTGCTGCAGTAAGAATAGCTCAGTTATTACATAAAGCAGCAGCACCCACTGCCCAATTCATTCATGAACTTTGTCTCTTATAGGCTTGTCTTCAGCACCAGAGATATTTTATTCCAGTAATTGTGAAAGGCATATAGTGAGTTTGAAGCAAGTTTCACCACACATCTGAAACCAGATGTCACTGAGAATCCATTTGGCCTGTGGATGTGGTTCTCTTGAAGGCATAGGCAGAAATTTCTCTTCCAAGGCTGTCCTTGGAGACTTGTCTTGAGCTTTATGAATTTCTTACCAGTGTTGTTATTGTCATCAAACAGAAGCCTGAATCCTACTCCAAACGTGATTTGTGCATTGATACAGGGCTCTTGGAAAATGCAGACAGCAATACCTCAGAATATAAAAATGCAGCACAATATGGAGACAAGACAATTTGACTTCTTTGTTTCTCTATCCTTTTTTGGATACATGATAATGTTAATATTCAATTTGATTTAGGAGCTCCATCTGAATTTTTCATGTTTATTATTAGTGTATTCCTGAAACATCTGAAAGAAACAAAGAAGTATGCTTTGGGTAGTTCCCACTGCTGTCAAGGGAGCTGCTGAGTGTACATGTGCTACAGATGGAGAGATCAAAACCATTACTTGGAGCTAAGCTAGGTAGGGTAAAGCTAGGTAGGGTAAAGAATCAACTTCTAAATTAACAAGATATCACAGAGAGGGAGGTGAAATCTATAGTTTAAAGGAAGTCTTGGACAATATTCCCTAAGATTAAGAAAGGTTTCTAAATACACATTGCATGAAGTTGCAATCACAGCTGACAGTAGCAGAAGTCTTTTCATAAAAAAAGAAATCTTGCTGTTGAAACAAACACAATCTGTTGCTGTGAAACATTCTAAATTGTAACTCTACTACTTAACGTAAAATGACACCCTACAAAATCCTCATCAGTTAAATACAGAGAAAATATTCAATTTCTTCCAATTATAATTTTTGCTGATGTGTGGGCAATCACATGGCAATTTACCTCACAGTAAATCTCTGTTCTTTGCAGGTGTTATTAACTCAGAGTAATTCTCTGGAGGTTTCATGCTGAGCTTTAATTTTCAACAAACTTGTGGATGAAATAGCAAGACGAGGGGAGCTGTAGCTTGATTGTAATGAATAATTCACTCTTAGTGAACTAAATACAGAAAGGAAAGCGTAGTTTGTTATCGGAGCCTCATGCTTCTCACTATGGTTTATGTGTTTCATTTTTTTCTCACGCAGCTGCTTGTCCTGTCCAGATTTGACAGCTTACATAAATAATAATTTGTTGTCAAAGGGTAAAGTTGAAACCACATGGAGTCACTCTACAGGTTCAGAGATGTAACTTAGAACTGAGTGTATGTTTTAAGGATAGTTTTACCCAGAGCAAACCTCAGACCAACAAATACACACCACAAATGATGGGAATATACCAACACCTCATTTCAGCTACAGCATAAAGGCAATCAAAGAATCTTCACTATATTACTATAAACCTCATATGTTCCTCTATAAATATATCTAACATTAGTACAAAGGATATATTTTTTGGTAGTTAATCTGTGGGACAGGTACCTTTCTTGAAATATGCAACCAACTGCCTTGGAGCTCCCTGTCTGGTTGATAATAGTCTACTGCTGTCAATATCAGAAGAATAGTGTTTGCTGCACATCTGAAGTTATGGCAAGAAAATTATTCTGTTCATTTCTACTAAAATGTTCATACAATAGGCAGAATTATTCATTTCAAATGGGACTTTATACATTAATCTTCCTGTAAGAGAGAAAACTGTTGAGTCAGTCACTCAATTAACTAAAAGAAATATGACAACTTCTAATTACAAAACCTGAAGATGCCTTTTTATTTCCTATTTGTTTATATGACAATCAAGCTTAGAAATGCACTCAAACTCAACAGCCACTGAAATATCTCTGTTTATCATAAATAAGTTTTGATCCGCCCAAAACAGGAATGATCAGGTATTGGGGGTTTTTTAGGTTTTTTCTTTTTTTTTTTTTTTTTCCAGCTTGGACATCCCTGAAGTGCTGGTGTATGGAAGAACTGAATTTAACAAAGTTTGTCAGTGCTATTGGTTATGCTTGGACAGCAGAAAATGCAGGAAAAAAATGTTTTCTGGACTTCTTTACTATACAAGAGTTTATGTAAAACTCATGACTTCATATATAAATCATAACTAGTTGGTGTTTCTCTACATATGCAGTGGGCCCTCCTCATTTTATGGAGGACTTTCAGAGCTTCTCCCTAGCTCCATACCAGAAGGAAAAATAAAAACAAACAAAACAAACAAACAAACAAAAAAACTTGCAACCTTCAAAAGATGACTTTGGGAACTGAAATTTGTAACTCTGTTAGAGACTAAAAATCATGACCTCAACAGGGTCTGTGGTTTTATGACTCATTACAGTTTTTCCCTCACTGTACCTCCACATAACTTGTCACAAAGAGCAATTATCTCTCTCTTTCTCTATCCTAGAGGGGATGAAGATATTTTCATCTCTATCTCTCTTTGTTAACAGCCCTTAGGCATTATCCTTTTTTTTTTCCTCAAATACTCCTAAAAATTAAAAGAATTAATTTAAATTACCTGTTCCAATGAATTCAGCTTCTCCTCTAATTTCTTTCTAAATAAATTGTTCAGAGCACCAAGTTAAGGCCATACTTATAACCTTAAGATTGACCAGAGATCTTACTCAGGCTAGTCTTGAGGAAGAATCCAATAGGCCTTTCCCCGTAGCACTGTGGCCAGGGTTTCTGTGACCTGAACGGACCAACAAAGAAATAATAAAGTAGGATAGAATGGATGCTAGCTGGAGGGGAGATACAGATTCTAAAGATTTGTAACATGGAGCCCTACATCTTTCAGGGAGGAAGCATTATATCTGGAGAAGGGCAGGAAGTATATTTCAGTTCTCTACTTTTATTTGTTAACTTTATTTTTAATACTAGTCTAAGTATTCAGGGAGAAGGAAACAAAAGAGCAGGCAAAGGACTCTTTCAGGGCCCTACCCTTCAATCCCAGATGTTCATATCATACAAAAGTCCACTGAATGAGATTTGCTGGAAAGGGGTGTCTCATCCGTAACAGTTAGAGCTCAGTATAAAGGAACACATTCAGAAGGCATTCATCCCAACTATCTTAGATTTCTTCTTATAATAGGACAATATCTCCCTCAAAATGTATCTTTTCTTCCCAGTGCCTACAGAGGAACACCTATACCTCATGTGGTGTAAAGCTGCTTGTGATTAATTCTATACATGTCTGTTTTCTTAATTAATTTAGCCTCCAACTGCTCTTATTCTTCAGGTAAATGTTGTGGAAAGAAGAGACTACGTTCATAAAAGAAACCTGTATGAGCCTGTAAACAGTTGCCTACTCAGGCAACTGAATGACAAAGGCTAAGGCGTTTTTTATATGAAAAGCAGTTTATATCATTTATTTCAGTGCTTATAATAGTATTGTTAAACAAGAAAATCAGATCATCACAGAATAGCACAGGTAATGTAAAATAACTCACTTTGGATTACACTGGTTAGTTTGATTACTCCTCTCTAAGAATTAGAAAAGGTTTTGAGAAACAAATTTCTTGCTTCATAGCAAGATTTCTCTATGAAAACAGGGAGATATGAACTGGCTAGTACGATGTAATTCTCCCTAATGCCATACAAAAGAAAACAAAAAGAAAAAAAATAAAAAGAACTTGAGAAGTTCTGTAGACTGTAGTTGCCTTTTTAAACATTCATTCGTGGACTCTTACCTTCCTATTTTTATTGAGACCAGGAAAAAGATCTGAAAAGTCAGGTGATAAGGAGTTCATGCTTCCTTTGCTGCCTATCTAGACACAAAGCAGCTGTTTTTATTAGGTAGTCACTGCCTAGACAATATCTATGCCTGTTTGGGAGGCCAAAGACATTTCAGTATGTTGAGGAGAACCTCAAATTCGGAACATTTATGTTCAGCCTCTGCCAATGTAAACTCCAAACCTTCAGAGGCTTGTCACCTTGCCACCAGAACATGATCTGCAATATAGCTGTGTGGATCCAGTCCCAGTGAAAGAAACACAATGCATTCGCCTGAAGTCAGCACAGTGAAACAAGCCAATGAAACCCAGATCAGGGCACAGAGAGAAGAGCATCAGGATTAGAAATGGGCTCCAAAAAAGTTCAGAAGCAAAAAGGAACTGGATTTTCAAAAGGTAACACTTCTGCCTTACATAAATACGATAATATTTCATGATTACCTGTCCCTAAGATATACAGCCGGTATTTCTGACTGCAGTAACACTTTCTACAATGCATTATTAAATTGAACTGTCTTTGGAATCCAGATTTCTATAGCATGACAGGCATCTCCACATTAATAATCGGGGAGTTAAAATGCAGTCCTTTTTGACCAAAATTTACTACTTATTCACTTGTGTTTTTCATCATGCTGTTATGTTACCTCTCTGGAGATGGGTGTAAATGACCATATTTAATTACTTCTCTTTAAATATCTATTAAAAAAAGGAAAAGTTATTACAAAAAAATGTGTGTTGTTGCAATTATGGAAGTGACCTCAGAAATAAGGTGCATAATTCTTGTGTCCTGATGAAAAAAACTGAACTACAGGGACTTGGTTAGTGGTAATGTTTTTTACATTACTTTATTAATCTAAGCAGGCTGATCCTTGGACATATGCATGAAATCAGTCTTTCCTATAAACTGATGCTGTTTTTAACCTTTCTAGATATCTCTTCCTGAGAATACTGAAATCCATCCTCAACTAAAGCCACAAGAAAGCTCCCCATTTAGATACTAACAACCATTGATCATTAAAGCAAAAACATGAAGAAAATTCAGAACTGAGTGAGAAACTGAGTCAGCCCAGCAGCACAAATTTATTTGAGAGCTATTTCTGAAGAGTCCCTGCCCACAGTGTGGTACCAGGTTTTCAGAGAAGCTCAGAACCTTCATGCCAGTCTGTGGTCCTTATACTGTCCTAACATGAGATAGATGGAAACTTACAGCACTCCTTAAAGACACCATTCAGTCCTCAAATGGTGATAAATACATGATGGGCACACCTCTGAAACAGTGTTTTGATGTGTGGGTATTTTTTAATCCAAATGTACATAGCAACCTCCATCTCACAAATGCAGTGATGTGGTGTTTCTCTACCCTGGAAATAGAAGCAGTGGCAGAGCCACCAATTATAATACTGTTATAGATCACATTGTTGGATGGTGTAGGATAATCTGGAAAAGAAAGTGGGGAAGGAAGGAGCAGATAGGAAGCAGAAGATCTAGATAGATTGCAAGCAGTCATGTTAAGTATCAGAATCCTACATATGTATGATTTTCTTGTACAGGTATGTGCAAGTACTGAATTTAAATCAGTAATATATTTGTCATTGATTTTGTTTGATTTTATTTTCTCCCTTGTTTCCATAACTTGCAAATAAAAAAATTTAGAAACTGGAAACACAGAGGAGAGCTGGGAGCAATGGGAGGCCAAATGGCTATTTCTTGGAACTTTAATTATACACTAAATTTTAACACAGAATGAGTTTTTATAGCAGTGATTAAAAGAGGTTTATAAAATGGAAATCTTTGTAGTAACTGAAGTGAAAAAGAGTCAGCAAGAATGGCTAAATATTACTTGAGCACAATGGAATGAAATAGTCCTTGGAAAACTGGCATCACAAAAGTCTTTCCCTCTTTTTATGCACTATTTAACTTGGGATTGGCAGTTAAGTTACCTTCCTGGATCCTTTCCATTAGACATGACAGACTTCCTCTGCAATTAACATTTCAACTCTCAGTAGCTCATCTTTTACAAAATAAAAATTTGTAAAATGACTAATACAAAAGCATAAAAGCATCCTTACAATTGCCCATAATGAAAATTTTTCAAGCTATGATATTATGCAAGAATAAAATGCCCTTAGTTCCTGCTGAAAGAAGTGGAGATGCCATGACAAACTGCAGGCTCAGGCCTTAACAGTGAAGAAGCACTGCTAATTCACCATTTCCCAGCTCACTTCCCCAGGACTGAGAGAGATCTCTGTAGCTATAGCAGGACTGCAAATGAAATTTCTTTTCATTGGCATCTGTCTAGAATGGATGTTATTTTCAAATTGGCATTTGTCTAGAATGGATGATCCCCCAGGTAAAAAAAAAAAATCCCCTCATTAAGCCACAATAAACAAATATCCACGTAATGATGAACTTGCTTCATCCCACAAAAAGCATGACAATTCAGATTTAAAACCAACGCCATCCATAATTTGCAATTTACAGTAAGCACTGAGGAAATGAACATGTAGTGCTTGGTAGCAAAGATCCTTCAATGACAGAAGCACAATAGAGTAAATTAAAGATGGAGATGAATGTAATTATGGTTCTAAAGTGTCTGCCAGGAGGGATTCAATGCAGCTGACTTCATGTAAGAGAGTTTACAGCATGTGGTTTGATTACAAAGTGCCTTGAGTTGTCTTACACCATGAAGATACAATTACGTGATAGCAATCCATTATGGATTATGAGGATGATTTCTTCACTGGACCACTACACTGAATAGTAGTTTTGTTTTGTACAGCGCGTTCTGTTTCCCTCAATGCTGCACGTCCTGCATTTGCTTGGGAACCTAGAAAGGAATTTTCTGCAGCCATGCCAAGGCCTAGATTTTCTTATATTCTGTGCAGAAGCCCACCCTACAGCCTATGTCATATATACTGGAGCTTAAGGCTAATCAGTTTGCCCAAAGTTGGTCATTTGGTATTAACAGGTAATGTCTGAGAAGGCTGAGGACTATTACTGACTATTGAAAAGTAAAATATTTTTCCAGCAGGCAGACTTGATCTGCAAAAAAAGATGACCTTGTTTTATACAGACTGACGTGACACAAAGTGGAACTGCTTCAAAACTGAGCATGGATACACAAGTGTAAGAGCATATGTATCTTATTTCTGGAGCAGGCCATGAAATCTCATTTGTTGACAACACAGCAACAGCAACACACAAAGGAGGTTCTCTGGCACATTGTTAACTGTGGCTGCATAAATGCAAAGAGATGGGAATGAGACAAATCAAACCGCAGCCATGCATTTTGCAACAGTGTTTACCTATGGGTGAATGGAACTGAAATAATGGCTCTGATTATAATTCATACACTTCACATTTCCATTCTAGCTCTCCTGAGAATACTTCCTCGGTACAAATATATATACTCTCATGTTGATTTAGTAAGCAGTAGTCATTTATCATCTCGAGTGAATGAATGTAAAGCACTCATTCAAAATCAGAGGTCCATGCTCCAAGCTTAGAGATATACAGCACTGCAAATTCCAGCTGACAAAGATGTTCAGTCTTTGAACTTTATACAATCAGAGTAGCTGACCCCTATGCAGATGGCTATAAAGGGGTTAATATGCTAGATTGTCAAAACTGAAAAGATGTTCTGAGGCTTGGTTAGAAACAGAAGACAGAAGAGAAGGCAGAGACTGTAAAGATGCTTAAACCTTTTAAAATGCCTGGGATTAGATTAAGAAATTCAGTATGTTTGTGGATTACAAGAACAAGATAAGCAGCTAAAACAAATCAATTTCTGCCAATACATACGACCACATTCACAGTGGGATTTGTGCCAGGGTTCTACAACCTGTGCCATTACCAAACATGAAGTTTAAGCCAAAATGATTTCTTTGTGTGAGAAGTTCAAAATTTAGGGGAATCAGAAGGATATGAAAGGTGAAAAGGTGGAAAGAAAAGATGAGCATGGAAATTAGAGGTAACCAGGTAGAAAGTCAAGGGGAGAAGAGGCGCACAGAAACCAGTGGGGAAAATAACTGCTTAGAGCAAACCCTCAGGAACAGATTGTACTCTGACACAAGCAAAACCATAGGTCACTGAGAAGTTCTGGCTTCCCATGAGAATGCTTCTTGAGGGTTTCTTTACCCACACCTTCCAAAGCCATGTAGATAACATGGCTGAATCTCTGTATCTTTATCTGCATTTGTAGAGATAGAGGGTTTTTCTATCTTCTATTGCTTCTAACTCCCTCACTAAGAGATCACAATGTGTCTTTCTCGAGGCCTGATCAGAAAATAACAATTCCACCATGTGGAAAGTGTAAAGACTGGATAATTTAGATTTTATTCTGGTGCAGAATTAACTTCTCTTTTTCCTTTATGAACTAAACACCCATCCCATTTTGGCCAATTAGATGATGGTACACAGCTAAAATGGGGGAGACTGAGGTTCAACTCATTGATCCAAACCAGACAAAACGGGGGTTGAAGCTGGCTTGTTGTTATCCCATGGGAGTAGACTGATCTCTGACACCAAAGAGTCAGGTTCAGTTCCCTGCTCTGTCTGGTTTGGATTAGCAAGTTGAGTCTGGATCCTCTCCTCCTCAGCTGAGTGCTCTAATCATCAAGCTATTATGTATCTACAGAAGGCATCCTTTTGTTGTGAGCAAAGTCAGAACAAAGACTGTCAAAAACTAATTTTTACCACTACATAAAGACATTTTCAGAAAAATAACAGTAACTTCAGATTGGACTGCACGGTCTGTAAGTTATGGCTTCAGCTTGCATGGTATAGAGAAATGCAAAAACATATTCCAAAAAAACTGGCAAACAGTTTTAACAGAGCACTCTCACTGAACCAAATGAATGCATAAGCTTGAAGACAAGAATGTGTTTCAGTAGTTTGCTGGACCGTGGCCACTGCACTTTGCATGCTGAAGAGCTGAATTCTCAGAAAACTTTTTTTTTTTGCCGTGCATGTTCTGGACTCAGACTTTCCTCCATACCAATCAACAGAGGTTTGGGAACTGATACTTAAGCAGCACTTTAGCATTCTGTCATGCCATAAGGCACTCTTAAATGTGGTTTTTTTTTTCAGCAGTGCTCATATACAAGAGAAGCCTGTTCTTTGATATAGGAATTCATTAAGTCTGTAGGATTTTATTTTCTACCTATAAATCCATTCTATTTAAAACTGAGTGTTTGACTTGTCCATTATTTAGGATAAATGTTTCAATTATGAGACATAAACCAGAGAGAGAAAATATACCTTTCAGTGAGATAAACGTGAATTCACAGTGGAGGGCAAAAAGTAGGGCAGTTGGAGGGAATCAAACATTCAGATATTATGGAAAAGAATAATTAAAAAAAAAAAAGTTCATTCATATAGCAAAAATATGGCACAGAGTAGTTCACTTGTTATATCTCAATTTGAAAGGCATGTTTCAATTCAAAACTCAGATTATAGGCTTCATTTCAGTTGCCTTTCCATTTTCTTGTCATGAAAATGGCTACGGTTAATTTACTGAATTTTAAATGGAGGAGAAACTTGGGGTTCTCATAGAGTATCTTCAATAGCATCACCAAACTTTATACTCAGTGACACAACGTAGTAAAGAATCCAGGATTATCTTGAATATTAAGTGCATTTTAGGTTATTCTGACATCTGTGGTCTACTGGAGCAACTGTGAATTGCAATTTATGCAATTCACAGACTTACAAGGATAGAAGCATTTATAAAGAACAGAGGAGAAGCTGGGAGCTCCAAATTCACGTTTTACAACTTTTTTTTTTTTTTGTAATCTTTAGGTTTTCTGCTTTTTTCTGCATAAAAACATGTTATATTTCATCTCTGAAATACGTGAGAGATTCCACATATGCTGGTGATGTCTTCTGAAGTGGTTATCAGGAAACACTGAACAACAATATAACTGCATAGCTATCAAAACAGATTTTAAGAACAAATTGCTCTTATTTTAGGACAGGCATTTATCTGTAGGCTCTGCTGAGAATATAATGAGTATAGTATGTCCTCATTTTATCTTTGCTGTTTTAAAATGTTCTGGTTTATCTGTAAGCAAAGATAAAACACAAAGAAGGCAATTGGGGATAGCAGGGTTGGGGAATTAATATTTTGCTGTTGAATAAAGGAGTTTTGGTTAAGTTATAGGCGAAGGCAGTGAATTCCAAATTACAGATGTTTACTAAGGGAAAGTGCTGAAGTACTTTCTGAGAGGGAAAACAAATCCATGACAGGAAACAACTTGAGCCTGTGTACAGGAACATGAATACTTATTTAAATAAAAAATACATTTGCAAACAAACATTTCAGTTAATAAACACATCCATAAATGTATTATGACTGAGAACAGGTCCACTCATGAGCGTCATCTGAGATATAAGGGATACAAGTTACCTCTCTCTTTCTATGCATTTAGACAGCCCAGGTTTAATAGACTCATTCATTTAATAGTTTTATGATAAGAAATGCATGCTTCTAATATAAACCAGAGTTTTCTGACCTGTTTCATGGGGTGACTTTCCTTGGGCTGACTGCAAAGAATCAGAGCAGTGTGTATCTGCTCACATTCCTTCTTTCCCCTCCAGCCTTCCTCATGAGGTGATTATCAAGTGAAGCCTGCCCACAAGATACCCCACAGCTAGAGATGAACGAGAGCTAGCAACAATAAAGCATTCACTCAGATGCTTGACTAGGTCTCCAAGCTTAACGCACAAGCAGCTTCAGAATTTGACAAAACAAGGTTTCACTGTAGAATAAACCATACCATTTTTACTCTCCCAGAAGACTTCTGCTTTCCCAAATAACCCTAGCTTCACCAAGCCACCTGCCTGTGTCAGGGAAATTAATGAACTTCGAAAGTAAAACCAACTCAAGATGAACAGTGAGCCCTGTTTATCCAAGCATCGGAAATGCCAGCACTACAGCAATGAGACTTCTTTTTTTTACCAAGCCATACAGGGAGCTGTAAATTAAAGCCTGATTTTGTACCGTACATGTCCAGCCACTGCACTGCACATTAATCTCTTTCCTTGATTCATGTGCCAAGTTTTCAGTAAAGTTGTATGATGCATGCCTTGAACCACAAGTTTGGCACCAAGAGAACTGTGCACTCTTTTAATACTGGGGTCAAAATATGTATCTCAAGAAATTGATTTTTTATAGGAACTTCAAATGTGTAGACTTTTTTCATAATCCCAACTGAAAAACACATTTAGTGAACAAAATCGTAGATATAAATCCTGCACAGCTCACAGACATAAAGAACTGGGCTTGTAAACACGTGAGACACAGATGTGGCTCAGTTTGCCTTGATTTTTTAATCATAAAACAAGAACGAAGGAAAAAGAAGCACATCAGACAAAAGATGAAGTCAGCATTCTGTCAAGGAAAGTGGACAGTTGGAACAGAGAACATGAATTTAAACAGCTCATTACAAGTTGGCATTTTAGTGTTTGTGAAGAAAATAAACTTAGTCCAGCTTGAGATAGGAGAACATGGGAATTTCATGAAAAAAATAGAGTTTTAAAAAAAAGAAATCCGGAAGCAAAAGTAATTTCTTTTTACCTGAGGGACTAGCTTTCTTTGATTCAGTAGGAACCAGACTAAGTTCAATTAGAGAAAAACAATTCCCTTCAAAATACTGTGCTTGTATATCAAATATCAATTATTTTTATCCATGACTCTGGTTCAAATCAATACAGCATTATCAATGACATTCAGAGCATGAACTGTCTGTAGGTGCTGTTTACATAGTTTATATGATCTCAGCCTCTACAGCCCATCTGGTCTTCTAATTATACTGCACGAGCATATCCAAAAACTTGGATTCCATTAAATGATTAAGGAGGAAGAGAGATGTTTACCCAAAATTCATAGTTAGCTAAGTAGTCTTTGGCTTGTCAGGGGAAAAAAGAAAAAATCATACTATATTATCATACTATATACTGTATTTTTTCAGAAGGAATCTTCCTACTTTTCTAAGAGAAAAGATGTTGAGACTATTGTAAGGGCTGGAAAGTTAATTTTTCTCTCATGCTAGAATGAACTTGTTTCTTAATAGGTCTGCATGAGAAATCTGAAAGGTAAGTATGCAAAGCTAGAACAAAGGGATGAAGAATGTGGCCCTAACAGCCATTTTGACCAGCACATGGTAAACCAGCACTTAATACCTCTGGGAAGATTTGAAATCATTGATAAACGTGGACATCTCCAAGCTACATGCCATATATGTAGTGAGCACAATGTCACCTGAGGATGTTGAGCTCACTGACACAGCATAGCATGACTGTCCCCACCACGAGAGGAATGTCACACAACATTTAGTGAACAACGTAGGCAAATAATGTACCTACAGGAAAGATAGGGCCAAGCAGTTCCCTTCTGGTAAGGGAATAGTTTAAAACCCTTATAGGTCTCATTGACAGAAAAAGATACTACAATTTCATTCACCAGATCTTCCCCCTCGCCCAGATTCATGCCCAAGTAAGCTGACCTCTGCCAAGTTTGGAAGGAGTTGAAAAAACACAGCACAGGCTCTCCAGAGTCTGGTGTTTGAGCCACTCCACTACGCAGTGGGGGAGCAGAAATGGAGGACTGCCCTCCATGTGGACTCCTGGAGAGCAGAAGGCATGACACTCGCTTCCAAGTCTCAGCAATACTCTCCAGGAAAAGCTGGTGTTCATGCAAGATACATGGATTGTAACACAATTCTGGAAACCTCTTGATAGCGCTTGCCAATGAACCTCATTTATTTCTTCCCTTCTGTAAAATAGAAGTCTATAAAAATTCTAATGAAAATATCAGAGTTCTCCACTTCATAACCAAGTCCTTTGTACAGACTTGCAGGTATGCTGTTGTGGTTAACTACTGTCATTTATACTGCTTTAAACCCTGACTAATCAAACTGGCTATGGTGAGATTACTGTCAATTCAAAGCGAGGAATTACGTATTTGTATTACAGATTAAGTAAAATAAAGTTTCTTTACAGCAAGTAACTGCCAAACATGCCAATAAACTACTATTTACTAAGTCAGTTACAAGCAATTTTCAAGCAGCTATCTTTATAATCATCTGGATGCTATGAACTAATGCTGGAGGTTTTTTAGCACTATATTCATCTACTAATTTCTCTAATTTGTAATAAAATTGCAGTTAACAAAGCAAAAAATCCTGAGAGCAAAACTAATGATTTCTTAAAGTCAACCTGAATGATGCTAAAGAAAATTCTAATTTGTTTATCTGAAGTGTGTCAGAACTGTAAATAATAGCAGAAATAGCATGCAGCTTACAGAACATTCAAAATACATGAGAAGATTCTTCACTGAGACAACTCCAACCTAAGTGTAAGTAGAGCCATTTCATAGGAGGGTGAGCTGAGATGTATGGGACAATCTGTGTGCATACACATGAAGATATTAGTATAAATATAGATTTTAATTTAGTGCTATGTAAACTATCATATAGAGGGTTTTAACCTGCATAAATCAGAATCACATTACTGCTGAAATTGCTGTGGTGAAATTACAAGCGCATCTCACCCCAAAGAAATGCCAGTGGAAACGTTACACCCCAGTGTGCCTTCACAGATGTTGTACAAGCCACATGTGTTTGGGGAAGAAAAAGGAAAAAAAAATCCAGAATTCTCTTGCATAAATCTCTTAGAGAGATTTAGAACATTTTATTAGGAATACTTTTGTATCCTTCCAGCTCTTTCTCTGGTACTGTGAATTTGCCTATGCAGAGCTCAGTGGGAGAAAAAAAAAATCCAACTAATAAAATACCTCTCTAATTAATTCAAAATTGACTTTCTTGATTCAAATGGATCAAGTACCAGATATTCTAAAAAATTTCCAAGGGTGGAAACACGTGCTGCATATCTTAATGGAGCGCCAGGAATCTTCTCTTTACAGTGGTTCAAAGACCTTGTTTCATGACTATTTAAAGGTAAGCTCTCTAAACTTCAATTTTGGGGATGGAAATCTCCACCATACATGGAATAGTAACTCCTTCTAGCCACTGGTTATTTTTTAAGTGCACACATATACACAAACATACATAACTAATGGAGCTTCCTAGGATATTTTCCTGCTTGAAATGTTGAAAATTCAGAGACACATAAGAATAATGGCAGAAGGTGAGATTGTATAGTGAATATCAAAAGCAATTTGTCACTTAAATTCAAAATGTAGCATATTTTTTTCACCACAATTCAGATAACATATAATACAGGTAAATAAATATACAATTGACAGTACCAATCAATAACTATACCTAGATGTTACTTCTTCAGTTAGCTAATTTTTTCAGATTTCAGGTTGTATTTTCTGTGACTAATTCTGCCAACAACTAGTAAACATTTTCTCTTACTAACTGTGGATAAGTACAGAACCTACGAACTCTTTTGTTATTGGTACTTCTTCCTGTTTCAAAGTTCACAGTATAGAAGGTTCTATAGCGATGAATAAATCATAAATAAACTGCTGATGAATATTCACTCTGATTTTTAAATCAGTTTCATTTGATAACCTTTGCTTTGCATTTGTTTTGCTGCTTTCCAAAGCTAATTTCAAGTTGCATCTCTAACCTGTAAATTTATATACTTAAAATTCAGATTTGTAAGGGTGGATTCTGTAAATGGTACTGTAACTGAAAAACGCTAACTTTCCACTGGCTTTGAGAGCCTGCATCTCATTTAGCAATCAAAAGATTATACAGAATGCAGAATACCAAGGGTTATGGAACCAACATAAACCTACAAACTCTTATGCCTAGGCTTAACTTTATAACCACATGTAAAAGTTCCTTTGATTTTAACAGGACTAATCACAACAAGAATGTGAGTAAGTGTTTGCAGGATCGGGGTTCAGCAAGTCATGAATTGTATTTTAGGAATATTCACAGTAAATTGCTTGTGGATGACTTACAGAGCAAGAGTTTTTACTAGAAGACATCTCTAGATAGCAAACAAATTCTAGAACTCCACAAGCATAAAGGGCAATATTCATGAATACTTTATTTCCTCAAATTATTCATGGCTTTCTGCCAAATGCCAACACCAGGAATCTATGAACAGTAGCACTCCTGCTGAGCTATAGAGAAGCAAATTTCTGAATCTTGTGAAACGTTCTGAATCCTTTGAACGAATTCCCAGATGTTTTTATGGAGTAACTTTATTTTCTCCTCAGGGGCTCTCAGTTGCAGGAGCCTACAAGTTGTACTGAACACAAGGGATAACATTATATTTGAAACCAGTGAGAGTCTTGTATACACTTTATTCTTTGTGAACAAGAGTATTTGTTATACATCTCTTCACTGAGTCCAAAGAAATGTATTCTGTGCTGTCTAAATACCTGATGCAAAAAGGGACCTGGTTGAAAGCCAGCTGGCTTAAGCTCAGACAGCGTGAAACAGAGGTGACACATGTTGGCAGATTGAAGCACTTTGAGGAACTTTCTGGCAGGAACTTTCTCTCCCTTTTCAACTGATGGCATTTGTCCATCCATTGTCCAAGTGGCTTTGCAATCAACTACACTGTAAAATTTCCAAGGATCATCTTGTTGCTCCTTGTTTGTACAGTGCCCAGAACACTGGGATCCCAGGCTACACAAGGAGTCCCTATAAAATAGTGTGATACAGATAAATAACTACTCTAAGCATGCAAACTTCCCAAGCTCTTGTCTGTTCCCACATTCTCCATATTAGTGGCAGGTATGCCTTCTTTTATCTGTGTCTGTTTCATGACTTGCAGTACTTCACACATTCTTCATATTAGTGGCAGGTATGCCTTCTTTTATCTGTGTCTGTTTCATGACTTGCAGTACTTCCTTACCAAGATACAACACATACAGTCAATCATGCCTTTGTTCCTACATGACTTGGAGAACATAACTTTTGAACATCAGCTAGAAACTCTACCTTAAGCCTGATATTTTCCTTTCTAAAATAAAGCCATCCTTAGTGAGAACATGCAACACTTATATTGTCCTTTGTGCTTGGGACCAGTCCCACATTCAAGAGATCTCAGGATATGAGTTACCATTTACAAATTCATGTCTAGTCTATGCCACCGGAACTAAGCGTGCTTGTTCTCAGTGGTCCATTGTGATACTTCAGGTAGTTTCAGAGGCATCTATCAAGGGGAAAGGATATTACATTATTAAGACAACAGACTATTATTAAGACAACAGACTATTTCTGAACCAGTGAGTTAGTAAGTAGCCTTTTTCCATTACTACTATAGTCTATAAATAATCTCCATCAGACTGCACGCAGCTTATGGAGTTATCCTGAGTTATCAATAAACTTTGGAATTGATAGATATTCATGTACTGTTTTATTCTATAATCTGTCACTGGTCTTCCCAGGCAAGTCATGCTAGTATCTAGAAAACATGAACACTAAAAACACTCTTGGTCAGAATCAGCTTTCTCCACAAAAGCAAGCGAACAGAAATATTCATGCAGCAGGATAGAATCTAAATATTTTTCTTTAGAAAATATACATACTGATGTGAGATCGAAGTGTGAACAGCTTTGACTTCATCTTGCGCATTTTCCTTGTCACGCAAGATGAGCTCATTTGCCTGACACTTTCAGTCATTACTCAGCAGCCAAAACTGAGGTCATTTCTGTATTATACATTAAATTACACAGAATGTTATGAATTGGGAAGCCTTGTAATGATTTGATATTTCACAAGCCCTAACCTCATAACTCTGCTTGGATTGCAAAAAGTCATTGTTTGATACAAAACACAGAATTACTAGGGTAGTTTATTATCAATAGAGGGTATTTGCAAAGTTTTTGAGAACTGAAAATCCCATCGAACACTCTGGGAACGAAATGCTCATTTTGTTTCAAAACTGGAACACTTTTCCAAATGACTAAATGTGAGGAATAAATGGCTAATCTTTACTGGCCCTTCTTGAAAATATAGCTGCAGATATACATCCATTCAGAAATGAAAATATTTATTTCTCCCTGTCTACAGATTAAGCATGAGGTTATTTCTGCCAGGTAATCAAGGAGGTCTTGTATCCAAATATGAAAACAAAACAGTGCAATATATCCATTTTGCAGGGAACGGCCTTACAAATCAGTGGCATATTTTTATTCAATATATACTCTATCAGATGGAAAAGGAGAAGGCCCATACCATGCTTCTTAAAGGAAATAATGTCTTATTATGTGACTGTGATGATAGGGCTCAGGTGTCATCTTTCATTATGATTACAGTCTGGCAGACTAAAAGGTTTTTGCCTTTTTCATTCAGTGTTTTCCTGCTATCTCTCAGATTGCAAGATGATAAGGATTACAGACATTCTGGCAGAAAACACCGAGATTATACTACATCAATCTTGCTCTCTTCTTGCGTTGTTTTTTTCCCACTTTTCACCCCCAAACAGCAATCTAGTGGCTCCTAATTAAATGAGATACCTCTCCCACATCTTCACTCTACCAGAAATTATGTATTTTTTTTAATGCATTTCTTGAAGCTTAGCAGCATTAGGAAGACAGTGTCAAAGTTTGTTCAGTCACAGCAAATATTTTAATCCCTTTCAGGTTCCAGTATGATCAAAGGTTCACTCTGCTTATGTCAGGATTTTACACAAGGTGCTGACAATACCTCTGTATCTATGCTCATGTATTTACAAGCAATTGTTTTAAAAGGATCTGAGGTGTTTTCATTCTAAATTACAGACTTCTTCTAAAAGACAAGAACTACCTTGAGCTGATCCATATTTTTTTCTGCATACCCCTTGCTAAAAGAAATAGAGCTGCTTAATATACACTGTTTTGCACCCAGATATTAGACTTTAAGTGCTGCCTCAAAACATTTTGCAAAGCTGCATACTTTTAAGTACCTGATCATTGACAAACAAACATCTTTTGGAGTACAGAATATTTATCCATGCAGAGCTGCTTAGAACTTGTTGTAAGGAAGCAGGACTAAGGAGTCTACATGAAACCCTAGTTTAAGGAGAATGAAATCTAAGACTTCCTTAGACTAAATTTCAGTAGGACATTAGTCATTCCTCCCCCTCTCACAGCTCCATTAAGCGCAGGAGGCTCTATATACCTACAAGTTTACATCCCCAATGGAAATAAACAAACACAGCATCATCACTATCAGTGTAACTTTTCAGATATGCACCTGGATTTAGGAAAGTTATTTCTAGGGGAAAGCATTCTCTCAAACATTATTTGGCCCAGAAGACAATAATGACAATCAGAAATTCTCATGCAGAATGCTGGTGCAAAGGCAATGGCTGTACAACAGCTGGGTGACAGGCTCCCAGGAGGGCAGCCAGACACAGAACACTCTACGTCTCTGGACCTGTGTCCCCTGGCACTGTCCCATGCCAGAGACCTTCTCAGCTGACACCGAAGGCAGAATGGAGTGGCACAGAGCAGCACAGAAGGCAAGGTCACTGCACTTAACAAGGGATTTGGCTGGAAAGGGAGGATAGCAACAAGTGAGGTGAGAAACAGAATTTGTGTTCCTTGGCATAGCCTCCAGCATTTTTTTAATGCTGAGAAGCAAATGAAGTCAGTGTTTGTTAGTCCTAATATAGCCCCTTAAAATAAACATTAAATTATAGGGCAATATTAAATACAGCTATGAATGAAATGCTATTGCTGAGCCAGTAGCATCACCTTTGATTAGCCAACTTCTCTTTTTTGCTAGTTGTGACACAGCTGTGTCTTTCACTGCTGCTGTGCTAGAGCTCAAATGCTTTCACTGTAATTTTTTTGGACAAATATGAACATAACTGGAAACTACAGCAGCTCTTGAGTTATGTGTTTGAGCCTTTTTTTCCCCCCCAGTATTAATACTTATTATTTTTTAGGTTGAGGGGAAGATATTCTTTTGTTAAGAAATAAATACAAATTTAGGCAAGAATTAAAAAAAAATGTAAAATACTGTAACTAGACCATTAGTAATTATAGACAGGAGGAGGAGATGTACAGAAGGGGAGTGTGCAGGAAATAAATGTGATTTGCAGAGCCTTGAAAAATAACTTACAGGCTCTCTTTCCTCTGAAGCAAAGCTGCCTACTGGGAGACTATATGCTATAATCATGTAGTCTGACAAAAGAGTAACAATATTGAAGCTACTAAAAAGCCTAAGCAAAGTGTTGTAGGTTAAAGAAACCGAGTCTTCAGTGTTCAGCTGTTCTGAAGCTATTGTACTGTTCCCTGGAAGTATAGGGCTTACTGCTGCAGTCCTCTGTTTTCACAAGAAGGCTTGACAAATAGATGCAAGTGGTTGTTAAAAAACCCTGCCTTAGCCCAACATCCTCCCCAGGCCACCACTGCTGATTACTAAATAGTTCTGTTACAGTGTGGGCATCCTTATTCAGCCAGTGCTTGCAACACCAGTCTGTGCTTTATGTACACCCCTCATCCCATCCAGCAATTGCTCTGGTACTGCATGAAGCTTACTGCCGTACAGACATGCAGATTTCCTCTTTGACATCCACTTCTTTGCTCAGTGTGCATCCCTCACAGCCATTCCTTCAGGCTTCCAGCACAGGATAATGTAATGGACTTGGATACATGGAAAGAGCCCTTCACTTCTCGCTAACCTGTATTAAGTCATTGGTATTGGAAAGATATCCAGACTCAAGAAAGCAGACAGATGGAAAGTTGGGCTCCCTCCTGCAGCTCAACACCTTAGAGAAGAGAGCTAGTGCTTTAGAAAGAGAAACAGTCATTGACCTAGTCCCCCAGCATTAAGGAGCTGAGGAGAAGCAAGCCTGGCCCTACAGCACCTATCTCCACCTCAAAGTCAAGGCTCACCTCTCCTATCCTTGTTGCAGGTGTAGCTAAGCTGCAGGCAGACTCTTTTCTTTGTCCATGTAACATGGTTTCATGGTTCTGCCACTGCCGCTGTGGACATATGCACCAGCTTTGCATTAACTACAGATGGATCCAGCACTTAACTGCACATGTCTTCTCAGTAGAGAACCTTTTTGGCAAGCGTCTCTTGGTAAATAAAGCCATACAGGGCTCGGGACAAGAGCAGCACACTCAGCTAAAACTGACAGAAACTTCAAATGTTTTTATTTTTACTTTTAGACTTCAGAAGAGGCAACTTAGAGTTTTAATACTCAATAACAGAAATGAATACTTTCAATATTAGCTCATCCACCCAAAAAGCTGGTTACAAAATAAAAATGTAATCCCTTTAAATCACAGGTCAGTGGAGAATGCTACATGCCAACAGACCCAACAATATGAAACTCATGGGAAGGCAGGTGTATGCATATAATCTGTATTATGATCAGAAAAACTCAATTAGTTAATTGATACTTATAAAAGCAAGCAAATTTTTAGTCATTAAGGCATTCAAGAATGTGTGATAAGTTATTTTATCCTTGGTGTCAGTGCTGGTGCTATCTCCAAAGAGGAAGCAGAGAGCAATCTGAAACTACAGTAAAAAAGATAGGTAGGCTGGTGCTGAGAAACCACCTAAGGTTCTGGTAGGTGATCAGGGTAGAGCAGCTGAACAGTATAGTGGAACATACCTGTAAAGGAAAAGCAGTTAAGTCTCTATTGCTTTCTTTCTTTAAAAGCTGCCATTGAAGTAGGTCATTTTCTATGATGGCTGTTTGGCTGCAGGTCTTGCATCACTGTGGTTTGGACATTTCCAATTATTTCTCTTTAACTTTGGAAAAAAGAAGATGTGATGCCAACAACCAAAAGCAAACTGTAGTTATCCACACACAAATCACCCATAACTTAAATCATGAGGTTTGCTCCACAAAGTATAAACTGTTCAAATCAGTGCTGAATATCCCATCTGAACAGAAAATGAAGCCATTGCAACAGGAAGAAAACTAAGCCATTAGAATAATTGCCTTTCTCTTAAGTAAAACACAAATGTAAAATAAATGATAGGAGTTATATCAGGAGCTCTCATGCATGACTCTGGAAGAAAATACAAGCTGCTTGAATGCCAAAGTTAAACTAACTTATGAAGATCTATAGGAGAGAATAGCAACTGAGAACTGAGTCACTAGAAGGCCTGAAACAAGAAAACACCCTAAATTCAAATGAAATGTAGAGTTTTAAGGGATTTTTCTTTTTTATAAGTTGACTGATTGTGCAAGAGATGTGCATCAGGAAAACTAAACAAGTAAAATGCAAGGATTCATAGCATGCCTTCAACTGTAGACCAGCAGAGTACAAATACAGTGATCATCCTCAGCCCTGGATGTAAACCAGTTTTTTCAGCTTTGGGTTGCAAGCAGGAAGGGCAGTGATCTCTTTGTTCAAGCTAAACTTCAAAATCTGTCATAGAGGCTAAGCAAACATGGCCATTTTGCTAAATTGGATCCTTTTTGTGTTACTGAATAAACCCAAACTACTGAACATGGAAACCTTTCACACATTTAATTCAGTGCTTTTATGCCCCCCCAAATACTCGTCTTTTTAGATAAATGCTCTACAATCAAAACATATAATGACAATCATATGAAATGAGACCTCTTGAAGATAGCCAGGAGTGCAGGAAAGATGAAGTAAAACTGAAATACTGATCTTATTTCACAAGTAGAAATCTGCAGCAATTTCAGTGCAAGTGCTGCATTTTACTGGATTCTGTCTGAGTTAATTGAGAACTGCTTCTCAGGAAAAGAAAACGTTTAGTGGTGAAGAATGCTACTATTTCGATAAGTGTCCCTTTTTCAAAAAGGAATGCTTTCAGGACTTTCAGTATATGGACTTACTGAGTTTGTATATTCACCCAAGTCAGTAGATAGTATTACATTTCAATTTTACAGTTTCCCCTCCCAAATTATCCCTTTGTATGAGAGGAAGTATCACAACCATAGGAACTTTAACAGACAAGTTCTCCTAAAATAAAAAAAAAGAAGAAATTTAAACAAACTGAAATGAAAGATAAACAAAATTAATGGTCTGACATAAAACCACAAAACCATAGAAACCCAGTTAAGTCTGAAAAACCAGCTTGACACTGTGTCCCTCTCTCAAGCTATCATGTCTTTCACTCATTTGGATTTCTTTATTTTTGGCTCACAAACAGATAATTGTACTTATAATCAAAGAAAGTTGTGTTGGCAAAATCACATTCCCCATAATACTCCTCACATTCTTGATAATAAGAATTGTATTACAGGGAAAAAATAAAAATGAAAGACCAAAATTCTCAGGTCAAGTAACAATACAAAAGCCTCGAACTATACAAAAGATTATCCAAAGTTTCTCTGGCCCTCACACACAGTGGAGTTTAAAACAGATCCTTCTTGCATTTGATTCATACTTTTTCAATAAGAAAAAGAACTGCCCTTGAGGCAAAATAGCTGAGTGGTCTGGCGCTGTCCCAATATGCTATCATGTCTTGCTCTCTTACATATACAAGCCCCTTTCTTCCAGGTTGCTGAGAATGCACACACCCCAGGGACTTCACAAAATGATCCACTGAAGTGTAGGGGAAAAGTATTTTTTTTTTAAATTAAAGTGTTGTTTCATCTTTATCTCATTCTTTTCTAGTTCTTGTGTTTGTATACATTTTAATAACATATTTAATATACAAGTAAAGGAGTATAATCTATAAATATAAATAATCTATACAATTAATTTAAATATAAAGAATATTATATATATTATGATATATATATAATTTTTATATAATATAAAATAAATATACATATATTGAAAGTGTACACTCAAAAATAGTTTTACTGATGGGGGCAAACAAAATTTGGAGACTACTAATCTAAGGTCCCTCTATGAGGGCTTGGAAGATTTGAGAATTGCACTTCTTACAACCTAAGTGACCTCACAAATCTCTCTTTGGTCTCTTTGGAACTGCCTTCTGCAAAGCCTGGTTACAGTCAGGAGTGGTGCTGATCAGCTGTGGAGCCTACACCATCCTGAGATACAGCAGCAGTCATGAGGACAGTCTCAAAGATTCAAGACTTCCCTGCTGGATACAGACAGATACATCCATATGCTTATATGCAATTCTTAGCAGCTACTGAAGAAAACTCTGAAATATATTATGTATGTAACATATGCTGTATTATGCTTCTGCCTAATTTTGTTGTGCACTTTTCTAATTTGAGGCAAACTTTATTTTGGAATAAGCAGCCTACATAGAACTTATGTGCCAACAATCCCAGGGAACTGCAAAGTTTGACAGAATGACTAGATTAGGAAACGTATTATTAAGAATTTTAAAATAAATAGCAACATGAAAAATAACTCCCAATATATGCAATCCCCTTCTGTGCCCTGGGAGCTACCAACCCATGCACATAGGAAAGTCTCACAGGCAGCTTTACATGAAATTTGAACCAGGATTTTCCTTATTTTCTGGCAATACTCAATGTCTTCTCTCCAGCAAGTGCATCACATTACTAAATTCAGTAGAGAAATTAAATACCAGATGATTTTAAATTTTTTTTTTTATTTTTTTTCTCTGAAAAAATTATCAGCCTCATGTAGTCACTAAACTGATGCTTCTCTGAGATTATTCTCACCTATTAAAAGCTACATAATACATATAATTCTTTCATCCATAGACCCAGACTGAAAAGACACAGTTCCAGGAACTAATATTTCCTGACCTGTTACTAATTATTCCTGCCAAAGATTAATGACACTGTGAAAGACACAGTAGCACCTATACCTCATTCAATCATCCTATAGGGTTAGCTTTAACTAGCCTTCATGCTATACCCTTTTAAATATTTGCAACTGGCTTGTGCAGAAAACTCAATTTCATTTTAACATATCAGTTATCCAAAAGTCTGAAATGAAGCATTCAAGGCACTACAGAAGACTATGTCAGTTCATCACTGGGCTTCCATTTTACTGTATAACACGGTGGTGAACAAAAGGTCAAATAGGAGTGTTTGAAAACTCTCTCTGTGAGAAAGGGAAAAAATCTGCTTTCCCTAGTTTGCAACATTCACTGGACTCCTTTTTGGGTTCATTTTCATTATCTCAGAATAACTGGTTTCTAAGCAGGACCAAAACCACAAGTAACCTCAGAAAAATGCTTTGGCCTTGAAAAAAAAAAAAAAAAAAAAAAAAAGACTAGAAATCTTATGGGAAGAATTATTATTATATAACCTCCAGTCCAATCTAACAGATACAGGTGGCTTGGATCATTCTTAAAAACATTAGATTAGCCTTCAATGTCAGATGCTTTATATTATGTTACCCTCGGGATGTGAGGATATACTCTTAGCACAGTTTAAATCAGTGGGAATTTTGCCATGGACTATAATGGGCCCTTACTTTCTACAATTTTGCCTTAACAAGATATCAGTGTTTGCCAAAAACTACATTGTGATTTATTGCAAATTATTGCTAAAAATATTTGGCTTAACATGTAGTTTGAGTTTTCAGGTGGTATAAATCAGTGTAGCTGCAGAACTATGCCAATTTAATCCACCTGAGGATGTACCACTGGATCTTATCCTATTTAAGATCATCCATAGTAATAAAATAATTATTTCAAAATCTTCCTAGTTTTACACAGCAGGCAGTTATAGTGGTTTTACCTATGGTTACTGCATTTTTGTGGGTATAAACTGCAAATCAAGCATCAAGCAAACTCATCCTTTCAAGAATGTTATAATCTCTTGAAAGTCAGGGCAGATTACCTACTTGTTTTTATTCAATCCTGGCACCACTCAGCAATCAAGTGTTGTTCTTCAGACAACTCAAATGGAAACATGCCTTTACAGCGCTGTTTGCAGTAAAGAAACTTCAAGAAACAGTGGTCCATTTCTATTGAAAGGTGGACTTGCATTAACTGTATGGCTTTACCTGGTTAAGGCTGAGTCTCATTTGTGCAAGATCCTCTTTCCACTAATACAAACTCAATTCATTTTTACTTAATGTAATGTTTGCATTTTTATGATGGTAAGAGAGAAGTTTTTCAAGTGAGTGATTATCTCTTGAGTATTTATTAGACTAGCCATGAGAAAGAGAGAAGAGAAAACCTTAAAAGAGAGAAAGAACAGTAAACACCTCTAACACAGTTGTAACTGTGAAGCAAACTACTCCATCCATTACTTCTAAATACATGCACTTACTTCATGCTGCTGCAGAGTAGAAGAAGGAGGTTTTTCTACCTAGCTCATAACTGTTTATGAAATCTTAGGAAATTTTGGTATTTGTCTTATTTTAAAATAACAAAAAGCATTTGAAAGCCAAAGATAATTTGTGGGTAAGCAACATGAACTTGGGAGAGCAAATCTATGTCATATATAATACAATAATATTATGAGCTCACATTGCTGCAGAGGTTTCCTAGACTAAAACTCACATAGCACAAAATAACATAAGTGGTAAGAGAAAATCAAATGACCATTGCCCAACTTAATGAAACGATTAGGAGGGAGCTTACAGCATGGAAAATTCTTGTTAATTGTTTCACTGGTAAAGTATCCCAACTTGGATATATCTTTATTACTGCACTGTATAAAAGCACTACCAGTTTGCATAAGAAAGAGAAGTGTGAAAACTGGATGCTCCTCATCATGGCTCTTAGAAACCAGCTGTCAAATGCTTTTTCAGGCTTTTTGTTTTTGGGAACAGGCAGAAGTGACCTAGAAGCAATATCTAAGTGCCAAATTTGTTTCTTGAGTTTTCACTCTCTTCTTGAGTTATACTCCCTTTCGAGTGTATGTTTTTCTCACTCAGAAAAATACACAAATGAAATCAAGTAATTATATAAGCCGGCAACTATGCAAGTGCTGTTTTGATAGAAATTGTTGGAGACGAACAGAGTACATGTGAGCATAGGCCTGATCTAATTTCCACAGAAATTAGTGGCCAGCTTTCCACGGACTGTAAAATATAGCCCAAATTATCCCTGAACTACCTGCTAACTTCCTTTAAATTAAAGCAGCAGTAAATAACTTCATTAAGCAAGTACTGTCTGATGAAATGATGGATAAACATAATAAATCTGACTGTCAACAGAGCTGTATTTACCACTAAATTTTACATATATGGGGATTTATGTGACACACATGGCTCTTGTTGAACTGTGAAGATCTAAACAGCAAAACTGCAAGCCAGGCATATTCAACCCCCTTTTTTGCATAGGAAACCAAAAGAACACAACTTGCAAAGAGCAGTGAAAGCTCCAAAACTAAATTTTAGCATAAATCAGTTTTTCATCTTTTAGTATATCTGTTCAGTATCGTATGTGATAAAAGACAATGCAGTGTACCTCAATCATGCCAGCCTCTTTCCTACTATTTCTCTCATAAACTGACCATAGACTACCTGAAACCTAACCAGAGTTTCTGCCCCATTACTAGTGCTTTAGAAGGCTGCTGTCTGACTGCTCTAACAGCTGGAAAATACTTTACAGTTTCCAGGCAAAATGTCTTCAGGATAGTTTGTTTGTGTACCAAAGCTGTTCCTGAGGAAAACTATCCTGCTTCTCTTCCTTATGGTCTCAGAGGAGCATATCTCCTCAGGCTCTTATTTTGTTTGTCTAAGTGAAGCAAATACTAGTTACCTTCTCTTTTCCATAATTTATAGTGCTGTATCTAGATAGCTTATTTCTCCTGTGTGCATCTATTTTCCCTGAACATGGATGACCAGAATAACAGCAGTGGTTCTGGAAAAATTGAGAAAAAAATAGGTCCATCTCAAATTGCACGAATGTTTCCTTGTCTGTCTTGAATGTGTGTTCCTGTTTTTATGTCCCATCATACCCAGACAGGTATGTTTCGGAGTCACACTTACTTCTTCCACATCCATTGTAATTGTACAGCTTACTGTTAATGCTATGATTGACCTCTTTCTATGTGAAACACGATAAAATTACATATGGAATAATAATATATCATTCACATTTCTTACTTCTTTTTATATTATGCCTCTTAAATGCATTTGTTTCATGACAGAGCATTAATGTCTGCTTCATTCAAGACAAATTTCAACACTGATGGACATGTTTAATTCAGAATTATTGTGTAAACATTTCTCTTGGTGATAAACTAAAATATTTCTCATGACGCAGAACACCTGCTCAAATAATTTGCTTGTTTCTGATTCTTTACTACAGATGGCAGTGATTCATAATTTCCCCATTGCATGGGCATTATCACTAAAATGGGCTGTAACTTGTTATTTACATGCTTTAAAAGACCAATTCAAAAATGAAGTAAAAAATCTGACTGCTATGTAGATTGGCTACCCAGAAATATAATCTCTCAGACTCTTATAAAAAGTTGGGAGGGAAAATCAAAAATCTGGTAAGCACCAAAGTTTGTTCCAACATCCTAGAAGAATTAATATTTTTCTAAGGTAAACTGAAGTCTTGGAAAATAGTAAGTAGATACATTTTTTACACTGATCTGAAGATAGAGACCAATTTACCAAGAATTTTGATCACTTTTTGGTATGGTAAAAGTAAGAAATAATGCCAGTTTCAATAACAGCATTATAACCACTGAAAAAATGCACCTTGCTTTCTCTGACAACATCTTAAGATCCATACTTATACACACTGTTTCAAGGCCAAATGCTTCATTTAGTTGCAAATCAATGCATGAATATCTAAGAGATATACTGTTTAGATACAAGTAATGAACTGCTTTCTAAGTTATTGCAGTGACAAAACAAAGAACTGGAATGCACGATGCCATGTTTATCTGTTTCACTGACCTTGAAGCTGTCGTCCTTTGTACAAATCCTTTGTTTTGGTTTGGTGAGCTCTGGCGCTGTTATCACATTTAGGTTGTTCATACCTAAAGAACAAACATGAAGAAAATAAACCAGCCAAGCTTAACTTAATTTACAAATAATTTCCAATACTATATTCCAAATTAAACTTGTACCTTCTTTTGTTCAGGGAAAAAAGTGGTTTCTCATTCAGAAGAGGCAATGCAAATTTATCTGCTTATTTTCCACTTACTTAAGAGAATCTGAATAACTATTATCTATTTCAAACAGATCGTTCTACAGGGAGGAAAACCAAGTGGAGAACTGCTATAAAAAAAAATCCATAATAAAAAATTTAGTCTAAAAAATATTTTAAAAGAGAGGCTCTCTTCAAGGCTGTCAGATCAAAAAGCTATAAACAACATAAGAAATTCTGGCATTTGACACAGTACTCATGTTGTGAAACATCACAAAAGCAACTTCAAAAATCACAGCAAGGCAGGTACTGTATTTAGTTAATACTGCAGCACTAAATGCATTTACTACTGTATCCTCTCCAAAGCAAATGTTAGTTTACGTATGAAGAGCTAACCATGAACAGCTAAGCTAGCATTTCAAACAAGAGGGAAGAACTGTTCGGGATTCTGGAAGGACGGGAATTGGGCTGGAATAGATTGAAATGAGTTGAGGAAAAAATTTCATTTCCACTTGCTACATGAATATTCGGGTTCTTCTTTCTGATAAATTTACTTAAAGCCAGGTTGTTAGTCCAGTCTGTAACAAGAAACCCTATGCTATTTGTACCTTCAAAAAATAGTGACTAGTGCAACACCACTGCAATATCTTTCATGCAAGATTGGAAGCATGGCAATATCTGCTGAATTTATTTTTTCTTCTTATAATCCTATGATTAACTCTTGGTGGCTTTTCACTTAGTTTGGCACTATCTCCTTCTGAGAAATGTTGGTTTTTCATTCAGCTATAGTAGATTGAAGCTGCAGAATCCAGTGTTAAAGTTAAACACAGTAATGTGACTTGTGTACACGTATGTATGTGTGCTCATACATGTTAATTGAATCGAGGTTCTTTCATATTTATTTAATTGCTCATCTTTGAAATGCTCTGTTCTAGCTTCCCAAAAATCAGATTTACTGAGGGACATACTAAAATGTCTAGTCTAAATATACTGATTCAGATTTTTGGTACTAAATATTCTTTTTAAGAGCATTGAATGGTGGCTGTGTCTTGAGTTCAGGCTAGACTGCCCCAAAGAACAATGTGCAAGTGTTCAGACTTTAGTTACCAGCCAGGATAGAGAAAAATATATTCTTTTCTTCCTTTGAGCGCATAATTTATTTTCACACATCTGATGAAACTGCCCACTGGTCCATCTAATTTTGGCTACTTCAAGAATGTACAGTGTTGTTTCACAGACATGGGAGAGATACAGGAACAACAAGAATAGAAGCTGCTTTGATAGCATGACTAGGATTTAGATACCTGATGGATGTCCACTTCAATCAGCCAAAAAGAGTGAAAGGGAAATCTCTGAGCAATAAGCACTAATGTAGTGTCTGGCAACAAGCCTGGCTCCTGATTAATCTGATACCTGACTATGCATTCTCCTCATCTACTTCTGTTATTGTTACTGCCTACACTTTCTTGTTTCACCTCTTTTCTTCTACCCCTTCACCTTATATTTTTGTTAAATACAGATGTAGCTTATCGCATACAAGCTAAATCTATTAAATCCCAATAGCTGTTAAAATGTTGTAATATGAGAAGTATACTTTTAACTCTTTAAAGCAATTCAAGAAAGATAAAGTGAATCATGAGAAATTTGCCATGATGACACAGTCACACTAGGAACTGATAAGTAAAACACACCTGCCTCAGTTTTCATTGGGAAAGAGATAGCATGTCAGAATGTAGTACTGTCAGATTAAAAATAATGCAGTCAAAAGACCCCAGTTTACTTTTCAAGAACTTTTAAAGAGAGAAAAAAAACAAACAAAACACCTTACACTGAGTGTGTATCAAGAGACAGCAATGGCTTCATAAAGGTTGCTTTATATCCCTGAGCAGTCTGCGTGGAGGTTTAGAGGTGTATGTAGTACTGGAGGATAGAGAGTTTCACAGGAATTCTCCACAGTAGGCAAACTCATAAAGCACCTTATCCTAGAGAATCATATGTGAATGGATTGAAGATTATTTTGCCTATGATCTTAGCTGCTCAAAGTCACAGGTGAGAACACAAAGTCATGGCCCTGCTGAGCAAAAGGGTTGACAATCATGCTCTATGTCCAGAAAGCGCTAGAAGCAAACTGAAAGAGGTCATTCTGATAAGACTTTTAGGGAGATTGTTGTTTGTACCCTTTACAAGTATTACTTCATCTTAGTCAAATGGATATCCTCTCTAGGTTTTCATAAAAGCCAGCTTTATATTACATTTTTATCTATTTCTTGGGCATTTTACTGCTTGTTCAACACAGCACTCCTCATTATAGAGGGAAAAGACTAGCTCAGCAGATGAGGGGAGAGCAGTAGACATTGTTAATCTTAACTTTAGTGAGGTTTTTGACACTATGTCTGTAACACTGTCATAAACAAACTGATGTGGACTAGATTAATGAACAGTGGGGTGGACTGAAACCTGGATCAACTGCCAGGCTCTAAGTATTATGGCCAGAGAGAGAAATTCCAGCTGGGATCCAGTCACCAGTGATGTGCCCTAGGGTTCAATAACAGAGTAACTTTTGTTTATCTCTTCAGTAATGATTAGAGTAGACCTTTAGCAAGTTTTCAGATTATACAAAACTGGGAAAGTGGCTGGTACACCAAGTGCGTTCTGTCATTCAGGGAAACCTCAACAAACTAAAGAAACTGGCTAACAGGAGTATCATGAAGTTAAACAAAAGGAAATGTAAAATTCCATTACCTGAGAAGGAAACACCCCATGACACAACAAAGCCTAGGGGCAAACCACTTGAATTAAAGCTTTGCAGAAAGGACCTGGTATTTCTGTTCAATGTTAAATTAAGTATAAGGCAGCAATGTGCCCTTGCATCAAAAAAGCCCATCAGCCTTCTGGACTACATTAGAAAAAGTATTACCAGCAAGCCAAGGGAGTTACCTTTCCCTCTGTTAACCAATGGATCCAGCCCTGGGTCCCAGAACACATATTGGTTCAGGTCAAGAAAAGGGTAATGAAAATGGTAGAGGAATGGAGCATTTGACATAATAAGGAGAGACTGAGTAAGCCTGTTCAGGGACTGTACTGTCAGGAGAAGAGAAGGCCCAGAGATGTTATCAATGTGTATAAATATCTGATCATGAGAAAATAGACTCTTATCAATGATGTCCAGTGAATAGGCAATGGACACAAACTGGAAATTCCATTTAAATGTAAGGGAGTTAATTTTTTTGTTTTTTTGGTTTTTTCCTTTTAAACATGTGAGGCTGATGAAACACTGGTACAGTTGCCCAGACAAGCTATGGAGTCTATTGGAAATATTAAAAGCCCAAGTGGATATATGGGTCTTAGCAACCTGCTGTAGCTGACCCCTGCTTTGAGCAGTGAGCTGGGACAAGACAATTTCCAGATGACCCTTCCAATCCAAGCTATTTATTCTGTAATAAAATGACAGTCATAAAGAGAACTATAAGAGTGGAAACCCTATTGCTTCACCAGAACAAGATGATTTGGACTTAATTTAGAGAATGAGAACTAAGGCTCCACAAAATGATTTAAATTATCATTCAATGAAGGATTATCACTAAATACAAGAAAGAAAAAACAAACATAGGGGTGGAGAACAAAGGAAGAGAAGAAAAAGAACATTTCAAGTCTCGGTACTGATCTGTATTTCAGGACCAAATTTGTAATACTTTGTTTTGACAACCTATGGACCTCAGCTTGCCAGAAACAGATCACTGATAAAGTCATGTTCATTCCATCTATTACTTTAATTGGTATAGACTATGGTATAAACAGGTATCACTCAATTAGCACTTGAAGACTACATGAAAGCTGCATCACAAGAATAAACATCATAGCAAGAGGTTTAGAATATCTTTCATAAATGCTAGGCGAATGATCAAAAATGGTTTCCACTTAAGTTTTAGATGGTTTATGATTGCATCAAGATACCCATACTTCCTGCCAGCTTCATATGGGCTTTTATAGCATTCCTGTAAGGGCCAAACCTCAATAACCAGCCTAAATAACATCCTTTGGAATCTGATATTTGCCTTGCCTACATCTGTTCAATGTGGCTTACAACACTACCATGCATCCGGCTCAGCTGAGATGACTGAACTCCTAAAGCTTCTATTAGTAACACTAAAATGATATTTCCGTTCTATGGGTTTCCAGTCAATTGTTCCACCAAAGCAAGTCATATGAAATAGCTGAGGAAGTTGCTGGAAAAATAACTGAGCATTTCTGAGGTTGGACATGGTTTCTGTCATAGACCATCTTTCTTGGTTCTTTTATGTTGAGGCTATGAAGTCTGAGGTTTTCTCTGGACTGCTTCAAGCATTGGTTTAATCACCATAGAATAGATGGAAATTAAAAAAAAAAAAAAATAGGACTAGGGGACCATACTGTCTGTAGCATTGTAGTGTATTGGTCTTTGGCCATCTGGCCTTACTTTTGATGGATCTTAGAATTATTTCACTTCATTTTCCTAAAGGAATATATCTACATGATATAATTCCACTAGTAATGGAAATCTACATGCTAGGCCATGCACATTAAGGTATCTTCTCCATCTTCTCATTAAAGGTTTAAGCACTGAACATTCCCTTACCTTGTTGATGTACCCGGAATAGGACGCCCTGTGTCAACGAGAACACACCAGCAGTAGCCCGTGGAAGGATGGCACTGCACTGGTTTGTAAAGACCACCCTGAGCACATTCTGGAATGAACACATTATCTTTCTGGGGTTGTTTAGCTTCCTCGAGGGCTGACTGCAGTTCTTGATCACACGATGATGCTTTTGGAAGGAAAAGAAAAGATACTGAAGAAGCTTTATAGTAAGGGCCTACCAGATTTCTTGAACAGCTTTTATAACTTTATTTGATCATATATAAGGATTGAAGAGGTTTTCTACAGCGTAAATACCAAGTACACTTGTTTATGCTGTACACTGTTAAGATTTTAGTTTCATTTTATGCAGGTGCTTCATGATAATCCTATCTCCACCTCAATTCCTACACTAGTAGGATAATTTGCAAATAACCAAATGCTTTCTCTGCCATCTTAAAAATTCTCTCACATCCCACAGTCCCTGAACTACTGATCCTTTTCAGAGGGAAATATTCATCTAAATGTTTATTTTTTGCTTTTTCTTTCCAGTTTCGGAACATTGAAACAGTGAAAATTGTTTCACCTCCTTTTCTGGTGATGCTATTATTGGTGATGAATAATTTGCTCTGGAGACCAAACACCCCCCCCAAAAAGTACTACATTTTTATCTCTGTCCTAACAGTATATTTCAGATCCTTCTGAAAGTGGGAATATCTCACATGTCTATATATTACTGGCCTTTACATGAAACCGAACCAGGGGACAAAGAGCAGAAACTCCTCAAGCGAAGAGTGCCAGTCATTTCACACTAATCTGTAAAACACTTGTTTTGATAAATTTTGATCACTGCTAAGCTGGTGTATGTGGCTCTTTAGGAGGTAATAAATGAGATGATAGACTATTTACTCACACAGTTTCTTTTTCCAGGATTTTTAAAAGCGGTCCCCTATCGTGTGAAATTTAGTTGGCTAACAAAACAGCTTTGGTTTAATACCCAAATTACTCCAGTGAACAAGAATCAATTATTTGAAAAATCAGAATGTTGGTAACAACAGCAAGTCTGCAAACACACACATTAATAATAGGAAAATCTCAAGTTGCTGGAATTTCAATCAATAAGAGAATCCCTTCCGT
The DNA here is from genome assembly GCF_905368555.1 of Meleagris gallopavo. NCBI lineage: Eukaryota > Metazoa > Chordata > Aves > Galliformes > Phasianidae > Meleagris > Meleagris gallopavo. The sequence continues at coordinate 40,948,820 of NC_139405.1, forward strand.
TAAAGAGAAGTTTTTTTAATGTTGCCAGAAAACATATCTGTGGATAATTTTTGCTCTTCTCTGCAGTCATTCAAAGACTAGCAACAAATGATTCTTTGAATCTCCATCAGGTTCTGCTTCTTGATTTTTTCACTGTTCAATCCATAGAAGAACAAGCTGAACGTTGACTCATTTTCTGGTGTATTTGTACTGAGTTTCAGCTGCAGTCTAATATCATTTACTCTTATCCATATGGTTCAAAAAAGTCTGTAAATTGTAAGAAAAACTGCATAAATTTACTATGTCCAGCATCTTGTACATGAACAAAGTCAGTAAGATTTCTGGTGCAGCAGAAAAGAAGGCAGGAAGCCAATCATTCAGCATCTACACAATAGTGTGATTTCTACATCATTGTATTTTATTTCAGTATATGTGAAAAGTTTAAAAATCAAGCATGCCACTTGCTAATTTCATTTTAAGGCACTGATTTATTTATTTGTTAGTTGATTTTTTAATAATTCACTTGTTTCATATAGTAGGGCAGCTGGACAAATTGATGACATTTGCACGGTTTTCTCTTGGTCTACTCACAAACATAATCAGAGATTCAACAATTCTCAAAACACTAGTGTTTACATAATAAACTAATTAAGGAAGCAGTATAGAGAAGAGAGAATAGCTCCTTTAAAAAAGGCAAACAGTTAATTATTTACATGTTAAAGCATTCACAGAAATAACTATGGTTTTTCAAAGTAGAAAACCATCACCAACATTCTCTCACAGCAGCCAAAATAAATCTTTTAAAATAAATCTTTTCCTCAGTAAATCTGAGGATTATAATAACTTAAATCTGGATTATATATCTTAAAAACATGACAACCCCGGAAAGAACATCACTTTTAGCTTGGTACTTCAATTTGTATACAGTCAAGCAAAATGGAGCAAACAGGGTGAAACAGCTGCAGTGAGAGGGAGGAAATCATTCGTCCTCTGTGAGCTCCACTAAATTCTTTTCTCATTCCTACTGATAAACCTTGGAATCATCCCATTGTCTACTGTGACCTCTTATTTTCTGTCCTTGTAACTAGCAACAGAATCTGGCAGATGTGCAGGTATTATAATTTCTTGCTAGCCCAGAGGAGCAATACATTTTCATGATTTCAGATTTGTTTAGAAAATTTAGAGACTACACAGGCAGGTCATCCAGATAGGCAAAATGCAATAGAAATCAGAGAGAAGCCTGATGGAAAATTCCCAGTGTAGACGCAGATACAGACTGTGAGCCTACCCTGTATCACCATTTATGAGCAGCTCTGGTTTCTACTGACTGAAACAACCAGCAAAGAACTGCACTGATGATTCAAAACCACTGGAATCATGAGCCACATTGTGGGACAAACATTTATTGTGTTGACATAGTAGTAAGTGTTACAGTCCTGAATGAGTTCCCAAAGCAAAGTTTTCAACAAGGTACTGCCCAAGCTAGAACTTCTGTTTGTATTTTTTTTCCTCAGTTATGTCCGGCTTTAAGTCACAAAGATAGAGACACAGTAACAGCGGAGAGGTTTCAAAGGAGGGTTGTGAAAGTGGTTTATAGCTTTAGGAGAGACAGTCAGAGGACTGGTGGAAAGGAAGTGGGAAACAGGACAGCCAGTGACAGTAACCAAAAGGAAAGTTTTGAGATTTAAAAAGGAAATGTCCTTAATGGCAGGAGCCTCTGAAAAATAGATAAAGTCAGGATTCATACCAAATGCTAAGGGAAAAGTCCTGTAACTAGGAGAACTTTAGTGATGAACTGCAGCACCAGCACAGGCATTCAAGACCATAAAAAACATAAAGAAAAGAAGTTACGGTATTTCCAGGAAACACTCCCCCATAGAACCTTTAATTCCATATCCTTACGCTGCAGATGGGAAATGATACAAAGAAGAGGAACTTATCATTAATCCTAAATTATTTGTCAGGTAAAATGAATCAAATAAAACATGGATTATTTTAAGCAAACTGGAAATATAAATAAGTGTGATGGAAATCCTACCTGTCAGTTTTGTATGTGTCAAATGGCAAATTTGCTGAATATAGTTTTGTTGGTTTTTTTTTTTTTTTCATTTCATTCACCAAAAGTGCATAATAGTTTGTTTTTTCTCTGCCTTATACAAAGGCAGAGAAAATGATCTTCAGGTCACTATCCGGCAATGTTTTTACTGCTCAAGAGAGTAATTTCCTCAGATTCATTACTTCTGTACATACTTTACATGACCATATGTGCCATCATTACTATTTCCCCATTTGTTTTCACTATCAGAGCAATATTTTTACATAAAGATGTGTAAAACTGTATTTACATATAACCCTACTTACTTTTTCCAGAACAGAACCTTAGTCCTCCATGTAATTTCCTCTCTAAGGAACCATTCATTTCCTTTCAAACTTTTCTTTAAATTATTTACAACAGGAGCACTGGAAAGCCTTGTGATATCTAAGAGCTCTTATCACAGAGCTACTATACTGTCACAAATAATTGTCTCAGTGATGTCAGAAGAGTCATGGCCAACAAACATTAATTTCCCAGGAGAACCAGTGATAAATGTCATTAACTTAGAAAATGCTTGACAGTTTGTCCAAACAATCTGACAACAACTGTGATCTGGAACTGTAACAGATGGATGCCAGAAGTTCATAAAACGGTATGGAAAAAAAAAAAAGATACATGCTTCAGTACAAAATAAATAATTAAATAAATACTGAAGTCCTTAAAACATCAACTTACTGTGCAGTATGTTACTGCAAAAACCTTCCTCCCAGAAGCAGGAAAGCACTGATATTCTTTGTTGCAGGTTGATAAACCTTTCTACAGTTTCTACCTAAATCTATATTTTATTGCAGACTCATAAGTATCATTCATTTAACACACAACTTTCAGTGATGTAAGAAAATGGGAATATTTTACATAGTTTTAAAAAAAGAGCCCTGTAAAAGTTTGTTTTTTGTTTTTTGTTTTTGTTTTTGTTTTTTTTTGAAGACGTGGTTAAACTATTGTTGACCACAAAGAATGAGTTTTAAAATGTGCTTTAAATAGAATATATGTCATGCTGATATTTAACTTCTTCCCTTTTTCCCTTGAAATGTTTGTTACTAAATATACTTTTCCTGTTCTGGTTCAAGATGCCATCATAGTCCACTACAAATATGAAATGCTTCATCTTCTGTCAATTGGAAAAATACTCCAGCTAATGACAAAGAATATAGAGAAGTTTAATGTTTTGTATAAAATCTTGAGCCATTTCTTGCTGCTAGTGACCAATCCTTCCTCAAAATAAACATCTGTGTTTTAAAGAATCTTGTTAATTTCATGAACAGAAAATTCCTCAACTGACATGGGATATGATGCTGTGAATTGTTATTTATGATAGAATACACTTGTTAATCTCTAATGGGTTATTTAAAGTTTACTGTTGTTTACTAAGTGATATCCTAGAGTGGAGAAAAAGGAACTTTTCTGGGAAAGTAATCATCAAGCATACCTGTGCTTTTGTCTGTAGCATATGTAAAGCGCCAAGCACCATATTTTGTAAGATATAATAATCACGTTAGTCTGGTAACAGGAGATGTTTTAGCCCCTTTTTCAGAAATTCTGGCAGTTATTGTGCTGTGTCATACCACAGCTTCTCGCAGGATGTGGAATTTTCATGATTATAAATAATATATATATATATATATATATATATTTTTTTTTTTTTCCTTAGCTGTGTTTCTACAGTGCATTCTGAGGAAACAAGCTGCCCATTCTGCAAAAAATTACAAAGGCGCTTGCTTGCTACTTTAACATTTCCGGCCACTACACAAACATTTAATTTAAATTTCTTTAACCCCACAATGTGTATATGACAAACAGATTCATTCTAAAAAGTTCTATTTTCAGTTGATTATTTCTCCCTCCTTTTCTCATTAATGTAATGGGCCATGAAAGGACAATTTAGACAGCCTGGATTCCAGGCTTAAGGGGTCTTTTATTAGACCTCAAAGCTCAATATCTTCTACAGAAAGGGAGTAACAAGAAACCTGTGAACTAAAATACTCTGAAAAGTGATACACATTCTCTAGAGGAGCACAGCGTAATATTAGAGGCAGTTACTATGGCAGTTCTTCCATGACTATGAGAGGATGTTCATACAAAACACATTCGTGTTCAAATTCCAGCATACAGAGATTTACATTCTATAACAATTTTTACTAATCAAAATGTTATCAAAATAATTAGGCCATCCTACTTAATTTAGCATAATTTAGGTACATTTTTTGAACACTTCAAATATTGATTTTTACAACTCCTGTACAAGTTTATTTCAAAATCATAATAATTAGTATGTCTGAATAATCCTCCAATTGACACCATGCACCCCCTCAAACCAATTCACACCCCTTGGGAATAAGAATTTGATTCTTTTGCTTAGGATGAACCCTTCCTGAACTAGTGAAGTTAACAGGCACAGAGGAAACTGATTACAATGTGTTTTTATATTTTCAAATTGTTTTTATGGTCTTCGAGTTTCACTGAATGGATTTCCACTTACACTACATCAAATTATACTTCCACATCTGAATAAAACATTCACTTTAGAAAAGCAGTAGGAAGTGGGATAATTTCTATTCAAGCTTCTTTCTCCCTGAAGAAGAATTTACATTGACTGGATGCAGATCTGAAAAACAAAACAGTCCATAACAGCAGTGGCTTTGTTATTCCTACCTCCAGCAAATATTCACCCGCAAGACAAACTAACAGGTTCTTTACCTGTAGCCAGCCAATTTAGTCACTCATAATCCCTGACATCTGCTTCAACTATGAACACAGCATCCAAGGAAGTTAACCTACTATCGATGAAGTGTTATAAACAGGTTTAAGATGCCAGCTTCATACCCTTTACGTATATATTATTTTCTCATCCTTTATGGGCATATTGTTAACATCTCACAGTAATCATTCTTCAAAAGCACTGCTGCAATGAGAATTTGTCTGCTTATCCTCTCCTAATTTTCAAATAAACTCATATCTAACAGAAATTAAGTGTAATTCAGTGATGGAAATGAAAGCAGGAACATGCTTATGCTTCTAGCTTCTTATAGAGATTACTCATAAACCTATCAAATGGGAAACATTTCTGTGACCTGGTAAATTCAGTGGACAATACATCAGGTCTCAGCTGAATGTGTTTCCATGTATGTATGTTTCCAGGTAAGCCCAATATTTGTTCATAGATCAAGGACTGATTGGAAGTAACAGGTAACATAACATACACTCAGATTTAGTCCCAACACCAAATGGCAACCAAATCGTAAAACTAAATTATCTGATGGAACATGTTTTGATTTAAATTAGGTTCAGATACTCATCAGCATGAGGGTTCCCAAGGCCTGATAAAAGCTGGCAACATTCCTACTCATGCTTATTCTTGTTTGCAAAAACTTGTGGGAACCAAATATTTCAGGCCCCTTGTGTGTATTTGAAGACTACTCTCAATTTACAGCTGATCACTATTTTGCACTTTTGGAGTTTGAGTCTATTATTGTAGCCAAACAAAAAGCTGATGGTTTCAACAAAGCCCTGTATATTAATTTATGTACTTCACTCCACTGAACAAAGCAAGATAAATCACCAACAGCTGCTCTCATTTATTTATGTGGCTTCATACACAAAGACACTGCAATACATAAGGAGGATCATCTGGAAGTTCACTGAGCTCATAGAAACAAAAAGCCAGAACACAGCTTCCACTTAACTTTACCTAGAAAGAATAAAGTCACAGTGACTCCAATCTACTTGAAAGCACCAGGATTATCTCCCCTTTTACCCTAGGTTTGAGTAGTCAGATGACACTATGTCAACTCCAGATTTCACAAATTCTGCCTCTAGCAATACACAAAAGTTGGGTGCCCATAAAACAAAGCTCTCAGATTAAAAGTATGATGACTTGCACTTTAATCATAGTTCTAAACATGTAGGCCCTCTGGAATTTTTAACATACACCCCCATTTTATACACACCCCTATCATTCTTTGTTTTTCTTAAAACTTGAAATGCTGGGAGCACTGTGAGAAAGGCCATAACTACAATACTGTAAGAGAAAAAGAACTGTTTTGTCACACTGCTGGTTTTGTGTTTGGTTTGCCTGTAATATTTGTTTTAAATTTTAGTACAACTTCTTGGTTAAAGAGATGAAAAGTATTTTGTAAGTATGCAATTTTTTTTTCCTTTAAAAGAATTATAGCTCATTGAAATTGCTTATTTTAGTTATTCATTTATACTGCTTTATTTCCTTCACTGTGTTTTCCTGCTGCACTGTATAAATTATAAGGGAACAAACTAGCTATCTGTTTTCAAACAATATTTAAATTTTAGCATTCTTATTTACTTTAAATAAATTAGTGGTGTGAGATCTATTCAGTGACTAGGTGAAAACTTACAGAGAAGTTAGTCTTCATCTACAAGTACAACAAAATCTGGCTCTAAATTTTTAAGTGATAGCATTTAATCCTCCTGTAGATAAATGATAAAGAAACATGAAGTCAATATATACTAGATTATAAATCTTTCAGAGATGCATTTTGCATTAGAGCCAAAATGCATACCCTAAGTGTCAAGTGTCCTTAGTCAAACACCTATGAAATGTGAGAGCAGGGAACAGAGTCGAACATTTTGGTTGAATCTTTAACAGCAGAGTGTGAGAATGATAGCATACGTGTGTAAAGTGAATCTCTTTAGACAGATTTGAACAAAGAATTTTTACAACCTACACTCCACACTGGATTCTAGAGAGCAATTTTAATACAAATCAAAGAAACCTCTTAAGCCAGTGATCAATCATGCAACACCAGGTTTCACAAGAAGAGTGAAAAATCCTTGGGCTTTCTAACGAGGTAAGTTCCCTCAGTTCCTTTTGCTCGGTGAACTGAGGATATTCACTGAAATACAAAGCTGTACAGAAGGTGGATTACTATCTCCGTGTGCTCGTGCTTGACTCTGATGATTTGGAGAAGACATAAGAGAAGACACAGTGCAAAAAAGTGCACCACCCTGCAAGAATATAACTGAATGCAGCATTTGCTAATTGGAGTGAAACCTGGTTTTCCTCTAAGCTCAGACATAGAAAAGAAACATCACTTCCTAATATTGCTCAGTATGACTGCATCACACTTCCAAAGCAGAGCAGCACCAAAGCTTTCAAACTGCAAAATCAAACAAAAAATCCACCACCCAAAATTACAGCAAATGAAAATTGCTGATGTTTCCCAAACACAGCGGCTAGCTGGCCAGTTTGCTATAGCAATCTGAAAGCTCATTCATTAAACAAAGTTGCGTAAAACTACCATTCTTGCTTTATGAGTATATTGACCAGTAAGTGTTAGTCATCTGCCAGTGGAAAAATCTCTCAATTTTTAAGAAATACTTGAAGTGAAAACAAAGCTGGTTCACTTTTTCCATAGAGCTGTGAAAACAAACGTCTTTGCCAGGTGAGTTGAGGGTAAGCACTTGTTTGAATAGCTCTATTAAAAATTACAACACAAAATGTACAAAGGGGTGCTTAAATTCAGTTTACAGGAATGTTTATCAGCCAACCACTTCCACTCAGTGAAACAGGTTCTGTTCATCATTTGGGAAATTGAGACACTTATATTAGTGCTTGGATTTGTCTTTGATTACTAGACCTTAGGCACCCAAGCAATTTTAATTTCAGAGGTTTTCAGTGGCATAGTTGGCTGCAGTTTGTGTCACTTTCCTGCCATTTGTCTATACTGCTAATTCTGTTGGCACTGAGTAGTGTTTTCCAGCCTTATTGCCTAACTCCAGCCTGAGATGGCCGCATTCCATCTATGCTCTATTTTCTAAGTATCAGCTCATTTCCAACCCCATCACAGAGGCTTAGCGTGGACATAGACTTACTCAATGTTACAATGTAAACAGGATTAACATAAGCAACAAGCAATCTTTCTAATACTTTTGTTTGTTTGTTTGTTTTTTAATCATATAGCTGTTCCGTAATTCATGAATATGTTCCATTGCACCGTTTCCTGTGGATATGGTGTTTGTGAAGTGGGATGCACCATCAGTCCGCAGAACAGTCTGCACTCCCTGTGTTCCATGCGGTACAGAAGTCACCTCCTTCTGCACCTGATTGCTTAGGTGACCCTGAGAAGGCATGAGCAAGCCAGTAATGCTATGCTCTTCCAAAGTTTCTCCACAGAAGAAGGACCACAACCCTAGCTATGCAAAACCTTCCTAGAGCCCCACTCATGGGACTTGCCTTGTGTGTGCACCCTCTGTAATCTGCTCATGTACTCTGCAGCCTGTCCATGTGTCTCCCTCTGTAACTGTCTCACTTCAGCACCAGTGGTGGGCTGTTCAGTGCCAAAATGTAGTGGGATTATTGACCATTATATTGTCTCAGATTTCACTGTAAGGACAACAGACCTCAGGGACATGAACTCTGGCTACTGCCACTGTAGCCAGTAGAATCTGGGATGACTTGTGGATGTTTTATGGCTATGTGATCCAAGGTGCTCAATTAGGAAGTATGCAGTTTTATTAAAAAATAAGAGAATATTATTTTGCGTTTTGTAAACATTCTCTGCATATCTCAGCGTAGCTTACAAAGTCATAAATATAAAATGCACCTCTGCCTAGCTTATAGTAGACTAGATGAGCAATACAAATGGTAATGCTTTGGCTCTCTGAAACTAAACAGAGATTAAACAGGATGTTGAAATGGAAATTCTCATTTCTTCCTCAATGTTTCAGAGTGTAACTTTGACAGCCATAAAGCAAACGTTTATGCTATTATCACTCCCACTGCCTCTTCTGTGGTTAAGCAGAATTATTTCACCCCTGGGGCCCTCAGGTACATACCTTTCAAATCTGTCTGATAAAAAAACAAAAGCATTTTAAAATTGTACTAATGTTACAAATATATTTGCACCTTTAAAAGCTAGTCAATGACAGATGAATCAAAAACAGACCACTTTTATTCTGACTTGCTCTTTTTCACTTTGTCAAAGAGATGCCAGGAAGCAGGTGGAAAATAAGAATACTCATGCCTCTAATTAAAGGAATTGTGTTGCAGAATGAATAGTCATTGAAGAAATCAGAAGCAAGTGTTATCATCCACTGAATCGCACTTCTCCCAGAATGCATTATCTCATCCTCAGTTTGAGACCTAACAAATAAAGTGAACACCTATACCCTATACAAAAGGTAACTGCATTGCTTCAACCCTACACAAATCCAAAGGCTCGTGTTAGATTAACTGCTGTACAAGTCTTGCTTCGACTCTCAGCAAGTTATATCCAAAACACATTATCTGTATAGCACAATGGAACTTAGCAGCAGCAGAAGTACAAGATTCTGATAGAAGAGAATGTTTACTGCTTTTGGCCAAGTTTTGTGTGCAATAAAGAGGATGTGCCAAAGAAGAATAAAAGCCAATAAGAATAATCTAATACTATTTCTTCCACCTTCAGAAACTTTTTAATACAGTTTTAGGAAGCTTTATTCTTTTTTTTTTCCTTTCTTTTTTTTCTCATATGGCCATGGTTATATGGCTCAGCTTGTGCTCTGGTTTCAAGAGCAAAGCCAAATCTTTGGCTTGGCTTTCCTTTCAAACTTTGGAGAAAAACATTCATATTGGGCAATGTGAATTAAAAATAAAAATCCTAATTCCACCCCACTTTCATCTCTGTCTTCAAAAAGAAATATCCATCTGAAGTCTATATAATGCTAAATATAGTGTGATTTTGAAACACCCCTATGCTTTTGAAGGATAGAAAACTCTTTACCATATTGAAAACCCCACATGACAATTTCTGCTCCTGTCAAACTGGAGTTATTCCACTGTACACAGATGGGATCAGCAAGAGAAAGCAAGTCCCTACCATACTCAGAACAATTTTAAAGACATGTAGTGGCAAAGTCTAAGGTTTTTTGAACTACTAAAATGAGAATTTTCAAAGTGTGACTAATGATCCTTAATCCTTTACAACACAGTGTCTCAGTTACTTTAAAAGCTAAGAAAATTAGTTTTAAATGCTCAACCTACTGCAAAAGTGACCTGTACAATGAAAAAAGCCTTGCACAAGTACTTCTCAACAATTCACTGTGCGAGAGAATAAAAAAAGATTTCAGAAAGAGTTATTTTTTGAAATGTTTTCTTAGCGTATTTCCCACAAATATTGCCATTCCTCTCAGAGCTATTCACCCCATATACACATGCACATCTACCTCATGCTTTGTTTATTTTGGAGCTCTCTATGACAAACAGAGAAAATCCAAAGGACTGTTTTTGGCAGAACTGTTCAAATAAAACAGATTCTAAATATTTAACTTTTCCAGATAACCAGCATCACAGGAAATGGCAATGTTGGCATTCAGTCACCTAATAAGGAAACATTTTTATTATAGCCTATGGGATGATAGTTCTGTCATTCTTTCTACATATTATGTATTGTATGCTTTGTATTTTTTTTTAATTTGGGAAGCTTAAAGGTTACTTGATGATTTGAAAATAATGCTAAATGAAGCACTGTGCATGACTCTCACAAGAGGCTGTGAAGCTGCTGCAGCTGGAGCTGTTGCTAATTAAATCTGTCCTTTGTTATAAAGCACTCTGGGACAAACCAATCAACCGCTGACATAATTAATGGAGTCAAAACTGCCATTAGTAGTACTATTTTCTTCAATCAGTGGAGATAAAGCATAGACAAATGTAGAGTGGACAAGCCTGTGTATTTACAAACCTGTTTTCCTCGAATCACTGTTGAGAATAACTACAGTAAAATCCCATTGTAATCAACACATACTAGAAATTTTGCTACATATATATAGGCTCTTTTATATAAGAATAATACAGGTAAGCATTTACATGGAGTCTCTTTACATCAAAGTCATGGGCATGCACTTTTTGCTTGTCTGAGTTCTACATATATGTTTATCCCAACCACACAGTGGTAGGTAGAGATTACAGAAAGACAGGGAGGAACTTTAGAAGTTGCCAATCAGTCGCATGGCAAAAGGATGAAAACCCTGTAACTGTGAATTAAATGACAGTATCATAGAAACCAACAAACAGAAAAAAAAGGCAAGAAATATAGATACAAAACTGAAACTGAGAGGAAGGGGTAGGTTGCGTCTTTTCTTTTATAGAAGTGCTACTATTTCCACTGGTCACTGCAAAACATTTTTATTCATTTCCACCTCCTATACTATATAGGTCTGTAAAGCTCCTGATTGCATTTGACTGATCTGCACTAAACATTATCTCAATCACCTCTGTGCTAAAAACTTTGCTTCTGCTTGCACTGATCTGTCCAGGCTGCTGCAGGTCCCTGAGAAGCAGATCCAGGGTTAGAGCCCCAGAGCTGCTGGCTAGCTGCCATCAATGTAAGCAATCAAACCACACTGTCTCTCTGCAGTAGCTGACGTCAGATGCTTTCACATACAGTACTTTGTAGGCTGCTCAAGTCTCCACAGTAACATCCTGAGGAAATAAAATTGGTGCAGAATATAGGCCAGGAATGCACTGGTCATTCAGGCCAACAGTGTTGATATTATGACACTTCCAGCGTCCTTTATTTGAGAAACTGATGATTCCTCCCACAACAAACAAATAAAACAACAACAACAATAAAACCTCACAGCCTTAACAGTGGAAACTGAGAGAAGTGCAGGATTAAAGTTAAGCATGTACTCTACTAGCTTTAGTCTCTCCCCTTGTTTGGTATCATTCAGTATCTTGCAGTATGGACACCGTAACTGAATAAGGCATCCCTGATGGGGTCTCTGAAATCCTGCATCGATAGGCAGTGACACCTTCCTATGCTTATTCCTTCTAGGAGTCAAAGTACCTCCTCTATCAGTCAAAATGTTCAGGTTATTGCTCCTAAGAACTGCCAATTTGTTTTTGGAGTCACTGCATTTTCAGAATACAGATTCATAGTATGATCAACAGTCTTTATTCCATGGTGTCCAATCTTGCCTTTGGCAGTAACAGTCAAAAAGAGAAGTTGGAAGAATGGAAAGATAATAAATCTGTGTTGCAGGAAAACCCTATACAGCAGCATTTGAGACTGAAGAGTGATGCCTGGGTAAAACATGGAGAAAGTCACAGTGAAGATCAGCTATTCACAGAAGAAAAACCCAGACTAAAAATAAAGGATTGGGAACGGAACAGTGAATTCTGTTTGTGCAACCAACAGTGAGGAAAATTTATTATGCTAGAGATAACAAAGACTATGAAAAAGTGCACAAGGCTCCAATAAAGGCAGATATGAAAACAGATAAGCTTTAAGACAACATTCTGACTCACAAGCTTTCCTACTCAATTCTAATGGGGGAAAAAGTGTTCTAAACAATGGGAGAAAATTCCATATAAAAGACACATAGGCTCACTTTGACAACAATATTGAAAAAGCACAGTGACATCTTTGAGGCTAGCACTGTTGTTAGTTATGTGATACTATATATGCAGCACTGTTAGGAGATGCAAAAAATCAGAAATATCATGAACCCTTCATACATGTTTGTTGCTACATGAAATCCATGTAGCTAACATTAAGCACCATCCCCTGAGGATCAGAGGCACAGGAGCAATAGTGAGTCTCTGCACAACTAGGCACCAGTATGGCTCCTCATCGCACCATTGCCAGATTTGTGAGGTTTTTCTACATATCCCATGTGATGAGTAAATTGCATACAACTAACACCACAAAATTCCATTCTTGTTTGGCTCCTGGGTGCTAACATGATGACAATTACTGGTTGTTGTTAATCTTACGTCTCTCTAGAAATATGGAACTAGACAGGCCACCACAAGTCTCATCCAGTTACCTCCACTCATGCTAGTGTTGGCAGCAACGAATCAGTACTCTTTACCAGATTAAGACTTTTTTAATTAAAGAAAATCAAAATACCTTTAACAAAGTTTTCTCCAGCATGCAAAAAGCTATTTCTGACTTGAACATGCCAAAAAAACATCATCTCATCTTGAGAGAATATATTTGTACAGAAAGGTAATAAAGAGAAAACACCAACATTCACTCTTTCATCTAGCAAGAGAAGTGGACTATTGAGCCCTTGTGCTGACAGAACATCCGTTAATGTCAAGAGGAATTCCAGCTATGCAATAGCAACAGGGTTGGAGTGGACCATCCTTTTATCACTGACCCAGCAGACTGATATACCATATACGAGCTGCTTAGAGAAATGAGTAGGCACTGTTTCCAAGATATGGAATAATAGTATCACCAGACCCCTACCATTAGAGTCCAAATTTAGAGGAAAAATAAAAGAAAACTAAATGAACAAATTAAAAAAAGAAAAATCCAAAACTGATTCCCTCTCTACTCACTATTTGCCTTTCTAACTGCAGGGGAGTCACTCCTGTATGTACTTCTCTGAGTAAAAGAAAGCTTCATGCCCATTAAAATTAAACTGTCTCCTCCTACAGTAATTTGCTATTATTATATTGAACTGTTTAGTTTAAGGGATGAACTACAGGATGTATGACTACATTAGAAGTCACCATTTTATTCTTAGAATGTTGGTAGGGAAAGGGAGAAAACTGACCTTTCAAACCACTGGCATTTATAATGATATTTTGGTTTGCTGTTTCCCTGTTGACTCACCTTGAAAACACTAAAAATCATTAACAATGATATTAAAATGCTTTTTTTAAAACCTGATTAGAAACTGCATAAAGCTCTTAATCTAGGAAGGGCTTAACCTGCCAAACAGAAGAGCAATGAGAACAAAGATTCTCACTTTGTCACAAGACTAACGTCTATCAAGATTATCAGTTTATGCACATGGTCAGAGATTTGGGGAACCCAAGAGAGTAAATGACCAGGTTCAGAAGCTACTTGCCTACTTTCTTGCAAACTAATTATTTAAGTAAACAGCTTTTTCTCAGCCAGAATAACTAGGCAAAGTGCTGTTGTGAAAGCAGGGTGAACTACATGATGACAAAGTGTGATAGACATGAAGCCGTACAACTACACCCTTGCCCCTGTTAGGAGTCACTATTTTAATGGATTCTGTGGATGAATTTATAAAATGACAAGGAGACAATATCAGATAAGAAAACCCTTGTTCCCTCCTATATCAGTAGGAGTTTGCCTCAATACAGATCTGAAGATTCAGCCTAGTGATGGAGAGGGAGCACTGCAGACCCTCAACCTATGACTGAAACTGAACACATCTTGAAGCCCTGAACTATTTTCTTCTTTCTTGTCAAAACTGTATCTCTCATCTGGGGGCACAAGAGGATTTAATTTAACTTTATACTCTTCTGCTCCCAGGCCAAATACCAACCAGTGTTTTGCCCTAATCTAACTATCTGCACTAGGAAATACTTCAATGTCATTACCAACAGTCATCACACACTGAAGCACCCTACAGAATAAAACAAAATCCTTTATGCATACCTCAGTGGACTGGAATATTATAAAAGATATATGCTAAGAGAAGCTAACTATGTGTAGTTTTATATGGCTGCCTCAGTGCAAATGGGGCTTAGGGTGAAAAAATGAGGAGGGATGAAACAGTTATTTCCAAACTAGTCACACATACCACCTTGAACTAAACCACTTGGTGTTACAGCAATTGACCACAGGACAGGCTTGTTTGGCTTCAGTGGTCACAAAAGACTCTTTTCACTCTGAGTAAGACACATAATGAAACCACTGCAGTCAAGGGAGGAATGCCAGTGGAAGCTTGATGAGGTGAGTGGAAAAAGTAAGGAAGTCATCTATTCAGTCACCTTATTTGCTTGCATAACAACACCAGCTCTTCCAGAAAAGGACAGAGTCCCTAACTCATGCTAGCAGGGAAAGGAAACCTCTTGGCTTTGTTTCCAAATGAGTGTTGCAATACAAATATAGGTCTGTGTCCAAATGGACTCTGATAACATTTTAAAACTTAAAGATTTGAGGTATTTATGTATTTATAATGTGTTCTTATCAAACAAAAACTACATTTAAGATCAAAACAGATGCAATAAAAGTCCTTCCATTTTGATGGAAGGTCTTTACTCAGTTAAAGACAGTAGAAATGGTAAGTTTAAATAACAATAAGATCTCACTGCAAAACAATAGAACAACACACTGTTTAATCAGTGATACCATAACCTTTTCATAGCCTATTATGACCGTAATAGGGTTCGTTGAAAAATTTCATTGTGACTGCTTCGTGGAAAATCAGGTCTTTAAATGAAAAAATGTTTTCCATTATAAGTGTTTCCTTTTCATAACAAAACAACAACAACAACAAGTGAATTTTAATGAGAACAAAAACCCATAACAAAACATTATTTCTTTGCATGGAACTTCCCAGGGAACAAAATGATCCAAAATGCATATACCTTCTCTGAGTAAATTGCATTTTTTAAAATGGGAGACCATTATATTCCGCATGTGTAGCCAGCCTGAGGATACAAGACCTGACTAAGAAAAAGGAATTCATGAAATTTCAAAATTACAGCTGCCATAAGGCATTACAATGAACATTTCAAAGTCACAATTTTGAGTTTTGTGACATAATTATTCAGATCTTTGAAGGCATGTTTTTGCTGTTTGCTTGAATTTTCTCCATGAAAATGCAAGTTTTTAGCTCAAAATGTACACCTTTTTGGAAGAAGCTCCCTAAGAATTCACATTCTTTCTGTATTCAACCAGTTTGAGATATTTGGCTTAGTATCTCTTTTCTCTTGTGTTTTGTAATGTACCAAGAGAATTTAAGATCTGAAATCTAATTTACAGCCTTAATCTTATTTAAACATAGTTTTATTTGTGGTTGAATACAGATACTTAGCCTGCCATTCTTAAACTGAAACAGGTATTAAAAATAGCTTTAATGAAAAACAGTGGTCTGTCCCTTGAACCACTGCTTTTCCTTCACTAACACAGGAATCCAGTGCATTATGGCAAGAATAGTTAATGTTATTTCTCAGCAGTGCAGAGTGCAGGGAAAACACAGTGTCTAGCATATATCTGGAACAGGCTGTTATGAGAGAGGACAGAGCATGATGGACAGAGTGGAATGAAGAGGGAAGCATGCCAGTAGTAATACATATTTACGCATATATAGCATCTTACGGATGAAAAGATCTCAAAGTGATTTTGTGTACTTTAATAATGCAGTTTTGCTGGAACAAGTTACCTTATGCCAAATATGACTCCTGGTGTGCCTTCTCATAGAAAGGAGACTCTAAACTAGTCACAAACAGAAAAGCCAATGCATTGCATTAAGGACAGGCTAGGGGAAAGGATTGGTGAATGACGACATCAACCAGGGACCTCAACAGCCCATAAAAACAGATGCTGCAGTAGAGGATTGGATTGGTGCAATAGCTGCGCCAAAAATGCATGGCCAGCACACAGATTTTGGAGTGAATTCCATTCTTCCCAACAAAGTACCTGTAGGAGCTGAATTATTCTTGCTTTTATACCAAATGGAAAATGCTAGCATTATTGATGAAGATTCACAATATTTTTTCAAGCACTGTAAAAGGAAAAAATTCTATAATTTATTTTGAAAATAATTAAGCAATTCATTATCTGTATCATGAACTATCAGATTTTTCAGGAATTTTGTTCAGAGTTGTTTGGCTCAGCAAAGACAGTTGGAAGTTACATATGAAATACTATCTCACTAAAAATCCCTCCAAATTTAAACCACTGTAACTGCTCATAACTTGGTCTATAACGGAACATCCAGAAATGAATTCAGTATTTTCAGAAATGTAGATGTAAGGAAATCTGGATTCCAACCAGCACGGCAACCAGTTCTCCCATTAACAGCAGTTAAGAGTTCTTTTGTACAGAGTACTCAGCAGAATTGTATATTCACAAAAGTAATTAAAAAATGCATTTCTTGTCATGACTGTTTTGGGCTTTTTAAAATACTTTTTACTCAGTTAATAGGAGGATGGGCAGTTGATCATTTGACCAATCCTTGTGAAATAAAGATAAAATTGCTATCCTCAGGACAGTCTAGTTTGTCCTTTAAAACTAGAAAAATCTTGCCAGAATACTGAATCGTTCTGATTAAATTTAACAGTGAAACTTAAAATTTTGTTTTTCTAAAAGGTTAACATTTTTGATAATTTTTTATCAGCTCACAGACAAATACATGCAGAGTTCTTAATCTTGCAAAATATGGCAGAGTTCCATGAGTATACTAGGATTGCTGGAATAACATTCTGTACTATCTCTATTCGAAACAGGTTTTTTATTCTTGCTCAAGAGCGTAACCACAAGTTTACTGACATTTTGAGAAGATGAGTCTCAAGGCTACCCTGACATTGCATGTATCTTTTCCATTTGGTAGTACTGATTTAATTTCAAGACTAGTACTGGATTCTTCACATTTCAGAAGAAACAGGACAATCATTTGGATGACATTAAGTAGGTTTAGATGCCTAACTCTATGTGTTCATAGTTGGCCCAGGTCTCTTGTCCAAGAAAGTGCATGGAAGTAAAAAAAAGCTTTGCCTCCAACATACTGATAAAGGTATGCTAAACTATCTACATTCATTGCTTCTTGGCTATGGGAAGGCAGAGAAGGAAAGGCTTCTCTAAATTCAGCAAGGACATTTTCTCTTAATTATCAGATTATTGGAACAATGATGGAAATCCTGCAGCTTTTACTGTTGACTATTCTGGTCTTTCAGCTGCCTGCAAAGTTTGGAAGCCACTTGAAGGATTACCTTATATATAATGTCCAGAAATCATTGCTTAGCCAAAGACAAATGCAGAC
This sequence comes from Meleagris gallopavo, assembly GCF_905368555.1. Classification (NCBI taxonomy): domain Eukaryota; kingdom Metazoa; phylum Chordata; class Aves; order Galliformes; family Phasianidae; genus Meleagris; species Meleagris gallopavo. The sequence continues at coordinate 40,966,599 of NC_139405.1, forward strand.
TCTCAAGGCTGGAAGATTTATCAATTTCCCAGAAAGACTGTGTCTTCAGATATATCTAATACAATGTGTTTCTCAGCATAAATATGATTTACATGATTATTATATTTTAACCACTGTTGTTAAAATACCAACTGTTAGCCTAACATCCAATTTTGAATTTATGAAGTTTATTGATGTTTTTATGCTTCTGCTGTCTGATGTTTGGTAAACTGTTGAAAGTTATAGTTGGATGGGGGAGTGTATATCTAAAAAGTAAAAGAGAATTTAATTTATTTTCTGCAGAAAGTAATGTGATATAATTAAAAATAGGAAAGATTAGTATCTCTTGGCATCAAATTTTAACACAAGCAGTAAAATAAAAATTATCAACCTTACATAAAGCAGATCTCTACCTCCCACCCCCTCCCCCCCCCCCCCCCCCCCCGCAATGGGGGTCCAATAAAACTCTGGAACATCCTGAGCATAATGAACATCAACTGGATATAAAACAGAACTCAAATTTTAATGGTTAGGATGGGAGTATCTTCCTCTGTGGTGGGAGGAAGAACTGAAAATGCCAGAACGTGATGTTTATAAAGGTTTTGAACTAATACATAAAATTAAAATAAAGATAAATGAAAACACTTTTAAAAAGGATTACTAAAGATAAGATAGTACTATTGTAAGTATAATCCAGCAGCCTGGAAATTAAGAATGTATCATTATATATAAGCAGTGCAGGGAGATCTGGAGAGGTTTATCTTTTTGGAACAGGCTGAAAGAGCAGAAACAAAATACTAATTTTCCTTAACCAATTTAGGAGTTGGGGAAAAAAAAATAATAAAAAAAAAGGAAAAAGAGAACAAAACAAAGCAAAGGGGGCCTAAAAGAGGATGAAGAGTGTTTTTCTTCACAGGTGAAGAGAATGAAGAATACCGTTTTCTCTTTGTGTAATAGCGAAGTCAAGGTAAGGATTTCATTAAAGACTATTTCTGAAAAGACAATATTCACCGTGAAGATCTATGTCAACCACTTACTTGTTGGCATTAATGATATAGGCAACCATTAGTTCCAAAGCCACAAGTTTTTTCATCTTCAGGGGAGAATTCTGAGACTGTCTCTAAAAGAATACTATTCTGAAACTGGTTTGATTCTTGGCAGATAAAAATAACAAAAAAATGGAGAAAAAAAAAATAAAGAACTACTTCCTAGACTTCAAAATATTTAAAAATGAAACAATAAGGGATACAATGAGAAGCGACAGTGTGTCTCACTTCTCCATTCCCAACAGTTTCTTAACAATCCTGGTTTTAAAGTAAAATACAAATCACAAATTATAGTTCACTACAAATAATTGTGTTCATTCAGAAACTCTCAAGGGAACACTTACTGAGTTAGCAAAAAAATCCAGAAAGTGAGGCCATAATCATAATACTGTTGACCTGAAAGTTTCCAGTCTGCCTTGTTTGTAGCACATTTTCTTACTCAGCTGCCTCAAATGTTTTTTTTTTTTTATCTTCTGTGAATAATTTTCTGAGATAACAGACCAAACAACAAATATTCTACCAGCAGACATCTTCCAACACCCACAGTTTTCAGAAAATGCAAAAGGCAGATGAGTAGCCATCACAAAACATGTAGGCTTCAGTAAAAAATGCTAGTGTCTTTTCTTGTGTAGAAAATTAACCTCCGGATGAGCTGAACTATAGAGATCACATAATATCTGGGTTTGAACTTGTCCAATGCGTGGCAAAGACCTCCTGCAGACATGGAGGCCATCTAAAATGGACTAAAATGGTGCTTCCACTATCATAATTCAAGGACTTACTAACAAAATTATCTGTTTGAAGACTTATTTTGAATCAGTGTTCCTGCATCTGCTTATCTCTCATGGTTTGAATTCAGGTACACACGGTTCAATATGTCATTCCAAATGTAAGTACCAGAAGAGCACCGATTTCTAGTAGGCTGTTTTACATTCCATGTCTAGGACATATGAAAAGACACTAGATGCATGCATTTCAGCATCTTATTTTCATGCTCTTCCTTTCTCCAGCTACAGCTAATGTCTGTTTTTACAAACCAGTTTGGGAATGCAAGTCCTGTTTTTTGTGTGGCTGATACCTCACCAACTGTTGCAGGGAAATAAAAGCTTAAGTCTGAAACGAGGTGGTAACAGGGAAAAAAATACCATGTTTTCAACATGTAATCTGCGGTTTGCCTTGAAGGAGCCAGTCCTATTCAGGCTATTTTCTTATGCAAGTCAACTTTATATATTCATTTAACTAAGTTTCCATGTGTTCAGTACTAGCATATTGCACCCAGAGTGGGTACGACATTTTTGTCATATCTTGTCATATCGTATATCATGTATTTTGATTTAAAGTCCTCACCTCCCCCTCTAGTGCTGAATACAAGCAAATTTGAGAATGAAATATTGGTCAGGCTTCTGCAGGACAACACACAATTTGCTAAGAAGCCCTACTGGAAAAAGGGAGCAACTAGCTCTTCCCTGTGCTCTTTTCACAGTGTTTATGATATCCATTTTTATTTTCTTCTGTTATAACTGCTTAATATCTCAAATATTCACATTGCAAAATGAACGTAATGCAAAATATTTCTAGAAAACTTTTAATTAATTTGTAATATATTTTTAACTGGGAATGTGCAAAAGATCTTATTTTTTTCTTTCTAGCTCACACATCTTCAACTGCACATAATTTCAGTTGAGTCAATGCTGAAAGCAACATCTGGAAAATGCAACAATAATTGAGAATAAATACAAAGTCACTGAATGGTTACTCATTTTCCTGTCTGTAAGCTACTCATTTTCCTGTGCTTAGAGAGGGATGGTTATGAGAATTGATATGATTGGGCACACACACAAACTCTTATATTAATTTCCACTGCTACTTTTTTTTTTTTTTTTTTTTTTTTTTTAATGCAGACTGTTTAACTGCAGAACTGAATTTTGCTCAGATAGACACAGCCCAAAGATATTTGCCAGGTTCAGTTTGGAATGAATGTGAGCACTGGAGTGTGGAACCTGGTTTGCCTTGGTCCCCTGTGAGAAGATGACTTTCAAGCAATGATCAGCGCACAGGGATCCCGCTGGAACAATTGCCTCTGAGAAACAAAACAAAACAAGCTAGCAAAACAGAAACCTCACTGACAACCAACATAGTTTCCATGTGAGAAAATTCATATGTACAAGTGCTTTAAAGCAGTCTGATGAGGCAATAATAAAAACTGCATTCAACTGTGAGAATGTCCCTCTATCATATTTGTCAGTTTCACTGGCAGACTTTGCCAACAGATTCAAACTGTAAGGGCAGACAATGCAAGAAAGAGTTTGGTATACACAGTGATAATAATTTGCAATTTACATTAAACGAGACCAGGATTTTTCAATTTCCTACTTCGCAGTCTTCACGTAGATATTATACTAAATGTTGTCACTCATATTTGCAGTCAGTCTATGCTACATTTCTATATATGTGTACTCCTGTGTTTTCCCAGGTGATGTTTTGAAAATGAAACTCCAGTTGGATCAAGCCCTCTGGGGCTAACTAATTAAAACTTGTAACAGATTTTGAAAGGCTTGAAAATGATGGTCTGTAGCAAAATCCAAGTAATAAAACACTATTTACTCCATTACTTCAGAAAATTAAATAAAAAGCTGCATGTTCCTTCCATGCACCGCTGGCCAGTTATCACAATACAGACAGACTATACTGCCAGTCTCTCTTCTTTTGCAAATAATCTCTTTAGAAAGACTGGAGGAGACAAATTCCCAGTTACAAATCAATCTTTGGTGTCTCCCTAAATTTCTGTGCATATGGTTAAGCTTTCACTTCCTGCAGCAGCACTGAAAAACTCAAGAACTTTTGCTTTAGATCTCACTAGTAAATCTAGCACTGTAAAAATGAAATAAACACTTCTGTAAGTGACATATTTTTATACAGATTTAACACTGAGAAATCCTGAAGCATTTCTATTCTTGCTGACATTGGCTAAGGAAATGACAGAATAAATCCTCAGCATGGAAAGTGTTTGCTTCTCTATTAACTGCTTATGGTCCTTTCCCCAAGTGCCTACTGGTGCATCAAGGAGAGGAAAAAGCATTAATAACTGTTGCCTGATGTTAAAAACAGCTTAATAAAGGAGTTTTTAAGTAAGAATATGCTTTTCTTACCATGATGGCATGACTTTTTAAATTCCTTTGGGCCTCAATTCAGTAAAATACTTAAGCACAGTACTTAGGATAAATCATAGCCTCAATTTCCACTTGATCTGAAATGTGCTTTTGTGTGATTTACTGAGTAATGGTCTGTACCATTAATGTTCCCTTTCAGACCAACCTTTTTTTCCTCCAGAGGAAGTTTCCTTCCAGGAAACTCAGGAAGGTTCTCTAAAGATTATCCCACTGAAGGAGGGAACAGTGAGGTCAGCACCAATATTCCAAGTCCATCAAAGCAAAGAGAGTGTCTCAATATTTCAGAGGTTTCAGTCTTAAGACATTCATTCTGACATTCCTTGTGCAGTGGTGAAAAAAAGTCAAACAAGAATTTAACAATTATTTTAAAAGGCAACATAATTAATTCATTCTAAATTGGCAGTCTTGCAACTAACAGATAACTGATTTAATTAAAAAACAGGTAACACTGTCTTTCCAATTTCCTGTTAATTGACAGCTGCTTTCTAATGAGAGTTTTCTTCTTTTCAGATTTGTCTCCTAAAGTTTTAGTACCAAATACACGTAAACCCCACTGTTCTTTTCCAAGTACCATCTTGCTGCACATCACCAAAAAAGAGGAAAAAAAAAAGAAAAAAAAAGAAAAAAAAATAGAAGCGGGTAACAAGGAGATAGTGAATTAAAGAGGACAATAAAAATAAATGTCAGATCCACTCACAAATGCATACAGGTATGAGCCAGAGACTTAAGTGGAGTACTGGCAGTTTATACTTAGTAAAACCTGGCCAAAACTGTTTCTATACAAATCAATGGATGCCATAAGGCAACAAAATTATCAGAATGCAAATCATTAATACACTATCATATGATAAAGGCAGAAGCAGAATGACTACTAAAAAAGCATTTCACTTAAATAACTGTAGTTTAAGCAAGGTTCAGTGCATGCCTTCACAGGCAAAATAAGGACAGAACAGCTTCTTACCTGAGCTTTTATTGGTTTTGTTTTGTCTGCTCTTTACTTGCTCAGTCCATAATGTAGGATAACGAGAAGCTATATCTGAGAATAAAGAAAAAAAGACAAAAAAGTTTGTAAATGTTCCAGTTTTCTAAAAGTTATCAGCAGCTATCTAATACATGTTCTATTTTAAAGATTTATAGATACTAAGAAGAAAAAAGGGTACGCAGGTCTGCATTTGAATAGGTAAAATCTGTAGTCACAGAAAGGCATGAACAGTTTTTCTTCTTCCATTTATAACAAGGGTTAAAATACATACTTGTAGAACAAAATCATATTTAAACAGAATAAAAGTAACCCAGTGCAGACCCAAAATATGTAATGATTTAGATCAGATTCTGATCAGAGACTTACACTGAATGCTAAGACAGTCACAGTACACGACTATCACTGCATATGGGCCTTGAGCTTTCCATTCCCAGAGCACCGAATTTCCCCAGATGCAAATAAGCTTGACAAAACACCCACCACCAACCTCACATTGCTACACCATATGCTGAAGGTAGCTTTCAGGCTTTTAACTTCCTTGTTTGGCTATTAAGTTTCAATTTGCACTGTGGCTCAAATTTAAAACCTGTCTGTGCCCTGAGTATTGTTAACAGGAATCCACAGTTGAAGTGCCACCTATGAACTACCCCATCAAATTCACTGTGTTTTTTTTACTTATTCCCAAAAAGATATGTTTTTAATTTCTTTTCACTTCAGGAAGTCTAATCAGCTATCACAGTTACCAAAGTTCTAAGGTAGAATTTGATGCTGTCCACACTGCATTAGATAATATCACACTGTTAAATTCCTATTGACGCTTACCTTCTTCATCACCTTGAGGCTGAGTTTCCAGCGCAGGAGCTGAGGCATCATCTGAATTCAGAATGGAAAAGATTTGCAAGGAGACTACAATTATGAGAGTAAGCTAAATAAGTGTACATACGTGATTGATGCTAATGATTTGCACATAGCCCCGGCCGGTAAACAAACAGAAATTTAAGCATTATTAGCGTGAACTGCATAGCACAGGTACATCACATCTGTAGGCTACATCTGCCATAAATTGATGGATTTTAAGGTTATAGCTGATAAACTGATTGCAGGGTCTTTGATAAGGCATGAAGTGACCAGATTGCTTTCCAGATAGTAATTCTTCATTTTTAATGATGCACATGGATTCCTATAAATTTTAATTGAAAAATGAGCATTTCTGAGGACGTAATTGGGTAAATGTATAAAAGGTAAGCCCTGTGAAAGCAAAAGCAGCCTGAGATGAACAAGTGGTTGCAGACATGTTGACACCTTAAAGTGAAGCAAGATTATAAGCAAGATTCACATATTAAAGAAACAGAACATTGCTTGCATCCTTTAGTCAGCTATCCCCATTACTCCACAATCAACCATTACTGCGAAACAAGAGGGATGAAAATTTACAGAAATTGTAGGAGTGTGTGGATAATCTTCATATCAGTAAAATCCAGTGGAAGCAGTGCTGGAAAATGAAATTTCACTATGAGAAAGTTTTAAATTAGCAGTTTAAAATCTTTACCATACCATGTTTTTGTCACTTAAAATTATTTCAGACATTGAGTAAATGCAAGTTAGCAGACCTTCACAGCACATATTTTCTCATAAAATGGAGCTACTTCCAAGACCAAGGTACCCCGCAGCAAATGGCATCTTTCACCCAAGGGTATTATGAAAATTTCACACAGTTTCACAACTGGATCTCAGACCAGCAGAATTTTTAGGTTGTTTTCCTGGAATTTTCAAAAAATCTAGAGATGAAGGTAATTGCGGAACTTTCTTTTGATGGAGAGAGTTTAGAAGCTCTCTGACCTTCTTATCTCGAGGCTAATTCATAACAAATACAGACGTGATGTAAATACTGATGTGCACATAAAACCAAACTTAGAGACATGGAACACTACCCTCAATACCTCAATACTTTTCACCAAAGTAAAACAACAAAAATAGGAACTTATCTTAATTGCAAAATGTTTTAACTAAAGCATAAGGAGACTTCTTTAAAGAAAGAATGTTCATCCTGTCCACACAATGACAAGATACTTTGCTCTAACGATATCACAGACCATAACTTGCCATTAGTTTTGCTGGCATATCTGTGGTATCTCCTGGGTGATGGAATAAGATCATTAATTAATTTCAGAGAGGCCATTGAACATCCCAGTGTTTTGAAAATAAAGATATGCATTTAGATCATCAATCAGCATGTGAGATTCAGAAAATCTCCAGATTTTTAGAGAGAAGTTTTGGGTGGATAAATATTACCAAGAGCTCAACCACAAATTCTGCTTTGGGTTTAAGTAACATTTTTCTATGGTAATTTTCCTGTACACAGTTTCAGTTTGTGATTCATTTGATCTTAAGTTTCTACCTGAAATTAAGATATAATTCTTGTAATATAATACAATATAAAGCTTTAATAATTATCAGCCCAATCAAAATTATATTCTTGACAAAGAACTCTGTTCGTTGAAATAGTATCTATTAAGCAGCATTTAAAGGCACCATTTATGAATATAAATACATGTTAAAAATCCCAACACTTGGATGCTTAACTGCAGTATTAACACTCATAAGACTGGTCTTAGGTTCTCCCCAGAAAAATGAATGAACTTTTCATCTCCATCAAATCAAATGTTTGATATGGAACATCTGTGTAATCTAAAAGGCAATAGCATCCAGAACTGGAGGAGCTATGTCAGATCCTGTAGTACCCATAATGTGAAAGAGGATATTCACATTAATTTTCTGCTTGTGCTTTGTCAAAGTTTCTCTGGTTTTCATAAATATATTTTGTGCTAAGAATTAAGAAGCACGTACAACTTCCTTGTTCAAAACAAAATTCAATATACCATCACAATTACAGAGCAGCTCATCTCCATATTAATTAGATGTTTCAAATGTTAACTTTGTAGGATTTCCTGGCCAGCACCTGCATTCCACTACATATGTGCATAGATATGAACAAACCATTCAGTTATCAGAGTTCCCTTAATAAGAACAGGGTCCTGCAGTCAGCCAAGATTCAGAAGAAACATGCTTCCATCTCTAACACTTGTGCTTCTCAGATAGTCCGAATATTTTCTCTGGCTAAAGGAGAGAACTATGGTGCAGGGGAAATACGCTTTAATCCTTTAAGCTTTGTTTCTGTTTGATTTAACATACAAACCTGCAAATATTCAAGCAGAGTTTCTGACCTCCAAAATTTGCAGCTAGAGTTTTTCATTCAGCACTGGAATATTCAAAGAAAGTGAGATGCTCAACTGCAACAGATATGGCCCTCTAGGAAACGCTTTCTGAGTTTGTGTGGGGCATTTTGGAAGAAGAGACTGTCTCAGGCTGAATGTATACTCTTGAGTACAGTCATCAAGACCAAACAAGTTTGGGGCATGTCTTCTGTATCAGCAAGAATGTTGAGGACCTTCCTAAGCTTACTGGATTTGAATATCAGTTCCTTCACCTGTGCACTTCCAGTTAGTCCACAGGAACATGCTGAGGGACACTGGGCAGGAAGGGGAACATTCTGAATTTATTCCAAAAACTACTGTTGTACTTTGTCTAGTTGAACTATAAAATATTTTTACCACACTGACTATGAAGCAAAAGCACACATCTTTAACTCAGATAACAGGTCCAGTTCATCACCCTGTGATAGTCCTAAAGAAGTTGTGATGTTTCTGACATTTAAAGCATATGGCAGTGACTTGTTAGAAGGGAGGGGAGAAGGAGCTAGCTGTATCTGAGAAAAGCCATTGACCACCTGAGAACAAGGACATCAGCCTTTGTGCCACAGGCTTGTGCTGGAGAATAAAAACAAGATATGAGTGAAAAGCAGCTGTGCCATTTTATAAACAAATACATGAGATGCAAAAGGAGGAACAATAAAATGTCTTCATTTAATTTCCTTGTTCTACGAGCATTCATACAGGCTTCAGCAACTCCGCCCTCCTGTTCATAAACAAAAAAACCCCAACATTTTATATATGGAATAGTTCCTAAAGCTCAAAGGTCAAAGTAAATGTACCGACCCAAAACAAATTTTCCCAGAAATTTATCTGGAACTACAGAAAGAATCAATTTTCCAGTGCTTATACAAGTACCTCATCACTACTAGTCTTAAAAAAGGCACTGAGTTTCTAAACAGTACAGTGGATTACTTAAATCTGGATATATTACAATGCTGTAAAAACTCCTGTAAAACTTACTTCAGTTATATTTATGGTGGACCAAACTGGATAGTCATTAGCATTTACACTAAGTAGAAGAAACTTCTTTAAAATTAATTTATCCCATCCTAACTGACATCAAAATTTAGAATGTTATTTTGAGCCAAGTCTAAAATTATTTAAAGTGTTTGGAGAGTGAGAGCTTTAATTTTGTTAAAAGATATCTCCCCTTCATTTAAATCTACCATGTTGGAGTTGTCAGATTTTGTTCTGCCAACAAGATACACACTGTGATCTATCTCTAAGAATAACAATCATCTGGCCATGAATTTAATTTAAGCAATCACTTTAATTAAAGTGTAGAACAAAGGGCTGTGTCCAAGATGACTGGTTGATATGGAGATAAAGCAAGAACTCTATTCCCAAGATCTTGGGACTGCAGAATGCTGGCTTTATCAAGCAGACAGAATAATCTGTCCTACAGGACAAGAGAACAGCATGAGAAAACAGCTCAGATTATGGCTATGGGAAGGACAGTTATTTTCCAAACAGCATAAAATAGCAAATTCCATAGGGCTAAGACTATAAAAATGTCACATATACACATATGCATATTATATATGCAAATATAATAGGAGATGAATATTCATTGATATTTAGAACTATGAAAAATCAAGGGGGTATAACCCACAGTTCTTTTAATCCCTATTAAAGGTCATTTAAAATATTTACCTGCTTTTCCTGCACCTTCTCTTTGTGGCAGTTTCTCACTCACTGAGCCTGCAATTAGAAAGAAATTAACCAGAAAAAAATATTTTCATATTTAATTTTTTTTCTAAGAAACACAGCTTCAACAATTAGTCTTTTTTTTTTTTTTAAAGCAATAACAACATTAAATTCTTTCTTTGCAAACCAAGTATTTTAGCTTTGCACTGTGTGTGCTGGAGAGGCAGGACAAGGCATTAAGAGCCTGAGCCCGGGTTCTCTGCAGGAGAGAGGTATCCTCAAAACTGGGAACCTGGGAAGGGAGGCAGTGCTGGTGGGAAAGGAGTAATGAAATCTGCAGGAGGTGTGTTTTAACTGCTTATTCTACCAGCCTAAATGCCAGCCCACCAGTCTTCATTGGAAGTCGTCAAGAAATGGAGAATCCATTGGTTTCCTTAGTAGCTTTTACAAGAGCTAGTTGGCTTCAGGGTTCAAAAAGAAACAATACCTTTTGTCTCAGTTATATGTCTCACTACTGCAACAGCTTGTTTGATCCTCATGCTAGTCACTTGTCTTTATATCTATCTCTGACACAATAAAGTTTAAAATGGAACTTGAGGGACTTTTTTTCCCTCTCAGAAGGGTGAAACACAGTGATCAAAAGTTAAAAGACATATTATCCATCAGTTTTTACCACATCAATTCTCCTTACATACATTTCTCCTTATAAACCTTACATACCAGGAATAAAGCAAACAATTCTTGACAGATACTCAAAGTGCATGAAATAATTGGGTTGCCTTAATTGACCAAAATGCACTGCAGATTATAAAAAGAATAACCTATCAGCACAATAAAGATTTTATAACAGAGCAATTTAAATGAGAAAGCTTATTAAATCAAAGGCCTTGTTTACCACACAGAATGGAAGATTACTTCAGCATGAAGTGTAGACACAGGAGTCTGCCAGAGGAAAGACAACTAACATCACAGACCTGGCAAGTCAATTGGATCCACAAAAGAACACAGAACAATGCAGCCAAGTTGGCATTACCTTCTGGAGGATTCAGCTTCTAACACACTTGTATATCCATATCAAAAATAATCTAATTTGGACTTGTTTCATTTTTGCATTATGGTATGTTTTTATTGCATTGTGTTTGAATTATTAGAAATTCAATATACTTTGCAGTGCATCAGTATTAATTCAGACAAGAAAAATAAAAGCCAGTATCTTCAAAGACAGTATATCCAAAAGTGTTTGGGATATAGACTGCAATACTAACCCCCATTGTTCATCCTGAAGAGGAGGCAGATGTTTGCCTTTACGCTAAATGAAGAGCTTTTAGGCACTTGGCCTGACTTTGCTGAGAGGCCAAGCTTGAACGCAGATAATTCAGTTTTCGAAAGTACTGTGCACAAAATTACAGGTGTTTCTAATTGCACTAAAGACCACTGATCCAGTCTTTCCTCGAATCTCATCAAGTTGCAATTAACTCTATAGTTTCTCAATTTAATTTTGAGGTACAGGAGTACATATAAAAATTTTCTTGCAAATACCGAGATTTTGTTTCATTCTCATCGACACCACAGTGATATACACCAGTCTGTGAGTACAAACAGTATTCAGCCTAGGTGTATGTGTGATGAAGCACCATTGATGGTTCCTTTGCATGACAGAGTTATAAGTAAAGCCTCAGTTTGAGAACAATATTATCTGTTTCTATGTACACTCAGCACCAGATTTGATATTCTTCTTCATTTTGCTATTATTAGTCCTAAATTTTGAAGGAAAATTGATGGATAGATGGTGGAAGATAGTATCATTCACAAAGGTTAACTTTGCCATAGTGAAACTAATCTCACTATGAAATTAGATGAATGCTAGGAAAATTAAGTTCAGTGGGCAAACATTAACTTTTGTAGTCTTAAGAAATGAAAAAAAATACTCTCAGAACTTCATTAAAGGAGCAATCAGTACCCTTTGCACAATTTCATCCTGGATTTTAAACTATGTATCGGAAAGTGTATTTTTTCTAAGTTGGAAGTGGAGAGATAATTGAGCTCATATCCATTTTTTCTAACATTTTCTGAATATATTTGTGTATTGCTAGTTTAAAATGGTGATAGCAAGATAGATTTCCAAATTTCTAGGAAATTATGTCTTCAATACTCACAACAAATGTTCACATTTTCAGCCGGGCATGAAATAGAAATAGCAACATGTAATTTATGTAAAATACAATACAATCTGCTTCCTAATTTTCAGTGCACTGTAAACAACCAAATCACCATATAAGTATATTTATGGAAGGTGAGGGGTCAAGAAGACCTATTAGATTCAGCCAGCATTATTTTATAAAGAAGAATTTAGTACCATTTTATCTTTTCTCCTCCGTTTGCTCATGATTGTGATGAATTAAGAAAAAAAATAATGAATCACAGAATCATAGAATCACCAAAGTTGGAAAAGACCCACAAGATCACCCAGTCCAACTATTCACCTGTCACCAATAGTTCTCACTAAACCATGACCCTCAACACAACATCCAAACATTCCTTGAACACCTCCAGGATTGGTGGCTCTACCACCTCCCTGGGCAGCCCATTCCACTGCCTGACCACTCTTTCAGAGAAGTAGTATTTCCTAACATCCAGCCTGAATTTCCCCTGGCACAGCTTGAAGCCATTAAACATGAAATCACAGAATCACTCCTTACTTTATGGTGAAACCCACAATGCAGCCCATTTTCAGTCATATGATTTCTGAGGCACAATAAACTTTCCAGGGAATATAATTACTGTTTTGTGATTTGTGATTTTAGAACATACATTTTCTACAGTTCTACTCAGATGTGGGTGGACTTCAAAAGAGAAAAAGAGAAAGTGAAAGCCTCATCTCTAGCTAAAGAATATTTGATATGGAATATTTGATATGGAATATCAAGAAACAGGAAAGTAAATTTCCCATCCTGCTTAATATTTGGATATATGTGTATCTGATTGTTGACAGGGAATTGTGTATAGGGAAAGTACTACATATAGGGACAGAAGAACTAGATAAATCAAGAATGGATAATTTTCCCAACATAAAAAGAACAATACAATATAAACCAAAGAGTTTGTTACCTTACCAATTGCATCCATTTCCAGTATATTATCTGACGATAATATTATACAGACAGGAAAAGTTTTAAACATTTAAAGATACTTGATTTTGGACTTAAAAGATGATAATAGCATTTTAAATATGAGGTAGCAAAACTACATTACAAAACAATAAAATTTGCTGTCGTATCTCTGCAATCCCACTACCAGAAGCCCAAAAGAGTTAATATGGCATAAAAAAACCCCTAGAGTAAAACACAGTATTTTCCAATAATAATTTAACACCGGCTTCTCTATTTCTGTCCCATTTCCCAGGACTCTTCCTATGGAATTTCTGCAGCTCCCTTTAGTACTGATAAGAAATGAGGAGTTTTAAAAATGTCTTTCTTATGTCTGGTGTTCTTTAGTGAAAGGACTTTGGGAACATTCATCATTTTTAAGGAGCTTTCTTTTCAATGCTGTCATGGGAATGTGTTTGATTTACTCTCCTTCTCACCACTGCTCCTGCAGTAATGGAGATTATTTCCATGGGGTGGAATGGCGTTCTGAGATTTATCAGGTGCGTTTTGGCAGTAACAAGTGCTGGAGTGGGAAGAAATGGGAAGGACAGAACAGGAGCTTCTTTCAGGTAAAGATCTAATAGATAAACTGAAGGTTTTACATCGATCAGTTCTGCCTTTTAAATGCACCTCATAACCTGCAACTTTCTTGTCTCTAACTAAAAAAAAAAAAAAAAACACAGTTTCGATAAGAGCAACCAGAACAGCAGAAGGAATACAAAATTACTCACACAACTATTGTAGATACATAAAAAAAAATATGCATGTGATAGTTTTCTATTCTAAGAGAGAAACTGTATTAATAGTATTGGAAGTAATGGCATTCCTGGAACAATAGTTAAGACAGGAGTATATCTCCCCAACAACAGCATACCCACTAACATATTGTCCATAATTCCTGTGCATGGTGGAACTTAAGGAGAAAGTACAAAAAGGAATCAGAGGTGACCTGGAAAGTTTCAATTTCTGTGGGGAGGATGAGCGGGGGGGGAGGGGGGGAAAGAGGGAATAAATCTTATTCTAAACAGATGGCAATTTTGAACATACTGGGAAATGAGAGCAGGGTACAATTGTGCTTCAGGATTCCATCCCACAATATAAAAGCAAAGTTTTGCCTTATTACCCACGTAACTTTTTGGAAAATCTGTTGCTGCCTTCTCTACTGAATGAGACAGTTTCTCCAGACAATTCAAGACTGAACTCTTATCCACCACTACACCAAAATTTCCTAGTACATCAAATCTATATCCGAGTTCTGCAGTAGCTGGACTTCTTTCCTGAGAGACAAAGAAGAAGTGGTCAGCAGTGAAATTTAAGAGCAGTGATACAAGCAAGGTAGAAAATCTGCAGAAAGAGTCCCAAAGGATCCAATAATAACTGCAAAATTACCCAAGAACTTCCAACTTCCGGGGAGCAGAAACAGACTCTACATACTCACCTGGACAATGGAGCAGTCTACTTACTTTGGAGCTACTAAATTAAAATCGAATGCTACTATGACCATCTCCTCAGCACTTCTGCAAAACTGATTTCCCTTCCCACTCCTCTCAAAATGAGCTGAAGCAGTCTGGTAGTTTATCTGCTAGGCACGAGTGCCTTTGAAAGGAACTGGGCTTTGGTTTCCTCTCCAAATAGAATAGTTCTCACATCAATCTATTAACTAAATTGAACCTATCCTACAGCTTCTACTTGATAATAATATTATTAATAAAAAATGTACAGTAACTAACACACCAAAATTTTCAGTCAAAAGTAATCATCATAGAATGGCTTGGGTTGGAAGGGTCCTTAGAGATCTAGTTTCAACCTTCTGCCAAGGGCAGGGTTGCCACCCATCAAATGAGACTTCTCGGGGTCCTATCCAACCTAGCTTTGATTGCCTCCAGGGATGGGGCATACACAGCTTCTCTAGGAAGCCTGTGCCAGTGCCTCACCACTCTGAATAAGAATTTATTCCTATTGTCTAAACTAAATATCCTTTATTTTAGAATTATTAAGGTTGGAAAAGGCTTAAATCCACTTATTTACAGATTCATTTCTATTACAAGGTAACCTTTTTGGAATTTTAAGTTATTTCTTCCATTCTGACAGAAAATGGTGTTGCAGCACAAGCACAATCAAAATATGTACAGTTCAAGTATTTTTAGAGCCATTTTTGTTAAAAGGATTCAATTACATCAGCTTTAAGCAGGGTGAATAGCAATTCTGGCAACTGTTCCCGCACTGGGATTTTTCATATTTATTATCAGTGTCAATGAAATAAAGTCAAAAAGCAAATTCCTACAAAACAGTGAACTTGTTAATTGTCCTGATGAAAGACACAGGTCAATACACATGGCAATGAGTATGATTTGCCAGTTAACTTCTACAGACAATGATTTCATAATGTTCTTAGCACTTTTTTTAAATTTTATTTCTCCTCTGGATTTGGCCATTCATAAGATTTGCTGTGGGTGTTCTTTCTCCAGGCTATAACACATCAAGACATTCACAATCAATATTTTTCATTGAGTTTGCATTTTTTTTCTTCAAAACACTTAAAATACAAAGAAGAAAAAAAAACCAAAGCCCTCCAGGCTTTATTTTTTCTTTTTGCAATGAGTTTACAAGCATGAGAGTTACAAAGTAAACGAAGATCTACTTCCACAAGCCAGTTGCATGGTTTCATATAGTTAAACGCAAACATCATACTAATGACCACTGCAAAAAATCCCTCAGTAGCTATATTATAAAATAAACAAAGTAGGTGCATCACAGAATCATAGAAAGATTTAAGTTGATAGTGATCTCAGAAGAAATCAAGCAAAGCTAGTTTAAAATATAGACCAACCTTTGTGCAGTCAACTTTTGCAAAAGCTGAAGGATGAAGATTCCTGACCTTCTACAAGCATCTGTTCCTGTGCTGAACGACTCCTCCGATGAAAAATGTTCTTATTCAGTCTAATCAGATGGCACAACTAAACTCTATTACGTGTAAGACAGTTTGTAAGACTCAGCCGGCTGAACAAACCTTACCTGGGCAACGAGGAGTTTTGTGGGCCACAGCAGTACCGCTGATCGGACGACCATTGGGAGTGACACACCAGCAGTATCCAGTGTAACTGTGGCACTGAACCTGTCAGCAGTGACATGAATCACATGCAGTCTGTCAGACATGCATCTACTATCGTGAAGCATTCACAATACGAGTAGTGTGTGCAGCTAACTATGTACATCGGTAAAATGTAGAATGGTAAACCATAATGCACCGCAATGACCATCATACATTTGATTCTTTAGCATAAAGAGCTTACTTCAACAGAAGTGCGGTAGGTCCCTCAGAATCCAGTTGAAGAGGAAACTACTGAAATATGTGGTTGTTTATGCCCTATTTCAGGAGAGTGCAGGTGTTATGAAAACATCACAACAAAGTTCCTCAAGAGACACATAAACTGTTCCTGATGCAAGCAATCTTGATTTTTTTTCCACATAGAGAACATATTGTTCACCACTGAAAGTGCAGGACAGAGTGCTTTTGCCAGCACTATTCATATCCCAAGCTGTCAGGAAGGAAACTCTTGGAATTCCTCTTAGAAATCAATTGCATTATATGTCCTGAGGGCCAGTATCACTTCCTCACCATGCTTAAAACAAAAAGGATTGCCTTCTGCACAACTGCACAATTGAAATGCATCACAAAGGCAGCAGAAGGCAACCATGATTGGAATATCACAGAGTAAACATCTAGATGTGACTCTTCTGAATTCTACGATCTAAGCTAAGTAAATAAGCCATCTTGTGCACAGCCATTTGCTTGTGCTAAAGTTCACCTAAGGAAAAAATAATCCTGTACAATTCATGCTAGTAGCACTGATATGGACTCTAATCACACAACTTCTGGTTCAGATCAGGAATAGATCAGACACTCTATTGTCTGAAATATTTCACTATCTGACAAGTATTCACAAGACTACAAGAATGACACAGCTGTCTCAGCCTTGAAGAATAGGGAGTGTATCATCTGAATAACAGTAATGTTTGGCTTTTTCGCTGGCCAATGCTGAAAAAAAAACCAACAAGACACAGCTGGCACAAAACGTGAATTTTCCTTCTGTTTTTTAACATCACCGTTAGGGCAAATTGGATTTCATTTTGAAATTACATTTCATTTCTTTACGTTTCTTTCTTCTTCACCCTTTGCAAATACACACGATCATATTTCAGACATGCAAGATAATAAAAAAAAAATTTAACCTGACTATATGTGCCATCATCATTGCATTCTGGAATAAACACTTGTTGAAATTCTTTTCGAGCTTGTTCTTGGGTGTACTTCCTCTCAGCCACACATCTGGAAACATCTAGACAAAGGGAGAAGACATGTTAATCGGATGATGAAATGTAAACGAAACATAGAAAATAACCTTAAGTAGAGGGGGGCAGGAAAGAAGGCTCCAAGACCACATAAAGAGAATCAGAATTATAATCAGGGAAAATATAAGATATTTTGCATTATACTTTTGAAATAGAACTAATAGAAAACAATCAATTTTGGGCCATATTGTCCTAATTTGCTTTCATTACATTATTTTTTTTTTTTTACTGAGAAGCATATGTCAATTACTAATATAATCATCAGCTTCCTCCAACATTTGACTGTTTGTCTAGCTTGCGAGTCCCTTTGGTTTGCTTAAATATGCTCATGCTGCCTAGAATATGCAAAACTAATATTTTGCTATCTCAAAGACAAGAGGCCACAAAGTGAAGCACAAAGTAGAAGGACAGAACACAGATATGAGATGAAGAGATGCTTTAAGTGACAACTTTGCCATTCCCACAGCTGCCAAAAGGGCAGAAGGCCAAAGGTGAGTTTATACACTGTTTACTTCAACCACTTAGTGAACTGAGTTACGACTAGAGTTGTGCCTACTAGGCACAGATATACATATATTTTTTCTTCAGTTTACATATAGCTACACTATACAACACATGGGCAGGCAGATGGTACAATAATAATTCTGGAATTAAATCACATAATGCTAAAATTTAGTGTAACAACTTACGATTTAGACTTGGCACTAGTCAAGCAGAGTTTTTTTGGCCACTGTTGTGGTTCATTGCACCATCTCCTTAGTACTGGTCTCCATCCAAGCACAAGGCAGCAAATTAGTAAGCTTTAACTGAGTAGCTTCTATTTTCTGAAATATTTCTATTCTCTAATAAAGATATGATATTTCAATTAGGCATTCAAAAGCTGTGAAAAGACACATAACATAAACTTTTGTATCTTTTTTTTTTTTCTAAAACCACTGCAAATTTTAGCATGTTGTTGATGGAGAATCAATACTTCAGGATCTGCTTAAGCTAGGCAATTTCAAGACAAATGAGAATACCAGGCAAGCCTAAGGAACTATTAATGATTTCAAGATGTGACTGTAAAGTCTGAATTAGAAAGATCTTAGGCGTACAAACAGAAATTTGCTGATTCTGATCTCCACTTTCTTTAAAGATTATTCAACAGTAACTGACCAGATCCTTTAAGGGGATGCACTATCCATCAATTATCTACTTGAAAGGAGCATTGTGTTAATTAGTGAATGTTTGTACAGTTCTTAGAAAATGCAAGAACAGATTTTCTAGCTCATGCAAGTTGCACATTGAACAGAATATGGACAATGAGGCATTTGCCTTACCACATTGGATACCCAAATATGTTAACATGGTTTTGTCATCTACTCGTCCACAGGAGTTACTTAGTCAAGCACAGGTATGACAGCTAAGTTCCCCTTCCTCCAGGCACCCTCCCTGTGCTAACACCACCAAGTCATGTGTGCAAAAAGCCAACACGGAAGCCTAGTGCAACTGCAAAATTCCACTGTACAGGATGAATTCTTCACTGGTCACCTCCACCAAGCGTCAGGTAACTTTAACCAAAAAATTCCCTTCGGGTCTAAGCAATCTGGTGTGGAAAGCGTAGCATAATGACAATATAAATGAATTCTCAGAATCTGCACCCTGTGTACAAAAAATTGGGGCCCCCTAATTCTAATCTTCATTTTGATTTCCCTTCTGGTCTTGGACTTGTGTGCCTTACTTCTGTGCATTAGTTTATTCTTTTGTAAAATGAGATTTTATTTATCTCTCTCAGGAGCGTTATGAGAGTCAGACAGTTCATATTGGTAATGTGCCCAAAGAACAAACTGAAATTAAATTTCAGTATTAAACAATATTAATTGTATTATGTTGTTTCATGACAGAGATTCACAGGGATGTATTATCATTTAAAATGGACAGAAAAGTTCAACCATCTGGAAATTTGAGAGAAATAATAAGGAACTGAATTAATTTGTTCTCTGTTACTTTAACAACTTGTTTTCTCAAGGGAAAATTATAGTCAATGTGCTGTGCAGCTCAGGTAGTCTGCTAAAGTATGCACTGCCAAAGTATGGGGTTAAAAAAAAAAAAAAGGAATGAAATACTTTAGGAAAGCTTTGGTATCATAAGCCTTATTCTGAGCATGGTTTGGTTATACAGTACTTAATAACATGTGGTTTTAATGTAGCTAGTGTTTTAACTGAAAATAAATCAATTCTTTGTTGGACCTCTGTCCTCGTTTTTCTAGAATGACATGTGGTTTAAATGTCTAAAAGGGAAAGTGATATAAATTCCATCACATAAGATTTCTGCAATAGTACCATCAAGGTTGTAAATTATCTCAAATATATGAATTATCCTAAAAACATGCCAAGGCAAAAGAGAAATTCTCCAAAACTATCCACCACTTGTTCCTAAACAGCTTGATGTTCTAAAAGCCTCCTATTTGTGGATGATCTAATATGCTTTAAAATCAACAATGACCAAATTTAGTGAAATATAAAATTCAAGTCTGAACCCTTGTTTTGTGTTATATAACCATGGAAACATTTTAAAGCTGTTGGGCATTACTATGCTTCAGAATACCCATGAGGAAGCTCTTTTATCAAGCTGAGCATCTGAAACTGTGTGTAGCCAAAACAAGATTCCCAAATCTGCTTTTTTATTTCAGCAGTGTAGTACCATAGGGGAATAACTTTGAGATACAGAGATGCAATCCAAACTTTTTGAAAGAACATAACAGGAATGACAAGTTAAAAAGAATACATATAAAATACTCTTCCTCAGAATATTAATAGATGTTAGGTTATTTATTCAAAAGGTGCTAACTTCCTCCCACATAAAACATTACTGAAGCCAAAACAACTTGTTATATTATTATTTAGGATAACTTTATAAGATTATATCTGATCATCTCATTTTCTGCCCTGGTTGTAGCATCTTCTGAACCTACTGCCTGGTTTCAACCAGATTTTCTAAAGGAAAGAAAGAATTCAAGACACTTAAGGGCTAGACTTTTGTAACAGTTGAAAAAGGACAAGAAAATATATATTTCTGCTGTGGCTGAAAGTAAGGGTGAAACATGAGCTCACATCAAAATATCAGACGAGATAGATGTAGCTCCTTACAGGTCAAAGTCAGTGAGGTACGATAACCTAATCTATAGGGAAATTAAATTTCACATGGCCACTGCTCATGCTCATGCTCATGCAAAAACAATTCTGGGACTCACCATGTAAAATCCTTTGAGTGCAACAAGCCAGTTCTTACTGAAGGGCCCCTTTGTGCACCTGGCCCAAGTATAATGAATATGACTCATAAGCATCTCAAATTAGTAGGATGTGTCTAGGCAGAAGTGGCTTGTTAGAAGGTTTGTAGGAACAGTGACATCTATGAGGACCACAGTACAGTCTCCCATATACAGATTCAACTTTCCTCTTTGTCTAGAACAGGAATAATTTAGGTCAGATCTCTTTTGAAATAAAGACCAAGATGTCTGAAAAAAAAAATGGCCGAAATAAGACATTATTTGCCTTTACATTCAGACAATGGGAAAAACTAATCTTGTAGATATAAATGCCCAACTGTAATTTTGAATTATGTTAATGGATGACTCAGAGAGAATGTATTCTCTCATCTCCAGGTAAATGGGTTTTTACATCCCAGAACTTTGCTGAAAAAAAAATACTCCTGGCATAGAAACTGAGCATGAAGATGCATGAGTTTACCTTAAATTACCTAATTTGGACAGTATTAGATGTCAAACTGGGCTAACTCAGGGCTTGATTTTTTCAGCACAGAACATTGGCTGAAGTGTTGATGGTACCACTATGACTTAGCACCAAGACTGGAAAGGCAACCAGAGGTTACTCAAAGACACATAGAGCCTCAGGTAATTAACTGAAGACAAGAGTGCATGGGAGTGGACAGAATACACAAAACTGTGGAAATTGCAGTGTTGTAGCTGTTTGGACAGGTCTTTCTGAATTATCCAGGAGTCTAATGTCTGGAAGGCAGAGGTGAAATTTAAAGCCATCTTAATTCTGTGCTAAGCGTCAGTATGCAACAGCAAAAGCTTTCAGATAGGAAGTGGCACCAGTAGGCAGCTGTGGCATCCAGAAACAGATTCTTTCACACATGAGGGGGTAGGAGCAGAAGAATTCCTGGTATAGCACTAAGGGTGTTGTAGAACTAAGGAAATTCTGAAAACACAATTAGACTTACTAACAGCATAACGTGGAACTTTAGTTTTATGTCTTATTTTCAACACTGCATAACCTAAAACACTAAGCTTAAAAAAAATCCACCAACTTAAAATCTTAGTAATCTGAATAATATATCAGAGAGAGAAGTTTATTAATGGAAAGTTAAAGTTTAAAGTCTTTAAAATAATGACACAAAACTCATCAAGGGCATAAACATCATCTACAAAGTGACTTTTAGTTCAACAGCAGATCTGAGGCTCCACAGGGAGATGCCAGATTCTCTCATAGAAAAATAAGTAGCTTGTCAAAGGCAAAGATCAGTGTCCTTGAAAAGATTTTCATTTAGCTCATCTGCCCTGTTTTGCTATATAGTTCAGTAAAAAATTAAAATCATCTTCCCCAATCCCTACAGTGAAGCAGATTTCACTTGCTTTCAAAAGACACTGTGTGAGATATGGGCTTATGTATTTATGCATAAAAATGCACTTCACAGTTTATTTGGGTATTTTATTATAGATAGAGTATGTCACCGAACATTTCAGAAATATTTACAACTCAATACAATACAATTTATTTACTTATAAAGTGATTAATAACACAAAGAAAATGTTCTCCTGAGTGCTTTCCACATATACTTAGCTCCTATGGGACAGAGAAAGTGCTTCTAAATCCACATAGATTTGAAAAAGCAGATCTAGCATAGACAGAGGTAATCCAAATATCTCTTGCTGTTTCACTACAGGTTTCCCTTGCTTCCCTTTGTAGCACTCCCAGTGTGCTAGAATACCTATACACAATTACTTGCCCTTAGATTTAGAAATACACAGTGCATGAAGCTATCCAGCTGAACTCTTTACTGAATTGTCCTAACAATGAACCAGGTTTATTCCTACCACTGTGCTTTTCTAATTCTATACCTTTTTGCTAACTGGTAACTATTGAATTAAAGTCTAATGGCCTTCATTTGTAGGTCATTTGGCATCTAAAAGTTTCATCCAGAGCACAGTTCCGTTTCCATGGCACAAACTACTCACAACATGAAAGTTTTCTAGGAGACTTGGCCTAAGGCAATGCATATTCAATGCAATAACTCATCATGTCTGTATCAACAAAGTGCAAACATAGCAGTAGATTTAGTAGTATGAAACACCTAACAAACTATGTGTGCTCAACGTTTCAGTTTCAAAGATGCAGAGATTACTAGCTTTTTGGGTCAGAAAGGATGTCTGCACAGACATCTAGCCTGACACAGATATTAAAAAAAAGACTTGCTTTGTGACAAGGGCTGGCTGATTCTTTCACTATTTATTTTTATTGCTGCATTCAGGATTCAAACAAAACAGCAAAGAAGTCTTCGTCTAAACTATCCCCTACCAGCATCCAACAGTGGCAGGCAACGTGGAGTTCCTTCTCTTGTCTTCTTTTTTTCATGTTTTGCAACCACCCAGCAATGATAGCTAAGAGCTTAGATAGCTAAGCTTTAAGATAAAATAAGGAATGCTGTGCTGGAATCCTTCCTGGCACAATAATATTTCTCCCGATTTGCTAACCGTCACATTTGGAGAGATATAGTCTGACTAGAACTGAATCAAATATTTTGCAATAAAAACTAAAGCTACAGCTTTCTGATATTCTACATACCAAAGGCCAGACTAGGCTTTCTGAACACTGATTTGATAAATAGTTTGGATAAGCCTAATATGGGCCAATTTAAAATTCTTGCTCTGAAAGTCTGAGAAAGCTTGAAACTACAAATAGTTGCAAGTCTTCAGTGCAGTATTATTGCTTTGGCACTAGTTCCTACTTCACCTAAGATTTTCACACTGTATTAAACTTGAAAATCAAATAAAAATTACATGACCAGAAATGAAAAAAAAACATTTTAATTCTAAAAAGATACTCTTTTTGTGCCTAAGAATGCTCTTTTATGATTTGTTCCTGTGCAGTCTGGATTTGGCACATTCCTCGTTGAGAAATATGATCAAGAAAAATAGACTGTTTTTCAAAGAGATAAATTCCATCTCCAGTAAATTTTGGATAATATTTCAGTGTTGTTTGTGTTGTTTTCCATATGCCAGTAGACACACAAAAAAAACCCAAAGGATTTTCCACATAAAATATTCCACACATACTTAGCACTTTATCCACTTCCATTAAATATCTACTAGAAAGCAAAAATCAGAAGCCTTCTGTTTTCAGGAACCACATAAAATTATAACTTCTTCATCAAACTGCTGAATATTTTGTCTTAAATTAACACTTTACTACAGAAGCTTGATGCACAGGATAACTGAAGGCTCGGAAACAAAATATAAGGAGGCTGTAGTTGAACAGGATTCGTGTCAGGTCTGGCAGCACTGCAGTCTGGAAACTTGCAGTCATTCTACAGATTAAATGCAGTGCTCACAGTGAGAAAATGTCTGGAAAAGGAGGAGGTAGGTTCTAGCTAGAAGCATTTGGAGATACAGATCTGCTCTATAATAATATTCCTGGGAAAATATTTATTAAAAAAAAAAAATCTGATACCTCTTCTCTATGCCTTATTTTAGTATATTTTTTCCCCAGAATTTTAAAAATTTTGCATCCCTCTTTTCTTCCCACTTTCTCCTCAAAAATGTGGGAACATAAAATAGAAGAGAAAAGGGAGCAAGGAGGAGAAGTGAAAACTGATTTTCTCTCAATCTACAGTTATGCAAGTTTTCAGTATGTGTTGAGGTTTACTTTATCAATTGATACCTTGGTTCAATCCCTCTTTAACTCACTGCAGTTTGGAAAAGAAGTAAACTGACTCACTACGGCTCTCTCCCTCTCCCTCTCCCCAAACAAAGCATCTCAGGAACATGGTCTGCCTCCCAAATGTAGCCCACAAGCCTGTCTTCCAGGCAGCAGGAGGGCTGCCCAAGCTAATGTCCCTGTCCATTTGCTGACCTGAGGGATGCGCTCCTGCACTGCAAGCATGCATTGGGCCCGCACCTGGCTCTCGGGCAAACCTGAGCTTGAGGGCATCCTCTGAGGGAATATAGGATCAGGTCTGCACTCAGGAAGCGTGTCCAGCATCCATAACCCTGTTCTTTAGCTATGAAGCAACAGCAACATTTCCCCAAACGATGCTTGAATTCATGAATCATGGGACAAAGATTTATTTACAAGCCAAGAAAATGCTGCAGCTCAGTTACATTCTGCTTTCTCTTCAAAACAGAAACCATCATACCTGCTTAGTTTTAGCTGAAGACAGAAATTTACGTAAATTCATATTGATTCCTGCCATTCAAATATATACTCCTCATTCATTCAATCACAATACTAATAATTTAAATGACTGAAACTTCACACTATTGCTGAAAGTTCAATTTTAATGAAACAGAAATGCTGAGTGTTTCTCTATTCTAAGGAAAGCAAATAGCAAAATATTTCCTTATGGCCAGGCTGGATCAGGCCCCTGGGCAACCTGATCCAGCTGTGCATGTCTTCATTGCAGGGGAGTTGGACTAGACGACCTTTAAATGTCCCTTCCAAATATAAGGATTCTATGGGAAATTCCACTCATATTTTGATGCATTCCAGTTCTCTATGTGAATCACAAGAATGAAGATACTACCTTTTGTTCTGTCTATGATAGTCCATAGAAGACTCGCATTTCTTTCAACAACTAGGCTCTTTAGAATATCACAAATGAGTTAAGCTTAATATGTTCTATCTAGGGTTTCCAATGGAGGAAGAGGGTCTCCATAGCTGTAAAATAATGACACTGATCCCAAATATTTCATTAACTAGCTAGGACTAACGCTTGTTGTCATATCAATCAAATCAATCAAGCAAATATTTTAAAAAGCATTTTCATTAAAAAAAAAAAAAACCTTCAATGCCACTCAGCTCCATCTAGCATCATTATTTCAGGTTTAAAAGTAATACACATTACTTATTGTCATAGGAAAAGGTTTGACAAACCTTAATTTATCTGAAAATTCTTGCAGGAAAAATATGAGTTCATGCTTTTGAAGTTGATGGGGAAAACTTCAGTAGCGTGAATAAGCAGGGTAAAAAAAAAAACATGATAGAAAAATTACTTATTGATTTTAGCATAGTGGAAACAGACTGGAATCTGCAGAAATTATTTTAAGCATTCTTTTTTCTATACCTATAGTGTAAAATTTTCATTACTTAATGGAAAATATGAATATTCTACAGTGTCATTCTACAGAGACGAGGCTAAATTTTACAGAGCAATTCCAACCATTTACAGGGAGAGAAAGTATTTTACAAGGAATATACAAGGTGCCCCATGAAACAAAGCAAACAAACAAAACAAACCTGTTATATGTAGTCCTATATATCATAGCTTATGACATTCATCCTTAAATTTGTCAGATCAAGAAAGTCCTCATTCAACAAAGTACATACTAAACAGGTGTGTAGGTTTGAGTTCACACAGCAGTTACCAGGACTATATGCTGGATTATAGCCAGGTTTGTGCTAACCACTTTGTGGGTCAAGGACCTTGATTTGCAGGTGACAGTCCCTGAACACCTGACACAATAAACTACTAGAGGAGTTGATGGTCTGAACCACAAACCTTGTCAAAGACAGCATGCTGTAAAACCTGAGAGTTTTCACAAGACAGAATTTTCATCCAAGTTCCTGTGAAGTTTCACAGAGCCATATAATACAACTTTGTTTCAGGCTGGTAAGAGACGTAGCTCAGATGAGTTTGTGCTATCCTCAGAACTAAGATGAGTTCAGGAAGGCCTAAATGCTTACAGTCCCTATTTCCTCAGCTGGGTAATACATTTTTTCAAAAAGAAAACAAGAATTAAGCAAAGCCTAGACTCAAAAGGACCATCAAACTCTAGATGAAGCACAGTGTGTATATCTGAATACCAGCTGAAAAGTCACATCCCTTGGAAGACTGCAAGTAGGGCATTATTCAGGCTCATAGGGATTTGCTCATCCTCAGAAAACCAGCCTCAAAATAATACTGAATGAAAAGGATGATGAGAAAGATGAATCCTTCCAAGGTTGTGCTACCCATAGAAATTGATCTACCATGATACATAAGAACAGTTAGGCTCAGTTCTCAGCCAGAATGGCCTTGAACCTTTTATTACAAGAGGGTGGCTTTGTGCATCCTGCCTACTGAGGACCATCCTTAGCCCACAGTACCTCCCAATTCACAAAGATAAAGTCTCAGGGAAAATACTAACTGGTCTGCACTCAAAGCATAGCAGGGATCACTCTACCAACTTACTAGAGTACACAGTCAAATAGCATCCTGGCACTGTTCGATTTAATAATTTAGAAATAGCCTCTGTGTCTTTCCGACCTGTTTAAAAGCAAGCACACTATTCACATTACTTCTCTTTTGTTTCTTGGAATACGCAGAACCAGATTTACTGTTAAGAATTTGTGTGTTTGTGTAGTAGATCCTAGACACAGGTGATGCTTTAACAGTCCCCCTAACAAAAACAATATTTCTCATCTGTCAACATACATTTATTTATTAGATTCATAATCTTGTTACACATTAAACTTCTCTGTCAAGTGTCAAACTTCCAGAACTTCAGAGTTCAGATTTTGTTTGGAAAAGTATTCAAAAGTGTGGATATTCATCTACAGTTTATGCAGATCATTTGAACCCTTTGAAACTGCAAAAGCAGGCAGGGAATTTCACAGCATTATAACTTATAACTTTTCCAAGTTTAGCAAAAAATTCCAGCACCGTGTGCAAGTGGGCTGGAAAAAAACATATATTTATTGTAAAATGAAGGAAAAGAAGGAAGGAAAGGTAGGAAACGAAAGGAGTGAAGGAAGGGAAGGAAGGAAAGGACTCAACTTCCACATGCAAACATAGATGCTTCTTTCACTAATGTTAAGAACTTCAAAATCTGATTCAAAACCAATATTTTAATGTGCTATTTTTGTTGGTTTTAGGGAGACATGAACACTTTCAAAAGAATTTGTTTTCATTCCAACACAGAATGAAAACAAATGTTGAAACCTTGAAAATTGCCCTGAATTTGAACCATCATCTTTGCTTAGTTTAATAAAAGAACTCTTCACTCCTTTGTCAGACCTCACCTGCTGGTTAATTTCACTACTCAAAAACAACTGGCCCAAAAGGAATCTTAATCTGAGGATTTCCTCTACTCTCAGGAGAATGTTTTACTGGACTACCAAAAGTATCAATACTAAGACTGAAGCAGCTACTAGGTCAGCAGATCATTTTTTCCTTCACTAAAACTTGTTTTCAGAGCTTGAAATATTTCTAATGATCACAGCAATGGGTAGGAAAAAAAGACAGTGACCACTTGAAAATTTGGGACTACTTTGACTGAATTAGAAATATGAAGAAAACGTTAATTGAAAATAGCACTAGTCCTTGCTGGTTTGGGATATAATTGTACCGTATATTTATTATATTGTGTGATTTTGACAAATGAGATCTATTGCCCAAAAAAGGAAGAAATATTTCAACATTAGAGTGATGCTTGCATTCTTAATCAAAAGATTAGAAGAATCTGATTCATGAAGGCATGATATGCATTTGTTACTAGCAATATTTAAGCTGTCTAAGGTGTCTAATTTCAAGTCTACAGTTGTACTGACATGCTACACATTAATAAATACATAGGAAGTTAGTATTTCTCCAAATGCCAACATTAGAGGATACACTTTGGGTAGAGCAATTAAAGGCATCCCTACAGAAAAAAAGAAAAAAAAAAAATAAAGAAAAACACTTTGAAAAATTCATTTTTGCTGAAGTGTATAATGTGCTATATATATATACATATATATATTATATATATATACAATGAACAGAAACAAAGCTCACAATAATTCACTCTGTTGTTCATAAGACTAACAAAAACTTTGGCTCAGATAGCATCGTTATGCTATCCTTGTTCACATGAGTAAATAGATCCATCAGCTAATACAATGGCTTATTATGAAAGGGCTGAAAAATGAGCACAGTGTTTCATCTAGGCAGAAGATGAGACTGAATGTCTCTTTGAAAGAGTCTTGATGCTTCAGAGGCTTCTGGAGCTAATGGAGAGAGACCATGTGGAAAATTGCCTCCTACAAGCTGAATCTGTGTGGTCCCTGGGGTTTTCTTCTCCCTCCCACCTCTCCTTTGTGGACGGACAGAAAGGGAAAGTAAATCTTGATGATTGCTGCTATTCTTACATTTTAAAAGATCATTGTGTGCACTTCAGTAGGGAACTATGTTATGTATCTCTTAGCATGACAACTGAGGTCTCTAGCACCAGCATACTCTAAAAGTGAAAAGGTTAACCTGTGAAAAGTGAAAGCGTTGGAGCTGGAGCACTAGGATCATGTGTTGCAAAGTTTCTGCAAAGGGAAGATAGAAGTAAAAAAGAAGATGTAGATAGATACAGCTTGTAAGGGCTCTAAGCACCACAAACCATTTAATTAATTTTTCCAAGTTACAACACCTGAAGGTTCACAACTTTCTGTTACACAGAAAAAAACCTGCAATTTCTTCTCACTTTCACTGGGTGGATTATATTTTGAAGCAAACCAAAACAACAGCAACCATTTGGACTCCATTTCACTTTTTCCTGGGCAAATTATAACAGTTTGAAAACATGTTGCTGAATTCAACTCTTTCTAATTCAAAATAGCTAACTGCAATAGAAAAGCAACTTCAGAAGGTAACAATCTTGAGAATTACTCTGAGGTTGCCCTAATGATTTATTATAGTGTAAGGATGTGAGGGAATCATATTTTTGCTGAGGGATGAAGATTAATTTAAGTTTTTGTAGCACATTACTATAGAATCAACAAGACAAATTTGAATCTATTTTGTTTCAGGCAACTCTTAAAGTACAGTGCTCTTAGTTCTCAATATTCATTAAATTTCAAAAGCTATTTTGTCTATTTTGCAATATGATCGAAGGAAAATATTGGAAATTTTAGATTTGCTCACCTTTGCAGTTGCCCCTATAGGCAATTTCCAGCTGAGGATCTTTGCATTTTGCTCGTTGAAATTCACACCGGGACAAGAAAGTTCTTCCATCAGATGCACAAAGTGATTTCTGAGGAGAACCTGCACAGTCCAGGCTGCATTCTCTGTCTTTGTCTTGATCCACTCTCAAAAACTAGAAAAAATAATAATAATAATAATTAATGCTGTAGGAATACTATTCTCATGTGAAAACTGCTCCATGATCCCCTCTCCCAGGGAATACATGCAAACATCATCCAAAAATGAAAGAAAAGCTTTGTCTTTTTTGCCTATTCAAATAATAGTGTATTCAATGTATATGAGTTTGTTCAACTTCTGTTATAAGATGGTAATGACTACAATATTTCTGTAACATAGAATAAAAACACCATCACAATTAGAGAATCTGTGAATCCTCCTTTAACCATTGTGAAGCTGAAAACAGTGTCTTGGAGTCTCTAGACCAAAAAATGGTGATGGCAGAAATATTTTTCACCAGTAGAAAATGCGATAGCAATGTATAATTTTCAAATTTATTTGCCGTGGATGAACTAGCCTATAATAACAAGCTGAAGAGTCTATTCTAAAGATCAAAATAAAATTTTTTTCACCCAATTCTTATGTAAAAATATTTCCATAATATGTCAAATTGACTCAGTTTAGGAGGCCTGAGGAGAACATGAGCAAGGTATGAGAACCATATGAAATGCAACAGATCACGTTCAGAATGTGAAGACTCTTCAACAAAACAAAAATTTCAGAAACACTATATAGATACATTTGTATTCGTGTGCAAGCTTGCTTATAAAAACATAAGCCAAAACTGAAGAGGGAAATGCTGTAGATAGTATAGACACAACAGTGTCTCAGCTGCTATTCCAAAGAGCCTCATAATGGACCAGAAGAAAAGACAAAATCTGAAACGGGCCATGCACTGCCCACTGTGTCTCTACTCAAGTTATTCAATTTCTTGACAAACAACAAAAAGTTCTGATTGCTCCATTAAGTACTGTCCAATCTATGACACGGATCACCCACATCTGCAGTTTCCCAGGAGTTTTCTTGCCCTGGCATGGGTTTTCCATGAGGCGTAGTCCCTCAGAAGTGTTCCTGCATTAGTTTGCTTAGCCCATGGACTAATGGGTTAACAGTACTAATTTTTTTTGTACTGGTATAGGCACATTAAGTGTACTTCCACACAGGAGAGCCCTGCAAGACCTCTGCTACTCAAATTCTTCCCGCTCTGCTCATTACAACACAGGTTTTTCCTTTCTCAGAAATTCAACCTTATCTTCTTTAAAGACAGTGATTGAGTATATGCTGATAGAAGTAATTAACGTTGGCCACATTCTGAATTTCACCAAATACTCCCCCCTGCATAGTTCTGCCACAGAGCAATACTAAAATCTCCTGGATGCTCAGCGGACTGGTCCTGGCAGAGAAGCATGCTTGGTTGGACTAGGTGATCTTAGTGGTCTTTCCCAAGCTTACATAATTCTATGATTCTAAACTACAGACACAGCCAACAGAGCTTGGTGTCCTCTTGGTACTGCGAGAAGGAGGAGCTACTCACCCTGGAATGTACTGCCAAAAGCCAAATCATTTCTAATGTAGCTGCATGCAATACAGAAACAAAGATACCATGTTATCCTCTGAAAGGCTGGGATGAGGACTGAAGTGAAACCACCAAGTCCTCAGAAGAATTTTTCTATCATTTTGTTGTTTCTCCATAAAGACAAAATTATGCAAGTTATAGAGCTACCAGAAAATAATAATTCCCCAATAATGAAGCACAGTGGTCTTCATTCACTGCTTTTATCAGTGCCATTTCACCATCGTAAACCTTAGGCGTGGAAATTCTGGAATTCAGATTACAAACGAAGGCCACTAGGAGGAAACTTTTCAAACAAATGAATAAAAAGAATAAAAAGGATGACAATTAGTAGCATTTGAGCAGCAAAGAGTAGCTCAAGCTAATAAATTCACAAAACTGTTTCTACATGTAGCTTCCCTGTATTTTATTACTAAAAAAACATATAAAAAGAGTCATAAATCTCCATAATTTTTGTACTTGAACTATGGTCTGTTTGCATTTCCAATCACTTAATGTGAGGAAATAGACGTCTTTCTGACAACTATGCTTGAGAATGGAGAGACAACCTCAATGGTATCACTTTAAAATAACAACAGTATGGTTGAAGTTTTTATCTTTTAATGGCACAGTAATACAAATAGGAAAGCTTCCTTTTCCTGATATTTTTAAGCATTTCTTCATTTTTAACAATAATTATTTTCAGAAGGAAATTGCTCACAAATTATGCACAAATCTCAAATCCACCTTCCTCAAATTTAGCTATAAATCTTCAGAAAGAGATGTTCCTATATCCTCGATTAAAAACCATTCTGCAGATCCATTTTGCTGACAGGAACTAACAATTAGCTGAATAGAGTGGGAAGATGACTGAAGTCATCTCTCTTTATGTGCAAAATGAGCAACAGTGAAGACAGTGCATCTGCCCAATCTCGAAACGATGGTACTCTCCAGGGCCTGGACAGGTGCCCTAAAGAGCTGCAGGGAGGCATGATGAGGTCCTCCAAGCTTCCCTCTCTTGCCTAAGACAGGCTGTCAGAAGGGACAGCTTTGAAGGCATCTCCAGGACTCTGGGGTTAGGCCTAGTCAGGACTATGAATAGCACTTTTCAAGGACATAGGCTGCATAGGGCCTCTGTCAGAGGGACTGGATCCAGTTCACTGCTCTGCCTCAGGCATTCCAAGTGGATTTAGTGATGGCGAGTCAAGCAATCTCCCTTCTCCTATTTTGTGAAGTAAAGATCAGAGTACCGCCCTTCTCTGTTTGTAAGACTACTCCTTCCATCTCTGTAATGGCTAGGAATTTTGCCATTGTTAATTTATCCTCAGCAACATCTCCGTTGGGCAAATTATTATTTTTCAAGAGAGTAGGAAGACTTCATGACCCACAGAATATTATGTGGTAGATCAGGGAACTGAACCCAGGCCTCAGGAAAAAAAGAAATCATGGAGAGAAACAGTCTAGTTTCTGTTCTATTTTCCTTTCAGACTTTCCTCATCTTTTCTGTTCTGAGCTAATGCAGGAGTTTAGATGGGTATGCCTGATGTGGATAAACCACAGTGACACAGTGGACAGAAAATCCCCTTAATTGTCTGAGGAACAAAATCCATTCCCTTGAGAACGTGATAGTTTACAGATAAAGTTATATTTTAAAGGGCATTTATCCAAAGAGTTTTATTTAAGTATTTTATTATTTCAAAGCCTTAGAGAAGATTAGGGTAAATTATGGGTTCAAGGATATTCTAGCAACCTGGAAAAACAGAGGATGAAGATATACCCAGGAGACAAAACCACTTGAATAGCTTGTTAGTTAGCCAAACCTCACTGGAGAATTTGGGTTGTACATCTACAACAATTTCCACCAAGTTAGCGTAACTGACAGATTTAAGAGCAGGAAGGACAAAAAGGCAAGTAACTGCTAGAAAATATAGCATATGAGAAAGCCTAGGAAATGTACTTAAATGAGGGAAAGAAGATAAAGCCTGTGATTGAAAATTGGAAAATATTCCATTGTTATCTTTACTACAGCAGCATATGTAGCCAAAAGAATAGATAAATATGTCAAAGCTAGTAGAGACACTGAAATATGCAAGGGATAGGAGATTTGCTATATCCTTAGATAGGAACAAGCAATCAGTGACATAGAAACTGGAATCACACTGATGTACATCTTAGAGTTATTGCATTATTCCTTTTCCTTAAAGAAGGAGAGTTCAGAAAGAGAGAAAGATTGTTTGAAACACGAGTCAATGTTGCTCATCCTGAACACTGGTTCTTCTATCTCATTTAGCAAACAAATTTGTTATTGCAAAAAGACAAGATTCACAGAAAGACAAGCTTAAAGTAATATTTTTGTTACTTGCTGCTAGCAACCAAGATGAAGCCAACAACAGTTGAACAACCTGAGCTGGTACTATTCTGAACATCCAGCAAAAAAACAGATGATTATGACTAAACCGTACTTGAATGCAAATCATTTTCAACAGAGAGGAATTCCTGCCCCTAATAGTGCAAAAAGCAGCCTAGTCAAATTTCAGAAAATTGTTTCCAACAATAAATTTGAGCTCATGCTACAGACTATCAAGTGCGACTCCTTAACTGGAGTCAACACTTGCTTATCCCCTGCTTTGCATTTTAATATCATCAAATATTTTTATGATCTCCAATTTATTTCAGCCTTTTCAATGCATTACATTTTACAGTAACTGTAAATAATAGCCCAAGAGGCTATTATTCTACAATAGGCAGTGCTTTAAGTTCACACACAGTATTTCCAAGAAAGGATAATGGGAATATATCAGAAGACTTCTTGATTACTAAGTTTACCTCAGCTGATAAGACTAAAATTCACTATAAACTACATGGATCTATTTAACAGATATGATCATAGATAAAATATTATTACAGTCGTGTTTCAGGCACCATGTAATCTCACTATTTTCCTTCTTCGTCACATATACCAAAGGCTCTTAATACTGTTAGAAATGAGTTCCCTCTGTTCAACCAGTAGTTTCAGTGTGATTTCATCCTTCAGATACTTCAGTTTGATAACACTAAAATCAGAGTATTTAGTTGTAGATACCTGAAATCTTCCCTTTGTTAGGGAAAATTATTCGTACCACTTTGTATTCTGCTTTGCTTTACCTTTCCACCTTGTTCTTGTCATTGGTCACACATCCAGGCTGTGGACAATCAGAATATTTTTTTCCTCAACCACAAGCAATATGCTGCAGTCCACAAGCCAGTTTTTCTAGTAGTCCAAGAGTACGCATCAGATTGTTTCTTTACTGTACCATTAAGAAGTTTATCAAGATAACATCCATAAAGTTGCTTACTACCCACAGAGTAACCTGCATCTTTTCTTTGTCTTACACTATTCAATTTTATGCAGGGATTTGGTTTCATTGCCTCGGGTATACATTCTGACTCCTCACCACTTTTATGGAAAAAAAAAAAAAAAAAGTCTTCATATGAAAATGAACCACATGCAGATTTCTACATTTCCAGTACACAGAACTGGAATGTCACCATCTACAGTACAGAGCAACTCTCTTCACTAAGCACATCATATAGCATGCCATAAGAAAAAAAAAGAAAAGGCACAAGGCTGAAAAGTCACTACCATATACATCTACAGGCCAAAACCAGTACAAGAAAGCAGAAGAATAAAGACCAGGGGGACAAAGGGGAATGGCTTTAAACTGAGACAGGGGAGGTTTAGGTTAGATATTAGGAGGAAGTTTTTCAGACAGAGGGTGGTGATGCACTGGAACAGGTTGCCCAAAGAGGTTGTGGATGCCCCATCCCTGGAGGCATTCAAGGTCAGGCTGGATGTGGCTCTGGGCAGCCTGGTCTAGTGGTTGGTGACCCAAACTGTGGCAGGACGATTGAAACTTGAAACTGAATGATCATTATGGTCCTTTTCAACCCAGGCCATTCTATGATTCCATGATTCTATGACCAGTGTAACCATTTCAACACAGGAGCACAGGCATCTCTCTCCACCCGAGGAAAAGCTGCCAAGAGATGCACATAGGCTGAAACATAAAAATTAGTTATTGAACTTGACTTGCAGCATTTTGAATAGTAATGTAAAACACTGTTCCTCATTTCATGATAGAGTGCACAGCTGTGAATTCTCTTTGATCAGAGGGCATTATTTGATTTTAATCTGAGTAAGACAAGGCAGTATAACCTCAACTTCTTTTTTTCTTTTTAAATCCATTTATTTTTTAATTTGGAATGGTCACTCTAAGAAAGTTTATTCACAGTTTTGTAGTGATGTCCTTAGCGCAAAACAGGATGCATGCATCTACCTAGCTCAAAGCAAGCTATGCTCAACCTATTTTTACTTTGCCTTAATGTAAATTTCCTGCTTTTTTTCTGTCTGTGGAGAGACACTTCATTCTCTTCTATGAAATCAGCTTGGAGTCTGTAGATTAGGAGTGAGACCTAGAAGTTTATGGATTCAGATGATCATTCATTGGTTTTCAACCCTTCTTCAACTTATAAACCCCTTCAATAGCCAGAGGACACCTATACACTCTAACAACACTAGGTACTCAAACATACTGACAAGAGGTTTGTATTGTTACTTTTCGTGGATTCCTTATAAATTATTTAGAAAACCTCCCCTCCAACTACTGCTTCACAATTTAAGATGAAGTTCAGATCAGCTTGTATAACAAAAGAGCACTTCAAGTTGTGGGATTGGGGTTGAAAAGTATTGATAAATGAGCAGAAAAGATGGATGCTAGACATTACCATTTTATTTGGAATAGACCAGCACTAGACTATTGCATTGAAAGGCAATTTTTTTTATCCTGCATCTGGTTACTATAAGATGTTAAATAGAATGATCTGACTTGCCTGCTGCTGGCATGGGAGGTCTGCGAACAAACTTTGGAGCAGTGTGCTATAAAGTGGCTCTGCACTCAGTGCTGTTGAAAAATGTGCTGAACTGCAGTGATTTATGTAGCCATGCTCGTTTTGTCTGATAGCTGTCTGAAGGGCAGATGTGGAAACCTCCAAGCTAGGAATATTTTGTTCCCTCTGGGCTCATCTACAATGGGAAAATGAGTTAGACAATAGTAATAGATATGTGTATATATATATGCGCATGTATGTGTATATACACACTTCATTGTGTATACATACCCACACATGCTGACTATAACATGTAAAGTGATATCATTGTTTTTGTTTGAAATACGCATGTGAGTATTTAAATAAAAACATGCTTACAGAGCATGTATCCAGCTAGACTGTCTCAGTTAATCTGCTTTAACAAAACACCACTCATTTTTCAAGATTACCTCATCATTCTTGCTAAGAATGAAGCAGAAGGTACATTTACAGAACAAACCTTACTCTCACCTCAACATCATGCTAAAGCATTCCATCCTAGTCCTGAAATTGGTGGAAAGTCTAAGTTCTTATTTTCCTTATTACTGAGGACTTCAAACAGTTTACCAAATAACACGTTCAAAATGACGACTTTTGAACTGCTGTACTCAACCTATCTTTGATAGATTAACTTACCTCGTACTGACCCAATGAAGCAAAACAGTCCTTCATGACTGTTTCAGGACAAAGCCAAGAGCTGCCTAAACTGTGATCTCCTTCTTTGTCCAGACATACAGGACATCACCATCAAGTTAAAGCTTGCACAGAAGAATTTAAGCAGAAAGGTGTCACGTATGTGACTAATCCGATAATATAACATTCAGTTAGAATGTGTACATTTCTGCTATTACACTTGGTAAGGCTACTTGTACTTGTAACAGATAACCTCAGCAAAACATGTGCGTCTTTTCTCCATGGTAGAGGTTTGACGAAGAGGGCTTTAGGTTTCAAAAATAATTTTTAGCATATGTCTCCAGGAGCTACGCGTGCACCTACAGAGGATGCGCAGAACAGACAATTCTCTCTAATGTTCACTAAGACATTGTTTTATTTAAAAGGAGTCTGTTAAACCTCTGAACGCAGATCCCTCAACTTACCTCATTATTTTTCATTAACTTCTTTGCGTGTAACTTATCACATCAAACCTCTTGCCATATAAACTGTAGCAAAGATGGTTGAAAACACCAGCTAGAGCATGCAGTTTCACTGAGTGGGAAGATGGGCTTATGTTTTATGAGTGTTTTTTTTTGTTGAGTTGGTGGTGGTTGTTTTTTTGTGAAGCACTCATGGGTCTGAGCCCGAAGTCAGCTCCAAATTACCAACCAATTACAGCAGTGTTTTGCTTTATTCTCAGTCCCTGGAGTGTAGTGGAGTTTTTGGAGACTCACATCTGCTGATTACGAAAACATGATAAACTACACTATCATTTTGTTACAAACAGCACGGAAAACTGGTTGTTAAACAGGATTGTGCTTGATTGACATGCTTGGCTTTAGCATATTATTTTTTAAACATTTATTGTTTTAACAAGTATTTTGTTAAGTGTGCTTTACTGTGCTGTATTTATGAATAGATGGTGGGTTGGAATGTCAATACATCAATCAGTTATTTCTGTTACTGCTTCACAAGTGATTAAAAGAGGCAAAACATCTCAATTCTATATCCATGTAAACTAGAAATGATTGAGCTGGAATTAAATCAGACTGACAGATTCTTCTCTGCTTTGAAGAAAAGATGGATATTAATTTACACAGCCAAAATTTGCAGTGCAGTGGACAAACCACAGAAACACAGTGCAATTGCAATCCCAAATTCCACGTTTACCCCCTCACAAGAAAAGCTCCTCCAAGCAGCTTAAAGAGATATTGGATGATCTTAGTGGCCCCTTCTTATCTACTATGAAGGAAATATTTTTGCAAGGCAGGGAAGAGAAGAGCTACAACCAATTCAAAGAACGATTGGGAAAGGAAGAGAGAGTGAACTTCAATAAGGGTTCAAAAGTGCCAGTTCAGTAAATTTTTCTTCAATTTATTATACTTTTGATTTAACTGAATTCCTTTGATCTCTAGATATTTAGAGAAGGGTACCAAAAAAGAGCTTTCTGTGTTGTTTAAGCATTCTGAGTATCGTATACCTGGAAATATGAAGAAACACTATAAGAATAAGAGCTCCAAACCTTTTTTTTTTTTTTTCCTCCATTTGGTTTTGTTTTGAAAAGAAACTTTAAGATAGTGCAATCACACCCCTTGAAGGACTATTCACCTGAATAGTTTAATTCTAGGATCTGATTCCATCACTATTAAGGCAAATGCACAGACTTCAATAGGAGCAGGCTCGGGTTCAAGAGTAGTTCTCAGTCCTGATGAACTATCCATTCAGAAGGACCTTTCACTGTGTCACTTGAATGCTCCTATAACACCGTCTCTGGAAACACAAAGCACTCTTTACACGAATCATGCCAAAAGTTGCAAAGTTTAAGCAACAGAACCAATGCTAAAAATGAACCAAGGATCTTGATTTTCAAGGCATGATAAATATTGACAGTGACACTAAAACACCTGTTATCTGACTACATTCATTCACTAAGATTAGGAGTCTTCTGTATTCCACTAAAACACTCACACTTGTTAACTGAGCCTACTGTATTCACCACAGATTAAAATAGCCCATGCATTTAATACTGAAGATATCTAGTAGTAACACAAGGCTACCACAGCAAAGACAAATGGACTGCATTATTTTGCCCCAAAAATAGTTTACTTGGCTATTCATGGATAAAAAAAAAATTCTTCCTGTTTTTGTCCTATAATTACTCATACCTCCAGTTTAAGGTAAATAATTGGTTTCTTTTATACTGCACCATCAGAACAATTGAAAACCATATTGAAACTTTGGTAGACCAGCCACACATTAGCTTGCTGTATGCACTGCCTGAAAATTGAACTGTACATTGGGATGGAAAGCATGATTTTTTTTTTTAAGTATAGTGCTGAAAGCAGCACTGTTTAAGATATAGTAATAAATATATATATTTAAAAAAAATACAACTGTTATCATAAAAGTGGTGTTCTTTGTACATATGTTCAACTGGATTACAGTCTTTGCATTTCTTCAGTAAATATATAGGTTCTGTTTCTTGTTTCTAGAGGCATTGGCATCTTTGGTTTTGAAGTACTTTCAGTTAAGTATAGGAGTTCAGAGTCATGTAACACCTACAGATTAACAGAACTTGGGTTACCAGAGACAAAACAATCTACCATTAAATTTATCCTTAAATATAAACTGAAAGAGTTTCAGCTTTGAAGGTACCCTATTCTGCATATATAGCAATCCACTGTTTTTCCCATGTGTCCTGTGCCCCGTGTTTCTGCATTTTTCTCAAGTCACTGGTAAGTTTATGCCCTTCATTCCTGTGGTACTGTTATTAGTAATTTTTTTTTTTGGCAGCTTGTTCTCATTTAGCGTTTTTTGTCAGTTGCCAGAAGTCACACAGGGAGAAAATAAACAGAGAAACAGTGGGATATATTGTCTATGTATTGAATTATCTTCTAGTTTACTTAAGCTTTTCATGAGTAGTGATCCAACTTTCAGAATACAAGTGGACCAGCACAACCATCCAGTTAGTTTACTCACACATAGCTAATCTGCCTGGTTTGTGTCTTTAATAACCAGAGTTATACTTGGGGAAAAACTGGAACATTTCACTTTTTAATCTCATTCAAAGACTGTTCATATGAAAAATATTTTGGCTTCTAAACTGTTGAAATGCTATTTTAAAATGCATATAAAATCTAAGCCAGATCAACATTTCTGTATTTGAGAATTTTATTTTAGGATTAAAGAATACACACATATACCCCTACACTGTCTGAGGTAGCTTAAAACAATACAACTATGAGTCATGATCCACAACTGAAAGTAAGAAACATTTGTCTGAATCTGTCCTAACATTCAGAAATGTCCACATCCACTGGTACAGAACACAGGACATGTCAAACCCTGAAAATCAGCTTTCAGGTGGTCTCAAACTGCATTCTCTAGGTCTGCCATTCTTATATGATTTTTTTCTGAAATCATGAGAGGGAATCCCTCCCAGCTCACCTTTGCAACTTTCTCTCTGTATACCCAGGAAGACAGCAGCTCTCCAGTGCCAGTTCAGCAGCAATTTCAAGCAGATGGATGTCAGAAAGAAAAATTCATACAAGTTCAGATAATCAGTGTTCAGGAGGGTTGGTGGAAGAGGCACACAGATTATGTCTGATCAGTAGCCTCTCCTATGTACAGAATTTCCCCCAAGAAAAAAATAATACTTCTTCCTCACTTCAGATGGTTTACACTTTTCTCCTTGACGTCAAGAAAGCAGTCTAAATACCCAGTAAATAACTCCATTAGCTTTAGAAATTATTTGTTAAAGAAAAAGGGGCATCCCTTCAACAGCTAAAGTGAAACAGTATAGGATGTTGTGCTACAGACTGGCAGGAAACAATCTCCCTTTGTGGGGGACAGAAAGGCTCTGCTAAACAGGGCTTTTCTATATCTGAGTTTCTGTGGAACTCTGTTTAATGCCTATCGTGATCAGCAGGCAATTGGCCACTCTCCATATGGCTGGTTGCCTTCCCTTCCTAGGGAACTAAAGAACACAGAAGGCATCTCAAATGACGAAGACACAGTACAAGACAGTATCACAACAGAACACTTCTTTTTATAATTTAAATCAAGTAAGCAACTGATTCACGCAGAGCAGAAACTTGATAAGACTTCAAAGGTCTAATCCTCAACCTACAAAGCTAACATGCTGACAATAACTGCAGAGCTTCAGTTCTCTTACATTTATTGCTGCCACCAGCTTCACCAGAATAAAGTATTTTGGGAGGAATGCAGGTAGTATAACCTAAGAGGTAGATTTTTACTCTTGTGAAACTGTTGATTTTAAGATAACAGGTTACTAGATTCAAATACTGTAATCTTCAAAAGGAGAAATCATGATAAAAGCAAATAATTAAATAGTATACATCTGGAATATACCAGAGTTTGACAAGCAAGTCTAATGAGAGAAAACACTTTAAGGAGAGAAGAACCTGGCTGTGGTTTTCTCAAGCCACTGGCAGTTCTACTTCCTCCCAACTTTGGAGTTTTACAGAACTCTATGTTCATTTATGCATTGGGCAAAAACATTTTCTCCTTTAATTCAAAACATTGTTTTGCAAGGCAAGAAGTCATTAGGAAGCCATTTATTTATAATTGTTATAAGGACTTTTGGAAACAAAAAACCCTCATATATGAAAAACAAAATTGTGTGTATCTAGAAGATGGTGGAGGGGTCAACAAACCATAATCCAAAACAGGCAATTCATCAGAATATAAAAGGTTTTTTTCCAAGTTCTCTGTCACATTGTAAGTGGCTTTGCTTTCTTGGCAGAATGCATTTCCCTTGCCGTTCTTTGTCTTTACACATCAGCTGGCCTGTAGCTTATAAATCTTTCCTAGAAGATTGCCCAGCAGCATCAGAGAAAGTTTAAAAAAAAAAAATCAAGTAATGCTGAAGTCGTTCTGGCAATTCATTATTTCTCTCTCTTCTGGACCCATATACATGAGATTTCCCAACAGCAAAAGGAATTGCTATGGATGAGAAATCTGACTGAGGAGCATTTGCACTGTCTCCAGTTAAGATCAGTGAGTGATGACCCACCATGTTAGGCACTGCAAAATCTGTAAAACTGAAAATGGCATTCACACATACTGTACTGTGAGTGAAGAATTAACAATAGCAGTGACTATTGCACTCCAGAAGTAAAAATTCAGTGCTCTTTCCAAACACAGTGGATCTAAGAACAGATAAGAGAAACTCTCCTCTGTTGACCGACTTCCTTTTTTGAGATTTTCTGGAATAGGATGCAATGAGAACCAATTCTCACACAGTTATTACACACTCAAGGAAGCTTTGGTAATATTTGTATTTAAAAAAATCTTCCTTCCAACTGCTTCAAAAATACAAAGGAGAGAAGAAATATAGCTCTATAGAAGAGCTCTATCATTTTAATCAGATTTTCTCTCTCTCCAAAATGGAAGAACCAATGGCCCAGCAAGATTCAACTCTTCCCAAAAACTTATCTAAACACCATACTTCTACAACACAAAGATAAAGATATCTGGAGTCCAAAGTCTTTGATGCAATATTTCTTATTTGTAGCTTCCAGTTGTATTGGAAAGAAGTCACAAGAGCTTATCATCTCAGATTATTTTTGTTGGGAGCATAATTACTCCATGATACAGATGTTGCTTCTATGTCCAACAAATTTAAAAAACGTGCAGGGATGGCACCTATGAAGTATTTTACTATGTCACTGTGAAAATAGCTCCCTGATATTGTCTCATACAGATTACAGCATTTGGAATAATATTTAACAGGCATAGTCGCTCCACCAATGCTACATTCTATTCCTCCTCTGTCTACATGTTGTATACTGGAGTCTGTGACCTGGCTCTTGCAAGCCATATTTCATCTTCTGTTGCTGATGATATGAAGCATATCCACAGATGTTTCTCCATGGTATGTGGTTGTTTTGGAAATCCAGAAGCAACATAGCTAATTTGGTTGAAATTTCTTCAGCATGAGAGGGGGGAAAAGAAACAGTGAAGTCCATTTTGGTTCTGGTTTTTTGGGTTTTTTTTTTGTTTGTTTGTTTTAAAATGCATTCTGCACCACATAGCCATAATTTATTTTAAACAGCATCATTAGTTGATTCTGACACATTTGCCATAGGTTTGGCAACGGCTTGAATTTTGTCTCCCAAGTAAAGATGTATGTTCAGATGTGAAGCTGTCTTAAAAATAGGAGACACCCAAGTACCACAGATTAATTATAGAAATGACTCAAATTACCCTTGCAGCATTTTCCCACTACTGAGAGAATCCATAGAAAAGGATCACTCTTAAATACTTCTTTAGGAATCACACATTTCAGAAGTTTAAAAAAAAAAATCTTAAGTCCTCTGC
Organism: Meleagris gallopavo; assembly: GCF_905368555.1. Classification (NCBI taxonomy): domain Eukaryota; kingdom Metazoa; phylum Chordata; class Aves; order Galliformes; family Phasianidae; genus Meleagris; species Meleagris gallopavo. Next base: position 41,009,854 of record NC_139405.1, read on the forward strand.
AGATCCAGTCAATTTCTAAATATATGCTACTTTCATCATAAGAGTGTCTCATTTAATTAATCACTCTTTACAACCTTCCTCTAGGATGAGAAATTCCAGAAGCATCAGTTTACAGACTGTGAACTAAGCTACAGAGATCCAGTAACTTGTCAAATGTCACCAAGGAAGTCCGCAGCAACATTAGGAATTAAACTCAAGACTAAAAACCCATTCCTATTTTTTAATCATATTCATCATCTTTCCAAGTGTTCCTTCCTACAAAAAGATTTAGTTATGGCTGAGAAAAGCCCATGCCATTAACAAAGGGTGCAGCAAGAGAAACTGTATGAAACCATCAAAATTGACAATTACATTTACTTGTTAAAAACACTTGAGGATACTCTGTAAACAAAAATTATGATTCTCTTTGTATCCATTAAAAGAAAACATCTTTGTTGAAGGTCATTCTTAATGGGATTTGGATGATGTTCCAAGAAAAAGCATGGACTGAATTGTTTGGCTTGCATGCCATTGAGTCTCCATGTTTTGAAAACTAGTGTGGTACTTGTCATTTTTTTCAGCTTTCAGGTTTATCCTGAATTCAAGGTCTTACACAATTATCTTCCATTTCTGAGTCTAGAAGTATATAGGACAGCAATAAAATACTGAATCTCTAAGATGCATACATCTGCAAAGTTCTTAATAACAATGATAATAGAAGCAAACAAAGCACATCTACCAAAAAAAAAAAAAACAGGCAATACTTGTAGTCAGGACTGTCACTTCTGCCTACAATGAACTAACCATAGATAATGCATTTTATCTCTTTGCATTTTTTCAGTTCTCACCCCAAAAAAATCAAACTACCATACTTGTTTGTCTCTGTAAAGCATTTCATAAATCATGAATGAAAGATGCCATTAAAGAGCAAAACATTATCTAAGTGCCTAAGCCACAAGATCAGCATTTGAACGAGGCCACAGAATTGACTTTAACTTTAGTTCCCTGGCTGAGCCTGGATTATTTGCTTTTTCTATGATAGCTTAGCACAGTTTCTTACATTTCTTGGGTGTAGCTCTAGAATATAGATACTATGACGTCATTCTTAACATATCCATCAAAGCATAAAATAGATGTGTCACATTAATGTTTATGTAGCAATACAGAATACCTGTAGCAATACAGAACCTCTCAATACAGAAGTCTATTTTATACTATTTTTGTCAGCAATGTTCCCTGTCCTTGAATTTTGCCATTGATTTGTCTAAAATCTGTACCATGTGTACCACAAAACTTCTCAACAGCAATATTGTAACTAAATTACAAGTTTACCTGAGAAAAATAGCAAGTACTCCAGCCAAAGATATTATGTTCCTTAGCATAACTTGTACATCCAAATATTTTAATCTTTTCTTCTCCCAGTTGGAAAGGTAGTAAGGATTATTACAGCAAGTAGTTGAGATCATGATTTATCCACTGCATACCATGCATTTAGTATCAGCACATCTACCAGATAAACTAAATAAATAAATAAAGAAAGAAAATTCTGAACACAGAGTATTTAAATTACGTGCCTTTGTTTGCTGCTTTAATATGGATGCAGCTGTAAACTGGCTAAACTCTTTGCCATCCGTGCACTAAAAAATTTATTAAGGAAACTAGACTCTGCTTGAAGTTGAGAATGTTTTGTTTCTGTAAAATATTGTTGAACCACACAAGGATCCAAACTAACTAAATATGGAGCAAGAAATGTTTTTGCATACCAGTCCAAAATATTCTGTTACTGATTCATTGGTAATTTATGACTGGTTTGGATATAATTTAACCAACCCTCATTGGTTTGGGGAGGTGAAATGACATGAGTCAGCTGAAATTAATATGATAAAGAACAGCTCATTCCTATTGCTTAAGAAAGTCCAGTCAAAACCCTGCCTCTTTCAATAGCGTTTCAACCCCAGTCTTTGAGAAAAAGCAAATACAGAGTCATAGGAATGCTACAGTAAATGAAATTTGCTATCTCCCAATTCAAATGCAGAATAGCCTTATACAGATGGAAACAAAACTGCTTTCACATGTGCATAACATCCAAAGTAGTAATAGATCAATGCAGTACTTTTTCCACATGGTATTTTTATTAGCTAAACAGCTTCATAAACTGTTACTTGCCCATTACTAAGCCTCCTTTCTTCCATGCATTTTTAAGCCTAAAAATCATGTCAGTCAGGAGATACTCTTGATTCTTGTACAAGATTATGTAAAAGAATGTAATCAAGATCCTGTTCTTTGGCCATAGTGAACTCACAACCAGGAGCATTAAAACCTAATCCTCTGTCTCTTCCAGACATTCCTTTAAAATAGAGAAAGATGCTTCTTAAAATTTAATTAGTGAATTCTAAGTCTATATTAAACAATCCCTGCAGAAGTAGTACAGAAAAATGAGAGCTTGTAAGCTGAATTTTGAACTACAAAGATGCAGGTGATTTGGTGCCTCCAATATAAAGGGAATGGATTCAAAAGTTATCTATGCTTAAGCATTCATAAAATTCCAGTAGAGAAAGTTAGTGTTGAGAATTGGAGAAACGTGGTTCTCAGCAATGAGCAATCTTGAACTTTAAACCCTTAAATCCTAACCAAGATTGCCTCAGTTATCAGTGTGGGGAAAAACATACCATTATCCAGCCACCATAGGTGTGCCTATCCTTAAGTCTTAAGGACCATAAGTTTCCCCTCTTCACCCAATAGGTATCCTTTCACCTTGGAATTTTCCCCAGTTCAGCTCTTATTTTGTTTAGAAAATTATCTGAACACTTTGTTTGAACTTCGAAAAACACATCCTGATAATCATTTAAATATGACTCATCCCTGATGAGCAATATGATGGATAATAAAAACACTAGAGCCAAAGCAGACTTGTTTTTTCTGCATCTTTTTAAGCCTCTCATGAGATTGAAGCTACAGCTGATAACTGCTAGAAAGCTAGCCCATGTTCTCAAAAGGCTTGTGTTTTATGGACACAGCAACAGGAGCCCAGATGTTCCTCACAGGATTCACTCTTGGTAAAGTTTAGAAATATTGCGAGGCCCAGGAAGAAACAGTCAATGACTATTCATCCTTACCTGTCTCAAATGTACATATCTAATGGCAACTTATAAAGAGTTTATCAAGATGTATACCTTCCTTAGCCAAGGCAAAATACTTTGCTGAAGAAGGGCTTGCAGATCTAATGATATATTTTCCCCCCCCATTATTTTATTGCTTTCTCAGAGCTGTCTGAGTTAACTATTTCTTCTGTGCTATAGAGAGTACAACATGAAACTCCACAGGCATCATTTTCACTCTTGCTCCCTTAGTGGCTAATACTTTCATGCTAAGTGTTATTGAACACTGTCTGGTAACTGCACAAATCTTACCTTTGATTCACCCTGTTTTATATTGTTCTTGGCTAGAAGAGGCAAGAATGAACAACCCTTAATGAGAAGTCTGACCCTCTTCCTCCAGGGGAATTGCAGTTGGGCAGAGACCACATGCTGTCTTGGAAATACAAAAATCTGTGAGGCAGTTTCTCCTTCCTGGTACGATATGGTGCAAGTCAGACCACTTCTACTAGAACAGGTAAGCCAAGCACCCTCCTTCGATGAGAGAGGAAAAGAGCAACTGCATTCAAGTAAAGATAAAAGTAAATGAACAGTAATTTATTTTCATCCAGCATGAATCTGAAAACAGACGAAGATTAAGCTCTACAAGTCTGGAAAGTTACACAGGAACATTAGATAAAAGACAAGTTTTGCAACACTTCCAGGAGTTCTTGCTTCTGGCCAGGACACGAAATACCACAGGGACAGTTACATTTCAATCCAAAAAGGGATATGGATACAAGAATAATGAAAGAGGGGACAAGAAGGAAAAGGGATAACAAAAACAAGACTTTTGCAAGCTCTAACCTAAAGAGATCTTGGGTTTCTTCACAACTCAAGTTCTGTTGAAACTTTTATGTAATTCAATAGGAAAAGCTGGATTGACTATAAACACTTGATTCAGCTCTCTACCTGAAACACTTTCTAATGTTAGTTCCTAATTGCTGATAAGTGGCAGTCTTAAGAGTGAAGATCACAAACCTAGGGCAATCAGAAAGGTGCACTGGGACATAGTTATGAAAGTGTGAAGATGATGTATTAATGGTATGAGAGCATAGAAAAGTCCAGCAAGGTGTGAGAAAGATAGCAAGGAGAATATAACAATGGCACTGAGGCCTACCTTTAAAAAAAAAAGTTGCAAATGACTGTTGTAAAGATCTGCCATTCTTATCGCATAATGTTTTTTACTTGCTAACATATCTGCAAGATGCCTACATAAATGCAAAGACTTGCAGACATGCATCCCCTAAATATGACGCAAAAAATACATGCCCCTTTTATACTATTAGAATACAAAGACATTGTATAGAAAGCCTAGATATTTTCTCACACATCTACTGGCATCAGTTGCACTGACTTCAGCTAAGTTACTCCTGATTTACATCTGTGTAAAAACAAGTCCAACATGTTCGTGGAAATACTCTGCACAGCTGGGACATTTTAGACACATGAAATAGAAGTTAGCAACAGCATGTGATTAAAGAAAAACCCAAACCACAGAGTTTAGATCTGAATCCAACTCTTCATGCTCGGGGTGTTTTAGATCCAAAATTTTGATTCAGACTCCTGTCTATATAAATTGTAGCAATTCATAATTTGGCGATTTAAACTAATATATCATACTGAACAGATCAGCACCTGTTTTGGATTTTACAGACATTGTGGCAACTGGTAAATTAAGTTGTGGAACTTGAGCAGTAATGAGTACTGGTCTAGAACAAAAGAGAAACATGGAAAATAAACACATTAGCAGGCAGGTCCCAACTTGATGTTCCATTGAAATAACAACTTCCATTGTCCATGACTCAGATGTGAACAGTAACTTGCCGTATCAGCAAATGTGATAATCAGAACTTACTCCAGAATTGAGCAGTAGGAACAGCTACAACAGAACCCAACAATTTTCAGCATGGAAAAAAAAGAAAGCGTTATGGCTCCAAAAACATTTTCTGCTTGGAGTTAGAGCTTAATATGTATGAATATTATCCATCAATCCCTCAACCATTTCCTTGCCCAAATACTTCACTTTAGAAGGGAGGCAGGGGGAGGTTCAGATGAGATCAAGAGATACCCATCTATGAATATGGACATATTTAATACTCTTCTCTCGTACCCTAAAATACTTCTGAAATTGAAAGTACACGTTTTATATATACTGAAACTAGCTTTGTAAGATTTAACTCAGTAATAAAATGAACTTATCTTCCCACTCTTGAGAATCAGTGTCCAAACTAAAATATTCCAATAATGCAGTTAGTTGTGGGAAAGAATTTTCTTTCCTACTGTCTAGAGTAGGAACTGCACATTTGAGAATGTGTTTTTCAATTAAGTTAAAGATCTACTAACTCTAGACACAGATCATAAAATTAGATGTTTTCTCTCATCATGGTGGTATATTCTGCCAATCAAGCTGACAATTCAGAAATTTCAGGACCATGTAAAATAAGCCTTCATTTCCCCTTTCACTCTGAGCTGTGATAATCCAGCCTTCACAGCACTGTAGTCATGCAACTTTGGATTCTGTTCTTCAGCAAACAGTACAAGAGAATCTCAGAACAGCTGAGGTTGGATAGGATCTCCTGAGGTCCACCCTTCCTGCTCAAGGCAGGGACACTCAGAGAAGAGCGCTCAGAACCACATCCAGGTGGCTTTTGAAGATCTCCAAGGAGGTGGCTACACAGTCACCCACACATTCAAGAAGCATTTCCTGATATTTAGACAGTCTCTTGTGTTCCAGTCTGCATCCATTGTCTCTCATCCTGGAACAGAGAACCACTGGAAAGAGTTATTTATAGCTCCCTTCAACTATTTATAGGCATTGATAAGATCACCCCTAAGACTCTTCTCTATGCTAAGTAATCCCAGCTCTCTCTTCCTTTTCTTTTCTTATAGGAGAGATGCTTCTGTTGCAATCATTTTCCTGGCCTTTCATTGGACTCTTTCCCATATGTCCACATCTCTCTTATACCTGGAAGCTCAGAACTGAACACTAAAAAAAAAAAAAGACATAAAGGACATAAAACACTCAAGCTCTATGCTCAGTAGTAGTGCTTACAGATACAAGATGTGGGATAGAGACATTTTCACAGTTAAGTAATTTGTCTTTTTCCAATTTAAGAATATCCAGCCCATCTACTCCCACTCAACCATTTATGCTATTTCCATAGGTTTCCCTGGACTAGCAAGAACAACACTGCATTTAGTACAGCCACACCCCCAAGCAGATCTTCAGTATCAATCTTCATTTTAGCCAGAAAAAAAAGCAATATTCACCAGAATATGAACAGATTTCAGCTGACTGTGCAGGACGATCTTCTGTGACAAAACAACATATTTGAATCAAGGCAAAATAATACCGTTTCACATTCTCATCTGAGCACTAAACATGAAGAAAATGAGTCCCCACATCAGCAATGGCATCATTCATTAGAAGAACCAATATTATAAAAAAGTTACTCTTTAAAAGAGTGGTCAGGTACTAGAATAGGCTGCTCAGGAAGGTGGCTGAGCCACCAGCTCAGGTGGTTTTCAAGAAACACTCATAAGTGGTACTAAAGAACAAGGTTCAGAGAGGAAATGGTGGTGGTAGATAGAGTTGGACTAGATGATCTTCACAGTCTTTTCTAACTCTGGTCATTCTATTAAACCCGTCAAAGATATAGGCATTTCCAAACATTCAAAATTGGTAGAAAACATCAGTGCTTCACTGATCTACACTGCAACACTTGTCACATCCAGATGCTGTTTGCTCTTCACAAACAGTGAATGCAATGCTTTCACAAGTTGGGAAGATTTTTTTTTTTTAAATACGGAAATCTGATACATCAATCTGTGTATAATTGCATATGCTTCTACCTCTTCAGAATTAGCATGGACTGAGAAGGTATTTTTTATACAACTCATATGCCCTTCTACAACCTCCTTTTTGGAGTACTTTACCAAGAAACTCTGAGACAGAAAGATAACTGAATAAACTTAGTTATAGGGTATCTGATTCAAGGTCAAATTAGCAAGGGAGTACCCAGGAAATTTGTTTTAGTACCTACTCATATTCTAATTCTCATATCAAAAACAAGAAGATTATATTAACAGATTCACAGAAAAAAAGAAAGATTATTTCAGTAGCTTAATTTCGCTGTTCTTCAGTTCCAGCATAGAACAGATTTATTATGCGGGCAGGAACCACAGGTTTTGTTTTACCTGGATAATTCTGTTTACTGACTTGACTATTAGTACCTTTTTCCAAATGTTAGAGTATGAGAGGTAACTTTATTTCCATTAAACAGGAACAGAGAAATTCATCTATATTTCATTCAGAGTTTTAATTAACACTCAGTTTGATTAAAAGCTTTACATCAGAACTGAAATAAATGGAAAAATGTCAGCAGTTTCCAAGAAGGCCACGTTATGCTTTGCCACTGCAGCTGTATCTTAAGAGTATATGACAGACTTTTAGAGCTTCTAGAAGTAGTTCATTAGTGGCAGTACTTATACTCAGCAATACTGAAAGTAACACTGTAAATCTGACCATTTTATGCTAGTAAGTTTACAACATCCCCTGGACTGTGCTATTATTTCAGTGCAAATAACTACCTAGCAGATAGAGCTAGAGAGATTTGCAGCTTGTGGTTTAAATTCATTTAACTCGTTAAAGTCAATAAACTTTAGCTCGATTGATCAGTGTATTTACAAGGCAAGACATGCCTTTTTCAGGACTGGGTAACTCACAAATATTTCCTTCCAAAAATCAGAAGCTGAAAGTGCCCACGTAAGATCCGTGCACCAGAATTTTGACCCAACCAACAGCTATTGGTTACACTTTATAGAGAAAGGCACTAGCAACATACACTGCATCCACTGAAAACCAGCAGAGAGTATAATGAATCACCTCAATTCATGACTGAAGCCTTCTCTGAAGTGCAAATTCAACACTCAGAAATATGAAGTACGTGAGGATGTCTCTAACCATATTTCTTGCATGTAACTCATTGTTTTTATGTTGCAATTTCCTATTGTTAGAAGCCAGGCATCGCTACAAATTTTTATTTATTTTATGAACTGTAAGCCCGCCCAGGGAAGTTGCAAATTAATTACATTATGGCATTCCAGTTAGCATGGTACAGGACAAGTAAAAGAAATTGCACTAAAAATGTTCAGCTTCAGGAATTTTTTTTTTTATCTACTAAGAAACAATTTACTACTTTATCCTGTGTTTTATCCTTTCTAGAGTCTATTAATAGCAAAGCTCCATAGATACAGTCTTAGTGTTTTCCTGAACTAGTGAACTCAGTCCAAGAATCAGTAAATTACTGCTAACAATAATGTCTTTGTTCTCAACCAGGTAACAGCTTCAAACATTCAGGGGCCAGTTGGATGTGGATATCATCTGTTACTAACTTAAGAGGCTGATGAATGTTGCCAAGGATCCACTTCTAATAAAACATTCAGAAGCATTTACTCTCATAATCCTAAAATAAGCAAATTAGAAAGCATTATCTTTCTTGAAGACATCTATATTTCAGGAGATGCACATGTTTCATCTTCAGCTTCCTTAGAATATTGTACATTCTTCTTACAGTTAATAATTTTCTAAGGTGTTTAATTTTTTTTTTTTTTCCCCATCCTCACAGAAGAACACCTACTGTTGTATGGTATGGGTATAAAGAATCACTGAGTAAATAGACTGAGGAAAGTCTATTATCCCTGGAAAAAAAAAAAAAGCAGCATCTCACAGAAAGCAAGGTAAATAGAAGTCAAAGCCATCACTGTGGACCCATCCATGAATACTGTAGGTCAAATTATTTTGAACTGCAACAGTGCAGCTCCTTCAATTTGAATAAAGACTAGTATATAAGGGAATGATTTTCCTAATGTACATACACAGCAGCTTTTAATCACAAGAGACACAAAGCAGGACTCAAGGAAAAACAATCAGCAGAAATACTCAGTTTCTATCTGGAAAAATATCAGTGAATTTACAGCACATAGAACACTCCAATGTTCAACAAAGACTATGCGACTTAAGTACACAGCAGCAGCTTCAGCTAGGAAAGTCAGGTGAACTCACAGTAAACATACACAGGGGACATAACAGCCCAAGATGTAGCCCTCCCTTTTTCACTGTTTCTGTTATGTGGCTTTTGGGAACATCTCAACATTCTCCACATACTCCTCTCTCTGTTATCCCCAGAAAGGAGGCCAAGATTTAGTCCTTCAATTACAAAGTTGTGGTACAAATCCCACACAGCACTAGTACTCCCCCTTCTGAAAGCATCAGCAAGGCTTTGAGGGCCAAAGTTACATTACAGCATTCAAGATGGCACCACGTTCATTCCGAAGCCCAGCTCTAGAGCCTTTTTCACCTCACTAAGATTTTCTAATGGTTGCTTATGTTAATAATTTATGAATTGATTTGTCTAGCAAATTATCTTCTTTATTTCATTCTGCCCCCAGTGGAAACACGGTTTTTTCTCTGATCATCTATCTAAACAGAGACAGGTTGAAGAATTTCAATTTTCTTGAGGAGACACTGAGAAATCCACAGTTGTTCCGTTCAGATAGCCATAGGTTTCTGCTGCTTCTACACAGAAATAGCTTGACAGAGGCAGTTAGCTTAAAAGACAATTGTTTCTGAACTATTCTCTTTAAGAAATTAATCTCTCCTCCACATCCCTTTAGCAGCATTTCAGTATCTCCCTCTAAATGGTTATGCAAGATCAAGCAACAAAACTGATCATCGCCCTAACACCTTCCCTGCCACATAAAGCTTCACAACAGCTTCCAGGAACTTGTTTTACTACCTCACAACTAAATTCTTATTTCACACAAATACAGAGCAAAGAACTTGGTAAAGATATCAGATAAGAACGAGGCAGGGCACAAAGATGATGGCAAAAGGGCAACAGAGCATTGCCCAGTAGCTCATCCCTCACATCTCCTTAAAAGCACGAGTGGGATGGTGGTTTAGTACCCCTACTTCAAAACAAACTTCACTTCTTTACCATGTAAAGGTAGCACCTACAGAAGGCTACATACAACATATAGCAACAAGATTACTATTCAAAACTGCAGTATGCAGATTGCTTCTATCCCTAGAACAGAAAGAAGATAAGCCTATTTCCTGGAAGGAACAAAACCATCAGGACCCAGTACAACCAGCCTCACAGCTTTCTACAGAGACACACTTTTACAGTGTTCCTGAAAGGTATCAGGCTGGTTCATAACAAACAAATAACTACAGCAATAACATTCTCGTGGAACACATGCCAGGAGGAAGAGCTACATTTAAGCATTAGCAGCACCAAAACTTTTGCAGAGCACAGAGCTGAGTTTATAGGCTACCACCAGCAGCACAAGTAACTTCTGATAGATCCTCAGAAATCAAAGAAGGTAACAGGACACCTAGAGGAGCCACACAGCAAGAAGCTTCTCACCTTCTGAGCTGGCACATTAAGCAGCCTCCGTCAGCAGCACAAATAAGCAGCAACTGAAGATCAATACCATATTTAAGCAAACATACACAGGAGAAAAAAAAAAAAAAAATACATACCATCTTTACCATCAGCTCCCCTACCTCCCTCCCAGACAAATATCAGACTAATTTCTGGCACCACCTGTTATAAAGAGGTCAAGGAGAGGGCTGGCCTGTTGCACAGCTGCAATGTATCTCCTTGAATTGGAACTGCTGTGAATGGGGACAGGTTTCACTCCTGTCTATTCAATATGCTACCTGAAAGCGTAGTGCAGATAAAAAGAAAGATGTATTTTTAAGTAGGCTACGTTAAAAAAGCAAGACTGTTGAAGTGAGATGACAAATTCTGCACTTGAGAATCTCAACAAGGAACTGGATGGATCACTTAAGTTTAATGCATTTACTGTGAAGGCAGATAGGAATTACTGATATGCTTTTTCCTCCATGTAGATTATTCCCAAGTAGCTCCTGTTTGAAAGTTTTAATCATTTCACAAGCTAAATGCTTATCCCAGAGAAATAAATCAAAAGAAATCAATTAGGTCATATGCACAAAAAAATTTGCTAGCTAGCAATGACAACTTCTATGACAACTGTAAGATTTTTTCCCATTACTTCAAACCAATGTTAAGTTCATCCATGTCAAATAAAAGAGGAACTATGAATAGAAAATGTTCATCAGATTATGAAAGTGAGCCCCTCTGCTTCATATGTACTTCCATATCAGACACCATTTTGTCAGACTGCCCCTCTGCTGGTAGAAAGGTTTCGCGTCTACTGCCATACCACCAATAGTTGCTTCTGATGTTGTGGGCCAACATAATTAAGTAGTAGGCATTACTTTCAGAGCAGCCCTCAGTATCAGTTAATATACATAAGCAACAAAATTTATTTTATTTTTCCACATTTTTTGTGGAAACATAAAAAAAATAGAAAAAAAGAAAGAGCAACAAAACCCTAAAACCAGTGGGATATGAGACCTCATTTTTGTGAAATGAACACATCAGCCTGGTACAGTGGCAGAGGCTGCAACTCTCAGTGACTTCTCCAGGTGTTCCTGACAAATTTTTGATGAAATTTTATTTTTCCTGTGCTTCATCCTTGAAAACATTTGTTCACAAATGTGCATACTGCCAAAAAACAGTGACATGAATGAAGTGCAACTGTGAAGTGCAGGCTATTTCTCTCTCATAAGATAGTGTTTATAGAAGTCTGGTAAAGAGATGTGATCAAATTTTTGACTTGAATGCCTCATTGCAATTCTATAGATTTTATATGAAAAATTGCAGGCCATGTATTTATGCTGACAATGGAGTTGTAAATGTACCAAAAAAGTGGTTTTTTCAGCGATCTTGAAACCTGTCCTCAAATTCCTTTATCAAAATTGAAAGCACAGCTGCGTATTTTTCACTGTTCACAGGACTTTAGCCAGTGTATCAAAATGCATAAAATTGTTTGCCATAATTTCAGTCAGCACTGCACTGTTCCATTCCTGTGCCCTGGCTTCAGCCCAGATGACGTCTATCACACATTGATGACTAACTGTTGCTGAGTGATGGGTGCACATATATGGTTGGGCCAGGCTGCTTGGCAGAAAGGAGCCACTTCCATGATGGTGTGGGGGAAGGGGGAAGCCTCATGTGGCCGGTGAGCCACGGATTGAACATGTCTGATCTACTGCTGTACCCCCACCACCTACCTGCCTCTTACGTTATGGGCCAACGTAATAAAATAGGAGCGTTACTTTTGGAGCAGTCCTCATCAAAACTGATCTCACAAAGGCATTTCTGGGCTGAACATTAGAAGGCAGGTCATATGTCTGCTAGATGCCTGCAATTTGTTTATTCCATTTAGTCTTCTGAAATTCAAAAACATTGACAATCTGATGATTATCAGGATAGTAACCTATGGCATCACTGCACTGCCCAGTGGAGAACTGCACTCCCACATTACTGATGATGTAGGCAGGTATCTTTACTCAGTGTTGCATGGCTCTGAAGACCATAGCAGCTTGGGCCCTGTGCCATGATAGTATACTTATGCCGAGTTTCCTATCAGCCAGGAGTGTTTGCACAATACTCAGCTCTGCAGCATGGAAACACTCACAGATCATTTACCCTGCTTCCTTCGTATTCATACACATACTCAGGCATGCACACAGACCCATCTATGCTTTCACAGGTTTGCACTTCACATGCTTGCACTTTACAGCTTCTATGGTGTGGAGAGCAGGCAAAGCAATGTGGAAAGCAATTTATTCATTTCCTGTTGTAGCTTACTCCAGCACACACCAGAGGAAATCGTGGATGGGGAAACTGTGTCTGCATGCTGTCATGTCACGTATATTAATGTGAGCACTTGATAGTCTAGTAATTGCTGTCTAGTGAAAAATAGTCAATATGATGTGGGAACCTAGAAAGACTAGATCTCTCTAGACATCCTGGTGGATTAGCTGTAAAACCGCTGGATACGCATTGTTTCCAGCCTCTCCAAGACAGTCCTCTAGGCAGATGATTGCCTTTTTTTTACAGCTTCTCATACTCACATTGTAAGGATTTATTTCCCCAGGTTCTCCCATCATTCTGGACTCCATTTTCATTACCTATGAGATGCTGAGATCCTTAGGTTTGCATTCTGCTATCTTCTTGTTTGTGATTCTCCTTCTCCAACTTTCTTCTTCGCTCATGAATAACAAAGCAACTTCTGCATAATATATATGATCAAATCAGAGGTCTGTTGTCTCAGTGACTTGTGTATTTCATGGCGATTTAAAGCCACAAAACCTGAAATAACATACACCACCAACTAGAATGCTGAAGTGGTTTACTGGGGTCCTTATACTGCCACTGACCAACTTCTGTTAGTGTTTAGCTTTTGTCCTGTAAAACCGCAAACAATTGCTTGACCTCTGCTTGCTCTGTCACCTTTTCCACATTAGAAGACGGTTGCTAGGATTTTTCATTGGACGTCCAACCTGAATCTCCCCTGGCACAACTTGAGGCCATCCCTCAGTGGATGGTAAATTCCTTAAGATAATGGTAGATGAGCAGAATCAAGTGGACAACTCATGTGAGCTTGTTCTTTCACTCAGATATCAAACAGAAATGCACTAGTGACTTACCAGTCACTAATGAATAGAACAGAAATATTTGCCTGTATTTTTCAAAAACAAACCTGTCTCCTTCAGTTCTGAGGTGCATTACAAGCACACTGTCACCAATGCAACAGTCTATTATCAGAGCTTTAAAAGTAGCCCCCAGGCCCTAATATACACTTTCTGGGAGAAAGGGTCTCCTGAGACATTCTGAAATGACCTACTATATACTGCGGAACTTCACTTCTTCACTGGAAAGATCAACAATTTACCTCAGGGTAAGGGAAGAGTCCATAATGAAGCTGATAAGTTATCCCCAGAGTAACAAAGTCCTGGATACATATTTTATTGGGTGATGAGAAAGAGAAGGATAACATCTGGATTCACAGCCCAGCAAACTAAATCTGCCAACTGTTTGATTCAAGTTACAATAAATGAACAATGCCATAACAGTTAAATGGATTCCCACGGCACAGGTCCTAATGCAATTTGGAAAATGAAATAGCAATAGTGCAATGGTGTTCACCTTTGACATGAGAAGTGCGATGAAGAAAAAAGCCTATTTGGGAGACAGCACACAGTCAACAGCTGTTTGAGAAACAGTGAGCACCAGAGATCTCTAAGCTTGAGAAAGTCTGGAATCTTGATCAATGTACTGTAACAGCAATACAAGTGACCCACACACCGAAAAACCATCCCTTCATTTTACAGCACCATTCACAGCTTCAAGTTAATGGACATGAGGGAATATTGGTCACATTAACTAAAATAACACATTAACCAGTTTCATGCATCATACAGTTACTAAGACAGAGGCTGGCTGTTGGAAATACAAACTCCCATGTTACATGCTCTCATATACAATCTACAATAGTTGTTCTACCACAATGCACAAACACTTCTGGAATAATAAGGCAGATTCAGAGCTAAGGTAGAATGAGGTAAATACCCTAGCTTGAGAGGAGCCTCATTTTTGTACCTTAATCAAGCTCAGATTGGATTTCAGGCCATGGGATAGCAGGACTTAGGGTTGATAGAGGTGAGAGATTTGAAAACAAAGTGCACTGTGAAGTCACTGCATCTTGAATCTGCTTGCCAGTATCATGTAGTCAGAATTAACAGTAGGTACCTTGGCACTGCAAACTTTCCCTGAACTTTCATTACTGATTGTGTTGATGAACAATACACATACGTTGCCTCAGCTCTAGTTTAACAGAGTTTCATGTGCAGATAATACATGTGACTCTAAGGTAATAGGAAACCATTAAAGATAATCTTCTAGTTCGCTTGTTAGGGAAGAGCTCTATAAAAACGAATCCTTTATTTAGGAACAAGCAAGGTCTGAGCTTTTTTCTTCCCACACTTTTAAAATGAGTACAGCTTCCCATTCTGCTGACCCCGATTAATGCCTCCTTCCAGGTTCTGCTCACTTGTTCTATTTCATCTGAACTGCTGCCAGCAACACCTTCAGCTATTTCCAATCTTTAACCTGTTTTTGGAGCAGGGATACAGCATGTCATACTAAAATTTAAGAATCATCTTGTCTTCAAAAATATTCTCCCCTTGCTGCCAAGATCAAAACTGTGATTTTCACCAAAAATATTGGATCAGCATCAAATAATGGTTTTGTTGGATGTGGGATTCAGCTCTACCTTATCAACTCCTTATCAAGAGATTGAGCTATATTTACCCTGTGCAGTGAAAAGCAGACAATATAGTAAGAAGTTACACTGCAAAAATGAGTGTATTTTTACTGCTTCAGCAGTAAGTTCTACAGTCAAGTGCAGTTGTCAAAATGTAAGAAACATAGTTATTGCAACAAAACTGACTCAAAAGACTAAACACCAGTAGTTGGATATCAGCAACAGAGTCAGGAGACGTGATCTTGTGCTATCTTTTTGTTCACTTTATTTCCACTTCTATCCTTCTGCTGATCACTTTTCTACCTGTACATACAGAAAGCTGAAAACATGTTCCTGTTTTCTTCAAGGGATGAGGGTATGAACAGCCCCACTACCCAGACATGTACTGACAGAGATTTTATCACATCCAAACATGTTCACTGATAGCATCAGTTTCAGGTATTGCAACCATCACCAGTTTCCTAACTCCTTGTAAGGGAGACCCACAGTCAAGTTTATTCTCCCTCATTCCTTTCAGGAATTTTCCTTCTTACAAAGTTATGAGGACAAGCACAAGTCCAACTTTGCCCAGCTCAAACCGGAGGATCTAGTGGAGAAGTTTGGCCACGTCCTCTAATAGGATTCAGGAATATTTGAATTGTTGTTGTATAAACTCTATGGCACCCATGTACTGCTGCACCTGCAGCTCCTCTATCTATGACACATATGACATGATCAGAGAACTCTTACTTCTATCAAAAGCTTGTCTTAGATACTGCTGCTTTTCAAGTTACATGAGCAAACTGAGATTCCTGAGGGTCAGGACAGAAGCTGCAGCTGAGACCCCCCTCTTGACTGTGAAGGACTGCAACATGATGAGGCAGAATCATTTCTGTTCTGTCAAAATAGCATACCAGGGGCAAACTGTCTCATTTCCCTTCATCCATGCCTCTCCACTCTTTGAACTGTTTTGCAGACATCTGGCACACATCCCGCCCCTTTTTAAAAGGGCAGGACTCAGAATGTGTGTATATGACATACACAGCCCACAGGCTGCTTTACAGTCGCAAAGGGCTGATATGAAATTAAGTAATCAGTTGCAATTCTACTTTGTTAACAACTTCTAAATGGCACTCCCCTAACCTGCAGAATTTTAGCAAAACAAGAAGTGTTGAAAAAATAAAGGCAAAGTTTTAAGAAGTGTCGATGTATAGTTAAAAAAAAAAAAGAAAGAGCAGGCATGCAAAATAGAAGGCATCTATTTCTGCCTCTCAGACACATGTGCACACCTGCTTTGCTGTTGCTGACAGCGGAGAGCTGCAGGGCTCTTCTTGAGAGACATCCTGCATACCACAAAATAGCTGTAGAGTATGAACTGTGACCCCCTTCAGCTTTGATAGACTTGTCATTTCTCTCAAGCTTTTCCATCTGTCACACGCACTCTTTCTAATGCTTAACTGTCTCATTCATACAAGGCTCCCTTAAGGGAATTTCATTCCATCTCTGACACTGGTTTAATTGCTGTCAGCTGGAAATAATGAGTTTTTACATGCAAATGGTCTGTTTGTAACCACCTCATTTCAGTGAACACTTCTGGTTGCTTCTTACTTGTCTTACTTGTGTGATTTCCTGATACAGTTCTAAAATGAATCTCACTTTGGAGTTTCCTCAGGCCCAGGTGTGAGGAAAGATTCAGGATAGCATTTTTAAAGAAGTGATTTACTTGGTGTGAAGAAGAAAAACAGTGCAACTTTTTTTTTTTTTTTCTCCTGTAATAATTAGAAATTCAAGCAGAAGAAGAAAAAACAACTATTCTCACATAGTTCAGGATAATAGTCAAGAGAGCTTCTAAAATAAAACCAATGATTGCCTGAGGCAAATCCTGAAGTGGATCTGATATAAATTTGAAGGCAGATGGTGTTCTTTTCAGTTTTCAAATAACTCCACCAATTTACCAGCTACCAAACACTAATGAACTTCAGCATCTCCAACATGGTCAAAACCTAACAAGTGAGAAGTCTTGTCAAATGAAAGCTAACGCTAAACTTCTAAGCATCTTCCCCTTTCTTAGACCAAAACAAACAAAAAAGTTTCAGATCAAACTGTTCAGATCAAATTAATAAACTTCAGGGGAAAAAAAGTCTGAATTTCTGGTTATTTACCCTAGTGTAACTTTAGGTCCTTACTGGGGTTTTCCAGTCACCGTTGGAAAACAGAAGAAAAGCATTTCATGCGAGAATACATAGAGCACACCTCCATACACTTATATAACTGACATGGATAGTCTAAGTCAGGAGATTGCAATCTAGGGAATTTATTGCAGTGGACAGAAAATATTTTGAAGCCCCAGGTATCCTACAGAAGAAGATCTGTGCCTTGATAATACTTGACAGTTCTCTGAGGTTGTCAAGAGAGACTTTGGGTAAGGTTTCCCATCAAGAATTCTTGATGCTACTATAGAAGAGAACACAGTCACTAGTTGGAGTGGCAGCAAGAACAGTTCTCAGCTCTTTGGTCTGGATCCACAGGATGGAAACATCCTGTGCAAGTCCCATCTTCTTTCCTCTTTCAAGAAAAGCTAGAAAGAAGCAATGAATCCCAACTCCATGCTGAGATAATTGTGCAAATAGGAAGAGGCACCCAAACACTCCCTTTGTACTTTGAAGGAAAGATCAGGCTGCATTGGTTAGGGTCTTTTTCTCCTTTAGGGGAGAAAGAGTTTTGCACTGTGAAAGGAAATACATTCACAGCTTGAGAACCCCAGCTTTAGGGCAATGATAAGGTCTCTCAAGTCAGGAAATACCATGCAGATGACACTTGGCCCTTTGCACAACTGCAGATTCCCTTTGGCCATGACCACTTTAACAAACCAGCATTACTGTTTGCTGTGCTTCTGCAGGTTTCTCACCAGCCACCTGGATAAAAGGATAAAGCAATCTCTGTCAATAAAATTAACAACATTCCATCTTAGTGTCAGATCTGACATGGGCATCTAGTCAGAAATACTCTGATTTGGCCCTCTGACTACCTTCTTCTCTTTCCTGGTTTTGCATTTAGTGAAGGCAAACACAGACATTTCAGAACCGCAGCACTGTATACCCATTTTGCAATGAAGAAAATTACAGCAATAAGTACACACAAATAAATATTTGACTCCTTTGATTTTCGCCTTCTTTCCTTCACAAATAAATCAGTTATCAGTGCACAAATACTGCCCTGTAATCTTATTGCAAACTAATGAAATTCCATTACCAAGCAGTGACAGAACTCATACTCTGGGAGTTGTTCAGCACCTGGAAAGGGGAAACTTAAACAGAAGAGCAATTTGCCAAATGAATACCCCTTTCAAAAATTCTTTTCCTTTCTTTCAGAAATGTAATTTATGAAGCCTTTCAAAGAGGAAACAAGATGGAAAGATAAAACCTCCTGTACAAAGTTCAGATTTGCAACTAAATCCACTCAGGCTGAAATCCATCAAAAAACTGACGTGCTTGAAATCTGCTTTCCCAGGAGGATGGACTCTGAAACTTAACCCTATTAAATACAATGTGGAAAATAAATTTTCCACTTTCTTTTATCTTGTTTATCAGAACTTTTGTAGGTAAATGCTGCAAGAAGGTACATGCAATGAAATAAACAGGGCATACACTTTCTACAGGCTGTAACCTTCCTGGAGTCGAGAGCAGCATGCATTTTAGGCTACTTTTCCCCTCTTGTTCACACCTGACTATTTTGAGCTCCCACCAACGCTAATGAGTAATGTCAAGGCAAGGCACAACTCTAGAGTCACTTTCTTTTCATTGATCTGAATCCTACCTTTTAATATCTTTTGTTTAGATTTTTCTCATTTGAGGTCCTGCCTGATGGGCAACTGAGTGACAAGTGCTGACAAAAAAATGAAGGTTACCTGATTGTAAGCCCTTTCCAGACATAGGCAGCTAGCTCGAAAAATAAGTGTTTCTGCTTCTTTCAACCCTTCCCAATGAGGACGGAGGAGACCGTGCTGCTCTTGCACTCCCTCCGGTGGTGGATCCGGAAAGTGCCATAGAAGAAGACAGATGACCTCCCCGCCCCAGACGAATGCGGCAAAATCATTGCCACTGGGCTGTTTTTGCAATGGAAAGGACAGGAGAAGAAATGGAGAAAGATGTGTAGAAACTCACTCTCTCCTTTCTATCTAAAGTCTCTCAGATCTTTGATGGCTGCTTCCAGAAAGTCATCCATCCAAGAGACCAGAGAAAATTTACTAAACAAATCAACTTAAGTGAAATTAGTCTTCTGTAGTTTCCTTGCTGGCGGTCTTTTTTCTTACCTGTACCCTAATGTGGGGATAAAGTCATCTTTAGAATTTGTGCTATCCTCAGCTACAAAGTAGTATACTTGGTACCAAGTTTCACTTACTTGCTTTGATAGCAATAGTGACTTCAAAAACAACATGTCACAGTGATTTTTCATTCGAACAGAGACATCAGTCCACATGATAGCTCCCTCTGAGCAGTGCTATGCAGCATTACTGGTGTTAAAAAGTGGCCCACAATGACAGTAGTACTTGACAAATGCAACACTGCAGAGCCCTCACTTTGGCTGTACTAGGTGGTATTCCTGTGGATGCTAAAGGAAATGAGAAATGTTTAAAACGTTGTGATTAAATGCATTGAGTAATTCCTCACCATACAGATGGCCACGAAAACACATACACTAGCTGGGCCAACTGACCCAGTCACTGTGGAGGCTGTGCTCCTCATGTCCTTACAATGCCTATCTCTCTTATGGTTACTCTCTTTTTAAGAGCACCATCTCTCAGTTCAAATATGAATCCAGGGCGTGTTGCATGCCTGTATAAAGTCAGGAGAAAGGTAAGTGCATGGCAGGCAGCACTTCATGTGTCCATGTATCCAGCAGAATGTCACTTTTCCTTCTCCCACTCCTTCAAAGAACTAACGAGACTCAATGGCAGACTCTTTTACTCAGATTAAACTCCACCACTCCTCTCTTTACTCTGGATAAGAGCAGGAGAAAGATAATGAAACTGAGTCATTGCCTTCCCTCCCTCACAACCACACATGCCCACAATCTGTAGGTTTTCTTTGCATCAGAGCTTGCTATGTGGATCACAGTGAGTCCATCCTCATTATCATTAAAATGATTTTTTATCTGCTATTACTTTCATTTTGAAAAATGTACCAACCTCTCCAGACTATTTATGTGTTTATTCACTGACAGTATCTCACTTTAATACTGAACACAAGTCAGAATAGTGATAAATGTATGAGAAATGTAGCCCCAACAAAAGACTCTGAGCACTTTATAGCAGTAATTGTATCCTAAGGATCTGTAAAATACAGCATGCAAGCTTGACATAAATAAAGAGCATTCCAGAGCAATGGAATTCTTCTTTGTTTTCACATAAGTACTCTTTAGGTGCTCTAGGATAGAGTTGAAGATTTACGGCATATGTATGACAGCTAATTTGTATGCAGTTTGAAAATGAACACCTAAAGACAGGCAAGTATATTATTACATCCCCAGAACAAATTTAAGATAATACAAAAGAAGAAAGGATCTTTACTTGGTGTCTCAGAAGATGACAGAATTTTTTGATGACAGTTTACTTCAGAAGCAGTCTGAAGTAAACGAAGAAAAAAGGCAAGGTTTGAATAGGTTTGAGGTAAACATTCTTGAATGAGTTTTCTAGCAGCACATTGAGAAAGCCAGGGAGGGAGCTGGAATGGATCGCCTTCAGGAAATGTTTTCTTTCTCTGTCCTGACAAGAAGTCTAGGATGTATTCTCTATTAGCCTGGATTTTCAGCAGCTGATGAAATGCTTACTGGTCATTTCTGAAAGCTAATAAATTAGAAAGGGGAAAAAAAAATCACTGAAGGGCAGTTACTAACTCATCAAGGCAATATCTTCTGCCAAGACTGACTAAAACTTCAGTTTGCAAAACTGACTCCACATAAACTTATTTCCCTGGGTCCGTGTTAAGGCATGATAATGTGTTAATGTTGCTTTTTTGAAGACAATTCATAATTTAATACAGTAATATTAAGAAACCATCTGCTACCAAATGTTACCTCATCAGCTCAAATCCCAGTCAGTGCACTCTAGGGTGGCTTTCACCTTCCTGTAACCAAAGTTCTTGCTTTCTACTCACACCACCACGCTACACCAACGATTGTAATTCAGCACAATTCCCTGCATAGATAACTAGACAAAAATCGAAACAGTGCAGGAAGAACTGCACAGTTATTTATGCTACACCAGCTCTTCTCTGCACAGTCAACTTTCTTTTCCTGAAGGCAATTACCAAGCGTTGCCTATGGACAATTTTTTTCTACATCTTAACTTTATCTTTCTTTTCCTTTGGTATCAATTATTCTCTATAATATCAGCAAACTGTAAACTGCATTTTTTTTCCTGATGCAGTTCCTCTTTTCAGGGTTCCAGCCAGAGTTACAGTGGAAAGTGTCTTATCTATCACAGTAGATAAAAATGAAAGCAGTGTGTATTGATTAATAACCAGAATTTGATAGAGAAATGTCAAAAGAAGCATGCCCCATGAGAATATGTGGGGCCATCAAGATCAAAACGACCAGTGTCACTATAATTTGACTGTAGAACATAGCAGAGAGAAAGAGGAGGAGAGGGCAGTACTCGTACAGTCAAAAATGATTTTGATAGTCTTTCTGAAGAAAGTTTTCCAGCTTTGCACCATGACACGGCCAGCATTGTCTAGCTGGCATCTGAACTTTCTAGAACTCTACCTCCAAACATAACACTGAAACAACTTGAAGTATTTTCTTCACAGAATATTTAGAAACATGTGGGGTTTGATTCTGAAGTAAACAAACAGATTTGGAAATCTCAAGGTCCTTAGCAAAATCTAAGTCCACTACACAGCTTCCCAAAGATTGCAGGAATTTGTTCAGATAAAAATGCCACTCCTGAACCAAACTCAAATCTTCATTTGCTGCTCAAAAATAGGTCTTTGTTCTCAAACCTTTCTTACTCTGTTTTTTAATTTTCAGGCGCCTCTTCACTTCCTGGTCTCAGGCCCGACAGGAAATGGAAGTACCAAAATACCATGAAAATGGCTGCGCTTGTGGTAAGTTGGTCTGGCTGAAGAAGTGGAAACGCTAGCAAAGTCCTGAGTGAGCCAGATCTTGAAAAGACTTGTAGCCTGATTTCCAAACCAACACAGTCCAGATAGTTTTTGGATAGCAGCTAAACCTACGGAGACTTCTCAAAGCAAACCAAACCCTGGGATTTACCAGCTTTCAAGGAATAATTGTAGCTGTTCAAGGTATTCAGTGGGTAACAGTGGAAGGATGAAAATATCACAATTGGTCAAAGCATGAGTGATTTACGTCTTTCTGTTTCCTTTGTCCTGCTCTTCCTTCCCCATTGACAGTCAATTCCACTCTTTGCTTCTAGCTTTACAATCTTCCAGGTAAGAGGTTGACTTGCCATCTCCATTATGTATTTCATATAATAAGGTACAGTTTATGTTGACTGCATGCAGAAATATTATTTTTAGCAGCTGATCAAAAGTTTTGCTGACTCTTTCAATAATAAATCCTCACAGGTTTTGGGTTTGTTTCTTTAATGAGAAGTGTCTTGAGAGAGAATTTATAGCAAGGAGGCATTGTTGAAAGCACTTTATTTTCAGAGCTGATGTACCCTTGATTGTAGCAATGCCCATTTGCAGTAACAATGCTATTAGGATCTGGAGCCACTTACAGTCTTATTTATGGTCTTGGTTTTTGAGTCAAAATTAGAGTAATTTTTCCAAATGTTTGGGTTTGCAGGCGCCATCCAAATGGGTCCTTAACTTGGAAAGCTTTCATTGTATTTAGCTTCCCTTTACTGAACTACCTTAGTGGTCCATCCTTTACTGGTGAGTGTTGTGGAAGCTACCTAGGGCATTAAATACTATTGAATACTCACAAAGCATGTGCCAGGGGAGAAAAAGAAAACAATTATTCCCTGAAATATTCAGCCTCTGATGAAAGAAACTTTTAACTGGCAGAGGTCTCATTTTAAGAAGTGATTTCTAGCAGAGTTTCTTCCTTTGTAAGGTCTAGGATCAATACTAGATAGAGAAAGACACACGGTTCAGCAAGGCTTTGAAAGCATAAAATTAAATAGTTTGTGGTATGTTACAAGTCATCAAGATTTTAAAATAAGAAACACTTGTGTCCTATTGTTTGTACAAGCACACACACACACACAACACTGTAACTGATATAAAAGCTAAGCTGATGGTTCCAAAAATACGGCAAAACAATGCCAAACTAATATGGAGATAAGCATGGTGATCTTAAGCTTATTCCTTCTTCAAAACACTGCATTTCAAAACAAAAGTACCTATAGCCTCAAGATATGACTATTCCTCTAATATAATATGCCAATAAGGCTCAGCCACCACCAGTTTTCTACACCCAGAAAGAAAAGGTGCATATTGTTGAGCAGAATAAAAACACAGCATCGAAAAAGCATTCCAACAATGTGCTACAAGAATTCCAGGCTATTACTTGACTTTCAATAAACAAGGTAACACTGAAGATATTTTGTGGAAATTAAGAATGTTTTACATTATTATTTGACACAAGGGGAGGAAAAAAACAGGAGCAGCCAAACTGGCTACAGTCCCTCCAAATCTCATAGTTTCTTATGAGACAGCTCCCAGTCTACCTTCCCAAAATGAAAGCCATTTTTCTGTTGCCAATGTTTGTTTATTTGAAATAACAATAAGTAGAATACTAAATAATGCTCTCCTCCACCATCCATCCCTGTGGCTCAGTTAGTAATTCAGAACTGGAATATCACGTTTCCCCTCACTGTGCCTATTTCTGTAATATGTTTCTACACAGGAGACAAGTTCAGGAGCAACTTTAGCAAAGAGTAATTTTTGACCACAAGAGGCCAAGATTGCTACAACTTTAAAGTAGCTTTGAGCTATGTCTAAGCCAGTGAACCCACAAATACTTAAAAACTCTCAGACCCTGGTGCATATCTTGGCTTCCCAAAAACGATTCAGCTCTTCCTTCATGCTTCTCCTCTGCTCTGGCACACAGATGGGGACCCAAGCATGTAATCTAATGAAAAGCATGACATCTAATAAAAAACATTATTTCTAATTAAACAAAGATACAGGTCTATAACTGCTGAAAGTACTGTCTGAAAGCAATACTTGCTCTACTTCTGAAGCTAGCAAGGACATCAAGCTAAAACTGCTCGGAAAGTTGTTTTGCCAAATTAAAAACATAATGACAGGTACTCGTGCCCCCTCCCTGCCCAGCCATCACCCAGTTTGTCTCTCAGAACCCAGAGTTGTTCAAAAGGTAGGCAATAAAAAAAAAATCTGATTCGTACAGCCAACTTCTAAAAGAATGACACTGATGCCAGGAGCTTCATTAAAGTAATTCTTGTTGAGGGAACATGAACTGTATTATCATAAGGTTGCTATGGTTCATCTTATGGCAGATTTACCACTGTGGTTAAGGAGACTGTGCCTCTGCTGTTATTGCCACCACCTGGCAAGCCGCATATCCCTGTCAGCGTGCTACCATTGGGGTTAAGCACAACCTTCCCTATAATCATCCTGCAGTTTTCATAAAGCTTTCATCCAGAGAGAGGGGACAAGACATGGGGAAGTGTTCTGTCCCAGTGGCATCTGGTTATTTTTCTTTCTAATTCTAACCACAAATAAGGGGGGAAACTTCATCTGATGCACAGAAAAGAATGGTAGTTCTCTGTCATTAAGTAAGGGCACAGCAGGTAAAAAGGAAGTCATGCATTTCCCTGTTGTTCCTACGTGGCCTGGGTTAGGTTTTTGTTACAATTGTGCAGATTTCACTCACGAATATCTGAGAAATGTGTGGGAAGGGGTTATACAGTCTGTGAGCTATAAGCAAAATGACTGCGGGAGTGAAGAATGATTTAGTGATGGTACTTGTTGCTGTTACAATGTTGTTGGTTTGGTTTTGTTTAAACAGGGACGTACACAGATAGCAGAAAGTAAACCTGCCTCATGCCACCAGAACTCAAAGTTTAGTCTTGCAAGAAGTGCAGAGCATGTGTGCATGAGCGAGTGTATACTGTTTTTTTACCACGGGTGTCTGTTGGCTCATTACCCATTTTATGGAAGGATTCATAACATACGCTGCTTCTCATACGTGCTGGCCATCTCTGTAAGAAGAGCACAGCCAGCAGGAAGATCAGCATGGGCTCACTATAGCCCAACAGCAACACGTCCTGCTATTCCTACCAAAACGTTTGGCTTTTGCTCGGATTGAAAACTTAAAGCCTCCAGCATTGATACCTCTTTGGTAGCAGAGGGCTGAGGATTCCACCAGTAGTAACTTATTTGATCACAGCTCATAAAGATGCACACTGCTGTGAGGTGCAGAAATGAATTATGCACACTGGCTGGGTGAGAGGGGGAATGGAGAGGATTTTGCATCACATTTCTGCATCAGCTGAAGTCAAACGCATCCACATGAGTTGATGCCATTTAATTTTTAAAGCGTTTTCCCAAGTGCCCTCAGCCAGATTTTTATTCCTTCAGTTTTAGGGAGGCAGGCAGCCACCCACTGAACAACAATTACATTCAACAGACCCTTACAGACACACATGGAGAGGCTTTGCTGTCATTTCATTCAGCGACCATTTGGAAGTGATGTAACAGCCACCATCACTCCTGTTTTACATTTGGACATATTCAGCATTTCTGATTTACTTCTATGCTAATATTCAGAACTTTTAAAATGCATTTTAGAAATAGTATAACATGTAGTCTCTTGCAAACTCCCTTTACATATTTATGAAAGTGAACTTGGAATTAAATTACAGTGTTACCCTGTTAACTGGAATAAGGTACTACCTGAGGGCCCATGGGTGCTTCAAATGAAGTTTTTAAAAGAGAGGAAAAAAAAAAAAAAAAGAAATCACTGCAGTTTCTCTGTCCCTCACTTGGAAATGTCACACACTATAAAATCCACATAGCAAACTTTAAGGTTTTCAACTGTGAGATTGTAATCTCCAAATCATTTCAAAAGAAGAAAAAAAAAAAAGAAAGAAAGAAAGAAAGAAAGAAAGAAAGAAAGAAAGAAAGAAAGAAAGAAAGAAAGAAAGAAAGAAAGAAAGAAAGAAAGAAAGAAAGAAAAAGAAAAAAAAGAAAAAACAAAAAGCAATCCACCAAGATGAGAAGACAAAACTTCCTCTGAAGAATTTCAGGTATGAACAGCTCAGCCCCCCCCTTCGCCCCAACTTCTCCTGGAGCTTTCCCTGTCCGCCCCCTCCCTACTGAAAAGAAAGATAAAAAGAAAACAGCTCTCAGTATTTTGCAGAGGTTTTTTTTTTGTGAGAGACCGAGACAAAAATAGGGTCTATTTCACTTTGCAATTGCCTGTGACTTCAGCATAATAAACTCCAAGGGGCACAGCCTTCACCAAAACACTTAGAAAACAGCTTCCAAGGGATACTCCTTGCCCGTTATGTTTACTCAAGCACTTGTTTAAAAACATTTAAGGAAAATGTTTTTATTTCTACAGATTGCATTAATTATAGCTTTGCAAACACTGTGAGCCCTACAAGAAGGCTGCACTAGCTATTAGCTGCAAACCTCAGGTCTTGGCTGGAGAAGTGGTTATGGCTTATTTAGCAAGCCTAATGAATTGGCTCACCCATCTCCACGCAGGGTTCCATGTTTAGCATCATGGAGTCTGGAATAGCCAAGGAGGGCTGTTTCGAGCCGCTTTATAAGCAAAAATAAAATGAAATCTGTCAACCAAAAGCAGTCCGCAAGCAGACCTCACTGCAGCGCTCTTCCCCTCTGGGAAAGAGAAGCGGCACCACGGGCATTAACTTTGGCCCGAAGCTCTGCGGAGACCCACAGGAAACTTCCACCACGCTCCCCCGGCAGAAGCGCAGTGCCCGCTGCAGGGAGCGGAGCCGGGCGGGGAGGATGGGTCCCTCCGGGCCGGGACAGCGGCGGTCGCCGGCTCAGGTGCGCCCCGGGGCCGGAGCGGCGGGCGGCCTTACCGTGAGTGCGGAGAGCTTCTGGGCCGGCACGGCGGGGAGCAGCTCGGGCAGCAGCAGCAGCAGCGGCACCCACATCCTGGGGCTGCGGCGGGCAGCGGCTCCGGGAAGCGGAGAAGGGGGACTCTCCCCGGGATGTCGCTCCCCTCAACGCCCGCTCCCAGGCTGGGAGGTCCCCGCTCTGGTCCTTTTCTAGTTTTTAACCCTCACCCCTTGAAGCTCGGGGTCAGGAGCGCAGCCGGCAGTTTTCCCTCTCTCTCCACGTCTGCTGGGCAGGGAGCGGCGGCTCGGAGATGCTCCCCTGCTTCCTCCTCCCTCGGGGCTCCGCGCCTCCGGGCCGCCCTTTCTCCCCTCCGGCCGCGTCCACCCAGCGGCGGGGGAAGAGGAGATAAAGCTGGAGGGGTGTGTGGGAGGGAAGGCTGGAGCCTCCCACACCTCCCCACCGCTGTCCGCCGCCTGCGAGGGGAAGGCACTGCCGCTGCGGCGGGGCTGGCGGTGTGCGACCTCGCCGAAACGCTCGTTCCCTTTTCCTCTTATCCTCCCCCTGCCCAGCCCGGCCTCCGCTTTCTCCTCCCAGACCTCGCGGGTTAACCCTCCCCCGATGCTCCGGGGGGTGCCGGCTTGCCCCCTCCCCTCTACTTTAGCAGGGATCGTTCTTCCCCGCCTCCTCCTGCAGCACCAAGCACAAATCCGGGAAGCGCGGGCCGGGGGGCTGAGCCCATACCCCTGCCCGGGGCAGCCGGTAGCGGAGCCCGTGGGAGGGCGCGGGGTAGTCGGGGGATGAGCACGCCCACGAAGACATGCACACACGAAGGGCAGCGGGCGCTGCTCGCACGGAGCAGGCACCCCGACGAGCTGCAGGTTGCTCCGCACGCAGGTGAAAGCTCCCTCCTGGTAGTTTTGTGCTTTTCTCCCTTGTCTTTTGGGAAGCGTGTAAAGACATTTTCTTATTTCCTTACTTAGAACAGTCAGAAGATCTCCTCTCCCCTGACTTCCTGAAATAAACCGTTTTTGTCAATGAAGGAGCCCCCCGCTCCTCCCCTGAGACCCGCAGCTCTCTGCCAGCCCGCAGCGATCCCCGTGGCTCAATGGTTCTATATTCTTCAGGTGCGCTCATCTTTGGGAGGCTGCAAAGTGGTGCACAGGCAGCACACGAGTGACATTTCCCCTAGGAGTCCAGACCTGACATTGCTGGCTTGTCACGCCTCCCTGGGAATGGAGCAGCAGCCTCATGCACAGTGAACCAAGGCAGAGAGAAGTAGAAATCAACTGAAGACAGATTTGCGTGCCCTGCTTGGGACAGCCACTGCTGGCTGTTCCGGACCCTGTAATGTTCAAAGCATGCAGCCAGCAATGTGGTCACCATTTTGCCAGATCTCAGCTGGGCACTTAGATCAGTAAAAAATTGGAGCTTTTATGAAACAACGTGATAACATGAAGTCTGTGACTGTCTGAATGTGTTCACAATACCTCCTGGACTTTTTAAATGGGAAAAAGGAAAGATAAGGAAATCATCATATGGCATTGCCCAGGTCACAGCTGGCTTAGGACTCTTCCCTCCACCATGCAGACCCTCAACAGTCTCCCTCTATCCTCCACCTAGCAGATGCTAGGAGGGATAGCAAGGATTGCAGATTGCCATTTGCTGCATCAAGCAGAGCAGGATCTTTTTTTCCAGCTGTTTCCTCTCAGCTGGGATGGTGGTAAAACCTTGTGGTATTGTTTCTGTCAGAACGAGAAGGAGTGCTCATTCTTGGTGATGGATGCTTCCAGCCATCCATGCTTGTATCCCCTCCAGCTAGGCCCTATCCAAGTGTTCACAGAATCACACAGAATCACAGAACCCTAGGAGCTGGAATGGGACCTCTGGAGATCACATAGTCCAACCACCTGCTAAAGCAGGTTCCCTACAGTAGCATAAGAAAGTGTCCAGGTGAGTTTTGAGTACCTTCAGAGGATACTCCACGACCTCTCTGAGACACTGGTTCCAGTGCTCCATTACTCTCACAGTAAAGAAGTTCTTCCTTGTGTTACCTCTTTCATACATCAGTTATCCTTCATTCTCCATTCTCCTACAATCAAGCCTCTCATTCCTGTTACCTTGTCAGTGCAGTCATTGTCACTGCAGCCCTCTTCTTTCTCCACCAGTCCATCTCAGTCTGTCTCCCTGTCCCATTCCAGGCCTCCTTGTTGCCACACAGCCCTGCAGCCCCGTGGCTGCTTTCCCATCTGCCACACTCTTTGTAGCTTTCTAATCCCACGGCCCTTTCACCATCAGCTCAGAGTTCTGAGCAGTGATGCCATTCAGCTGGGCAAATGCTCTACACAGCAGACACTACTAAATGGCATGGCAGTTTGGGTTTGACACTGCAGGAAGAATCCAAGCTCAGAATAGATGAGAAATTTATCTAATGAAAACAAGCCTCGGGTTTTTGAGGGTTTATAACTTCCTCAAATTTCAGTGAATTTCCAGAGTTGGCAATAGCCAAAAGGCCAAAGTGGGAAGTCTGGAGTCCAGAAACTGGTGGCATTATGGTTTCAAAATAAAAACTCATTGCCAAAATATATGTTATTATTTTGTCTACTGTCATTTTCCCAACTTATTTCTCAAAAGAGATTTGACTAAAATTTCTTCTTCCCTTTCTTTTCCTCCTATCCCATAAGATAACTGAGCCTAAAGAAAATATTTTTAAATGAAAGTGTGAGACCAAGTGATAAAAATACTGGCAAAGGCAAAGCAAATGAAAATAGTGTTTTGTAGTGTAAAAGGCAAAGTGACTGTAACAGGCAGAGCTACCAGTCACCACTGTGGTGGTAAGAAAACTACCTGCCTTCAAGAACTTACAGTCTGATTAGATAAGGGTATAATAAGGGAAAGAAATGTTATTCCTTGTTATAGGGGGGGAAGGACTATGGGAGAGTTGTGTCACGATTCTTCACATAGAATCATAGAATCATAGAATTGCTCAGGTTGGAAAAGACCTTAAAGATCATCGAGTCCAACCACAATCTATCTCTCATTTAAGAATTTTGGCAAATTTCCAAAAGGTCCCCTTTGCGCAAATGGCACTGAAGGAAAACTTTGTTTTCCCTTTCCTGCTCCAGTTTGAGTGGTGGTTTTACCCAGAGAGAGCACAGCCCTCTCCCACAGCCTGATGCGTTCTGAGTCATGGCAGGATGAATTTTGACCCAGCCACCTCCTCATCCATGCCAGGACCATGTCCAGACTTGATCTGTGCTGCATTAGGAATTGTATGTAAGCTTTCTGAGGTCCTATGTGAGTTCTTGCACAATGACACCCACATCATCTCCTTTTTCCCAACTCTTTCCAGAACTATGCGCTCAGGAAGTTGTAGAAAGCAACTCAAGATGCTTAAATGATTGAGCCTCACAGTGTAATCCTGTACAGTTTAACAGCAATATATACAAATATACAGGAAATACTCAGTGCAATGTACTGGAGCATGACAACTTCCCTTTCCTATTTTTAATCAAGTAAAAAAATGGAAAAGGAAATTATATCTTGTCTGTAGAGTTGTTCAGGCAGCTTTAAAATCCCACAGGCAGTTGGCCATTCTGTATTAAATTCATCAGGATTGTTCCAATAAGAATGTTGGAAATTCTAACTGAGAAGGGAAAAATTGTCTGGCTCCTAAGTATCAAGACTATGGAAAGTAAATCCTCTTTTAAGTTTCAGTGCAGAGCTGCATGTAAAAGGATGGACCGCCAGGTCCAAAAAGAGCTGTGTTACTTGGCTAAAGTATGTAAGGATTCAGGAGTCTGCTTCTCATTGCAGGATCAGTTGGTTGGCAGAAGATAACACAATTTGAAGGAAGAGATTCTTTTTCTCCTATGGTTTTCTGACACCCACTGTGAAAGAATTACTAGGCAAAACTTTGGAATATTAATAGAGAGTAATATCGAAATTCAAAGAAGTTGTTCTTGTAATACTTAGAGAATATACAGATATTTATAGACATATAAACATGTGCAGAACAATTTCTTCCATGTCATATGCCCAAAAAGCGACTTTCCCTCTTAGTTTCTACATTGTTGAGTATCACAAAGTGACAGAGACTGACAGGACCAGCAGAAGCACAAATAAAAAATATTTTTAAAGAAAGCAAATAATACTTAAAAAAATAAAATATTATCCATATAGCTTCTTATAAACAAAAGTAATAAATCAAAATCAACTGACATCTGTAGAAAGTCTCCTGGGGCGTTAATATGGATATGAATGAAAAGACCAGATGGCAACACCAGATTTTAGCCCTACCATACCTGTGGTATGACACTGTATTCACAGTGCTATTCACAGTACTCGACATATGACTGCTCAAAAAAAAAAAAAAAAAAAAAAAAAAAAAGAAGGTATGTTTAATTTAAAGAAATAATAAAACTCTCTGCTGCCTTAGTTATTTGTGGATAGTATGGAAGATGGCATCCCAGAGATACGTAGGAGATTTCAAGTCTTCTTAATCAAAAAATAAAAATGACTTATTCATTTTTTTTTTTTAAGTAGAAAGTGGTCTTTGTAAACTTCTCAAATATGCAGTTTGTTTTAACACAGCCATGAGCAAACAGCTGATGACTGAGCCATGCTCTGTGCCACATGAAATGTAGAGTGGAATTTTTGAAAGTGTTTATAGGAACCAGGAGCTGAGATCCTGTTTTGGAGAGCTACAAAGGTGAGCCAAATCCTAGTCCCAAAACACCAATGCCCACATATTATTTGACCATTAAAAATAAAGCCATCAAACCAGCCATTTAGAAAGGGGACAGAATGTAGAAATAAAGCAAAAGTTGTGACTGCTTCGGAGGAACAGATCCATGTGTAACTGGCTTTCCTTGGGAAACACAGATAGCTTCGAAAAATGTCATCCTTGGGTGAGATCTTCCAGTATTATCATGTTGCATTTCTCATGATTAAAGATTATGATTTGGAGTTTTATCACACTTTAATGAGCGATCAGCATGATGGAAAGGACTTGATCCTTCAGGCCAATGACAACAGCACCACACATGCTGCTCTGTATCTCGTAGGATGAGAGCTAGAACATTCCCCATCTGTCAGAGCCGCAGTTCTGTTGGTTGTTGTAATGCAGGGAGAGGCATTGTTACTGACTCACTCACCTTACATTAAATCATCCCTCAAGGTTTTGTGGCCCCTTCCACCCAAACGTAGACCTTGGAACAGTGCAATTGGGATCAGGAGCAAACCCTGAAAAACCAGCCTTCTTCTCTGTTAGATGAACACTTGGGATGACAAAAAGGAAATGACCACCAATAGAGGGAATAAAGAAAAAAAAAAATAGCCTTTTGGAAATATTTCTGACAAACTTAGTCTGCTCTCTGATCATCAGGAGACAAAGACAAGACTCTATGATTCTCAGAGCCATGGAAACAAACAATAGTTTGAAGACAGCCAGTGGGAGGAGCCCAGACTGGGGAAAGATATATTTATCTCCAGTGCTAGATTTACTAGATTAACATTAATGCTGAAATTCTTACAAAAAATTGGCTATTACATGATGTGAAATATTGACTG
This sequence comes from Meleagris gallopavo, assembly GCF_905368555.1. NCBI lineage: Eukaryota > Metazoa > Chordata > Aves > Galliformes > Phasianidae > Meleagris > Meleagris gallopavo. The sequence goes on from NC_139405.1 coordinate 41,042,747, forward strand.
CAACATGCTTTCCTTAGTGCTTAGCAGAGTAGCTGAAGCAACAAAGGATGAAGGAGAAAATCAGAATATAAAATAACAGCAGAATGTTTAAGTCATAAAATAGCTTTGAAATCACTGGGCACACAAGTAAAATGTACTTGCCCCATATTTTTTCCCTTCCTTGACCAGATTTATTCTGCTCTCGTTACCTGTTTGTTTTATGCCTCATCACTTTGTGGAAGAAGATCTTTTCATCCGCAGATAGAAAATGAAGGAGTGAACAGTTTGAATCTGATCTTCCTATCAGGATGATCCTGGACAGCTGTCAGAGACATGCTACTTCATCATCCCAAATGCGCTACTTCTCAGAAGAGGAGGAAGAAGTTTGTGGTGGTCTTGGATGAAAATGCTTTCATAGGAAAAATGTGATATTTTAGTGGAAATTTCATATGGCTTCAAATGTGGAATAAAAGCTAGGTTAGTTGAATGAATATTTCTTATTTCCAATCCCCAGCATTGACAGTTGCATTGTGTACCATCTTGCTATTTCAGATTTGTAAACCCATAGTAACGAATAAATTGTTATGTTCACATGCTTCTCTCTCAGCCCAGCATAAAGTAAGCTTGTGGTGCCAGGCCAGCCTCCTGTGGGCACAAGGTGTTTGTCAAGGTGTTTGGCTCCCAGGCTCGGTGTTCACCGCACCGAGCAGCCTCAGCCTAGGAGCCAAAGCCTAACTGGGCTTGGTGCCAGAACCACATCATCATCACTAGCCACTAGCAGAGAGCAGCCCAGGACAGGAAGGAGGCGAAGCCACCTGAGAGCACAGGGAAGCTTCCTTTGGCCTTCTTGCATCCTCCTGTCTGTACAGAAACACAGGCTTTAGTCTTCAGGGCCACTACTGTGGAAACTTGCTCAAAGACTAATGCTTTTTAAAAAGATGGGAAGTAGGAGGAGTCACAGGCTCGTTGCTCCTCTTTCCATCTGCCCCTCTTTTTTACCCCAGAAGGCCTCAGGCCTTGGTTGCCTTCAGAGGTAGGCAGAGTGGGAGGCACCTCTGGTGAGAAAGGCATTATCAGCACGCTGCACTCTGTGCAAGGTTGGCCATCCTTCACCTAACCAGGTTCTACTTTGAAGTGGATACCAGTGGCTTTCAGTGTGTTGAAAGTCATCTTTTTTTCTTACCTTCAGAAAGAGGAAAAAACCGACAAGTGATGAGAGAAGTTTAGTTAAACCTTCAAGAAAAATACTCTAATTTGTCAAAAATACTTGTTTCTCATCTTTTTTTTTTTTTTTTTTTTTTTTTTTTTTAATGATTTTCATTGGCTTTTTTTTCCCAGCCGGTAAAAACAGGTAAATTTCCATAGATAGAGTGGCAGCAGTGAACATGGCTCCATTTCTGTTCTTAACCAGTTCTTTCCTTGTGGATTTACTCAGTATTGCAGAGCCTGCGGTTTTCATGGGCTTCCCATTTGCCATACCAAAAGCTACTGGCTGTACCTCCCACCACCAGTTTTGTTACTTTTGCTGACTACTAAACTAATCAACAATCACACATTTTGAAGAAAATGTTGGTAACTGCCAAGGTCGCTTCAAAATCCTTAAAAAATCCTGTAGCGTAATGTCAAGAACTCAGCTGGGCATGTGTTGCTTTACCACTTTAGAGAAAGGGCAATATTATCTTTTTGTTTTAAAGCAAGGCAAAAAGCAGAACATTTTATGGGTTTTGGCAGACCGGTCTTTGTTGCTAGCGTTTCCCCTTAGGCTGAATTAGTGGTAAGCTGCTGGCTGCCTGTATCTCTGAGGCACATGGAAGTCGAGCATAAAGGAGGTGGCAAAGAGACAAATTTACAGCGAGCACTAAGTAGAAAGACATCATGAACAGCTGAATAAGGGCTGTCTGCTTAGACAAACAACCTGCCTAGGGTTTTTCAGTGTGGGGATGACGTGAGGCAAAAAGTTCATCTCTCAGAGCTGAAGAAACGTTTTCTTTCTCGCTGTGGTTTTAAATCTCTGACAGGCTCCATAAACATTAATCCATAAGGTGTTTAAAATTTTGTGCCTTAGCAAAGATCTGTGCGGGTTCTGTGGTTTGTATTTATTTCTGCAGAGTGACTGTGGAATGAGAAGAAAGATTCTTGCTTTTGAAGTGTAAACACTGGCCCACTTGAGAGACAGAGATATGAATTACACTAAATATTTAGTAAATGATTGGTTTCAACTGGGAGAATAAAGTACTCTGCATTGGAAGAGATATAGAAAAAGAGCAGGAAAAAAATCCAGTTTCATAACTATTTTTCCAAGAAAGAATGTGAAACACTATCTGTAACTGGCACCTTGTAACCTTTAGGTCATATGGCTTTTCCTGAGCTCATGACAACAGCTGATCGGAAATTCTTTTTTAAAATACGACTTTGCAAGAGCTTCTGTCAGAAAACAGCCAGTATGCAAAAGCTGTGTTCTTCATAGAGGCATATCAGATGCAACATCATCTTCCTTGGGAAAGACCTCTTGGGCTGAAATGTGCTTCTGTTGAAAATCAGGTAAAGTTCTGCCTCTGATACTAGCAAAAAGGCTGCTTTTTGAGCACAGGAGAGCCTGCTTCCAGTTCCTGCTTTGCCTGACTGAAACCGAGCTCTGCAACCTTCCATCCTAATAACCAGTTTATTGAAGTATCCTGAAGCAGCTCTGATGGATGAGCATAGAAGGACAGAGAGAGCTTCTGGCAGCCAGTGGTGCCAGGACTGGGGAAATGTTTATGCCAGTTGAATGTCCCAAGCAACTGGCTAATGTGGAGGCCCCGCTTGATTTCTCTTGCAAAGCTTTTTTTCTGGTGTTCTATCTCAACAACAACAATAACATCAACAAAAGTCTTGCAGTGATGTTGGCAAAAAACCACTTGTGTTGCCAGGATGTGTCCTTTCAGCCTTGGAAGCAGTGTACTGCTAGGAGTTGCATCACTCCTCTGGAGATTATTGATTTAAAAATTCCAGCACAAGAAAAAAAAAAAAGAAAAAAGAAGGAAAAAAAAAAGAGTATTTGAGAACATTTGGCATTAACAATTTTGGGTTTTGCACATTTTTACAGAAATAGTAAATATAAGTTGGCTAATTTCTGTGCCTAAGCAAATATTCTAGGGTGCTTTGTTAGACTGGGGCTGACACTAGGTTAGAGAAGAAAAGCAAACAAACAACAGTGTTACTTTTTTTTGAGATTTGTTGGTGGCCAGCTCTATTAACTGGAAAAAAAGAAAAAAAAAAAAAAGTGTTGCCCCTAATTCCAGTAAATTGTATTGACTTCAGTTGCAGTCCTCTCGTGGATCTGAAAGAATTTGGCCAAAAAATATTATCACTGCTCTTTTGCTCATAGGTTTTACATACTTCATATGGAGATATTTAACTAAATATCAGATAGCTGATCAGCTGCCACCATGGCAGTCAGCATAGATCCTAAGGCCAGACTTGATGTGATTTATCTCAGTACTGCAAATCAGCGAAGAAATGCACGGAGCGGCAGAAAGCAGGTCTGCCATTCCAGGGGGCATACAGTATGTCTGGACTCTGCAAATGTCCCCTGGGCAACTTGCCTCCAGTGGAGTGCCTGAAAAACCATGGGACATGGTTTGGTACATCAGTGCCTAATCCACAAAATTAGGACAGCTCCAGAAAGCATGCTTCTGCATACAGCCAGAGCAGTGCCTTGAGTCATCATTTGTGCCTTACTATGAAGCTGTTCCTACACAGCTCTGAGCTACTGCCTTTTCTCTACTGTGCCTTCCTCTAGTGGGGAGGCAGGATTTGGCTTTTTTCTCCAAGATGCCTCACTGCTCCAAATGCCATTAAAAATATTTTATTCATTTCTGTCAGAAATCCAAAGTGTGAAAGAATTTTAAGTATACAGCTGAACATTGCTTTACAAATGCTCTGAAAGGTAAGTCCAGCCTGGAACTGAGCTTAGTTGTCCTAGCCAGCAGGAATGAGGATAGTCCTTTTCTCCCTCAAAGATGAAATTTGTATGTCTGCCAACTCCATGCAATTACAAGCCCCAAAGAGGGTCTACTCCAGCGTAACTAGAGATCTATGGGCTTTGGCATTTCGTGTATCAATTACCACTTAGTGCTGTATCACCAGGCCAAGATGGGAATTTCCTTTGTGGGGAGACCTCTTTTATTAATAAAAGACAAATCACATTCATTCTCCAACATCAAGCTCAGCTGGCTCATTTCTTTTCTGTCCCCAAACACAGAACTCCAGTTGAATGCTCCTGGGGAGTATCCATTCTCTCTTGCTGGTCTCTTTGCTCTCATTTAATTCTGTCTTCAATACACACAGATTTTTTTCTCAGTGCAGCTAATTCCCATTCCAAAAAAATAAAGACCATTTCAGAATAGCCTGCTAAGGTTGCTGTGGGCTGAATCAAGCAAGGTTCAGTCTCCCATAAGCAGCAGTCATGTCATACACACAGCATGTGAAAGTGAGAGTTCAGGCTCCTGATTCCTGACTGACTATATATTGCTGGAAATTTGAAAAAAATGTATGTATTTATATAGCAAAAAAATTAGGAAAACCTTACAGCAAGCTATTCAGTTCTCATCTGACAAGCCAACGCTGAATGCTGTCTTGTCTATGCCATACAGTAGGTAGCAACTAAAATAGTTTTAATCTGGAGCGTCACTGATATAGATGTCCAAGTTGTGTCACCTGGTACTATAGGAGAACTTGGTCTTCCACAGGCTCTTAAGGACTGCTAAGAAGCTCATATAATGCAGATAACTACTGCTCCTCATGCATCCAGCTCTCTTCATTCCTCCCACTGCCATGTATGGATCCACTGCTGGAAGACAAGCCTTCTCCTGTCTGTGACAGAAATGTTATCATGGAAGACTTGGAGAGAGGAAAATTATGAAGGACATTTTCTCAGGAGGAGCCCCTGACTCTCATGCTAGAGTTCAGCCTCACCAGAGGTTCACACAGTACTGTTGGAGCAGTGAGTGCTACAGAAACTAGGAATGCATACAATTTTATACCTGCTGAGTGGAAATACTGTGGAATAAAGAACTTCTGGAGGATGAAGAAGAAAGACATACATCAGGTATTAGAAAGCAAGCTTTCTAATTGCCCCAATCCCTGTGTATTTGGGGGCCTTTGTTCAGCACTTGTTCTTTAATTTTTCTCTCAGTATGAAGCTAAAAGAGAGTAAAGTTATGAAACCAGTAAAAGAGAACTGAGTCAGAGTGGAAGTTCTTTCCCCAGATATTGTCAGTGACAAGACATTGGAGCTGTTCAATGAGCAGCAGAACTTGTTTGCTTCTAGCCCGTTCCGCAGCTGAAATACCCCATGGCTGTAAGCTCCAACCACAGCTGTCCCTGCTGTCAGTACATTCACCACAGGTCTCACGTCTTTACTGTCTCTGGTGTCTGCTGAGGCAGTTGAACTCCTGCCATGGCTCTTTTGTGCCTCCCTTTGAACCTCTCTTGAATACCTGTCTGGTGACATGGTGTCCTAAAAGGACCACAATCACTTCAAGCCTCTAGCTTTCAGTCAGTTTGGGCTGGAGTTAGCCAGCAGGGCTCAGAAGGACTGAGAAATACAGTGGTAGTAGATAAATCCTGTTCCCATGTGAGCAGCTTAAAAAAACTGTATTCACATAAGCCATGAGTATGGAGAAACAGTCGTCATGTGTTTGCCACTTGCCAGTTAGAAACCTCTCTGTGCAGTGATTTACAGTTTCTTGCTAACCACACTCTCATTGAGACTCAACATTATTTCACACCAGAAGGTTTTTGCAGATTTTGAAAACATTTGGTTTTGGTCTGATGGGACTTCTGAATCTTTCAGGGGGTTACTTGCTTTGGGTTTTGTTCCTTTAGTTTAGAATTACAAGCTGTATCACTTAACCTCCCTCACCGCTTGTTCTCATTGTTTATGAAAATATGGATATTATTTTCCATGCTTATAAACATTTTTTCTTTTTATATACTGTAATCAAAAGGATTTATCTGACATTTGAGGAGTCAGCCTAGGTGGGGTCTGGGGCTCTGTTTGTACTGGAGCCTGAGGTCCACAGTTAATATTGAACAGTTGAAAATTAGAAGGAAAATGCAGCTAAAGTTTCATTTGGTTTGTTTTTTGAAGCAATCGTAGATAGGCTCAGAACCCTTGTGTGGCAAAGCTTCTTCCCTTCACTGCTCAGAGCACTCAAATTTTTACTGAGTTTTGTTCACTCATAGCTTCAGGGTCTGTCTATGAGGTTACTTCTGTGGATTTGCCCAGGAAAAGAAAAGCTATGGAAAGCTTTATGTTAACAGCTTAGCATGTAGCAGGATATAGAGCTGTGAGCATCTGTATTATGCTATTTGAATTATGCATTGCAAATCAAGATAATTTGTACCTTCATGGGGTCTTGTTAGGATATGATTGTATATAAAAATGGTAACATTTGGCTAAATGCAATTAGCCTTTGACTGCTAAGTCCCTGATCACATAATCCCTAAGCCAAAATAATGTCACAAGATAATAGCTTTCATTATGAAAGCAAGGACATTTTCTAGAGGTTGAAGATAAACATTGAGTATGACAAGAAGGAAGCTTTCTTTCAGGATCTTTCATCACTGATTTCATCCTTGGATGTACTTTCATGTTACTACTTTAACACATAGAAGAGTATCACTTTTTACCATATTTGTAGCCCAGTCTATCACTTGCGATAACAAAGCTTCTCCTAGCAAGAGCTGGCAAAAATAACAATTATTCTCAGCAGCATAAGCATATATTTTCTATAAAGCACATTTCATATTTGGTGATAAAACTAAAAAATATAAATGTTTTGAAATGACTTCTGTTGTTGTTGTTGTTTCAAACCAAGAATCCCCCAGGAAATTTCAGTGGAGTTGAAAAATTCCCAGCAAAATGTTTGATTTGGTCAAAAAGCCTCTTCAAGATTAGATGAAAGTATTTCAAGCAGTTCTACTGGAGACTCTAGATTGTGTCTTTAATCCAATAAAAACTCCATTTAATGAAAGCCATCTGCAAGTCATATCATTGTTACTCCTCACCCCATTCTTACTGCTGCTGGAAGCATCTTTCTTTTGGCAATTTGTGACAGTGGACACTGGTTTCCAGCAGAAGCCTGGGAGTTAAAGCACCAGTCCAGCAATTAAGATGTTCTGGTTCTTGCTGCCTCTTGCATTAGCTCCTGCTGTATGGTTAAGCCAGTAGTGATCACTGTGCAGTTCATTCTGCCCATCTGATAAGAGGATAGTGTATCTGCCTGCCAGGTGTGTTGTAGGAACATAGCACTTAATGTTTGTGAAGAGCTGCTCTGGTACTTTAATAGAAATCCTGCAGAAGAACAGCGTTTCATAATGGAGTTGCAGCAGATACTCATATAACCATACTCAGTGTTTCTCCAGCCCAAAATGTTTTACTCAGACTGCAGTGAAATTAAATGCTGGCTAAACTAGCTTGAGAAATCTCAAAGTCTTTGTTCCCACCCCTGTGCTATGTCTCTCAGCCCTCTTGCCTGCGCTAGGATCTGTTGATGGGACCACACTGTACTTATCACTGTACTTTCTTGACCTAAATGAGAAATTATGTTTGTCAGGCGAAACTGCATTTTAGCTAAATAAGTTTCCTGCTCTGGTTTCAGCATCTCCCAGAAAAACTTTTTAGAGGCACAACTGACAGGGCAGTGCATTGCAGTACACAGACATGGACAAGCAGATGAGATGGGCAGGAGTCCTTAAACTGATGTCATCAGCAAACCACATCACTTAACTGCATCTCAAATGAGCCCTCTCTCTGTTTTAAGTGGTTCCCAGTAGTAGCTCCCTGCATACTAAGAAAGTGCCAGATTGCAAAAAATGCATGAAAGATGAGAGAAAGGAATCATAGTGATTCCCTCTGCAGAGCTGCGGACCCAGAGACACTAAGAGCAAATGAGTCACCAAAAGTGGACCAGACAGTAGTTAGAGAGCAAATCTAATTACAACTGTCCTCTATCTCAATTAGAAAGCCCATTTTTCTTCCTATCCTTCAGTATCCATTTGAGATCTCTTTCCATCTATTTTCTACATCTAAAACATACCTTTGACACAGTTCTGACTGAAATTTCCTTCGACTGAGGTATCCTAGAGACGACTGGGAAGCAATCTGTAATTCTACAAAGATCAGGGGGTTGTATATGGCACAGGAGTTCAGAAAATAAACCAGGGAAGTTTGCTTGGAAAGTCATTATTTTGCATGCACTTGAAGTCCCACAAGGAAAAGAAGGAGCCTTTGAAATAATTATCTCCGTATATGTTGCCACTACTATAAAACACTCCCGTTAAAAACAAACTGTGAGAACTGTTTGGAGTAGACTCCTGGTGAGAATGTCATTATTGTGGGAGTCTTGTGAAGGAAGCTTCAGATGTGTCCCTGAAGGTCTCTCTGGGTGAGTGGGGATCTGAGCTGCATGCTGGCTGTCATTGTGCTTTTTAAAGCTATTCCTCCAAACATTCACAAAAAGTTAATTATTTGCTTCATAGCTAAAGAATGGATCTTATCTTTCATTTCCCGTGCTTTCTTTTTTTTTTTTTTTAATTTTTTTTTTAATATATATTTTAAATTTTCTTTAAATTCAACTAGATGCCCACATTCCTGAAGATGTGACCCTAGGGTCACTTCTGTGTGTTACTGTGGTTGTGCACAGCTGTCTAACTCTCAGCAGCATTTTTCAAAAATTTTGGAAACAGAGAAGGGCTAGCATGACAGCAGCATAAAGCAATTCTTCTCTTCTTCTTTTATCTCATCTCCCAAAAGAAAGAAAAAAATTAGAGAGACAAGTTTCAAATTCTTCATCATTGTTACAAAACATTGTTGAGCAAAAGGTGTACCTCTTCTTGGGAAGGGAGAGTGTTTTTCTCCTGACATCAGTATGGCAGCTCTTACTACCCCATACATTTGTGATTTGCTTTGGAAACTTATTTTCACATACACAGAGCTAGAAATTGGAACAGCTTAATGGAGAAAGGAAACTTGTCACAGATGTAAGTGGCAGAACAAAAGATTGAGAGTTTCCTCTCTGCCACCACAGACCTCTGAATTGACAACTTTTTTCAGAGCAAACTAGAAAAGAAAAATTCCTGAAAGTGAATTTTTGTCTTATCAAGTGTGATAAGATCTGACAAACTGTACAGACTTCACCATCTCCCTTCCCCTCTCTTTTGCAAAGGTTGGGGCTAGGCCAACGACAGAGTAACAGGTCATTGACCTATTAGCCTCTGTGATCATTTTACCTCAGGCCCTGAATGATGTCTGCAGATCAGTCCATTGGGAAAGAGAGGCAATAAGGTCACCACCTCCCCACTTCCTTTTCACTGCTACCTCTGCAGCAGCAGCTTCTTCAGGCTGTGAGCTTCTCTCACTTATCCATGAGTAATTGATGTGTTGAAAGTTAAGCATGTGCTTAAGTGCTTTGCTGGAGTGGGGCCAGCATGTGACCTGGGAAAGTCTAGTCCTGGGTAAAGGAGGGTCCAGAACAGAGCAGATCTCTGTGTCTTCCCATGGAGCTGCTGAGGACACTTCCACAGGCTTGAAAATCCCTGTTCAACTTGGGCTTCTGCCTGCCAGTCCAGCCCAACTTGGGGAGCTGTATGCTACCTGAAAGAAACCTGCAGAAATCCAAACCATTTTAGAATATAAAATGATGATAGCTGATTTCCTCTCTGATTTCCTAAAGAAATGAGACATTTGTCATGATCTGCGCATGTCTGGATTGTGCCTCACCACTTCTCCAGCCTCTCTCTTCTGAATCCACTGGTAAATTTGATAGAGGAACAGCTGTCTCCAAGAAAACTAAGACTATCCAAATTTCATTAAAGTAGATGGCCAGAAGGACATGGTAAGAACAAGAAAGATCCAAAAAGGATTCTCCAGCTGCTGCAATCTCTGAAGCAGTAATTAGGCTTCTAGACAGTATTAGCCATAGCGTTTCTAAAATGAGTCTTGTGTGCCTTTAATTTCAGTGTCTCCCATATTGACCTGGTTCTAAGAAATGGGACTTGTGGAAAAAAAAACTAAAAAAATGTTTCTCAATATCCTAAGTTTGCAAGAAAAGGGATGGAGCAGTATGTCTGAGCCTAAGGCTGAGGGTATGCATGCTTGTTCCTTTAACATCTCAGACTAAAAAGACAAATAATCGTACAGCCCTATTCTAGACAGCAGGGAGAATAATGGCCTGAGAGGGATGTGCTTTGGGGTTAGAAAGGTTATACCTATCCAGTGTCCTGTAAGCGTTGTGAATAGGCTGTGTGGAACTACACAGCAAGCATAGGAAAAAAAACAGAGGAACATTCCAAAAAGCACTCCATACAGCCCCTTATAAAAGGCATAATTTCTGCCTAAAATCATGGCTGTAGAATGGTTAAGTGAGTACTCAAGCCAATAATCTATGGACAGAGATTTTTGAAAGGTAGTGCTGGCATCAAAGCAAAATCAAAAGAATATAAAGGATGAAGTTCTATTCACTGTACCAGCAGCCCACAGAAATATTATGCAAACTGGGGTAGTTCTTTGCATTGTTCTAATTGAACAGATTTTCTGAGTTTGAAATATACATATTTTGTTTTAAGGAAACAAACCAACTGAAAGGTTTATTTAAGTTCCTATTTAAAATATCAAACATATCCAAAGAGATATGTTCAAGTGCTCTCCTAGCAAGGTGAAAAACACACACACAAAAAAAAAGAATAACAGAAAGATTGAAGTAACTTCTGCTGTAGAATAGACTTGAAAATAGCGTCACCGACTTTTCAATTATGGAAGCTGATATGCAGTACAAAACCCTGCTGTTTCTGAAAGAAAAAAAATTGGACAGTCTAGTACTTTTCTTTCATCATTTCTTCTTAGGGAGAAGGATAGTTTTGCCCACTTCACAGCTTATATGTAGGATGTCTGTGGAAGTACAACAACCACAAATACTGCAAATGGTAACTGAAGTGTCTCAAAGGAGGATCTTAGGCAATTTCAAGAGACAGCACAGTGAGTTTTTATGCCTCTGCTGTTTCATGTGAAGCAGCGTGTTAGAAGCACCCTTCTTGATATTGCCAACAGTAGCATCACAATGTTTATATACATATATATCTGGAAGGCCAAGTGCAAAATTTTGGAGGCCCTGAAAGATTCCAGGAGCTCCTGAAGATCTTGGACACCAGTGCAGTCCAAGATCCATTACTGTGCTTCAAAAGCATCTGTGCAACATTATCTGTACCAAACAACTGGGATTCACTCAGACTCTTTGTCTGTGAAAAGACTATTTCCCATTGGTTTTCCAATTTCTGTGTTTGGCTGAGGACAAAGCATGTTTGAAATAAAACAGCCTGTAGTTGTTGATTTTACCTTTAATTGTGGATGCACCAAAATAAGAAGCTATTTCACTTCAAAGTGAGGCTGAACTTGAAGCAAACACAATAGTGTGCTTTTTTAATTTACTTTAAAATTCCTTTACTTGCATTACTAATAATAACTAAATAACTAATAACTAATAACTAATTCCTTAATTTCATAAGCCAGGTTCATCCTCTGGTTTCACGGTTAGGATGTCTCCAATGGAGACAGAGCTCTAAGATAGATACAGATTTGATTCAAAGTCCACTGAAGTCAGCAGCAGCACTTTCACCATGAAGAATTTTAGATCAAGTTGCATACTTATAAATATGAAGATTCACATGAAATTTAAGTATAGAAATTACTATGAAGTTAGTAGATGCAAAAGGAGAAGGTGAAACTAAATCATGTTATCATTGTTGCATGAAATACTAACAGGAACCCGTATAATTTAAAGTAATCCTTTTTTTTTTTTTTTTTCCCTTTTTTCTCTTCTGCTCTGCAGAGCACACATGGCACACACTGCTGTGATTATGTGTCTTAAGCCTCTGGTACCACTCACTGACTGATAAAGAGGTCAGAGGGGGAGTCAGGGTGATGATAGTAGAGAGAAATGTTCCAGAAGAAGTCTTACAAAGGGCTGTGAACTGTGGAAATTCACTCTCTCTCTGTCACCAGCTATTAGCAGGACCATTAATAACACAATGTCCAATGTATAGGTGCATTAGCTGATGTCTTGCTCTAGTAATGGACCATCTATAGGAAGGAGAGATGTTAACTTTCCTCTTTCCTTCAATTTGATTTGCAGGAAAAAAATAGATACATCTCACACACACTTTTCTGAATCAGTCATGCCTGAGAGATTTTTTAACTCTTCTATGCAGCAGTCTTCCATGCTTATGGCAACTGCTCTACACAGAGATTTTAACAATTCTGCTTTCAAAGCTAACATGCCAAATGTTCTCTATTTAGGAATTTGTAAATGCTCACTATTGGGTTACTTTGGTTCAAAACTGAGTCATCTGATATCATTTTCACTCTTGAGTGGGTGATTTGTCCCCCTGAAGAAATTGTATAATTGCACATAGGAGACACTTCCCAACATGATGGTGATATTTTACTCTAAGAACTACAAACAGGCTAACTTCAAGCTTCAAAGCAGAACACCTGCTTTAGAAATCTTAAAGCTTAAATCTTGTGAACTGACAATACTAAAAGAGTTTAGATTGTAAAATGTCCGTCAAATTCCAATGAACCTTCAGCATATATTTTATTATCATTGTAATTCTTTCTATGGATGGCTTTTAAAAGGTTAGGGATTTAAAAGGTTACAATGAGAAGTTTGGTTCTCTTAAAAGCCACTTGAATGGAAATAAAATGGCCATTTGGCCTCTTGAATGAAAAGATCATAAGAAAATTGGAATGATGCAATGATATAATGCAAAATTGTGGTTAAAATAAGAGATGTTTGTTTCTTTGTGTGTCTAATGAACTGAACTGAAAATCAGTCATTTTAGAGGTTATGATGTTCCTGGTTTTTTTGCACAGATTCTAGTGCTGACAGTCTAAGTTAAAGTACGAATCTCAAATGAAATATTTGAGGATAAATTATATTTCTCTGAGCAGTTAAAATGAAATTTTGTTTTCTGTGGGCATATATAAATCCACAAATCTGTTTAAAATTCTGGAAGATCAGAATTGGAAAAACAATCTAAGAATCTCCTACAACTTCAAGGAAATATATATGCTTATGCTATTGTCTATTATCATTCGATGTTTCAGTCTTTCCTTAAATATTGAAGATATCAGATTTCAGTGGCATGAACACCCAGGGAGAAGGAATTAGTACTGCTGGCTAAATATTCTCCCTCAAGCCTATTACAAAAAATGCACGTGTGACAATTCTTGCAGGAAATGCTTTCCTGTTTATCAAGCACAGACAGCAGAAATGATAGCATATAATGCCACAAATCTCTTGAAGACAAGCTCAAATTTTGTAGCAAGGCAATTTATGGAATAAAAAATTTGAAGTATATTCAGGGAAAACTATCAGTGTGAAAACTTTGATTTATTTGTGTGTGTGTGTGTGGATTAATGGAGTTTTTGATGATGTTCATAGTAATAGATACTTTATGTCTTGAATTGTTAGCAATAATTTCAAAACACTGAGTGGCAAAGGAAGCAACAGAAAAAATTTTTCTGAGCCCTCCCACCATGCATACACATGCATGCCGGGGCACGTGTGCAAACCTTACTGTCACTGTAGTTTCAATATACTATAAACACTGGGAGTATCAAGTTCAGCCCTGTCAGAGGCATGGGGTTGGTGCACATTCTTAACCTCTCTCTGCAGCTGTCCTCACAAAGCAAGACAGAAGACAAAATTTGAATGACCAAAAGCCAAGGAAACCTAATAGCTTGTGCAACAAACAAAGCCTCGGTGGTTCTCAGGAAGAACCAGGATTTGCTGAAGATGGTAGAGCTGAACACTTCCTGTTATATTTTTACTAGATGAGTCTTATTTGAACTTCCTCTGCTGACCAGGCTCTTCAGAAGAAAACGGCCATGTATTGCTGAAAAGTGATCCAAAAAAGCAAGACTTAGATATAGGTCTGATGACCTGATGGGTAGAGAACTAAGAGGTAGGGATGTGTCTGAAAGGAAATGTCTCCTGTCAGGCAGTTAATAGAGAGATAGTACATGGGTGTGCAAGAGTTTGATGTTTCTGGATCTCATTGGGCTCTCAAGTACCTCTCCATTACAGAAAGCCACAGAGAAGAATGTGTAGAGTTTGCCATTTTAGTGCTCCCGAATGTTAGTTCAAGTGGATAATAGGGATGACAGCCTCTTTTATTCTTGGGAAAATTTGCATAAAAGGCTTTGCTCATTTCTTCTTCAAGAGAAGAATCCAACAAAGAACCTTGTCCATATCATTCCACTTTAGCTATGTCTTTTCTTAGCTGCTGAACAACATGTTGTTGAAAACGCATTAAGTAGAATATCCTACCATGTACAATGTATGACAGTACTCAAGTGACTTCTGGCTGAGGGCTAGAAAGCGAGTGTTCTTTTAGAAATAACATCTGGATTACTATCTTATGGCCAAAACCAGGCTTCAGATTTTGATTTGCCACGATTCCCCTACCTAATAAAAAAGAGAAAGTTCTGTTGAATTCCAGACTCAAGGAAAGAAGGCAAATATTTTCCCTCTTATCCTGGAAGAGGTGCAGGCATTGTCTTTCCATATGCTCTCTTTAATGTTTGCTATTCACACTTTGGTTACTAAACATATATAAAATCTCAGTTCCTCTTGTGAAATCACTTTCCTATGTCCTCTGTTTCTCTAGACTTCTGACACTGTAGAGGTCTTTTTACACTGACTTGCAGGCTGGCTGGGTGGAAAGCAAACTACAGCTTCCACCTTTCTAAACTTTCTATTAAATGGGGAATTTGGTGGCCCTGCACGTGGCAGGGGGGTTGGGGATTCATGATCCTTGAGGTCCCTTCCAACCCTGGCCATTCTGTTATTCTGTGATTCTATAAAGCTTCTAGCTCAGACTCTCAGACCTGTATGGCTGCTATTATACAAATGTTTCTTGTCAAGTTACTAGTCTAGTATCAGTGTTTGGGGAAAATCAGGACAAAATAACAGCAAGTCCTGCGGTTATGGAATTACATCGCATGTTGGTGTTTTGCTGGGCATGTTGAGTGGCGGTTGTATTTCTTTTTGAGTTCTTTACTTGGCTGTCATGAAGTGCTGCTGTACTACTGGAAATAGTTTTGTTTGAGAGATGTCTGAGTGATGCCAATCAGAAATTCAGAAAGACTCAGACATTTACAGAGCTCTGGTGAAAGAGAATTTGTGTTTTAGGACAGTTGAAAAATTAAAAAGCGTGTGAAATTTATGTAAAGTACATGAATGTGATCAGAAGATAGAGAATAAGCTCAGATGAGAAGAAATACAGGACAGAAACCAGAAGAAGAAAAGAATATATGATGGGATGATTGCAAATGTATCAAGGCCGTGAAGTTTTAATAGAAACAGTGAACTTTGCTAGTGGGTTTGTCAGAAGAAAGCAGTGTATCCATACTGCATAGTAATGATATCAGAAGGAGAATTCAGCAAAATGCTTTCTTTCACATTGATCATGAAACATTCAGTTTACTCAAGGAAATGGACACTGAATGTAGGCCCTGACATATAACAGCACAACTGATTTTCCCAAATTTTATTTTAAGCTAAATTCGAGTCCCAAACTATACGGTTCACCTCAGCTCACCTTTAAATGGATTTTTTTTCTTCCGACAACATCAAGAGAAAGGCATCATCTGACATAAACTATTTGTCAAACATCTTTTTATTTGTGGCTTATGAATAATTTCCAGTCATCTACCAGCTTCCCTCAGTTATGATCTGGACACCTGCAGAGTTGGTAGATTGTCCTGCTGGCAGACCATATGACATGTGACTGCCTCTCATCAGGTTTGGCTGAGATCTAAGTTGTTCAGTCTGCAACTCTTTAACACGCTAACACCTATTCTTAACAGGACAACACTGCACTTGAACTAACTGGGTGAAAATAGCTGATGTTTCTAGAGCATATTTAGAAGACCACCACGTGGTCACATTCTTTTCTTAGAGTGCTTTGATCCTATTAGAACATTTCAGAACTCACAGTTTTCTCTCCTATGCAAAAGTATAAAGCAGAATCACAACTTCTCTATCTTTTCTCTGTAACATAACCTATGAACATAGAAGTTAGAAATACACAAGACTTTCTGGATAGTAGTGTAGCTGTGATGGGAAGAGACCTCTGGATATTTCTAGTCAAGCCCCCCTGCTCAAAGCACAGTCAAGAGCAGCTTTCTCAAGTCCTTAAATCAGTATCCTTTCCTTGAAACTGCAAAATCAGTCCTTTGAGCTTCACCTCTGCAAGTACCCTTTGTGGATGTATATCATCTACACATTTCTGTGAAAAGTACTCCTGTCAGTGGTGACTGAAGTCAACTCTGAGCCCACTGCTGGTAGAAGGCATGGCAAATACCCAATTACTCTCCAGAGTTAACCTCTCTCTTTTTGAAGGAAGACAGCAGAGATATTCTTTTACCTATTGTTCTTAGCAGCAGTGTTTCATCATGAATGTCAGGAGTTCATTGGAAGAAACTCTGTCTACCTGTGGATTTCATTTCCTTGATTGGTTTGCCAGTATCCCAGACTGCTGATTTTTTGGACAGGATGTTTGGCTCATCTGTTTTCTCAGATTCTTGCCTGAAGATGTGGTGGTGAACATGTCTAGTTTATCCTGGAGGGGACTCTGCACTCAGCCCACACAGATCAACAAGACCTCGGCTTTATCTGCAAATTTCTAATGGTATCCAGAGGCTGTCTGGTCACATTTAATAAATAAAAGTTAAATAAAAAGCCACTACGTTTCATTGGAACTTAATCGGCATAGGAAGAGCTCACAAGGGAGGTATGCAAGTTTTTATGGGACGTTATTTTGACAGAAGTCATCATTTGTCAAAAGACAGGGAAAAAATATTAAAAACTAAAAACAGCACATTGCCAGAATTTTGTTTCTCATTCTCACTGTTCTACATTATAAGTAAGCAAATGATGAAATCCAGACGTGAAGAGACACAAGGACTAACTGGCTCTGAGTATAAATCCCTATTTCTTACTTGACACTCATTTTTCCAATTCTCAAAGTCTTCAGTTATTTCAGAGATATTTCAGTTGAAGGAGTACAGGAGACAAGGATATTTCGGATACAGATGGAAAAGAGTATTGAGAGAAGATTTAAAAAGCTTAAGAAAGATAAATGAACAAAGAAATTTGAGATGCTGAAGAGATATAGTTGATTTCTTACTGGGCTTGTTTGTACATTAGTATGCACTGTACTTACTTATCAGTGCTCCTTAATCCACCATGCCCCACTAGTCTTGAATTGTGTGAGATATGTTAGGAATATCAGATACCTAAAATTGCTGCTAAATAGGGAAATAGCTTTGAAAAGTTTCAGTACAGCAAAATTTTTCAAAACTTTTCAGCTTAAAGAAGATGGGGCTCTGTTTCTGTGTGATAAAAAAGATCACCCTATAATGCAATTTGTAGTTTTCATCATCCATTCCCTTTCTAATAAAATATGCTGCCCACATACAATTTCTAGATTTATGTTTATATTTATACATACACCTATGCTTATAACACCGATTGTCTTTTTCTTTAAGTTCTCTAACATCATCAAAAACTACTTTTCCTCTAATGAAAAAAAAAAAAAAACCACCCAAATTGTCATTTTCCTGGCAATTCCTGGGGCCCTTGCAATGCATTTCGTTGGACTGCACTGACACCTAGTGTTCATATCCTTAGAGCAAGACTAGCCTGTGGCTTTGATGGATTTTGAGTATTTTCCTATTATTATACAATACCTATTCATGGTGCCAAGATCGCTAATACAGTTGCACCACAGTATTTATAGTGTTTTTGGAGTTCCTTTAATGCTAACCTTTGTGTGAAGATCTCTGTTCTGGCAATCTTGGCCTGGGGCAGTGGAGATGGGACCAGCTAAGCAGCTGATCTACCCTATCTCGTATCTGTAACAGGCAAGCACTGCTGACATTGCAACACACATTTCTGCAGTTTCCCTTCTGCCTGCTTCTGCAGTGCCTGTGGTGTGACCCCACAATGCTTTTCTTCCAAACACTGCCACAAACAAAACTACAAGCATCTCACAGCTTGATACATTCATGTACTGGTGTTCACAGGCAGCTGGTATCGTAAAGACAGATTAAGACTGGAGGATTGTAGCCTGTATGCAAAATCACACAGTCACAGAGATCCCCTAGCAAGTTTTTGTTTTGCTTCGTTTTGTTTTGCTTGAGATGAGCAAGTCACTCTTGAGGGCACTGCCTTTTTCCATTAGGACTGTATGCATTTACCTCACCAATTTGTGCCCATCCCTCTTGAGTGGAAACCAATTTCAGTGTAATGTTATCTGCAATATGTAGATGCCGTTTCTTCCAATTCTGTTGGGTTTTGGAATGACAATCCCCTTCAAATTTCTGCAACTCAGAATTCCCCCTAAAGAAATATGTATTGGGTAACTAATAGCATATTTGATTAATAATTCTTTTTCAATAACAGTACAGTATATAGAAATTAGGTAGTGCCCCTTCAGAATTATGAAACTAGAACCTGCTTTCCATTATTTCTCCAAACAGAAGCAACTGTGCTTATGTGTTGCCAAACACCAGTGCTCACACCATTTTCTCACCATACTAATACTGTGAGAAGGGAAGGTACATATACGCTAACTCACAACCCAAACTGGGCATACATTGGAGCCTAGCTCTTCAGGAGGGATTTATTTGCCCTGCACTTTGAGTACTGGCTCCAGAACGCTGTTGTGGGTTTGTAACAGCCTTTGCCTCCCAGAGAGCTGCCGACGGTACCATTTGCCAGTGGCCTACTGAGTAGAACATAAGGAGTTGTTGGCCCATCATGGCAGTCTGGAGTACCAGGGAGGCCCTTGGAGCCTGGCCACCACCACCAGTTCTCCTGGCATGGTTTCTGGTACCTCCTGTCCCAACTATGTGTGTCTGGGGATATATATCTAGATTCAGATGGAAAACACTCTGCCTCAGTCTTTTTCATTCTTGCATGACTGTGTGAATGATACAGATATTCTGCATATTTCATTTTCAACTGATGAACCACTTTGGCACTTCCATGGGACTGCTCCCTCCCATGCAAGAGAACCGATCTATCTGTGTGACACTGTATCAGGTATAAGAAGTTTCCAACCAAATTCCAAAGCCTTTCTACTATTATGATCTAAAAAAAAAATTAAAAAATATGTTTCTTTTAAACAGCCTCAAAACTCAGGCTAGTATCTGGAAGCCAAGCTGCATTCCCTTAAGCACTGGACTCTTTCTCTTTAACATTTGTCAGGGCACCCACTGATCACATGTTAATTACAACCACTCACTGAACTATAATCCATGCTGCCTCCATGCAGCTCCAGGCAGCAGTGAATGTGATGAAGCGCACTCGGGCAGGGAGGCTGAAGAGGGGGAGTATCTCTGCTTACCTGGGAGGCTGATTCACCTATCAGCTGCCTCTCAGACAGCAAATTTAGCAATGGTGTCCACTAGGCAGAAAGCTCTGATGAGAAAGAACACAGTGACTCAGAGTGCCTGCCTAAAAATGTGTCGTCTCAAGTCTCTGGCTGCAGTGAGTGCCCAAGCCTCTTGCTGCCAGTGAAAGGCAGCAGAGATTCTACCTGTGTGAAGTGTGAGCAGGTGGATGATCTGCTCAATGTGCTGGTGAAGCTGAAGGGGAAAGTGAAGAGATTAAGGAGTATCAGAGAATGTGAGCAGGAGATAAATTGGTAGAGTAAGTCTTTGCTGAATGTGTGAGAAAGACACGGGTTTGATACCCCCCAGACAGTGGTGGACCCTCTCCCCTGCCATCATTGAGCAGAGGGAGACAAGGGAAGAGGAGGAGTGGAAATAGGTCTCAGCTTAATGTCACTGGTAACCCTCATCCTGACCTGCCTCGTTTCCCCAGGTGCCACTATGTAATAGGTTTGAGGCTCTAGAACCTGAGGGAGAGGTGTGGGAGGATGCAGTGGGAGGTCCACCAGTGAGGTTGTTTTGGGCCCCTCACTACAAGAAAAACATCATAGACATGGAGTGTGTTCAGAGAAGGGCAATGAATCTGGTGAGGGGTCCGGAGCACAGGTCTTATGAGGAGCAGCTGAGGAAGCCAGTATTGTTCAGTCTAGAGAAGAGGAGGTTCAGAGAGAAGAAGTTGTGGGAAGGTGAGGGTTGGCCTCTTCTCCCATGTAACTAATGATAGGACAAAATGGAATGGTCTCAAGTTGCTCCAGGGGAGTTTCAGTTTGCACATTAGGAAATACATCTTCTCTGAGAGATTGGTCAGATGCTGTAATGGGCTGCCCAGGAAGGTGGAGGAGTCACTTTCCCTGGAGGTGTTCAAGAAGCATTTAGATGTTGTATGGAGGGACATGGTTTAGTGAAAAATGTGGGTGATAGGTGGACTGTTGGACGAGATGATCTCAGAGATCTTTTCCAACCTTGATAGTTCTATATATTTGTCAGGGTTTTATGATTTTTGGTTATCGGTATTCCACATCATAACATCACGTAGTGCACTGGGAGTTAAAGTGTTAATGCTCCAGTTCTGGGCACCTGTCCGGAAGAGAACTACATGTCCCAGGGGGCTTTGCAGTCAAAGAGGAGATATAACCCCTGACAAGGTCATCTGATGGGCTTTTCTTTGTCAGGCTCTCCTCCCTGCTGCTCAACCAGACTGCGCATCTTACCTCAGATTTATGGCGAAGCCTATCCACCTTTTGGATACTCTGTGTCATTATATTTGATTTATTAGCTTCAATTCTAATTATATTGTATTATAGTGTGTTATCTTGCATTCCAATACTATATTTAGTAAATTAGTTTGTTTCTCCTCAGAATTGCCACTGGTTTTATCAATTATTTTGGGGTCCCCTATTTCCCTTTTCTGGAGGCGTGGATTTTGCGAAATACCTCTGCCCCGCTAGTCACGGAACCAGGCCAAACCAGCCTGTAAACTGTTGGCAATATTTAAAAACTTTATTCTGCTGACAAAAGTAAGTGAAACTATGTCATCATTTTGTGATTTTTGTTATTGGCATTCCACATCATAACATCATATAGTGTACTGGGAGTTAAAGAGTTAATGCTCCATTTCTGTGGATTGTTGATATTTCTGGGTACTTAGTTCTCAGAAGAGAAGAACTACATATCCCAGAAAACTTTCACTGTTCCGTATCCATTTTCCATTTAGAAGGAAAGATAAAACTGCTTGAGTCACGAGATTGCCCCTTTTCTTTTACTGCTCATCTCTGCAGTGTGTACTCCCTAGTCATCTTGCCTTCAGGATTAGAGTAAGGCCTTCAGATCTGGACACTGTTTCTCATTTTATTTGATTTATTAGTTTAAATTCCAATTATATTGTATTGTATTGTGTTATCTCGCATTCCGCTATCATATTTAGTAAATTAGTTTTCTCCCTTAGCTTGTTGCCACTGTTCTGTTTTTAGGCCTATCTCCCTACCTTTTTCCCCTTTTCCTTCTTCCCCCTCTCCCAGAGCATGGGTCCATGGGTCCCCTCACCATTAGTCATGGAACGGGGCCAAACCGGCCTGTAAACCATTGACAAAATGATACTGAGCCAGGTCTCAGGCCGTTCATGACTAGGTTCACAGATATCGCCTTTTCCTGAAAATTCTAGGTCTTTTTCTGAAAGAGATTTCAACTTTCATTCTGAGCAACAGCAATGCTTCTAATTCCAGCAGTTATGGAGATAAACTTAAGCATATCATATAGAATCTGGAAGGCAGAAGAGAAAGTTACACTTTCAAAATGCATGTAGCCTTTAAGACAATCTCATTCTTTTTGAAGCCTGAGTTACAGAAATTTATGATTTGTGTGATTCAAAGTGGTAACTGCCATTTGATACCTGTAGAAGATGTAATAAGAGAAGTGCTCCCTACTCATTCATTGTTATAAAGCACAACACAACTATGTAAGCAACAAACTGTTGTTTATAGTCTTAACCAAATTAGAAACAGTAGCTCCACAAAATGGTTCTGTGGAAAATAAAAGATGAACAGGTTTAGTCTTTGAATGGGTTGAGTTCTGCTTCCCTCTGGGCTTGGAATATTTTTGTTTCTCAAGGGCTAATTGTTTATCTTTTCTGTGCCAATTCTCCTACCCATGAACTGAGAATAACAATGCACCCATGCTGTGAGGCTAACTTCATATAACAATATTTACAGAACTCCATGAAATCCTCCTTGAGCACCACAGATGTTCAAATTATGTAGAATGCATTGAGCACTTTCATATATTTGGCAGCATTCCTTTAGAGTGTCGTGCTTTGGCCAGTTAGGACTTCGTTTGTGCTGTTGTGAGGAACCGTCACACAGAACATCTGGAGATGAGACCACGTCCATGATGTTCTTTCTCAGCTCTTGGCTGAACAGGCTGTTCAAATGGCAGGTTCCAGCTATGGAATGACAGCTGACAGACACTGAGGGTACAAGTCTGACTTGGAGGAAACTGGTTTTGCCATCCATCAAACATCTGTTTTAAGTGCTTCAGATATATAGTCTGCATTTTCTGTCTTGTAATGATATATAAGAAGTTAGATGTGGATATGATCTGTCCTCACACATACCCTGTGGTATGAGATTGAAAATGAGACCCATCATGGCTGATATTTTATGTTTTCCATCACTACAGCAGAACAACTTGGTTTTGGTGATAACAATAGCATAGATTCTTTTGGCAAGGAAATTGTGTTCACATGTTCCACTGCAGTACAGAAGAACATAGGAGAATATATCCAAAAGCCTCTCCAATGATTCTTTTTGCAGAGTACCCAACAGGAAAGGTGAATAAAGGTATATTAAATACATAGTGAGCCTTGTAAAAATGGTACATCTGTTACTGCTACACTTGACAAATCTTCAAGGAAAATTTACCTTTTTCTTTTCCCCCTTAAGGATATTTAAAACTATCTGATTATTTATCAAGACATATTTGGCAAGTCATTTCATACACATGTTCCTTTTGCTATGGAGCTCCATTTATCACAACACTTTTTCTGTTTTGTATTTTTCACATTTTCTATGGCTTACTCTAGCTCAAAATAAAGAGCAAAACATTTGTTCATTTTGGGAGGTACCATTTGGTTTGAGTTTATTCAGGAGGAGGAGGACCACCTTCCCATGTAATGGTATCAAGGTGGCTCAGAGCAGCAATCTGGTGATGCCTCTCCACCCACAGCATCCCCAGCAGCCTCCTTAGCTTCACCCAAAACTCAGCTCACAGTTGGGCATTCCCACTCATATTTAGCTTAAATCTGAAAAGCAGTTCATAATTTTTGCTCTCTGGTGCCCCTTTCAGAACATTGCAGCAAACAATTTAAGACAATGGAGGAATAAGAGTCATATTTGCACAATTCACTATCTCTGGACTGAGAACTTGAGTAACCACTTTAATGGGCTGATTTCCCCCGTGTACCTTTGTCCCCCTCACTGTCACTACTGGTGAGAGCTGCATATGCTCAGCAGAGATGAATTTTCTTTTTCACTTTTCTGTGTTTTGTCTAACAATTTGTAAGAAAGACCTTAAGAATTTTGAGAAGTATATAATAGCAAATTCTGCTCTTGTTAAAGAATTCCTTATTACAAAGTTTAAAAAAAAACAACCAAAATCTCTTAAGAAGATATATCTCCCCAAGTGTTTATAATAACTTGTATAAATCTCCTGTTTAGTTTATCCCCATCAAATTCTATAAATAGTTTCTATATTCTCTCAGTACCACCAGCTTTTAAAACTTGCATTGTCTAAATATATTCCGTCCTTTTCTGATAACAAATTTATTACTACCATAAAAGAATTAAAATGTTTTGGGTTGGAAAGGACAAGGATCATCAAAATCCAACCCCCCTGTCACAAGCAGGGTTGCCAGCCACTAGATCAAGTACTAGATCAGATTGCCCAGGGCCCTATCCAACCTGGCCTTAAACACCTCCAGGGACAGGGCATCCACAGCCTCTCTGGACAACTGCTCAGGAACCTCACCACTCTCTCAGTTAAAAACTTGCCCCTGGCAACTAATTTAAACCTCCCCTCCACTAGTTTAAAACCATTCCTCCTTGTCCTATCACTATCTACCCTTATAAAAAGTTCATTTCCTTCATGTTTATAAATTCCTTTTAAATGCTGGAAGGCAGAAATGAGGTCTCCCCAAAGCCTTCTCTTTTCCAGGCTGAACAAGCCTAATTCATTCAGTCTATCTTCATAGAAGAGGTGCTCAGGCCCTTGGATCATGTTCATGGCACTCCTCTGAACCCTCACCAACAGCTCTACATTTTTCCTGTGCTGGGGACCCCAGACTCGGATGCAGTACTCCAGATGGGTCCTCACGAGGGCAGAGTAGAGGGGGACAATCACCTCCTTCACTCTGCCGGCCACCTTCTTCTGATGAAACCCAGGATACTATTGGCCTTCTGGGCTGCAAGCACACACTGCTGACTCATGATAAGTTTTTCATCAACCAGGACCCCTTAGTCATTCACATCATGGCTACTCTCAAGGAATTCTCCCAGTTTGTTTACATACCTGAGATTAACACAATCCAAGTACAAAACCTTGCACTTTGCTTTGTTGAACCTCATTAGATTCACATGGGCCCACCTATCAAGTTTATCAGGGTCCCTCTGGATGGCATCTTCCTTCAGCTGTATCAATCACACCACTCAGCTCGGTGTCATCAGCAAACTTAATGAGGGTGCATTCAATCCCATAATCCGTGTAATCAATAAAGATGTTAAAGATTACCTGTCCCAAAACAGACCACTAGGGGACACCGCTCATTACCAGTCTCCAGCTGGATACAGAGCCATGGAATGAAGACACACCTTGATCGCAGGAAGCCTCATTTTAGTCTCCAAAGCTTCAATTCGCAATCGATTGACTTATTTCAGGGCAATAAGCCCCCTTTTTCATTGTACCAAAGCTACATCTTCCTTTCTCCAGTGATGGCCGATGGCGTTGCCGAGTCGCTCACCATCATATTTGAAAAATCATGGCTGTTGGATGAAATCCCTGGTGACTGGAAAAAGGGAAACACCTTTCCCATTTTCAAGAAAGGGAGAAAAGATGACCCAGGGAACTACAGGTCAGTTACCCTCACTTCTGTGCTTGGGAAGATCATGGAGCAGATCTTCCTGATTACCATGTTAAGACACACATGAAGAGGTGATCCAAGACAGCCAGCATGCCTTCACCAAGGGCAGATCTTGTCTGACCAATCTGGTGACCTTCTATGCTGGAGTGATGGCATTGGCGGAACAGGGAAGGGCAATGCATGTCATTTACCTGGACTTCTGCAAAGCCTTTGACACGATCCCTCATCACATCCTTCTCCCTAAATTGGAGAGGTATGGATCTGAAACATGGACTGTTCGGTGGATTAAGAACTGGTTGGCTGGTCACAGCCAAAGGGTTGTGATTAATGGTTCTATGTCTGGATGAAGACCGGTCACAAGTGTTGTGCCCCAAGGGTCGGTCTTGGGAGCTCTTTAACATCTTTATCAATGACATCGATGATGGAATCAAGTGCACCCTCAGCACTTTTGAGCAGTGTGGTCAATACATTGGAAAGAAGGGAAGAGGAACCTGGGCAGGCTGGAGAAGTGGGCTCATGTGAACCTAATGAAGTTCAACAAGACCAAGGGCAAGGAGTTGCACTTGGGCCGGGACAATCTCAGGTATTTATACAGACTGGGAGAAGAACCCAACAAGAATAGCCCTGAGAAGTACTTGGGCTTCCTGGTGAACAAGAAGCTGGACATGAGCCAGTAGTGTGCTCTTGCAGCCTGGAAAGCCAACTACATTCTCAGCTCCATTAAAAAAGGGATGGCCAGGAGGGAGAGGGAGGTGACTGTCCCCCTCTACTCAGCTCTTGTGAGGCCCCATCTGGAGTACTGTGTCCAGGCCTGGGGCCCCCAGGAAAAGGAAGACGCAGTTCTTGGAATGGGTCCAGAGGAGGGCCACTAAGATGATCAGAGCACTGGAGCACCTGTCCTGTGAAGAAAAGTCGAGGGAAATGGACTTGTTTAGGTTGGAGAAGAAAAGGCTCTGGGGAGACCTCATTGTGGCCTTCCAGTATTTGAAGAGAGTGTATAAACAGGAGGGGGAATGACTGTTTACATGGGTTGATATTGATAGGACATAGGAAATGGTTTTAAACTAAAACAGGAGATTTAAGTGAGATATTAGGAGGAAGTGTTTCACTCAGAGGAAGGTGAAGCACTAGGACAGGTTGTTCAAGGAGGTTGTGGATGCCCCATCCCTGCAGGCATTCAAGACCAGGCTGGATGTGGCTCTGGGCAGCCTGGTCTTGTGGTTGGCAACCCTGCCCACAGCAGGTACCATTTGTCGTGGTTTTGTGATTTTTGTTGTTGGTATTCCATGTCATAATATCATATAAAGCAGTGGGAGTTAAAGGTTAATGTTCTTGTTCTGTGATTGCCTTTTCTGGGCATTTTGGATTTCGGAGGTGGGGGGAGGAGCGGCATTCCCGAGAGGACTCCGCGGGCAGAGGAAGGAGGGTGGAGCTCCTGCAGGAGCGCAGCCTCTGTACGGCTTGTGGAGTGTCGGTTTTCATGGCCGGGAAGCACGTGGCTCCTTCTGCGCTACACAGCGTAAGACTTCGGCTTTGGGCTCTCTCTCATTTTGTTTGAATTTGTTGGACCTAGTAAATAAACGTTCTTCTTCAGATCGTTGCCACTGCTTTTCTTTTTAGATTCATTTGTTGTCTCCCTACACTTCCCGACCCGTCTCCACCTTTAGTGGCCCTACAGAGGCGCCAGCCTGTGAATCACTCAATAGTCACGAGTCTGGGCTGGGCAGGAGAAAACGATTAGCAACTATTTTATCTCCTCTCCTTTGTTATTGTTCCCTTTTTTTTTTTTTCTTCGGGCCTGTGTGCTCTGCCACAGACAAAGATTCACAGATAGGACCGTGACACCGTTTCAGGCTATGTTCATGCCACCCATTGATAAAACTGGGCAGAAATAGCAGAGCTGGCACGGAACTGTTTGCTCTGGGAGTCATGTATCTAGAGCAGTAGTACACCGTTCTCTGAGGGCTTAGTACAGCCTCCTTTTCAGAACATGCATTGCACCACGCTGCTGCTTCCTTCCCAGCTAGAGTCCCCGCTCCCTTGTTGTGCATGACACTGCCTTTCTCTTTCCTGAGAATGGCTCTTTGCTCTTTTCTGCAGGGACATTTCCCTTCCCTGTTTCTACCAGCTCCCCGATTGTTCCGGTGGCCCCACAGCAAAGAGAAGAAAAATTGCACTTCTCTGCATTGTATTCAAAAAATTTTACCCTTGGTCTATTCCTTCTCAAAAGGGAAACAATATGTTACAAAAAGTACAGATGTTTTCAGGGTGTAAGGGGGAAATGCCATTCCCAGTACACCAACAAAACGGTGTATATGCTCATAATGTGAGGAAATTCTTCCAGATCCGGACAGCCAGGGAGCCCAAAGCTTCATTGAATGCTCCAAAGTCTCCTTTTTTGCTCCAGATCCCTGTCCGTTTTCAGGGGTTACAGCCTCATTCCGCGGCCCACCACCTCATTTTTAAGCCATGACCCTCCATGCTGAGGGCTAAAAGCTTCACTTGAAAAATGCCGAGTCTCACTTCAGGGCCCAAAACTTCATTCTTAAAACCCAGAGAGACATTTCAGGATTCAAAGTGTCCTCTTCATTTGGAGGATGAGCAGTGAGGGGCACTTGGCTTAGCCAGTGGGAAAATAGGCAGTGTGCGCAACTGAACGTGCCTTCTGTCTTTTCTAGGTGCAGCGTTTGTGTGCACCCTACAGACTGCACAGAGCAGGAAAGCCAAGGAGAAGGCCCTTTGGAATATGAAGTCAAGCAGGTGACAGTCTTCTTCTGGTTTTATAAAATGCTTGCCATGGCATCCTCTTTTGAGCCAATTTCCTTAAATGTTGACAATTTCTATTCTTTAACTTTGAACAGGCAGAGGGCAGCGCAGATGGAGTAGCAGCGGCAACTTCATCCCCGCTCCATCTCTCCAACATAGATGGAGTGGCAGTGCAAACTTCTGAGCCGCTCAGTCTCTCCAACAGAGATGGAGAGGCAGTGCAAACTTCTGCCCCGCTCAGTCTCTCCAACATAGATGGAGTAGCAGTGCAAACTTCTGCCCCGCTCAGTCTCAGCGAGACCTTTGAAAGACACTCAAGCTCAGCAAACGATGCTAAGCAGGGATTTAAGAGACAACTTGAGCCCTCCTGCGTAGAAAACCTCCCTGGGAACATCTCTGAGTTGCAAAAGAGCAACAAGACCTTGCCTCAGCAGCAGAAGAAATCCAGTAGGAGAGCTCACAGGCGAAAGAGACAACTGGAGCAATGGGAAGAAGTGCTCGAGGAAAAGACATTGCTTTTAGAAGCAAGAGAAAAAGCACTTCTCCAGGCCCGGAGGCAGACGAAGGAACGTCGTGCTTCATACCTTGCAAAAGGTGAACCGAGAAAAAAAACTGCAGAGTGGGAAGTTCTGCAGGAACAAGTGGCCCAGCTCCAACGTGAAAACCTCTCACTGCGTCAGCAGCTGGAAGATGCGCAGAAGACCAACGAGGTAAGAGCAGTGAGTGATGTCTTTAAACGCGAGACAGACAAAGTAGAAGAAAAGGTCAGGTGGACACTGAAGTAGAGCAGCTCCCAAAGGCATCTGGCGCTTCAGGAATTTACCAGCTATGAGCTACCCGCCGGGAAGGCCCTCCCTCCAGTTGCCTCTGTTTTGTTCCCTTTCTGCTGCCATTTGGCAAGTGGCGAATCCCAGCTCTGCACCCCAGTGAGGGTCGGGCGATTCTCCTCTACCACTTTTCTTCCCTTTGTGGCTCACTCAGAAATATGATTCCTAAGTATAGGAACTGGTAAGCAAAAATAAAAACGCAGGCTTTAGTTTTTTACCTTTTGCTTCACACTCCTGCACCATTGTTTCTGTAGAGAACAGTTGGACAGCTGCAACAAGAACTTGCTGAGGCTGTTGGAAAGCAGCACGTCGCAGAAGCATCCCTGAAAATTTCTGCCGACTTGAGTGACTCACTGAAGAAAGAAAACTCCAAGTTGCAAGAGGATTTGGACCAGGCTAATGCCAAGGTATGCGACATCTGTGAACACGTTAATAGGGCTGAAGCTGTTCATTTCCTCCAACGAGTGAAAGAGAAGAAATAAGCTGAGAACAAGCATAGGACGCTGTTGTTTTTCCACTGCATACAGGTGCGTGACCTTTATGCGCAGCTGGAGTTGGAGCACTCAAAGTTGCTGCAGCAAAAAAGGACAAATGAGGAGCTGCGAGTGAAGGAGGCTGTTCTCAAGCAGCGCTTAGAGGCTGTGGCGGAGGATTATAAAATATCAGCGTGGATTGAAAAGAGGCGAGAAGAAAAAATGCAAGAGAAACTTGCCGACAGTTCCAGAAAGCAGTCAGCTTCAGAAGCATCTCTGAAGCGTTCTGAAGATTACTGCCGTTACCTGGAGAACGACATCTTGATGCTGAAGGAAGCCTTGGACGAGGCTAATATCAAGGTATGCAGTGCCTGTGAGCATGTTGGCGTAGATTAAGCTGTTCTTTTCTCCTAAATAGAGCAAGAGAAGAAATAATCTGAAAACAAGTGCAGGACACGTTTATCTGAAAGCAGTAAAAGAGACGTCATTGTTAATGATGGTTTTCCTGATCAGAGCATGATCTGATCTGAAACAGCAACAAAGCCATCTGCTTTCAGCCACAAATAAGAGGCAATCCCTTGCTGCAAAGGGGCAGTGAAAGCTCTTATTGGTCTTCCTAGAGTGCATTACTCTCCTTGCCTGCTCCCCTTTCACTTCTCAGAACACAAGCAGCTTCTCGGGGAGCTCACCTTCAGGCTGAGGGGCAAAGCAGTGGCATGGGAGTTGCGTAATTCTGTTGAAGCAGTCAAGTGCCTTTGGCTTGGAGCCATTCTGGAAAGAAGGGTCAAGACTGCAGCAGTCTTCTCAGCAAAGATTAGAAAGTCGTACTTGCTTTAGAAAAAACGCACCTCTTTTCCTTGGCAAAAATTACAGCCTCAGTGCATTACGCTAGGGACTGCATCAACACACGCATCCGAATGAGTTCCCCAGAATGTGGGGATTTTAGAGCGCTCTGATTAAGGGAGATTGTTTTTTCCACTGCACACAGGTGTTTGAACTGACCGTACAGCTGGAGGTGGAACGGGAAACCTTGCTGCAGCTAGAAATGACAAATCGGGCGCTGCAAGACCTGGTTCACCAACAT
Organism: Meleagris gallopavo; assembly: GCF_905368555.1. NCBI lineage: Eukaryota > Metazoa > Chordata > Aves > Galliformes > Phasianidae > Meleagris > Meleagris gallopavo. The sequence goes on from NC_139405.1 coordinate 41,073,009, forward strand.
CGTCCGCAGGCCACTGCAGCGGGCCGCAGCCCATTCTCACAGAATGGAAGGCGGCACGAAGAAAGTGCCCCAGAAGAAATGGGGCCGAAGCGAGAGCCCAGCCGCTTTTTTCCGGTAAATTGATGCGCCATTTCTATCTGTATCCACACCACGTTGATTTGTCGCTGTGCTCATTGCTTTTAGGAATTTTCTGTTAGACGTTTAGTCCTTATTGTTAGTGCAGTGCCTCTGGCTTCCTTGCAGGGAAGCTGGAGAGCTGAAGAGGGATGTGTGAAAGTGTCGTGTGATCTTGGTGCATAAGAAATAGGCAGCCTTTTCCTCATCCCCTTCCTTATAGAGGTGGAGGTAGCTCAATACTAGCTTTCACATAAAAACAGCAGAAAGAGCAGGCAAAAATAACATTGTACCTCTGACTGAGGTAAAAATAACATTGTAAAAATGACATTTAGTCATTTCTGACTTCTTTCCTGAGTGTTGATGGTAGGGATGAAGCACGGCTCCTTCATTGAGCAGGGCTATCTTGTTTCCATTGAGCATGAGAACTGGCTGCAAGGGCGCACGGATGTGGCACTGTCTGCCTCTTCCTGTTTCTTCAAGTTGCATTGTCTTCTTCTGATGCAGGCAACCTCTCAAAGCAGGCTAGAGGAAGATCAATGCCAAAGAAGCAATGTTTAGAAAGCAACAGAGGCAGAGAATTGCAGCTCTGACATCAGAAATGGAGAGAGCCCAAAGCATGCATCAGGAGAGCCTGCGGCAAATAGCACACTGGCAAGCAGAGCTAGACCTGTCAGAAAACCTGTTCCGGGTGGGTGAGGACATTAGAAGAAGCCTTGCAAATAAATAAGGCAAGTAAGTGAAAACATTTTCTTCCTTTTCTTGGTGGTGGTGGTTGCCATTTGTTTGGCTGGGTAGTTTTCCCTCAAGTAATACAATATTCCTCCTCTTCTCACGGCTGTTCTACCCAACATCCTTTGTCTTGGTTCCAGTCCACATGATGGGTGCCCGTTCAAGGCAGAATACTTCTCACAAGAGCTCACTTTGATCCCGTCTATTCCTGAGGACTGTTTTCTTTTCCGTTTCTGACTGTGAAAACTTTTTTTTCAGAAAAAAGTTAGTTAGTTTTCATGTAAGAATTATCAGTAATCTTCTCCTCTTTCCTTACCTCTAGTAGGAAAGAAGAATTATTACTATGAGACAGAAATAATCCATTCAGTCTCGCTCGTGACGGCACCTCTTCAATTTGAGTTTTCACTGGGAGGAGAGAAATAGTCCTGTGTTCTTACTATCTTGTGGGAGAAGTCCTATAAATACAACACAGTTTGGAAGCGTGAGAAGCACAGCATCTGTGCATCCGACTTCCCTAAATCTACAACCCTACTAGCCTGCTAGTGTAGCGTAAGACCCGTGACAATGTGAGCAACAGCAGTTCTCGCACGCTTCTGCCTCTGCTAATGAGAGGCAAGCAGAAACCAAGGACAAAGGCCTCAAGATGACCCACAAAGAAATTTCTCTATCGTGAGGCCAATGACTCTGGGCAACACCAAGAGAAAACAGAGGGGAGGACCTACATGTAAGCAGCTTTACCTTCTGTTCTTCAGTGGCCGGGTCTTTCAGAGGTGGGATTATTCCCCCTATGTGTAGACTATGGAATTTCCTTTGCCACCTTCAGAAAGCTAGAGGCCTGATAGTCAAGCATGAAAAATCTTGCTTTGTCTGTGTTCCTGTCTTCCTTTGTTTCCCTGCTGGTGACTTCAAATCTCTCCAGATCTTTGCACTCTCCTATCACACCCTATAGCTTTCCATTGAGCCTTTGCGCTCCATCTGCCGTTCAACTAACATCAGCCCCCGTGTTTTCTCTCCCAGTCACTGGTGAACGTGAAGTCAGGCCTGCTGGGACCTCTCTCCTCAGAACGCTCAAGAAAGATCTTCCACAAAAATGAATGAAGTCTGGGATGCCACGTTCCAGTCAACACAGTCACACGACAATGCTTTAAGCAAAACTTTTAAAACTGAAATAAATACATATAACACTCTGTGAAAGGGGTTAACTCATTTTTAAGCCACAACCCTCCATGCCGATGGTTCAAGGTTTCATCTGAAAGATGCCGAGTCTCGTTTCAGGGTGGGTCCAAAACCTCATTTTTAGGATAACTGATAATTCCTTAGTGCTCGTAATTACTTTCTTGGTTGACGTTTGTTCCAATTTCTGTCTCAGCCACGGTCCCAAGAAGACTTTTCCTTGAGAGTGAGGCTGAGCGTAGCTCCTCTCCTTGGTGGCTCCTTGTGACAGTTTGTTTCCACCCCACCACCTTCCTCTTCTTGCCTGGCCGTTACACTCAAGGCCTCCTTCCAGCATATAATAAGCACAGTCCTGGTTACATTCAAGGCCTAAGATGGCACTAAGATAGATAGCGACCACAACACTGGCCAGTCCCAGACCAGAAGTGTCTCCGAAGCAGCATGAGCAGAGCCAGAAGGGACAGCGTAATCTCCCTGCGTGTACTAAGGCAGCCTGTAAACAGCACAAGCAAGCATTACCTGTACACAGGGTATGATGTGGCAGTTGGCGCGCCAGTTGGATCAGGGAGGTGAGCACCCTGCAGGCTAGAGAGGTGAATTCAGTAGGATTATTGCCAACTAAGTACAGGGTCATCATCTTCTAAGTCCAGAATTCCCATCCTCCCAGAGTACAGACCCCACTCGCGATACCCACCCCATAGAGAGCCAGGGCATCTGAACAAATCAGGAAGGATGCAGAAACGCAGACTGTATTCCATGGCAGACACGTGGCGGCTGTTCAGGCCTCAACACAGAGTGCCTGAGCCTTTCATTTGCATCCTGTGACAGCAGCGAGGAGAGCTGTATGAAGTGCAAGCAGGCAGGCAGCAAGCAAATGATCTGCTCAGCCTGCTTGCGAGGTTACATGATGAAATAAATGGGTTTGAAAGTGTCAAAGGGGGCTAAAAAGAGAGGAGCAGAGGAACCACACTCTGCCCTCATACAGACGGGCTTTGCCACAAGAGAAAACACAAGATCCACGGCAGCCTGTATCCTCTCGCTGCCAAGCTGAAGGCAAGAAGGAAAGGAGTGAATGGAGACATGTCCACACGCAGATCTGCCTGCGCTGTAGTGACCATGCAGCAGTGCCTTTTTGATCCTGAGGGATATGGGACAGACAAAGAGTAAAACCTGGGTGCTAAATTTTAAGAAAGCCAACTTCCAGCTCTTCAGGGTGTTAATAACAAAACCCCCTGAGAATCTGTTCTTAAGGACAAGGGAGCGCAGGAGAGTTGGCAGATATTTAAGGAAGCTGTCCTTAAGAAGTAACCGGTACCAAATTACATTAGAGGTGAAGAGCAATGTTGCAATAATTCTAACTTTGATTATATGTTAATCACTTTATGGCAGTCCGTGAAATCCTAACTTGAGTCCTCATTGCTGAAGCAGCAGGCTGCACGACGGTGATTTCACTTTATGAAGGGTTGCCTCTCAAGTACATCCTTTTAGGCCAAGAGTTATTTACTACTTGTCGGTGATTCAAGTTTAACAACTTGAATTTTTAAATGTATCTACTTTGATTCTTCTTTCTCCTCTTTTCAACACTGATATTATGTATGTCTTCCTGGGACAACTCCTTAATAATAAAGCACCAGGTGGGTGCACAACCGTGACTGCAATCCAAAGGGGGCACAGCACTAGAGCAGGTGATCGCTGAACTCTCTCAGGAGAGATAACAAAACCATGTCCCTCAGCACAACATCTAAACGTTCCTTGAACACCTCCAGGGAAAGTGACTCCACCAACACCCTAGGCAGCCCATTCCAGCGCCTGACCTCTCTTTCAGAGAAGTAATATTTCCTAATGTCCAGCCTGAATCTCTCCTGGAGCAACTTGAGACCATTCCCTCTAGTCCTATCACCGGTTACACAAGAGGAGAGGCTGACCCCCAGCTCACTACAACTCTCTTCAGGTAGTTATAGAGGGTGACAAGGTGTCCCCCGAGCCTCCTCTTCTCCAGACTGAGCAACCCGAGCTTCCTCAGCTGCTCCTCATAAGGCCTCTCCAGGGGTCATCGTTCTTCTCTGGACACGCTCCAGGGCCTCCATATCTTTTTTGCAGTGAGGGACCCAAAACTGAGCACAGTACTCGAGGTGTGGCCTCACCAGTGCTGAGTACAGAGGGATGATCACTTCACGTGTTGAGACCGCCTCTGCCAGTTAAGAAAGAAGAATGGTTGTGGTAGGCGACTCCCTTCTCAGAGGAACGGAGGGCCTCATTTGAAGTCCGGACCCGAGCCGAAAGGAAGTGTTCTGCCTTCCTGAGGCCTGAGTCAGGGACATAACTAGAAAATTCCCGAAGCTGGTTCACTCCAGTGATTACTTCCCATGATGGGAATTAATCCTCAAGCAGGGAGAGGGAGGCGATTGTCCCCCTCTACTCAGCTCTTGTGAGGCCCCATCTGGAGTACTGTGTCCAGGCCTGGGGCCCCCAGTGCAGGAAGGATATGAAGCTCTTGGAGCGGGTCCAGAGGAGGGCCACTAAGATGATCGGAGCACTGGAGCACCTGTCCTGTGAAGAAAAGTTGAGGGAAATGGGCTTGTTTAGCTTGGAGAAGAAAAGGCTCCGGGGAGACCTCATTGTGGCCTTCCAGTACATGAAGAGAGCATATAAACAGGAGGGGGAACGACTGTTTACATGGGTTGGTATTGAGAGGACAAAGGGAGGTTTAGGTGAGATATTAGGAGGAAGTTTTTCACCCAGAGGGTGGTGACGCACTGGAACAGGTTGTTCAAGGAGGTTGTGGATGCCCCGTCTCTAGAGGCATTCAAGGCCAGGCTGGATGTGGTTCTGGGCAGCCTGGTCTAGTGGTTGGTGACCCTGTCCACGGCAGAGGGGTTGAAACTGGATGATCTTTGAGGTCCTTCTCAGCCCAGGCCATTCTATGATTCTATGATTCAATTTCCCTACGCCTGTGCTTAGCCTATATAGATGGGCCAAACCCTCCTTTTCAGACCAAAGCCCTGTTTTCAGGCTATGAAGCTACATTTATTTTGAGCTTCATTTCAGGCTCAAAATTCTCATTGTTAGCAACAGCAGCCTCATTTTGGGGTTCAAGATTCATTTTTGCATCAAAAGATGACTTTTTGAGTCCTAGGGCATATTTTCCTGGCCCAAAGCCTTGGGTACAGGGCTGGATCAAGGCTGGACCAGGACATCCTCCCACAGCTGGACCCAGCTCAGTGGACAGGGCTGTGGGTTGCTGGATCCCGGCCCTATCATGGCCTTGCTGGGTCACGGGTTGACGGCTCTGGGGATGACACGGGCGCCTAGGGACGGGACATGGTGGGGAGGGCCTAGTGGGTGGGCAGGGACAGGCAGGGCTTTGACAGGGCTTTGATAATTCCCCAGTTTTGTTAATTTCATTCTTGGTTGCTGGTTGTTCAGTCTTTAGCCTGAGTTCTGTCTGGGAATATGGGAAAGAAATCCCGATGAACTGAATTCCCTTTGCCAGAAGGAGTGGATATTTCTTAGCGACAGCTTAGACATTTTGCTTTTACAAAAGACTTGTTGTGACAAGAAGCCATACAGTGTGCTCTGCTCAGGAGTGGCATCATCCAGGAGGGAGTGGAAACAAAACCATGCTGTCAAGCACACGCAACTTCAATTAGTTTAGCGAAGGGGTCATCGTGGCTTCTTTGCACCAATCCTCCCAGTCAAGTGCCATGATTCTTCCTGCTTGCCACCTATCTATATGTCCCCAGCATGGGCAAAACACTCTGGAAAAAAACCTGAGTAGTTGATAGGTGTTCAATACTTCAGTGTTTTGGCCAGTGAGAGCTCCCGTAGTCTCACCCTGAAGCAAAGTGAGGACTTTGGCAAAGTGTCAGCGGCCTTTCTGGCCTTGCTGCGTGAACATCAGCACCATGGCAGGCCTGGGATGCGTAAAGGTAATTGTCTGCAATTGTCTTGATGTTACATCGCAGGTACCATTCCAGGCTATGTTCATGCCACCCATTGATAAAACTGGGCAGAAATAGCAGAGCTGGCACGGAACTGTTTGCTCTGGGAGTCATGTATGTATCTAGAGCAGTAGTACACCGTTCTCTCGGGGCTTAGTACAGCCTCCTTTTCAGAACATGCATTGCACCACGCTGCTGCTTCCTTCCCAGCTAGAGTCCCCGCTCCCTTGTTGTGCATGACACTGCCTTTCTCTTTCCTGAGAATGGCTCTTTGCTCTTTTCTGCAGGGACATTTCCCTTCCCTGTTTCTACCAGCTCCCCGATTGTTCCGGTGGCCCCACAGCAAAGAGAAGAAAAATTGCACTTCTCTGCATTGTATTCAAAAAATTTTACCCTTGGTCTATTCCTTCTCAAAAGGGAAACAATATGTTACAAAAAGTACAGATGTTTTCAGGGTGTAAGGGGGAAATGCCATTCCCAGCACACCAACAAAACGGTGTATATGCTCATAATGTGAGGAAATTCTTCCAGATCCGGACAGCCAGGGAGCCCAAAGCTTCATTGAATGCTCCAAAGTCTCCTTTTTTGCTCCAGATCCCTGTCCGTTTTCAGGGGTTACAGCCTCATTCCGCGGCCCACCACCTCACTTTTAAGCCATGACCCTCCATGCTGAGGGCTCAAAGCTTCACTTGAAAAATGCCGAGTCTCACTTCAGGGCCCAAAACTTCATTCTTAAAACCCAGAGAGACATTTCAGGATTCAAAGTGTCCTCTTCATTTGGAGGATGAGCAGTGAGGGGCACTTGGCTTAGCCAGTGGGGAAAGGAGCGGCTCAGTGCATGCCCGGAGGGGACAGGGGATCCACAAGAGCAGCAGGAAGGCAATAGAGGAGCGGTAAGCACTGGGCTATGGAAACGCAGAGGGGAGAGCGTGCGACGAGGAGAGAGATGAGCTTGGCCATGGGAAGTGGAAGGCATGTGAGCATATTGGAGGGAGCAGAGGCTATGCCAGCAGCTCTAGGAAGGAGCAGAAAGGATGTAAGCATGCCTGGAAGGGATGCTTAAGGGACTCAGCCATCCCCAAAGGGGAAAGGGAGGATGCTGGAATGCTGCGTGAAGGATGTGCCTGTGAACTAAGGGGACAAGGGTGACTCAGTGCTTGTAGCCAGGGTAGTAGAGAAGGCATGAAGACACACCGCAGGGAACGGAGGGGCTCTGTGTGACAGCAATGCAAGAGATTTGGAGCAGCAAACTTGGGCGTCCCGTACTCCTGGAGGTATGCAAGGGGTTGCTTCCTTTGGCCACGTCGCCCTGGTAATGCATACATTTCATGAACACAAGTGCCCTTCCCTCTGCCCCAAGGGCCTTACAAAGGGACCATTGGTACTGCTAGCCCTGGCAACTGGCACCGCGTGTCACTTCACGTCACCAAGAGTCACTAAACCTTTTGTGATGTCATAAAGCGCTCAGCAGAACTGGGGCCCCACAGGCACAGCCCTCACAAACACAGTGTCTGCAGGTGCAGGTGCAGGTGCAGGTGCTGGTGCTGGTGCTGGTGCTGGTATTGGTATTGGTACTGGCAGTGTTGGCACTGGTGGCGGTGGTGCTGGTGGTGCTCGTGGTAGTGCCCAGTCCCGACGGATCATGGAGAAGATCCGGAAGTTTTTCTGGAGATTGAGAAAGACACGGAGAAGGTCTGTGCCTGCTGGTTTCTGTTCTCGAGGGCACATAGGTGTGCTTAAAAGCCTGGGAAAATCAGCACATGTCCTGATGACGGCAGCTCAGCCCACAGGCAAATTCGGCCTCCCTGCACATAGCTCGTCCTGTGCATATATACCTTCCAGAATGACAGGACACCCTTTCTAGACATCATTTCTTCCCCTCCGGTCACCCCCTCCATCTCCTGCCTCCATTGGCCAGTATCAACTGGAAGCAGGAAGAAAGGCTGCCTGGGGCTACTGTGGGCTGCCAGCACCCCTGGGAGTAAAGCGTGCTGTGTCTTTCACAGCAGTCTTGCTTTGAGGAAAATCTTGCCGATATACTGTAGCATACAGGGAAACAACATTTAAATATGTACTAGCAAGTGTGTGCTGCTCTCTCCCACTTCGCTGTCAGTCTGGAACGGGTGGCCAAGAAAGGGCCGTTAGGAGTGCGATAGGCAGTGTGAGCAACTGAACGTGCCTTCTGTCTTTTCTAGGTGCAGCGTTTGTGTGCACCCTACGGACTGCACAGAGCAGGAAAGCCAGGGAGAAGGCCCTTTGGAATATGAAGTCAAGCAGGTGACAGTCTTCTTCTGGTTTTATAAAATGCTTGCCATGGCATCCTCTTTTGAGCCGATTTCCTTAAATGTTGACAATTTCTATTCTTTAACTTTGAACAGGCAGAGGGCAGCGCAGATGGAGTAGCAGCGGCAACTTCATCCCCGCTCCATCTCTCCAACATAGATGGAGTGGCAGTGCAAACTTCTGAGCCGCTCAGTCTCTCCAACAGAGATGGAGAGGCAGTGCAAACTTCTGCCCCGCTCAGTCTCTCCAACATAGATGGAGTAGCAGTGCAAACTTCTGCCCCGCTCAGTCTCAGCGAGACCTTTGAAAGACGCTCAAGCTCAGCAAACGATGCTAAGCAGGGATTTAAGAGACAACTTGAGCCCTCCTGCGTAGAAAACCTCCCTGGGAACATCTCTGAGTTGCAAAAGAGCAACAAGACCTTGCCTCAGCAGCAGAAGAAATCCAGTAGCAGAGCTCACAGGCGAAAGAGACAACTGGAGCAATGGGAAGAAGTGCTCGAGGAAAAGACATTGCTTTTAGAAGCAAGAGAAAAAGCATTTCTCCAGGCCCGGAGGCAGACGAAGGAACGTCGTGCTTCATACCTTGCAAAAGGTGAACCGAGAAAAAAAACTGCAGAGTGGGAAGTTCTGCAGGAACAAGTGGCCCAGCTCCAACGTGAAAACCTCTCACTGCGTCAGCAGCTGGAAGATGCGCAGAAGACCAACGAGGTAAGAGCAGTGAGTGATGTCTTTAAACGCGAGACAGACAAAGTAGAAGAAAAGGTCAGGTGGACACTGAAGTAGAGCAGCTCCCAAAGGCATCTGGCGCTTCAGGAATTTACCAGCTATGAGCTACCCGCCGGGAAGGCCCTCCCTCCAGTTGCCTCTGTTTTGTTCCCTTTCTGCTGCCATTTGGCAAGTGGCGAATCCCAGCTCTGCACCCCAGTGAGGGTCGGGCGATTCTCCTCTACCACTTTTCTTCCCTTTGTGGCTCACTCAGAAATATGATTCCTAAGTATAGGAACTGGTAAGCAAAAATAAAAACGCAGGCTTTAGTTTTTTACCTTTTGCTTCACACTCCTGCACCATTGTTTCTGTAGAGAACAGTTGGACAGCTGCAACAAGAACTTGCTGAGGCTGTTGGAAAGCAGCACGTCGCAGAAGCATCCCTGAAAATTTCTGCCGACTTGAGTGACTCACTGAAGAAAGAAAACTCCAAGTTGCAAGAGGATTTGGACCAGGCTAATGCCAAGGTATGCGACATCTGTGAACACGTTAATAGGGCTGAAGCTGTTCATTTCCTCCAACGAGTAAAAGAGAAGAAATAAGCTGAGAACAAGCATAGGACGCTGTTGTTTTTCCACTGCATACAGGTGCGTGACCTTTATGCGCAGCTGGAGTTGGAGCACTCAAAGTTGCTGCAGCAAAAAAGGACAAATGAGGAGCTGCGAGTGAAGGAGGCTGTTCTCAAGCAGCGCTTAGAGGCTGTGGCGGAGGATTATAAAATATCAGCGTGGATTGAAAAGAGGCGAGAAGAAAAAATGCAAGAGAAACTTGCCGACAGTTCCAGAAAGCAGTCAGCTTCAGAAGCATCTCTGAAGCGTTCTGAAGATTACTGCCGTTACCTGGAGAACGACATCTTGATGCTGAAGGAAGCCTTGGACGAGGCTAATATCAAGGTATGCAGTGCCTGTGAGCATGTTGGCGTAGATTAAGCTGTTCTTTTCTCCTAAATAGAGCAAGAGAAGAAATAATCTGAAAACAAGTGCAGGACACGTTTATCTGAAAGCAGTAAAAGAGACGTCATTGTTAATGATGGTTTTCCTGATCAGAGCATGATCTGATCTGAAACAGCAACAAAGCCATCTGCTTTCAGCCACAAATAAGAGGCAATCCCTTGCTGCAAAGGGGCAGTGAAAGCTCTTATTGGTCTTCCTAGAGTGCATTACTCTCCTTGCCTGCTCCCCTTTCACTTCTCAGAACACAAGCAGCTTCTTGGGGAGCTCACCTTCAGGCTGAGGGGCAAAGCAGTGGCATGGGAGTTGCGTAATTCTGTTGAAGCAGTCAAGTGCCTTTGGCTTGGAGCCATTCTGGAAAGAAGGGTCAAGACTGCAGCAGTCTTCTCAGCAAAGATTAGAAAGTCGTACTTGCTTTAGAAAAAACGCACCTCTTTTCCTTGGCAAAAATTACAGCCTCAGTGCATTACGCTAGGGACTGCATCAACACACGCATCCGAATGAGTTCCCCAGAATGTGGGGATTTTAGAGCGCTCTGATTAAGGGAGATTGTTTTTTCCACTGCACACAGGTGTTTGAACTGACCGTACAGCTGGAGGTGGAACGGGAAACCTTGCTGCAGCTAGAAATGACAAATCGGGCGCTGCAAGACCTGGTTCACCAACATCGTCCGCAGGCCACTGCAGCGGGCCGCAGCCCATTCTCACAGAATGGAAGGCGGCACGAAGAAAGTGCCCCAGAAGAAATGGGGCCGAAGCGAGAGCCCAGCCGCTTTTTTCCGGTAAATTGATGCGCCATTTCTATCTGTATCCACACCACGTTGATTTGTCGCTGTGCTCATTGCTTTTAGGAATTTTCTGTTAGACGTTTAGTCCTTATTGTTAGTGCAGTGCCTCTGGCTTCCTTGCAGGGAAGCTGGAGAGCTGAAGAGGGGTGTGTGAAAGTGTCGTGTGATCTTGGTGCATAAGAAATAGGCAGCCTTTTCCTCATCCCCTTCCTTATAGAGGTGGAGGTAGCTCAATACTAGCTTTCACATAAAAACAGCAGAAAGAGCAGGCAAAAATAACATTGTACCTCTGACTGAGGTAAAAATAACATTGTAAAAATGACATTTAGTCATTTCTGACTTCTTTCCTGAGTGTTGATGGTAGGGATGAAGCACGGCTCCTTCATTGAGCAGGGCTATCTTGTTTCCATTGAGCATGAGAACTGGCTGCAAGGGCGCACGGATGTGGCACTGTCTGCCTCTTCCTGTTTCTTCAAGTTGCATTGTCTTCTTCTGATGCAGGCAACCTCTCAAAGCAGGCTAGAGGAGATCAATGCCAAAGAAGCAATGTTTAGAAAGCAACAGAGGCAGAGAATTGCAGCTCTGACATCAGAAATGGAGAGAGCCCAAAGCATGCATCAGGAGAGCCTGCGGCAAATAGCACACTGGCAAGCAGAGCTAGACCTGTCAGAAAACCTGTTCCGGGTGGGTGAGGACATTAGAAGAAGCCTTGCAAATAAATAAGGCAAGTAAGTGAAAACATTTTCTTCCTTTTCTTGGTGGTGGTGGTTGCCATTTGTTTGGCTGGGTAGTTTTCCCTCAAGTAATACAATATTCCTCCTCTTCTCACGGCTGTTCTACCCAACATCCTTTGTCTTGGTTCCAGTCCACATGATGGGTGCCCGTTCAAGGCAGAATACTTCTCACAAGAGCTCACTTTGATCCCGTCTATTCCTGAGGACTGTTTTCTTTTCCGTTTCTGACTGTGAAAACTTTTTTTTCAGAAAAAAGTTAGTTAGTTTTCATGTAAGAATTATCAGTAATCTTCTCCTCTTTCCTTACCTCTAGTAGGAAAGAAGAATTATTACTATGAGACAGAAATAATCCATTCAGTCTCGCTCGTGACGGCACCTCTTCAATTTGAGTTTTCACTGGGAGGAGAGAAATAGTCCTGTGTTCTTACTATCTTGTGGGAGAAGTCCTATAAATACAACACAGTTTGGAAGCGTGAGAAGCACAGCATCTGTGCATCCGACTTCCCTAAATCTACAACCCTACTAGCCTGCTAGTGTAGCGTAAGACCCGTGACAATGTGAGCAACAGCAGTTCTCGCACGCTTCTGCCTCTGCTAATGAGAGGCAAGCAGAAACCAAGGACAAAGGCCTCAAGATGACCCACAAAGAAATTTCTCTATCGTGAGGCCAATGACTCTGGGCAACACCAAGAGAAAACAGAGGGGAGGACCTACATGTAAGCAGCTTTACCTTCTGTTCTTCAGTGGCCGGGTCTTTCAGAGGTGGGATTATTCCCCCTATGTGTAGACTATGGAATTTCCTTTGCCACCTTCAGAAAGCTAGAGGCCTGATAGTCAAGCATGAAAAATCTTGCTTTGTCTGTGTTCCTGTCTTCCTTTGTTTCCCTGCTGGTGACTTCAAATCTCTCCAGATCTTTGCACTCTCCTATCACACCCTATAGCTTTCCATTGAGCCTTTGCGCTCCATCTGCCGTTCAACTAACATCAGCCCCCGTGTTTTCTCTCCCAGTCACTGGTGAACGTGAAGTCAGGCCTGCTGGGACCTCTCTCCTCAGAACGCTCAAGAAAGATCTTCCACAAAAATGAATGAAGTCTGGGATGCCACGTTCCAGTCAACACAGTCACACGACAATGCTTTAAGCAAAACTTTTAAAACTGAAATAAATACATATAACACTCTGTGAAAGGGGTTAACTCATTTTTAAGCCACAACCCTCCATGCCGATGGTTCAAGGTTTCATCTGAAAGATGCCGAGTCTCGTTTCAGGGTGGGTCCAAAACCTCATTTTTAGGATAACTGATAATTCCTTAGTGCTCGTAATTACTTTCTTGGTTGACGTTTGTTCCAATTTCTGTCTCAGCCACGGTCCCAAGAAGACTTTTCCTTGAGAGTGAGGCTGAGCGTAGCTCCTCTCCTTGGTGGCTCCTTGTGACAGTTTGTTTCCACCCCACCACCTTCCTCTTCTTGCCTGGCCGTTACACTCAAGGCCTCCTTCCAGCATATAATAAGCACAGTCCTGGTTACATTCAAGGCCTAAGATGGCACTAAGATAGATAGCGACCACAACACTGGCCAGTCCCAGACCAGAAGTGTCTCCGAAGCAGCATGAGCAGAGCCAGAAGGGACAGCGTAATCTCCCTGCGTGTACTAAGGCAGCCTGTAAACAGCACAAGCAAGCATTACCTGTACACAGGGTATGATGTGGCAGTTGGCGCGCCAGTTGGATCAGGGAGGTGAGCACCCTGCAGGCTAGAGAGGTGAATTCAGTAGGATTATTGCCAACTAAGTACAGGGTCATCATCTTCTAAGTCCAGAATTCCCATCCTCCCAGAGTACAGACCCCACTCGCGATACCCACCCCATAGAGAGCCAGGGCATCTGAACAAATCAGGAAGGATGCAGAAACGCAGACTGTATTCCATGGCAGACACGTGGCGGCTGTTCAGGCCTCAACACAGAGTGCCTGAGCCTTTCATTTGCATCCTGTGACAGCAGCGAGGAGAGCTGTATGAAGTGCAAGCAGGCAGGCAGCAAGCAAATGATCTGCTCAGCCTGCTTGCGAGGTTACATGATGAAATAAATGGGTTTGAAAGTGTCAAAGGGGGCTAAAAAGAGAGGAGCAGAGGAACCACACTCTGCCCTCATACAGACGGGCTTTGCCACAAGAGAAAACACAAGATCCACGGCAGCCTGTATCCTCTCGCTGCCAAGCTGAAGGCAAGAAGGAAAGGAGTGAATGGAGACATGTCCACACGCAGATCTGCCTGCGCTGTAGTGACCATGCAGCAGTGCCTTTTTGATCCTGAGGGATATGGGACAGACAAAGAGTAAAACCTGGGTGCTAAATTTTAAGAAAGCCAACTTCCAGCTCTTCAGGGTGTTAATAACAAAACCCCCTGAGAATCTGTTCTTAAGGACAAGGGAGCGCAGGAGAGTTGGCAGATATTTAAGGAAGCTGTCCTTAAGAAGTAACCGGTACCAAATTACATTAGAGGTGAAGAGCAATGTTGCAATAATTCTAACTTTGATTATATGTTAATCACTTTATGGCAGTCCGTGAAATCCTAACTTGAGTCCTCATTGCTGAAGCAGCAGGCTGCACGACGGTGATTTCACTTTATGAAGGGTTGCCTCTCAAGTACATCCTTTTAGGCCAAGAGTTATTTACTACTTGTCGGTGATTCAAGTTTAACAACTTGAATTTTTAAATGTATCTACTTTGATTCTTCTTTCTCCTCTTTTCAACACTGATATTATGTATGTCTTCCTGGGACAACTCCTTAATAATAAAGCACCAGGTGGGTGCACAACCGTGACTGCAATCCAAAGGGGGCACAGCACTAGAGCAGGTGATCGCTGAACTCTCTCAGGAGAGATAACAAAACCATGTCCCTCAGCACAACATCTAAACGTTCCTTGAACACCTCCAGGGAAAGTGACTCCACCAACACCCTAGGCAGCCCATTCCAGCGCCTGACCTCTCTTTCAGAGAAGTAATATTTCCTAATGTCCAGCCTGAATCTCTCCTGGAGCAACTTGAGACCATTCCCTCTAGTCCTATCACCGGTTACACAAGAGGAGAGGCTGACCCCCAGCTCACTACAACTCTCTTCAGGTAGTTATAGAGGGTGACAAGGTGTCCCCCGAGCCTCCTCTTCTCCAGACTGAGCAACCCGAGCTTCCTCAGCTGCTCCTCATAAGGCCTCTCCAGGGGTCATCGTTCTTCTCTGGACACGCTCCAGGGCCTCCATATCTTTTTTGCAGTGAGGGACCCAAAACTGAGCACAGTACTCGAGGTGTGGCCTCACCAGTGCTGAGTACAGAGGGATGATCACTTCACGTGTTGAGACCGCCTCTGCCAGTTAAGAAAGAAGAATGGTTGTGGTAGGCGACTCCCTTCTCAGAGGAACGGAGGGCCTCATTTGAAGTCCGGACCCGAGCCGAAAGGAAGTGTTCTGCCTTCCTGAGGCCTGAGTCAGGGACATAACTAGAAAATTCCCGAAGCTGGTTCACTCCAGTGATTACTTCCCATGATGGGAATTAATCCTCAAGCAGGGAGAGGGAGGCGATTGTCCCCCTCTACTCAGCTCTTGTGAGGCCCCATCTGGAGTACTGTGTCCAGGCCTGGGGCCCCCAGTGCAGGAAGGATATGAAGCTCTTGGAGCGGGTCCAGAGGAGGGCCACTAAGATGATCGGAGCACTGGAGCACCTGTCCTGTGAAGAAAAGTTGAGGGAAATGGGCTTGTTTAGCTTGGAGAAGAAAAGGCTCCGGGGAGACCTCATTGTGGCCTTCCAGTACATGAAGAGAGCATATAAACAGGAGGGGGAACGACTGTTTACATGGGTTGGTATTGAGAGGACAAAGGGAGGTTTAGGTGAGATATTAGGAGGAAGTTTTTCACCCAGAGGGTGGTGACGTACTGGAACAGGTTGTTCAAGGAGGTTGTGGATGCCCCGTCTCTAGAGGCATTCAAGGCCAGGCTGGATGTGGTTCTGGGCAGCCTGGTCTAGTGGTTGGTGACCCTGTCCACGGCAGAGGGGTTGAAACTGGATGATCTTTGAGGTCCTTCTCAGCCCAGGCCATTCTATGATTCTATGATTCAATTTCCCTACGCCTGTGCTTAGCCTATATAGATGGGCCAAACCCTCCTTTTCAGACCAAAGCCCTGTTTTCAGGCTATGAAGCTACATTTATTTTGAGCTTCATTTCAGGCTCAAAATTCTCATTGTTAGCAACAGCAGCCTCATTTTGGGGTTCAAGATTCATTTTTGCATCAAAAGATGACTTTTTGAGTCCTAGGGCATATTTTCCTGGCCCAAAGCCTTGGGTACAGGGCTGGATCAAGGCTGGACCAGGACATCCTCCCACAGCTGGACCCAGCTCAGTGGACAGGGCTGTGGGTTGCTGGATCCCGGCCCTATCATGGCCTTGCTGGGTCACGGGTTGACGGCTCTGGGGATGACACGGGCGCCTAGGGACGGGACATGGTGGGGAGGGCCTAGTGGGTGGGCAGGGACAGGCAGGGCTTTGACAGGGCTTTGATAATTCCCCAGTTTTGTTAATTTCATTCTTGGTTGCTGGTTGTTCAGTCTTTAGCCTGAGTTCTGTCTGGGAATATGGGAAAGAAATCCCGATGAACTGAATTCCCTTTGCCAGAAGGAGTGGATATTTCTTAGCGACAGCTTAGACATTTTGCTTTTACAAAAGACTTGTTGTGACAAGAAGCCATACAGTGTGCTCTGCTCAGGAGTGGCATCATCCAGGAGGGAGTGGAAACAAAACCATGCTGTCAAGCACACGCAACTTCAATTAGTTTAGCGAAGGGGTCATCGTGGCTTCTTTGCACCAATCCTCCCAGTCAAGTGCCATGATTCTTCCTGCTTGCCACCTATCTATATGTCCCCAGCATGGGCAAAACACTCTGGAAAAAAACCTGAGTAGTTGATAGGTGTTCAATACTTCAGTGTTTTGGCCAGTGAGAGCTCCCGTAGTCTCACCCTGAAGCAAAGTGAGGACTTTGGCAAAGTGTCAGCGGCCTTTCTGGCCTTGCTGCGTGAACATCAGCACCATGGCAGGCCTGGGATGCGTAAAGGTAATTGTCTGCAATTGTCTTGATGTTACATCGCAGGTACCATTCCAGGCTATGTTCATGCCACCCATTGATAAAACTGGGCAGAAATAGCAGAGCTGGCACGGAACTGTTTGCTCTGGGAGTCATGTATGTATCTAGAGCAGTAGTACACCGTTCTCTCGGGGCTTAGTACAGCCTCCTTTTCAGAACATGCATTGCACCACGCTGCTGCTTCCTTCCCAGCTAGAGTCCCCGCTCCCTTGTTGTGCATGACACTGCCTTTCTCTTTCCTGAGAATGGCTCTTTGCTCTTTTCTGCAGGGACATTTCCCTTCCCTGTTTCTACCAGCTCCCCGATTGTTCCGGTGGCCCCACAGCAAAGAGAAGAAAAATTGCACTTCTCTGCATTGTATTCAAAAAATTTTACCCTTGGTCTATTCCTTCTCAAAAGGGAAACAATATGTTACAAAAAGTACAGATGTTTTCAGGGTGTAAGGGGGAAATGCCATTCCCAGCACACCAACAAAACGGTGTATATGCTCATAATGTGAGGAAATTCTTCCAGATCCGGACAGCCAGGGAGCCCAAAGCTTCATTGAATGCTCCAAAGTCTCCTTTTTTGCTCCAGATCCCTGTCCGTTTTCAGGGGTTACAGCCTCATTCCGCGGCCCACCACCTCACTTTTAAGCCATGACCCTCCATGCTGAGGGCTCAAAGCTTCACTTGAAAAATGCCGAGTCTCACTTCAGGGCCCAAAACTTCATTCTTAAAACCCAGAGAGACATTTCAGGATTCAAAGTGTCCTCTTCATTTGGAGGATGAGCAGTGAGGGGCACTTGGCTTAGCCAGTGGGGAAAGGAGCGGCTCAGTGCATGCCCGGAGGGGACAGGGGATCCACAAGAGCAGCAGGAAGGCAATAGAGGAGCGGTAAGCACTGGGCTATGGAAACGCAGAGGGGAGAGCGTGCGACGAGGAGAGAGATGAGCTTGGCCATGGGAAGTGGAAGGCATGTGAGCATATTGGAGGGAGCAGAGGCTATGCCAGCAGCTCTAGGAAGGAGCAGAAAGGATGTAAGCATGCCTGGAAGGGATGCTTAAGGGACTCAGCCATCCCCAAAGGGGAAAGGGAGGATGCTGGAATGCTGCGTGAAGGATGTGCCTGTGAACTAAGGGGACAAGGGTGACTCAGTGCTTGTAGCCAGGGTAGTAGAGAAGGCATGAAGACACACCGCAGGGAACGGAGGGGCTCTGTGTGACAGCAATGCAAGAGATTTGGAGCAGCAAACTTGGGCGTCCCGTACTCCTGGAGGTATGCAAGGGGTTGCTTCCTTTGGCCACGTCGCCCTGGTAATGCATACATTTCATGAACACAAGTGCCCTTCCCTCTGCCCCAAGGGCCTTACAAAGGGACCATTGGTACTGCTAGCCCTGGCAACTGGCACCGCGTGTCACTTCACGTCACCAAGAGTCACTAAACCTTTTGTGATGTCATAAAGCGCTCAGCAGAACTGGGGCCCCACAGGCACAGCCCTCACAAACACAGTGTCTGCAGGTGCAGGTGCAGGTGCAGGTGCTGGTGCTGGTGCTGGTGCTGGTATTGGTATTGGTACTGGCAGTGTTGGCACTGGTGGCGGTGGTGCTGGTGGTGCTCGTGGTAGTGCCCAGTCCCGACGGATCATGGAGAAGATCCGGAAGTTTTTCTGGAGATTGAGAAAGACACGGAGAAGGTCTGTGCCTGCTGGTTTCTGTTCTCGAGGGCACATAGGTGTGCTTAAAAGCCTGGGAAAATCAGCACATGTCCTGATGACGGCAGCTCAGCCCACAGGCAAATTCGGCCTCCCTGCACATAGCTCGTCCTGTGCATATATACCTTCCAGAATGACAGGACACCCTTTCTAGACATCATTTCTTCCCCTCCGGTCACCCTCTCCATCTCCTGCCTCCATTGGCCAGTATCAACTGGAAGCAGGAAGAAAGGCTGCCTGGGGCTACTGTGGGCTGCCAGCACCCCTGGGAGTAAAGCGTGCTGTGTCTTTCACAGCAGTCTTGCTTTGAGGAAAATCTTGCCGATATACTGTAGCATACAGGGAAACAACATTTAAATATGTACTAGCAAGTGTGTGCTGCTCTCTCCCACTTCGCTGTCAGTCTGGAACGGGTGGCCAAGAAAGGGCCGTTAGGAGTGCGATAGGCAGTGTGAGCAACTGAACGTGCCTTCTGTCTTTTCTAGGTGCAGCGTTTGTGTGCACCCTACGGACTGCACAGAGCAGGAAAGCCAGGGAGAAGGCCCTTTGGAATATGAAGTCAAGCAGGTGACAGTCTTCTTCTGGTTTTATAAAATGCTTGCCATGGCATCCTCTTTTGAGCCGATTTCCTTAAATGTTGACAATTTCTATTCTTTAACTTTGAACAGGCAGAGGGCAGCGCAGATGGAGTAGCAGCGGCAACTTCATCCCCGCTCCATCTCTCCAACATAGATGGAGTGGCAGTGCAAACTTCTGAGCCGCTCAGTCTCTCCAACAGAGATGGAGAGGCAGTGCAAACTTCTGCCCCGCTCAGTCTCTCCAACATAGATGGAGTAGCAGTGCAAACTTCTGCCCCGCTCAGTCTCAGCGAGACCTTTGAAAGACGCTCAAGCTCAGCAAACGATGCTAAGCAGGGATTTAAGAGACAACTTGAGCCCTCCTGCGTAGAAAACCTCCCTGGGAACATCTCTGAGTTGCAAAAGAGCAACAAGACCTTGCCTCAGCAGCAGAAGAAATCCAGTAGCAGAGCTCACAGGCGAAAGAGACAACTGGAGCAATGGGAAGAAGTGCTCGAGGAAAAGACATTGCTTTTAGAAGCAAGAGAAAAAGCACTTCTCCAGGCCCGGAGGCAGACGAAGGAACGTCGTGCTTCATACCTTGCAAAAGGTGAACCGAGAAAAAAAACTGCAGAGTGGGAAGTTCTGCAGGAACAAGTGGCCCAGCTCCAACGTGAAAACCTCTCACTGCGTCAGCAGCTGGAAGATGCGCAGAAGACCAACGAGGTAAGAGCAGTGAGTGATGTCTTTAAACGCGAGACAGACAAAGTAGAAGAAAAGGTCAGGTGGACACTGAAGTAGAGCAGCTCCCAAAGGCATCTGGCGCTTCAGGAATTTACCAGCTATGAGCTACCCGCCGGGAAGGCCCTCCCTCCAGTTGCCTCTGTTTTGTTCCCTTTCTGCTGCCATTTGGCAAGTGGCGAATCCCAGCTCTGCACCCCAGTGAGGGTCGGGCGATTCTCCTCTACCACTTTTCTTCCCTTTGTGGCTCACTCAGAAATATGATTCCTAAGTATAGGAACTGGTAAGCAAAAATAAAAACGCAGGCTTTAGTTTTTTACCTTTTGCTTCACACTCCTGCACCATTGTTTCTGTAGAGAACAGTTGGACAGCTGCAACAAGAACTTGCTGAGGCTGTTGGAAAGCAGCACGTCGCAGAAGCATCCCTGAAAATTTCTGCCGACTTGAGTGACTCACTGAAGAAAGAAAACTCCAAGTTGCAAGAGGATTTGGACCAGGCTAATGCCAAGGTATGCGACATCTGTGAACACGTTAATAGGGCTGAAGCTGTTCATTTCCTCCAACGAGTAAAAGAGAAGAAATAAGCTGAGAACAAGCATAGGACGCTGTTGTTTTTCCACTGCATACAGGTGCGTGACCTTTATGCGCAGCTGGAGTTGGAGCACTCAAAGTTGCTGCAGCAAAAAAGGACAAATGAGGAGCTGCGAGTGAAGGAGGCTGTTCTCAAGCAGCGCTTAGAGGCTGTGGCGGAGGATTATAAAATATCAGCGTGGATTGAAAAGAGGCGAGAAGAAAAAATGCAAGAGAAACTTGCCGACAGTTCCAGAAAGCAGTCAGCTTCAGAAGCATCTCTGAAGCGTTCTGAAGATTACTGCCGTTACCTGGAGAACGACATCTTGATGCTGAAGGAAGCCTTGGACGAGGCTAATATCAAGGTATGCAGTGCCTGTGAGCATGTTGGCGTAGATTAAGCTGTTCTTTTCTCCTAAATAGAGCAAGAGAAGAAATAATCTGAAAACAAGTGCAGGACACGTTTATCTGAAAGCAGTAAAAGAGACGTCATTGTTAATGATGGTTTTCCTGATCAGAGCATGATCTGATCTGAAACAGCAACAAAGCCATCTGCTTTCAGCCACAAATAAGAGGCAATCCCTTGCTGCAAAGGGGCAGTGAAAGCTCTTATTGGTCTTCCTAGAGTGCATTACTCTCCTTGCCTGCTCCCCTTTCACTTCTCAGAACACAAGCAGCTTCTCGGGGAGCTCACCTTCAGGCTGAGGGGCAAAGCAGTGGCATGGGAGTTGCGTAATTCTGTTGAAGCAGTCAAGTGCCTTTGGCTTGGAGCCATTCTGGAAAGAAGGGTCAAGACTGCAGCAGTCTTCTCAGCAAAGATTAGAAAGTCGTACTTGCTTTAGAAAAAACGCACCTCTTTTCCTTGGCAAAAATTACAGCCTCAGTGCATTACGCTAGGGACTGCATCAACACACGCATCCGAATGAGTTCCCCAGAATGTGGGGATTTTAGAGCGCTCTGATTAAGGGAGATTGTTTTTTCCACTGCACACAGGTGTTTGAACTGACCGTACAGCTGGAGGTGGAACGGGAAACCTTGCTGCAGCTAGAAATGACAAATCGGGCGCTGCAAGACCTGGTTCACCAACATCGTCCGCAGGCCACTGCAGCGGGCCGCAGCCCATTCTCACAGAATGGAAGGCGGCACGAAGAAAGTGCCCCAGAAGAAATGGGGCCGAAGCGAGAGCCCAGCCACTTTTTTCCGGTAAATTGATGCGCCATTTCTATCTGTATCCACACCACGTTGATTTGTCGCTGTGCTCATTGCTTTTAGGAATTTTCTGTTAGACGTTTAGTCCTTATTGTTAGTGCAGTGCCTCTGGCTTCCTTGCAGGGAAGCTGGAGAGCTGAAGAGGGATGTGTGAAAGTGTCGTGTGATCTTGGTGCATAAGAAATAGGCAGCCTTTTCCTCATCCCCTTCCTTATAGAGGTGGAGGTAGCTCAATACTAGCTTTCACATAAAAACAGCAGAAAGAGCAGGCAAAAATAACATTGTACCTCTGACTGAGGTAAAAATAACATTGTAAAAATGACATTTAGTCATTTCTGACTTCTTTCCTGAGTGTTGATGGTAGGGATGAAGCACGGCTCCTTCATTGAGCAGGGCTATCTTGTTTCCATTGAGCATGAGAACTGGCTGCAAGGGCGCACGGATGTGGCACTGTCTGCCTCTTCCTGTTTCTTCAAGTTGCATTGTCTTCTTCTGATGCAGGCAACCTCTCAAAGCAGGCTAGAGGAGATCAATGCCAAAGAAGCAATGTTTAGAAAGCAACAGAGGCAGAGAATTGCAGCTCTGACATCAGAAATGGAGAGAGCCCAAAGCATGCATCAGGAGAGCCTGCGGCAAATAGCACACTGGCAAGCAGAGCTAGACCTGTCAGAAAACCTGTTCCGGGTGGGTGAGGACATTAGAAGAAGCCTTGCAAATAAATAAGGCAAGTAAGTGAAAACATTTTCTTCCTTTTCTTGGTGGTGGTGGTTGCCATTTGTTTGGCTGGGTAGTTTTCCCTCAAGTAATACAATATTCCTCCTCTTCTCACGGCTGTTCTACCCAACATCCTTTGTCTTGGTTCCAGTCCACATGATGGGTGCCCGTTCAAGGCAGAATACTTCTCACAAGAGCTCACTTTGATCCCGTCTATTCCTGAGGACTGTTTTCTTTTCCCTTTCTGACTGTGAAGTTTCAGAAAAAAGTTAGTTAGTTTTCATGTAAGAATTATCAGTAATCTTCTCCTCTTTCCTTACCTCTAGTAGGAAAGAAGAATTATTACTATGAGACAGAAATAATCCATTCAGTCTCGCTCGTGACGGCACCTCTTCAATTTGAGTTTTCACTGGGAGGAGAGAAATAGTCCTGTGTTCTTACTATCTTGTGGGAGAAGTCCTATAAATACAACACAGTTTGGAAGCGTGAGAAGCACAGCATCTGTGCATCCGACTTCCCTAAATCTACAACCCTACTAGCCTGCTAGTGTAGCGTAAGACCCGTGACAATGTGAGCAACAGCAGTTCTCGCACGCTTCTGCCTCTGCTAATGAGAGGCAAGCAGAAACCAAGGACAAAGGCCTCAAGATGACCCACAAAGAAATTTCTCTATCGTGAGGCCAATGACTCTGGGCAACACCAAGAGAAAACAGAGGGGAGGACCTACATGTAAGCAGCTTTACCTTCTGTTCTTCAGTGGCCGGGTCTTTCAGAGGTGGGATTATTCCCCCTATGTGTAGACTATGGAATTTCCTTTGCCACCTTCAGAAAGCTAGAGGCCTGATAGTCAAGCATGAAAAATCTTGCTTTGTCTGTGTTCCTGTCTTCCTTTGTTTCCCTGCTGGTGACTTCAAATCTCTCCAGATCTTTGCACTCTCCTATCACACCCTATAGCTTTCCATTGAGCCTTTGCGCTCCATCTGCCGTTCAACTAACATCAGCCCCCGTGTTTTCTCTCCCAGTCACTGGTGAACGTGAAGTCAGGCCTGCTGGGACCTCTCTCCTCAGAACGCTCAAGAAAGATCTTCCACAAAAATGAATGAAGTCTGGGATGCCACGTTCCAGTCAACACAGTCACACGACAATGCTTTAAGCAAAACTTTTAAAACTGAAATAAATACATATAACACTCTGTGAAAGGGGTTAACTCATTTTTAAGCCACAACCCTCCATGCCGATGGTTTAAGGTTTCATCTGAAAGATGCCGAGTCTCGTTTCAGGGTGGGTCCAAAACCTCATTTTTAGGATAACTGATAATTCCTTAGTGTTCGTAATTACTTTCTTGGTTGACGTTTGTTCCAATTTCTGTCTCAGCCACGGTCCCAAGAAGACTTTTCCTTGAGAGTGAGGCTGAGCGTAGCTCCTCTCCTTGGTGGCTCCTTGTGACAGTTTGTTTCCACCCCACCACCTTCCTCTTCTTGCCTGGCCGTTACACTCAAGGCCTCCTTCCAGCATATAATAAGCACAGTCCTGGTTACATTCAAGGCCTAAGATGGCACTAAGATAGATAGCGACCACAACACTGGCCAGTCCCAGACCAGAAGTGTCTCCGAAGCAGCATGAGCAGAGCCAGAAGGGACAGCGTAATCTCCCTGCGTGTACTAAGGCAGCCTGTAAACAGCACAAGCAAGCATTACCTGTACACAGGGTATGATGTGGCAGTTGGCGCGCCAGTTGGATCAGGGAGGTGAGCACCCTGCAGGCTAGAGAGGTGAATTCAGTAGGATTATTGCCAACTAAGTACAGGGTCATCATCCTCTAAGTCCAGAATTCCCATCCTCCCAGAGTACAGACCCCACTCGCGATACCCACCCCATAGAGAGCCAGGGCATCTGAACAAATCAGGAAGGATGCAGAAACGCAGACTGAATTCCATGGCAGACACGTGGCGGCTGTTCAGGCCTCAACACAGAGTGCCTGAGCCTTTCATTTGCATCCTGTGACAGCAGCGAGGAGAGCTGTATGAAGTGCAAGCAGGCAGGCAGCAAGCAAATGATCTGCTCAGCCTGCTTGCGAGGTTACATGATGAAATAAATGGGTTTGAAAGTGTCAAAGGGGGCTAAAAAGAGAGGAGCAGAGGAACCACACTCTGCCCTCATACAGACGGGCTTTGCCACAAGAGAAAACACAAGATCCACGGCAGCCTGTATCCTCTCGCTGCCAAGCTGAAGGCAAGAAGGAAAGGAGTGAATGGAGACATGTCCACACGCAGATCTGCCTGCGCTGTAGTGACCATGCAGCAGTGCCTTTTTGATCCTGAGGGATATGGGACAGACAAAGAAAGCCAACTTCCAGCTCTTCAGGGTGTTAATCAACAAAACCCCCTGAGAATCTGTTCTTAAGGACATGGGAGCGCAGCAGAGTTGGTAAATGTTTAAGGAAGCTGTCCATACAGCACAAGAGCCATCTGTGCTGGAGGAAGTCAGTAAAGGAAGGCAGAGACCAACATGGCTGAACTGGGTCCTGCTGAAAAGAACTTGGTGTACTGGTAGATAACAAGCTGGACATGAGCCGGCAATGTTCACAGAACGTAAAGTGTATAGATTCCATCTGCAACACTCCTGTATCTCTTGCAGAAGAAACTTATCATCTATGCATTCCAGGAACCTCTTGAATCTCTAATCCAGGAGGTTCTGTTTTCCCTCCAACAACAGACCCTCTCCAATTGCTCTCTGTCTTTCTTGTACTGGGGGGTCCAGAGCTGGACACAGTACTTCAGAGGGGGCCTCACAAGAGTAGAGTAGAGAGGGACAATCGCTTCCCCGTCCCTGCTGGCCACCCTTCTTCTGATGGAGCCCAGGGTACCATTTGCTTTACGAGCTGCAAGAGCACACTGCTGGCTCATGTTTTTCATCCATCAAGACACCCAAGTCCTTCTCTGCAGGGCTGCTCTCAAGGACCGCTCCTTCCAGTCTTTATAGATGCATGAGATTCCTCCGGCCCAAGTGCAAAACCTCACTAGGTTCACCCAGGTCCACCTTTCAAGCCTGTTGAGGTCCCTCTGAATGGCATCCCTTCCTTCCACCATGTTAACCGCACCACTCAGCTTGGTGTAATCTGCAAACTTGCTGAGGGTGCACTCGATTCCATCATCAGTGTCATTGATAACGATGTTAAAAAGGACTAGTTCCAAGACAGACCCCTGGGGGATGCCGCTCGTTACCGGCCTCCACCTGGACATAGAACCATTAATCACCACCTTCTGTCTGTGGCCTTTCAACCAGTTTCTTACCCATCGAGTGGTCCACCCATCAAATCCACATCCCTCCAATTTGGAGATAAGGAGTGGGGGGGGACCGTGTTAAAGGCCTTGCTCAAGTCCAGGTAAACGACATCGGTCGCCTTTCCCTTGTCCACCGATGCCGTCACTCCATCATAGAAGGCCACCAGATTGGTCAAGCATGACCTTCCCCTGGTGAAGCCATGCTGGCTGTCTCGGATCACACGCCCATTCCTCATGCGACCAAGCATGTTATCCAGGATGATCTGTTCCATGATCTTCCCAGGCACAGAGGTGAGACTCACCAGCCTGTAGTTCACGGGGTCCTCCTTGCTCCCTTTCTTGTAAATGGGAATGACATGACCCTTCCTCCAGTCATCCGGCACGTCACCTGATAGCCACGACTTTTCAAATATGATGGAGAGTGGCTTGGCAACCTCAGCCAGTTCCTTCAGAACCCTGGGATGCACGCCATCTGGCCCCACAGACTTGTACACATTCAGTCTCTTGAGGCAGTCTCGGACCTGCTCTGCACTTACAGTGGAGGGGCATTTTTACTGCCTCAGTCCCCACCTAGAGGTTTAAACAACAATTGCAAATGTTTGCTCAAGGTAATTACTTTGCTGCACTAGGAGTGCAAATATAGAATTTCCATTCAGGGTTATAATTCTCCCTTCTTTTCAAAGCTTCCCTTAGATATCTGCCACCTTCCTAACTCCGCATCATTCATTCCAGAACTCATAACCTAATGCAGAGGCTGTTTCAATGAACTAAAAGGGGTGTCACAGTCTTGTAGAACCTCCATGTCACATGATTTGCATTCCCCAGAGTAGCTTATCAGGTAGGGTCATGTGAAAGAGGGGATGTTAAGAGATAAGCAAGGAATGGATTTTCAGGATTGGCCCTTGTATGCAAAAGAAGTCTGAGTGAGAAAAGGCAGGTAACTCCTTTTGACATTCTGAGCAGCAGTGGCAGAGATGCTGCTGATCAGCAAAGGATTTCAGTCCTACCAGGTCTTTCAATATGAACCCAGCTGAGATGCACGAGAGAGCCTACGGGTTTTGAAAGTCAAAATGACAAACAGTCTGTACTACATAGAATCACCTCTAGGGCCTCTGCCTGTGGCCATAGCCTTACGGTGTCAGACCATCTTAGCCCAAAACACAAGCATACTTCTGGTGGCAGCATGTGCTTTCTGTTTCAGGCCACGATGCAGTTACAAGGACACCATCTTGGGACTTACAATGCCTGTGCTCCATCTCTGTTCCAGAAGGATATCAGGGACTTGCTGAAAGAATGCAAACATTTTATTTTGTTACATCAAGCAAGGCCCCAGGGCCAGCACAAGTCTAAGAATCACAGCCCAAACACTTAGAGATACAAGCCCATTGTCTGAGGAGTTTCTTTCTTTTCTCATGGCAACTGACCATCTTTGGGGAACTGCTTGCTGCAGTACTGATCCTCTGCTCATTTTCAGGTCTTGCAGTATATATCATATTTAATCTTTGTTGCCAGAATTGTTCCCCCTATGCATTCTTCAAATTTTTGGTCCATTTCTTCATTCTGAACTTCAGAGAAGAGGTCTCTCCAGCTTCCAACAACCCCTGTGTACAACAAGAAGTAACAAGGATTGAAGGTGGCTGCTCCTGAAAGAGGACAGTATATAGGCAGCAGTGGGCAGACTCACAGCACGTGTGAGACTGGATAAGTCTGATTTATGTCTCTGAGATCTAGAAGAGGCAAGATAGCAAAATGTCATGGTTTTGTGGGTTTTTTTTTGCTTTCAGTATTCCACATCATAACATCATGTAGTGCACGGGGAGTTAAAGTGTTAATGCTCCAATTCCAGGTACTGTCCCTATACATCACAGAAGTTATGGGATGTGGCCCTTCCGGGTGAGGAGGTTTCTTATTGCCTTGCAGTGGGTGCTGGAGGGTACCTTCCTAGCCGTTCCAAGCTATTCCGGTTTGACTCAGTCTTGGGAACTCTCTCTTTCACCTATTTTATTTGATTTATTAGTCTCAATTTCAATTAGGTTGTATTATATTGTGTTATCTTGCACTTTGATATCATAGTTAGTAAAATAAGTTTTCCTCCATAGATCGTTGCCGCTGTTTTTTTTCTTCCTTCCTTGAGCCCAGCTCCCATCTCCCTATCCCTTTTCCCTTTCCCTTCCCAGGAGCCTATTGCCCCCCTGTCACAGGCATAGATTGATCTAGTTAACTCTGTGACACAAAGATAAGATAAAAAGAGAGCATTGGTGCCAGACTGCCAGAGAGGTTTTCCAAAGTGTTTTTTCATCCAGTGTTTACACTGAAGAAAGAGGAACCTGCTTTTGTCACAAAGGGAGAGCTCATTTGCAAATGCCTCCCTCTGAAGGAGCAAGTTATTTGGAGCAGTAGGGTTGACTGTTAAGAGGGATGGCAGAGGAAAGGGGCAAAAGCAAGCCCATGCCCACAGCAGTCAGAAATCAGAGACTCTTGAGCAGTGGGGAGCAGCTGGGCTGCCCAAGCTCCAGCCCTAGCCTCACATCTGAGTAAATATCCCCATTATCACCACTGGCCCATTCATTGAGAGAAATCATACTGAAACTATTTCTCAGTTCTCACTGAGAATATAGTATGATGCCCAGGAGGCCAACAGAGCAGTGAACATGAGGTTCAAGAGATCCCTGCCACACTATCACAGCTTCTCCAAAAAAGGATTTTAATGAAGTGACACATACAGTCAGAAAAGTCTAAGAGGCTGCTTGCAGCTCTACTCCAAAGATAGAAATGGTCAGGGGTCTTTTCTCCACACATCACACCAACCTGCTCTTCCTTACTCTCACAATCAGCCTTATCTCACAAATCATAAGTAAAGGCAACACCAACATCTATCCATAAAGAGGAACCACTGGACCCAAGCAGATTTGGTGCATAATTGTTGACTTAACCTACTCCAAAGTTAGCCTCCACCTGCACATCTCACTTGCCTAATGTCTCGCTCTGATTTATAGGAGGGAGATGAGGTTCTTTCAATATTATATACCCGGTGTGAGATTAAGAAACAACGGTTCAAATGTTGGTCCGACCAGTTTATTATAATCCTAATCAGGGAGACGGGGAAGGGAAGGAGGGCGATAGAAAAGAGAGGAAAGAAGCAAGAATTGCGTAAAGCGGGGATAGTCACCACCAGGATCCAGCAGCGATCCCGTTGCACGACATTTCGATGGTCCGAGGTAGAAGCAGCAGGGGGGGAGAGAGAAGCAGTGTGGCCGGCCTTGGGCAGCAAGCAGGTGGCAGAAGGAAGTCGCGGAGCCGATCCAGGAGGAAGCGGCAGGACTCGGGTAGCAGGCCCAGGGGAGTCCGCCAGCACTCAGGAATTCCGTGGTGAGGGATCTGATGGCAGACACCTACCCTCATCGTTTTCGGTTCCTCCTTTTATCCTCCTTTTTCTCCTGCCTATGTGACATCCCTGGGCGCTTGAGCAAGAGTCATGTGCTATCCCCCGAGATGGCCATCATCCTGAGATAAGTCCACACAAAAGACCGCTTCACAGCTATTTAGCTGCAGCTTATCTTCCTCTCCTTGCCCCTGGCCTTGTCCATCAAAGTTCTCCAGACAGAGGATTTCACAACCTTTGCCCAGGACTTGCCTGGACTTGTATAAGTCCATCTGTGTCCCCAGCAAGCTTTGAGACACTGATGTTAGCAGAATAATATCTTACACCTAACTAACTAGCAGTGTTGCCACAGGGAAAGAGAGCAACATGCAAGCGATGGTTGAGAGCCTTCAGTGTGGATAACTGAGTCACTTCAGTACACTACTCACAAGTGACCCAAAATCCTGTCAGTGGCAGAAGCATATTGTACAAGATGCCACAGGAGAGACCTCATCCACATCTGTCCTTCCCAACCAGCGCAGCAAATTTACAGCTAGACTTTAGAAAGTCACAGAAGGTGACTTTAGAAGAGAGATCCTCCATTTGCAAAGACTTACCCTTACGGAAGAGGATGTCCCCAAATTTACCATGGGTTTCCTTGGACTTCTCCTTCATAGCTTGGAAACTGGTCTTCCTGGCAATTCTGGAAAACTCTTCCTCACTCAGGGAGAATCCAAAGAAAGCAGCAATCTTCTTCATTCCCAGTACCGGGTTCTAAATAAAGAAACATTGCAAAGAGGTGAAGTCAAAAGACTTTGTGGCTAGCTTATAAAGCCAGCAGAGAAAGACTTCCTCCCACAGTGTCACCAAGGAATTCTGAATGCATTCACAGAGGGAGAACCCACTCCTGGTGGCTTCAGGTTCAAGGC
Source organism: Meleagris gallopavo (assembly GCF_905368555.1). Classification (NCBI taxonomy): domain Eukaryota; kingdom Metazoa; phylum Chordata; class Aves; order Galliformes; family Phasianidae; genus Meleagris; species Meleagris gallopavo. The sequence continues at coordinate 41,102,668 of NC_139405.1, forward strand.
CTTTTCTTCTCTCCCAAAAGCAACTGATTCAGATGATTCCTTCCACACATGAGCAAACCTTTCATGGGCCTCCTCGGGGGCGTGAATGGCTCAGAAAACTATGCTCTTCTACAAACTCAGACAGGATTGATTCAATAGTTTTTCTTCCCCATAGTCTCTATGCATTTCAGGAAAGTTGCATAGCATGCCCATGAAGTAGAGTTGGCTTAGATGCCACACCTCTTTCAGTTCCTCATAGCTAATCATCATCATCCTCTCGTGGTCGATGTGTCTGTTCCATTCCATTAAGTGGTCAAAGTAGGACCCCCAAGCCACTGCAGATAAAGAAGAGGTATATCTGTGCAGGATATCCACCAAAACAGGCTGACTCAGAGTAGTCAGCCTAGACAGTTATCCAAGCATTACACCAGGATGGGGAAATGTGGACTGGGTAACATTTGTTGAGGTCAATGAAGGATCCTCCAGCTATGGCCACTAGATAGCACTGAACCTCCAGCTTTATTGAAAGAATGGAAAGATCAGGCTCAGTCTTTGTCACAATCTTACCATTCCTAATCAGATATAAAAGAAATTCAAATTCTCTAGTATACCCCTTTTCAGCCATAACATGAACCTATCCTCTTGTCCTGAGACTGTTTTGGGAAAGTATGTTGGAATAGGATTCCCAAGCCCAGGGATCTATGCATGCCCCTCAGGTGGAGAGGAATTCCAGAGGATGCAAGGCAAAGTACATTTCCCATTCATGAAAGCTGTGAAGTACTCATCCCAGGAAGCAAAGGAGGGCAGCACTGGCATGTTGTTGTAAAAGTGGTAATAGGAGACAGCCGTGTCTTTGGGATTCCGAACTAGTAGAAGGATCTGCAGAAGGAAAACACATGATTTGGTTGTGATTTGGTGACTGGCCAAAACATATTCTCAGCACATCACATGTTCACAACCACGCACCACGCATTGATAGGACAGTCTAACTCCTCTTGTTTAATAAGAAATAAGAGCCTTTGCAGACAACCTGTGTGCTTAAAGATAAAAAGAAATAGCTTTTTAGTTATACCCTTTGGACTCGGCTTTGAACTAGCTCAGATCCAAAGAAATGAGCTCAAGGTCTCCACACCAGGACACACACAAGCTGTGGGTGAACCCATGCTTTTCTCTGCAGCAGTTCTCATCAAAGATCATCTGATCATCTTAGCCTGAGCCCGTCCCTGGCTTTCCACAGGTACCCATATCTTAGAGGCAAGTTAAAGTAGGTGGGATAAGTACTTGCTGATATAGATTTGGAAGTTTGTTTCTGAGATCTTAGGAGCAGTAACATACATCTGCAGACCCACTGGCAGAAAACCAGCAGTTACTCGTTTTGGAGAGCATTTTTATTCATACCCTGAATGCATAGCACTCTCCCTCTTCACTGTTGGAAACGCATGTATGCACCGACCAGCCTGGGTGAAAATGCAAAAACTCCATCTCATCCAGGCAGATGAAAACTAACTTGAGGTGGAAATATTTTTGCAGTGTGGTGCAAAGAAAAGACTCACCTTAGCCTTCCCTTGGAGAACAGATGGGGGCAGGAGATGAGGTGACAGATGGGTTAGTATGATTCTTCGGGAAGGCAGCTTCTTCATCCTCTTTAAAGCAAGTGGGAGAAATGGGACAGAATAGAAGTAACTTACTCAGAAATCATGGGTAATAAGTAAAGGGGAAACCAGAGAAGGATGTTTTCCCTTAGGAAATCCCAGGGATATGCTGATGGTGTTGGCTTCTACTATCCTCTGTCACAGAGCAGCATTTCACATGAGACAGGCCTGAGAAAGATCTTATGGATTAAACCTACTGGTTCCAGGACTGAACCCCCTTGAGTGTCCTCACAACTTGCTGGTCCTCTGAAGCATTTGCACTGGGACACTAGGGGCAATAGGACATGCTGGCCATGCTGACCTTTACACTTGTTACTGCTCTAAAACTGTCTATTGCTTCTGAGATGAGGCTATTGTTTTTCAACTGTTACTACCTGTAGAAAAAGTATTGCCAATATTCTTTCAGTAACTACGCACCTCAAATACTCCAGGATCTCCAAACTCTAGACGTGGAAACATCTGTAGCTCCTTTTCAGCATTTATTCTCTCTTTCATTTCTTCTTCAGTATATTTAGCATCTGTTGATTCTATCTCTCTCACCATTTGTTCAAGCCAGTTGGTTCCTGAAACAATAAATACTCCAATAGCAAATCCAGTTTGGGCTGCACATCTGCATTTTTTCCTGTCAACTGGATGGCAGAATATCCTGGTTCACATTTATGAAGCAGTGCACCTTACCATTTCAACATACTGGCAGTAATAATCAGGACATGCCGAGATGCAAGAGGAGCAGAACTGTCAGCCAAATGTGTAATGCTACCTTGCTCACTTCAAAAACCCATCCCATCCCTCAGAGGTAACAGAAGCAAACCTGTATTGCTATTTACAGCTCTAACACTCTTTTGTCATCTCAGAATACTGCTAAGGGAAATAACAGCAGTGTTGCTCCCAGCATAGGCCTGTTCTCCTACAGCATTGCCTTTGGGAGTACCCTATTCCCTCCTCCTGACTAGCTTCAATTTTCAGTTTCTTCAAGGCCAACAAATTTTGGCCTCATTCCCAGTCTCCAGGAAGGTAGGAGAAGGATTAATTGACTAAATCAAAAGACCATCAAGGTATGTCATTATCTTTGCACTAGGCTCAGCTGTCTTGACTTCTGCAATCTGGCACAGATGGCATATGAAGCATGCACTGGGTTTGAAGATCCAAGTCTCAGTTTTCATTTTACATCTTCTCGAATGCATAGCTGGACATTTTTGCTTGTACGCAGCTCTACAAACTCCACACAAAAGAGAATGTTATAAACATCATCAATTCCTCTTTCTGCATTTGACCTGTTCAGATATCTCTGTGAAATGATTAAGGACAAACAGAAAGGAAACCAAAATGCCTGTTTGGAAGGGAGAGGAAAAAAATCCTAGTAGCATTTATGCCTTTCCATCCAGTTAGATGTATGGGAATCACTTGTATTCTGTAATGCGGTAAGTCCATGGAACGTACAGTTCTTCTACCTTCATTTCTAGAAAACAGTTCCTGTATTGCCTTTGTAGCAAGTAGGATAATAACATACTGCCCTGCATTAGCAAGACTGTCAAGCAAGATTGCATTATCAAGTTAGAAAATGAAGAAATGCGATTATTCTGCATTAATCCAACACTGGTAATTTCACACTGTGCAGTCATACACTGAAGTACAAGAGATTTTAAATATCTGGGGAGGAGCCTGCTTAAAGCTGCTGAAATCATCGGGACCTGAAGTGAATGAAACACATCTTACTACAGTCTTCCTCTATCAGAGGTAATAGTGAACACGAAGCTAACTCTTCTGAGAATAGACTAAGGCAATAGGAAAATGTTAGAATCACAAGGGGATGTCTGACTGCATAAAAGTTACATAAAACAAAGCACTATAGTGGGAGAACACCACAGTAGTTTTCTGAAGAGGAGGTAAATCTCCACCCTCAATGTTTTAAAATTTCTGGATAAAATCTTTAGTACCCACACCTGAATTTGGAGGCGAGGTCTTTCCACAGCTTTGCACGTGAGATTAGATTAGATGACCTCCACAGATGCTGTACAACTTAATCTCATGATCATATGGAAACTGATGCCAACGTAAGTTTTTCTCAGGTATTACTGCTGTGTTAAATGATGGTGCACACTCCAGGATTACAGCATAGTGCATTTGACTATTAATCAAGCAAGCAACACTCACCTGTTTTAGGATAGCCTGCTAGAATCACATCACTGCTCCTGGTTTCAAAGGATTTCAGAGCTTCCAAAGTTTCTGGACTGCTAAATGCAGCAGGATACAGAATACCATCATAGGAAAACAGCAGATCTTCTGGGGAAGTCTTTTCATTCTCTGAAAAACAATTTTCTACAATTTCAATGACTCTTTCCCTATTTCTGCTCATGCTTATAACCCCATGAAACTTTTCTCAAGCAGAGATACAAACTGTCTTTTCACAGTGCAGGAGAACTTTATACAGTGTGTTAGGAAACTGGAAAGGGCATTCACTCAGAAATGAAGTTACACATCACTCATTAACTCAGTTTTAACTATTATCTCCTTTCAAAATAACAGGACAGGAGACAAATAGTACTGACATGGAGTCTCTGCCATGCCAGAAAATACCAAGAGTAGTCTGTTCTCTACAAAGCATTACTACTAGGGAAGCAAAAGCAATATTGGTAGCATTCAAAACATTGAATGAAATAAGGGAAAGACCTACAACGGTCTTATAAAATACTGCTTAAAATATTTTTAACAGCTGAACTATGCAATGTAATTTCTGAACAGAATGACCAGCATATAGTGGTTATGTAGATAGTAGATCTTAATCTGATTTGCTACTGACTGCACTAATGAACGCAACTTTCTTCCAGGTGCTGGCTCTATCTTCAGTCAGTCATTGTAACATCATTGCTTTATGTGATATATTCAGAGCTAAAGACAAGTACCACCTAAATCATACTTCTCCTGATTAAATAATCACATCTGAGACCTTTTACTTCACCATTACTTACAGGAGGATTGCTTTCGTGTGAAACTCAAATACTTATGTTCTACAATTACATTAGTCAAATTCATCTGTATGTCATCAATTCTATTTCTTTCTACACCTGTCCATAGTTTAGTCTTTGGGTGAAATTGTTCTTACATGGGGAGAAGTTATTTGAATCCTGGTTGATGCCTCTTCAGAATAGAAAGAGTAATAACATGGAGAAATATCTCCACAAGTTCTTATGAATTCTTTCTCTGCTACTTTCAGTTCTCTGTTCTGGTCTCCAGATTTAGAAGTTAAATGACTTAAAATCATATGTTGTATACGTACTAGTTTCTCCACCAGAATGTTAAAAATAATGTTGAATATAATCAGGAATTTTCAATAAAAGATATTGCTTTGTCTTCCCAACTTTGCAGTGATCCAGTACACACAGCTGGACCTTGAACACACTGTTGCAACTAACGTAATGACAGCCATGTAAACAAGTGGATATAACTGCAAATATTGCTGCTGATGCCCTGGTTCTGGATGCTTATCACTGCTTCTGGGAACTCAAAACTACTTTCAGTACTTTAATTCTTCAAGCCTTTTGCAAATTAAAATCTGTGATGGACGCAGTGAACTTCTGCACTTGATGTAAGTCTTACTCAGGCTTACGAACTCATTAGGCCTTGATGTAGTCGTTCCTTGAATGGGACAACTCCTTAATAGTAAAGCACCAGGTGGGTGCACAACCGTGACTGCAATCCAAAGGGGGCACAGCACTAGAGCAGGTGATCACTGAAGTCTCTCAGGAGAGATAACAAAACCATGTCCTTCAGCACAACATCTAAACGTTCCTTGAACACCTCCAGGGAAAGTGACTCCACCAACACCCTAGGCAGCCCATTCCAGCGCCTGACCTCTCTTTCAGAGAAGTAGTATTTTCTAATGTCCAGCCTGAATCTCCCCTGGAGCAACTTGAGACCATTCCCTCTAGTCCTATCACCGGTTACACAAGAGGAGAGGCTGACCCCCAGCTCACTACAACTCCCTTCAGGTAGTTATGGAGAGTGATAAGGTATCCCCCGAGCCTCCTCTTCTCCAGACTGAGCAACCCCAGCTCCCTCAGCCACTCCTCAAAAGGCCTCTCCAGGGGTCATTGTTCTTCTCTGGACACACTCCAGGGCCTCCATGTCTTTCTTGCAGTGAGGGGCTCAAAACTGAGCACAGTACTCGAGATGTGGCCTCACCAGTGCTGAGTACAGGGGGACAACTACTTCCCTGCTCCTGCTGCCAAAACTATTTCCAATACAAGCCAGGATGCCTTCTTGGTCACCTGGACACTCTGCTGGATCATATTCAGCCGAGTTTCAATCAATACTCCCAGGTCCATTTCCGCTACACAGTCATCCAGCCACTCTGCCCCAAGCCTGTATCACTGCCTGGTATTCTTGTGGCCAAAGTGTATGACCCGGCACTTGGTCTTGTTGAACTTCACCCCTTTTGTTCCAGCCCAGCAATCCTGCCTGTCCAGATCCCTCCGTAGGGTCTTGCTACCCCCGTGCAGATTGACACTTCCAGTCAACTTGGTGTCATCTGCAAACTTACTGAGGGTACAGTCAATGCCCTCATCCAGGTCATCAATAAAGATATTGAAGAGTTCAGGCCCCAGCACCGATCCCTACAGAAAACCACTCATGACTGGTTGCCAGCTGAATTTAACTCCATTCACCACCACTCTCTGAGCCTGGCCTTCCAGACAGCTCCTTACCCAGCAAAGAGTGTACCTTTCCAAGCCATGGGCTGCCAGCTTCCCCAGGAGACTGTGTTGAAGGAGTTTTGCTACAATTTATAGGGAGGAGAGGAGTTCAAGCTGGGCTTTTGCCTTTCTAATTTTGTCCCTGCACATTCTAACAATGTCTTTGTACTCTCTCCAAGTTGCCTGTCATTTCTTCCACAGGAGGTAGATTCTCTTTTTCTCCTGGAGCCTCAGGAAAAGCTCCCTGTTTATCCACACCTGTCTTCTTTCGCAGCTCAGCTACTGAAACAAGCCTGTCAAGTTTATCTGAATATAGTTATTTACCATCATATTCAGCAAATGAATGTAGCCAAAGCAAGATCTCAAATTTATTTTAAAAAGCCACTATTCACTATTGTCACTGTAAAAGTTCCTGCAATGTGACTTTTAAAATGATTCCAAGATGCTTTGATTGTTTCATCTAGCTTTATATTGTATATCATTCAGATGATCAAAGAACACAGTGGAAAGCTATTGGTCTAACCACATTTCATTACTCTTCAGGCTTTGCAGTACACTTCATACTTTAACTTTGCTCCTAGCTTCGTTCGTGCTATACGTTCTTCAAATACTTTGTCCATTTTCTCATTCTGCTCTTCATTGAAAAGATTCTTCCAGTCACTTACACCACCTTGAAAGAAGCAAATAAACTCTTGAAAAACAAGAAATCATATTTCTCAGTTATATACATAAAGTGTAACACTTTATAATATATGGGCAAAAAATAAACCAGTGATGAATGGCTTAGGTTCTTGAGAGCATCATGTTTCTTCCTCTGGACCTCCAGAAGCTTCCTACCTTTGCGAAAGAGCATGCTGCCCAGAGCCCCATGGGTCTTCAGAGAGTTCTCCTTCATGGACTGGAAACTGCTTCTCTCTACCACACTCCGAAGCTCTTCCCCAGTCAGGGAAATCCCGAGGAAAGAGGCAATGTTTTTCACTCCCAGGGCTCGATTCTGAAAAGAGGAATGTAAGATACCATGTGACATTCAAACAAATAACACTGCTTTCTTACCAAAGTTCTTTCAAGGCCCAGCATCTCTCAGTTGGCTGCATATTTAGAGTTTTCAGAGTTCAGCAGAACTGGAGTGCTATGTATTGTTCCTCTTTGTTATTGTTCTAAAGAAAACATCATCTGTCTTCCTGCATATCACAGAAAATTGCATATGATTTACAGTTGAGCCAAATCTACACTGATGAATATACAAAAGCTCCAAAAAAGAATTACTGGGGATTTTGATTTAAAATCACTTGGGGGAGAGAAAGCAAGAATCATGTTTACACACACACACACGCATGCACGCACACATACACAAAAGCTTACAAACTGGAAATCCACCTTGCTGTCCTCTAAAACAAGAATCTGACTCATACATATCTCATGCAGTTTTTATACACTATGTGTGTATGATGGTTTATTGGCTTAGAAACAATTACTCTTTGAAGTGTAAAATATGGAAGTGTAAAATACGGTGAATGGAGATAAACCTAGCTGGTAACCAGTCACAAGTGCTGTTCCCCAGGGATCAGTATTGAGGCCCATCCTGTTTAATATCTTTATTGATGATGTGGATAAGGGAATTGAGTGCACCCTCAGTAAGTTTACAGACGACACCAAGTTGGGAGGAAGTGACCATCTGCCTTGGAGTACAAAAGGACCTACAAAAGGATCTGGACAGACTAGATCAATGGGATGAGGCCAACGGGATGACATTCAACAAGACTGAGTACCAAGAGCCGCACTTTAGCCACAACAATCCCTAGCAATGCTGCAGGCTTGAAGCGGAGTGGCTGGAAAGCTGTGTGATGGGAGTGGAGTGAGAGTGTTGGCTGATGCTCTGCTAATTGTGAGCCAGCAGTGTGCCTAGACAGCCAAGAAGGCCAATGGCATCCTGGATGTATCAGAAACAGTGTTGCCAGCAGGAGGAAGGAGGTGATTGTCCCCCTGTACTCAGCTCTGATGAGGCCGCACCTTGAGTACTGTGTTCATTTCTTGGCTCCCTACTGTAAGAAAGACATGGAGGCCCTGGAGTGTGTTCAAAGAAGGGCAGCAAAGCTGTGAGCACAGGCCTTATGAGGAGTGCCTGAGGTAACTGGGATTGTTCATTCTGGGGAAGAGGAGGTTCAAGGGAGACCTTATTACTCTCTATAACTGCCTGAAGGGAGGTTGTAGTAAGGTGCAAGTTGTTTTTTTCTCCCACGTAAGTAGTGATAGGGCTAGAGGGAATGGCTTCAAGTTGAGACAGGGGATGTTCATTTTGGACGTTAGGAAAAATTTCTCCTCCGAAAGAGTGGTCAGATGTTGGAACAGGCTGCCCAGGGAGGTGGTGGAGTCACCTTCCCTGGAGGTGTTCAAGAAACATTCAGATATTGTAATATGGGACATGATTTAGTGGGAAAATATTGGTGGTAGGTGAATGGTTGGACTTAATGATCTCGGAGGCCTTTTCCAACTTTAATGATTCTATGATTCTATATTTCTTACCATTGGTAACCTTACCTCTTTTAGTTCTTCATATGTTATTGTCATAACATTTTCGTCAGCAGCATATTTGTTCCATTCAGAAAGGTAATTGAAGTAGGATCCCCAGGGCACTAAATAAAACAAAATAATCCTAAGATGAAGAATAAATGAACATAAGAAAAGCTCCTTATTATATTAATCAATTTTTACTCCGTAAGTTGATCTCTAAGCTACGGCCACTAGTAATCATGGCTCTGCCAGAGTTTAACCATTCTGAAGGATTTATAGATCTTTGCAACTCACACAGTCTAGAGCCAGCAGGGTAAGTTCTCTTACCAGCTCAATGTGGCGCTAAAGGAGCTGTCACCTTCCCTAAAGGATCTGCCTGCTACCTCCACTTGTGCTGCAAAAAATATGGGGTCCAATCCCTTTTTCACCTGTATTGCAGGACTTCTTTTTAGGCCAGATCAGCTCCCTAGATGGTCCACAACTTCACAAACAGTTTTACTGGAACAAGCTGAAGGCAACAGTGGGGCAGAAGCACATTGTTGGGATCAAAGTCTGGCTATGGCCAGTATCCACAACAATAAGAACAAAGAAGCCAAGGAGAAATCCACAGAAGCTCAGCTTAGCTGGCTCTGTGTGAATGCATCTCAGTGAGATTATGCAATTTGGACGACAATATGTTGAAACTAGTCAGTATTTCAAGTCAAATGTGAGTCTGCTAAAGTGCTATCAATACTCAAAACAGCATGGAAACTTAATCCTAAAACCTTAATTATAAAGCCTTGTTTAACCCTGCCAGCAGAACCTGGCCATGTGATACAGCAACCTGGAGAATTTATGTAATTATAAACTAACGAGATTTGTTTTCTGTTGTTTTGTTGCTGTTTTTTTTTTAATGCATTTAGTCATAGCCCAAAACATTTCTCCAGTCCAATTTGATATGTAGATATTCAAATGTCTGTCTGGGCACAAGATGATATACAGTAGAGGGGAAGGGTGAAGAGGATCCAAGAGGAAGATAAGGAGGAACTTCTTCCAGTGAAAATATCACTTTGTGCAAACTATAGCTGTTTATGGAAGAACAGTTCTGATGAATGTCAAACTTCAGCCAATAAGACAGATACTGTAAAATTTACTTCAGCTTTAATTTTCTCTCTTTAATTCCTGGGGTTTTTGTTTATTTGTTTGTTTGTTTGTTCATTTGTTTGTTTTTGTTTTGTTTTGTTTTTGCTGTAAACCAAAAATCCTAGTGAACCTGATTTTACAAGATGCAAAGTTTTTAGACAAAGTCAAGGAATAGGATAAGTAACATAGAAGAATATACTGTACTTTTCTCTGTCATGAAAGCTACGAAGAAATCGTCCCAGGTCTCATAGGAAGGTAAAGCCGACCAGGCATTGGAAAAATGGAAAAACGATGTAGCTACATCTTTCGGATTGCGAATCAGTAGCAATATCTAAAAAATTGAAATATTTTATTTCTACTAAATATTAGTAAAAATACTAAAAAAAAAAACAATAAACCATAGCATTACAAAAAACTTCATAATCAGCACTTTATGAAGTTGATTTCATATAGTTATTAAAGTATATTTTCCAGATTAATCAAATTAATCATGCAGAATACAAATAGTATTAATCATTTAGATGAATACACACAAATACAAATTCTTTCCAAAACTTTTGACAACATTGTAGAAAGCCACTCATAGGAAATTTTGTAAACATAGTGTTTTACTGCTGGAAGGTTTGTTTTCCCCCACATTTGCCTTGCTGAGACTGACACAAAGATATCAATAAGGATGAACTGAGATTTATTGAGATGAACAGAAGCTATTAGCCATGCAAAAACAGACAGCATACTACCTACGTATAAAAATAATTTTTAAATTTGGCAGAAATGTACTAAATTGGCTTTCAAAGACATCTGATTGTGTGTTTCCTTACATGACATTCAAATCAGCACTTACCTTGGCTTTATTTTTGAAGATAGACTTTGGAAGGTTGCCAGGAGCAAGATGAGTTAATATAACTCTTCGAGAAGTTAACTTCTTCATTCGCTACATTAACAATTGAAAGGAGGAAAATAGACAGTGCCATTATTATAAGTATTCTTCTCCATTGGCCTGTGATAAAATATTACTTTGCCAAATTTTTAATGGTTTTTGGCAGATCAATTATGCTTTATGATTGCTATCCTGGGATCTTAGTGGACTTCTCTCAGCAATAACCTTCAAAAGACCACAAGGATGAATATTTGGAAAGAAGATTATCCATTGCTCATTCTCTTTAGGAATTTAATATGTTCTGTTAGACAAAGTATAAAACCTAAATACAATATGCAAAATCTAGCTGGAGATGTGATAAAGCCGAAGGATCCAAAGAGAGAAGATGTAATAAACAAGAGCTAGTAGAAGAGACAAAAGTCATTATTTCAATATATAACTTTTCATGAAACTCTTCTTAAGTACAGCAAATGCTACACTGAATTTTTGAAGTGTCCATATTTCTAATGAGTTTGTGCTCCTCTCAAGCCCCCTGGAGCGATCATTTATCCTTCAGCATTTGGTAATACAGATGAGATTCAGTCTGGCAAGATGCATCCTACATAGAAATGGGATAGTTTCCGTCAAAGATTGGTGTATTTCTCAAACCATATATTCAGATATGCAGTGTTTGAAGAATCACCTTCTTGCATCTTTAGTAATTATTCTGTGCCCACCTCATATTTCTCAGTATCTCCAATTTCAAGATACGGAAATTCTTCTAGCTCTTCGTGATTAACACTTTTTTCTTCATCAAGTCTTTTTTTTTCAAATGTGGCCACCAGATCGCTTAAGATCTGACCTACCCAGTTTGTACCTGAAAGGGGAGAAAATACAGAATTGCATGTAAAACATTGAAAAAAAGTATAAATGAATTTGCAAGGACAGCCAAGAGGTATCTGGTACTATCTCATGAATTGTCTGGTCTTCTTTAATGTGTCAGCTGACTATCTGGACAATCAGCCTTCAGGGCCCTACTTTTGCTGTTACGTAACAATACATATCCTTCTCCAACTTAAATGGCTAAGTACATCATGAATTATATATGGTAAGTTAAGTAAGAAAGGAGAAGAACTATTGATTCAAGTAACAAATATAAGAGCAGATAGGGTGTAAACCTGTACCTCAAAACCCAGTGCATCATGTATGTTTTCTGATGTGCTGTACAGTTTTATCCTGAGTGGAAAGACGGGTCACAGAACTTCAGCAGTTCAGCACATGTGCAGTATCATATCTGAAACTGTGCTCTGTATGCTCATTTTCTTTACCAATACACAGTGTTTTATCCAGAAAACCTCTAAATTATTTCATATATATTTATTGTATTCTTATTAATAACATAAAGTAGAGCTTGTAGAGAACTTGTATAATTAGCTTACCATTTCCTGACTTGTGGACACTGGTTCCTACATCTTTATCATTACAGTCCTAATAAGTGCTTTTTGATGTATATCATTTCTTCAAAAAGAAAATAGGCTTTAAAAAAACACAAAATCTTTACAAACCTGTAAACTGTGACTATCTTCTGTAAAATACAGTGAATCCTATTGTTGAAGGGTAAAAATAGCTATATTAAAATGGATGTGTGACACATCCAAGAGCCTGTGTAGGGTACTTTCAGGCAGAAGCAGCAACCCCATCAAAGATCTCTTGATCTCCCAATTAAGATTAGTGTGATCAATTCAAGTGTTTACAAAAATATATTTTTTATAACTATAGATTTCAGAAAATGTTGACATGTATACGAAAATTAAAAAAAATAAAATATATGTACCACTGCATGTGAAGGCATCAATAAGTCCATTGTATGAAGAAATACAAACAAACAAATATATTACCAAAGATATTACGTAACTGCAAGAGCAGACCCTGCAATATCAAGAAATCTAGTTATCTCAAGTTTGAGAATTGCATTTTGATTCTTTCTAATTTGTGCATTCACATTTATAACTATAAAAAATTAAAGATAACAAAAATGTATCAGACTATAGCTAAGAAAATCAGATTTCTCAGTCACTTGCAAAACTTCCTATAAAATGTTCTCATCATTAGCTCTGTTGTATATGTTTGAGGGAAAAAATTAGTTCTGGAAATTCTTCCAAAAACTGTAAATACAATCTACTTATTTGTCATTACACGAATTAATTTATGAAGAAAGCAAGCAGTATTCACCAGATTTAGGATATCCTGCCAAAATGACATCATCACTTCTGGCTTCGAAGGACTCCATGGCTCTGAACACTTCAAGACTGCAAAGAGCAACAGGATAGAGAATCCCCTTGTAAGAAAAAAGTAGTTCATCACGATCCATTGTATTACCAACAACTATTGCCTTATCTATCACATCAATAAATTTCTTCCTAGATTTTTCCATTCTTCTCTCTCTCACACACAATCTCTGTCACAATGTGAAACACTACACAGACAGAGAGACACTGGTTGCCACATTACAGGGCTTTTTCTTCTCTTTTTATTTTCTTTGTGGAGGGGGGCGGAGGGAGGTGGGACACTGTAAGCAATAATTTACTACTCTTTCTGAAATTGTAAAAAAAAATACATAACTCCAGAAAAAAGACCTTAAGTCATTTGAACATCTCAGTATCAACAGAAATTGGATATAATTGAATAAGAAAAACAGGAAAATGCATTTGCATCTTAGGTTAAAGCATTCATCTTACTTGAAAATATCATATGCCAAAAATATGCAAGTAATTACAGCACAGAGTTGATAGACAAAGTACATCAAAGTTCAAGAAGGACATGAATTGCAGACTGCACTGTTCTGATCTTTTCAGTATTCACTCTGGGATGTTTTCTTACATAATTTTTTTTTCTTCTTTTTTTTCACAGAAATTGGATTAAATGTATTAGGATTGGGAGACAAAATGTTAATTATATTAGTGAATGCATTAGCAGCTAGTCTTACTTTTTTTTTTTTCTTTATTTTCCCTTGTCATGAAACTATCATGTACTACTACTAAGGAAATGTGTTTAATTGGGATATTTACTTGCTGGCTAAAGAAGGGTTGGGAGAATAGGCACTTCCTAAGGAAGGAAAAAAAAGATATATAAATGGATTCATCCACTCAAGCAATAGCATTGCTGGACTAGGATTTCCATAAAAGAAACACAGATCAGTTACTTCCTGAAGAATTATCTAGAGAAATTTTGAGACAGAAAATCTGTTGGATCTCCAATGTATTTTTCCCAGAGAAAGAAATTAGGCCAGCCTTTCCATGAAGACATGCATTATCCTTAGTGTTACTGAAGACAGTGTTACTGAAGAAAAACTAATTAGAAGAAATAAGTCATGTGGAGGGATTTTGAGAAGAATTGAATTTCTTGGCATAAAAAATTAATCAGGCTTAATATTTAGTAATGTGAGCTTTTGATATAACCACCAACCATGACACCATAAATGAGAGAGAAGAGTGAACTTTGCACTGTATGTTGCATAAGAAAGACCCTCTGATCCTGCCAAATGCTGAATCAGGAGACTGATGGAAAACATCAGTTGGTTTAAAATTTCAAAGAAGCAGCTTTTAAAACATGGAGATTAAAAAGAGATTAAAGGATTTGGTAATCTCCAGATTAATGGTGTTTGTTGGTCAAGCCACCAATGTGCCTCTAAAGGTTTCTGACTTCCCATATTTATCAGACCTGGTCTTTCCAGGTTGTGGAGCTTTGCAGAAAGAGGCTGGTGGCTTTGCCATGATAGCTACAGGACATTGCCAGCTGTCAATTACCTGGTGAGCTGATCTGCTTATGAAGAGCCATTCCCAGTTAATGAAACAATGAAACAATCCCAAACAATCCCAAATCCTCAAAATTTAGCGACCATGCCCTCAGATGGTATATGAGAAAAGATAGGTTTCCATAACTATCTCTGTAATCTGCATTTACCTCATTGAGACTCTAGAAAAGTCTTCAAAAACAGCTTTCCAAAGTGATCTAAAATGGATCTTGATCCACTCATAATGGTACTCTAAAAATATATGTAATATTGATAGAGAGATGAAAAAGAAATCCTCAGTACAAGATCCAAGTTCATATTCTTCACTGCTCTCTAAAAGCTGTTCGAGCTGGGATGTAATCCCCTGTAAATTTATCCTCCATTATCTTTTGCTTTCTTCCTGAACTGTAGAGTCTCCTTCATGACAGTCACCTCCCCTGACCAGAAGAAAGCTGGTCCCACCATCAAGTTAGATGACCATCCCTAGTCTGTAAATTAATTAACTCTATCTTTCCCATATGTCCCATTTAAACTTTCACAGCTATTTTTCAGCCTCAGCTTTGTTGTCTCTGAAGAATTTCCACTCTCTTAATCTCCTCTCTGGAACAAGGTAGGAAATAAGTAATTTTCCACATCTTTCATCATTCTTATTAATGCACTGGCTAGCTGCCAGAGTACAGATGCAAACTTGCCTTCTCCCTCTTGTTAATGCTCCACTAAGTAATGAGAAAGAACATGCCAGCAAATACAAAGAATTGCATGACACACTGTTCTGGAGAAACTGTCTTCTTGTACTATCTAAACATGTTAGCTGTATGTTAACAGACTTCTCAAACCACCACCAAAAGAGACTTATTTTGTTTGTTTTGTCTGATCTTCACAAATATTGGTGAAATTAACTTTAAAAAAAAAAATAGGAGAACATTAACTAGAGCTTTGTTACCACATAAATGTGTAGAAGTGGGAGACAGATAAACGATCCAATTCACAGTGTTGGTCAAAAAGTAACTTATTGCATCATCATGTATCAGTACAACCTGACCTTAAAAGTAAAAGAGGAAGAGGAGAAAAACAGGCAGGAGGGGAAAAAGAAGAATGTTAAACCCTTGCAAAGTATTCCATGATGTTTTGGAGGATTTTCTGATTTTTGCTAATGCACTAAATGTTCTGTTTCCTGCAAACCTTTCATTAATCTCACTATGGTCAATACCTCTGAAACAGTCAGACTTCTGGCGTCTTTAGTATAGAAGTAATTATGTCATACAATGTGTAATGTGTTCATACAAATGAGGCTAAACATATAACGCAAACACAATAGATGTTAAGTAGAGCTGATTAAGGATGTATCTTGAAACAGGATACTCAGATGCCCACACACACACACCAAAAAAAAATAGAACTGCCACATTATTCAGGGGAAAAAGAAATAAAATATTCCAGTATATGAACTGGATCACAAATCAGGATGTTAAAGCAAACATAATAAGCTCAGTGGAACATACGAGACATAAATGTATATATCCCTACGGGAGCTGGAAGTATGCAGTTTGGGTCTTAAACATGAAGTCAAAATTTTATGTTTTCACAGAAATAATTCATTGCCTAAGTATCATATTTTAACTGTTTTGGTGTGTTGTTTTCTTTTTCACTCAATTTATCAAAGACATTTAGTTTTCTTCAAATATTGTAGCATCAGAACTAAAAAGTCAAGCAAAATGAACTATAGAACATTTTTCTGTGATTTGAATATATTTCACCACAGATTTTGCTGAGTCCCAGTCATGATACTCTAAATTAATCCTTCAGACAGTTTTGACACTATAAATTAATCCTTCAGAAAGTTTAAGATGAACTGCCAGTCCATAAGCTAATCCAGACACTGAATACCTTGCCACCAGGACATCTTGGGCATTGCCGATAGTTCATCCTATTTACTCTTGGTCCATACTCTAGCACATTCTTTATCCTTTCTTTGTCGTCAAAGGACTGAGTTGACTGCATTCCTGTTCTGGACTGTTTTGTGTTCTGGAAGAGGATGAGGACTGCGGTGTACTACTGGAAGAGAGGTTGGGAAATGGAGGGTTCTCTGTTTGCATCCATAGTCTCCTATCCTCATAGAGATAGATGAGGGTACAGGTGTGAGAAGGTGATGTAAGGGAATAGCAGGGGGAACAATAATTTGGGTATCAATTCTCTGGAAATACTCTCTTCACAATTATCTGTGCTATTTTAGCCCAACTAATGGTTATTAAGATTAATGATATTTAGTGAAGGAATAACAGTTAAAAGCTCAAATACATCATTTAGTGATAAATACTTTTTTGTCGCTTCCATGGTGATCTTTTTGGAAGTGTCACACCTAACAAATCCTGAGAAAACATGAGATGTCTACAAGCAGGGCTTCTCCAGATGTTTGGTCTCCATTTCATAGTACCCAAAGCTACAGGGATAGAATCTGATATTCTGACCATATAAAGATAACTACACATCAAATAAATAGAGATGCTGACATGTTAAGGGCTTTTGTCTTTTCTGATCAGAAGTCAGTGAATAAAAATCCACTGATTTGAATCATACTTGGATGAGAATTTAATTATGGCAGACACCATTCTGCTAAGAATTGGTCTGAATTGATATGGTCTTTATAAGGGTTTCCAGGTGCCAAATGGCCCTTAGCCTTTTAGAGACATGCAAGAGGTAGGAGAGGAAAGAGAATATTTCTTTAACAGGAAATATAGTGAAACATGGCTATTAGATTCCTCTACATGTGATTAATTAAAATACCGCCCAGTAAACACACTGTTTAGCACATAATGTTCAGCATTAAAATCTGGTATACACTGTAAACACTGTAACGACAGGTGTAGTCTGAATACTATTACACTTGTCTGCAACCTTGACCTTTCTCTGAAGCATCATGGAACAGCAATCCCGATCAGAGTTCAAGAATTGATTGCTTTACCAGCTCTGTTTGTCTTTCAGGCTTTGCAGTACACACATTTTAACTTTGTTCCAGAAGTGGTTGCTGCAAGTAGTCCACTAAACATTTGCCAATTTACAGTCTATGCTTTTCCTTTAAAAGATTCCTGTAATCACTAGTACTGAGTAAAAGGAGCAGTACCAACCCAGGTTTTACTATTCAATATATTTTCATAGGAAACATCATTTATATCTTTCTACACAAGTGAGGTGAGGGCTATTTTTTTGTTTTGATTTATTTTTGTTTTTGTTTTTTTCAAGACAGGTGTTTTTCCTTGTTTTAAATTATTAGTGGATGTGATTTCTCTTCAAGCCTGAGCAATTCTGCCAGACTACAGGCCCCGTGGTGAGGTATCAGCTCTCTGCTTCACTTATCCAGCAGGTGGTCCCAGGCTCCGGGATGAGTGAGTAGCCACAGACCAACTCCTGGGTTGTGACATGGGTGAAATAAAGTCTGCTAGCCTGCTTTTTGGTCACCTTAATACACTCACTGGACAGTATCTGTACTTTGGGAACTCTTTATCAACTAGCTAGTTACTCCTGCCATAGTCTATATCTCTAGATTTACTTCAGTATAAGATGGCAATGACACTTTGGAGAAAAAGGCTTACAGATGTCATCTAAAACATGGGTGTCCAGCCTTTCGGCTTGCTTGAGCCACACTGAGTGAACAGGAATTTTCTTGGGCCTTATACACAAGGTTGCTCTGAAAGTAATGCCTCCTACTTAGTCCCATGGAAACTAAAACTGATACAAAGAACACAATAACACTATTTGATAGAACAAAATCTCAGCTACAAAACACTAACTTTCAACATAGTCACCACTATTAGCTATATATTTTCACCAGCAATGAACAAGAGCCTGCATGTTGTGCTCATAAAAATCCGTACCGGCAAAGGTGACACACTGTAATTGTCACTGCTGCTGAAAGGCACCACTGACTGCCTCACTGTGCTCACATCTGCTGTTCAGTTTCCATAAACGCTCTCAAGTGCTGATGAATGTCAGTAGGTGCCATTTTTTCTGTGTGGAGGAATTCAATGACACACCTTTGTTTCATCAGCACTTCTGTGCCAGACACTGTTTTTTCGGACTGCCCCTCTGCTGCTGTCTGCCATATGGCAACAAAATGTAATGGGATACTGTGGGAAGATTCAACCTCTACTTCCATACCACCAACATTCACCTCTGACACCATGGCCAACATAATAAAATAGCAGGCAATACTTTCAGAGCAGCCCTCATAAAATATATATATTGTTAATGCATATAAGTAACAAAACTTATTTTAATATTTAATATCTTTTTATTGAAAAAAAAGAAAGAAACAAAAACACAGAACTAGTGGGATATGTGAATCTGTTTCTGTGAAACTAACACGTCACTCTGTTCGATGGCAGTGGCTGCAATTCTTAGTGAGTTCTCAATGTGTTCCATCAGAAATTTTTGATGAAATTTTACTCCTCCTGTACCTCATCCATGAAAATATTAGTTCAAAAATGTATGTTCTGCCAAAAAGCGGTGACATGAATGAGGTGTGACTGTGAAGAGAGGGATATATCTCTCTGCTAAGATACAGCTTATAAAAAGTAAAGAGACACGATCAGAATTTTGATTAGAATGTCTAATTGTAACTCCATACATTCCATATGAAAATTCGCAGGTCACGTATTTATGTCAACTGAAAATGGAGTCGCAAATATACAAAAAAATGATAATTTTTTTGGCAATCTTGAAACCTGATCTCAAATTCCTTTATCAAAATGAAAAGCATGGCTGAGTACTTTTTTCTGTTCACGGGACAGTGTTTAGCCAACACATCAAAATGCATATAACTATTCGCTATAACTTAACTCAGCAATGCTCTGCGCTCTCCCCATGCCCTGGCTGCAGCTCAGACAGTGTTAACAGCTCACTGATGTTTGGTTGCTACTAGCAGTGGGTGGGTGCACCCCTGGGGCAGAGCCACAGTGGCAGAAGGGGTAGATAGCAAGGGGCAGCAGCTGGGCCGCACTGCCAGCTGTACCAGGCTACATGCGGCCCACTGGCCACAGGTTGGACATGCCTGATATAATGTCTGTTTTTGCTGCAGTAGGACAAGATCCCATTTCCTCTGTGCTGAAAAGGAGGAAAGGAATCACTGCTGTATCACCAGCTCTCTGGTTCACTCTGTCTCAGATTATCTGAGTTTGGTGAATCCGATGCACACAGTTTCAAAAGAGCAAAGGCGTCCAGAAAGCTGTGCGCTAAGCCAGTTCCAAGACAGTTACGAATTAACTCTTAAAGTTAGAAAGTCTATTGAATGGATTCTTCGTCATTGGGAATATTAAGCTAATACTTATGAAACGAAAATTAAATTTCTCCTTCCTTGTTTTTGACAGGAATGCTGAGATTATTGTCTTTAAAATGACTGGAAAATTCACTTTTATGTAAGAGAACACCACCAAATGCCTCATGGTTGCCTTAGAGTTCTTCATAGATAAGAAGCTGTTCCTCTGTACAGCAGTACAAAGGTGATCCTTCCTGGTCCTTTCCAATTCAGAATATTCTGTGATTCTGTTCTATGATTATCCTTAAACATGCTATTATTAACTGTCAGAAGTAGTTTTACATTTGAAAATAATGAGCATATACTCTTAAATAGCCTAAAGCTATGGTGAGTAGTGTAAGTCTCTCTTACAAAGTCCACAGTACGCCTTCACTACCCAGCTGAGCTGGATGAACTGCAAGAAGTCCTCAGAATTGGGATTAGGTTAGCCAATCTGAGAGCAATTTCATTTGATGGCAGATAGCCTGAACATACATTGCAGTGTCACTGAGCGTCAGACCAGCAGACTCAGTGTGATGGAAGAAGTAGATCAATGGGCTCTAAGAAGAGCGTACATCTGTGCTTTTTCAGACATCTTCTTTTCCATGAAAAATAAAATCAGCTAGAACAATTAGTCAACATGTTATTGCCACTTAGGGTCTCAGCAAGGCATGGAAACATACTGGCAGGTTTGATATGCAAGGATGGATTAAGTACATCAGCAGTACTTTGATCCCAAAGGTAAAAGAAAATGTTTACTTTTTGTAACCAATGGTCTATAAATAAATTTTTAAATTAGTGAGCTAATAATTTTACTGTTCCAGCTATAACACAAAGGAAGATGTTCCATGCTACAAGCAAGAGTAGCTTAGTTCTAGCTTCATCTTAAAAGCATTTAACCAGCTCAAGCAAATCGCTGCTGCATGATGATGTGGTACTGAAAGCTAAAGAGCTTTCAGAGGACACAAACAAGCTTTAAGGTCACAGACTACTGGGGACGTGGAGACTGTTTTGAGGAATTATTTTTATACAATGGATATTCCCTCTTGTTACACTCTCTTGTCCACTTCTGTACATAGGACACAGCTAAATATACTTTTACTCTGTATTAGGATGGAACACTAGAATCTCATATTCTTTAAAGACTTCATTTTAACTTGGACTCTTGTCACATGATTCTGGCCAAAGTCAATACTTATCATATAATAAAACAAATAAAACATCTAAGACATGTCTAGAACTTCAGTATATGTTATATTAGGTAATATTTGTTTAAAGTGCATAGTTAAGCACCTTCTCAGGTTGCAATTTGGAAAAGGACCGGTTTTCAGCTTTTATTTCACTGTTCTGTTTGCTTAACTGACAGCTATACTTAAAAATAGAGGATTCTAGCCATACATATCAATGAATGTATCTGTAGGGTCTATCAGCATGGTTTCATATTATTTTATGGAGAATGAACCATGTCAATACTGTCAATCACCTCAAAGACTTCCAGGCTAAGAATTTGACTTTTTGCCAAGGGCTATATTTTTACAGGAATTTATGTCAAAATGAATCTTGACACTTTTAAGTATGTGAAAAATGATTAGGAAAATAGTTTCTTCCCTCCTTAATGTGGCCATTATGACTAGGTATTCGGTACTGTATTCATGACTCAAGACTTGTCCTGGTTAAGGCTTTAACAGGTATAGTATAAACCATGGGAATTTTGTCCAATTGCATTTTCTTCTTGATACTCAGAAGAATAAGATAATAAAAAAGTTTTTCTCTGCAATAAATCTCACCATTGCTTATTATTTTACTTGTTGTATAAGTGATAGAAAATCACAAGAATGGAAACTGTACCAGCCTGCAGCCTGCTATTGGCTCACCTATATATGCAGTTGAGATGAAGTACACTAGTGGGGTAAGGAGTAGAAACTTGACCTCATTCTTTGCCATCATAAAAGTACAGACCTCTACAAAGCATGGAAGCAACTGGAAGCAGAAGAGCTGAGCCCTACCTACTGGTAATTCTGGGCGAAGCTGCAATCCACTCAGAAGTAAAATCTCCCATCATGAACCTGGTTCTCAAATAATGGACACATCTTTAAGAAAATGTGACTTATAGGAAAAATTCTCATCAGCTGTACTACGGACACTGGAAAGAAAAACAAACAAACAAAAAAGGCCATGGATCACATATGAGTTCTCAAAGTGCAGATCTCTTTGCCCCTGTCCTTCACAGCGAGGACTGTAAGGCTGGAGAAAGTTTTAGGCACTTTGACTTTAAAAACTGATCCATCATTAACTTCAAAAAAAAAAAAAAACTGTAAAAGGTTGGTTTCTTTTCTTTGTTACTTTTCATCATTTTTGCCCTGAAGCCAAAAGAGAAAAGAAAAAATGTGAAACTCTTGGAAAAAAGGTATGTCCAGAACTTATTATGGATCGTATCATTGAAAGAGGGGAGAGGAGAAGAGGGGAGGAAGGGAATGAGAGGAAATGGGGAAAGGAGACTGGAATAGATTTTGAGCCCTTTCACTGTGAAGCTTATAGATTGGCCATTTGGTCTATGAATAATACTAGTGTCTGCTGAGAGAAAATTCCTTCCTGCTGTGGAGCACAGCTACATGTCAGTACCTTATGAGAGCACTTGTTTGGGTTTGCTTGTTTGGTTGGTTTTTTTTCCTGTATTGATCAATTTCCTATCAGTGAACCTTTCACAATGTACTGAACACACAGAGAGTCTGAATTTTTCATTTCAAACACTGATGTCTCCAAATGATAGAAGAGAATATGACTGCAGACATTTTCAAATATGCCATATATTTTCTCAAATATAGTACATCTTAGAAGACAATGTCACACATTAAAGTTACCAATTTTTTCATTATTATTCTACAATCATATTTCCCATCTTATTCTTCTGAATACCACCACATTTCTGCATCTGCTTCTGCCACTGATGGAGAACTGTGTCCTTCTCCCTTCAGACAAGTATTGCTAAAGCAGGTTCAGATGCAACTCTCTGGTACTCATGAAGAGCAGGATCTTCAAATGTAAAAATTATTTTTAAAAACAATCACTCAAAATGGAAACAGTTAGAAAGATTTCCAGTGATATGCATGTACATTCCATGCTCTTATCTGAGTATTACAGTACAAGTTGCCAATCATTAAGTGTCTCTCAAAGATCTAAGATTGACAGTTACATGATTATTAACTCCTAACTCCTGCCCTTCCTATCTCAAAGCTCTCATTCAAGCCTGGAATACAAAACCTTTTTTTTGTTGTTGTTATTTTCCAGCTTCACATACAGACACCAGCCAAATATCTGTCAGCTGTTATTTTGATGTTCAGATGTGCACTGTGCTTTAAGCAAACTGTTGTGTTTGGTGCTTTTTTTTATCTTTTTTTCTTTTTTTTTTTTTTAATAATGAGCTCACTCAAAATGTCCTCTCCGTGTGGTAAAGGGAAAAACCTAAAACCACTGTTACTAGTTACTTCATTTATCGCTCATTTTGAAAGGCAGTTATCAAGACAACAGATCTGGCATTAGACCTGAGAATGAGGACCTGATCCTCAACTACTGAAATTATTAAATGAAGAACTGCAGCAAAAAAGATTTTTGAAAAACCCAAAGCAGAGTGGAAAACCTCTGCAAGGTATGTGTGAAACACATGGATCCCTCATTTTTTGGACTATGTAAAATTCTTCACTTACGCAAACATCATATAATGAGAGTTATTTTGCTATTTTTATTGTTAGACTCTTCTCAACCCCTTTAGGTGCACAAATCCATAATCACAGAATTATACTACCAATTTTTTTTTTTCCTCTTGTAAGGGTGGGAAGGAGAAAAAAAGATATAAAAATGCATATCTGATTGGCTACATGACTTTCTATGTGTTTTGCTTTAAAACACTTTGTCTTTCTAATTTTATATCAAACGAATACCTGCCAGCTTGGTGTTTGTTTTTAACAAGGAAGAAGACAATTCATGTTTGTGCTGTACCTAACAATCTGTGCAAGTTATTTTTTAATATTCATTTTAAAGTTGTATTAATATTCATTTTAAAGTTATATTATCATTAAATGACAGAATCACACACACACACACACACACATATATATATATATATATATATATATATATATATGCACACAAAACAAGTGATACACAAAGCAACTGCTCACCATCCACCAACTGATGCTAGCCAGTGCCTGAGCAGCATCACCACCCAGGACAACTCCCTTCAGTTCTATGCTTTTATACATGATGTCATGTGTTATGAATATCCCTTCGGCCAGTTTAGGTCAGCTGTCCTGGTTCTGTCCCTTCCCAGCTCCTTCTGCCCTCCCCCAGCCCCTCGCTGGCTGGTCAGTATGAGAAGCTGAAGAACTGAAATGTCCTTGACTCTGTACAGCACTGCTCAGCAATAGGTAAAACATTGGTGCGTTACCAACATCGTTTTTCTCCTAAAGCCAAAATGTAGCATCATACCAGACACTGTGAAGAGAATGAGCTCTGTGTCAGCTGAAACCAGGGCACCACAAAGCTGCACAGGACTCAGCTGAATCATACCCTAAAATTATTCAAATATGTAAGAAGACTATGCCTTACCACAGGAAAACTAGCAGAGGTCAGGGAGTAGGAAAATGCTGGGAAATTCTTCAAGCATAAATCTTCAGTGCAGATCACAGGGCAGACAAACTTGCATCCATGGAGTTTAAGCCTTTTGGTCTGCAATTCAAAATTCAGTTGTAATGTATGTCCATACATATGAGTACATAAACCACTCAGTAAATTCCATTATCCTAACTGTATTTAGTGTACTCATGCCCTTAATTTTCTTATAAACACATTATTTCTCCTAGTCCTTATTGAGTTTCTTTATTTTATGGAGATTCCCTATTTTCCACCCATCTTCTACAGAAGGCTTTTCCCACAGTGAATCTAGTCCCAGTAGTATACAAAACCCACATAATTTTTTTGAGATCCAAAAGGAACAAGTAAATGTCTCATCTGACCACCTACAGAGACTGAGGACTGTTACCCAGTTTCCTGGATGAAGACCAACAGCTTGCTGTGGACCAGGCTTCCAGCAGCAGTCACTTACTTCTCTAATTTTCTTTCACCAAGGTGCAATTTTCACAGTTTATTGCTGGACTTAAGCTACTCTTGTTCCTTATTTGGCAGTTCTGTGCCAGTACTTGAAAGGGAACAGTAGCTGATTCTCCAACTATGCACATACCTATCATAAAAGTACTTGTACTTCTGTATGCTTTCCAGCTTTTAAGCTCCCATTTTTAACATTAATGAAACTGTCAGGTGCAAATAGCTAAACTATTCACCTTTCCTTCTAATTGTTTCAAAAAACTAAAGGCAAGTTCTGTGAAAAGAAAAGAAAGGAGAGGAGAGGAGAGGAGAGGAGAGGAGAGGAGAGGAGAGGAGAGGAGAGGAGAGGAGAGGAGAGGAGAGGAGAGGAGAGAGAGAGGAGAGGAGAGGAGAGGAGAGGAGAGGAGAGGAGAGGAGAAAGAAAAGAAAAGAAAAGAAAAGAAAAGAAAAGAAAAGAAAAGAAAAGAAAAGAAAAGAAAAGAAAAGAAAAGAAAAGAAAAGAAAAGAAAAGAAAAGAAAAGAAAAGAAAAGAAAAAAAAGAAAAGAAAAGAAAGCTTCCAATGGGGGGGGGCGGGGAGAGAAAGAGTAAAACACTGTAAAAGCAGTGTCATGAAAAAGCTTCTATATTCCTTTTCTGAGTCTACATTTGGCAAATAAACTTATTTACCTCTGACCACTAAATAATAATTAAATCTCCATGAGGACCTCTGACACATGAGAAAATAACTGTCTCAAGTTAACAGCTTAGTTCTCTATGCTCACAGCCAACAGCAGTGGACATAAGCTCACATCTCCTCCAATCCAGAGCTCTCCACTTCAGTAGAAGAGCTATATGGGCTATACTATATGTGTCATAACAGGAAAATGCCACCAAGTACCATATACACACATCCAGGTTTGATTTTGACAGCCTTTTTTCTCTGCAGATCACACTGCACGAGGTGTAGCCACCATCTTGAGTTAGTGCTAGTTACAGTGTATTTCCACAGAGTCCTTTACTCAGTATAAATTAGGCTGGAATCAAGCAATGGTTTATTGTGGGTATCGTAAGGAAGAGCCTAAAAACCCTCCATGTCAGATAGCCACAACTTCCAGAAGTTTGAATTTGCCTCCAGGTAGGATAGAAAGAAGCCACCTTCATTTATCAGAAGTCTATTGAAGCCAATACATTACTGGAAAATGTTTCCTTTGAAAAAGTAATTTTCAAATTAAATTTCTTTCATCAAACAACCTCTGATTGCTTCCAGCAGATACTAAGCTCCTTGCTCAATGTTCCAGACAGGCACCTGTTTCTTCAAGTCCCTTCCCTTCCCTTTCCATTCCCTTTCCATTCCCTTTCCATTCCCTTTCCCTTTCCCTTTCCCTTTCCCTTTCCCTTTCCTTTTCCCTTTCTCTTTCCCTTCCCTTTCCTTTTCCCTTCCCTCCCCTTCCCTTCCCTCCTCTTTCCTCTCCTTTCCTCTCCATGCCTGTCCAGAGCCCATTGTATCCAACATCCTTGAAGTTTGTTGGTTGTGGATGCCCCATCCCTGGAAGCATTCAAGGCCAGGTTTGATGGGGCTTGGGGCTTTGAGCAACCTGGTCTAGTGGGAGGCATCCCTGCCCATAGCAGGGGGGTTGGAACTAAATGATCTTGGAGGTTCGTTCCAACCCAAGCCATTCTGTGATTCTAAGAGATTACAGAGCACAAAAAATAAAGTGATTGGATCAATCTGGAGACAGTATTTTGTCTTACAGCAGAAAAATTCTACAATGTTTTGATCTCTGGCAAAAAAAAAAAAAAAAAAAAAAAAAAAAAAAAACACCTATTACTTTTCACTTGGGCTGTTTTACCCACAGCTCCTTGACAATAGTGCCAGGAGGCTGGAGGTAAGCTAAACTGCCAACTCCCACATCACACAAAAGCAGGGCAATGCCACACTGCTCTGAAACCTGTCAGGAGAGATGCTGTTGGCAAACGCTGGATTAACATCAGTTTTCATAAGGACCCACTTGCTCCAGTAAAATGTTTACACATACTTGTTATTAGGAAAAGTTTCTCAGCTCCAGAATGAATGGAGACAGAAAGAGACCAGTCTACCTTGAACAGGATAATGGCAAGAGCATCCAAAGTACAGAGTCTGGAATAAGGATACAGGGGCAATCAGAAACAAAGGTACTAAAAACAGTTTTTTTATAAGGCCCAGGTGTGGGGTCATACTGCATGGTGATTTACTGATTATTCTGAGGCTCTGATGGCTTAGCTTCACCCCAAAGTAAAGCAGCAAAAGTCCAAACTTGAAGGATGCAACAGAAAAATCACACTGGAAAAAAACCTACAATCATCTAGGTGTAACTGGACTGTAAGCAAAGAATTTCAACAGATTGCATTTGAGGACAACTCACTTCGGAGCTGCTATGTGCAGCACCAGTGTAGATCTTTCATTTCTTCCCACACACAATCCTTGTTGGATTTTGAGTAATAAATCTGAGACAAACCTGTTACAATCTTCTGTTCTTGACTTGCTCACCCTAAAATTACCTGAAAGAAAACCCAAGATGTTTCCTTACACTTTTGCGCCATCTACTGTCTTCTATAGATCTTAGCAGCTTTCTGATCTCGTTTTTATAGAAATAATCGTAATTGCATGGCCTTGTTTCTGAAAGGTAACAGTCAGCTAAGATTCCCAACTCACACATTTTGGTTTTGTTTTGTTTTTTTTTTTTTTTCATTCAGCTGATAGAAGGGATTGTTACCACAGTCAGACTGACCTCTAATAGGTCACAGAGTATTCAGAATTTCTCAGACTTATCTTCTGCCCTTTAGAAAGTGACCTCCCGTTGGTTTTAAAATGCTCCAATACTTAATTGTCCTGGTTTCAAAAAAGTATGCATTGTTTCTAATGTCTTGTATCCCCAAATAGCATTCTGTTTTTTTCTCTGAGGTGGATAAAGGTCTTCAGAAAGAAAACACAATGAAAAAAATAACACTTTTGTCTTTCCACAAAGAGTGCCTACAAAGTATGCTTTGTAGGCTCTCTTTGTCGCATTCCCAGGCTACTTCCTGGACATGAAATTATGTATAATTAAACACCTTCCCCACAGCTGAAGAAAGAACCAGTGTCTAAAACTACAGACCTCCAGCTGCTGGATACCAAATGCTTTGTGAAAGAAAAGCTCCTTGCCTGAAGGCTAGAGATGTTCAGTTGAAAGTCCATTTTGAGCACAATGAACACATTGCAAAGAGAAGCCTGAGGCTACCAGAAACATTTCCGGATTTGCCTCCTTAATTATTATCTAAGACATTGGATATGAGGTTAAAGTGGCATGCCCATAAAGGTACTTCACTTACCTTTAAAACTAGAGCCCATTTGTACTTAGTTTAAGATTTTAACTGCTATTCCAGTTTGAATTAATATACATGATACTAAAAAACAAACAAACAAACAAAAAAAAACAACACCTTTTTGGAGGGAAAAAAAAAGCCATTATAACAGCCATATGGTTAGACAGCAACACTGCAACTATCTAAAATGCATTACTGATCATAACTAATTCTGGATGCTAAAGGAAAAAGCCTGAAATGATGCTGCCAGAGAGCAATGTACTACAACATGCATGACAGTATTTCAATCCCCTTCTAAAGTTTTTTGGGCAGAAAAGTAGCCAGAAACTTCCTTATGTAGAAACTCATAAAGAAAATGATTTGAAAATAATATGTATATATTTAGTGCTATGGCAAAAGGCAAAACCTCATTCTTTTATGATGAATTCACAAGTCTAAAGGAATAGAGAAGGAACACATTACCAGCATGCCATGATCAAACAGATGCAAAATACACTAAGGCCACCTTCTCCCATATGCTGCTCAGCTTTTTCAAGGATGGAATCAAAGTGAATAGCGATGCATATGTCTTATGTACTTGTAGGTGAGGCTTTGTTTTATGGATTCATGCCAGAGTTGAAAACTTACCTTTAAAATGTGTGTGCTCTAATTCCTTTAAGGCATTGATACTTTTCAAGTATTCTATGCACAAGCTACTTTGTTGTATATATCCATATACACACATACAAGCGTATACCTATATATCATAGAATCCTTAGAGTTGGAAAAGACCTCTAAAGGTAATTTAGTCCAACTCCCCTGCAACAAACAGGGACACCTACAGGCTAGATCAGGTTGCTCAGAGCCCACTTCAGTCCTACCTTGAACATCTCCAGGGACAGTGCATCCACCTCTCTGGGCAACCTGCTCCTGTGCCTCACCACCCTCACAATATAAGACTTTCTAACATTCAAGCTAAACCTCCCTTCTAAGCCTGAAACCAGTTCCTCTTGTTCTGTCACCACTGACCCTGCTAAAGAGTCTGTCCCATTCCTTCCTATAGCTCCCCTTTAAATATTGAAAGGCCACTATCAGGTCATCTCCCAGCCTTCTCAACCTTCTCCAGACTGAACAGCCCCTCAAAGAAGTGTTCCATCCATTGGATCATTTTTGCGGCCCTCCTCTGGATGTGCTCCAACATATGGATATAGATAAAATGCAGTGCTGTCTATATGCATACAGATATAATACAGTTCAATTTTTCCTTTTAATTCTGCAGTCCTGAAACCATTCTAAATACAATGCCATTCAATACTCAATACTGCAAATAAAGATCAGTTTACCAACTAAGGTAAACAGGGAAAGTGCTATTTCCCTAAAAGGTAAGCCTTAATAATTCCAAAGCTTCTCTTGCTATTGTTATCCCTTATTTGGGATTGTGTATTTTAAACTCAAGCCTCCTACACTTGAATGCAGTACATAAAATATTTTTCTTGCAATATTAATTGGTGCCTGAAAGGTAATTCATACAGCATATGTAAATTTTTTCTTACTTGGGAACACAGATCTACAATTTTCATAGTTCAAAACAGCTACAACACAGCACTAGTTGGTTGAAAATGTTTGATACAGGTTGTTGTATTAGAATATGCTGTTTTCCTCAAAAAAAAAAAAAAATTTTGTAGCACCTTGATGATTTTGATAAAAGTTTATCTATGTGAAAAATTTACTCCAAATACTTGGGGTTGACTCATTTCTGGAGTACTGCCCTTACTTCTTTCAATTGTATTGTTTAAACTCATTGATAGTTCAATGAGCAAACAATTGAAATACATTTTTACTCATTTTTAGTCAACTTAGTTCTGCCACTTTCTAACTTTAGACAGCTTGCCAGCTTTGTTAAGGTAATGTATACTGAAATATAGCTTCAAATGGAACATTATAGCTTATTTTAATACCAACTTTTTTTTTTTTTTTAAACCCCTTGCTAAATTTACCTTGCCCTTGTCATTAGATAAATGGCAACTATTTCGTCCACTTCTCCTCAGCTGTGGTGCTATCTGCTGCTATGCCATCAGATGTCACCCTGGACCATGCAAAAAAACCCCACCAATGTATGAACTACCAGGATCAGCAAAAAAATAATAACACCAGTTTCAGAATAGCATATACATCTTCTAAGGCTGCATCTTAACCATGTACTCTCCCACCAGTACACACACCTTCAACTCCATCTTCATAGTTCCTCTATGAGTACCAGCAGTACTGAGAAAATAGCACATACCGGAAAGCCAGTAGGCTTCACCTAGCACAAATTTGGGCCAGTGTTCCTTTAATTTCAAAAAGGAACAATTTCTAAGGGCCGTAGCCATCAATCATTCAGGTAGAGAATTATTAAAAAAAACACAGCTGCATGATGCTTCTGGGAGGCAATGCCAAGCATGGTGTCTGCGCAAATAGTTGAGTAAGTGGGATGTTTGCTAGATTGGATCTGAAGCCAACTGATTAGCTGCTCTGTTCTCACATTGCTGCTCATCTTCCTTTAGTCTTTCTGGTTAGTTTGTTTGCTGTTAATCCCTACTGAGTTGTTCCCAGCTAAGTGGTTCATCAGTTTGTTGCTAATCCCTCAGGGGAAGTGGGGAGTTGTAACTTTGATCTTAGAGAAGAGATAGTGATGGTAAAGTAAAGCACTCCCACTTGTGTAGGGTGGATTCTACTGAAGCTGAAATCCAGAGAAACCTACACATGCACACAGTGACTTCTTGTGCCAGAAGGATCAGAGTCTTACTGCCCTTATGGCATTTATTGTATTCCCAGCTCTCTTGTCTAAAAGCATCACAGCATTTTATGCAGAGCAGCCACATCAAAACAGGACAAATTCAAACAGTTCTCAGACTTCCTGCTAACAAGACTGTGTTGCACACAACAGCTGTGGTGTTTCTGATACATCCTGGAATTTAAGCCAAAGGCAGAAGTTCTACTCAAGAGAGGACTTTTGCCCATTCCTGCATACTTCCACTAATGCTGGGCAGCTCACAAACATTGGGGCATCTTTTGAGTACTTTGCAATCTAAACACATTTATATATTTTTAGCCAGATCACCACTTATGTCTAAGCAAGATGGGTTGGATTAATTTAAAATGAAGAGAGAATCATAAAAATCAAGAGTCTCTTCTTTCTGATAGCAGAAGCATTGTAACCTCTAAGAAACCACACACAGGTGGCAAGCGCAAAGAACAGTGGTTTGGGGTATGAGCACTGACAGCTGCATAAGTAAGCAAGAATTATAGCTGTCAAGCTGAGAGCTCACATACCAGAAATGACAGCCTTCATGGGAGAACTTAGTTCAGAAACCATAAGGAAGCAGTATTTCTTATCCCTCTTATTGAGGTCCATAGATGGAGCACAAGCTCCTGTGTGTCACATCTCATGGTTGTTCTAGGAGGCTCCCAATACACATGAGAAGGATGAAAGTGGCAAACACTCGCCCCCAAACACCAAGGATACAGCACAGCTGAGAAAAATACCAAAGTCCAGTCTGGCATGTATATACTGTCCTGAAACTAGCATCACATGATTAGTGTTATCTGAAGTAAGGGGTAAAGCTATGTGATTTCAAAGAGAGGGGTCCTATTTTCCAATGGGATACCAATACCTTTCAGTTTCTGACCATTACCATCACTTTCACCAGTACAAGGGGCAAGTTGCTGCTCTACACTCAGGAAAAAGGATGGCTGAAGTTACATCACAACTGTTCCCTGGAAAAAGTGCTGTATGATTCAGCTGGCATCCTCAAAGGCTCTGAAGGTTTCTTTGAAACAATCTTCTTTTTGCAGGCTGAGAAGACAGATGTATTTTTGTCCTACCTTCCCTCTCTTTAGCAATGTTAGAAAGATAAGTAAGTATCTCCTTCACCATTATATCCTCATCAGTCTCATCTTCTTTCCTCAGCTTCCCACATTTATCCAAAGAACAATCAGAACTTAGTCCCAGTCTCTGTCACAGCACTGCAAAATAATGGCAACCATATCTGTATATCAACTTACATGGTGAAGAGCACAGACAATGTCATTCATTTCAACGTAACTTCCAGACAAATATAAAGACAAGGACTGCCTGTTGCTGCCTTAATTTGATGTCCAGGGAGAGGTGGATTACTGTTTTCTAGCCAGAATGGATTTGGAATGGACCATGCTTATTCACAAACAGAAAGTGTACACAAAACAAATCTAGCGTTCCAGATTTTTTCTGGGTGCAGCTTTACAGGATTCACACAAGAAATTGCTTGCAGGGGAGAAGATTCAAGCATCTAATCTAAAACATCCTGTTCTGTGACGATGAAATATATCTCTGGGTGCCCACACATGTGGAGATGCTTTGTTTTTTTGCAAACGCTCCTGTGTGTTTGTCCTTAATCTGTACTGCAGCTGGTAGATGAGTGTTATTTTACAGGTATTAAAAACATCCAGCAATGTAGCTGCCAGCTACGATTTCAGACTCCTGATAAGACATGACAGATGTTCTTCATTGTAACAATGAGGACAGCAGCTGTCTCAGTTTCAGAAGACCATGGACAAAACCTTGCTCCTCACTTATTCTTGGAGAGAGGGTTTGTCTTAGGACTTCTAGCTTTTCTCATAAGGTTTTTTGTTTGTTTGTTTGTTTTATTGTTGTTTCGTTTGTTTTTTAAAAAAGCTCTAATATGCTTCACTTAAGGTCAGAGGAATAGGGCAAAAGAGAAATCTACCATTCTGCTAGCATGGGTCTGGGTACGAACTTCTCCACGTTTGCAAGGTGAACTCTGGTTAAGGATTTCTGCACTGAAATCATTTTTTCCTGCTCTGCTGAGAGCTTTTAAAAATTATCTTTACAGAAAAGAGAGGAAACTTGTCAGTGCTGCAGGGAAGAGAAATCTGAGAAACAGGAATGGTAACAACCAGATGGATAATTTCAGCTCAGCAAAAGTGATAAAAAGATTCTATACCTCCTGATCCTAAATTACTCTAAAGCTACAGCAGAATTCATAGAAGTGAGAAAGCTACAGCGTCTGCCAGGCAAGCTCGCACAATGTATTCAGGGGATACCCAAGCCCTGGTGTGAGGCCGTGAGCTAGCTCCACAATCACAAACAATATGGTTGTGCTGGAATTGTGCTGAGGCACAAAAGAGCTTGGGAACACCATCACAGTGACATTTATGCAGTCCTGCCAGAACATGAGAAAGCACGCCTGAACTCAGTGCATGATGTGGCACCTCATTTCAGACCTTCAAAATGGAGCAGTACTTTGTGGTCAAAAAGACCAGAAGGCTCCCCTGAGAGGGAAAAATCTCTGATCTGAAAGACACAGGAAACATGTACAGATAGAAAGACATGCCATAAAATCCAGACAGAACCTGAATAATTTCTGAGGTTCTGTTAATTCCCTTAAGTGACTTCTGATTTTCTCTACTTCTCTCTACAGCACTCAAGATTCATGGTTAATGGTGGTACTGAATTTTTTCTGTAATTCTTCTTAAATATCAAGCTGTGGAAACATTTTCAGATCATGCATCTTCAAACCCTTCAACAAGTTCCAGGCTTAATTAATGTAGTGGGGCAAGCACTGAGGTAAAGCTTTGACTAAGATCCAGCAACACCCACCTAAAAGTCACATTTACCTTGCAGCAGTCATGTTTTTTTTTCTGGTCCTTATGCCAATACTGAGTATCATGCCTGTGCATGGCCAAAAAAAAACATATTAACATAATACAAGCCCCTGTGTGAGGAATAGATGCCCCTCTGAAATTCCTTTTTCATGTCTTTGGCTCTGGCATTTTAGAAAATACATATGCCCACTGCATCAAAGCTTAATTACCCCAGTCAACAGAAGAAGAGCCATAGGAACTCCTGCAATTGTGCTGCTCTCTCACAATGGCAGCATGTCTGTTGTCTCAAAAACCGATAGCAATCAGAGGAAACAGTCTAACAGGCAAGTTCAGAGGTAGTTAATTACCTGGACACTTTTCAAGAAAGACTTAGCTATGTCAACCTGGATTAATAGCTTGAATAGACAGACAGTTCCTATGTAGGAAGTACTGAGTCCTTACCCATGTAAAATTTCCTAATATTGCTATGACTGGAGTGCACTCTAGCATCACTTGTGCTTCTCCAAGATTTAGAAAGTGGCATCTTCTGGGAAAACAACTCTGCTTTCTCAGTCTTGATGGAGATCTAATCTGGCACCCTCTATCATAAAGATCCCCTTCAGTTTTTGTAAGCTCTTGAACACCTGTCTATTCAAGAAAGTACTGTACAACACTTCTTTGACTATAAGAATATTTTGCAGGAGGTAAAATTCAATATACTTATTTTGTAGCTTGGCACAGGATGGAAGAAAGGGTATCTAGTATCACTGCAGCCAAAAGGACAGCAAGAGAAATAAGAGATACCACGTATGCTCACATTCTTGTACCAGAAAGGCATGTGGAAAAGTCACATGAGTCTCTTGTGTTAAGGGAAAACATGTTAAGTGCTGTAGTATGTATTTCATATAATACCGAATAACCTCAGGCACAATTAACTGGTACTGCATTATATGTCAAAGCAAACGATTTGATTAAGGAAGACTTAGACATGAGTTGCTGATATTCACACGTATTACAAGTGATTTTAAGAACCTAATATTTTATAAAATCCTCTAATTTCCTGTCTCCTGTCTTTCCCAGCTATTCATATGGCAATTTACTTTGTAGTCAACCAAGTCTAATAAAAATGCAATTTCATAATTCTATGATATAAATGAGGAATCTTCTCAGGTACAATAAGTGACAATAAATGTAAATTTGCTGAAGAGGAATAAGTTGAAGGATGACACAGCAAAGTCAGAAGATACAGATAATATATGCATGCATGTGTGTTTGTTCACTGTCTATTCACACAAAAACTGGTGAACATCAATGTTAAACTCCATAGCCTCAGGAGCAGAGGAATTAGAGATCAGCTATGCGTCTCCCATTCTTCTTCCTCGGCCTGGAATGTGCAATATGTGTTTTAGCCCATGCTATTGCTGAGCACACAACCACTATCTCAGCATGCATGTAAGTTTTCAATTTGTTTTTCCACAGTTCACTAATGACTTAAAACTTCCCCTAATCACCTACAGCAAGTGATGAATTTAGCAGACCCTACATGCAAACAGCAAAGCATGTGAGATACTGCCAGTACTGACATGTCAAAGCAGTTTTACAAACCTGCTCGTGTTACAGCTTATGCTGAAAAAATAGTTTTGCACAGTATGAACTATCTTCCTATTCTTCAAATGACAGGAGCTGCAATATGCCTGAGAGCAAAGAACCCATTGTCTGCAAAGTAATACAGTTTTTTTCAGTAGTTAGGTTTAGTTAACCTTCATAGGAAATAAAAAAGTGAAAGAGCAATAAATACCATTATTTTTGTTTGCCACTGTTCTTTTTAGAAATGAAAAGTGAAGCAAAAGTTTTCTTCATTGATTAGAAAAGTTCACCATAGTACTGTTCCACTGATGCATTCAGCAATACTACGATGGTGTGGTGTACACCAGTAACTTTTGCCAATTTACAGTGCTGAGGCAATTTCTGCTATGGTTTTACCACTGACCCACCTACTGGAAAAATGGAGAAAGAGTGAAGACTCTGTGAATAACTCTTTCAGTGTAGCCTGCAGGAAAACATGCTCTCGAAGGCATGTTTTGCACACAGGTGTGCTTCTTATACAGAGGGGTAAGGTGATGATTGGATCACACGACTGAGTATGTGTGTTTCCATACAGTTCCATCCTAGTGGAATTAGGTTTTAATACTATCAGAATGAAATAAGGAATTTGATAATGTCTTTTTTCCGGTCTCAAATGTTGCTGACATTGATGCCCTTCTACAGGCATACATAGATCTGCATTTTCTAATGGAAGTCATTCAAGTGAAAACATTACCCAGCCACCACAGCGCTCAGCATGACTTTTAACAAGCAATCATACAAACCTTACTAGCTGACAAAACTCACAAAAATATTCCCACTATCTATACATGTCAGTGAAGCAGAGTGTATCTGCCCCATTTTATCTTTACTGAAAGAGAGAAAGCATTTCAAAGCACATCCAATAAAATCTGCAGTCTTCACAAGTCAGTAAGTTGTTGACTTGGATATTTCTTGTTGGTAGAGGTGGTGGGTTATTTTTAGAGAAAGAATCCAAGAGTAGCAGTCCTCTTAGCATCCAGCAAGCTAAGAGTGCATTATCTGAACAGATTCAATGTTTCTTTGTCAATAAATGCCATCCTCTGCATTGCAGTCTAACCCCCATTACCTGCACAGATATCCAATGCAAATAAAAAGAAATTTCACCTATATCAGCATTCTGTAAGACTCTAAGAATTCCTCTTTTTTTACGTGTTTCTCCTCGTTATCTTTAAAGTAACAGACCTATTTTTAACAAAAGACATTTCGTTCTGAATGCTCTTACCCAGAATGTGAAGCAGTATTTTACAAGATTAAAATAAGTGGACCATAAGCTTCAGTTTAGAGAGATATTAAAGCGTATGTCTGTCTTAATCACAGAAGTAGAGCTATTAAATTCAGCAGGACCACTCACCTATTTTGAAGTAGACAAGTGTTTAAATACCCTGCTGAATAGGTGCCTTGGGCTTTTCTAACCATATGTCTTGAAATTTTTTGCCATCTTTAACTAAGTTTGTCAATACATTGCTTTGAAAGTACACGGTATTAAGTTTTATTCTTAGTGGGAAAATCTATTTGGGATTATTTTGCAATAAGCTTGAAATTTCATCTGTCCTGAAAAGAGGTAGTACCTTTCCTTTATAGGGCTTCAGAACTAACTAGAGAGATCTGGAAGTAGGATCGAAGGAAAACTTTATACTGAAGAGTCACACATCAATGTTTAGTTCTTCCTTTTGGAATTACATTCCTTTTTCAAAGAAGTAGGCTTAAGATATTGCACACCAGTGTTTTTGCTTTGTTTTTCAGAGAAGTATGGACTTTTGAAAATACCAAGATCATAGATCACACATAAAACAGTGAAAAGACAGATCCATATGCAAATGTTAGTTAAGACTCTGACATGATTTGTCCAGTGTGAAATATGAAGCAATGGGATGCCATCCTCCAATTGGTGTAACTTTAGAGGTTATGATGGTTACATTTGCTCTTAATGCTGAACAAGTGAAAGGAGAAAATTGGGATTCCTCAGGCTAAAAGAAAATGAAAATGATCAATGATCAAATCAACATAATAACATAGACTGGGATTCCAAATATTTTTAGAAGACAAGTGTGCAAACCAGAAGTACTTCAAATATTAGCAAAAAGGCCCAAAAATAAAAATAGGTTAAGCATGCAAGAATGAGAACAGACCATCAAATGATGGACCACAAGTCACTTGGATTAATCTACTATGCAAACAGAAAAAATGGCAGCTTGGATATGCAAACAGAATTACTTCTATTGAAAAGCTGTTGAAGGGTAATGAAGTAAAGGAAAAACAATAATTAAGAGCAAGGACTGAACTGGAAGAAGTGCCTGGAACTGTACTACTAATAGCTGGAATTATCATTTAACATTAATGATCAGGAAGAGATTTTAAACAATAATTTAATGAAATCTCCAAGTGATAGAAAAATGCTAAGCATTATGAATGCTAATGAGACCATAAAAATTGTGCTGCAGGGCCCACCAAAATCAGGAAGATGAGATTATGCTGGGGAAAAAATAAAAGCTATAGTTGTTGGGAGAAAATGTGGAAAAGAGGGAAAGTGGGAGAAAGAATAGGCAATAATGTCAGGACTGACTTGCAGTCAGTTCTGAATTCTCATTGAGATGCCAATGAGAGAGAGCAATTTCTGTAAAAGAAGTTATCATCCTTACAGAAACCAAATTAAATCTTTCACTTATTCCAAAGATTCTTAATGCCTGTTTTGTGTTCAGTCACATGAGGAGGTAGAGGTGAAGTGACTGTCTGAGAAGTGGCCTCAGACCGACTGTACTCACACATGCTCTCCCTGGGCACCTCTGGCTATAAACTTAGACCTTTACCGTTCAAGTGATTTCTTTGTGCTTCAGCTTCTTCTCAGACCAATGAGGATGGCAGTGCTTTCAAGGTTCCTGCCAAGAAGCCATTATAGGCATACATAATTGCATCCCTTCTTTTCTGGCTTAATTCTCAAGCTTCTGTCCTCAGGTTCATCCTAGTTATTCTCTGCCACTCCTTTTGCCTCCCTGGATTTCTAGTTCATTTTCTTTTTTCTCCTGCTTATTCTGTACTTTCTGAGTCCCATCTGTATAACAGTTGCTCCTGATTTACAGTTTATGCATCTATCCACAGATATACGAGCAGGTACACATTCTTACACGGTCCAAAACAAGGCCATTCTGACAGGAAGGTTACAGTTGGAAGGCACAAACTGGAGAAAGGTGAGAAAGAATGCTTTCATGATAACATGTAACAGTCCTGAGAGAAACCTCATCCCTCTTCCCATCTGCACAACTCCCACCACCCTGCTGGGAGGAACAAGAGAGAATCAATCTGCAGACTTGGAAAAAAATAAACAGAAATAATCACAAAAACAGATGGACATCTCCTAATCCCTAGTAGCTGTTTTTAGAAGATTCTCTTCATAAAGATCACCATCAACTCTGTTTTTGTAGCAGAAGCTGTACGCCAGCTGCATTCTCACTTCTTTTCCCTCTATCAATTACCATGTAAGCTATAGTTCAAAAAGTCACTTGTTTCAATTCAAATTGAATTCTCTGACCTCTAGAAAGAGACCATCTCACCAGTGATTTGTTTCTTTCTAATTAAATAAAGTAATCCTTGAGACATCATTCCTTAAGAAGAATGTTTTCAAAAGTAGCTGCTCTGCTAATTAGGCACAATGCCTGGATGAATGCAATTTGCTTACAGTCACCTCTCAGAGCAAGACAAAGTATTGTGCATTCTCTGGCAAACAGTGCTAGCACAGAACTAGCACTACATAGTGTGGGCAACATAACGGTTTCATCAACTTTCAGAATATTCTTAATTGCTGAAGTTAACATTTCCTGAATATAACAAAAGGTTCTATCCCATTTTCTAGGCAAACCCTACACCTCTGAGAGGTGCCTCAGCCTTCTCCACTAAATGATATGCTCAGAACAGGCCTTCTTGGACATGAACAGTAATGACAGATACAATAATTGCATTTTGGATTATCATAAGTAGGATAATGACTTGTTAGGCTTGACTCAATCCACATCTGGCTGTTCAGCGTTCTCCAAATAACCTCCTACATATCTGCCAGATGCTAACAGCTCAGAAATATTTCTTTAGGCAGTACCTCTGCATGAGACATTCAGCAGGATAGACAGCAACAGGCTCGCTGAGCTCCCAGGAGCAACAGGAAAGTTCGAGGGACACGGAGGCAAAGTAAGGATAATGGTGTGCCCAAGAAGTTCCTGTCGTGCTAAGACGCAGTCCTAAACAGCATGGGATGAGTTTCTCCCTCAGTTAATACTATGCATGCCAATGTCAGTACAGGCTAAAACCACTGCTAAGAGATACACAGGCTGAAGCCCATACAGAAGAGACTTACCTCTCCACAATGTGGTAAAAAGGATTCTGAATGATTTTTTCAAAACAAAACATAAGCAAGTGTGGAAAACAAGCTGTAGTTTCACTCTTGAAGCTGTCTGATATTACCATTGCATTTTCTGTTCATTGGACTTCATCCAAAGCCAACATTCAACTATTTTCCTTTTAAATACATCTGGAGGTCAATACAAATTGTCCTCCCATTAGCATTAGTCCCACACAAAATGGCTAATATGTATTCACAATACAGGGAGTAAAGTCACTTCGTGGTGAAATTGATGATGTGACTTCACTTCCAAGACCTACTAGAAGTAAAAGTGTTAACATCTTTGTACACCTCCATTTGCAAAACAGGGTAAATAACACCTGTCTAATTTCTGGTAGTTTATGACGCTTTGAGAGCATTTCTATATCACAGGTGTGGGCACACTCAAGCTGACTTCATAAGAGCAGCACTAATTGTATTCCTCATTTTTCTAGGAATTCAAACAAAAATACTCAATTTTCAATTTACCATAGTGCTGAGTGTTCAAAACTGCAACCGAAGAAAAAGACAACTCTCCTTGAAACAATTTAACAGACATATATTAACAATATAGTAATAAGTAGTCTGAAAAATCAGGCCAAAGTGTCTCCAATGGGCACCAAAATGAATATCTCTGAAATGAAATGCAGTGCCTCAGAAGTGCCCTCCTAGAAAACAACAACAACAAAAACCTGCACATTTTTTGGGATGTTGTAAAGATAGTATTAATTCCTACCGTAAGGTACTTGTAAGTTAGAATGCTAAGCAGCTTCAGTAATCCAGTAAATGAGGCATGAGGCAACAGGATGTGAAATGGTCACCCACTCACTACACAATTTTCATTCTACACACAGCATGAGAAATAGACTGGTAAAACACCGAGCAATCATATCATATAAACTAGGACCCAGGGTAAGATTATGCTGATAAACTGTGTTATTTGTTACTGTTTTGGTGTTTGATTTCACAATCATTTAATTAAACCTTTACTACAGCTTTCTCTTAAAATACAATTTATGTAATGACCTCAGAATCCACATATGGTAAACAGAAGACTATCATAGAATTCACTGCTATCATAGAATCACACAATGGCTTAGGTTGGAAGAATCCTAAAGCCTATCCAATTCCAACCCTCTGCCGTGGGCAGCACTGCCACCCACCACATCAGGCTGCCCAGGGCCCCATCCATCCTGGTCCTGAACACCTCCAGGGATGGGGCATCCACAGCTTCTCTGGGCAGACTCACCACCCTCTGAGTAAAGCTTTTACCTT
The DNA here is from genome assembly GCF_905368555.1 of Meleagris gallopavo. Lineage (NCBI taxonomy): Eukaryota > Metazoa > Chordata > Aves > Galliformes > Phasianidae > Meleagris > Meleagris gallopavo. Next base: position 41,143,858 of record NC_139405.1, read on the forward strand.
TATGACTACCGTTGTCCCACATAATCTCATAGTTTTAAATTTGGGGGCAATTCACACCTTTTACTTTTTCCCCCCAGAAATCAGATAACGCAAGCTATTTGTGGAATTATCTGAAAAGATTAGGTGACATCAGAAGAGTTCTGGTGAAGTAATCAGAACTCCCCAACACAGGGGATAATCAGGAATCCGATTAGAACAAAGATACTGCTGTAATATAGCCCATTTGGGACTTAATGTATGAAAACATTAAAAAAAAAAAAAGATGAAAGAAAATGAAGAACAAAAAGATAATAGTTCTTTGCAAGTGAAGGAGGAAAAGAAAGAAAGATATATGACCTCATATTATATAATTTACCTAGCAAGTATACACTAACCCAGGTATGTCCAATTCATGCCCAGCACAGCTTGCAATACAGCCACTCCCTGCTTCACACCATCACTGAGTAATGCTAACTAAAGTTATGGCAAATAATTGTAAGCATTTGGATACATTGGCTAAACACTGCCCTGTGAGCAGAAAAAAACATGCAGCTGTGCTTTCCATTTTGATAAAGGAATCTGAAAACGGGTTTCAAGATCACCAAAAAGTTATCAATTTTCTTGTATACTTCCGGCTCCATTTTCAGTCAACAAAAATACATGACCTGCACATTTTCAAAAGGAATGCATAGAGTTGCAATCAGACATTCAATCCCCAAGAAAGCTGATCATGTCTCTCTACTGGAGTTTTGTAAGCCTTATCATTGCAGAAAGAAGTATTCCTCACTCACAGTCACGTGTGATTCGTGTCATCACTTTTTGACAGTATGTACATTTGAAACTATTTCTTTTCAAGGATGAAGAACAGGAAAAATAAAATTTCATCGAGAATTGCAGCCACTGCCATCAAACCAGGCTGATGCATTAGTTCCACAAAAACAAGGTCAAATGTCCCACTAGTTTTAGGGTTTTCTGACTTCCTTTTTATGTTTTAATTAATAATAAAAATGCTTTGTTACTTATATACATTAACAGTATTATATATTTTATGAGGTCTGCTCCAAAAGTAATGCCTCCTATTTTATGATGCTGGTCCACAACATCAGAGGCTGACGTTTGTGATATGGCAATAGAAGTCGAAGCTTCCCACCAATATTGCTACATTTCGTTGCCGCGAGACAGATGGCAGCAGAGGGGCAGCCTGACACAATAGCTCCTGACATGTAAGTTCCAAGCACAAGTATGTTAGTGAATTCCACCGTGCAGAAACAGTTGCACCGACTGACATTCGTCAACACTTGTGAACATTTATGTAGACCAGTGGATGTAAGCACAGCAAGGTGGTGGGTGATGCATTTCAGCAGTGGCAACAGCAACTCTGGGTCACCTCTGCTGGTGCAGCATTTTATGAGCATGATACTCAGGTTCCTGTTCATCACTGACAAAAATGCAAAGCTAATGGCGGTGACTATGTTGAAAATTAGTGCTTTGTAGCTGAGAATTTGCTCTATCAGCAATACTGTGCTCATTGTATCTTTTGTAGTTCCCATGGAAATAAATAGGAGGCCTTACTTTTAGAGTGAACTACGTATATGCAGCCCAAGATGATTCTTCTTCACCCAATGCAGCCCAGGCAAACCAAAAGGTTGGACACCCATACACTAACTGGTATTTGTGTGACTTGTATAAGACAAGTGAAAATGCAGTTTGAATAAAATAAGAAACTGCGCTGTATGTCTGTTTAAACCAACTCCAAGCCAAGTGATTTAGAAAATGCTTCAGCTCCTCATATCTGCAATGTCATTTTGCAAGATTCTAGTCACATGTGGGACACGGCTGGTAGTCTGCCACCCTCCACCTGAGAGGAGACAGCATTTTGTGCTCTCAGCACCTTGAAAAGCATCTCATTTTTGCAGTCAGTTTTTCTTCCCATCTAATAGATTGAGTCCTTTGAGGCAGTTCTCTGCATAAAGGATTTCAGTGAGATGGACTGGGAGGACAAACAAACAAACAAAGATTACATCATTCATATTGTACTCTTTATAAAACATTAAGTAAGCACCTCAGGGCTGTGATCGTCAGTCATACTTCTTCATGAGTTCTATCCAAAACCTGTCAGAATAGGATCTCTCTGAACCCTTTGGACATAGATCAGCTTTGTAGGGCAGATGCAGTTCCTAGACTATTAAGCTCCATGAAGTCTGTAAAGCAACATAGTAAAGGCAAGGCTTGGTCTTAGTGACACTGCCAAATAATGTGTTTCATGGGATTCAATGAACAAACACATCAATAATTTGGCCTCCTAGAAAGCGATGGTTTTCACACTGCACTAGTGCTTCTGGCACTTCTACAGCTAGGGCCTGCTGCCAGGAAAGCTAGGCTGGCTGCAGTCTTGGAGGAGGAAATGGCCACCCACACATGGTGTTCAAAGAAGACTACTTGGAGAACAACTGACAAAGCAACAGGCTCAATTTATGTATTCTAGTACAAATTCAAGTGGCATTCAAATTAAAGTATGCTAGCTTTTAAGGATACATCAAAGGGCCAAAAGGAGATAACCACACGCTATCCAATTCACTGATTTGCAGAAAATCATACACCTTTCTGAAATTATTAGGATCTCCTTGAATGTAACACAGCGATTTGAGGTTCTCTGGGATTCAAATGCTTCCTATTTCAGCGTAGGCAACAGAACATTGTGTAGTCCCCACTATGTTCACCAGGCTCTTGGTATCAGGGCTTCTTCTCTCCTTTGATTCACAGTAAGCTACCTACACAGACTTTGATGCCTGCTAACCCATTGCCTGTTAAGAAACTACAGCTGCCTGTCTTGGGAGCTTTGAATAGTTGCATCTCTTGGTAGAAACAACTCCACATACTTGGATTTCCATGACCATATATTTTCCAGAACCCATTTAAAATAAATTCTGAGCCCTTGAAGTGACTTTTTGGAAGGCTGAGAGAAACACCGAACCCACAGAGTAAATGTCTGTTGTGCTTCCAAAGAGATGACCAAGGACTCAATACTAGACAGCAAATGCCTGTGATTAGACAACACAGGTTGGTTTCTAGAGAGCAAGGAGACATGTGCCAATCTTCTGTGTGTGTACCTAACATGAAAGCACTAATAAACAGGGCAAGGAATGGAGTTACAAGTACCATATGTTTTGTAAGGGAAATTTTATACCTGAGAGCTCTCACTACGCTAATCCTCACACTGTTTTCAAAAGGACAGTGTTAGTCTTGGGCACACGTTGTAGAACCGCTGACAGGCAAACCAGACCAGACCTTGACCCGCAGGGCTCAGCCAGGATCCGAAAGAGCCTGAAGGAAAGCAGAAAACATTCGTATTTTCAGAGACGCTCTGGGCAGGAAAAGTCCCGATAACAGCGAGCACATTCTTCCAGGACACAGGGTGACACTGCTATACCCCAGCTCTGCAGGCTCCTGCTGGGAGGGTGCTCTGTCCCGGCCAGGACGGGCGTTCCCCAGCAGCTCTCTCCCGAGGACGAAAGGAGGACGCCCTGCCCTTCCCCGCCGCCGGGAGGGGGCCGAGGCGCGGGCTGCCCCCAGGGCAGGGGTAGGAGCAGGCAGGCAGGAGCCGCCCCGCGCGGGGAGGAAGCAGCGCACGGGCGCTGGCTCCTCTCCAGGCACATCCACCCCGAGAGGTAGCCCCGGCGCTGCAGCACTCTTCCTTTCCCTGCCTCCTCCCTCCCTCGCTCCCTCCCCCTTCCCCACCTCTCCTCCAAAACCGCAGGAGCCGCCGCGGCCCCGCTGCACTCTCTCCGCCGCCAGCCGCGGAGCGGTGCGAGCGGCCCTGGCCGCAGGCACGGCCCGAAGCGGGACCAGCCCCGCCGCCTCCCCGCCGCCCCACTGCCATGGCCGGGGCCGCGGCTCAGCGCTGAGGATGCTGCTGGGCGCCCCGCGGGCGGGCGGCTGGGATCGCGGCCGGGTGGGCGAGCGGCTGCAGGCGGCCCTGGCCGGCCTCCAGGAGCTCCAGGTGCTGCGGGAGCAGCAGCGGGAGCTGGTGCGGGCCGCCCTGGCTATGCCGACGGGCGAAGGCGAGCAGCCCCTGCGCGCCCACAGTAAGGAGCTCCGGCTGGAGGCCACCCTCACCGCCCTCAAGGAACAGCTGGTAAGAGACGAGACGTGCCGGTAAAAAAAAAAAAAAAAGCACTACTTCATCGGAACTCGCGGGGAACCGTGCCTTATAACGGACGGGCGCACCTGGGCGCAGTGTCGGCAGCGGCTCCGCGCAGAGCGGGTGCTGCGGGAAACCTTCAGCCGGCGTTGCGCGGGGCCGGGAGCGCTGCTGGATGCGGCGCTGTGCGGAGGAGATGAGAGGAGGGCGCGGAGCGCTGTTGCAGCGTGAGCGCTGCCAGGTGCGGCGTGGGCGCCCGTGTGTGTGCGTGCCCGTGTGTGTGTATACACTGGTGCGGGGCTGCATGCGGGGAAGGGTCTCGTGCACCCTCAGCACTTTGCTCTCCCAAGGACAGGAATAGCTGAACGCCAGGCCTTGTGTTTGAAGGCTCACACTTGCTTCACGTTTTTGGGACGGAAAAAAATCCCGCTAGCTTGTGACTGAAACGAGTTTCCAAAGTGAGACAGCAATCAGAGCTTTAATCTCCAAGGTGGGCAATTGCACACCTCAGTAATCTCAATGCAGAGCCCTCTCAGTGTTGGTGCAAGGCTTGCTGTCAGCTGTCGTCCGGGTGCGAACGCGGCAAGGACGCTCGCTGCTATCGCAGCTCTGTCAGGCGGCAGCCGGGGAAGAAGGTTGGCTCGGAGCTTCGGGGCCGCCAGATGTGAGAGCACGCGAGAGGCCCTATGGTGATTAAAGTGAAAAAGCGCAGGATGAGTGGGCTGCCGCCGCCTGATTACCTGTCACACATCATGTTAACTAATGACTCCACTTCATACACATGTTTAACAAAAAGAAAAAAGAACTGAAAGTATTTATTGCCCGTCTAGGGCCACTGGGTTAACAGAAACACTCCGTGACCCCTGACCAGAGTGGCTATTTGGGGTTTTTTTTGTGTTGTTTTTTTGTTTGTTTGTTTTGTTTTTTAATGTCAGCTGTTGTGCTTTAATTACTCATTTGTTCGTGTATTTTTCAAATAAGGGTTGAAAATAGAAGATTATCTTGTCAGGACTAGACGATCCTGGATTTTCCAACCCTAATGATTCTATGATGCTATTACTTTTCTGGCACTTGAGAAGGCTTTCAAGGACATGGGAGAAACTAGACAATAAAATGAAAGAAATTGGGCCTTGGGCCTGCACGATTCGGAGGGCAAGAGTATTTCAGTGCTGAGGAGGGATGGTTTCAGAAGTACATACCAGTGCAATATGGGAAACACCTTCTGGGGGTACTTGGGAGGGAAACAATGGTAACACTTGAGTGGGGAAATTCACAACGGCATCAAACCAGGGGCAGGTTCTTCCACAGAAATGCGGTTGTCTGTGAATGCCTAAGGTTGTCATACAAAGCACTTCCAACTGACCCGTGGCTGCTTGGAAGCCTTCCAGTCTGGCATCTTGTTAGCCTTCTGTTGTTGTTTTTCTCCCTGCAAATTGTAGACATATATTTAAATAGAGGTGCAGACCTCAACTTTGCATTGTACTAAAATAAGTGTAAGTGAAAACATGGTCTTCAAAGAACTGTTATGTGTCCACAGATCCTAGGAAGTGAGACCACAGGCTGAAAGAAGTTCCTTTGTGCCTTGTGGTCAACATATTGCAGTCAAACCCTTTGAAAATTTTATTCATGATCGCAGGAAATTAATTTAAAACTAAAAGCAACAGGGAATGCAAAGCACAGCATTGCTCGAGGAGTGTTATGTCTTCATCGTTGTTGTTCTTGGCCCAGGGACAGTGAAGTATGTGATCACGGCTCTATAAGCTTTCAGATTGAGAAACTCATTAACAATGTAAACATGGTTTTGCCTTGCAGTGTGTCTTGAGCCAAGTTTCAAGTAGGGTTGTAGCCCTGGGCTTTTGTGTGGTGATTGTTGAATTCATAAAAAGTTTAGTCTTTGCAACATAAAATGCAGAAATTTTATCAGCTGGAGCTGGCTCAAAGCTTCCAGGCAGCAGATACAAGATCAGTAAGAGTCAGTCCAGGCTTCTCCTATGAAGGGAAGTTGAGAAACTGAAGCACAGAGGCTTCCTGAGGAGTCAGACACAGAAATTTCCTGAGGAGTTGAGTGCTACCAGCAGGAGCAGACAGAATGAAGCCTTCAAATGCTTAAGGAACTATTTGTGGATGTCGCTCCAGCATCCCAGTCTCTTCCTCAGCAGCTAGCCTATCCAGATGTTTGCATTAGGCAGCAAGGCCACAAGCTTTCTGCAGCCCCAGCAACCACGGGTTATTTTGCCCTAGGAAATAGCTCTTTATCGTGGTCAGGGGCTCTTCTGATAGGTGCAGGATACATTGGTTATCTGTAGTAAAGACTGGGAAAAGAAATGGATGTGATGCCAATAATGATCCCAGAGGTGCTAAGCTAGTCTCTTGGCCAAACTCTATCATGGTGACCCCCAGGTGAAAGAAGAGATGCAAATAAATTCAGACAGTACAAAGAAAGAAGTCTGTGACACTTTCATTAAGTAGGTAGATACCTGAGGCAGCAGCATACAGTATTTCTCACACTTTCCTGGATAATACAGTTATGGATCTTGTTGATTTAATTGAAATCCAATGATTTTGTTTTGCAAGTCTGTGATGTTAGGAAAATGTAAAAAATGGACAGCAATTACATGAAAAGAAAATAAAACACTTCGTACCTTGTATTTTGCACAATTTTTTCTCCTTTGAATAGTTCTCAATAGGAGAAAACATCTTGTACATCCTAGATATGTATATTTTGAATATTAAAGTTTTGGTCAGCTGAGAAAAATAGGTGCTTCCAGAAGGGATTCATCTCGCACTAGAATAAGGGTCTGAGACAGGTGAGGAACTGTCTGCTTTGCAATATCAGTCAGAAAAGACCCAAGAGTGAATAGATTTTTAGTACAGGCCGAGGTAAGATTAATGCTATATTTTTTTTCATTCTAAAATGCAGTTGGATTAATAAAATCAGTACATGCTTATCTACAACCACAGCAATATATATCAAACCCTACTGCTGAACTGAGCTGATGAATAGAAGAGCAGAATAGTCAAACCCGACCAGTGCTTTTTGGTGCCTTGATTCTGGGTGCCAATTCCTTCAACTCAAAGGAACCTGCTTTGCAAAGAGTGTTCATCCTTTTAAATAATGGATAGTATGATGATATCCCAGGTTTGGCTCCACAGAACTGTAGTCCATCAATAGTACAAGTTGATTTGAAAAGCTTAGTGTTGCATTGTACAGTGTGCAGAAGTAGTCTTCACATCTGTGTTGCCCAAAGCAAACAGATGGTTTCACCTTCTAGGTTTTGTCTCACATAAAATTCATATTGTGAATTAGGAAAGTGTGTTTAGGGTTTATTGTTCTGTGTGCTGCTTAGTGTAGTTATCAGAACAATAACAACCTCAAACAACACACTGGAAAAGTTGTCCTTATCCAACCAGTGTGAGAAGTGCTTCTTGTCTTGGAGTGCAGAACGAGTTAACTGAAAGATCAAAGCTATGAAGTCTGCCAGAAACATGAAAACCCACTGGTGTGAGACACCATAAAAGGGTTAAAGATGATGATGTAAATCATGTGTGTTGGTTAAAATGCTGTGAAAGCGCAGACAGAACCTGGAGGTATAATAAATAATCTTTGAATACCTGAGAGCCTTGTGGCCTCTCCGTCATTAATCAGAAACCACAGACTGAGGGATTGGCTGGCAAAACATTAATCATTAAGCAATTAATTCCAGCCGTGATTTCCTGAGTAGGTGGGATTGAAGGAGGCATGGCATGTTTTTGCTTTTTCCACCATAAAGGAAATGAAGAAGGATTGAGGAGGTCATACATTCGTCATGTAGATGGGATAGAAAATCTTTATTATCCCAGTCTTCCTTCTGTTTATGTGAAACAGGAAGCGTGAAAATCACCACCTGTTTTCCTACAAAGCAATAACGAACTTGCTGAGCTTAGACATTTCTAGATGTGCAACACTAACAGAAAGGAGCTTTATTTCTTGTGTCTTATATGTTTTCCAGTTCTCTATAACAGCGTGCAAAAATACTTCCTTAGTTTTTTCATCAGTATCAACAACCTTGTGAAACTCAGGACATCTGCCTTTTGCCTTTTGTTTGAGTCTCAGTTTCTAATCATTTACTGATTACTGCAGGATCTTTGCTTTCCTTGTGTTTTCTATTTATAGCTGGGGAGAAACCTAAAAATGCAAATCTTAAAAGCTGAATAATCATAACATAAGGAAGGTGGAGGTGAAAATACGTACATACTGATTTTCATTTTCTGCACGTTCTTTAATTTTGTAGATACTGTCAGGGGCCTACATATTTGTTTATTTATAAGGGGTTGGAAATGCTGCTAGAACTGCCATTTACACTTTTAAATGTGAAATGTACTCATAAAGAAGGATCTTTTTCAAGCGTGTTTCAAGAAGAATGTTTTTCTTGCCATTACTGAATGGAAACCTGGCCTTACAAAGGTTATGAGCACCATTTTACGACCAACTTCAAGAGACTACCTTCCTTTAGAGTGCTGTAGGATGCATGGCTAGGCATGATATAATTATAAGCTGCCTAAATAGCGTCTGGGCCTAGATAATTTGCCAGGTGCCATGTGAGAAGTTTGACAGAAACTAACTGTGGTTCTTTGACTGCTACCCTAATGATTGGCCATCTGCCCCGCTAGGCTGGCTGCATAAGTACTGGGGAAGCAACTGCAGGAGCTGTTACTTCAGATCAGCCTGGTCAGGGACTGCAGTGGGCAATGGGCCATGCTGTTAACTTATGAAGAATTATTTTCAAGGTTGAGACATCACTTATTTTAAATACAGTCACTTTCACAGCAGAATTCAAATGCCAACTTCTCCTTGCATAAAATGTATGGAAGTAGCTAGCTAGACATGAGATGTGCAAGGGAATTTTTCAGCAACATAGATGGCACAATTTGTGTAACGTGCTCATTCTACTATAAGGAGATGTCATCAGAATAAGTGTTTTGCAGAATTCAGTATGCTGACTATACTTCGTGTGCTAGTAGAATATGTACCCATGCACAGTAATTTCCATTCGTCAGAAAGTATCTTAGAGTTCTTTCAGACAATTCATAATGTTGATCTCATCCACTGCCCAGAGGCAGTGTACAGAAAATGCAGTACGTACATCACATGTTAATTAGTGAAAAGACTGCCATACTGCTTAATGATACAGTCCCTGCCATAAGTATAACAAAAACAAACAAACAAGCAAAGGTTAAAAGAGTATGTTCAGAATGATACATTTTGAGAAAACGTTCAGCTGGGCAGAAGGCAATAAATGCTGAGATACAACACATATTGTACTTGCCCATTATGTCACTCTCATTACAGAGAGCCAATTGCAACAGTTCCTAGCTAAGCAAAATACTTTGAGTGCAGAATCTGTCCAGCACAGATGGCCTGAATTAATGTTTTTCTGCCGAGATTCTAACTGTGATTATTCTTCATTTCCCCCTTCTTTTCTTGATTTATGAACAGTCTCGCTTGAGGAGACAGGATGTCGGCTTGAAAAGCCACCTGGATCAGCTTGACCAGCGAATAAGTGAGCTGAAACTGGACGTCAGTAAGACTTCCAGTGAATACTTGGACAGCGACAGCCGCCCCAGCTCAGGTAATGTGCACTTGGTCATTTATTCCTAGGGATGTGTTTTGGGTAGAACTGAAGATGTCAACTGCTGAGCAGAACTCTTTTTTGTTCTGTTCAGAAACAGTGCCCCAGGACTGAGGTGGAGAGTAGTGATCTCGCATAAAGATTCCTGGAAAGTGAATTTACTTGGGAAATGCTGTTTGACTCAACAGTATTTTTTAATGGAAATTTTTTATTAAAAAAAAATTATATTTTAGCCACGAACAGAAGGAGAAAGAGGATACAGATTTATTTATTCATTACTTTGTTCAGCAGAGAATGGCAAAGTGGCTGGAGTACTTGGTAGAAACAGCCAAGTCAGTACTTTGCTTGAATCCGCAGCATCTTGAACATAACTGAAGCCTTGAAGATCATTTCCACTAATTAATGTTTCATCATTTATAGAAAAATGAAACAGCTTTATTGAAAGACGCTGAGAAAAATACAGCCCAGCAGTTTGATGACTGAAGTTTTCAGAGACAGAGAAACAGGTTTCTGGTCTGATTGACATGAAAAGCTGATCCTCAGTCTTTTATAACTGGGGAATGTCTATTAAAACCAGATTCTGTTATCTATTATCTGGTCTGTGACAATGGAAACACCTCTTAAAGAGAATTTTGAAAAGCCCTAAGTCTTCATTGAGACAAGGAAAGATATATTTTTTTTTTTTACTCTTGAAAACTTTCATTATGGGAAAATCTTCTAATACCTGATCTATATATAAACATTAAATATTAATACCTTCCTGAAGTGTTATAAACAGCTGAGCAGAAATGAAGACTCTTACCTGAGCACAGGCTAGTTTTTGTCTATTTTCTAAGCAAACTCTGCTTGTATGCACAAGTTACAACAGTATATGATGGTCCTGTTTTACACCAGTTGCATAGCAATCAAAGAAGACATTCTCTGATGAAGAACAGAGTATGATGGTGCTACACTTAACCCCATCTCACCCTCGGAACTAAATGTGCATATCCATGCTGAGCTGGCTCAAGGCAAAAGTACATATGCAGAAGTCCAATAAAAGGTAGCTGATCTGGAGCATACCTTTGCAAAATTTACGCAAATCAATTATCACAAATTTAGATCTATGGCAAATAGCAAATGGAGATTTATCTTCTCTGTTTCTTCCACTTAGTTACTGTAATTCAAAAATATTTACTTATTTATCTAAACTCTGCAGGCTTCTACGACCTGAGTGATGGTGGTTCTTGCTCACTCTCCAATTCTTGTACCTCTGTGTACAGTGAGTCCATCTCCTCCTCCCACACCAGTCTTTTGCCCAGCTCTCAACACCCTAAAGCAAGGCTCAGCGTGTTTGATTACCGACCCAAGTCTGCAGATGAAACTACTGTGCACAACATCAGCTTCCAACAGCAGGGAACCTATGTCAGCGATGGATGTCGAATTACAGCTAGTACAGACGTTTCTGGGACTCCTGCCAGGTCCAGACCGAGGCCAGTTTCCACAGGTAATCAATTGCAGAACTGGTGCTCATTCAAGAGAAGGTCAGAGTCCTTGTTATTACTCTTAGAGCAATATACAACCACTGTGTATCAATATAAAGCACTCTTTTTAAATACACAAAGTAAGAATTAATTGAAACCACAGAGGCCAGCCTTTACTGTACCACTTGCCTCATACTTGGATACTTTTAAACAGTAACAAATACGCAGTCATATGCAATTAGAGATAGAAAGGTATCTAAGTGCATGAGGTAAAATTGTAATGAAATTCTAGATAACTTTTTAATTTACCTGCTTCTGAAATTAAAAAAAATTGCATATTTGAAATGCCTTGTGTGAAAGTACAGGATGTGTGAAAAATATGAAGTGAATTCAGTATTAGAGTTGTCAAGTTTTACTGAGAAAGATTTTACAACAAATTTTAAGAGAAATAGCCATTTCTAAGACTTAATGTCTGTGTTCTCAATCTGTTGTAAAACGAGTATGATAAGACTTTTTTTTCAAGCCATATTTATTGAAATTAACGTGGTTTTGCAATATTCTTTTTCATAATTTACTATGTACAGTTAGGGATAACAAATACCAAATATTAATCAACCATCTAGAAACCAGACTTGACCCTAGTTCTGGATCAATTGTGAATTTATGTCACACCTTTACATGTAATGGATGAATCTGGTAATGTTCTGAGTCTTCTGTTTACTGAGTTGTTAAGTGGCATCATATTACTTTTCACTCTGAATCCTTCCATGGCCTCAGAACAGCTTTGTGTTAGAGTAGTTCTTAGGGTGACCCAAACAGATGTGAGGCAGTTCCATTATAGAAGTAGTAAAGCCACAGACAATGTCTTTTTAGGTACAATGTCCCTGTGATTTTTGGAACTTCTTACCCTAGCCTAGCTTACCTCTGGCTTGCTTAGAGCAGAAGCAAAGACCAGGTATGATGTACCTGTCTGTGCAGACACATCTGAACTGATTATGGTAAATTGCAACATAAAAGCACAATCTTCTCAAGTCTTCTCAGATGCTAATGAGTGGAGCTGGTCTTAATGGTCTATGCCTTCCAAGTTCAGATTGCAGACTTGCAACATTTTATTCTAAGCAAATGGGGCTTTTAATGAGTTTTGGATATGGAAATTGGCCAGTAGAAAAAGGGATAGTTGATATTAATCGGGGCAGAGTGAGGATACAGACCTCCTGTAGTTCTCCTTCTTTCCTGCCTTCTACTCCCTTCTTCCTGGCTACAATCTCTTCCTTTTTTCAACATGAGAACCATATGTAGTGAGATTGTTGCTTCCATGTAGTCTTGAAAAAACAATTCCTGCAAAGTGTTTCAGAGAAGTGAGTCAAGATGTTACTTCAGAAAAGCATCATTTGGAAATTGGAAGAAATTCTCTTTTCCTCTCCTTAGCTTGCTCCCACTGGTAACTACAGGTACAGACGGGTTGCCCATTCTTTCTGTGGCAGTAGGAAAGCTTGCTAAAACACCACAAGCACAGCCTCACAGCCTTCTTTTAACCCTTTCCTGGTTTGTTTGCAGTGCTGAGTCACTTCTTTGAATTTTAACATAACTGTTCACTTTGTAGTGGAATAAGTTATTCTTGTGAAAAGCTTGTGATTCTGATGCTTTCTCATCTCACTGTAATGAGTCTGGATTTCTGTTACACAAAGGCATGCTTTGTTTGAGCTATAACGTGTTTGAGTTTTGCCTTCCCCTTTAGTGTAGTGCTGAGGAAAAATCAGTTTGTGGTAGAACAAACCATCTTTTTGTGGAACTACTATGCTGCACAGAATGTAAAAAGCATTCCTAAAGAATGTCCACTATGTAATTATATTGTGTGAGATGTCGTCATCCTGATCTTTGCTGTAGCAGAGTTGAGAGCAGCTTAGGTAGGACACTGCAGAAAACTCCAAATTTTAATTCTTCCAGAAGCTTCCTCTAACAGGACAGAAGTAGTCATTGTAACTGAAATATCTGTTTGGATGTAACGCTCTGCTTTCATGGCAGCACAAATCAGCAGCCAGGAAATTAGCTAGCTGAGAATTTGTAGTGCAGTCTGTACTGCCATACCAGGAAATCCAAGCTAACTCCAGATAGTTCCAGCATTCTTAGCACCATAGCATTCTACTGGCAGACTCATCCAGATGGAGCAGTCCTGCTTCTGAAATACAACCTGGTTCTCACAGAATAGGAGATGCTCTTGAGAGGGAGGTGCAGCAGTCAAATGTAGCTTGCCCTTAGATATCTTTTTTCTTATGCCAAAATAAGGTTTCTTAGTCCATTTTTCAGTGTACTTAAGGTAGCCTTACTAAAAATCCACACGCAATTACAGCAGTCCCAATTTTCTGCCTTGTAGTAAGACCTCTGAATATTTATTTCTGGAATTAAATGTTCCAAGAAGTTTGAGTATAAAACAAGTTACTTGAGAAAGGCATGAGACTGACAGTGATAGCAAATTAAATTAAAGATCTGATTAGGAAGTTTCATTGGATTTTGGGCTAAAGAAAAGTAGAATCATATTACTCTAGTCTGTAGGTGTCATGGGCGTAAATTGATCTAGTTAACTTCTAGCCACAAAGAGGTTAAGAAGCACTATAACCTGGTGTCTGTTAAAGTCCTCCTAAAAAAAGCAGCTGGTTCAGTACTTTAGATTTTTTTCCAAAACGCATAATAAAAGGGTTGGAGGAGAAGCTAGAATTACAATATAACTGCTTTTTAATTTATATACACATACACACACATAACTCTTTGTATGTTGGAAATATCAGGAATTTCTTTCTTAGTTATAGTTTTAAAAAAAAGTCATTTAGACATGGGAAGTCTTTATCCTGTTCTGGAGAAAGAGTATGAAAAATCCGTATTTGTTGCATTGAATAATTTTACCTGACATTTAGCTTCAGGCTGTATGGTTGCTGAATTCATTTTTCCCCTCTACTAAGAAATAATTTTTTTGTTGTTGTTGTTGTGTTCCTGTTGATCTGAAATTCTGAATCATTTTTATATATAAACAGATCTACTTTCATCTAAGCAGGACAGTTAAAATTCCCTGGAAAGTAATTAGTTTTATCAACAGCAATAGAATGCATTCAAGTCTTTGTTTTGCTAAAGAGTTGAGATAATTTGATATTCTTGGAGGACTGAAACTATTTTCTGCATTGATGCTACTGATTTTAGTAAAAGTTAGCACATCCCTCTGAAACAGTGTTTTTAACATAAGCCAGTTTGAGTGTAATTGTCTGTGATTTAATTAGGTTATTTATTTTCATCCACTGTGTAGGTGACTTGGAAAGACTCATTCCAGCAGATGCTAGATTTCAGAAAGAGACAGATCCCAAATCCTCATCGCCTCTGTGCCATGCAGACTTGCACTTGCTCAGTGTGGACCCCAAGTTCCAGAATGACTTGGTCTCCAAGAATGGCATTGATGTGTACCCTTACCCAAGCCCCCTCCATGCAGTGGCTTTACAGAGTCCCCTTTTCTCCCTAATGGGGACATCCACAGAAGCAGACCTCCAGGCTTCCCCCAGCAAACCCATGCCTAGTGTGACAGGTCCCACCTTGATTAGGACTAGGCCAACCACTGAAGCCAAGCCAGGGGGTTACATCAATAAATTACTGCAGCTGACAAGATGCAAAGGGAACAATCGAGCTGATGCCAGTGAGCGGGTTTCAACAAAAAGCCAGCCAGCCACAATGCACCAGAGACTCATTATAACCCCCAGTGCTGGTGGAGTGAAAATTAACAGCAGCAGTAGCCAGCTGGAAAAACAAGCAAGTTCTCTGGAAAGTAACAAAGCTGAAGGAAAGCTGCAGAGAGAACTGCCGGAGGGGGAATGTGCCAAGCTGCAGGAGGCCATGCACTGTGTGAATGAAGAGCAGCCGTCCGGTTCCCCTGACGCAGAACCGTCAGCTGTGAATAGTTGTTATCCTGCCAAGTCTACTGCAAGGGGCTCTCCCCTGGCAGAAGCAAGGGAGAGCAGTTTGGAGCACAGTTCATCTTGTTCACAGCTGTGCCAGGAGGACTCCAGCCTTTGTACCTGGAGTGCTAAAGACATCCCACCTAAAAAGTTGTCCCTCAAGAAGTGTGGCAGTGCCAAATTGGCTAATGCTGGAGGTCAGGAGCGAGCAGCACGGGGTGAGTTTGTCCACGCTCAGTTTGTCCCTGCAGAATCCCATCAAGTCCGAGTCAAGTTTGCCAGCTCCAAAACAAAGGCAGTGAAGATAAAGAGGAGAAACAGTGAAAAGGTACTACGTCCTGGGAAGCAGGCCTTTTATTTGGAAAAGGTGAGAGGGACTCATGGCGCTACCAAGCTGCCTGCTGAATGGAATCAGTCCCACAGACCACACGGAGCGAAGAGCCTTGCCCGGAGACCTTCATACTCTGGTGATGTGACTGGCAGGTCGTGCTCAGAGTCTAGCCTGTTCCCTGTGCAGGTCAGGCTTCCCACTGTGCCATCCAGGCCAGAGCTCTACAGAGCTTCTGCCAATGCACTCTATTCCCTTGAAGCAACTTGTGAAGACACAGCCAACAAGAAGAAGCAGCGCAAGTGGCAGTCCACAGTGGAGATATCTGCCAAGACCCATGGGGCCAGCCTCTCTGGTAGCTTTGGTGTAGGGGCACCAAGGCAGCCGGCAAGGAGAGCCGGTGTCTTGCGCACTGTCAGTATGAGGGCTCGCCCCAAGAGTCATCACCATGGAGCTTATGCCAAAAGTGAATCAGACCATTCTGAGTACTCAGCAGAGTGTGCTTCCCTCTTCCACTCCACCATCGCAGAGACAAGTGAAGGAGAGGTCAGTGATTTCACAGCTAATCGTTTTGGGGACAGTGAGTCCAGTGAAAGTGATTCAGATGACAGCAGTAACAGTAGCAGCCTTGCGCTTGACTATGATGAGGGGGATGAAAGTGAGCTGATTTGGCCTGAAGGATCGGTCAGACAATTGGTCCAGGCCTCTTCCAAGCCTCTTCCCCCAGTGCCCAAAATCTGCCGCATCAAAGCTTCAAAGGCACTGAAGAAGAAGATTAGGAGATTCCAACCTGCCTCTCTGAAGGTTATGACCATGGTTTAAAGGAGAGCAAGCATCTGTTTCTTGCTTTGAGACATCCTGCTGGCTCTCATTTGCAAAACAAGAGAACTGATGTGCAAAGAAAAGGACTTGCTTAACGAACTTTGAACAACCTCTGAGTCGGCACAAGGGACCTTTTTGTTTGTTAATGCCTGGACATAAATGTCACTGTATCTAATTGTTTCCTCTTTTGCCATTTATTCTGTAAATACGTATCCGTATATATTGTGATGCCTTTTTTTTTTTTTTTTTTTTTTTTTTGTAACTATGCAGAAGGGTCGTCGTGATAAAAATAAAATGTCAGCAAGAGACAACATGTCCAAACAACCTGTGCCATAAGATTTTGCAGGGAGGATCTTGTCCATATGCACAAACACAGAAATAGCCTCAGATACAAAGGCCTACTAAGAGGCTCTTTCCAATTGGATATTTGGGAATGTCCCTCCGTCTTGTGAATAATTGAATAATTCTTTCTAGACTAAAACAGCATTTATCACCTTTCACACTGCTGATATGGAAAAGCTCTCAGTGCTCTCTATAGTTCTACTTTCTTTCAGGACAACTATTCATGTACCATCTCCAAAACTTTAGGAGAATTCCTTTGTCCTTCAGTATAAACGTACTATGGTTATTGCTAAAGGCAGTTTGTTTGCAAATGAGAGTAAGACTTTTCTGTTTTCGAAACTGAGAGTACAGGGTTGTTTTTTTTTCAGTTCCACCTCTTAATAATGTTCTATGTTATTGTTCATATATTGAACGAGTGAAAGAGTATGAGAGCTTGGTATAACAGTGTGTGGGTAACTGGGACTGAGATTATAGCTTTGTCCCTGAAATTACAGACTCAATAAAAATTATTTAATGTATTTCTGAAAACTGTGCTTGTCTGTCTTTCACATCTAAAGTAAAAGGTTCTGGGAAAATGTAAGATGCTGACACTGCATGAGGTACACAGGAGGAATATTCTCTGGTGGAACAGATGAGCTTTTTCTTTATCATTATTCAGAGGGGTTCTTTATTTTTTAGAAGTTCACTTACAGCTTGGGAGGAACCAGGATCCTTTTCAGCTTCCATCTCAAGAAACATATACTTTAGCAGCTGCTTCTAAATGAGTGAATTTGAAAACTATTTACATTGAGGACAGTAGTATCTTACTTAAACTGATGCAATTTTACTGTAAGACACATTTGTACATACAACATATTTTGAGTGGACTTGAGGGCACATACATGAAGCTTTAAATTTGTTAACAAACTGATGAATTTATTATTTTGCATTCAGACAAGCAGTCTTAATTCTTTCCTCTGGACACAGGAATCTGGAAGCTGAGCTGAAATTCAGTCTGTATTTACCATGAACCAGGTATTATCCTTCCGCCTCTATCCTCTGTTTTTCAATACCCAATCTGAATACATTCCTGGCCTAAGAGATGTAGGCATTACCTCATTCAAGAATGTACTCGGTTTGAAACAAAAGACAAGTGCTTAGCAGAAACTGTGGGTAAAAGAGTGCTTGTTTACTCCAACGATTCATTAACAAACAGAATTATTGGAAGACTAAACTTTTAGACAATGCCTTTTATTTTTTGGAAGCTAAATTATTTTTTTAAACCACTCTTTAACAGATCATTTCTGGAAATAGAGATAGAAATGGAGGTACAAAAATAACTCAGATTTCAAGCTAATGCCTAACACCATCCTTACTGTAACTAGTGAAGTATTACATTTTAGTCGGTGGAATATGTTTAAGTGTTTTTTCATGATTCGAAGAATACTTGGACATAACTACTCCAGTAGGATTAATGGAAGAATTTCACAAGTCTGGCGGTGTTTTCTTGTTCGGCATGTCCAGCAACAGAACAAACAAAATAGTGATTTATGCTTTGTTGACTTTCTACACTACAAAAGGATTCTTTTCCCGTTTACACAAAAGGTTTGGCTTGGGGGAGTGTGTCAAAAGTTACATGTGAACTTTAATCCATGAGTTTTCTGTTCTGGGGTGGGATTTTCTGGATGGATGGGAACTTTGAGTTTTTGTGTTTTTGTGTTTTTTTTTTTCATGGGGAAGGAAATGTTCCTAACTAGAAAACTATTCTGAGTAGGAGCATTCTGAAACCTGATAAATACCACCACCCAGTAGCTCCCTGCCTTTTTATCAGAGTAAGCTGAAACAATAAGTTTGTGATCACACAGCTCAGTAAATCCCACTTTAGAGCTGTTAATGCTCCGTCAGAAATGCTGCCAGACACATGATGAAAGTGCTGATCCAGAATGAATACACACTGCCAATTCAAATAAAGGAAAATGATGACTTAATTTTGTACTGACAGGTTTTGTGCCAGATGAGGTATCAGTGCCTCTACTGCTCAGACCTTCTGCCAGGTCAGATAATGTCTCTCCTCCCAAAGCAAGCATAAAGCCAACATAAAAGTATAAAGCTGGCACAAGCTTCATCATTCTATGCCCCAGCTGATCTGACAGAAATATGACTGTGTGCCCACACTTGATCCAGAGCAAACCTGCAGTCCTGGAGAATCCCAGCTGCGCACAAGACATGCTATTAAGTGTTGAGGTATCATCATTTCACCACATGTAGTTATACCATTGGCCGTGACATTCTGGGAATAGCTGGACTTATGGCTTTGAGGGCAGTGTAGGCAGTAGTTTCCACCTTCCCTCATCCCCTCTTTTCTTTGTGAACAGAAGAATTGATAGCTATCTTTGGGGAGCTTCATCCCACAGTGCTAGACATAGTTGCACAAAGTCCCTTGGAAAACACTCAGATCTACTTCAATGCAATCACTCCAGGAGAGTGGACCTTCTCCCTATTTTCCTTTGGAAATTGATTGCTTTCCTCAGCTGGAGAAAGGGACGAAAGCCCTGAAGGCATGAAATAGGGCGATGCAAAGACTTGGATGGCCAATATTCCAGGAAGATTGGCACCAAAAATCTGACTGCAGTTCACTACACTGATAAAAATTAGTATATTCTGGTGGCACGTACACTGAGGATTTTAATAACAACCAGGTACAAAGGGGAAGCCTATCAGTACTCAGTCCACCAAAGACTAGGGGCTGACTCTGCTGACAGCACTGAGAAACATACACCACTAAAACAAACAGATCTGAAACATAATCACAAAATATCTATAAACAATTTGATGCAATGTTATTTTATACATGTATGCTGAACATCATACAAACAGCTTTCAACTCCATATGCAGCCTTATAGGGAGAATCAGAGATGCTCATCTTTGCTGACTGTTGTGGCAATATGCAGTAGAAACATTCGCCATCTTCTGTCCCCATCAGAAGTCATACGCAAAAATCCATCTACTTCACAGTTACCAATAGTACAAAGGCCTAAAAGAATGCAAAAAACGTCAGACGATGAGTCAATTAAATGTCTAGCACCAAACCTGGCACACTTTAGGAGTGAGAAGTGTAGCACTTTCACTGTGACTTACTTAGCAAATGCATAGTTCTGACAGCTATCTTAGAAACAGCTTTATGTAGCATCTCCATTGCAGGAGCTAACACCTGTGGTCGTTGCTCCAAATGTTAGTGAATCAAAGTCATTTACTGCTGAAAGGGATGCACCACAGCAGCAGTTTCCTTCTATCAAAGAAAGATGACATTTACACTTTGTTGTAGAAGCAAATTGCTCCTTAACCATCCTTAACCACAAGAAAGAAAAGAAACCGAAGGGAGGGAAAGAAGGGTGAGGGGAGAGAAAGAGACTACAAAGGGAATTAAGGAAGCTTCAAGAACCATTTACAGACTAGGCCAAGCTTATGATTTTTAAAATTTCATTAATCCTTTTATTACTCTAATACTCTTGGAATTGGATAATTAGCAACCTTCTTGTCTTTGATGCAATCTTAGTTTTTTTAGTCTCCCTCTATTAAGCAAACCATAGGCCAACATCTCCTAAGCTACAAGGTAAGGGAGAGCCCAAGACCAGCTTTCTTCTAGATCAAGTGTAAAATCCCCAGAGATGCAAAGATTGCTCAGTGTAGGCATGCAGATAAACAAGGCATCTGTGAGCTTTGCCTCAGACCGGGGACAAAGCAGCAGCATGCCAGGGATGGACTGACTAGCCATTGCTCTGATGCAGCAGTGGCAGCCTCCATTTTCAAGCACCTTTGAGCCCTCCTCAACCATCCAGAGGCTGAAGGGATCACCCTGCCTCTCATTTCTGAAGCTTCCCTATGAGGAATGTAAACATACAATGACCACATCTTTTAGATACATCATTTAGCCTCTTTTCTTATATGTATGTGAAAGAAATCTGGTATGCCACCATTACTCCAGTCCTTCACAAAAATTGAAGTGAAATCAACAGGAAAATGTTCAGCTAAGGGTGGTTTTCTGATGTTTGAACTTTTCAGATTTAAAAGCATTGTGGTACATCTCATTATACTGCAGTGCAGAAAATAAGCAGAATAACAGCTGAAATGAGCCCAAGTTCAGCCACTATCCATTCTATTATTTCCGTGTGATATCACTATAATGCAGCCTGGAGATTACTGTTAGCTAACATTGATTTTTTATTTTTTTTTTCCAAGCAAGTTTTTTCTTTCCTGGCTCAGAATTTGTAACTACAGATGCAGTTGATCAAATTTACCCGTGGCATAATTCCAGGGATGTCACTGGAGCCACCCCACAGATTCCTTTATCCTCACACAGAGTTCTCAAGATGTCAGCAAGTGGGATGATGGGAGCAACAGATGGAAAATAAGAAAGGTTTCATACCTTCAGCTTTTGATTGAGCTGCATGCTGTGGAAATAACATTTGCTGTAGCATCACATCTGTGTTAGCAAGGGAGCAGGGGATGTGGGAAGGGCTGTGCATGGTCATATCTTTTCATGCTTACTCTGGTTTTGTAAATACAATTTTAAAAGACTATCAGCAGTCTGGTGATCTCTGTCCCCATAAAGCTACAAATTGAGAAAGAAGGAAGTGCACAGATCAAATTGACCAAGTAATATTGAAACTAACTACAGATTTACAAGCCCCAAAATAATCTCAATTTCCGCAGGAGACTCAAACAGATGGATGTCCTCAAAAAGCTCCATCAAGTCACTCCAGGTGCCACTCCTCAGCATCTAAGATAGATATTTGAGGCCAACAAGCTGCTGTGAAAAATATATACTGCTGCAATCTTTATTTCTGCATTCACTTACAATACTTTCTCTCCACTCCTATTACCCCATAAATGGATATAAAAAACCAAAGGTTTGTGTAAAGTCAAAAGTTTACTCAATGAGTTACTACATTCAAGATTCTGTATGAAATTCTTTTACACTCTTCAAGATGGAGCAATGTGGATACATTTACTCTCCAGACCACTGGATGAGCCCTTCAGCAAAAATCCAGAAACAAAACTTACACCCACACAACAAGACGTAGCACCAACAGGAGCTTTACTATTCAGTATATAAATGTATAAGATTTTCCACTGCAATGATCCAGAATAAAGCACAATAAAACCTTAAATATTGGAAGATCTGTAGCTCAGTCACTGATGTAAGCCAAAAAGTTCAATCATGAAAACAGCCTTTGAGTCTGGCAACTCTCTGGGAATACATTATTTGGCAGCAGGACAGCTTTATACACGATTCTTCAGTTTTCTACTTAATACTACCAAAAGAATAAAATTAAAAGGAAAAGGAAAAAAGGCACGAATCTAAAAAGACATGAACCTGAAAAAACAAAAAAAATATTAAATATTCAAAAAGTATTTGCTTAGGCTTGACTTTAAGGTAAAAGCTGTGGCTGAAAAACATTTAATCAGAACATGTTTTTCCATCCTTCTGTGCAGTTATTTGGAAGCTTGCTCTCATAGTCTGTTTTTAAGAAAGACAATTAGACCTTTAGGAAAAGGGCAGAAGATGAAGAAAAACATAATTATTCCACCTCCTTAATAAAGCAAAAGCATTACCACACCAGCCATTGCAAGCTGCAGCCTACAGTGTTGGGTCACTTTTAAGAGAAAACAAGACACTGCAAAATCTGTTCAGATCTGATGTTCCCAGCATGCGTTTCTTAATTTGTGCCCTCTGTGAGAACTTTTTTCCCCATCTTTGCTATTAACATACTGAATTGTAAAAGTTCATTTTCACATTCTCCATTAGGAAGGTCACTTGACTCAATGCTGCCGTGATGCACTATGTATAAGCAGATAAGTATAAGCAGATCAATGTCACTTTTGCCCTGGTATAGCTATTTCACAGTGGCAGCTACACTGATGTTTCTGATTGCTGGGTACCTCACCTTGGCACAGAAATCCATATATTCCATAAGGAGTGAGGTCTATGAGGTTATTTCTTGAAGTGGAAATTTGCCGTACAACTTCATAGCATTAGATGAATATAAAGATTTGAATAGGGGCAATTCAGTGGATGAGTGGATATAATTAAGTCCACAGACATTGCCTTGAAAGTGAGCAGAAAAGAGCTTTGGGCTACACATCACAGTTTCTGTGCCTTGTCACAGACTGGCTGAATTTTCCAAAGAAAATAAGTCTTTAGTAAAAAAGTACTGAGAATGAAGTACTGCTGATTAAAATTAGTACTGTGAAAATTTCTTTTTTTTTTTTTTTTTTCTTTAATCACATCTGCAGAAGCTAATGAGTTTGGCAATAGTTCTATCCAATCTGACATCGGAGTGGGCTGAATTCCTTGAAAATCATTCCATGATGTATTTTGTTAAATCCAGATGTTAGGGAAGCTTCATATGTGCCTGCTCAATTTGCACCTGAATTCTGAATCCTCTGAAGCATGTTCACAAGCACCTACCAGAAAACTCTGCCTCTTTTTCACCCTAACTCCAGGAAGACCAGAAACATGTTGCTCAAGTACAAAGTATTCTAATAAAATGAGAATGATAGTAGAAGGGATTTTCTAGTTTTTCACGCTACATTTAGACTCTGTGGGTTTACTTATACTTGTGTCCTGAGTCTCCTTTGTTGTCACTATGGCACTGGAAATGATGTAATACTTGTATACTTGCAGCCACAGCTTTATACCTAGTATTTATAGAGCACGGGCTGCTTCTAATAGGTCAGAGAGAGGTAACCATGAAGAACAAGCCTAATACCAGCAGGCTTAACTTCACTGTTCCAAATTTTTCAGATTTCACAAATCAAAGAAGCCTGAAAACCACCAATTGTGTCCCAGGTACCTGAGAGGAAGAGAACCTCTGAGCAAAGAATCCATAAAGCCAGAACCAGGAGGAGTTCCAGGAGAGCTGAGCTGAGAAAACCAATTTCACAGTTACAATTTCACAGGTGATAAGTTACAGCAAACCAAGGAGAAAATCCCTCCACAGATGGTGTTAAATAAGTATGAAGGAGGACTGAAACAAGCTGCAAAGTAGGTAGGGAGAGTGATAAAAAGGGGAGATTTAAAGTCTAGTTATTACAGAAGGGTTAATAATTGTCCAGCCATCATAGAATCATTGGATGGCTTGGGTTGGAAGGGACCCCAAGGATCATCAAGCTCCAAGCTCCCTGCCACATACAGGACCACCAACCTCCATATCTAATACTAGACCAGGCTGCCCAGGGCTCTATCCAACCTGGCCTTGAGCACCTCCAGGGACGGGGCATCCATAACCTCTCTGGGCAGCCTGTTCCAGCACCTCACTACTCTCTTTTCCCCCTGATATCCAACCTAAATATCCCCAAACCAGCCTCCCACATGAGACACTACTACTGTGCCTGTCAGGAGGTACCTGTGCCATGGAAACGTGGGGTTGGGAGCTGAGTGCCCAGTGCTGTAGACTGACAAATACATTTGCATCAGCCACAGCTCAAGGTATGTTGAAAGCTCCACAGGCATCCACAAGTAAGAACAGAAACAAAATATGGCTATTTTCATAGAATCATAGAATCCTTAGAGTTGGAAGGGACATTTAAAGGTCATCTAGACCAACTCACCTGCAATGAACGGGGACACCTACAGCTAGATCAGGTTGCCCAGGGCCCCATCTAGCCTCACCTAGATTTTCAGTCTACTGAGACAGGGGGCATCCATCAAATCTCTGGGCAACCCATTCCAGTGCCTCACTACCCTTATTGTAAAATACTTTTCCTTATATCTAACTTAAATCTACCCCCTACAATCTTGAAACCATTTCCCCTTTTTCTATCACCACAGACCCTGCTAAAGAGTCTGTTCCCTTCTTTCTTGTAGCTCACCTTTAGATACTGAAAGGCTGCTATCAGGTCATCTCAGAGCCTTCTCTTCTCCAGGCTGAACAGTGCCAGCTTGCTCAGCCTGTCCTCATAGGGGAGGTGTTCTGTCCCTTGGATCATTTTTTTGTGGCTCTCTGGATGCACTCCAACAGGTCCATCTCTCCTGTACTGAGGACTCCACACGTGGCTTCAGTATTCCAGGTGAGGCCTCACCAGTATGGAATAGAGGGGCAGGATCACCTCCCTCACCCTGCTGACCATGCTTCTTTTGATGCAGCCCAGAATACAGTAGGCTTGCTGGGCTGTGAGGGCATAGTGCTTGCTCATGTTCAGCTTCCCATCCACCAGTGCCCCCCAGCTCTTTTTCAGCAAGACTGCTCAATTCTTTCATCTTCCAGCTTGTATTTGTAGTGGGGATTGCCTAGATCCAGGTGCAAGACCTTGCATTCAGATATTCTGAACCTCATGAGGTTCACCTGGGTCCACTGCTCATGGTGGACTAAGGTACCTCTAGAAGGCATCCCATCCCTCAGGCATGTTGACTGCAAACACTGGTGTCATCAGCAAATTTGCTTAGGGTACACTCAACCCCAGTGTCAATGTCATTTATGAAGATATTAAAGAGTATTGGTCCTAGCACTGGCCCCTGGGGGATAACACTTGTTAGTGATCTCCATCCAGACACTGAGCCATTAACCACCACTCTTTGGACTCAATCCTGCAGCCAGTTCTTTGTACACTGAACAGACCACCCATCAAATCTATATCTTTCCAATTTGTGGTATCTTGTCAAAGGCCTTACTGAAGTAAAGATAGATGTCATCAGTGGCTCTTTCCTTGTTCACTGATACCATCATAAAAGGCCATCATGTTGGTCAAGCAGGATCTATCCTTTGTGAAGCCATGTTGGTTCTCCCGTATCAACTCCCTGTCTTCCATGTGCCTGGGCATAGCTTCCAGGAGGATCTGCTCTTTCCTGGTACAGAAGTGAGACTGACAGGTCAGTAAATTCCCTGGGTCACCTTTTTACCCTTCTTAAAAATGGGTATGATCCTGCCTCTTTTCTAGTCACCAGAGACTTGATCTCATTGTCATGACTTTTCAAATATCATTGAGAATGGCTTGATGACTACATCAGCCAATTTCCTCAGGACTCTGGGATGCAAACTTTTCTCTACACCATCATCAATAGATACCGCAATTCCAGAGCTAATTTCCTTTACTCTCACATTTACTTGACGCTTCCCATGATTTTTTCAAGATTGCCACACCAGCCTGGCAGTGAACAAGTGCATCCTGTGACAGTCAGGCTTTGGGCCCTTTATGGTGCATTTGTCACAGTGCACAACCTGCAGTCTCCTTTATCTCAATAGAATTCTTGGGCTGCCCATGGAGATGGATGAGTCACCATCCCCAGAGGTGTTCAAGAAACATTTAAATGTTGTACTGTAGGACATGGTTTAGTGGGGAAATATTGGTGGTAGGTGGACTGTTGGGCTGGATGATCTTAGAAGCCTTTTCCAACCTTGGTTATTCTATGATTCTTAGTGATTTGCTGACAGAGAGAGCTTTCCTTCACCCCCCCTTCCCCCCCCCCCCCCCCATATTCCAGGGCTAATTTGAGTGCAAATTGCCATTAATAAAATTGCATTCCATAAAAGAACACATTGCAATGATCAATGTGATTTGCAACAAAGAGCCACTATTTATGTTTCCATATGGATTCAGTTTACATCAACTTTCCAGATACTAAGGTACTAGAAAGCCAAGTTTGTATCCAGACTAGAAGGATTATACTATATATATAAGTATTCATATAAGTATTCAATATAAATATACAGGCTTACGTAAGACTATAAGGAAGGCATCAAGGATAATTACTAGTCACATTGATAAGAAAAATGCAACAAATAAAGCATCTCCTTTAATAAATAATACAGCCACGCTATGTCATACCTGCTTGGCTGCTTAATGCTACATCAATTTAATTGCTGTCTTTTAGTCAAACACGTGTAGGAAAGTATCTTTTTTCTGTGAAGTTAAAGGTCTTATTTGAAACACAGAGCCTACTGTCTGTGGCTTACCTGGCTGGCTGACTTAGCAGACATTCTGCTCTTCCTTTAAATAAAAGAAAACTGGATAATGATAGCAATTTTTCCTTTGAATATTTATCTATGATGTTGCAAAACTATGTTCAAAGAAGCAAATAATTAAATTTTCCTTAAAACAGATGTCATTTTAAAGAGCCTCAGAGCCAAAACTATCTCTGCATTGTAAACTCACCTGCAGCACTCCAATTAGCATTTGTGAGTTCAAGTCAGACCCAAACAGTTCTCTAGAAGAATATAATGCTTTTCCTAGTTAAAAATGAGGAAGAATTTCTGTCTAACTATTAGATTGTATTCAATGGAAATTACTCCGTTAGTTCAGTAGAAGCCCTTTTTTTTTATAGAAGTAATATTTACGTGTTCAATCTGAAGAAAAAAATATCATCTCATTTATCATCTGGCTTGTAATGTGCAGGAGATCAAACTAAATTCCCCTGTAATCCTTCTGAGCTTTAGAGTCTGTTATCTTTTATTCTGTCTCCCATGCTGAATTTCTCTTTTAAGACGAGAATGCTCTTTAGATCACGAGAAATTTTAGAATTTCCCAGCAAGCTGGAGAAAAAAAAAGTCTCTTTCAATGTCTCAGAGGCAAATATATGTGGATTTGGGATGGAATTTGTTATATCTGTTTTGAGGCATCTAGAATTTAGGAATCTGAACTAAACCCATCACGTAGGCACGCCATCGGCAAGATTGAGCAGCACCTCCAGCAATGAAATTATCTCCTTCCAAGGAAGGTGTCTCAGACAGGGGGCTAAATCACTTTTGGGAAGTGCCGACTCTAAAGGAGCCGCAATGACTCACTTGGGTAGATGCCTGTCTTTCAAATACGTAACACTATATGAGACTCATTTGATTACTGAGGGTGTGGAGCTGCTGCTGACTGATATTTGTCATTGCAGTAATCTAAGGAATTGTTGGAAGAAATAGAAGGGGATTTCTACATTTTGGTTTTCAATAAAAGAGTTATTTTAGACAGCTTTGGAAACGCTAGTAACAAGTTTCAGGGTAGGCACAGCTCTTAAAGATGGTACGAGTAAGGGCAAGCCATAGCAAACACACAGCATAGAGCTGTGACACTGCTGTAAATGATATCTAAACCCTGGATTCATCTGAGAATAAAGAAATAAAACAGGAATCTATCAGTCAAAAATTGCTACATTAGAAATCCCTTAAACTCATGCATTTCTTTTGACTTGTTCTGAAGAGATGATGAATTGGTTTTACTACAGAGAACAGCAAAGCTTGAACAGACTTGTAAAAAAATGGTAATAGCGAACAATGCCTGGAAAGTTACAGACTGCCTTCTTTGACATCAGCCTGCAACACTGTGCTCCTCTTTCTTTAGGGTTTTAGTTACTGTCCTATTGAGTCTGTTTAAGAATTGGTTTATCGGTTCTTTTTAAAAATCAAGGAGGCACATTGCTGCTCTTTATGTAGTCCCTTAAATCTAAACAAATGGAATTCACATAGAACTGGTTTTCCACAGGCTTTGAGAAGTGCAGCTGATTTTTAAAACGAATATTTTTCATATGAATTTCCATAATTCCAAAGGTGTGAAAAACTTCCATTCTTCCCACAGAGAAAAAAGAGGAAAAAGAGACTTTCTCTCTGAATCACCAATCTTTAATTCTGAGCAAAAGAACAAAAAGAAATCAACACAAATTCTTCATGAAAGAACATGTGTCAAGGTTGCCCAAGACATGACAAAAGTTTCATTCTCTGTGGAGAACTGCTGAGTAGAAGCAAAGTGGCTCTGGTAGTCTAGATGCTGCTAGTCTCCTACACATAACTCTCTCAACAGAAATAGGCCTGTTTCACAGAGACCGCTCCAAAACTAGACCTATTCCAATTCCTTCATATTTTTGCCCTGTTTCATGTTCTGTTTGCAACAGTCTGAATTGCCAGGTGCTGAGTAAAAGGGAACGCAGTCACTAAGCCTCTGCAGATTCACCTAAACACATGGAGTCTCAGGCAGTGAAGCCAGATCTCCTGTTACAGACATACATGTGAAAAAAAAGGCTATAAAGTGAAGTACTGCATCTCATTTCCTTTGCCGATGCTAATTTGTAAGTAGATAAGCTACACTGACTTAGATGTGTGCACATGATCGGTTTTTGAAGCCCTGGGTTCTTTTCTAGGAAGTTTACAGTAAAAACAACAACAAAAAGCAAACTTTGAAGAAAAGAAGTTTAAAGGGAGAAGCGTAGGCCCCAGAGATGGGAATTTTCCCAGCAAGATTCTGCGTTGGGTGGGCTGGATAAAGGTAATGAGCATTCTTTTTCCTTTATTAAGAGGTGTGCTTTCGTAACTCTCGTAAGGGAAATTGCTGAATAGTTTTGGCAGTTGCTGTGCTGTGTTTGTTTCAGCTCTGGAATGTAATTTGGATATTGTTTGGGAGTTAAAAAAAGAAAAATAACAGCAAACTTCAGAGCAAGTTCCCGCAAGCTCCATGAGCTCTTCGTGTACATATGAATGGGAAGGGACAATTTTCCTGCATGCCAGAGGAGGAGGGCAGCTTTTGATGGCAGGTCATTCAGCTATAGGGTGCCACTGGACTTAACTATATCTTATGCAAGAGATAGCTCCCTCTGGTCTTAACTGAAAGCTTCCTGCCCAGGGGGTCTGGAAGGAATCTCTGCAGCATTTCCATTTTGTTCAGCAGTCTGTATTTGGTTGACCAGTTCAAATGCACCTGTTTTCATAGAAACTGCTCCCTTTGTTCGATGTACATTCCAGCACAGTGTAAAAACCCACCAAACATGGTCAAAAGGTCACTGCTTGCAGCTCAGCTCAGCTCAGCTCAGCTCTGACGACTGCATCATTCGGACTGAGACCCACTATTTCTGGATCACCCTGCACGGCAAGGAAGCTGAATGTGCCTCTGCATGCTGTCTGGAGAGGAGCAGCTGCTCAGCTTTGCCATCTCTCCAGATGCAGGCTGTTGGGGATAACCAAGCCTTAGCTAGTCATTTATCATCATGTTGTTTTTCCTCATACGGCTTTCAGCTATCCATTGGGCAGGCCATTGTTCTCAGGTTTTCCCAGCTGGTCTGATTTCATGCCAAAGGCTGACCAGTTTGTTTCCTCACGTGCACGCTTCCCTATGTCTGAACAAGCCTACCCAGAGTTTCACTGCAAGCTGTTAGCTTGCCTTTTCCCATTTCAGTGCTCCATTCTGCACTGGCTAACTATGTGGTGCTTCAATCATGTAGGCAGCAAGGGTGGGAGCAAAGTACATAACTATACACAGATTTATATGAGTGCTATCCATCTCTTCCTGTGCTATGAATAATTATGAATAACTCCACAAAAAGCAAATACCTTCACACCTAACCTGGATGCTCACTGAGACAGCAGAGTTCGAAGAGGCTGGAGTGACATTTAAAGAGAAAGACCTAGTAAAAATAATGACAGCAAATAAATTGGTGTGCATTATCAGTGCTGATGTGATAGCTCTGCCCTACCTCTCACTTCTCTGCACTGAGAACAAATGGGCTCATGCTCTGAAATACTTTTAGACTGCACTCTCCCTCAACTGTTTGCTAAATTTTTTGAATCCTTGGCTGTTGTCATATATTTCTCTGATTTCTGCCTGTGCCCTTCTGCTTCATACTGTAGGTGCTGTGGGACAGAGCCCCCGTTCTGCATCTGCCTCTGTGGGTTACAACTGCAGCTGGTATGTTCACCCCAGGGAATATCCATTTAATAATAAGAACAACTAGCCTCTGGAAAACTTCAGAAAATGCTTTAAGTCCCTCATCTCTTAATTTCTCTGCTATTACACTCCCATTCGGATGCAGTAGATGGCTGAAATCCTTGTTAGTCCCATTTTGACAAGCAGAGGGACAGAAAATCTTTTAAAATAACTCTAAATCTCAAGGTGGACACAGTTCTCCTCCAGACTGTTGCAGAAAGTTACTGTGCAAACACTAGACAGTCCCACCCAAGCCAGAAAAGAAAGGTTCAGAGCTTTTAATAAGAGGCATGGTCATTCCTTCATTATTTGCCCACTCACAGACAAACCCAACTTTTCCCCTTGTGAAAAGGGGAGCTTCTGGTGAGCTCATTGTATGGCTGTATGGCGCAGAGTCTTTCCCGGTACATAATGGTATTTTGCTAAATGGATGCCTAGTTGTTGTTCATAAATTAAGTGTCTTTTGTTTTTCCACCGGGAATCTTGGAGTGTTGCACCGATTGTCTGTTATCTGTCAAAGCATCAGTCAGCAACCAAGCAACTCACAGCTGGAGACTGCCCTGCTTTCGCAATTAGCAATAAAAAGCTTTTGTCACTGCACAATGATGCCTCTGAGGTCTGGTGCAGGGTTTCAGGAGGGTTTTCTTAATCAACAATAAAATCAAAAACGTACATATTCTGTTTGCTTTAACAGTGAATTGTAAAAGAAAATATTTAGCTCAAAAAGAAAGAAACACTTCTGAATAGTGGAGTAATTATTCTGATGCATGTAAATAAGGTTTCAGAACCTTATTTCCTACTTCTTTACGTTGCCTTTTTTTCCTCTATTAATTGTAACGTGGAATGTTTTGAAGTACAGTTCTGCAAAATACATGAATAACTAAAATTACAATTTACAGTATGTTTACTGAGATGTGTAATATACATAAGAAGCTCTTTCAGAAAAAAATCAAGCACTTAACTGGGCAAGCTGGACACAATCAGAATCAGAATCATAGAATTCTTAGAGCTGGAAGGGACCCTTAAAGATCGTCTAGTCCAGCTCACCAGCAATGAACAAGGACACCTGTGCTAGACCAGGTTGTTCAGAGCCCCATCCAGCCTGACTTTGTGTGTCTCCAAGGACAGGACAGGACAGGACATCCACCTCCTCTCTGGGCAACCTGTGCCAGTGCACAATTAACCGATTAACGCCACTTGATCCTTCTCTTAAGTGGCACTAAACACATACACACTAATCACGAATCAGCCAGGACTATGGGGATAGCAATGTTAATCCTAATTATGTGTAGCTTATTCAGATACATTAAAAACTGCAATTTAAGGTGACATCTGTCAGAACAATGCTGCTAGGTACATTACTAGTTTATATGTAGCTTTACTACCATGCATTTCTGCCAGCTCTCACAACATGATATACCAGATTTTGTGTGTGGCAAAATAAAGATTATGGAAGCTTGAATTCCACCTTTACAGAGCTTTTAATTTCATGAAAACTTAAATGTGTACCAGATGTCTAGAGCTGACTGGGGTTAGGGAGGAATTCATTACTAAGAGAGCAGTAGACTTCATCTTCTCCACTCACCGTCTCCTCCACTCACCATGATACACTTTTGTAGTGACAAAAGTATGAGCACTGGGGGATGGCTGGGGGGGGAGGAGGGGGACTAATAAAGGGAAAATGTGAAACAAGAAGACTAAGATTAAGAAGTAACAGGAAGATATTATGAAGATATCAATTGCTATATTAAACCTGATTTAAAAGAAAAAGATATACAGTAAGAAAGGTTGAAAGAAAACAGTGGAAGAGGAGAAACGTCTTTTAATGTAGGAAATGTTACTCATTAGAACTTGTCAAATTAAAAGAACAATCATGCAGTTTTTTTCTTTCATAATGAACTACAAAAGGAATAGCTACAAAACTTTCATAAAATAACCTTTTCAAATCTGGTCCAGGGCTTATACATCATTCAATGTAACTCATCTAAATCTTTACAGAGACCACTAGTGTATCTGGCTTTCATGGGTGTATTGCACAGAAAAAACAGATAATTAAGGAAATTAAATAGCGTTCTGGATATATACTGCATCATGTGGGCTGCAAAATTTTAGAATGCACTGCCGTTGTTCCGATATAAAACACTCAATTGGGATTATAATGAGTTTCCAAGAAATACAGCAGCTTCAAACAGCAGCTGCAGTTTTTAAATCAACTTGACAGAGGAAAGCCTTTATTAAACATGGAAACTCTCTTTTAGATATACTGCCCATTTTGGGCCAGATCCAGCATTCATTTTTTAGTTTGCAATGAGTATATGAACATATATATACATCGATGAGTTCTGGATTTTAAGACTTACTATTAAATGATCACACACAATTATTCAGTTTCCAAAGTATTTGTATACGTAAGGTAAGCTTATGGACAGAAACTATATCTTGTTTAGTCACACAAAGTTTGTTCTTTCTCCCCATATAGTTGATGCAGAGAAGGAACTGACTGATGTAATTACGAACTAAAATAGAATGTTTTGAGCATTCAAACCATATATTTCATATTAAAAGTTTTAACTCAGTAAACTTTGGTCTCATATATTATGATTTGCATCTACTATTTAAATGCATAAATCACATAAGTAAGATACATAAGTAAGATTTTTTTCCACATTATCTCCAGTTACTGGTCTTTTGGCATTGCAGAGCAAATGATAGCAGTTGTGAGGCTTCTCACAAAGAATTACACCATGAAGAACATCCTTTGTGATTGTGTTTCAGTAAAACTTACCCACATCACCAATTCTAATATTAAATGATATTTAACTGTGGAAAAGCACACTTGATCTGCCTCAGGAAAAGACATGCAAACAAACAACTAAATCAGTATGAGCATGCCAATTTAATACAGTTTTTTTGTTTGTTTGTTTGTTTTAAGAATAAACAATGCACTTTGCTTCTCTGAGGTATTTCTACACTTACAAGTCTGCTGAACATCCTTGCTCTGGTCTTTGGGGAAGGAATGAGGGATGTTAGGTAGAAAACAAGACCCCTAAAAGAACGAAGCCATATACAATGTTTCAGAAGCCCTGCAGGTCAAGATATTTAAATATCTTGAGATGATCCAGAAAGAGAAGCTCTGTTCTGAGGCACTGGTAAAAATGGGCTCTTCCATGTGGTACTGCCTGAGACCTCACAAATAATTCAGCATATACATGCACATACTTCACTAGCTGAGGTTGACTCCCACTACCAAAGATATCTCCACTTTGACAGATGCTATGGCAGTTGTTTTATTTTGTATGAAATAAATTTTGGCAAGAAGTAGTCAACTTTCTTTTTGAAAAAATCACTTGGGAAGTTGCTGCAGAAGTAGGCAATCAGGAATCCCTTCTGAAAGTGACAGTCTCTTCCCCGTGACAAACAAAAGGCTAGATAACTAAATGAGGCTGCTCACCTATCTTTTCAGATAGCTAAAATCTTCTTAGTGAACATGTACTTGTCTGCAGTTGCCACCCATTCTGAATCACTGGCATAAAGATGAAGAATGAAGGAGTGGGTGGAAATCAAACTGACATCCCTCAGCCCAAAGTTTGGTCACTCTCACTGCAGTAGTACTCCTCATTCTGATGGAAAGCCTGTACTCTGATTGTTCATAAGAGTGCGCTTTTGTGACTAACACTTAAATTTCAGAGTGCTACCAAGAAGATTTTGTGGGATTTGTATACATTTTTCTATGGGAAATCATTTCTGTGAATTCCCATAGGGATTTAAACTCCTTGGGGTACGCTTGCAGTCAGGTAAATATGGCTACAAACCAGCTCTCAGATTAGACTCTTCTATTCCTCACTGTGAAGACCTTGAAGCCCTCACTCAGTGGAATACTTTATCTGTGTGTCAGCCTTCCCTCCTGAATGTGTGATATAGCAGGGTATATGATAGAACAGTAAAGCCCTATCTCTCATCTACATGGCCTGTCAAGAGAACATCCACATGTATTCCTACATGATTCGATAGTAATTACACCAAGGTCTACTTTTCCTTCAAATGGTGTGGATCCTCCTGGCAGGAACTGCAAAAGCAGAAGGACTCCAAGAATTTTAGACCTGATCCCTATATATTGGTGCAAAAGTAGCACTAGAGTTTCAGACCCTTTAGAACGCCTCCAAATGGAGGCAGATTTTTTAATAACATATTGTACAGAGCGCTGAGGAAGCAGGAGTGCAGTGGCCAGGCTCTTCACCTTGTATTGAATGACTATGAGGTAATTTAATGAGGATGTGGAGGTGTAAATATGTCAGGGCTGCCTTTGCAGCTAGGATTACCTAGGCATTTTTACAAAGAGAAACTACCTGAGGCTGCTAGGAAATTATTAACTAATAAACAAAAAGCAGTTTTTGAAGTGGGAAAGTAAAATGTGTTGCACCTTTCCAGAGGAAGCCATTAGGTAGTTGAAAGGAAATAGGTTAGGAGCAGAAAGGCAGAATACGGGCTTTGACCAAGCCTATTAAGTGATCGTTATGATTTTTATGCTAGATAGGACTCCTAAGGTTTAGAATAGACTATTCTGGTTGACTAATACATTTTTTAATTCACACTCCTCTCTTTTTCTTTGTAATCTAGTATTACAAATGTTCTGTACAGAGCTCTCCTGAGGGTCCCAAGAGACTTGTGCTTGTCTCTTCTTTCTGAAATGCCTGTTAAAGATCAATCAGATGGCTTTCTTATCTAAACTAATAATCTCACTTATTTTGGCTGTAGTCCTCCTGGAACTCAAGCATCTTGGGTTCCACCAGGAGCCAAACATTTTGAAGGAGGCTGCACAAAGCAGTTCTTGTTTGCTAGTGTGATACCGACTGTAAGAAACGTTATCTGAGAAAGCCACAGAGCAGACACACCACTGCTGGCTCTGTGCCCTTCTCTGGCACCTATTTCCATGGCATGGTCTGCTGCTTTTCCAACTTATTTTGTCCCTGTACTTCCTGAAATAAATTAATGGATGAGATTTGGTTAATAAAACACATAAATATGCACTCTCATGCAGTACCATCTCAAGGTAGGTGAAACAGGAGAAGTTAATTATTTAATTATATCTTTAAAGACTGTTGTTTTGTGTTGGTTTTTTTTTCCTCTTTGTAGCCTAGTTGTATTTGCTCTTTGGTCTGCCTTTTCGGCTTTTTCAGGTGAGACAGGGATGAGCAGAATGGCTGATAAACTGATGGCAAGGGCACTCCATGCAATGGAAGAACTAAGATTCAGAATCCAGCTCTGAAATAAGGAAGGTCAAGAACCCAGCTGAGTCTGGCCCTGTGGTGTCTGTATCACTTCTCATGGCTCATCCTGTCTAGCCACGTCCTGCTCCTTAGGTTATCAAAGCCCAGGGCAAAGTCCAGTAATTGCTGGTTTCTCTTGATTCATCCTGCCTTCGGCCAAGGTGAGCACCCGTCACTCCTTGGCTATGTCCTGGTCTGGTATGTTTCTTCTCCCATCACCGATGTGAGCTGGAAATGGTTTGATGTCTCAAAGCAATTTAGCTTAAAGCAAAACTGCTCTTTCATTTGTACCATCCCCTGACCCTGACTGCAAACTCATGGCTATGCCAAGATCCATACAAATTCTCATCTCTGACTAGACCATAGCCTTCTTGCCTAAAAGCTATGATTGTCTTTGGACAGATGATTGCTCTTACTTATTTAAAACGGGGCTAGACTAAATTGCTTTTTAGCCAGGTTGATCACTCAGAGGGAATGCACAGTACATTTTGTGGCAGTATTGTGCTTCCTTTGCATCCCATCTCATTAATGGATTTGTCTGTGGCTTTTACCCTCAGGAACAACAACAATAAAAGTGACAAATTTTATGCTTGTTTTTAATAATGCTTTCTAAATTGACCCACATAGATGAAAATAATTCTGTCCTCACTGAGCATGGATAGCTCTCATCTTCCATTCTGGGAGAAAACAGCCATGCAATTCCTGCAATTTATAGCAGAAGTTTATGTCCCTGGCATACCCCATGATAGTGTAGCCTATTGTTAAGAGATTATAAAAATGAGAAATGTTCTTGATATATTCAGACTACCTTCAGTAATGGCCTCAAACCTTGAAAAATTTGTGATCTGCTCCCAGAGATCTTGCTGTGATGCAGCACAGCAGCCATGTCCTGCGGAAACTCTTCTTTCATTCTATTTCTTCTGAATTACATATTTTATATTGACTTAATCTCTCTTCGTTTTTTTCTTTCTGCTACCAATGTTTACTAGCGGAAATTCAATTGCCTCTCAGCTATGGTAGGCACCACCAATCTATAATCCCCTACAAAAGCACCAGGTTTCCTATTCAGTTCATTGCAACATTTCCCCCCACTACTTCAGGAGTCTAATTACAGTCACAGACCTGGGACATGAAGCTGCAAACCTATTTGCAGAGGTCACATTGCAGCGTATTGCCCTTTTGCCCTATGTAAACCTTCAAAAAAGCAGAGCACTGCAGCCATGTAAGGGATTGCAATGATGAACAGATAGTCCAGAGGCAAGTTTAAAACAACAGTGGCCGGATAACATATGCAGACAAAATAATTCTCCTCATTACTGTAGGTGGTATAAAACCACTTTTCATTCTTTTCTTTCTATATAATTCATGCTTTTTTAAAATATATACATATTAAAAGAAACTCACCTGAAATGTAATTGAAAACATTGTCTGTGTTCTCCTACTCCTTTTTATTTAGAACCATTCAAGATTTATCAAATGATGGCTGAAATTCTCAGCTGACTACTCATTGCATCACATATTTCATGTGCATGGATGTGCATCACACAGCCAGAGTGGTCTAGATTTTATCCACTTTATATCTTTGTCTTCTCCCATTGATCTCTTCATACTGCTGAATTGTACTGCCAGTTCCATGGAGCAAAAGCTTATGCTCATATATTGATGAAATCAATCATTCTATACTTTCTAGTGCTGTAACAATACAGATCTTTATCTTAGAGTATTTTCTCAAACCCTTGGCAAAAAAAGCTCTATAATTCTTCTCATTTAGAAATTAGTGTAAGTAAGCTAGAAGTTCACAAAGTTATCCGTTACCCTGTAATCTACCATCTGAAATATGTGTGCTGATATTTATGTGGCCCCCAGTCACAAATGCATCTGAGAGCCTTGCAATGTTTTCTGCTCAACATGCCAGTTATGTGGGAGCTGTTATCCTTCCTGTCTTAGAAACAAGATGCCCCGATGTTAGTCCACTGTGTTTGGCTGGCAAGAGAATGTTTGTTTGCCCACACCCCAAATCTGACTGATGTTGCACAGTCGCATTCTAGCTCCAGGTCCAAGTTTAATAACCTATTATTCAGAAGGAGTGCAAATATTTTGAGGTGCCCCACTTAGACAATCAGAAAAGTCGACAGAGGATGAAGTTTCAGAAATAGGTAGATAGAAGAACTGCAGATAGCTAACAAGAAGAGCATGAACTTGGATACAAATGATTCTATTAATGGATTTGCTTTGGAAGAAATAGTTCTAGTGCAATGGGAGGTGCTAAACCAGGTCAAAATGCTGGAGGAGTACAGTTCAAAGCATGTTCAATGGGTTATGATAGAGAAGATAAGGAAGGGATACCAAAAAGATGAAGTGGAGGTTGTGGATGAGTGTGCTTATGAAGGTGGTTGAAGCAAAGGAGTGTCAATATATATAAAAGTCCTTGGCACAGAAGAGTAGCTACCTGCTCCCAGAGACAAAGATTACTTCCACGAGAGAGCAACTACAAGCACTTGTGTTCAGCAGCATCCTATCTGCATCTTTGGAGCTTCAGGTTTAAAGAGGCTTTCACCTTGTAGGAAAGGCCCCATTTAAACATGTTTGTATTGCTCCTCTAAACTAAAGTCAGACCCTAAGAACTGGGAGTGTAGAGCAAACTAGCAGAAAGAAGCTAGAGTCAGCTCAGGCTGTGGTAGGAGGGACCTACTCCATTTATACATAACAAAAGATGACTTTGACTGCAGCTGAACAGAATATTAAAGGAGAGCATGGTGTAGTCAGTCATCCAGAAATGGATGTTTCCTAAATGCAGATGAAGTAGAAAGCATGTGAGTATCATGGGAGTAGATATGTTGATTAAAACAAGAACAGAGCCTTCAGCTGGAGGAAGCATCCAGAAGGGGAACTGTGCCATCACTCAGCTTGGACACCCATAGCTGCCTACTGACTCATTTGCTGGGAGCAGAGCACATCTCTGGTGCTAAAGGACACCTGACAGATACACTTCTTGCTGTCTGCTCCCCATCTGTGCTGAGGTGAAGCCCACCTTGCCTGAGGCTTGGCCTGGAGCCAGCGCCCTGACAGTCTAAGAGTCAGTCTGAAAAATGAATATGTTTTATTTGAGTATTGTTTTCAGGCCAAAACATTTTAACATAGATTTTATATCCTAAACTATTCACTGTTGAATTTCCATACTGAAAAATTCTAATCACAAATTTCCTGTAGCAGTATTGCTCACTTAATTCTGATCAACTCAGCCTCTCTGCAACCCTGCAAGCCACAGCCACATAGTCAGATTTGGGTTGCTGCTAGGGAAGGTAGCAGATCATTTGGCTCTGCAGCAGGTGGTCATGGCATGGGCTTGGTATCCTGTACATGCTCTTCCCAACTTGATTTTAAAAAAATGTGAGAGGTGGTTATTGCTGTTAATTCTATTCTGCACATGGGTTTATGGACTGCAGTCATAAGGACAGATAACAGCATGAGCTGGAATTTCAAAGAGCAGTGAGAGGTGAGGTGGCAGCACCTGGACATCTCTCCCCCAGTCCAGGAAACAGCCCTTGAGCAATGGCTGGTACACTCTTTGGAGTCCCCTTCATATGTTGAGTCCCTGATTATCAGAATAGCCAAAATGTAACTTTCAGTTTCCAGTTCTTTAAAAAGAATCAGTGAGACAGAGAGGGGAAATTAAAACTGAGCTAAGAGAATAGGTTGTTTTTTTTTTTACCACTAAAATAGTCTCCGTTTATGGTGCAACTTTGCTTTCTGTGTTCTCTGTGAGATACATTTCCCCTAGCAAGAGAATCTGAATCAATCCATTCAGAAATTCATTCATAGAAGTGCTCGGCCAAACTGCTCTTGCACAGTACTGCTATTAAATATAAATATGGTCTCGGGAAAATAACATTAAACATTTGCAAGACCTCCTTGTTAGAAAGCACTCAGATATTACAATAGGAGGTGCATCTCCTTCCTACTTTTGCTAAAGTGGTGCTTACTTCAGCTAATGGAAAGAGTCTAGCTATGCAGCCTTTTTCTTTTTTTTTTTTTTGTTGAGTGGCAAGTATGCAGAGCAATGAGGTCAGGGTGTGTCTCATGCCTTTTCCATGATGTATGTCATTTTTTCTGTATCATGTTGCCAGATGATGTCAGGGAAGCTGAGTTTGTGTGTCTGACATCAACTGGGACAGTCCCATCCCAGAGCGATCCCCTGCCATTAAAAATAATTCTCTCAGGCATCAGACTACAGAGCAGCCTAGCAACTAACTGAATCATCCTGATTTAAGAATATCCGCTAATGTCACTGCTAACGAGGCTGGTATTTCCAAAGCCAGCTCAGCTGTCCAGAGGCCTTTGAGGCAGACAGGATTTGCATGGCAGGATTTCAGGGGGCTACAAAGTGCCATCAGCTCAACTCTTTGCTAACATCAAACACATTCCTAAGTATGTTAACTGATTGACAGTGGTGCTTGTTGCTAGTCACCATCTTACATGTGGAAGGGAAATGCCCATACAGCCATGCCATGAAATTAATGCCAAACTTGTGATCAGATTATCAGGCTCAGTCACTCTACAAACAAGTGGACATCTGCATGCTCTCTCCTGAGGCAACTTGTACTCATTACATCTGCAAACCCTGTGTGATTGATCCAATGACTGCGCAAAGAGCAGCCTTCTTCTATGGAATTTCAATTCTCAGCTTTCAGTCTGTGCTGGAGCAGAAAGGAGGGTGGAGTGCAGGGAGTTGCCTCACCTCTTGGGAGACTGGAAGAGTTGTTTTCAGTGAGAATTCATGATGAAGTTTGGGATGGGAGTGGGGAGAAAGGAATTTCTTATCAGCACCTTAAGAGATAACTTAGATGAAGAAACCTCTTTGCACGTTTTAGTGTGTTACTTCCAAGGTAATTTGTCTTTTACAACTTCAACCAGCAGATACAGTGTCAGGCTGAATTTTTGACAGCATACTGCAAGCTCCCTTCAGAATGAAACTGTAAATTTTTCTGTACAAAGACTCAGGATTCTATGATTTTATTTTACCTTCAGAACCATAACTCACTCTTGCACCACTCTGTAGAGCTCCAGTATGCTCCTCCTGTTGGATGGTTCTTCAGCAGCTGTCTGCCTTAAACTCCTCCAAGGCTCTAAAAGGATGCTCACCCCCACCCAAACTCCATGCTTGCACATTCACTATTTTCCCCAAATGTCCAGGGGAACTCAGTCATGCAAGCTGTGATGAGTTATAGAACACTCCATCCAGACCAAGATCTAGATGATAAAGAACAACCAATCCACAGAGTAGGTATAGCCAGAGATAAGTTCAGGCATGTCCCTTCTTCACCTGAAAATGAGAAGAGTGGGGCCTCATTATCAGCAAACAGGAAAGAACTTTCCCCATCTAGTTCCAGGAGCTGTGTTAATGTGAGAAAAAATTTATAGGTGGACACTTATCCTCACTCAGTGCAGTCTGTCTAATATTAACACATTGAGTATCCCTCTTGGGATTTGAAGTTCTTTATTTGTGTCTCATTCTGTCACTCATGCAGATACTGCTGAGATTTATCTTCTCTTTTCCAGGTAATTAATTTCAGCAGCACAGCATGGCAGCCATAAACTTTTGCATGGTATAGAAGTTTTAAGTGCCTATCTTTCTATTTTCAGGATTATAACAACATATCTAACCTACAAAACACGTAGTTGTTAATGTACTTGTGGAGTCAGCTAATGTAATCAGGTAAGATACTTTAAGGAAAACAGTAATTGAGGGGATAACTTCATCAGCAAAGACAACTGATGAGCACAGGTATGGGTATATTAAACTCTGTGAAGAAATTCTCTCTGCAAAATCGCTATGCTGCTTCTTGCCACTAGAAACTGCATAGTCTTGATATACATTTTCAAATCTGTATGGCCATACACACAAAATGTGAGACCTTGTCCCTGAAAGAGACTGATAAATAAGCTTATGAAGATATCGAATTAAGCCATAGTAAACTAAGACATTTGGTTATACTCTTACTTCAAAAGTCTTCTTCAGCCTAGCTTGCCTTGATTCTTGCATTTAGGTCCACTCTTCACAAATAAATGAATATCAATCATATCAGAAAATTGTGATTTCATAATACATCAGTTTAAGAACTCAGCAGAAATGAAACAGGGAAGGTACCTTCCATGCATCTTAAGTTGTTCAATCAGGTCAGGATATCCAGCAATGAGAAAGTGAAGGTACACTTTGTAGACATGAGAAATCTGGATTCAAGGTCCTAATTCGGACTGACTAGGATGAGAATTCTTGCATGGGCTTACTTCCTTGCAAAAAGGAGCTCTCACCCTGCAATGGGAATGTCTGTTTTCCTGCTGAATCCTTCACTATGGCTGCATGTTGAGAAACTGCATAAATGACTTTTTCCTGATGAGATTTATTTTCTCTAGCTTCTCAGCAAACAGAGAAAGAAGCACTTGAACAATTGTCCTGACTCAGACAACGTCTCACCCTGTATTTTCAGTGAGCATAGGGTCTGCTGTGCTGGGAAGCAGGTGACAGGGCAACACTCAGATCCACTGGCTCTCACGCTAGCTCTTACGCACTGGAGATAGGGAATACCTCCCAGCCCAGGACACAAATTCATGAATAAAGTGGCTTCAGAGAGACTTCAATCGACTTTCCTGCGCAGACATGCAGGAGATCAACTGAAAGCGCTCCCCAGCTACAACATCCTGGAGTCAAGTGCTTCCGTCAGCCTTCTGCCAGAGGAAGCATGCCACAGGCCACAGCTTCCAAATGCCTCATCACCTTTCCCTCAAGCCACCCCCTCCACCTGGGGGCCAGAAGGCATTCCAGATGCTTTTCAGTTCAAAGATTAGCTTGAAAACCTAGCTTTTGTGAACCAGGTTATTTTCCTGGCCCACAAATCTCCATGCCAACAAGTGTGAATATCAGCTTCCTTCCCCTCCCGCCTCAGCCGAGACCCCTGCACAGACTCCTCAGGTGGGCATCAGGTGTATTTCAGTCCTTCTGACCCAGGTTGGCTTTCCTCAAGCTGGATCTTAACTTAGTCCTTGGAGACAAACGTAGAGGATAAGAGAAGAAAAGAAAAAAAGCCTCTCCAGATTTAATCATCCCCAAGGGTAAAGCAATGTGCAATTGGTAAGAAAGGTCACTGAGGGTCAAGAGGATTCAGGGAGGAAAGTGCCTTTCATGAGGAATTGCAAATGTTTACTTTAAACAAGTATTTAAAAAGTCAAGATCCTGAAAGAAACCATATGTTTTGATTTTGAGACCAATTAGTCTGCCTCATCTGCAGCTTACTCTGTGGACTTTTGGCCTTTCACTTCTTCTGAAGGCAAAGCGGCTAATGTGTCCACACAGCCCCTGAGAGGCAAAAAGAAGCCAGGGCAGCTGCCTGAAATGATCTTTAGAGATGCACTTGAGCATGCTTTTCAGAAAAGATGCAAAGACTGACTGCACAAAGAAAAGAGGAGTTGGACTGTGCTCCTGGTGGAGGAGAGCTCTGGCAGTCAGCACACCACCATGCTGATCCATTTGTTTTTGGTTATGCTCTCTGGTAATGAGAGTCCTTCAGAATTCATTAAGACTTTGCACATCTAATCATTTTGCTTTCACCTCTGTCTTTCCACAAGGATTGTTTGGATTTTTGTTAACTTCAGACAGGTGCACTAAGCACACATAATATCAGAAGAAAATAAAAACAGTGTCATGAATAACTAATGTCACTCAAATTAATCCCACTAGCAACATTTTATTTGATATTTAGCCAGGTGCCATAGCTAAGTGGGTACTTTTACTGCTCATCTGCTCTGGAGTACTTCAGCATCTTTACACCGATGCCCAACATTAATAATACTGTCAGTTCTTACACAGTGCTCTCTTGGTCCATAGTTCAAAACACTTTAAATATGATTAGGCAGTATTATTCCATTTTACTGAATGTAGCATGTAAGGAATGAGGAGTTGAAGCAACCTATTCCATCACTTGCAGCAAGGAAATCAGTTCTTCTGAGCTGTAAGCCTGCTGCTTTCTCTGCTAGAAACCCCTGCCCCATCTGTCCTTCTCATAGCACTGTCGTGCTCAGATTCTAGCTACAAAGCAGTAAAACATCTCAAAGGGTTGAAAACTAATGTGACCCCTTCACAAATGACTGCTGATGCTATTAATTAATTGTGGACACTATCTACCAGACCTAGTGTAAGTGACAGATCTTCGGTGCACACACCTGCTGCCAATGACACGCATGTGATTTGTTGCCCACTACTTGGGCTTTGAATTCTCATAGCATCTTGCCCACAAGACTTAGGGAATCTATACACAGGTAAGCTTCAGAGGACATAAATGTATTGCTGCTGTTTTTTAATCTGTTCCAAAGTTTAGATATAGAATCATGTAGTACTATACTAAATTCTATCTTCCTTGTTTTGTTTTCAGTTTCTTTGTCACAGCACTACTTATCACACACCTGATCTGCCTTCCTTACATAGCACTGGGCAAATCCAGTAGTGGTTCTCTTCCTCCAGTGACTGCGAGAATGTTCATGGGTCATTCTTGCTTCTCCACCCTGCAGTGCATGGACTTGACAATCATGGTCATATTTCTCCCCTCCAGCCACTAATTGCTCCCCCACTTCTGAAAGATAGACCCACTTTCCCAGTTTCCCCCAGCATGAAGAAGGTCAGCCCCTTGAATCAGTAAAGCTGTTTCACTGCTTCTGCTCCTGACCCTCCCCCAGTCACAGAGACATGCCAGGAGCTTCTTCATTTTTTCCTCCCTCTGTTCTGTGAGCTACATCTTCCCCACCTCGGTGTTATTTATACAATAAACTTGCAGCCAAGGGTTTCCTTGGCAACGCACATGCCTTCCTGTTATCTGTTTTACAAGCAGGCTTGAATTGTCCCGCAATAGCTCAGAGGCAGCAATTTAACACAGCTGGTGGCACAATACTTCTATTCTGAGTACATGCTTCCTCTACCAGAGGTAACTTTATGCTGATAACTGAGCTTTCATTCATCTGAAATGGCAAGTAAAAGGACTGTATTATGGTGAAAGTAGAAGTAAAGTGAAAGCATGACGAGTACAGACAGAAGAAAGCTTCCCAGGAGCTGCACTTATTTTATAAAATATTGCAAACAAATCAGTTACTGAACAGCAATAAGTGCGGTACTAAAGAATTTTACTTCTTTTCATAAAGAAAAAGACATTGTGATAACTCAGCTTTCACAAGGGTCTCTATCACATACACACGCATCCGCAATAGTCTTTACAATTCACACAATTTCTTTTTCCCTCTGTACATTTGCTTATAAACAATGAAATGTTTGCAGGGAGAAATTATATATATTTTAAGCTGGTTAACGTACTTGACACAGTAATGAACTCAAGTGTACACTCACACGCATCGTGGCAAGCAGGCAGAAA
The DNA here is from genome assembly GCF_905368555.1 of Meleagris gallopavo. NCBI lineage: Eukaryota > Metazoa > Chordata > Aves > Galliformes > Phasianidae > Meleagris > Meleagris gallopavo. The sequence continues at coordinate 41,188,814 of NC_139405.1, forward strand.
CATATTGCTGCAGACTGTCTTTGGTCTCCAGTTAATCAGTCCCAGGAATAAACACCACTAAAGCCTAAATGCAACTATCCATTATATCTATCTTATAACCTCTGAAGCAGACAAGAAATGTAAGCTTTCAGAGATCACGAGTGCTTATGCAAGCTGTATATTATGTATTCCTATATTGCAGAGTACTCTTTTCCTAAAGAGAAGGGAGCTCTTTAGCTATAAGAAAGTCATACATCTCTACCAATCCCCCAAATTAGCTATAATTCTAGTCTTTCTCCATTTATCTTGGCTTTGCAAGTTCTGAAAGGATCAAGGAAGCTTTATTGTACTCTCAGCACTGTTTTTTTCGCAACAACTGATTTAACAAACATACATAGCTTCTCCCTCTAACAAATTGTCTGAAAACAGCCTATAATGCTTGTGTGTAAAAATCCATAAAATATTATTTGAGTAACTTTCCATGCAAGAACAACTTCATTCAATAACCTGCAAGTAAGCTCTTCAGTGACTGTCACTGTTTTCCACAATGCTGCCTGATCGCTGAAGCTGAGTAAATTTTGCTGCCAAAATTTATTGAGGTTGCTGTCTACAGCATTTCCTGCAGCCAGAAGTGAGTGAGGGCTGCCAGCGCTCCCAGGTGAGCAGGAGCTGTGAAACTCCAGTAGTTGGGGCTGGGAAGCCTTGCCATAGGAAGGGGCATCTCTTGTCAGGCTCAGCTACTGTGCCAAGTTGAAGCCTGGACTGAGCAAGCTGACATTTTGCCACAAAGTACCCCACTCTTACATAGAAAGCCTTCAATTATTCAACTTCTGTGCAAGTGCATTGCCAAAAGCTCTTACTGTGAAGATGTAGCATTCTCTGTGAGCAGATATGTCCTTGTTTGCTATCTGCCAGGATTCTGAAACTTAGGACTTCTACTTGTTTTCTTGAATAGAGTCTTGGCACTAGTCTTTTAAACAAGTACTTAGCAATTTGGCTTTTTGGTTTCTGTCTGTTCTTGTAATGAACATAACGCTCCTGTGAGTGGAAAGCACACTCTCAGAGCACTAAATACCATCACTCACTTCTAAAATATTCCCTAAAAGGCAGATTCTGACTTGTGCACACAAAGTATTCTCACTGAAACCAATTCTACAACACAAAAAAGCCAGGTATAATGTAATGAGGCAGAACTACATGCTGAAATTCATTACCCATAAATAGCACCTCCATGTTCGTAAGGAACAACTCTAAAACAAACTATAAAATGTTACAATACTGAATCAACTTACAGGAGAAATCCAAATAATATCTATAAAGATGAAAGATGTTTTATTTCCAACTTACTCCTTTCAGATGAATTGAATTTATAATACCTTCCCACCTTGAGGGCAGAAGTGCATGGAGATTTATTGGTATCAGTTAAAGCCCGTAATTTTTTCTCATTTTTTTTCCCAGATCTATAGGAAATTCAGACAGAGGCCTGTTTACTTAAGGAACGTGTACATTTTCTAGCAGCATATTCAGTTGGCTTTCCCTCCTTAGAATGATAAATATGCTGAATGATGGAGTTATTTCTCACTGGTATCAGACCACACTTACAAGCAACAGACACATTGTTCTGAGCTCCAAAGGTAGGACACTGATAGCTTTCAGATGAGCTTTTGTGCTGGAGAGGAGATGGAAAAAAATGAGAGCTGAACGTTAATAAGGAACTAGTGTAGTGGTTTAAGAACTTGGATCCACTTATAAGCCAGAAAAAAAAAGCTTTCTTCATCCTAGCTGGTTCAAAAAGTCATTCCTTACAGATTTTTGCTATTAGATCAGGAGAAAAAAAAAAAAAAAAAAAAAGGATGGTTTGTTTAGAAATGGAGAACATACAAGTATTTAAGAACGTTCTTACCTTAGGGCAGTTGGAATTAAGAACATACAATAAATCTACAGCGCTCTGTAGAAGTTCACTCATATCAGTGGGAATTTTGCTATTACCGTCATCCAGAATAAAAGGATTCTCAGACATATCTCAGACATCTCTATGAGTCATTCTGGATAAAGCTATCAGCTCCAGAAAAGGCTTGTAATTACAAAGGAGGAAAATGAAGGGAGAAGAGATAGATCACAAGATATGACATCTTATGCACGCGTGGAAAGCTTTAGCCATCCTTTCTCTGGAGTGCAAATAATCACTGGAGACTAACAGTGCTCACATCAGCCCAATATCCTCTTCACCCACAGATTCTGCACTACTTCATCTTGCTCAGAGCTCACCTCTTATACCTGTGCTGTCTTTCAAGGTCTCTTCTTTCAAGGACTTAGGCTATACCTATACTAGTAAATTAAATGGACACACCTGGGTAGCATAACTCAGCTGCTTGTTGTTAAAGAGCAGTCCCCAATCTCTGTGTGAAATGAAAACAGCAGTAGGGCTCTACTTTCAGTGTTTCTCAGAACAAAACAGTGAAGCTGCTTTGTGGTAAGCAAAGAGAAAGCACGTAACAGCTTAACAAAGTTACCCAGCCACTCCAGTTGTTTATTTATTGCTACAGTTGTGCTGTTTCCACCAGGTAAGAGCTGCTAAGTCACATCAGGACATCTTTCTCTATGGGTGACGACACGATCCAAGACTGCTGTTGCGTTGATATTTGAAAGTGTTAGTGATGACTATTAATATATTTTATGTGCTTGAAACAGGTGGATACTTAGAATGCACAAAGGTACTTGGATAGCAGCTTACCCCTTTCTTCCCTAAGTGCTGCTACAGAAATTGTTCATTCCCAGTTGCACAAGGCCAGAGAGGCTGCTTTCACCTCAAAGTTACATAGTTAGAATTGCTGTGTTGCTCAGTGGCTCTTCACCCACGTGCACCTTGAAGCACATATGCTTAGCTGCTGCAGATATCAAATGTAGGGGTCAAGAGGCTCAAACGTGGCATAATTCTTACCTGCAAAGTATCTAGGAAGAGACTGTGCTCACGCAGTCCATAACACTGAGTACAGAGTGCCCATGCAGTCAGGAAGCAGTCCTTCCATGTACACTCCCATCCTCAGCTTCTGCATGCTTTGAAGCTACAAAAGAGAAAGTCTGGCTAGATGGTTAATGTGGGCCAAGATCAAGACATACAGAACTGATTCCTGCCTCTACTATAAACTTTATTTTTTCCTGAAATGGAAGTGCATGTACTGACCTACCTCAGAACATGGACTAGACTGTATTCCTATTGCCAAATACATTCAGAGGCATGTATCATGAGGCTCCTATCTCAGTTTGTAGCTTAAGTGTTCCTTTACATAAGAATAAATTTAACAAATAGATACAGGGAGAAAATCATGAATTTGCACATTGCTGACTAATAGCAATTCTGTTTTGCATGAGACTATGTCTCAAACTTAACTTGGCTTGCCACTTTATTTTCTTATTTCAACAATATTTTGATCAGTTACCTCATATCAACATCTAATTCACCCTGTTTTCAGAATGAAAGCTTGCTTTTGAAAGTTCCTAATTGTGAATCATGGATAGACTCTAAAAATTAATGCACTCTAGCTGTCAGCAGTTGATTCTTCATACAGAATATACACCAAGCTCTGGGCAGAAACTGAAGAATTGTCAGCTATCAAGGAAGCTGTTTAGAAATCAATGTATCTATCTCCAAACAAAAAGGAACAGGTATACTATCTCCCATCATCCTGTCAGCAGACTGTGATGGTAAATAGATCTAAACTACAAAAAAATGTGTGATAATCACCCAGCAAATAAATGTCATGATAGCTGAACGAGCAATGAAACATCATTGATTGATGCCCAGACACATGGAAGCGTTCAATATACATTTCAATAACTTTTTTTTTTTTTTTTTTTTTTTAATGCCAGACCAGCTGTAAATTTTAAGTCTGCATTGGGGGATTATTTATATTTTATATCGCAATTTTCATGCACTGAAGTCTGAGTTCTGAGAAATGTTTCCTGGTTTGTAGTGATCAGGATTCATTTGAACTTTCCTGGAGAGGTACTTGAGAGCATTATGGTAAATTATCCCTCATATTTTTTGCTTGCAGAAAACATAAAAGAGAATCCTCATAGGGAGTAATGAATGAAATGTTGCCAAATACACCTGGCTGGAATTTGCAGAACATGGTGCTGTATTTTAATGTCAGGTCTCACATATTAGATTTTTCATTGACAGGCTGTATCCCTCAGGATTAAACAAGTATATTAAACAAAAGATAATGGCTTATAATGAGTAATGTTCTCTGAAATCTCTTTCCCGACTATGTGAGTTCTAACTAGTACTACTGACAATGAGTGAGACTCCAACTTCGGGACAGGTTTACCCATCCTGACCTGGTGGAGATACAAGCTTGCCCTCATATTTGGAAAAAAAAAATTTCTTGCCTGTTTTTATACTACTGCACAGTTCTTGACATAGAGTACTGAAGTATTAACCTGTGTTCTGTGAGTTAGAGGTGCAGAGGGTTTCTGCTTCAAAATTATGAATTATTTTTAAATGATTCTGTAAAAAAAAAAAGAAAAAAGTCTGAAGATCTGTGGGGTTAGAGAATTTTTGAAATGAAATATTCTGGACTAATAGCCCTACAAACAAATTTTCTTCTCTCTTTTCGACGTTGGAGGTGTGGGGGCTCGGATGAGCTGTGGACTTGTATGGCTGATGTTGATATCTTGCTGCCTTGTTTTGGGAGTGCTATTCCTGGAGACAGGGTAGGTCATGGCAGATTGAATGAAGGACTTGCAAGGATTATAACTGACCTCAGACTGTTTCATACCATTTGGTTTTGCCACAGCTAAGGGATGGACGGTGGCCACAGACCTGCGCAGCCTTCTTATATATACTGAGCAACAAAGGCAGCTATACTGCCTAACTGATCTGCCAGAAGTCACTTCAGAAATTAGGCAGAGCAAAAAGTTCTGATATCTCCATAGCGAAATGTTTTAGCTTGGATCCTTCCTTAAAGCCTGTGGTTGGAGGCTCTTACAACCCCTTACAAATACTAAATCTTTCTAGCTCACCTCTGTGCCTGAGTATCCAAGTTTGCTGTTGGATCTAAGGCAGGTTTCCAAGATGACTCTGGGCCAATTATTTTGATAATATGTGCACTAGGGATAATACTGGTGAAAGTTTGGTTTTTTTGTTTTTTTTTTGTTTTGTTTTGTTTTTGTTTTTGTTTTGTTTTTGAGGCAGAAATAAACACACATTTGTGATGTTTTAAGGAAATATCATTGCAAGATAGGAAGTGGATACTTAGATCAGGTCAGGAACAAAGGGAGGAAATGTTAATGAAGCAAGATAATGGTGGGATTGAAAACTCTCCAAACTGGCAAACTTCCTCAACTCTCAAGTACTCGTGTAATGTGTAAAGTACACAGCTACATAAAAAGGCAAAGTATCAGGTGTAAAAGAGTGATAAAGTTGTTACCTGGATTGCATGCCTATAGGCCAGCTAAGCCCTTGGCTCAAGGTGTTGGAAAACCTCACTCCCAGTTTGTAACCCTAGTTTGTCACTCCTGTTTTAATCATGACATTCCATATAGACTGAACACTTCCCCTTTCGCATAAAGTTCTGGATGAGAGAAATGAAATTTTCCCAAGGCTACAAAGGCACCAAACCTTCCTACAACTCTATTTTAACTGTTCTTTGCTGTTCTTTGAGCATCAGTGAGTCAACTTTGCTAAGAAGTCTATGTGACCTTAAAAACAGTAAAGCAGCTGACTTGCTGATTTGTTGCCTTCTGAATTCACTAGAAATGTCCTGTTGGTTTTGCCTCTCTGTTGTTATTACCCCACTGTATTTCACTTAAGCTGACTGCTCTTTTGAGAACATGCTGCCTCTGTCTTCAGGGTACAGCAGGTAGCACAAAGGTGAACTAGTCTCCCTCAGAATTTTTAAGTCATCTGTGCAATAAAAAGGAGTTTTCAGCCTTGAAAAGGTCCTTTATAGTCCATGAGAAAGGGTTAAAAGCCCAACAGTTGTGAGACATCCATTTGCACCTGGCTACTACCACACCAAAAACCATAAAATGAAAACTAGTGTGTTGTGACTATCTGAGGCACAACTATAACTCGTTAGGATAAAAACCTGTTTCCAAACATATGCTCCACTTCTGCCTATGTTACTATTTCAGTTTTGGTCTGATTAAGTGGCAGTTGGAGCGGATTATAAAAAATTAAGTGTTAGACAAGAGAGTATGCATAGCATCCTGTGAGTGCTACGCCTGCTGAGAGGTTCCTGACTGCCATGAAAGCCCATACTCTTCTGCACTAAAGTAAGATGAGGAGAAGAAAATCAGAGGTGATGCACTTGTAGTGCTGTAGTGCTGCCATGGGTCACAGCATTACTGGTTTGCATCTCCTCCTCCTCCTGTCTTCCTGCTGCTACTATGTGTGTCTCAGGTTTTCATCTCAAGAGGATGGAAAGTTTCATCTGGAACACAACTGCTCATTGGCAGAGGCCAAAACCATCCTTGGACCCTTTCAAGCATGTGTGAGCTGGGATGATCAAGTCCAGGGACTGGAGGCTCCTGGCAACCACTGGCATTGTCCCAAGTTGTCCCAAGCTAAATATCTGTCAGAGGTCAACAGATGATATGCTATGAACATTTCAGAGCTTAGTTTTGCTCTTGGCCTGGGTGCAGGCTACCAGGAATGGCTGCATGGTTGACCAGGGCTGTTACACTACTGCCATGTGTTATACAGCCCCTTCAATAAATACAACAGCACCTTGTTACAGGTGACATATCTTCCAGCAAAATTCACAACTGAACTCTACTGAAATACTTTCAGAGGAAGCATTTTTAATTACTTATTCCTTTGGAAACATGGCTACAAATTCAAGAAAGAAGCTGATTTCACAGATACTTGGCACACCACAAATGAATTCCAGCACCAGACACAGTCCTGATAAAAAACACAGATGTCTGCAGAGGGTTTTAGGTGAAGTAGTTCCAGATGTTTTAGAGCACTGAATAATCTTTTCGTGGAGAAGTAAATTCCTTTCAACAGTAAGAATATTTTGTTTCCAAGTCTCTCTTTTTATCCTTAGATCTTAGAGATGCTCACAGATAGGAAACACTTATGTGTTTGCAGGTCATGTATGCTGTGTTTGGAGGAGACTGAGCACATTTATATTCTAGTACCTGTGGTGTAGAAGGTGCAGAATTAATCTTTTATTTCTAAATAAGAAAGAAAAATAATGTGATAGAAAGTGTTCAAATAATGTCCTTAACACACTATAACTTTTCCTGTTAGGCACTTAAATTTTTAATAAGTACTAGTAAGGGATTCATCTTGATTTAATTACGCTTTGGTCAGGTTTGGCATATACATGATGTAAGGATACTTGCAGCCAGTTTTATGTGCAGAAGTGTAATGTATACACAATGTCAGCCCTTATCTTTGCAGAGTATAAGATAGTCTCTCCTCGAAACTTGCCCATTAACTTGGTTTGATAAATTCAAACTTCTTAGGAAATATACTGTGTAGTATACTTAGGAAGTATACTGTGAGTGACATTTCTGTACTGCAAAGATTACTTTATTGACAGTCCAGTCCAATCAGACTGAGACCAGTAATCTAACTGGGTCGAGTTGTGTTAATAAAGCAAGAATTGACTTAATATCTGGAAAAAATCAACTTGTTATCATACCCTACACTGTGACGCTGCATCTAGAAACTGATGAGTATGATTTGGGAAATGACAAACCTGAGAGGGAATAAAATTGCTTTGATGAAGGAAACAAATAATTTGTTGACATGAAGTTATCAGCAGAACTTCTAAGACTTTACAGATTTATTTGAATAGACTGCTGTTGAATAGACTGTAATGAACATCTCAGGTGTCTGCCAAGCCCAATTTGGAAGGAATTATGTCAGAGAAACAAGTAACTCCCTTCCAGATCAGAAAACCAAAAAATGATCTGATACTTATGACACACGAACTTAGTTTAGCTCATTGCTTGTTACTTAATTTGACTTTATTAATTCCAAGTATATTTGTACTTAGCTGTCTTTATCCAGGGTTTCTCCATCAACCTCTGATGTGTGAGAACTTCAAGAGTTGTTCATAGGCTTGGGAAGCATCAATCAATTAATTAGGAAAGCAATGCAAAATTTTACTCCTCTCGAAGCTAGAAAGAGCTTCGATGCTGCCACAGAAGGAAATGTCACTGTGGAAAGATCGGCTTAAAAAGATTCCATAAAGTTGTAGAACTTATTTCAGTAACAGGATTGCAGAGATATAAACTCCAGTAACCTCTGGTATAAATGAAATGTGAAACTCAAAAATGAATATCTTAGAAATAGCTGTTTTTGCTTTTCCAAAGCAAACATGCCATCTTTCTTTTTTTTTTCCCCTTTGCTTTTCATTTCAACAATGAGTGTACTGTCTAAATTTGGAAACTGAACTGTGAAAAGCCAGTCCTACTCTACTGCCTAATTTCCAGAGCCACAATTTCTCCGAAACACCTCTGAAATTATCTGCTCCTCTGAAACAACATTTATTTTTTTCAGTTGACTGCAGGGATTAAGTGACCAACATAAAGCATAACCATGTGAATTGTTTCTCATTCCATTGTAAATAAGAAATGAAATAACTACTAGCCATGTTATTTAGGGTATGGCCTACTCCCTCTGAAGAGCTTAACAAAGTATTGCACAACTCTATCAATTTTATTGCACTAGATGACTCAGTGTTTCTTCCCAAAACACCCATAATACAAATAGCAACACCAGAGCCATGATGGTCTAAAGATATGAGTCAAAGGCTTAGGTTAGAGGCAAATCCTTTGGTCTAGATACAGATTTCACATTGCTTAAAATTACTGCTCTCTTTTCAAAACACCTGCAACCTTCTTTTCATCATTTCCCATCAGAAGCTGTTACAATCCTGGGATACCATGGCCATCAATTCTGTCTTTCTAAAATGTGTACTGTAGTGTTAACCCAAAACACAGCACTCTCATGGCAGTTTGCTAAGGGTTTGAAACTTTGCTTTTTTGTGGATTTAAAAAGTACTCACAAATCCCCTGGCTAATTGTCCATTAGTATGCTCTTTTAAACATTAAACAAAACTCTTTATTTACCTTCTCTGCTGCCTGATAGTCCTCAAGAGGCAAAGCTGCTTCTGCCTTAGCGATTTGAACCTATGTGACCCGAACAGTCATTTGAGATGTTAATTTACTGAAGAATGAAGCTGAACAATGATGGATCGAAGAATTTCCCCCACCCAGAAGAACACACGGTTGCTTAAGCTTTGTGTATTGATCAACCGGGTTCAGTTTAATTCTCTCCAGACCCTCAGTGTCAGCCAGTTTCTGACACAAAGAAATTGTAATCGCCGGTATTTTATGAAAGACGTCTGATTCGCTCTGACAGCAGTCCAGTCAGAAGTCTTTTCCCTAGAAACTTTACCAGAAGGGCAGACCTGTGTACCTGGTGTCTTTAACTCAAGTAATTTAGTTTCTATCTGATTTGCAGAGTTCTACTAATTTTCCCTACAATGTCTTTTCAGTCACCATAATAAGGTCAAAATACACCAAACTCCGAATGTCACTTTTTCTGCTACCTGCAGTGTTTTTCTCTTGAAATACTGGAAAAAGAATATTAAAGAAACAAAAAGTCCTCAGTAAGAAGAAAATTATGCTATGGAATGAATTCTGTGCTGCTTGACTGCTTTTGAGTTTTGACGGTGGGATCTCATGGAGCTCAACAGCAAAATTCAAGTGGTATTTATTAAACTATAGTCTTACCTTACACCGGCTATAAAGCCAGGTGTAAAGCCAGGTGGATGATATAAATCATTATAACTCCCTGGAAATGTGCAGAAACATCCTAATTTATCATAGTTCAGAATATGATGCTATCTTCTTTAATAGTGAACATTATAATCTTGTTAAAGTCTGAGACCCTGCTCTTCCTCACACTCAGATTTCTTAGGGACCTGAACTCCATTGACTGTCTTGCATCTAGGTGCAATAAGGAATGAGCAGACTTGAAAAACACAATTAAACTGTAGGTAAGTATTACTGAATGTTGATATTATCCTGTGCCTTTTGTTATCTTGAATGGGTCTTATAGACCTTTAAAAGCTCGGCAATAAGCCTTCAAAGAAAAACATTTTGCTTCTAAAAGCATCTGATGGCTGCTCGGTGGAAAGCATGGTCTTACTCCCTGAGGGAAGTCTCATTTCTCTCTGGAGCTGCAATCCAGGAGAGGTTGGGAACCTCTCAGTTGAGTATCCAAAACACTCTTGCTTCCACTGATGCATGGTCTCTGCACATCTTCCCCGAACCCTGTGACTTCTACTGACAGACTGATGGCTAAGCAGCTTCAGAGCCATCTCTGTGCAAAATGGAGCATTAGGTGATGTCTCCAGTGGGAGATTCAGAGGCAGGGAGAAAAAAAGGACGTAGTTCAAGTACACATCAAGCACAAACTTTCAAAGCCAGATTCCCTCAGGAATCCCACAGCCTACTCCTCATCTGGCTTTCAGAAAGCCAGGAAACAGCACTAATTAACGGAAAATGAGTACATTGGCCCTCTCCAGCGTTGCAAGCAGACTAGCTCTGTCAAGGACAAGGGTCCACTATGGGGTCCTGAGTTGATGGCCGTTGATGCCTGTGGATGGGTTGGAGCATGCAGGTGCCCCCTGCACCCCAGGCACAGAAGAATTCCTCCATAAGGAGGTGGAAGTGGAGGAGGTGGGATGTGCTCTGCCCTGCCTTAGCAGGAGAGGGGAACATGGCCAGTTGTGATAACCTGTACCTAGTCACTAGGAATATTCCCATATTTGTCAGTCTATTTAGTCAGAGCCTTTAGTCTCTGTGTAAAACTCCTTGTCTTCCCCTACCTCTCTCATTACTGTATGTTTTGAGTACAGTAGCATGCACCTCTGTTTATAAATCCTTCTGGTTCAGTTTATAAATGCCTAGTGCAGTTCATAGATACCTTAAAATGGGACTAATACTGTGTTGCATTAATTAAAAAACATAATAAAAAAACACAAAATAGTGAAATCTTCTCAGAGACCCAGCTTGAAATTCCTCCATTTCTGTAATGGGCACACAAGTGCTCCTCTTCTCCTGATCCAAATGCAGAGGGATAAGGAGGGTACCACAGTTTTGACTCAAGAGCAGGAGCCCAAAGTCCATCCTCTTCTGACAGGGGACAGGACTCTTCCGATCCCAAGTAAAGGGCAGCAAGCTGGGGAGCCTTGAGTAGTGGAGGAGGGAAAGCCACAGTAATAATGAATCAGACTGCAGGGCTGGTGCCCGCAGAGCAACCAATAATTAATGGGAATGGCTGAATTGATTTTTCACACTGTCAGCCTCTTTGAGTCTCTGATAACAAACACTGTTCAGTCCACAGGGCTATGAAATTTGTAAGGGGAAGGAGAGGGAAAGGAGCCCAGGTCATCAAAGCTTGGGCTCCATTATACCAGGAAGGGACAAAGTCCTTGGGGCCCTTGGTCTGCCCCACCTCACATCAGGTGAGGTTCTTGTCCGGTAATGAGTGACACTTCACTTTTAAATTTCTCCATATGTGCTAATAAAGGTATATCCTTAAGATAATTATGTGATAATAAGAAAATGGTAGTTTAGATTCAGCTTCCGTATGATGTTCAAAGAAAAATAATGGACAGATCAATACATACATCAGAGTGTGACGACATTTATTTTATACTCAACATCTACAAAAATATGATTGGCATCTTAATGTGCACATGAAAGTCAGGCAGCAGTAGAAGAAAAAAAAAAGGGGAAGGAGGGTAGAAAGGGCAGATTACTGGATTGTAAATGGTAGTTTGTTATAATCCATTCATACAAGGCATTTCTTAATTTCCAAATGTCTCTTGTTTATTCTGCTGACCTTTATTTAGTGTCTTCAGAACTCATACGCTCCATTCTATTTCACTCTGAAGTTTCTCTACACTTCTTTTCCTTCTTGTTTAGTTCAAAGTTTCTGGTACTAATAACACAGTCGAAATAATGCTCTTATGTTAAGTACCGTCCAGTCTTTCTAAAATTACCTTTGCCAAGGAAGCAGATGACAGCTTGACTACTATTCAGACAACATATTTACTGCAGAGCTTTTCTCCATTGATGAGGGTCAACTGCTGCCTTGCATTGTTTCCTAAATAATTAAATGAAAATATAATCCTATAGGCTGGAGGGTACCACAGGTCTCTGACTCTTTTAATGGAGAAGGAAAAAGTACCATAAAGGTCTATGACAGAATGTGTACCTCACCGCAGCCATAACTGTGTAATAAAAGGATATGAGAATGTCTGTCAAAGGAAATCATTTTTCCAACCCTATACAGGGTTTATCATGGTGCTTAGCTCATGTCTCAGAGTCAGCACTATTGTAAAAATGCAGTTCTTTCCAAGTTTTCATCCAGCTATTATGGTTATTGATGGTATTCTTGTTATTCAGCTTGGCAGTCTTCCTAAAATATTTGCCTTAACAATATTTTCTGCTGCAAATTCTGTGACTTCATTCCATGCTTTACACAAATAACTATTTTTCTATTTCAAAACTGTTTCTCTTTAAACATTACCAAATTCTTCTCTTTCCTGTTATGAAAAGCTGTATTAAAAACTGATGAGCATTCCTTTCTTTATCATGAGCCTCTCAGCTTCTGTTCCCTCTTATTAATGTCTTCATTGATCTTTCTCAGTATCTGGAGAGATTTCCATGTTGGAGATCGTATCTGTTGCTCTTTAGAAGGAACTGATTTTCTTCCCTGGCTACATTTTGATGAGGGCTGGCTGACTACAACTGTAAACATTATTAAAAGTGAAGAGGTGATAGGGTCTGAGATATGTCAGCCTTAGAGCATTTTGCCCTGTTCTCTCTGCCTCTTTCTTAATACCATCAAAACCCTTTTGCTTTCATTGGCATTAAGCAGATGTTTCTTCTGGGCCACCTGTAATAACATGCAATTCATCCTCTGAACCTGTTATCACTTCGTTTAGAATACCTTCCAATGCTTCCCCTAATTTCTTTAAATACTTATGACTAGTTTCTAGTTAAAAAATAAAAATACAAGAATCAGAATCTTGATACATTGCCCAGTAGCTTTAGTTTTGTCATGTCTGTATGTCTTAATCCCTGACTGATCTGAATCATTTAGCACCATCTACAAATTTTGTTACTTTGCCCTTCAATCAGATTATTAACAAACAGTCTCAGTCTCAGCAGATACATTGCAAACACTTCACTATTAACCTCATTTCTAGATGAAAGCTGGCTCTTTATCCTTTGTATTACTGTCTCCAAGCCAGTTTCCATGGCACAGCCAAGCATTACCTTTCACCTTGTAGGTGCCTGGTTTTCCTCAATAGCCTCTTTGAGGGACTTTAACAAAAATCTGAATAATTATATCTTCCAGTGCTTCTTTACCTGCTGATTTGTTGACACTTCAAAGAATCCGTACAGTTATAGTTGGAAAGGTTTTCCATTGACATAAGTCAGTACAGTTTCCCTAATAATCTAATTTTCATCTAGGTGCTTTTATAACAGTTACTTAAAATAGCAGACCTCCTGCTGAAGGCTCATCAGTCTGTTACTGCTTCTGCTATACCACAGAGTTCAATTTTAAATTCACTGCTTTCCAGGCATGCAATCTAGCGATTGAATTTAATGTTCAGCATTTTCAGAAATGTAACAACTTCTTTTACAAGATGCTCTACATTTGTAAGTGATCATATTTCTAGTCACATTCGTTTCAGCTTGTCAGTATGAGAATTTAACTCCTGCACTACCTGATGCCCTTTTGTGATGTATGCACTGATGTATGGAAATCCCCAAAAGAACACCTGCATTCAATGTACTGTCTGTGCAGTTGACTGGACTGGAAGCTGAAAAAATATTCTCAATAACCAGTTGAATACCTTCCTTAACTACAGGCTTTGCCTTTGTGTTCTCCATTGCTTAACTCTTCCTTCAATGTCATGAGAGTTCTAGCAGAAATACATTCCCCAAATGCTGGATCATTACTCTCTACCCATATATTTCCACAAGGACAGGTCCATCTAGCATGTTCTTCTGTACAGATCTACATTTCCATTGTCTCTAAGCACAACTCAGCTGATTTCATATTACATGTAAAAACAAAGTTTGCAAAGCAGCATAAAATCTCCTTTGGTGCACATGTTAAGTACGATTATATTTCATGACTGATTGTGATAGAAAGGGAGTGAGAACTGATGAATGGTTTATTCCAGACTGATGTTCAAAGTTTCTGCACCCTTAATGGACATGCTGTAACATCCTGCTTACAACAGCACATCCAGTCCATAACCCACAGGCTTTGGGAGGATTTGGCTCTGAATTGTGACCTTCTCTTTGGGTCTCAGACAGATCCAGTTTTGAAAAACGCTGATCTTTTCTGAGGTAAGGATTTGCAGATTTGCAGGTTCAAAAGAGTGAACTCTTCCATCTTCTTATTGTCTTTTCCCTACTTTCTACTTTGCAATGATCAGTCAAGCAGCAAAGCCAACAGGCTAGACAGGTGTTCCCCTGGGCTTTTCACCTCAGAACTTAGTAGGCACTCTTGCAACAGCCAACAATTGTTTTTTTCACACACATCTCTCCGGCACAGCCTTGAGCAGAGATTCTTCCTGAGGACCATCTCCTTTTCCTAGCATTTCTTCCCTGTCACAGCACATTCTTCCATCCTCGGTCACCTTCACTGCTGGCTGCACACACACTCACTGTGGGCTCTGCTTGCGGTGGCACCTGATGCAACTTTCAGGACTTTTTTCTCACTGCTCTCACGGGTGCTTGTATATTCCAGCTGGATTCCTCTTACATGGCTGGGCAAGACGTAACCTTAAAGCCATTAGTACATTCCCTTTTATCTTTACATATCATTATTGCCTTCATCTGGACATCATCCAAAACCAAGGGCTATAGATGCTGAGGTGAGGTAAGACAGTATCCGAGAGAGCATACTTATATTTTAATGAAGGCCAGGAGGCTTCATGCATTATAAATGAGTCATTCTTTCTTTAGTTCGGCTAAGCCTTCCCCAGCTGATCTCTTCAACAGTTTTCATGCCTGCTTTTCTTATTTAATGTGAGGTTAACATTGTTTCTCCTAGGGCTGAAAATGGTCCCATTTTCAGTGGACCCAACAGCTTTCAGATTATAATTTAATCACTGACTTAAGGTGCCACAAAATTTTAATTTGCTGTGTTCATCTCAGCATTCTGTTCTATTCTGTGCACAGAAAAAAAAAATGTGATCTTGGCCAGGAAGAATATAAAATTTAAAATATAGTTTCTAATCACTTTTATTTGCCTAAACAGAGCTTCTGAAAAACGGCACTGAATTTAATTCATAGGTATTTTATACTGTAGCAGAGAGATTTTTCTGATATCACTATATACATCAGTGCATGTGAAACCAGGGATAATATTTTGATTTTGTTTCTTGATGACATTTCTTGGCCAATTCTTGTCAACTGCATCACTTTCTGCCAGGTCACTTTGCCGAAATTTTTATCACTGAAGTTACATTTCTTCCAAATGCCATCAAGAAGCCTTGGAGACATGGTATTCCTAAGAGAAGAGTCTCTGAGCTCAGATGCCCCATTAGGTCGCAAACATGAATCCACTTAGGAAGCAGACACTTTGAACTGAAGCATCCATCTTCTCAGATGAGATGTGTTATGTTTCTTTTGTTTACATCAAAGTTTAATCCATGATGTTCATTTTTTATTCACTGACGGGAATATGGAGAGAAATAGACTTAAAACTTTTTCAAGTTTTCCTGGCTTGCAGAAAAGAGTAAATCAATGTAAGAAAAAAAGGTATGTAAAGACATTTCTTGATAGAGGCAAACAAAACTGGAAAATCAATGTATTCATCCTCCTAAGGAAATTAAAATCTTCTCTAATTCAGGACTGTGTTGCTGGATATTATTGAACTTAACTTGATTACTTGCATTCTGTAACAACAGCAATCATCTGTAATGTAAATGTATTCAATATTGTGTTATACAAATAGCAATTATTTCAGTTGGCATTCTCTAAGTCACTCCAGCTGTACACTCTCAGAGAGGCATATGTTTAGGAAAATATTTCAAGTTTTGACATCTAGGCTGTGTTTAATTTGAGTCTTGATATTAATATTATTCTTCTGAATTATGCTATTTTTTAAAACTCAGTAACAGCTGCTCAAGTAACTTTACATAATAGTATACTTATTTTCTTATTTCATAAAATACATATTTATATGCATAATTATATATGTATACATGTATCTAACTCGTGATAGCTGTAGACATGGAATAGACATAAAAATGCAGAATATGAGCCTCAAATTCCCTGTTCCTTGGATCTTTGTGGGACGAACAGTTTAGGAGAATGCCCAGTATCAGATCTGGGAAGTCCCTGACCTAGGAATATCTGGAGAGTGGGGAACAAATCACAGATGCTTGTTATCTTCTTCTCTGCATCATGGCTCTTACTGGCTACAAAGAAGATATGGTCATCTGATCTGACCTGATACTACTTTTAATGTGATTTTATAATATTATACCAATAGCATGCCTCAGACTCTCTATTCCTTTAGAGTATTTGCTTAACCCACTCTGGTTCTTCCTGTTGCTTTCAGGATCATAGCTTCCTCCTTGCTATCTACTCAAGCTCCATTGTCAATTTTGTTCCCTCTTTTCATAAACATATAGAAACTTGATAGTGGATCAGTCATACACGGTGGCTGCTGTGGCATGTGCTTCATTGTAGCTTTATTTTCAGTTTTCCTAGTGAAAACAACTTGGCAAGCTCAGATGTTTAAATTATAATACTAGTAATATGGTTAATTCCCACTTTGTTACTACACACCCAGTGAATTTACATGCTTTTTTCAAAGACAAACAGTTGCCTATTCTATTATGTTTTGCCATTTTTGCCCACTTCAATCCTAACTGCTTGGAGAGTTACTGTGTACTATTGACATTTTGACTGGGCAGGTGGCAGTTATAACGTTGGTTATAAAGTTGGTTTATTCATCCAGGAAAAAAATACATAGCATCACATTACTTTGCATGTAGCTCTTCGCTATTCAGGAGTGCCATTGCAATCTTTCTTTCAAAAGTACAGAGGAAAATAAAGTTAGTCATAAAACTTCTGAGTACTTCCAAAATTCCCTGTAAGCTAACTGTAGGCATTTTAAAATCACCAGCCCAAATACACATTAGTTTTCATTATTGTGTTGACCTTATGAGCATGATTTCAGCTAAAAGAAGAAAGTCTGACACATACGGATATTTTCCTAGAAAAATTTTCATCATTTACACCTTTTTTTGAAGGTCCTGCACAACACTATCCCACGGTTAAAGGGGAATCACCGTTTCCCATTCACAACACTACTGCAGCACAGTCACATCTTTACAGTTAAGATGTGCATTACAAGGGCAAAGCTTCTAGAGATAGTTGATAATTTTAACTAGTACATAAGGCTGAGTACAAATTTTCTGCTAGACTGATCAGGAGATAGCACTCTCAAGTTGTTTAATTCATAGCTGGGTTGGCCAGGAGTCTGCACAGTAAATGCAGAAGGCATTAGAACCTTTTGAACCTCTTGAAGTTATGAATTTCGGATTCACTATTAATTCTTCTCTCACTGAATGGTAGTTTGTGTAGTTCTTCAGTGATTAATAAAATTGTCTTTTTAAAATAACAGATAAAATAATATGCATTAAGGGGAAGAACCTTATACATGAAGGGAGATAAATCTTCATGTTTTTGTCTAGAGTGCTTTCCATCAGAGCCTCTCTGATAGGAGGGAATGTCCCCTAGGGGACAGAAGAGCTTTCTACAGCTCCCTTTGCAAATTACAGGGTTCAGATGCATTATTTTATTTTATTTTATTTTATTTATTTATTTATTTTGCACTTACCTAAAATAAATATTTCTTCTTTACTGAAGAAAGAGGAAAATTGGAAAGATTTTCCGGGTAGAATAGGAGAAACAAAGACATTCAGATCAGTGAAATAAAAAAATAACTAGAGGACCAAAATCCTGGAACTGAGAGATTTTGCACTGTTTTGTGACAAGAGAGTGCACTTTCAATGTCCACGCAATGCACTTGAGCATCCCTGATGGAAACACTGTTCAGCATCTGCCCATGCTTCTTGTGGCTCCTGGAACAGTAAATCTCCCAGGTAGCTCCCTGGTAGTTTCCAAGAAGCTGGCTGAGAGTGCAGCAGTAGATATGTCAGTGGAAGAAGCACATTTCCAGAGTGTATTCCACTGTTTGTCTTCTCTGAAAGGCAGCTGCTACCTAATTTTAACCTTCAGCGACAGACCTTAAGTATATTGTCAGCCCATAGCTCTTAGTTGTTCATGGTACTGGCCAGGAGCTCAACTGCTATGGCAACCTGCTGAAGCATGATTTTCTTTGTCATAATGAATGGAGGCTCTCCCTTTTGTTGACAAGACTCTTAGGTACTGCTGGAGCTCCCTGTCTGTTTGCTCTTCTGCCATGTTAAAGAGGTTATCCATGTACACTGGATCAAGTTCTGCTCTCCACTGTACACCCAAGAACTCTTCATAAATGAGCCACACTTACTTAGGCAGATCTAACTGCTCTCTGTCATTAACAACAATACTTCTTAAAGGCTGTTGATCTGCCAACCTCTTGTCTTGTCCCAACACCCAGGACCAAATCCTGGCTTAACCCAGAAAAAAAAAAATAGTGGAAACCTGCTATTATTGCCGTGAAACAATATGCTTGATCTCAAATGCAAAGTGTTCATTACAACCTACAGATCTTTTCACAACTGCCTGAAGGAGGTATTGACATATGTATGCATATAATGGAATACCTTGAATTTAGTAACCATTGTTCTGACAAGCCTCAGAAAAAAACGGCAAGGCAAGCCTTTGAAAGACCCGCCATTGACTTCAAAAAGTCACTGAAATTATTGATGCAAAGGATATTACTGATGGCATGTGAAGAGATAATGAGTTATATTCCATTCATATAGATGGATAAAATGCTCATTTTACTACCAGCTGCATGGCAAAGTCTCAACTAGCTCTGCTAAAATCTAGTTAAACTGGGATGATACAGATCATGAAAACCTGTTCCAGTGCTCTCAGGAACATTGTCTCTGTTCAGTCTTTAACTACAATCTGGTTAATAAATAAAACATTGTGTTGCCACAATATAATATTGGAAACATGCTACTGTTGTGAGAACATAAGCTCTCACTGTGAGCATCTTGTTCTGCTCAGTGTCTCAAAAAAGCCATTGGGAGATGTTGGTGAAGACTTGCATTGATTTGAGGGAGGTTTGGACAAGTCATTGTTATTAAAAATGATTTACTCCTCATCTCATAAATTTTGCAAAACCAAAATGCCCAGATTTTCAGTTTAGTCCAAATATCAGAAGTTTCATGTAGACAGCAGCATCACATCCTAAGCAATCTTTTGCACCTTTGTGTCACTGTCCACAGGAATAGCATGATATTCATTATGATGTTGGAGAACAAACTTCAGGTATCTGTCTCCAAACCAAAGCAATGTTTTTGCATTACTAAAGTTTTGAAAATTTTAACAGGCAGTTCTTAATGAAGTAAAAACTTTAAAGATATTCTCATTGCAAAATATGGTACTTTTAAAATCAACTTCTTTTTCCCACTTTGGAGGTAATTTAAGAAGTGTCCGCATACTTAATGTATCAAATCTACTTAGATAAAAATTTGCCAGTAGATTGATAACATTTTTAAAACATTCATTTGTTGGAAATCTGATTGGTGGCCTTGTGACAGTGGCATGTATTGACCACAGGATCTTCTTGAATTAGATTCATAATTAAAGAATTATAAGAATACATAGGATAAATTTACAACCTAATTATACTTTAGTATTTTGGAAGGAATGTCATCAAGAGAGGAATGTCTCAAGAGAGACTATGGCTAACTAATGGAAAAAAATGCTAGGAGACAGATGCCAATTTGTTCTTTGGCTGGTTTAATAAATTTAATATCATATGGAAAATAATTATTTCTTTGAATTTCATTTTTATGATGTTAGACACTGCTGTCTGAGTGTATATAAATAGACTCTGTATAACCAGACTGTTTTCACAAAGATTTGAACAACTGATTTTGAAAAGTTTGGAACTCCAATTAGAATCCTCAGCTTTGCACAAGATGGAGAAATAAAAGCAGAAGATAATGAAAGAAAACAAAACAGTTCTGAAGCTAATTTAACTTTAATTTTAGGGAAAAAAAGCAAAGGACTTAAAACTTCAACAAATTCTATTTTCTACTAGGTAGCACTGTCATCCAATAAGCCATACTTTAAAAGGAGATTACTCCAGGATTTCAATGTTACTCAGAAAATCATTTGTCTCCTTGTCTCTGCTGAGTTCTGCTGGTCTCTGGAACATCCTACATATTTTTTTTTCTTTCTGATCAGGGCAAGCCCAAAGCCCTTGTTCCTAAGTGTGATGCTCATTAAGGTTTGAAACACACAGAAATGGTATCCTTGCAGTCATATTAAACAGAGCCTTGATGGCCCCATCTCCTTGAGTGGATTCAGGCAGACATGAGCTCGGTTATCTGTGCTCCAGGCTGGTTGGACATGGTCCAGCATTGGTTTGAAAGCCACACAAGTATATGAGCTTCTCAGCAAGGCAAGTCAACTTGGGCATAGTGTAAGTACAGCTTCATGGTTTCTGAATCAGACCTACTCAGAGCAAATGAACTTGGACCTGCTTGCACCCTCCATGCAGACCAGTGAGTCACCTTTTCTTGTAAACTGTTTCATCTTCCACTCCCTCCAAAAGTACAAAAGACTATCTCAGTTTTTGTGCTCCGTGCTCTGCCTTTTGACTTCTCTTTGTGTAAATGCACAATGAAATACAAAGATCATCATTTACAACTCTCAGCTTTGCAGGGACACGTTGGCACCAAAAGGGAAATTGAAAGGCAGACTGAAAAGCAGCTGGTAAGCTAAGCCCAGAATTGGAAAGGTATTTGGAGACACAAGCCTAATTCAAATCTCAACAAATTGTATATTTTTTTACATATTTTTACTTCCTTTTTTCAACTCATACTAAAATAATGCAGTATATATATGTATGCATGCATATAGAGAAGTTCACCCATGTGGAAGAGAGGCATCTATTCACTGGTCTCCTGCATGTGCTTATGGGGTGAGCATCACTGATAATAATAACTTGTCTTCCTTCATTAAGGTGCACTTCCACTCTAAATCACACTGCTACACTTATCTAGAGTAACAACTAACAACTGCCCAAAGGTCCACTCAGAATAAGAATCACATCACAGAAGAAAGAATATCATAGTTCTTCAGGGTATAAACCACTAAGGGAGGATAGATGCCAGTTGACTGGAAAACCTAAGATAGAAAAAGAGAAAAGAAGATGGAAGGATAACTGTACTACTTTGCAGATATGGGCACTTCTGAGAGATACTGTTTTGCTGTATGTGAAAGATTCATTATACCCTCATCACAGCTTGAACCCAGGGTTGCAATTAACATATCCCTTGCTCTTAAAAGCCTTTTTCTACGTGAGATGCCAATACATTGTTGTGGTGGCAGGGGGAGAAAGAAGGGGATAAAAGAAGTTCTCCTGCAACAAACCAACTCCAAAGACTTCTTATATAAAGCTTTTTCAGCTCCTACTGCCTACCCAAGTGCCTCTGGCCATCAAGCAGCAGAAAGCTCTTGGCTTTTCAAAAACAGCAACATCACCCAGATTTCATGCCTGGGAAAGTCATGACCTTCAAATCCAGGCTCTGTAGCAAAAGTCCGACTGATAAAACATCCAGAGACTGCAAACACTGGTTAAATATAGCCAAGGGCAGGGCAGCATCGCAGAGTGGCTCAGTTTGCACAGTTAGATGGGTCATTCGAGCATGTGCTGACTTATAGCTTAATGCAGAAAAAACATCTCAGAGCAAAGGACGTAAGTTGACTAGAGAACTCCAACCTACTTTTTGGAAGGCGCTGACTTGGAAAGGGAGGTGAGGGTGAGAATAAATTGAAAGGGAGCTCTCTCCCATGGCTCCCAAACAGAGAGTTAACCAGATGCATAAAAAGTGTTTTTGGTGCATATCCGTTGGAGAGGAGTGCTAATAGGTGGCTCACTGCCTCGGGTAAATCACAGCAAATGAGTGCTGACAGGTGGAATCCTGGTTCCCGTTCTCAGCACAGGAATAACATCATTAGCAACCTCAGAAACAGAGACTCCAGCCATGACAGATTTAATCTCAGGGCTCCGATGAACAAGGTGTGTTGAAATAATTGACATTTACTGCACGTTACATACAGAGTTCCTCTTTTTATTGTGAAATTGGTAAGAAACTGGCTGGAGTAGCTTTTCTTTTAAGAACAGATTTACAGAATTACAATAAAAAACAGAATTACAATCTAACAACATGAAACACTGAATCTGAAAATTGATAGAGCCAGTGTGTATTGCTGTATGGATGTACAGATACAGGGAACTCAGTGTATTTTGTGAAAATATGTCTGGTGTAGAATAATATGCTAAAGAGAAAGGACAATGAGTGAGCTTTCAAAATCCTTTCGTTTCCAAAGTGCTGGTAAATGGAAAAATCCTTAACTGAACAAACATTCTGAGAAATCTACTGCTAACAACTGCTCAGTCAATATGACAGTAAGGAGCATGGATGCTATCTAAAAAGAGGATGTGGCCTCTGCAGATAAACTGTTTTGATACCCTGCAACTCACTGTTGCATTCATTCTTGCCTCTTGGTTGAGGTTTGTGTTACAAGCATTTTTAGTAGGAATCAGAGTCTGCACTGTTTTATTTATTTATTTATTTATTTATTTATTCATTCATTCATTCATTCATTCATTCATTTATTTTTATTCAGGGACAAACAAATACAGGGCTCTGGTCTCCCACTGCTACTGTAACACAAAGAAGAGACATCAAGAAATATCAAAGGCTGTTTAGGACCCACTTTCTATACTTATGAATGACTGAGCAAACACATCAATATTTGTACTGCTCTACGTCTTTTTCATGAGAGTTTAAGATTGTCCTACCAGATAAAAATCAAACAGAACAGAAACTTACCTTTTACTACCTTTAGTTTTGACTTTGTTCTGTTGATCTTGGTTAGGTGACAAGGTGAAAGAAAGGCAGAGTGGCAGAGTATCAGGAAAAAAAACTGTTAATATCCTCTGAAATCCAGAGTAGGTGTGTCAATGATGAATGCTATTTTATAGTTCTCTTTTATCACATACATCAAACACCCATCGGTGCACTGTGTGAACAACTGACATAAACTCAATGCCTAATACTACTAACAACAACAAATAGCGTCTGAAGAGTTTCAGTTGTGCAGCTGGGATTCTTTTAACTGATGTATTCAGACACAGCAAGGTAGGTTATTATACTTTAAGCACTACAATTGCTAGACAATCTTTTTAAAAGGAAAACAGGCAGGATGGAAATGCCAAGGACTTATGTGCTGACGTTTTAAAAACACTTTATCTGCATCCAGTTACCACACCTCTGATTACTAGTTAGGCACCATCCCTTCTTTTATGGCTTGCTTTGTTCTCAATGGTTTTTGCTGTTTGTCTTCCTGTAACAACAAAGGTTAAGCAAATGATCCCCCAAAAAGCAATGGTTAGGCTATAAAGGTCCTGTATGGCCAGCTTCATCTTTCATACTGGCCTGAGCTTATCTATTCCCAGGGATGGGGACAAGCAGGTACAAAAACTGCCATTGCTTTGCCATATTCCACTGAAATGGAACATGAGGAGCCTCTGTGTTCCTCCACTCCAACCTCATGTGGGATCACCATTCTCTGCCTCCACTCTCTCTGGTTTTGGCCAATGCTCACTGGCATCTCTTCACTGACAAAGGCCTCCTGGACTCCCTATGCCATGTCATACCCTAGTGTGCAGTGTGCAATGCACACCTCCCAAGACTGGCAAGCATAGTTTGGGTATTTGCTCTGAATGACCTCCCACATAGTAAAGGCTGTTCATTTTTTATCCACTCGCCAGATATAATGTGAAATAAATGCAACCCATCCTAGCTGACTGTGGACAGATATGCGTAATATATATCATAGGTGTTATTTCATCAGCACACCTGTTAAGTGCTGGAGCCTATTCCAGAGCCTGTGAAAATTAACAGGACTCTTTCCAGTGTCAGATTGCTTGTTTAACAATGGCTTTCAACAGTAGATTAATGAGATTAAAACAAAAAGAAATATGACTAATTATTTATATACAGTGCTGCTGTTTCAAAGGATCTCAATCAGTGTATTTTAATTTAAATGACAGACATTCCTTTGATGTCTAATTGAAGAATAGAAGAAAAATCTATGACTTGGCAGAAAATTAAGAAATTGGCAAATATTTTTTTGGCAGTAAATGCATTTTCCTTTGGGAAGGTTTAGAAACAACAACTCTTGGCCAAGTGTACTTTCTGCACCACTTAAATTCCACATGTTAAATAGAGCATAAGTGGATGTCAGCATAGGGGATAGTTGTGTCCTTCGTGAACCGTGAGCTGTTGCTGCTCTGTGTGCCGTGTTTATGAAATAAAAGGCAGAAATTTAACAGTGCTGTTCAATCATTAATTTTTTTGATACTTCGTTCTCACTTTGACTCTAAGACCAGAGACATTCTCCTCTCCTTTCTAGTGGAAATGCTAAGCTATTGACATTTTGTACACATTTGTAATAAATAGGCATTGCCAATTCTCTATGGCAGAGGGCTGTTAGCAGGCTACCTACTATTATTAATGTTACAGTCAAAGAGCAAAGCTATTAGAGTCATTAGAATTTTTCTAACTCCAAAGTTGGCGTGATTTCTCAGAACAAAGTACCTATATCTCTCTATTTCTATTGACGAGGGTTTGACACCCTAATCTGCATGACCAGCTACAGGTTAAAGCCATCTGCACCTCCTCAAACTCTTTGCTGAAGTTGTGGCTTTTTGAGCCACTTTGGTGCTAACTTCCCTTCTGATGTCTTTTTGCCCAAACATGATGCTTCTGGTTGCAAAGGGGTTTGGGATAAAAAGGTATTACTTTCAAGGGCAAGATGAGCCAGGCCTCTCCTAAAAGTAGTTGGCTCATTAAAACTTCATAACATTGAAAAGACAGGAGCAGAGCAGGGATTTCTCAGTCCCAGTGACACTTGTGGTCATGGGCATATGGCTGAGTGATGCAAAGGTTCCCCAGGACTGAACCTGTCAGCAAACCTAATCTAGCCCCTTTAGGACTTAAGGACCAACATGACTTAAACTGCCCATTTTCTGCCTTGGTGCAAGTTACTTAGATGACTAAATAAGTGTTTGCAGCCAGATAACCTCAGTATTTGAGATACTAGAGGTATTTCCTACAGTAAATATGGGGAAGTGCTGAACAAGGGCATATTGAAGATACTGAGGAAACCCTATCTATTTATCTTAAGTTCAAACGCCTGAACAACACCATTCCGCTTAAGTCACTTCCGCTCGGCACTTTCCTTTAAAGATAGAGCATAATTGTTTCTCCAAAAGAATTGAGCTACCCTCACATCACTTACAATACAATCAAACACTTTTACTGCTCTCGTGGGCATTTTGTCCTCTTTTTCTCTTAGATCCGTTCGCCCTTTCCCTTATCACAGCCAGAGGACAGATCTGACCCGCTTCCTGCCCACGCAGTGGGCTCTGGGCATTCCTCAGAACCTGGGCCACGGCTCTGACTGCACTTTCACCTCCTCATTCTGACCGCTAAGCAGCCACAGATTCACCTCCCCAGCTGGAGTGTTCCTACACCACTCCTGCTAGGCCTCCTGAGACGGGCAGCTCTGCCTCTTCTTACAAAATTTGTCAGCAAAGACCATTCCTAATTAAAAGAAGCTGTTCCTTCCTGATGATACAGGCTGGCAAGGACACAAACATAAGGCTTGACATGTCTCGTGGTGCATCACGTTTAGTAGCACTGAACTGTGACCCCTGACATGCTGCCTTTGCCCTAGAGCCTCCCTGCAAGCTGCCCTGGGCTGACAGACTCCCTCCAGCCTGCTCTCCTGAAGGACACCCCATGTCTAGCAAATCACAAAGGGCAGGCTGAACGTGCAGCCAAAGGCAGAACATGCCTGGCTGCCAACCCCTGTAATTCAGCCTCTGCCTTGGGGAGGGTCAGCCAGAAGCTGAGAGACAAGGGGCTGGTGACAAGATGCCTGCTGCCTCCCCTGCTTCTTGCCCTCAGCGACATATGGCTGTTTGATCAGCTGGTAATTGCATTACCACACATCAGGGGAGCTGGACACCCATGAGGCCCTTTATTTTCCCTGCTGTTGTATCGACCCGCTGAACTGCTTCAGCCTTTTGGGATGCCTGCTTGTTATGAGGTTTGAGAAAAAGAGATCAGGGTATTTGAAGGGTGGTTAACAGGGCAGCCTGGAGGCAAAGAACAGCAGGGCTATGCCTGTGCACTGCTAGGACAGGGAAGGTCTCAGCTAAAAGAGCACTCACAACCACAGTGCCAGCTAGGCACTGCAAACTTGTGTTACCAGTGAGAAAAGAAATTGTTTTATTGGTGAGGGGGCAAAAGATACTGAATTCTCTGCTGAGCAGACATTATAAATTTAGAAATGTTCTGTCTCAAATAAAAGTCTCAAAAGTCCCTGAAACTAGATGGTATCTTCTGCTTGAACAGGGGAAAGTGCATTAAACAGTAGTTACAGCTTTACTCTTGACTCACAATCACAGTACAACAAAATGACAATACTATTTTGTTGCCTTTAAATTGATTTCATTGATTCTGGCAGGTGCCCTCTATCTCTCCCCTAGCCTGTACAAGTGTGCAGCAGGGGCCATTATACCCACTACCGCCATTACACTCAGCCCTACAACAGTGAATCTGGCCTCAGAAGTTTTGTCTGCTGGCTAATCTTGTCTCTTTTTCCACATATGGGAAACACTAAGTACCTCTTAAGCACTGTCATAACACAAATTATGGTTATGACAACAAGGAGTAGACGTCCTGCACTGAAGACCCATGATACGTCACAGAATCACAGAATCACAGAATCACAGAATCACAGAATCACAGAATGGTCAGGGTTGGAAGAGACCTCAAGGATCATGAATCTCCAACTCCCCTGCCACATGCAGGGCCACCAACCTCCACATTTAATACCAGACCAGGCTGCCCAGGGCCCCATCCAATCCACTCTATCCACTCCATCCACTTCATCCACAAATACCACTTTTCAGTGACTATGGCTCTAGATTCCTGTTCAGCAGAAGGGCTGATAGATAGGCTTAGATGGCATCAGCTGTTCCTCTGAATGCCATCTTCAGCTGAGGACTCCCTTCTCTACACCACTCTCTGCACTGTCCCAGAAGAAGTATTCATGCAGCTTTGCACTAAATTTGACAGAGAATGGGCACAATGTACAGCCAAACTTGGCCTTCAAGACCTCTGCTCAACTGCTGTTTAGATCTGGAAGCCTCTGAGATGCCTGGCTGCCAAGCTAGATTGCCAGGGGATTTACCCTGAATAGCTTTTAGCAAGCCTAGATATTTTGGCTGGGAATCAACTCCGTTGTCTCTCTGGATATGACCCCCTTCACACAAGAAGGTACACTGAAGATGGAAACATTTTTACCAAAAGCCAGACAAGCATGATTGCAAAGCATGAAGTAAAACAGCTTTCTCCATACATGAAGCTGATGGGTTTGTTAATCCTTGGGACTATTCCCAAACAGAGCATGACGGAATCCATGGTGGGCAGTTATCCATGGAGCAGCATTTCAGGAGAGTGGAGATTAAGACAGCTTTGGCCACCTTCAGCAGCCAGCTGAATGGTGAGGGGGTCTTCAGCCTTGGCACTGCAGCCCTTCTTATTAGAGATGTGTCAGTCCGTTTCAGATACAGGAGTGCTTATGGTTGTACTAAGGATAAGCTCTCCAGCATTTTCTTACTGGTTTGTGGGAGGACAGGCAGATAACTAAGGCAGTTAAATGCTTATATTGAGAGAAGGAAAAGAATGTGCTTCTTTGTGACTAAAGTGTATGGTGTGGAAAGAAACAGATAAGTAAAAATGTCTTTGTAATGTGGAGGATGCTACGTTAGGAGTAGCACTTCAGGATCTTGTCTAAGCAATTGCACATTAGATTATGTATATCACAGCATCTTTCTTTTTTATCACACTACTCAATAACATAGAAATAGGCAGCAGAGTGAGGACACCTATTGTCTTTGGCCAGTGATAACTGGCTGTGCCACAGCTCATGTATTCTGTGATGGATGTTAGTAGCATGAAAGGTGAAAAGGAGTTCAGAAACAGGGAATGACTTAAAGAGCGCTGTTCTGGAGATAACTCAATGAAGTGAAATTAAAACATCTGAAAGGACTGAAGGCAACTCATGAAAAGCGATGATAGGAGTTAAATGTGTTTAGCATGGCTAAATGAGAAAGAAAGAGGATAATAAAACTCTAATTATTTTCAGAGCATAAAACAGCCAAGAGAATAGAGCAAAGCTTGATGCATTGGTTTGAAGAAGAAAAAAAGAAAACATTGGCTCAGTGTCAGCAGGAAAAATCCTAAAGGGTGAGATCTATTAGACTGTGGAGTAGCCTCCTGAGGGAAATGTGGGAAGTCCATTGCCCATTTACTTTAAATAGTCTGGACAATGTGATGAAAAGTGCACACTGGGGAAAAACAGTCTTGCCTCAGCAAAAAGAAAAAAACAATAACAATGAAAATCCTCACTGAGATCTCTATATCTGTAGTGGTTCTCTCTAACCAAGTTCACTTTTAAGTGATGAAGAGCGCCCTGTTGACTTTTCCCATTAATATTTTTTATTAATTATCTGTAGCAAGGCTGGAATTCAAGTGTAAAGAGTTCAGGCAAAGAGTGCACAGTAGCAAAATGTTCAAAGTAATAGCAATATATACCACATTTCATCGACATAGTTCTAAAGCACACAAATATAGGAAATGCTAATACACATTTCACATTATTCACTTTCTCTTTGTGTTCATGACATCAGTATAGTTATACATGGCCTCAGTGTCATACAACAACTGCCCGTGATTTTGCCCTGTTGCTCTGTCATCTCAGCATTTCTTCTGGACACTGTGAAGTCACTTCCCCACAGTCACTTCTCCAAAGTTGTCAGTTCACTAGATGATTTAAGCACCTCTCTGAAACCAAGTTCAACTCTGGGATCTCTTATAGCTCCTTCCAAGAGTAAAAGAAAAACCTGGGTACTGTCTAAACCTTTTGAATATTTGAACTATTCTGTCTTCCAGAATATATTTTAAAGTTAATTGTACCATTAATAACAACCCTTTAAAAAAAGCATCAGTAAGACGTCTTTTTTTTTAACCTTAAGTTTGAGAGTGCTAGACCCAAACCCGGCAATTTTCCTTTTTTTTTATTTTTAAGCAGTATATGTATTCCTTTTATGTTCATTCAATTTTAATGACTTTTTATGATGGAACATCTCACTTAAATAATCTTTGGCATAACTTTCTGGGAAATCACATATTTGAATAGATTCACATATGCCTAGGTTATTGCAAGGCACAGTATATTGAGCATATTTATTAATATTATAATCTTGGAAACACTGAATGAGTGCACTCAAGTCGTGTTAGAAAAGTGAGATGAAAAGTTCTTACATATCAAACGTATTAATCATGGACAATATCTCCTGGAGTTCACTGATCTATTGCGATTATGGGAAAAATGTAATTTGAACCATCCCATTCTGTTTCCAAGGCCCAGGGTCACAAGGAGTCCTTCCAGATTAGAAGACTGGAAGAGAAGCTAAATCAGTAGTCAGAAACATCCTTTCTGATTAGGTTTGTTGCCCTTGCTTAAAAAGTTCAGCAAAATATATTAGTTTTCTCCTAGCCCAGAGTTTCTTTCCCACTTTGGCAACTTTGCAGGTATAACATGGAAATGAATCAATAATCAACTAAGAGAAGAAAAAATTCTTGCAATGAGTGGCCTGAATGTAGCCCTTTTCTTTCTTCTGCAGGCAAAATTCAGGGCAAAATTTATTTATCTCTAGCAGAGATGAAGTTCACAAGGCAGTGTCTAATCCCATCTTCTGAACAGGCACAGCTGGCAGCAGAACTGCAAACAAGGAATGCTGACGGCTCTAGCACAGGCTTACTATTGACCAGGTTCTCCTCTGGGATCAGCTATGTGTACGTTACTGCAGATCTGGGAAACAAATTCACTTTTATGGGTTTCATAACTTCTTTACTTATAGAAACACTTACTTTCATGTTCTTTTCCACCATACACAAATTTTGTATTTTCTCATCCTTCAACATCTTGGGGTACAAAGTGGTGCATTGCTGGTGTTGTCCTATGGAGGAAAGAAAAAAACTAAGTGCTCACAACACTCAAGTGGCTTTGCTTGTGCTTTCTCTGTGCATAAATGCCCAAAGAAGTCTTTTCAGTGGTTACCCATCACAGTACTTATAATACTGAGAGCTAACAATAGTCTCCAGCAGTATCATTTTGCTATTGTCAGCTTGTGATTTTTTTCAGATTTAATAAAGTACGTAAGGTCAAAGAGAATGGAAAGTCTATAGGGAAAGTCAGATATAGATTGCCTTGGATAAGTAAAGGTTCTGATCTTTTAATTGAGAGCTAAGCAGAACGGAACAAAAAATGATATATGGGAGGAATGTTATGAGGTAATGTGACATATGGCTTTGAGGGGATTTTAAACAGAAGAAAATACTTTGTCAACCCAAGACATTCGGTTTGACCAAGATTTTCAGACTATTGAACCATATCATTTGTCTTTCTCTATCACTCAATAACTCTTGGTCAAGCTTAGCTGAAAAATACACCTTCAAAATTAAAATTCAAATAATAACTGTTAAAATATTGAATAAAACTGTTTAAATATTTTTAAATAAAAACTATCTTTTCAAATAAAGATGTTGACATTTTAAAGAAAAAGCATTATTTTTTTTAGCAGCATTTAAATCCAATTCACCAAATAGCATTTTTCCCTCACAGTTAAATTCCACATTCATGAAAACTCACTTCCACAAAACATAAGGAAAATATTGCTTTTCTAATCACAAACGTGAGAGTGGAACGTTCTCCACTGGATCTTCACAAAACACTGCCTTGGCACTGGAAGATGGGATGCAGCAATGTTGTAAACATCGTGCTGAAATGTACGGGCATATGTTCCTAGATCTCTTTGAAATGCACAGGAGCCTTGATAAACAGCTGGAAGAGGGATTTTTTTGTCTCTAGCCTGCTTGCCAGGAAAACCAGACAGATGCCAAACAGGACTTTCTGATCCTTACAACCACTCAGGGAAATGTGAGTGCACCTTGGCAGGTGCCTTGGGAGGTAAACTGCATTCAGAGGGCTCCAGCACAAACCCAGGGTAAGGGACACTTAGGAGAAAGTCTAAGCCTTGATTTAACCACGTCTACAGAATATTTGAAGTTGTGACTACTGTAGCTACTGTAGAAACATTTGAGGTTCCAGCACCAAAAAGAGTGATGAGCCAGAGCAGAAGAAACAGCCTGAACATGCATCAACTTTCTATAGTCTTCATGAACCAAATTTCTGTCCAGAGAAAGCTCTTAGGGTCCATTTACAGATCTTTTTCTGGTTGCGATCATAATTTCACCCTGCAATCTATTGATCTGTAGGTGGTGGGTAATTAGTCTCCAATGATTTCACCTGCAAAATATGTTATTTATTTTTTTCACTGTAATAGAGAAGGTGCTAAATAGACTCCAGATTGTTGAAGACTGGCTTGAAAAACAAGGCCATGTTCAGAGTATCAAGGACATGATAACTTTGTAAGGGAATTTGAGTAAACAACTTGTTGCAACTTTTGCTGTAGGAGGAAGCCACTAGGGGAGGTAGGCATAGCGGGGAACTTCGCGTTGTCACGGTTACAGGTTGATGGGCATGAGTAATGTCCCATGAGAAGGCAACAAGTGTACTTTAAGGTTATATATTCTAATGTTCTACCATTAAAGGTTGGACTTAGCTGCTAACTCGTATCGAGTCGTCTCTAAGATCCCACAATCCCGCTCCTGCACCAGATCATGAAAATCCATCTGATGTTCACAGTAATGAATTACTCTGATCTAAAACTTAGGAGGCTATCTAATGAACACAGCAGTCAGAGCATCTATCTGTCCTGGTGTTGCTACACAGTTTTACCTGTCTAGGAACACTATACTGTGTCAGGGAAATAAGTCATTAAACACAGATAATAATATTATCACTATTTCACCTCCTTTATCCAACTCCTCGGTGACTACTGCTGACAAAAAATCCATTCAGTGCTGTTTGCTCTTTAAATTTGTGCTGTAATGTTTGCTGAATTCATACAAATCTTTAAGTACTTTAAGGGAGATGGGATGAGATATAAAAAGAAATTCCACAATATTGAGGTATTGGCTTAAAAATATCCAGTATGCCTTTCATGCACACAGTTACCATACACAATTAAAGTAAAGATCCAGGCTACATGTTTAGGTCAGTCATTATTTTAGTATCACTTGGACTGCATGCAGAAAACAAGCCAGCTGGGCTGGCAGAGCAGCAAATTTGGGTTCATACTGTTCAGCTGAATGCACTCAATTGACTTTTTTCTCTGGATTGTTTTACTCATCCACTCCTTTTTAAACTGATACTTGGCCACATTTTTAATTGTCAGTGGATCCAGAAGCACAGGATTTAAATTCAGTTTTATTTTTAGATGTCTCATTTATTCTAAACTCCTCCTATTCTCAGGTAAGTCATTCATCCTGACCCTCAGTTTCCCTCAGAACCTAACCAACCAAACATTTTAAATTCAGTCTGAGTTGTTCGGTTCTTGGTGACCATATAAATCAGGTGCAGTCCCCTTTGCTGTAATTGAATGACTTTTTAGGACAAATATCTTTTAAACAAATGTTTTAAAGAATTTTGCTCAAAAAGGCAAGAACGTTATTTTGATGTTAACTCAAATAATTTTTGTCATTTTTCAATCTTTCAGACTAAGATTCATACTCTTAAATTTTATGACTAACATTCATTGAATACAAAGTGCAAAATCCACTAGGTAAATATGTGCAAAAGCAGACTTTAAATTCTACATTGTTTAAATTCTAAATATTAGTTTAAATACTGAGCAACAGCTTCTAAGTCCCAAAATATTTCAAGCCTTCTATTTGAAATTCTAATTGCTTTTTGTTTCTAACACTTTGCAGGGCTTTTTTTGAACATTTGCTCTACATCTGGGAGAACCGCAGATTTTACTGAACAGTAAAGATAACAGGATCATCTGACTTCATCAGCTGAAGATTTATGCAGATCACTTAATAACAAGACTCACAATTATATCTTGGCATCAACTGCACTGGAATTGAATGCTGATTACAAATAACTGATGCATGGAAATGCATTGAGTAAATAATGAATATGCTAAGGGAGTCACCAAGATACGCTCCAGGACACACTGTCTCTAAAATAATGGCCAAAACAGTCCAAAGATTTAATGCAAAATTGTTTGCCCAGATAAAAAACTTGCCTACTGCAATTAAGAATTTAGAAAAGACATTGCCTGCAATAGATGAAAGAGTGCAGTTATTTTCCCCAAGTAACAATTAAAGAAAAAAACTAATCTGTTGTTTACCAGTTTTTCACATCTCAATCACTCCATTCCTTCTAACTGCTCCCTCAACTATGCTTTTATCCTCTCTGATCCCTGTGTGAACTTCAATAACATCTCTTACCTCTTAAGGCCAACTCTTTCATTCGCTCTATCCAGGACTCATGCGAGTTGCCCTAGGATTGCCTTTGTCACACATGTGAGTTTCTGTGTGATCTCTACAATGAGCTTTCTTGGTGTCTCCTTATTTTCCTTCCAACTATGCCTTTTATCTTCCTTTGCATCTTGTATTATATCACTCTGGATCTCTCAGTTGTCTAATTTTTAATTTTGGGGTTGCTATCAGATGTCTCCACTACTTCCTACTACCCTACCTACTCTTTCTTCATTCCACTTGAGCTCATGCCCACTGCAAGTGAGACTTGGAGGATGGGAAAGAGTGATAGAGCTGAATGTCGCATCAGTCACCATTGGTCTATTAAACACCTAGAAATAACAAAGCTGGTTGGCTGACATGCAGCTTATCCACTAGTTGTTTGTACAGATGCGCATTTCTCATGATTAACTAGGCTTAATTGACAACATTTTCTTGGTCATTAATTTCTAATTAATTTCTCCCAAACGATCCATTATGCTCAAAACATGTCATGTGTGTTGCCAAAACATCCAGACACTAACGTGCATATGCAGCCTAATATATATCATTTCCCACTGGATCACTGCTGTAGGCTACATCCATTTTTCCTCCTAATGTTTATTACTAGAAGTAGCCATCTGAATCAAAGCTGACTATTCAGACTCTAACAGGAAGGAGAGGTGGATCCAAGAGGGCTTTCCTCATTCAATTTAAAGATAATTGCTGACAGAATCTGTTGGACCTCAGGCAGTGGTACTAACCAGATGGCACATCAAAGAGCAGAGATTTTGTGGGCTCTTTAACTCAGGTTACTGAACAGGAAAAAGTGGATGGTTTCTTCATTTCTCAGGACGCACACAGCTGCTGTGGTTACTTGATAATAGAAAACTTCGATTAATCTAGATTTATCAATTGCATGGATGGAATCATCTTTTCTGAGACTAAGAATGATTTTACCAGCCACTCATTGCACTGAGAGAACTGAGGAAGAGGTGTGCAAGATCTCTGGTGTGGTAGTATCAGATCTAGAAGGTGTACTAAATCCAAAGCAAGCACAGTAAAGTATCGATCACTGCTCCATACAGTTCATACAGGCACTCACAGAAAGAGCCAAAGGCCACATCTGTATTGATAAATTACATGCGTCCAGAAAGCATAAGCCAGACACGAATCTGCTCCTCACCTTTACACACCTACCCCAGGATGAATTTGTTCAGGAGATAATTTCTTGGTTTTGGTGCGTTCATGGTTGGTCAAATGAGCCCAATCTTAGGATGCTAAAACTTGAATATCCTCATGACCTGCAGTTGGTCCTGAGGTTTATATATACACATGGGTTAACATGTAACTTGTTACAACTCTTCCAAACCTGTTCTTTTAAGAGAAATTGTTCTTTAATTGTTCTTCTAATTTCTCAACCCATTTCCGTTGCCATGTGACATCAGCTCTCCATCCAATCTCTGCCCAACAGCAGCTTTCTTAGAAACTTAGACCACCAAACACTCTGAGCAATGACTGGTTCTCTTCACGTGAATGATCCCTTGTAGAATGGATACTGATTCATGCCTGGGGATCCAAAGTCCTGCTACATCTAGAACAATAGAAAGTTAGTCAAGAGTACAATTATGTAAATGATTAATTTAGCTTTTGCTGCTTTCTGTGAATAATAACAAACTGTAAAAAAAAAAAAAAAAGCCATTCAACTTTACAAATTGGTCTTAGGTTTTCAAAATTAGAAGAGTCTAGCTGCTCACAAATTATTATTTACATGTCTTTCTTTCAGCACTGGATAGTCCTAGGTCACTCCTTTATCTGCTTGGTAGTACACCAACACTATATATAAAAATGGCTGAATATATTTGAGATCAAAATTTATTTAGTGCACATTTTCTGCCAGTTTTCCATTTTAAGAGAAAAGAAATTAAGTTCTTGTTTTAGAATTCTACTTCCTCAGTATTTATTCCACACTTTTATTTATTTATTTATTTATTTTGAAAAATTAGATTTATGGAAGTTAAACAAACATGTTTTGAGATCTTAGAATGTACTTTCAGTAAACATTTATGTGAATACTACAGAACTCCTACAAAAATCTATAAAATAAAGTTCAGACTTAGTGAAGGCAAAATTGTTCTGCACATCAGTGAGAAATGCATTTTTCACTATTCTTATATCTAGCATTTATTCTAGTGTCTCAAGGAAACAAATGTGAACAGAAACATGGTTGTAGCAAGGCAAATAATCTTTAAGAGCTTAGTTTAACAAACAAACAAACAACAAAAAAAAAACCTGAATCTCTTTATTTAGAACTGTTCTCTGAACTTAAAATGCAGGACCAGAATTCTGCAGCTCTCAGCTCACCTGTCAAAAAGTTGACCCTGTCAGCTGATCCTTCTCATTTACCTACTTATCGAGCATGTTCTTACTTTGAATACAGTAATACATATAGAAAATGATTCTGCTGCTGATTCAGTGCTTTGGTTAAATTAAAAGCAAGGATTCTCAGTTCAGTTTCTCTCTGAATGAATCACAGAATCATAGAATGGCTTGGGTTGGAAGGGACCTCAAGGATCATCAAGTTCCAGCCCCCCTGCCACAGGCAGGGATGCCAATTGCTGGATCAAATACTAGATCAGATTGCCCAGGGCCCCATCCAACTTGGTTTTAAACACCTCCAGGGATGGGGCAACCTGTTCCAGCACTTCATCACTCTCTCAGTAAAAAACTTTCCCCAATATTTAATCTAAATCTCCCCTCCTTTAAGTTAAAAGCATTCCTCCTTGTCCTATCACTATCTACCTGTGTAAAAAATTCTTTCCCCTCATGTTTATAAACTCTCTTTAAGTATTGGAAGGCCACAATGAGGTCTTCCCACAGCCTTCTCTTTTCCAGGCTGAACAAGCCCAGCTCCTTCAGCCTATATTCATAAGATGTGCTGCAGCCCTGTTAATAGTGCAGTTTAGTTTAAAAAGGACTACATTTTCCATCAGATGCTAATACTTAAACTGACTGTGAACCTGTGTAATCACAGCACCGCATATTCACAGCATTGCTGCTTGCCTGCAAGTCATCATTTTCACAGTTCTTCAGCATTAATGGGACTGAAGTCACTGTGTTGGCCAGAGTATGGGGTTATAGTTGACCACAGCATACATTTCTCAGCTTTCATTTGAAGGAGAAGGAAAAACAAGCATGAGCTTTCCTTTGCTTTGGGACGCTTTTCACCAATCATTCACTGTCAGAGTAATTGCGCAGGGCAGACCTTTCACTTGGTTGCCTCATTTGTTTTCCTGCAGTGCTGTGCCTGAACACCATGATTACCTGATAAATTGGCCAGCTTCCCTGTCTGAATAATGATCCAAGGCTTTTACAGTCTCTTGTCATAAAAACCCAGCTTTGCTGAAAGGCCTGGCTGCTGTCAGGAAATGCAGCCCCGAGGCTGTGCGTGTGGCTCTGGCAGGAGTTACAGCTCTGAACCCACAGGCCAACTCAGCCACCTTGGTCACTCTCTCACAAGCCGGACAGCCACACACATGGCCCCTCAGCTGGCTTGCTGGTCACCTGGATGGGTGCAGTGAAAACGTGGGTGAAATTAATAACATCTTAAACTAATTTCTTATGTTTGTATCTAGAAACACAAAGCAGTATAGCTCTTTTATTGGCACTGAACACTGATTGAAGGAACTATAGCACTGGTCTGGGTGCTGGCATTTCCTTGGGGGCCTTTTGATAAGGTCACCAGCATCTGAGCAGCAACTATCCAGGTTGGAAAAAGAGAAGGCAGCAAAGCTCAGCCAAGGCAGGGAACATCTATACAAAATCATTGTTAAACATTGACTTTCAAGCTGGCATTTCCAGACTTGAAAGAATAAAGGAGATGATACTGTGTCAATATTGGAGTACAGAGACAATGGGCACTTTTATTACCAGGTACGTTAAACCTGATCTTCCGGCCCATCTGGGTCTTCACTAGAAATGTGCTGATTAATTTCAGGTTCGTCTTTCATTACTCATTGGTGATGTAGTTTTTTTCTTTGTAGGAAAGAACAAATGTATAGGGAAGATGTGACTTTTTTTATTTGTACCAACCGATATTTTCTCAGGTCAGAATAGCCCCCAGGCCTTTTCATATTTAAAAAAAAAAAACAAACAAACAAAAAAAAACTTCTACAACTTAGAAAAGAGAAAAAAAGAGAGGGAGAGTGATGAAGATAATGAATAGTTTCATTCTTTAAGAAAGTATGCTTTTGAGCTCCAATACACAATAACAGCCTTCTAAAATTTTCATACTGGGAAAAGAACTACCACAGATGCTTCCTCATACACCCACTTTTCTTCATAGGAATGTGGGACGTATTTTTTTGGTATGCTAAACCTGGTACTTCACTTCCTGCCCTGATCTCCAGAGTATTTGAAACCTACTAATGGAGTAGATATATAGAAAGCTGAGGGACAGGAACTGAATAAGACTAGTCACACTGAATAAGACTAGTGACCCATCTAACACTGTATTTTGGTTTGAGTGAACCATATCGGGTGCTGCATAGAGATATGCAATGTGCTCTCCTAACAAAATTGCATATTGACCTGCCAGCATAACAAATTTCTCCATAGCACCAACCAACCTGGTTCCTGCTCTTGTCACGGGGCTGGAGGATGAAGACCTGCTCTCTTTCCCCTCACTTCCACTTGCACATCAGTTATGCCTTATAAGTTGGAATTTTAACAAATATGGACATGTAATTTTATGTTGTGGGTTTTTTTTTAACTTTATAATGGTCTTTGTATGGAACATAATGCACGATGGTGATATGCAAAAAGAATTGATTTTTTTTGAAGACAAACCATCAGTTGATCAGTTGGGTTATCAGTGACCCATGTCCTGCAGCCTTCAGCTCTCTGCAAGCATCTGAGCAGCCACAGTTTGCATCCAGCTGGGGTCCCCCCAGAAAGCCTCTTCCAAAAGCCATGATATGGGAATACGGTAGCACCATTGTTGACAAATACCTGTGAGGACAAATGAAGTCTCATTGGGGAACTGTCTCATAAAGCTTCTGTTTCTAATAAAATCTGTGGGAAGAGGAGACATCCTTTTTAGTGGGATGACAAATTAAAAAGTTGTGGCACAGAGGTCTGACAGATCTTTGGACAGGAAGACCATATGAAAACAAGCCTCATGAAAATCAGACATGTCCTGTATGGAAAAAAAACAATTGATTTTTAATAACTATATCACTTTCAGCTAGCTCACAGCACTGAGTTAAGTGATTGTATCTGGAGCTGTTTTGGAAAAAGTGTATGAACAGTTGGATATAGCTGGAAGAATTCTGTGTAGACAAGACCTAGACCATGCATCTCACAGATCTAATCTTTAATCTTTTGTCCTCTAAACAAAAGTTTATATATTACAAAGCTGTGCACTGAGGCAGAGATGAACAGACAGACTAATCAGGGCCAAGTTATCTGCAGGTTCATAAATTTTTGCTTCAATGACACTTCTGTTCAGAAAAATACATAAGGAAATTTGAAAGTCTGTGTTTCTGATTGGCCAGGCTACGTTAATCTTTCCTCCCTCAGTGATTATTGTCTTCCACTTCTAAGGGCCGATTCTTTGCCTGGAGTTGCAAAACATTTTTCCCACAATTTGCAGCTGCAAGCTTCTTGAGGACAAGAGTCACAGTGTTTGCAAAATATCCTGTACTTTTATATCATTTTCCAAGGGATTTGCATGTCTAATTACCAGTTTGCCTGGCTTATGGTGCTGTAATTTTTAAGCCTTCCAGAATTCATAAACTAAAAGCACATTCATTCCTGCTCAGTTCACTCTTCATCATTATTAATGTGCTTTCATGGAGCCTTCAGTAAGATGAAGACACTCTCACCCCACTACTATTACTAAATCTCAGGAAATCTGGCCCAGAGGAGCCCATTAGTTACAGAAAAGAGTGGACAGGTATATGGGTCTGATGAATGTTATGTGATGCTTAGGCTGCTTCCTAGCATTTTCTTCCCAATTTGATGCCTGGAGCCTGCTGGTTTTCAGAACCAATAGAAAGTGTACAATGTGCTGGCAGGGCTTGCATAGGTTTCCCTGCACAGCCTTCTCATTAATTCTCTGCCTTCCTCTGGAGCAACTGATTTCTAAGGTGAGCAAGAGAATAGCTCAGTCTTTACCCTAGGCACTCTGAGAGTGCCAAAAACAGTGCTGGTTTTGGAGATACTCTGTACAAGACAGA
Source organism: Meleagris gallopavo (assembly GCF_905368555.1). NCBI lineage: Eukaryota > Metazoa > Chordata > Aves > Galliformes > Phasianidae > Meleagris > Meleagris gallopavo. Next base: position 41,228,811 of record NC_139405.1, read on the forward strand.
CTAAGCATCCCTGCTGAAGGACATGAAGCACTGGCTACTCCTAAAATATTGCCAATTTGTGAGAGAATCCACAGGCTTAGAAAGCACAGGCTAGCACCACCCTGCGCAAAGCCGAGTGACGGGACTTCCAAAACACGCAGCGTTTCATAATCTCATCCCTCATGCTGAGCTTCTCCCTGGGTGAAGGAGTGAAAACATCACAAAAGCAACTCACCCAGAGACACGCTGCCAAGAAGCTTTCTTTTACAATTACTCCATACTAAGCTACATTGTAAGATAATTGTTTCATTAGCTGTAATACATGTTGGGACAGAGCTATCTTGGCCCTCTCCTTTTCATCTCCAGTTGGGAACAACATGGGAAGAGCCACAGAGAGGGGAGGAACGCCTTTGAACATCCGCTTGTTTACTTCTCTTTAATGGCTCTGAATTCAGAAAAAAATAGGGAGTTTGCTGGCAAAGGTTAACTATTCAACAGATCTGCCCAATATACTCTCATGCCATATATGATTTGTCTCATTCTATATAAAAAACACAAAGGAAAGTTGAGTGGACCAGCCTTCTTGACCAGATATCATCAAGCACAGCAGTTTCATCAATTGCAAGGGTTATCCATTATCTCCTCATTCTGAAAGGTAGGCGATCACTCTGCTTTGTCATCACTCATATCAGAGAGAGTTAGAGAGAGTTAATCAAAGAAATTGCAGCATTTAATATAAGAAAGCCCAAGGCACTAATCAGAACAAGATTCAGGCCTTTCAGAGAAATTGATTTTTGCATTTCTGATGAAAGAAATGAAATGCTTCCTAGTTACACAGTTGGAACTTGACTCTAAAGAACAAGGAGACAGAAACACTGGCAATTTTATATCTATTACTTGGAAAATAAAACTCTGAAATAAATATGTTTCTGAAGACTATAGAATCTTTCTCATAAGTTCCTGAATCAGACTTTTGTTTAGCACACATAAGCCCTGGGATACACATTTTGGAAAGGAAGGCATTGCTGACTTCCGTATGCAGAAGAGGTTTAGTGACAGGTACAGCTGAATCACAGGAAGAACTGAAGGCTGCAGTAAGTCTTATTTGTGCAAATGGGGTCAGACCCCTTCAGTATGCCCCATACGCCCTTCTCCTACATGCAGTGGGCTAGTCCAGAATGAAAATCCTTTGGAGTGAATTTAGCTGAGTCTTATCACACAGGCTGCTTGCTACTTTGCTGTTATATCCTTCTTCCCATTTTCATATTAATATTTTAAAATGAATTCCTACAGCTATTTTTTCCCTGCTTTATTCTTATCATTATAAAGAGCATTTGGCTCAGGGGGTATTGATTTCCAACACTCATGCATATGGAGAGGCTTGATTGCTAATTGAAGAGGGATAAATCCGGTGAGCTGTGTAAGATTTGTGCTGTAAAGGGAAAACTTATTAAAGAAAAAACATGATCTTGGTAAACAGTACATTAAGAGTTCCTTTCACCTCAGACCTTTAATGCAGCTGTGACTGGTATATGATCAGCAGAGGTAGCTGTACAGAGATGAAAACTGAATCCAAACAGGAAATAAAAAGCAAACGTATCCCAGAATGGCTTCATTTTTGGTATTCAGACAAGCCATCTGAACATTTGCCACAAAATCAATAGACCCACAATTAAGAATACAGTCTCATGGCATGGAGATGGAAATCAGTGAGAGCTAGAGAGATCAATATGTGGGTTTGCTTGTTCCAACTGTTACTGAAACACAAACATATAGCCAGTATGCCTGCTGCACACTGTGAGCTAAGCTTATTCTCTGGATAATGCTACTGAGAAATGGATTGAATCTAGTGACTGATTTGAACCTTTGTGTTCTATAATGTGTATGTACTCTCACCTGCACACAAAGCCATCACTTCAAAATGCAGAGTGTTTAATATGGGAGGAAAATAAATCCTTTGGAACTATTCCAGAAAGCAAACGTTTTTCACTGTATCAAACCCTTTTCTTGCTTGATTGTCTTTTCCTGAATTGTTCAGCCACTATGTGACCACCACCCTCCTCCAATCAAAAATAGGAACAGCTTACTTGCCAGAAGAGAAACAAAAAGGGATAGGGAAGTAGAAGAAAAGGAGGCAGAAGACTGATCCAAGGAGATTCTCACACTCTGCAATGGCCGTATCCCAACCCAGCACAGATAAACCTCCAAACAACCTGCCTTCTCCCAAGAAGAGCTAGTCTGTGCATCAGACATCTCTACCTGGGCACCAGAAAGACCAAATCCATACTGCTCAGCTGAAATAAAGGCTTGTTTCAAGCACACTTGAAAGGTAGGAAAAGTTCAAACTCAATAGTATTAAGTTTGTATATTGAGTTGGTATATGCCTACCAGTTAATAAAAGTTACATCACCCAGTACTGAAGCACCACACAGGACTAACAAGTGCTTGTCCAGTCTCACTCAAAGGCTTTCAGTTTATAACTGACACTGATTGACTCAGCACTATATAGCATGCATTTATCTTCATTCCTAATTATATCATATTATTTTCAATGCCACTTCTTTGCTCTCAGCTCCCTGCCAGTTACATAGCCAACTATATAGGGCATTTCAAGAAAAAAAGAAGAAAGGTCCAACTAGGTCTTGCAGGCATCACATGTTTCCCTAGTGAAAAGTCAGTGGAGTTTTACCAATGAATCAGCAATCTTTAAAGACCTAAAAGCAATTTTTTTTTGCGGTTCTACCAAAGACACTTGGAACTGTGCCTCATGCTCCATATTAACATCAAGGGATAATTCTGACCTCCAGTAGATAGGCACATGCAGGATTTGCCCTCACTGACATCAGCAGCAACCCTAGTTACCTCAGGGGGTCTCTGCCCTTACTAGCAGTAATAGGCTCTAAGGAGGATGACACAGAATATATCCAACTTGCTTCCTGCTCACTTCGTCTCTTGGAAGTCATCACACTCAGAAGCACATGCTGGCATCTTTACTGAAAAAGTCAGCTAGTGCAAATTTGAGCCATTCTGTAGCTCTTTCTACTTGTTTCCAGGTGACATCGCTGATCCTTGATTTTAATCACAGCTGTCAGTGCTCACTGCATTTGTGCTGCATGCATGTATTTACTGTACACCCATCTGTCTGATTATTTGCCTATATGATCTTACTGTGACTCATTCATCTTATTTCTTCTTTTGCTCTCCATTTTTGATGACCTTGTCTATTGCCTCCTGTCGCCTTTATGTAATAAACTCATAGGATGGAGAGAGTCTGCTGCTCTTGTAGTGCTCAGTGCAGCATGAGCCCGTCTGTCAGTAGAGAAAACCTGTAGTTCCACAGCAGATAGTAATAAATGATAGAGAGAAAGTGTGGTTCCAGTATTTTGGCTATTAAAGCTTAGAGACAAAACTCTATGGCCTACTGAAGGAAATTGAAGGAAAACATGAAACACCTGCAGCTTTTGATTAGGTTTGTATTATTTGTGTAATATGTTGGGCACTTATTAATCCTTAGGACCTTAAAAACCTTTGGGTGTGGTGAGTGACCCAGAAAATGTTTTTTGTATCAGATTTTCTGGCAGTTCCTTTCTAAGTAAAAGTGCCACGTTTCAAAATCTTAGTGTCTTGTGGTTGCCTGTTTGTTTCAATTGCAAAGGACTGAGTTTCATCTTGCTCAGTACTCAGTAGTTGCTGTTGGACTGATGATATCTTTTCAAAGTTGGCTATAATTAAAGTTGTTTTATAATCATGTAAACACTAACAGTTAGGACAGAAGTGATGTTTACAAGTTTGGATTCTTTCACAAAAATTTCTGCTTGGGTGCATACCCTGCCTAGAGCTAACAAAAGAAAATCTTTGAGTAGAAATGGACTGGTAAGCTGTAATTAATTAAACAGCCCCATGAGAAGGTCAGAAGGTGATTATGCACTGTTGCTTCTTTCTTCCAACAGCTTCTACCTTTTTTTATGCTCTACTTTTACTCTTTAAAATATATATATTTTTTCTTTAAAATATATATTTTATTTTATATATATATATATTTTACAACTAATCAAAAATCTATTGGACCTTGCCTAGGGAAAAAAACAGGCAAACAAACAAACAACAACAACAACAAAAACAGAGAAAATCAAGGACATATTCAAAATATTTTTTAAATGACATAATTATGTGAGCATCTGCATGAGACTTTCTGTTGTGCTCCCACAAACATAAACATACCCAACCCAGAAAAAGCGTAGAAACAGTGATGTTCATCTACCATCACAATTCATGGATTTTCAATGTCTCCAGAGGATGACGTCAACATGGAAGAAACCACTGCATCCAAACTCCGCAAATCTTGTTTGCAGATTATCTGTAAACTCAGCCTCATCAGAGAGCTCCCAAAGCTGAAAACAGTATGAACACAGCCCTGCCCATCTCTGGCACGCCCTTGTCGTCAGGGCTTGAAGGTGGATCAATACAAAACAGATTGTGATGGCCTAATTTGTTTCTGTGCTACATCTCCATGAAGCTCTTGACAGCCCATCAGTGTCAATGAAATATTGAGGAGGATTGCCCTCTCTGTGCCAGAGATGAGCTCCTTACTCTGACTGCCCTATGCCTTCCAGAAGAACTGCATAGCCAGCACTGAGCACTTGCTCCCAGACATACATTACACTGTTACAGAAACCCACAGCAGGGAAAAAAAAAAAGAAAAAAGAAAAAAAGAAAAAAAAAAAAACAGCTATAGCAGTCTGTCTTACAGTTTCTATTGTAATTTTCAGTGTATGCACACCCAGAATGCAAGCAGCATTGTTTAAGACAGAAATTACAGCAGGGCAAAAAATGGTTTCTCTTATACATAACATCTGCCCATGTGAAGTGGAATATCTTCAGGAGGATAGACTAAAAGATGCCCAGTGGAGATGCTTGATGAATAACAGGACTCTGTAGGGTGTAACCTGGAAAGAAAGCATACTTAACATCTAGATTACACAAACTATCCATTTCTTAAGGTGAGGTCGGTGGCCCAGTGATGGAGAGATGAGTGTAACAAAAGGGAACTGTTTTGAAATGACAGTCTTTTCTTCTTTGCAACATAAATGCAAGACAAGCTGGCCCAACAGCAAAGCAGGTAGCGAGACTGCTAACACATCAGGAAGGTAAACATGTCACCTAAGTCACAAATATAGCTGTGGAGAAGATTAGGAAGTTCATATTAATGAAGGTGAACTAGGCCGTGGTGGGACTAAATAATTTCTACTGCATCTGAGAACAAGCATCAGTATGACAGAGAACACAAAATCCTGAATCTCTCCCCAGGGCTTTCACTACAGGATACTCTTTACATTTATTTAAGTGTCGGCTGACAAACTGAGAGGCTATGCTAAAGCCCCAGACAATCATTTCACTGAATTCAGTCAGTCTTGGATTACATTTAAAAGTCTTTTTTTTTTTTTTTTTCCCCCTAGCCATCTCTGCAGTATTCTCGAGATTTTAAAAACTGAGTGCTAATAAGGTTTCTGTTTAGCTATTTTGTTCATGGATAACATAGTTTGGTTTTCTTTTTTCCCCTTAGTAATAGAATTTCTTTATCATTTATACAAGACACTTTCTTATTTTCTGTCTTTCCTGTGAATTAAACTCTCTTCTCTCAATTAATTTATTTGAAGAAACAGTCTTCAGTAAGAGTCCTTATCAGTATTAGAAACTCCTTAAATGTATCTCACTAAGCAAATCATGATACAGCGAAATTCCCCAAATGTTTTAAACTAATTTACATGAAAACAGTGTTATAACAAAATGTGAAAGTTCAGGGCAGCAGCCACTAAAGATTCACCAGTGATCACTGGAGTTATATATATGTATAAATCTGTAGGGATACATAAATGCATGGGTATACACATACATGTGAAGTTCTGTATACATAAAGCATCAGTGAAAGATAGTAATACAACTTCCATGTTTACCTACCATCATACATAACAAGTCAAAGGAAAATGCACGGACTGTATGTTTGAGTTAAACCTTAATGTCAGGTCTTCACTATGTGTTTCAGAAGATGCACTATCACACAACTCATAGTGAAATCTCTTGTTCAACACTGCACTCTTGAGAAGAAAGCCATAAAACCACTGGGTACAAAATTTATTAAAGAGAGTTCTGAACAACCCTATCCTCCCTTGCCAAATATCAATATCTCAAAGAAAGTGAGGAGAGTTACCTATCTTTCTTACCTACTTCATTCCTTCTTTTTCCCTCTCCTGCAATGCCATGTTCCCCTCACAAAGAACAAAATGAAAGCAAAAAGTAAGGCAAAATCTTCTCCCTGACATCCAGCAATGAAGCCAATGACAACTGAGAGAAAGAAAAGCTCACTCATTCTCAAGCGTGGCCTGGCATGGCTCAACAAAGTTTTCTGGCGCAAAGGGTGATTTACAGTCTCTATCCAGGTAACCACCAGCACACGCTTTCACTTTCTTATGACTTTCTCACCCTGTCTGACTTCACCATGTCATAGGATGTAGAACTTGTGCCCTTTCAACCCTCTGAGGGAAGAAATTTGATTATGTAGCGTGAGGAATTCTATATGCAGAGGAACAAATCCCATGCTCCAAAAGAGCAACTCCATGTTGTGAATTGGGTTATCCATCTCAAAATCAATGGTGTTCCACATTCCCTGGAAGTTTTCCATTTCAAAAACTATCATAGTGAGCATAAATAATTCACAGAGCTTTCATTTATATAACAAATGAGGATGTGGTTTCAAAAGGTCATGCAATGACCTAGCCCTACTCCCACTGCAATTTGTGGCAGAGCTCCAACTGACGCCAGTAGGAGTAGAATTCATGTAATGGGAAATTATTTTGAAAATCAGATGGAAAAAATTCTTGAACCACATCTGCTTTCCCTTTTTCTCCTCTCTTCACTCATCCACACCCTTCTCTTGGTCTCACTAGTTGTGGTAGAATGATGCACTAATTGGTTCTGCATGGGTGAGACCGCACTGAGGCAGATGTGTTGCCATAATCTAATCTAATTAAAATAATTTTCAGATCTGAGTGAACATTTAAATAAAAAAATAAAGCAGCCCTTGACAATTGATGATTGCTGTGAAAATAACTGAGAAAGATGAGTAATTTCAATCTGAGCTGAGCTCCTAGCTCATTTGCTTTTCCATCTGCATATATTTTAAATCCTAATTATATGTAATTAACAGCATAAGTAAAGTGATTCTTCTTGTAGTTGACAAATTCATAAGTCCATTTTGCATGCCTTCAGATGCATACATACCAATGAATTTATACACCCTTTCTACCTGAGAGTTTTACATCAGGTAATTATAACTTAGCTCAATTAAAAATGCTCTTGAAACAAGCACAGCATCTTTTAGATCCACAAAGCTAATTTAAGAAGCCAATAGGCATGATTGGGTCAGCCCAACAATGAAGACTGACTGGGAATTAAAAAGAAGGTCACAGATGCATGACTTTATTTTTGCCTGGACTTTTTCAGAAGGGTGTTTCTACATTACATCAAAACTAGTTTGAATGTAGAACAAGGTAGGCCAGCTCTTTTTCGAACTGTCAAGAAAGGCTATATTATGAGTACATCTGTAGCAACCAACATCATCTGCCTTTCTAATACTCCCCAGTCACTGGGAGAAGCTCAGTGCACTTGAGAGAATTATCTACACTGATTACTAAGAATTATCTACACTGACAAGGATGAAGGAGAAGGCCAGCCTCACTCCTACTGTAATGTTGAATCCAATTAATGGCCATGGTGCATTAATGACCAATCCTTATGCCTGTCTGGCTGTGGCAGCTACTCCCAAAGATGACTGGGGACTGGACGTAGCCTTGGTACAGGCCATGCTCTGACCCATGGGGCACCGTTTGAAAAAAAGCAAAAATGATTACCATAAACAGGTCAGTGCTGCACATCCATGGAAAAGTTTCAGTTTTTACATGGTTTTTGGAGCACACGGTTTATAAGATAAACTTCAATCAATGCTACAGCCATTTTCCTGATGTTTCCAATCTATTTTTCACAGGCACAGGTAAAGGAGAATAAATACTACTAGCTCCAGTGCTATTTTAGTCTATTTAACACTGCATTTGTGACAGCTTTTCACGTGTTCTAAGCAGGATAAAGACATGAACAAATCTTTACAGCTTCCCTTGCCTGTCAAATATTGTGACTGTGACTCTACAAGTGAAGAAACAGTACATAGTTACTCCAGCAGTCAGGATGACTTCTGCTCTGAACCAGAACTCATCTTGTTAACAATATATGGGTCTTTTCCACAGGTGTAGCGGGACAATCTCAGGAAGGACATATGTAAGAAAGCTGGTTATTGTCCCATTGTTTTGTAATATGGGCTATTTCAAAGGATAAGCTCAGCTTTTCGTATATCAAAGGGACTATAATCACAATATTTAACAACCTTGTAAATTAGGATCCTCGCGTAGAGTAGAAAATATAAGGCTTATGAGCTAAGTTCTGCTGTCCTATTCTAGACAGTTCTTGCCGATTCTTGCCCACTATGATGGGATCTTATTCAGTTTTTAAGACTTTTTATTAATAAATCTAAATAATTTAGAAGTGATTAAATTACATGATGGCACAACATACAAAGTATGTAGCTGTCATAAAATAACACTGTAATAAAAAAATCATGCATGTTGCAATATATCATGAATAGAATAGATGACCGTTGAAAATAATAGTAGCTGATATTTAGCACACATTTCAACTCAAATTTCCCTTCAGACAAAACCTCAGCTGTTTACAAAGCTTAAAAGCTTTAGCGGTAGGTGTTATGAAAGTCTGGTTCTCATTTCAGTATGTCAGCTTTTCCACATTAATCAATTGTCCAGACTTGTTTCCATCATACTTCCTGGAGTATTCTTCCAGTTCTAGGCTTGTCTCCGCTTCCGATTAGCACATATGTGATTGAAAGAACTGACTTCTATTTAAGCATCTTAGTTCAGAATGAGTAGCATAACTATACGCATCTGAATTTGAAAAAGATTGGCCTACAGGCTGAAGCATTTCTGGTTTTGTTTATGTAAATTAGTATGTTTCCTATGCAGAAAACAAGTCTGATCACTTCAGGAGTGCTGAACCAGAGTTTTTCCCAGGCTGGGCCAAGGAAAATATCAAAGATTCCTGAACTCTTCCAAATTTGTGTCGAGAATGTTACTGTTAATTCATTTACCTTGATAGGTTTACTTTAACATCTCACTCAAGCCTAAGTATCATGGCTGATTAAATGAAATGGTAGGTGGCCTCCTGCCGTTCAACACCATCTACCATGACTCTATTTTTACTTCTCATTGCTGTTTCTCCAATGATATGCATACCCTTTTTCATTTTGAAGCTCATCTCCTAACCAGTAGAATGTATTTTCTTTCACCTATTCTGCAGGGGCAGAAAAAGATTTCCAGGAATTAGGGAGATGGGGATGTCAAGTCCCTTCCATTCTTGATGACATCCTGTTTGTGCCTGTTTCTTCATATTTACTGTGTCACTGAGTGAAATGGGTACTCAAACTAATGTCAGTGAGCTGAACAGGTAGGTTGTTCTTGGAATTGTCATAAAGACACTGTATGCTTGTGACCCCGAAATCGCTTCTCTATGATAAATGATTAAAACCTTTGATAAATGGTAGATAATATTTTGGGAACAATCTGAAATAGCTCACTATTTGAGCAGTAATCAAGGAGTAAAACAGCCAGACACTTAATCCTCTGTTCCAAAAAAAGCTTTAATTTCCAATATGAAGTGAAGCATCATCTTAGCTAGAGGGCACAGCACAGTCTGGTTCTCCATGCCACCACTGGAGCTGCAGACAGGTTTGCACAACCCTCAGTCAGTACTGACAATGAACTGCTATGTCTCTGCCTATACATAGCACTAATGTGATCATTTAAGTCACGCCTGCAAGAATCAGTCATAATCACAGGCTCCTCTGTAGAGGTGCACAATCCGTATCACACCTTTCCACCTTCCTTAAATACATCAATGGCACTTTATTACATCCCTCTCAAGCAAATGTGATTAACATGTCTAATGTTTATACTTACTGACATAGTCTCTGCATATGAATTCAAATAATCCTGTGTGGATGAGGGTCACATCTGTGAGTGGTTGATATTGCCTTCAATCCTATTTCAGTGATGATGGAGAGCTTGGATGATGCCAAGCTTGGTTGATTTGTGTAGTTGCAAAGTGAAAAATATTCACCCTGAAGGAATTACCTGGAATAATTTACACAGTTCATACAGTGCATCAATTTAACTTAGCTGTTATCCTAAATACGTAATCAGCATGCTCTGGTAACATCTGGTAATCAGCATGCAGACAGGTAACAGTTATCTTGAAGACCAGTTTTATTTTTTCACATTTGCAATTAAATACAGTTATGTACTGTGGCAGAAAAGTCCTCATTTTTATAATTGATTTTTTTGTATTGCTAAATTATGTTTTCTTCTCCTGGCCTTTCTCTTCAGTGTAACTGTATCTGCTTTGATTAGTATGATGGCTCTTCCATGTCTATTTTCCATTTTAAGAATAATATTTACATCTTCCTTTTTTTCCTTCTCTTTCCATGACTCATTATCTGTGTGAAAATATTGTAATACTTACAAGACTTTAGTCTGAGCTACAATTTCTTACGTGCTTCCAGTACTTCAGTGGTTTCTTAGCATTACAGTTCTGTTTCTCAGTTTTGTGTTTCTTTCACGGTTGGTATTCCCACCACCAGTACAATTCTAATGTCAACAAATCAAATGGGATAACAGCTGGCTTTTTCTGATACATAATTTATTCTGATTAGAAAAATAATGGCTTTAAGCAAGAGAACCTTTCCGTCCTCAGCAGCTGGTGTTTCCCTTCACCTATGCAGGTGTTAGTTCCCTTTCAGTTCTTTTCAAAAGTGATCTTCACTTCAACAAGCTTGTTTTTTCATCCCCACCCTCGTCTAATTCTTGTGGCTCAACCAGGAATCCATAAATCTTTATTACCTCTGGCACTTCTCTTTCTGCTTTCATCAAACGTTTATTTGTATGATAATACTTCAATACCTTAAATCACTGCTAAAACATTTATCATAATAAACGGCACTTCTTTAGTGTTATGTCCCTGTTCTCCCACCTTATCTACAGTTTGTTTGTTCAGACTGTAAGCTCTCAGAGTCTGCAGTCAGGTTTTCCAGGAGGGATCAGTCATTTTTGAGTTTTTCAAGATGAAAAGCATTTAGGTTTACAAGGAGCTATAGGAGAGGTTTACCATTACACAGCATCACGCTGTGTGAAAAGCAGATTAAAACACAGAAGTTCTACAATAAGTCATTAGTTTCTCACCATCTCCTCCTACAGAGAAAGGCAGTGACCAATAAAGTCCAAGAAATAAATAGTATCATATTATTACTTCCAAGGGCAGTATCCACAAAAGCATCCCACCTTAAGAAGTGATGTCAGTACCTTGTAGGGATAGGTCCAAAGTGGTAAGAGGCCCTTCTTAGCCAAACTACTTTCTCTTGTCTCACCATCTGAAATATTTGATGTTCACCAGAGTGCAAGAAAATATTACAAGAAGAACACTGCTAGGAAACATGGGAACTTGATGATCATTTAGAAGAAGGAAAAAGCACAGCAACAATTTGCCAACAGCTGAAACTAATAAAATGCTTTTCTTTTTTTTTTTTTTTTTTTTTCCTATCCCTCCTCTCCACTTCCTCCACACCTGTGGTCACTACATTTAAGAGCTCCCTCACTGCCCACCAATGCAAACATGCCATGAACACCTCACCTTCCCAAATCACTAAATCTTCATGTCATGTATCATCAGTACATGGCACTTTCCCAGACCCCAAGGAGCACTCAGGCAGGGCTGTGCTCAGTCTATGGAGATGCTCCAGTTCTTCAACTCCAGCTCTTAATTCAGCCATGGCTATTTCAACTTTAAGAATGACCTTCGTAGGAAGAGGTTGCAAGTGCTGATTCAGCACTGCTGCCAAGTTCTGCCATTATACAAGCTCTGCTTCTCTCCTGTGACTGTGCTTGTGTCAACGTTGAAAACTGTGGCTGAGGTGACAACTGCTCAGATAAGTACCTTTTCTTGGCTGCAACTATCCTGCCTGTGATGGTACTCTTCTGTGGCCACTATCCTCATTCACAGCCAAATGTACAAGCCTGAAGAGCCACCGCCAGAAAAGGTCAGAATAAGAACCAAACTGGTTAACCACTGAATATTGTCATGAGCTACAGCCTGACATGACTGTAGAGCTGTTACCTCTTTTGCACATAGGCTTTAGGGAAGGGAGGAAGTGGAGGATGGTTGGACATGGAAACTTCTAGCAAAGGGCTTGACTTTCCTTTCCCAGAGAGCCTTTTTTCCAACACTGACTGGTCTGTATGACAATGAGAGAGCAGTTCCAGTTGGCTCCATGTGCATTGCAAAGGGAACACAGGAGAATATCTGTAAAGGTATCTTCTAGGTCCTCACCTGTATTTCTGCTTACTTCCCAGAGGGGATAGAGAGATCTCTGCAGCAGGCCAAAGGGTTTGCTTACTTACATGTTTTTTCTCTGCTTTAGCGTGAGAGTTTGTTTGCCACATAATAAAGATAGAGTTGATTAAGGCATGTCTGGACCTGGATTAGTACGTCATTGCAACCCCTTGGAACTGGCAGCGTTAGACAATCTCCACACCCCAGGTGGATCTTCTCTTATTGGCCTAATTATACCTACACTGCTATCCACTGTACTGACATGAATCATAAATGTTTTATGGGTGTACATGCTGATGTACTACATAATTGCATAGACACAGCCCCTCAAAGGCCAGATTTTCCCTGGTGAACTCTGTAGGCATCCCCTGCTGTTACCAGAGAAAAGGGAACAAAGCTGTCTCCCTGCTGCAACAAGAAATGCCAAAGAGGCAATGGCACTGCTATCACAGTTTCTTTGTCTCCTGAGTGCCTTAAGAATAAAGAAAAGACAAACTCTTCTGGGTGCAGAACAGTAGCACTGTCTTTAGATGTCTGAAGAGTATGAGACAAACAACCATAGCATGCCTGAGGCTGCATCTCAGTGGTCTGTTCATGGAAACTCAACAGCCACTGTGGAGCACACAACAAATTTCCCATGCGCACAACCAGTAACTGTCAGCTCCGGGTTGTAAGTGCCATTAGTCCCTGCATCTGCCTCCACTAAACAAGGTCAGGTGGAGGAACTGATCTTCAGAGCGAAAGATCTCAATCTCCTTGGCTGTAAGGAGGAATGGGAAGGCCACCACACTCCCCTCTCTCATTGTAGTCCTTTTCACGAAGAAAAATGCCAGTGAGGATGGCAACCTCCCAGCCTCCTAAGACTCAAGCTGCCTCAGTTAGCATCCCCAAAGACCAAAGCAGATGGATTGTTCTTCTCTGGACTAAGGGCCTGAAGACAGTGCAGCACTTTTGTCTTCCTTGAGCATTTAGACAGAATAGCTACATCTTACACATTTTAGAGACTTGTTCTCTTATTTTCTTCAAGAGAGCAGAGGAATCTAACCAGCACACAGATACAGATATTGCAACACAGTCATCAAATGCTCATGTTTCAAGATCCAGAGACACTGTGGTTGAAGTCCAGTCTTGGAGTACACAAGGGAATTATAGCATGAAAATTGCAGTATTTCTGGAAATCTGGAATTACAAATGTCATCACTTTTCTCTGTGACTCAAAATTTGAATTTTCCACAGTGATTTCAAGGTGAAAACATCTGGAGACTATCTCTTATTTCCTGAACATCTAATACCTCTTAATAAACACTGTGGTTCAGTAGTGGTTCCATACATTGATACCCTGGAAAGCCTGAGCTGCAAAGAACTGTGCAAAGTTCACCTGAATAAGCTTAGATGTTTGTTTGAACAGAAGAGTTTCTAAAAACCCCTCTCCCATGGATTTACAAAAACAAGGAAATGAATGTAACTAACAAAAGTGAAGAAAATACAAGTGTCCTGATCCAAATATGAAAATAAATGTACTCTCTATTGATTTAGACAGCTGTCTCATACATGGTAAAAACATTTTTACAAGAAATACATTAAACAAAGTTTTAGAAATCTGTCTTTATTCTTTCCCCTCTATCTGACATAAATATTACATTCATAAATCTAACCTGCAATAAAATCCTCCCCTAATTTATAGGATTAAAATACAGTGCCTGTGAAGTTTTGCCAGCTATCCATCGAATCCTGGTACTGTGAGCATTTCACCCCACTTCTTGTGGATTACTCTAATCTTAAATGCATTTTAAAGTGTTGTGCCTCTGCTGTTTTTCATGAGCCTTCCTAAAGCACAGCTCCTACAGGATTTCTTTAAAAAAAGCTATTTAGTGCTGCTTACATGGAGGCAATTTGCCAGCATCTATAGAGATGCTTTTCCCATAACAATCTCTCCTATTTAATCAGCCTCTTAATCACTTCGATATTGAAAACAAACAGAGGAATGTAGGATGGGAATAATTTTTAACAAGCTACCTTACTCATGAGTGAGTTTGAATAAAGCCCACAATTGTTCTGCTGACAAGTCTGAAATCCAAACTGTGAGACCAATAAATATTTTAAGATGATCCCTAGATCTAAAGGCAGGACAGACTTTGAGAATGAGATCCATCGCAAGCAATGTATAAAGTCTGCACTCCATTTTCCTCAGAACACAAATCACCTCCCACCTTCCCTTTCTCATTTTAACTTTCTACCATTTTAATATCCTTCTTAAAAGTATACAATTCCTACTGTTAAATATGAAGAAATAATGTGACTTTTCTTGTTCTTTATGAAATAATTTCCCTGTATATAACTTGCTTAAAAGAGAATTGATATATTATGGAAAAAAATGTACTGAGAATTTATAGCCAATTTGTGTCTGATCATTACTTACAAATGTCTTTTCATTCGATTGCTTCCTATATAATACTCCATATTTTAAATCTAATCTCCCATTAGTTCAGCCATGGCTTCAAGTAGCTTGGATGATCAGGCTATTTCAGGAATCTCATCTGATTTTTTCATCTTTTTTTTGCTATCCAAACTTCACAATATCAGTGCCTAGTCCCTAGTTAATGTGCTGAACAACACTGATTGAAGGTTTGGTGGCCCTTTATATATCTGCAGACTCCCCTTTATGCTCCTACATATGTCCCAATTCACTTCAACTGCAGTATTTCGGTACCTGGATGCTTGAAAACTTTCAAAGACCTTTGCCTCACACACCATGTCTCCAGCCTCTCAGAATATCCTGAATGATGCTGTTTAATACAACACTCTGCAACTCAAACAAAGCAACATTTGTCATATTATTCCCTCAGTTGTTTATTGAGTTGAAAGAGATGTAAATAAATCTCAGAAAGTTCTTAAGTTGGATTTTCTCTAGCTTTTATCTGTTCCAGCCTCAATGGAGTTATATTAGAAACAAACTACCATGTATATATGTGATTTTAAACTGACCTGCAAAAGAGTGGAACTGAAGCAGCCCATCTTCCACATCTCATCTACCTTGGTTAAAATAAGGAAAATAACAGATATCATGATTAAGGACTGCACTGCAAGGGAATTGTCAGACATGACCCAAAATACCAGACCACATAGATAGTCCTGTTAAAAATGTATCTGTTATGACTTTATTGATTGCTGCCATGCTGACTATGCCTGCTACCTACAGTACAAAGATGGTGCACAAGCCTTCCTAAAAGGCTCAGGGTGAGGAACTGGGAGCTATGGCACCAAACAGTGTGCACCACCATGAAGCAAGAGGGAGCTCAGGTGTACAAAATTAGACACAAATTAGTTACGGTTTTCCAGCTGTTAGAGGAAAACTTCAAAACTAGACTCTGATCTTGGTGGCAGAAGTCTTAAAACATTTTATCTTTCATGTCTCATTGTGAGTCTGCACACAGAACTACAAAACAATGTTCTTAATGAATATGCATTTGGCACACACTCACTGAATAGTTTTCCCAATAAAAAGCAGATTTTTGAAGCATGCTAAGAGCACTCTATTACTGCTATCCAAATCAATTTATGAGAAGTGACCAAGCACTCCAACACAACTGAAAACTGAGGCAGAACTCAGGAGGTTTTGTTGCTAGCAGCAGTTGCACAACACATCTGGATAAAGTCCGTCTGTTCATTATATAACAATGATTTTAATTCCCTGAGATCCCCTGGCATTTATAAAATATTGAGCACTTAGGGGCAGGAAAGCTGTTCCTATTAACCTTTTTGTTCAGTCTAAATTTTACTGCTCTTTTATGCTAAGCCCTCTTTAGACCACTTTGGCAGTAAATATCCTACTAAAGACTTTTTGTACTGCCACTGGAAGTGTAAAGAAGTCTGGCTGTAAATGAGAATCAGGCCCAGTGTGTCCAAATGGAAAAAAAAAAAAAAAAGCAAAAAACAGCTACCAACACCAAATACTTTTGAGGTTTAATCACTTTTAGTGTAAGTCTACTCCATGCAAGAACAATAACAGCATGTTTCCAGCCATCCAATGCTGTATTGTTTCTCCAATTGTCCCCTTTAATTAGCCTTTCTGTCCCCTGGTGTTCGTGGTTTATTACTTGAGTTGTAAACAGGACATTATTCAAGACTGTTTCAGGCTAATTACACTACAAATATTCAGGGTCTGGCTGTTAAGTGGTCATAAATGACTCCTTGTAACTACTGGATTGTTAGCAAAAATAATGAAATACAATCGTTGCATGTAAACAATGAGTGGGATAATAATTTATAATGATGATTATTTAATTGAAAGTTAGGTCCAGTGCTTGGGGACATTTTCTGGATTTCTGATATTGTTTTTGTAGCCACTAGCTTTTGAAAGTGAAATCTCAATTTTTCTTCCTCCCCAATGAATTCTGTGTTATATTCAATCCCAGGTACACAAACTAAATGCACCTAAAACACCATTTACTTTGAGAATCTCATTCTTGGCTCTTTGGCATAAACGGCATACTTGGATAAGCTTGATATTGAAGAAAATGAGCACCCTCAGGAGCTGTGAGCTCTGTAGTTTCCTAGCATCTCTGAAAAAGGCTGAAACAACAGTGTGTTGTAGAGATAGCTCCTAACTTTCTCCAAAGCCAAATATGGTTAAGAGACAGTGCTTCACAGAAGTTTTTTGAGTAAGTTCTCTGGAGGAGAAATGTCCTAAGCCTTAACTAACCCCATGAGCTCTGGGATAGTCCAGCATGTTGGCATGGACAGCTTTGTTCAGCCCAGTTCCATCAGCTTTCATCTCATCATTCTTTTCAATGCTGTTATATGGCCAATAAAGGCTATGCTTTCTCCTAGAAGAAATCAGTCTGTTATGTGGCAAAGCAGTGCAGCACAAAGAGGCAGCTGTGTTACAGGCATCCTGTGCAGCAAAATATACATCTAGAGCACAGAATAATAAGAATGCTGTGGTTTATACTAACTACTGGCATGTGCTCCAAGGAAAAATGTAAATGCTAGCAGTGGGATAGGACAAGCAGTAGAATATACATTTCTATGACTATCGCTAATGACAATTTTCATCACATGGCCCCAACTTAAAACAAATTAGTTGACAACTAATTACGTAGAGACAGCTCTTAAACTCATATAATCCCTGCCAAATTGCACCAAGTTAGGAGCGAGGACTTATCCAACAAATCATTATACAAACAAACAACTGAACATGTTGTTCTATTGTATTTAAACCAATGCTGTTGCAAACAGAATACTTCAGCAAGTAAACCCAAGTATTTTAAACCAGAAACAAGATAGCTTAAAGGGCTAGATAAATCCCCAACATAAACATTTTTACTCATGTCTTCACCTGTGGAATGATTTGTTATAATGCTGACTAATTGGTTTCTAAGTTTTGCTGTGGGTTCTTTGTCTTATCTAACCTACATTTTGTTGTCAAAATCCAAACAAGCATTAAGCTTCTAATGTCATCAACTAGTTGCTACAAGAAGCTGTGACATGTCAAACTCCATTATCCTTTAGGGAGTAGCAAAATCCTCTCCTGCATTAGCTCATAAAGCCTCTTTTTAATTAGAATTAGATTGACTGGACTGATCTCTTCCAGTAACCATTCCCATTGATTCCCACATCAGGAAGAACATAGCAGCCACAGAAAAGAGTATATCCCATTCCATCTATCTGGAGGAGGAAGGTGTTTGATTGACATTTGGCCAAAGACTTGATTTCTAACAGGGAAAAAAGTTAAGACCATTCCTACAAGGTATGATGAAGTGAAACAAACTGTGTTGATGGATACCTAAGTACACATACTACATTTCTTGCAGGACTTTCTAAATAGTCACTTGTTTGGATAGCTATCCTCATAAACTGCCTAAAGCAAAAGATTTCACAGGGAGAGATGAGGCTCAAGGTTACTAACTTGCATGATTTTCCACAGGAGTAAAATGAAACACCTCAAATCATCTGGCTCCAAGTGATGTGATGGCACAAGAAGGCTTTGTCAGTAGAGCTCTCCAGTCCCACGTTAGTGACATAACTCACTGGACTGCCTTTTTCTCACTCACTCAGGTCTTGCCATTGAATTCAAGCTTTAGTATTGCAGTTACAAGTACAGTTAATAATTTTAAAATAAATTAATAAAGAACACGATCTCCTGCAGAGTTCTCATCTCTAATTAAGTGGTGAAAAGGGGAAGCATGTAGTGCAGTAAGAAATAATTGAAACAAAGAAGCTTTCTCTTTTATCAAGCTATTCAGCATTCTGGCATCCTTCCAAATACATTTCCTATAATTGGAAACATTAAATCGCCTGATTTAAATCTGCAGCCCCCACTCAAGCACACGGTCACAGTGAAGGATATGGCATTGTTCATGAGTCAGGCTGTCTAATAGGAGAATAAGCTGGGGAGGATATGCAGCTACAATGTTCTACTGAAGGAGTTCGGTAGGTGAGTTTGTTTTACAGAGAATAGTTAATTTCCTGAAAATATTTTTTCAGGAATATCTGCATATAATGCAAGCAAAAGAAAACAGTAAAAGGGCCTGACAAGAACTAGGAAAAAAATCTGAACAATTTATCTCAGCCTTTCCATTTCAAAAGTGCAAAACCATGCCATATTTTATATAGAATATGAAAATTATTTTCATTTTTACCCTTTAACCCCAAACTCAAAACACTGTACAAAATGTGCTATTTAAAGATTTAAAGACATATTTTGATCCTACATTAGTGATTTCCTTCTGCTTCCTTTTCTGTTCCCAAAGAAAACTAAATACTAATTGTTTCTGACAAATACAAACTGGTTTTACCTTCTTTTTTGTTTGTTTGTTGTTAAGTTAGGTCAGGTGAAAAAACAAGTCAATTAGTGTACAGCTCTAAAACATATCGATGAGAAACCCTGTTACTAATCCTTCAGGTGAAGTATTGCTTTTGTGTAAACATGATGCCATCATATCTAAGATGTTTCTAGTCTGCGTTTGATTCCCATTTTAGTTTAAAACTTTTCCCCCTTGTCCTATCACTATCAGACCATGTCCCCCTCCTGTATATAAGTTCCATTCAAGCACTGGAAGGTTGCAATGTGGTCTTTCCAACGTCTTCTCCAGGTTGAACAAGCCCAGCTCCCTCAGCCTATCTCCATAGGTGGGGTGCTGCAGCCATCTGATGTCTTTGTGGCCTCCCCTGGACCCACTTGAACAGCTCCACGTCTTTTAAGGGGAGGGCCTGTCTTACAGCTGTAAAATCTCTATCCCTTTTTAGAAGAAAAATAATGATATTTTTTCATATTTTCCAAATATGCTGCCACTGTGATCACTCATGTCTAATCTAGGCTCTGGGAACACCATTACTTAATCAGGACCTCCACTTCACACTCTTTGCTTACCTCCTCCCCTCCTTAGTTTCCTCAGAGCTAGATCCTAAATTTGTTTCCACACATCTTGGCACACCTCCCACAACAACCTTCCCCAATCACAAAATCAAACAGCCCCTATCTTTGCCATGGAGAAATAAGATGGTGTGCAAGAACAGCATGGTAGCAAATATGCCAGGTCCTGAAGGCATTCAAGAGCTGATTCAGGAAGGGCGATTTAAGAGCAAGAGAATGGCAGAGGAATCTGATACTCTCAGAAACATCCAAGGCAGAGAACATCAGCCTCACGCCTCATGCAGGGTTCGGAGCCAAACCTCACCGATGGAGCTGCCACAAACTGGACGTGATTGACACGGAGGCCTGAGCCCAGATCCCCATATCAAACAAGCCTGTTAGTTCTTTCGTGCCAGATAGTCTTGAACCCAGAAATGAAAACAGACAGCCAAACTTCTGTGCCAGACAAACGGAGTGGTAGGAGGAGAGCCTGGGTAGGAGCGAGAATGTTTTTTCTCCTAACATCTTCTTGAAGTACAGTTCTTACTCTGGGTGAAGTACCTAAGCAAGCATGAAGCACCCATGCAGAGGCCAGCACCTGCCAGGAAGACCATAGCACAAACATACCTCAGCCAGCTTGAATCTGCTCATAGTGTTAATCTGCAGCTCATCGTTTTACAGGCTGGCACATGAAGAACAGCATATAGCAACACTGTTTAGCGGACACGGTGGTGATGGGCTGAGAGTTGAACTAGATGATCTTAGAGGTCTTTTCCCACCTTAATCATTCTGTGATTCTACGATTCTATGATCCATGTGACTCAGCTCCAACACGAAAATCCTCAACCAAACTCAGAGTTTCCACCTACTTGCCACATGCTGCAGCAGAGCCCAGCAGTCCTTGATGTTTATTCTCCACTGTGATATCTCTGCACATTTCTGTGCCCCGATAACGGAAAAGAAGCAGCACCCCAAGGGTGGCAGGCCACAGCAGGAGGCACAAACACTAGCTTCCAAACATAAAATGTTCCCTGTCCTTCAACAGTAACTTATTTTCTATTGCACACCTCACAAATCAGCTCCGCTGTGCAGTGAAGTCTGCATTGTGTTACATATAAAAACAAGTTCAAGGGGAATAAATGTGACCACAAGGAGAAAAATCCTACCTTTTAAACCCTGAAAATACTGCTTGTGTTATACAACGCAGCTTTGCCCCTCAGAAGCCTACAGAAACCAGTGGAGGGGTGTGCTTCTCTGTGAGATTTTTAGCATGCCACCATGGATCAACTGCAGTATTTAGAAACAACTGTTATGAGACCATATACTCTTCAGTTAAAGAAGAAAAGATGCTTTATTTATTGTTACCCTTGCTTTCATCTTCCTACGTTGTGTTAAGAAGTGTACAAGCCCACATATGTCAGAGGCAGTTTTTCCTGAAATGGACCCACAATGCCCACATTTGTCAGATCCTCTGAATTTCAAAGAGTAACCTCAAAAGGCACCGACAAGAAAAGATGATGTAGTTGAATGGTTAATAGCTAAATGTTTATAATTCCTAGTCTGGGTGGTATGTTTACACATACATACCACTTATGTATGCACGTACTGCATTTCAAATCATAAGCTATACTTTTAGCTGGGGAGGGGAAAAAATAAAGAGAATGATTGAGGAAACGATGTTTAGAATGTTATTTGTTTCTATTCAAAACTTTTTCCAGTGGAAACCCACTGGGCTTCAGAAGTCTCATAAGCTTTGCTTAAAACAATCTGTTCTTCACCTTGTCACTTCTCTGCGGCAGCGTGTTCCTATATACACTTTTAACATAACACGTTATTTCTTAAGCTAGTCACAGCTATGTAAAGGAAAAACAGTTTAGAATCTGTATTTAAACTAAAGTTATATCTGAGCTATATTCAGTGTTTCATCTATGACTAACTAAGCAAACAATTTTCTCTGCTGGTCCATCATGGGCATTCCAGAAGTAGCATATAAGCAGCAGTCCTACAGCTGTGCTGAAAGGATGGGGCTGTGCTGCAAATGGCCTCAACTACCACATCAGCTCTCATCCCCAAACAGGGCTAAGGCAGGGGCCTTGACGGACATCACTGACAGCAGTTTCTTGTGAAGAGGGTAGGTGGACCCAAAATGTGTGTTTAAGTATAGATTGTGGCCTTTCAGATCGTAGCAAGCTAAAGGGTAACTTCTGTTTCTGGCTTAGTTCTATAGTAGGAAATAAAATGGAAAAAAAACTGTCGTTCAGTAAAGATCTTAAACAAAAATTCCTAATGTTTCGAAATAGCAGAATGATGCTTTTCTAGTTTCCCTATATAAACCTATTTAAGTAAACAATTCTCAGATATTAAATACTAGGAACACTATCGGAATGTTCTGCAGGAAATTATCAAAGAATATGTCTCCTCCTCCTTTAACAGAGATTGGTCTTGATGGTTAGTTTGTATGCCAGAATACAAGTGAAAGTCAATGCCAGGATTAGTTTCATCTTGTTCAATTAAAACTCATCATTTATCATTTTCCCTTACATGCCCATGTAGCTAAAAAGATCCCAAATATTAATAAACAGAATTGCTGAAGAAAGTGATTAACTTTTAAAGTATAAAAATTCAGTCAAGAAAGCATAAGTAATTCTGCAGCTTCTACCAAGGGATACCAATTCTATAACAGGAACTGTGTTGTCATCTGTGCATCAGTGCATCAAAGCTAAATCACCATTATGTGATTCAGAAGTTTATTTAAGCCCAGAGACCAAATGCTGCCAACAGGGAAAGGAATGTTGCCAAAGGGGAGCAGGAGTTAGCCCTTTCAATAAAAATCTAATCAGGCGCACCACTGGAGTGATCTAATTTATCTGGTTATTTAGATAAGGATCAGCTGTTCTGAAATAAAAATACACAATTTCAAGGGTAAGGCTGCTTGATGCTTTTCCTCAGTTATACAGTTATCTTAAGTTGATTCTGGTGATACCAAATGCAAGTGTCAGTAGCCTTATTATTCAAAGCAGCATGTCTGAACATCATCTTGATGGCTAGCACACAAAGACTACTTAAAGCTGAAAAACAGACAGTTTTTTGGTCAGTTGGTAGTGCTATTTGGAGGACTGCCCAATCTCAAAATGCTCCCTTTGTCTATAGTTGCTGCTCTGCATTTACAATGATGAGAAGATGAATGAAAACTGATGTACTTCTTAAACTGTGAGTTGCCAGCATCTGGAGACACGTCTGTTGCACTGTGTATTTTGCTAGTTGGGACTATCACTACCACACGTGTAACGCCTGGGTGAACTCCTCAACTAAACAAAAGCATTTTCTCCCTTCTAATTTTACTTAGACTAACCATGCTAAAAATTGTCTTGGATGTGAGGATAAAAATGAAAAGGTCTCCCAGTTTTTCTCTTTTTCTCTCTAAAAGCAACCTCTTCTGGGCTAAGTGCAAGCTGCAGAAGAGAGAAGTCTTTGTGGTGCAGAGAGGGACATGTGCCTGTCCCTGCCTCAGCTGCCGGAATCATGGCCAGAGCATGCTGCTTTCTGTACTTTAAAAAAAGTTTCTGTATTTTAGAAACTTAAGTCTAAATCTCAGATCTACCTAGTTAATTTCTATGAAAAGCTCTAAAGAGTGTTCTTTGCTCCCGCAACGAGCTCTGGGTTAAAGTTCCTTAGATACACATCACTCATGAGAGAAAAAAAACAAGAAGGCAAGGGATGAAGAAAAGTGTTCTATCCCTCTTGTAGAATTTCATAAGGATTTTGGTGGGTGTAATTGTAGGTACAATGTGCAGCTGTTGGCAGTCACTGCATATCTACTGAAGAACTGGTAAATCAGAATAGAAAGTGGATGCATGGACACCATGGCAGGAACAGTACAAGCTCTGCTCATTTGGTATTATGAGGTTGTTAAAAAGTCTAGTGAGTGCCAGGAGACAGGACAGCACTTATTACATGTTTTACAAGAAACATAATGCTGATTTTAATGGAGTCAATCAAGAAGATGTACTGGAGACAGCAATATTCCCAGTGCAATTGCTCAAGGCCTTTCTAGAGCTGGAGGACATAAAATGCACTTGGACTACAAACAATACAAAAAGGGTTTTTTTGTCCTACTAAAATAAAAGAGCTGTCCAGTATTCATAAATATATTCAGAGCTAGCATCAATTGTCCAAACTCATAAATATCAGCAACACAAATAGAATAAGAGTAACATCACCCTACATGGTATGCTTTTACTTGTAATTATCTTTGTGAATGTTTCTTTTTATTGTCACCATATGCATCGTCTAATCAAACCACCAATAAAGGACAGTTGTTCTAGAAGCCAAGGCCAACATTCACTTTTAAACTAAAAAAACCTAAAATAAAAGCACTTAAATTGCTTGTGAGAGTCATGTTCATGCAGTTTTTTTAATGTCTTCAGCTTTTTACAAATGGACACTTCTGAAAATGATAAAAACCCTCCTTCCAAAGAGTGGCTTTCAGCCTTCTGTGAAAAGAATATTGAAATCTCCAGTATAAAATACTCTTTGTGTAAAAAGGATGCACTCCAGGCTTGATACATTCCTTAAATTTCAGGAAGAAAAGGGAAAAAAAGCAAAAATACATAAAAAAAGCAAAACAGAGAAAGTTTTCACCTTGAAAAGCAACTACTCAAGCTTTATGATTTGACTTGTGAAGAACGAGGCATTCAGACTTAGTTCTCTCCATCTCTCAGTAGAAAGACTCTTTTAACTGGACCAGAAACATTCATTCTTCCAACTTGCAGCTAATTGAGTTATCTAGTGCTAAACCACAAAATGAAATAAATATATTACCTCCAGCCTGAAAACAGCCCCAGGGAATGCAATAGAGAGAAGAATCATTTTCAGTGCACCAAACTTAGCAACATATGGTTTATATTCCCTTCATTCTTAATGATTCCAGTTTAGTCTTTCATTAACAGAAACCATCTTTGTCTACAACGTTCAGTTTCTGAAGAATAAGCAATTTATTTAATATATATATATTTCTCAGGAGAGAAAGTGTAATTTCAAAATTTAATTATAAAGCAAGTGTACTTGATGCAAAGTAGCACAGTAATTTAAACATGGCATACCAACACATAAGCAGAACAGATACTGACTATTCTACGTTAGCTGCCTGTTGTGAGGCTTTTGGGACCCAATCCAAGAGAGCAGTACAACGCGTGTTGAGTGGGACTTCAACATCACTTTTTCCAATCTAACTTTGATGCTACTCCTTTCCACTCCTCTGTCACTTCCTGATGCCTCCATCTGTTTGTGTGGGAAGAGCACTTATCAAGAAAATTTCCTTGCTATCCTTGATCCTTCGCACCCATTGACTTGTATTTGATGCTTCATCTTGGGATTCTTGGTTTAGCAACTGGGGCAGAAAGAGGCCCAGTATCTTCTTCTGAATCTGGTAGAGATTAGTCATACCAGTGAGTTCTCTGCTGCCATCATGCAGATGGAACAAACACACGATCACTGTGAAATGCAAGGAAGAATTGCTAATTGAGGTCCTGAGTCACATAGGTGTTCAGATAAATCTCGTCCTACACATTCAAATACCTACATGAACAGTGGGGTTTCCAAAGCTGAAATCCATATAGCAACACAGGGAAGTAGCTAGTCTTACACTACGATGCCAAGTTAATGGGTGACACTGCAGGTGCACTTCAAGAGATTTAAGATCAATTTCTGAAGGGCTGGTTATGTGGTAAAAAAGAATACAGCAAAGTAAAAAAACTGGGAAATGTGGCATAATCTTATATGTGCTGCTACCTGTTTCTTTACTACATACAGAGTGTATTCAAAGGCAGCAATCATTCCATAAATAGCTTTAAAAAATTATTGCCTTCAAATACAAGAAGGCACAGTATCACCTCTTCCCCAGAAAGCAGTCAGTCATGCTTATCACCACCTGCCATGGAAACCCTGCAGCACTGCCCAGCCTGTGTTCCCAGGTTTCAGTCACCAGGCAGGCAGCTCCAGGCCACACTGCAGAACATTATGGGTTACAGTCTGGCTCTAGGCTACACCATGGGCACTTCTGCTTCTTGGAGTTATTTCTGAGGTTGCTAGGAGGTAATATTTGAAGGGTCTGTGTGAGAGAATCTTTCACCGCTGAAGTAATTTTTTCCAGGCACTGCTTGGAAGGAGCAGCTCCTGAGCCTTCAAAATGTTTTGGCTGCAGTGGAGAATAGAGGGAAATTAATCAAGGACGACACGGGGGGACAGCTGTTCGTGAGAGAGGAGCCCCTAAAAATTATGTATTGTAAAATTAATGCTAAAATTCCGTTAGACAGCTGGAAGGATTTTAGCAGTTTTCTGGACCAGCTTTGCAGACACAGTCAAAAATGATATCTTCTTGCTCTGTTAGGATGCACTACGAAGGGACAGCACACCAATCCAGGGTCAGGGCTTTGACCCCCGCCTAGGACTTCATCCCCACACCCAAGGAGTCTTATATGCCTTGAGCAGCTTCCAAAAGGAAAACACAGCCTGAACCTAGAACCTAGAATCATAGAATCACCAAGGTTGGAAAAGACCTCCAAGATCATCTAGTCCAACCATCTACCTACTACCAAAGTGGCAATGCTGACACCAGACAGGGGGAAAATGCGGACCTTTGGAGGGTGTAAGTGGGAAACCAGGCAGTAAGTCTGGGGTTAAGCTCATAGGCAGTGAAGGTGCCTAATTCAATTCACAGCAGCCTGTAGGCCAGGCTTATACACAACGAAATTTGATGAAAAAGGGCTTTATGTTTTGGAAGGTGATTAGGTCTAGACTTTTTTTAGTGTTTAGGTGTCCAACAGCTTTAATAGAGGCAAGGCCTTTTTCAGAAATGCAGAGACCAGCTGGCCCTCTGAATTTGTTGGGAACAAACTGACAAAAGGGATCTGCACTAAACTAAATGAAACATCAGCTGAGAAAACAGAAGTCAGAGATAATACCAATGATTTCCAGGTCTGGCATGGAATATGGTTCTCTTCTTTGTGCAGCATCACAAACAACCCCATTCATGGGCCCTGGCTTTAACCTTCCCAAAATGGTCTATGCACAAAAAATGGTGAGTTAGGGGTTCCTCAGAATACTTCAGGCAGTAACATGGAAATAAGATAGTCATAGCTATAGTCACTTCATTTGAGTCTCGTAGTACAAAAGCACTTTTTTTCCACTGAAGCTTTCAGAGAGGACCTTTGGGATGGGAAAACCCGCTTGAAAGTCAGTTTTCTCCCCATGTTGTAAATTGGTTACCTTGAGAGTTTTCACTGGGAGGGTGATACCTCTGGTGGCAACAGGCTAAAGCTTTGTGGCATGGCAGGTTGTAACAAAACCATCCTCAGGACAGGACCCATTTGCATTTGACATTGACACAAATCTCTGACCTGGTCCCTGTCACACTGCAGAGCTACTCAGCAGTGCCCATTTTGTACTCTGACACAACCACCACAATATCATGTGGCCTGGGGCAGCTCTGGGAGCTGAGGCTCTGGCAGGACACCGTAAAGGTGACAGCTGTAAATCACACATGCTGCTCGCTCAGGACTGAAGTCCTGCTAGTACCTTATAAGCTGTGCAGGAGTTAGAGAGTGCATGCTATCAACAGCCCACAGCCCTGATCAAAGCATGACTCAATGCCCTGATGGTGCCGTACTGTTCTAGAGGCTGCTGTACGGCCAAACTTTGAGGGAGAGGAAGAGCTAGAGCCTTTCACACGAGAGCCCTAAGGCATCAAGGAGGAGGAAGATGGGAAGAAGCCTGCCCTAGCTGCACAGCCAGTGGTGGGGAGGAGCTGCAGGCAAGTCCTGGAAAAGCCTGAGGGTGTTCCTCACTCCCTGCAGCCCCACTATACACCTTGTTATGCATCTTGCATGAAAGGCGTATGTGCTAGCTGCCTCCAAGAGATGAAGGCCCCTCAGGTTGCCTATGCCTGTGCTCAGCATCTGCTGTGTGCCCTGCAGTTCTGCCTTCGTGGTGGGTTTGGTGAGTGACCAAGCCTGGCATGAGCCCACCTGTCTCACTCACACATTGGAGCATGGTCCATAGACATGCCTTGTCCCTCTGCGATATCAGAGAACTAAACCAGTCCCTGGCTCTGGGCAATAGGCAGCCTTCATGTGATAGCAAGGCACACTGAGGGCCAGCACAAGCCACAGGCCATTCCTTACAGCCACCAAGCCCAGAGCCATCAGTGGGTGTACATAAAGCAGAAGAATCTGGGCTGGCCATGGGCTGGGTCAGCTGGTTAGCTGGATTTTTTCACACTGAAGCACCACAGGACATGCAGAAAGGAGCTAGAGCTGAAAGGGAAGTGAGCTCTGCAGGCTTGTGCTGGCTTTGGCACTATCCACAAAAGTGACAGGGACTGTGGTCTCCCAGCCTTAAAGCACTGAGCTATGCTTGATTAAAAAGCATCCTATTGCCAGTGACTGGATTCATGTGTCATGAGTCAGGCACATGCTTCCTGTCTGATCAATTAATTACTGCCACTGTTACTACTATAGCTAATAAATTACTTGAAAGTCAAAATGCAATTCCATTTTTATAGCAGTCCCCCTTTGCATACATAAAAGAACACCAAAAATCCAGAATTCCAGGTAGCTATTACCTTTATGAAAAGATCATCACAAATTTCCTGATTTTGTTGTTGTTGTTATTGTTTTGATTTTTTTTTTTTTTGCGTTGTTGTTTCTTTTTCTTTGAGCCAAAATACCAAAATAGGCTTTTCCCTTAATGGCAACAGGCAGTGACATTTTCTGTATCTGTTTGATTTTGTGACAGCTGAATGACATTGTGGGCTTAGTAGGTAGAACAAGTTATAAATTCCTTCTCTGTGCTATTCATGAGACCATCATCCCACAGTCTTTCAGAGCTTGAAAGACTGAAAGAACTGTGCTGAAGATGAGCATAACAGAAAAAGTTAAAATGGGAAAGAAAAAAAAAAAAAAGTCATTTTCAGAGTGAACTAAAAAGAAAACCCCCAGGGAGGAGAGAGAGGGCAGAACAGTCAGCTAAAAGAGCTGGGTTGGTATCACCTATTTCACAGTTCTCCAATTGTCTTGGGAACAAGTGGTGAAACAGGAGATCTTGAGAAAAGCCTAAACTGAAATTCTGACCTTCACCAACACTTCTGTAAAGACTGGGGTTGTCTGAACCTGGGGAATTTAACGCAGTTCAATCTTAAGCCACGAGTGATAGCTCTTTAATAAACTGCTGAGCACCTGCAATCTGTTTTCCATGAATGCATCACAAGCTTGATGTCTGTTGGACAAGATGTTGCAGCTCCTGGAAGAGCTTTAAAATCCCATGCAAAGAGAGGCAGAGCATCAGCAGAGGGTCTGTAGGGAGGCATGAGCAGCCCGGCCCTGCCACCTCCTGGTGCAAAGCGCAATAACAACCGCTTGCTGCTGACTGAGTACGGAAACTGACAGCATTCTGTGCTTTCATTACCAGTTGTTTGTGTTGCGGCCATTCCTGGCAGCCGCAGACACAGCCCAAGGGGCCGAGCTTGGTGCCCCAGTGCTGTGAAGTCTCACAAGTAACTGTGAGACTTCTTCAACCTGAGACTTCTTCAACCTGAGTTTGCCATACTGCGCTTCTGGGGTAGGTTTGGACCATAAAAACTTGCATCACGGTTGGAAATGAGGGTATCAATGCCATCGTAACTACGGTGATGGCTAAAACTATTTATGGCTGTCTAAAGCAGAGCACCTGGCAGCTGTCAATCAACCATTCAAAAATATTCAAGAAGAGCAAAATCACTCGCCAGCTGCCAAACCTTTTAGTGAGGTGCAGTTCAAAGCAAATATCTGCAGCATTCTGCTTGCATAGAAGGAAGCTTAATCTTCTAATTTGCTGGCTTATGTGCTAGTTCTTCAAACTCATCAATCAATATGGCATAGATGTATGATGCCTCTTTCAGACAGCCCTGGCTGCATGTATTTCCCAGTGAATACACACATTTGAGCTTCATCTCTGCCATGAATATAAGAGTGTTCAGAAGGCTCCAGTAGAACTGCGCCAACATTCAGTACTTGTCTTGATTAAATTAATATCAAAACTCCTGTTTGATTTTGCTAGTGTCAAGATTTCGTACTCCTTAGGATCAGAGCTCTGTATCTATTAAATATCACAGCATGAATTGTGATGTGCTACTGTGATTGTGAAAAGATTCACAAAATTGACGACTTGAAGAAATTCATTGAATGATTCTGAATCAACATATGCTGGAAAAATTGCAAATCCATTTGCTATCTCACCATGTGCTGAAATAAAGCAATAACTTCGTGGCTCTTTCAGCTCTCAATCAGTCCACCCTAGCCACCTACGTGCCTGTGTTGAAAATGCTCATAAATCTACTACCGTTAAGCAAAATCCCATTTCAACCAGGACTTTAGAGATCTCCTTACCAGGAGCTGCACGGTAAAAGGGAAATGGATCCATTGTTCTCACGTGTTACCAGCTGTGGCTGGCAAGCCTAACAAGAAGGTGTGCCAGCACCACTCCTGAGGTGCTGAGAAGATTTCAGTAGCTTTTCATGGGAAAAGTCTAGCTCCCCATTCATCAAGTCAGCTATGAGAGCAAGCCCCTCAGTCAGTCTCTTTTCCTCCCCATGGACACCCCACAGGGTAGCTCTCCTTGACTTTGTGGATTGGCGTTGGTGCCTGCACTTGTGAGCCAGTGCAGCTGATCACCTTCAGAGCCTCAGAGTTTCCATTGCAGCACTCTGCCTTGAGAAGAAGACAACACATTCTCCCACAGCAGACACAGCAGCTCCCACTTCATCTGAGAACCCAGCCACCACCATGATGTACCATCACAGCACTCCTCACTGGAAAAGAAAATGTCCTTTCTCTGTTCCCATTACCCAGCCTAACTTCTCTGGGTTGCTAATAACTTGAGAGACCTTCAAATATTTCTTGTCAAAGTCTCCTAAAGCAGGCAATGAATGTTGGGAAACAAGTCTACTTACAAGCTCGTTATATATCCATCTTCCAAACTCATGCACCATTGAAGATCTAACCCACTGTATCCCCACATGTGTATCCCATGTCCACAAAGAACAACAGTTGAAGTTTTGGCTACTCCTTACCCAGGATTCATGTGACTTTTGAGGGACAAAAGGGTACCATTCATGCTTTTCCCCCACAATTGCTCCAGGATGTTGAAAGGGAACCCTGGCCTCATAAGAGAGGCCAGAGAAGAAAATGCTTCCTGCTCACAGCTGCTGTGCTACTGTACCCTGTGGTACAGGTGCACAGCACTGCTAAAACTGCAAACAAATGGAAGAAATCAGACTCCTTGATACAAATCACACATGACTCCACCAAGTGCCAGGCAAGGGTGGTATAAGTTCCCCAGAAGGGTCACCAAGATCCCAAGGCAACACAGGAACTGCTTTTTCTCCACAAACCAATTTTAATTTATCTGAGCTGTAAAGGTTGAAACCCTAAAATGTTTACAGCTGTTAAGGGCACCACAACTCTCTGACTGGACTGTCGTCATATTGGAGTGGGAGCACTCTCATAAGAAAAAGCCCACTACAAGTTAGAGACTGAGTTTCAAAAAGCAGAAATTTGGAATGTCAATTGCTTTCATTCACAACCTTAAAATGCTATAGGAACTTTTTAAAAATTCAGGCTCAGGAGAGAAAGCAGTTGGCCAGTTTTCTTTATGTATGTGTTTGTACCTTACACTGAAGGGTAGCTCCATCCCAGAACATGCCAGAACTTCATTTGGTAATTATCTGCCCTCACATTAAGGTCTTTCCAGGAAGAAGTGACTTTCTGTACTCCTTGAAGGAAGGTGATAGAAGGTGTCTGGGCTCTGAAAACAGTGAAAGTACACATCACTCATAGTAACATAATTTGTGATGGTAAAAAGATGTTACTACCATAGTTCGTATGTCTGAAACTAGAGCTCAAAGCATTTTAGAAATGTGGGTAATTATAAGCAAAAACAGACTTGAAATGTCAAGAAAAAATATCAAAATACATAGCAGATGTTTATCAGGGATACTCTCTACTAACTTGCTGATTCGTAGTGTTTCCATGAATGGTTTTTGGTATTTTGCGTGACTTTAATGTTTATACTTTTACTTCAGTTGCTGATGTGTGAAGATTATGTTACAATTTTATTTTCCTTTTGTAAACAGACATGTTGAAAAAAAATAAAATCAAAGCTTCTGGAAATGTAACCAAATTCAAATATAAGGTCCTAGGTGGTATGTTTGGAAAGTGTTTCAAAACTCCTTTATGTACCAAAAATTATACAATACAGTGGTTGGTGCCGACACAAAAGCAAGTGAATTAACCAGCACTGCAAAAATAGGAATCTCCAGTTTACTAACACATCTGAAGGAAACAGAACTTTAAATGGATAATCCAAACAATTTCACCCAAAGTAATATACCATGATCAGGGTATTTTTTAGTGACATTAAACAAAATGCAAGGAAATATTGATCCATCCAGTGGAAGATGAGAAGTGATATAAAAGCATGTGGTACAAAAGCTCAATAGTTTTCTTTTCCATAATTGTGAACTGAGTTTTCAAAACCATTATTTTGGTTTATATTTCAAAACAACTTTGTTACACCATTAATCTAAACTGCTTTTTTTAATTGATACGGATAAAAATAATCTTGAATATTCCACAAAAGTATTTGTTGCATTCATTTTTTTTTTTTTTCAAGCAATCTGAATGTGATTTGATTTTCCTGATTTGGGTTTATTTTTAGCAAAACCAGTAAATGACAAATCATTTATTTGTATGGTTTTACTGCAGATGTAGCACTACAAGGTTTCTAAGCTCTTCTCTTCCAAACACAACAGATGGATGATGTAAAATGACAAGATGTCTTCAGTAGCACTTTGGCTAACGAGGAAGGCCACTCTACAGCTATTATTACCACCTTGCCTTTCCAATATCTCACTAAAAGCTACTTAGCCGTTTCAAAGAATGCACATTGCCCCTGCAGTAATTAAGAGAGACACATGCACAGAGCCCTAAGAAAACTTAGCAGCTTAGAAGCTATTGACTAATACTAAGTATATAACATCTGAAGCATGTACTGAGGTCATGAGGGTTTTTACAAGAGCTGTCTGTGCAATCTCGCAGATGGACCTTTATATCAGTACAGAGGCTGTGATCAGGCAAAGAGGCCAATTTGCCTTGGGGCAAGAGTTTAAAATGTGCCTTGATCTGTTTAAAATACTCTCTATACTCCAACATCAGTTGAGGCAGCGACAAGAGATAATAAAGATCTCATTAATCCTCAGTGGAATCAAATACAAATTCCCCTTGTTGCTGCTCTCCCCAACTTCAAACACTCAGTTGGTTGCTTGAAGAGAGCCCTGGAAAGAGGTGGGATCCAGGGCCAGCAAAGGTCACAGCTGAACCTCTGTTTCACTACAAGAAAATAAAGGCCTCCTTATATGTAAAGAGCGTCTGCATTATATGTTCAGCTCAGGTCTGGTGAAGGACTCTGGCATAAATAGGTCTTTGAACCAAAACCACTTCCTGGTGCAGCAGAGTGTAATAGTACCTGATACTTAATCTTGCAATGGTTCCTTGGTTTACATGCCCGTTAACTGCAGGGTATTTCTCCAGCTATCAGATTTCTGCTTGTGCTTTGGTCAAGCTCTAATGCACAAAGCTTCTGTGTCCAGGCTGTGGCAAACTCCCTTATTTTACGACAGAATGTCAGACTTGGCTGCCTTTCCTAAATGTTCAGTTAGTTTAATACCCTGAAGGGTCAATTAAATATATATCCAGCAATATTATTAGTTTAACCCAAAACATAAGATAGGGAACCATTAGGATACAAATGCCTGAAAGTGCAGATCTCTCATGTTGGAATAAAAGGTTGCTGGATATTTTCCAGAAGACTTTTAAAGGAAAGGAAAACTAGTCTGATATCCTGCTAGCATGAAATGGTCTTGTATGTTTTGAAAAGTTTTTAAGCTGTTTATCACATTTTTCCTTCTGCTTGGAGAAAACGTTGCAGTGAAAACAAAGATGTTGACAAGCACTCCAAGGATTGGCTCAGAGTAGCTACTTCAGCAAGAGTGAGCTATCAGTTGCAAGTGTATTCTTCCTTTGCCTCTTGTCAGCCTGAAGAATCAGCTCTACCTAAATCTATATTAGGGCAGAGAATTCCTGTACTTGAGCTTTGATATAAGCACCAATTTCTTCACTATTTTTCCTTTCCTTTTTTTCTTCTTTAGGACTTGCAGAAGGTTTCAAACAAGTAAGTGTGTACCATTCCAAATCATTTGGAAATGGTAGTGGTAACTTCTGCCTCAGCTGCTATGCTAATTTGTGGGAACTGGATAGTGGCTGATTATCACAGCTGCCATTTTCTCTGCTGCCTCTACCATGGAAAAAAAAAAAAAACACACAAAAAAAAACAACAAAACCAAACAAAGTTCTGCCCCATGTCTGGAGTGTCATCCAGAAAGTGAAGTAAAACCATCATCATTTAACAGAGGTAAATGAAATCATGTCACCAGGAATATATACTGGTCTCACTTAGGAGGCTCAGCTATGCCATCATCTGGAATGGAATCAGCAACCTCAGGGAGAAAAGTTATCCAGCCATTTATCTTTCATGTCAGCCACTAAGGTCTTGACAACTTGTTATGCACAGTTCTCAATGTAGTGAAGTTTTTCTTAGTTAGAAATAGCCCGGCTTTCTGAGTAACAAGTTGGATAACTGACAAGGAAGACGAGTCAAGACGTGATAATTTGAAGACAGTTTTGTTATCTACTTACCACACTTAGAAAATAATCATACTTCTCTTCTAATGATTTCTTCATACTTACATTCAGCTGTGTTCTCAGTAGCTCTTCCCAGTCTATAATACACATTAAAGGGAGCGAAAAACAGCTGAAAAAACAATGAACTGGCCCTTTCTGGTAGGGACAGGCAGTTGGGATTTGTTTGGACAAAAAATAACATCTGTGCTCTGCCTTGTGATCCCAAAAGGATTCCGTATGATCAAGCAAAGTGATCCTGACCTACAACAAGTCTAAGGAAATTTAATCTTGCTGGTATTGGGCACTCCTATGAAGCCTGGCCTTTTTCTCCTTCTATTTTTCCCATCATTATTCCCTTCACCTCCCCCATTGCTACCAGCTACAGTTCCAGTCACTGAGAATGTTTCAACATTGGATCAAAGTATGGATGGAGTGTGGATGTTGTGAGCCTGAGCACTGAATTCTTAACAATAAAAATAACCTTTGCTCTTAATAGTCTTCTTCAAAGCTGTTACCTTCAGATATTGATTCAGAGCAGCCATTTGTTTCCAACAGAAGGCCTTGACTGGTATGATTTCTTTCATTAGATTCTCTGAACTCTGATAAAATCTTGCCTGTTGAACCAGTTCAGTCCCTGGGAGTCCCAAAAGGGAGACTGGAAATGTCTTCAAATGGGCCAACTGGAACATCTGTTTTCCATTCTGTCAGCATTTCCTCCCAACAATGTGCATAACCCTATGGCAGAGTTGCTTACTGTCTTCATTTCATTTGTGATGCAGTACACATATGACATAAGATCAGTGGCTTAGTGCAAAATAGAACAGCTGCAGCCTTCATTCATCATGTGCATATTCTCTGAACTTCCATGTCATTTGCATGTCTGTCTGTTCTCAGCACTGAGCATTAAGTTAAAGAACTAGTACCTTCTCAGCATTATCTACACCTGAAGGCATTCCTAAATTAAAGACTACTCATGTAATTTGGATATGTAGGAGGCAAATTTCTTCTTCCTTTGCATCTTTCTAGCATCTTCTGCTGTTCTCCTGAAAGATAGGTCAGGGAAAAACTTAACTAGGCAAAAATTCAACTTTAATCCAGCATGTTCTTTGAGCAAGGGTAATCACATACTGTGTCAGCCTTCTTCTGTTTGTGGTCTCAGCCCAGATTCCTGCCCACGCTTCACTTGGGTAGCAACATTTTCTTAGGAACTAACTAAGAGATGAAGCTAAATCTTGGTAGGAAGGAGTAACTTTCATTCTGAGCAAAGAAGGGAAACTAGTGAATACGGGATGATTTAAACTTCCTTTTCCTGTAGGAATCTTTATAAATCTGCCCCAGTGTATAAAAGCACTTATGCCACATGATGTGTGTGCATAAGGCAAATGACCTGAAGAAACCTGGATAATTTTGATGAGTGATGGCAACTTGAAGCCATGACTCTGATTAGCGCAGATTACCACTCTGAGCTTTATAGGTTTTGAGTGGTGAGCTCAGCCAAGCAGTTACTGTTCTGAAGTCTGCAGAGTAGCCAGTTAACTGACGTTATAAATTTGGCATTAAAATAACGTTAGTATGCTTGCCTAAATGAGTCAGATGATAGAGCAGTTCATTACCAGAAGCACAGCACTTAAGCTCCAGGGGTTTACTTTGTTTCAGTATATAAGTGTATTATAGAAGTACACTAATACATGGATCAGTGTGTCACATAGTATTAAATCAACATCAACAATTTGCTATGAGGTTTCTAGCTACACTTTTTTAATTTTTATTTTTATATTGATTCTTCCATTTCTCCCCACCTCTGTCAAAGCCTGCCCACCATATACCTTCTTCCTTTTGAAACTGGATCCTTTCAATCTATTTATTCCCCTTTTCTCTAAGCTATTCCTTTTCTTTCTTCAATCTGTTGTTCTAGATCATCCTAAGATTAGCAGTATCACTGTGAAGCATAACAGCTTTAGAAATAATTGCTCCAGAGGTCTATGTGACTCACAAGCACAGAAGTCTCAGATGAGCAACAAGTCGCTATAAATGAACATCAATAAAATGTACATCTTTTATCACCACTTGTTGTGTTTGATCTGTACACATTGATGCCAAAAGTGGCAGAAACCATACTAAGAGTATTTGAGAGTACTTTGTGTGACATTGTAATCAATTCATTTCTGAGATCTCCCATATCAATGATCATATCAAACACCCAGAAGAAACCACAAGGGACTGAGTGGGGGCTTCACTAACAATTCCATGTCAGCCTGTCAATTTTTGGCAACTTCCATTGCAAAGAACACCAGCTTTTCCGTCCCACTGCCTACAGTCACCATGTGAAGGAAGTGACAACAGATCTCCAAGCACTTGCTCCACTTTTCAGAGCAAGCCTAACATATTAAGAAATTAATGGGGGTGATTATCCAACAAAAGCATCCAGAGACATCACAAATTTCTGTCACAGTATTGACTTTTGTTTCCTATTTGCAAGATTTACAAAATCTGAATGCACCATTTTGGCAGGAATGTGTTTTGACCTGAGCAGTATCAGTTTCTACTGATGAAGTTTATTTAACTATGTTTGCAAAACCATTACCTTCTCCATACTGATGAGGCTGCACCTGGAGTGCTGTGTCCAGCTCTGGGCTCCTCAGCACGAGAGAGATGCAGACATATTTAAAAGAGTCCAGTGATAGGACGCAAAGATGATTGAAGGAACAGGAGTATCTCTTATTTGAGAAAAGACTGAGACCTGGAACTGTTCAGTCTGGAGAAGAGAAGGCTTAGGAGGGATATATAAATGTACATAGATACCTGTACAGAGGGTGCAAAGAAGGAAGAGATAGATAGGCTCTTTTCATTGGTGCCCAGTGACAGGACAGAAAGAAATGGGCACAAACTGCAGAGGTTGGGTCAGATACACTCAGATGCCAGCCTCAGCCATGCTGTGATTCTGTGATTTCTGTGAAAGTGATCCAGTTTTTCCTTATGCATACACACACCTCCACACACACACTCAGAGATAGAGCTTGGACACAGTTATGTATTAATATAGTAAACATATTTTGCAGTGATATTGTAAACCTCACTCAGGAAAAAAATATCATAGCAGTCTAGCTACAAAGATTGCAGAAGTATGTAGGATATCTAAATATATGCTGGCCACAAACATGGAGAAGAAGATGGGCTGAGAGGTGAAACTGGCTAAAAGAACTCACTCATGTTCCAGCAAGTTTGCTGATGATACCAAGCTGTGTGGAGCAGTTCATACAGCAGAAGGAAGGGATGCCATCCAGAGGGACCTTGATAAACTCAAACGGTGGGCTTTTGTGAACCTAATGAGGTTCAACAAAGCAAAGTGCAAGGTTTCGCACTTGGGTGGAGGTAATCCCAGATGTGTAAACAAACTGGGAGAAGAACTTGAAAGTAGTCCTGCTGTGAAGGACTTAGGTAGGGGTCCTGGTTGATGAAAAACCAGGACCAGGATGTAAGCCAGCAGCGTGCATTTGCAGACCAGAAGGCCAGTGGTATCCTGAATGGCCATCAGGGTGAGTGCCCCCCTGTACTCTGCTCTCATGAGGTCCCAACCAGAGTACTGCATCCAAGTCTGGGGCCTTCAACACAGGAAGGATGTGGAGCTTTTGGAGAGCCATGAAGATGATCAGAGGGCTGCAGCATGTCTCTTAATAAAGATAGGCTGAAGAAACTGAGATTGTTCACCCTTGAAAAGAACAGTCTGCAGGGAGACCTCATTGTGTCCTTTCAGTATTTAAAGGGAGTTTATAAACATGTGGGAAATCAACTTTTTACATGGGTAGATAGTGATAGGAAGGAGCTTTTACCCATCTAAGTATTCTAGGTTTAGCTCTGACACGTGGAGCAAATCTCGAGGTTGGAAAACACTGTGAGAACAAATTCCACAGGAGCCAACTTGGACAGATTCACAATGCTGGCACTGTGAGAATTAGAACATAAGGAAAAAAAAAAACAAACTGAAACAAACAGACAAAAAAAAAAAACAGGTCCCAAAAGCATATTCCACACAACTACTCCTGCTGACAGGTATGTGCATGTGCATGTATACACACACAAATATATATACACACATTACATATTTTATACAGATGGGTATAGCTATTGTGTTCAATTACGTCTTAGGGATTATGATTACAATTGACAGAAACATCAGCAATGACATTAAAAGTGATTTTGTGAGAGCAGCTGAGGGACAAACGGAGAAACCATTGCCAATATGTCCAGAGAGCTTTTAGAATTTGGCCTTCATGTAGCACTTGACTGTTCATTTTTATTTGGTTTCTGTAAAAGTGCATTGTGGAAAGGCCACTATGGTATGTATAAAAGTGACTTTAAAAAGATATTGGCTCCTAAAACTCATAGAAAAATGCAGACTGGGGTGGATTCCTTCACGATGCTTGCAGAAATTCAAACATCTGAAATTCTAATTCAAAATCTGTGCTATTCCAAATGGTTATTGCCAAAGTTGAATCAGTATTAAACACCTTGCTTTTTTCCAGAAACATGAGAGATTTGGTTTTGAATTCTGATTGTTTGAAGAGAGAGCTCAAAGCATCCTGCAGGAGGCATTGCTGCAGATATACATACTGGTAGAACCCTATTTCCAGTGGAATCTCCCTGCAGAGCTTCTTCTTCCTAGAAATATCCAGCAATGAGATAAAGCAGTGCCCAGAACAAGTATTCAATAAACTTCTATCTGGGAAACATTTTAAATGAAAGAGAGGAGCGGATGTGTCAATTTATGTGACTCTGGATAATGAAGCTCTTCATAGCACCTGGTGTGGTAAAACAGAAAAATGCAGAGCAACATGTGAAGAAGGATGAGGCTTCAAGTCACGTATTTCTAAAATCCGCTGTGAGGGAAGGAGGGTATTATGTTCAACCACTACTCAGTACTATTGAAAGAATTTGACAAAAAATTAGTCAGTGGGGTTCAGTTGAGGGAAATAAATCAAAACTCACACTATTGGACAAATAAATTCCCTAGCCCGTCAGTTTACTCAGCTTTGAAATATTGCTTTCCCAGGGGCATTTACCCTAACCACTGATTTTCCAGACCTCTCTGAACACTTGGGTGAAGGAAAGCAATTACATGGTCACGGTTGCCTGCAGTTGCAGGAGAGCGGACCTGTAAACACACAAGGTCCTTTGCAGTGACAAGCGAGGCTGGAATTAATGAGTGTGAACAGAGTCAGTCACTGCCCCTGAGCTCTTTCCTAGGTGCACTGACTTTGCTTCGTAAGTAACAGAAGAAATGGGAAAACTACTCAGAGCATGCAGTCTGTAAGAGTTTTCCCAGCCTCATCACACTCAGAAAATGTATTAAGCACTTTGGATTGTTGGGATTGTGATCTCCTAAGTTATGGGAGAGGATATTCCTTTTGTTTTTCTGGGATCTCAATGGAAAAGAAATCTAGAGAAACAGTTGTATCTAGTCCAGAGTTAGCAGGAAACTGCTGCAGCTGGGGAAAATTCAGGAAGAAGAGCAGGTCTTGAAGAAATTCATCACCCATATCATATTCTCTTATTCACACAGTTTTTCTGTGAACTCTTTCATATAAACCCAAACACATTTTCGCCAAGGAGATGTGTTAGTGCAAGTAAAATAACAGCGGCAGTTCAAGAAAATAAATAATTGGCACGGGCCTTACGGACGTTGAGCCTAACTTTGAGGATTGCAAGCAATCCTGTAAGCCGGGTATTTAGCAGGAAAGCAAAGGCCAGGAGATGGCACTGCGGCTCTGCAGCACGGAGCCGGCCGGGTCAGCGCTCCCTGGGCACAGGACTGCAGCCACCGGGAAAAAGCTGCTTCATGTGGCATGCATAGGAAGATCACCCAAACACTGAAATTATCCTGAAATTATCGGGCAGACTGTGAAGCCTTCCTCTGAGGCATGTCATCACGAGGGCTGATTCGAGAGTTCACTCTTCCTGCTGATTTCAAAGTTAATGATCCCCACTGTAAAATGGTAACAAACACTTCCCAAATATTACATTTTATTTATTTATTTATTTATTTTCCAGCAGAGGAACAGAGGTGAAAAATAAAAGCTTTGGGAGAAGAATTTAGACATGTTAAGAGCTTTTTTTTTCTCCACTCCAGATGTGATAAGAGCGGTAATCCAGCAGAGCACAGACCTGGCAGTCAGCACTAGCCTCAAAGCCAACACCAGCTTTGATGCCAGGCTGCTGCTGGTTCACCTGCTGAGCAATAGCTATCCATATCGTTTTCAGGCAGTGAAACTCAAGTGGCTTATGGCTCTTCTCTGTCAGTGGACGATACAGTGTACTTTTCTAAGTTTCTAAGGCTCTTATCCAAGTTTCTGGCTAGTAGCCACCACAGTACTGCTGTTCTCATTGCCATCGTCCCCCCTGCATCACTATCTCCCACAGTGTGTGTTTCACTGGGTCTCAGACTCCATTCTTCAGCTTTTTTGCTGCTTTGCCAGAGTCCCTTGGATCCCGCGTCTTGTGGGATGTCATTCCCTGGGAGCTGCAGCAGGCAAGCTCAACAGGGGAAAGCAGCATCTAGGTAAACCAGCCCAACGAGCATATCCCAGGGAGATTGTGGACTACATATAGCCCACAGCAATAGAGTAATACTGTAAGGAAAATATTCCTTCTCTGCCACAAATCCTTTCCTTGTTTGCATTCCTATTTGTCATTGCTTTGTGAGTCCTCGTGGGAAAGCATCTTTCCTTCATGTGATTTACTGTTGATCCCTATGAATCCTGCATCAATCATTGGTGGTTTGTGGCCAGTACAGCACAAATTCTTCCAGATACTGCAACACAGAGCTGCTACCTCCTGATGACAGTTTTTTGGAGGGCGCTCACCAGAGAATCCCCTTCCTAGAGACCAAACTATGACTACACTGCTCTGATCACTAAGAGAGCTGAGATTTAATTCTGGTCTGTGAAGGTGTGAAGTTTCCTTTTGCTGCTTGTACATCATTGTTACACTGCTTTGCAAAGCTCTCGTTTTGTTTTCAACAGCACATGCACAGCCCGTTAGCATTGACCCATCTCCATTCTGTCTCATTTCTTTTGTTTTGACACCTTTTATTTGTTCTGCATCATTAGACTGTGCTCACTGCAGGCCTTCACTAATGTGTCCTTCCTTTATGAAAACCTCAGGTCCCACTGCCCATACAGACAGTTGACACAGAACAGCTCTGGTGCTTACAGAGATTCCAGCTGAATGTGGGCTACCTGCCATATGTCTCTGAAGGTGTCACCCACCATTGCAGAGAAAATGAGAAAGATTTCATCTCAGAAATGAATGGAAAGCAAGCACCTTCTACATTAGGTCTGCAGAATAAGGCCATGTGTGTGTTGAATGGAAATCTGGGGTAACAAGGCTGATGTCACTGTTTAACTAGAATAATTCAGGGAAAACTTTGACTCACTAATTCCAACATTCAGCTGAACAATGCAATATTCCTTTGGGTCATAGCCTTAGGAAACTAGCACCCGTTATTTAATTGGTTCATTAAGGTGGTGCCATTGAAAAATCAGCCTGTCAGCAGACTAAGTCTGCCCAAGCTACACATGCCTCAGCACATTTCTTCGTGGTAAAGTTGCAAGTTTGCTAGATTTGCACAGCTCTTAAGACATGCTTTTCAAAGCTAGCCTGCTCTCTTATGCCTAAAAATAATTGCAGGTGGGGTTTATAATTGCTAGGACAAGTTGCAACTCTTATACATCAAACTACCGAAATATCTCTACAAGGCTAGCACTGGGAAATGCTTCACTAGTGCACTGGAATAATACTGTTAACAAGTTAGTCAAGTACTGGCCAAGTCAAGCACTAAAAAGCTGGGAAGAACAAGAACTGAAGCATCCTGTGCACACCTATACCAGCCTCCTTGTCCATACCACTTGAATACCAAAATTACTTAATCACTTAAGAATCCACTCTAGCATCACAGCTGACCCTGCTTTGAGTAGGGGTTGGACCAGATGACCTCAAAAACCCTCTCCAAGCTAAAGTATGCAATGATCTATACAAGTTTTCCTATAGTTTTTGCCCCAGGGCATATGTTTTCTTCCACACATGTAATAAATCAAATCACTTATTTAACGAAGCATTTCATAATAGTGAGTATCCTCCAGGCTTGAACAGTTCCAAGTAGTTCACGAAGCACCTCCCTGAGACTCTAGACATTTGAGTTCCACCATGGCACGCCTGGACCACAGTGCTCCCTACAGAGCTGCTCACCAGGGGCTGCTGGAACAGCGCTCACTTTTCAGCACTCGGCCCCAGCCATGCTTCCACAAGAATCAGCACTGCTCAGGCTTTTGTGGAGCAGCTGCCAAGCCACTAATTTAGAGCCCAGCACATCAGGCACTAATTCCAGGTTAATTTCAGCCAGCTCAAGACTATGGCAACTGTGCACAGAACAAGCTTTGGAAGACAGTAAATAGCTTTGTGGCACCAGCTGTTTTTATTAGTTACAGTGTTACTTCTAGCTACTCTGAAAAGTAGTTTGGACATAAATTATATAGACAAGGAACCTAATTGCATGAAAACAGTA
This sequence comes from Meleagris gallopavo, assembly GCF_905368555.1. Taxonomy (NCBI): domain Eukaryota; kingdom Metazoa; phylum Chordata; class Aves; order Galliformes; family Phasianidae; genus Meleagris; species Meleagris gallopavo. Next base: position 41,271,976 of record NC_139405.1, read on the forward strand.
TGGCTGTTTATATCCCAAAGGAATACTGAGTTACACTTGGCTATAATTTTGACCAGAGCAGAAGTTGCCCCTTAAGAGTCTTCATGTATTTTACTGTGTGTAGCAAGGAAAATGAGTGCTAAGCAATGTGGAAAACAGACCAGAACCTGCCAGATGCCCACCATATAAAGCAAGATGTGTCCAGCCAGAAGGAGAAATAACTTACACTATCCCAAGTGACTCAGGCATGACTGAAACAGAGAACATGCTTGAAAATGGAAATGATGAAGTTGCACAGGGAATGAAACAGTGCATAAAGGTGAAAGAAATGTGGCCAAATGAAGTATGAACAGAGATAGGCAAAAACACATCCAGAAAAACAGGCACAAGCTGTATATTTTACTAGCCTGATTTAAGTAAAGCAGATCAGCTCAAATGTCAGCTTGTCAAAGAGAGAAATCTTTCCAGAGCAAGATCCCTCCTCCCAGTCTGTTTTTATAGAGTCCCTGGGTTAAGAGGCACTTGGCTCATAGCTCCTGAGACTTACCACAGCACTGAAAAATAAACATAAATAATGCTGTTAAGAAACATCTTCAGGAGTCTGAATCTCATTGTGAGAGCCCTGCATGACACACTTGCCCTCTTGGGAGCAATATTTCCTTTAAATCGCAGGATCAGCATTTGCCCTCTTGAACACAACATTTATTTAAAATTTCCTCCAGCCTCCAAAGCAAATCCACTGGCAGCTCCATGGCCCAACACAACCCCGGCTGCATGGTCAAGCTCCAGCCCACATCATCTTGCTGCTGTGTCCCCAGCCCCAGGAGGTGACAGGCAGAAGCACAGCCCTGGCTGTACACTGGCACAGCTGCACCTTTCTGGTGCACTTCTGCAGATCTCAGAAGGAAGGAAAAGAGGACAGGACTTCTTCATGAGGGAAAGGAGACAGCTGTCAGCCCCTGGACCAGCCCAAGTCCACAAACACTCCCCTGCTGAAACAAAGCTATTGTTCCTTCTCCCACTGCAGAAGGAGACATTTTCTGATGCTCTTGAGGGCATCTCTAGATTAGTGCTGCTCTTTTTGTCTTTCTCTCTATTCTTCAATTCTTTAGATTATGGGGTCAAAGCCAAAACTGAGGGGAACATCTTCAGTAATGCACTACATATAAAGCCCAGGCAGGTAGGAGCTGCTGAGTGAGTCAGGCCATCCTAGATGGAGATGCTGCACCTTGCCTCAGAGACCCTCCCAGACAAGTCTGTGCGATATCTCAGAGAAGGCTGACATGCACCCTTTCCCATCTGATTTCTGCCTCAACAACTGGCATCCCCTCAAGCACCAGGCATTTTCTTTTCCAAAACCCTTCTTACCAACACAACGCTAATTAGCCTCTTTACCCATGATCAGCCCTTCCATTTTCACACAGGCCTTAATGAGGAAAAGACAGCACCTTTAGTGGGGACTATTTCAAATGTGGCTAGCAGTGGCTGCACCTGGCTACCCACTGGAAACAAACACTCATCCAGTAAAAATTTACCTGCTTAGAATAACTGTTTACTTAAGAGTCTGTTATTTCAGATTTCAGTATGTTATTACTAGTAATATCATTAGTGTTGTTACTGTCATTAGCTTGGACAAGGATGCCTGTAGAACATGAATGTACAGTCAGCAATAAGCTTACCCGCTTTCGTATGTTTGAAAGAGGGGCCCAGCTTTGGTTTGAAGAGCCAGATCTCATCCCAAACTTGGAAACATCCAAGTGGGGTATATCTAGTGGTTTTGCCTGTTGACTGAAGTAGGAGTAGTCCTGACAACAGGATAATGGTGCTTTTAATGTGATTGTCTCAGTACAATTAGCTTTATTGACTGACCTTACCAACATTGTTTGCCAGTGAGATGAGTGCACATTGCATGTTTGCTGCCTTATCACTTGGTTGAGTGAGGTTATAAAACAAAAAGAAACCATGAGGAATGCAGGTCCTAACCATGTTTACAGCTAAGAGTGGTTGAGTCTCTGCCCACTACTTCAGGAAATCTCCCAGATCCCCATTTCCTGTCTTGAAGACCACTCTTCTCACCTACACAATATGCTTCCACTGGCTATCACAAAGCAAACATATTTATTATCTGACTCGTTTAATTTCCATAACACAGCAGTATCTTCACATGCTTTGTATGTTTCCATTTAGTAAGCAAAACTCGTTAAGAGCAATAAAATGCTGATTATTAAGCAAATAATTGGTAATCCATTTAGTTTTTTCATATTTATTCTCTACTGAAGGTGGACAATGCCTATTTTGTTAATGTCTTTCAACTCTGGTCACTTTCAACTCAAGGTCACTTTCAGCAACAGAATAATATATAGCTGTATGCAAACCTCTTTTATCTTCAGCAGATGGATATCACCATGAGCTATGAACAGCCTTCCTTGACCATTCTTTTGAAAAGAAGGGCCCTCACCATCCTGGGAATAGCTAACAACATTGCTCTGTAAAGCACCATACTTCCTAGTTCATTCCAGCATCTTCCTCTAAAAATCTTCTTGGGATCAGTTTCATTCAAATTTCGCCTACTTTTCTCTTGCAAGCTTCCTCTCCATAACTTCCAGATCTTGACAGATAGGCAGTATAGGCAGCATAAAATATTCTTTGACCAAAGTTAATCAACTTTGGCAGCTGTTCTGGTGCCACAGCGTGCAGTGCCAAGCCAGTTATTCTTCTTATCATTCCCATAAGGATTTAGATTGGGATGCACAAACAAAGTAGCAGGGAATAAGGAGATGGAGATGAGAGATGAGTGGACCCCTAAGGAAGTGGTGTTCAAACATCATTTACAAAGGGATTAGCAATATCAGCTCCTGGAGACGGAAAGCCACAGAAATGCCATGCATTAAAGGTTTTGAAAAAGATTTCCTCACAGCTCCCCCTCCACCTCTCCCATTCAATTTACTGTACACTAATCTAACTCTAATCTAGTGAATGGCTTACCTCCAAGTCACTTGACTGTGATCTAGACTCACTGTAACACATAGGATGCCATTGTTCCCCACCCACTGTTGCAATCATTCTTCCTTGTCTTGAGTTTTAGAAATATAAATCAGTTAGAGAAAAAGAGTGCATGAAACAATATTTGTTGTACAGTAGTTATAGCCTTTTCTTAGAATAATGAAATGTCAGTGAGAATAGACCAAGAATAATGGGAAGTTGGAAACCCAGAGAGCTTCTAACACAAGGGAATCCAGACACAGAAGCAAAAGATAATGTGTAAAAGATTCTGACTGATTGCATTGTGTTTCCATCCTTGGCAGAGTTGTAGGAAAACACCACAATTTGTGTCAAAAAAGTATTAATATGTTGAAATATGTATTTCATGTACCTTTTTAATTAAAAAGGAAAAAAAAATGAGTAGGAAAATAAGTAAAGTGGTATGGAAGAAGAAAAAGAAATAGTAAATGATCCCCTTTGATTCCAAAAGCTGAGAGGGGAATATTGTGCACCACTCTGCTAATTAGCTCCTTTTAGAATCAGGGCCTGTTAGCCTTAGCAGAGCTGCACAGATGATATGGTAATGACAGAATTCTGTCATTAGGCTGGAGTCTTCTAAACAAGAGTAATGAAGAGATAAAAAACGGTAAAAGAGACAGCAAAACTGGTTAGATATTGCTATAGTTCCAAGTTGCTATCCTAGCATAGAGGATATGTGATCAGCCATGGGTTCCCACTGTGTGTCCTCCCAAGCAGTGTAAAATGTTTCTTCTCCTGTCATTGGCCACAACAGCCTAAATCCTGCAGATAAGAAACAAGAGGTAAGCAAGCTAAAGATGGCTACTAAGGTACAGCCTGAGCGTATGCGATATCCTTTAGTCACTTTGCTGGCCACTTGTTATGTTGGAATGTTGATAACAGCGTGGCCATATGATGTTTGGCAATCTGTTGGCAGTTCAGGCTCTTTCTGGTGACTAGCCAATACGAACAGTTTAAGACGTGACTGAAAACATTCACCGGCAAAAGACACTTGGAGCAAGCAATTCTTCCTTATCTTTGTGTAAATTTGGTGAAAGATGTCAGCTGTGGAGATTTGACTACTCAAACTGTTCTCTCCCCATGCCAGGAAGTGACTGGGTCTAAAAAGCAGTGACTTGCACTTATCCACTAAGATTTTTCTAAGAAATGGATACAGTCAGTGGGGAAGTGCTGCATTCTCATTGCAATATCACTGCCTATTGAGAGCTCCCAGAACATGAAGAGGCTCAGAACCAGGACATCACCATTTTGGACAGATACATTGCTAGATGTCAAGATGTTCTTCCCACAACACAATTCTGAGTGATTCATGAGAAACATTGAAGTGCTTTGGTGTCGCAGAACGGCTTAAGTTGGAAGGGACCATATCTGCAGGAGGCATTTTTAAATGATTGAAGCCAAATTTTCTAAATGCATGGTGGTGGTTAGAGAGAGCACCCACACACTAAAGAATGTTCTGCTTTCTCAGTTTTGTTCATATCTGTTTGAAAACTTCTCTTTTCGGGTTTAGCAGTGAATTACTATTGGCAACAATTCTATACAAACTCACCTTCTGCATGCAAAAGGCCACTCAGAAGAATGATTTAGCATCTGTGTAAGAACTTATCACGTTCACCAAAGCCAGTTATTTATGATTTATGAATAAGATCTCTGTTTGGAAAATAAAAAAGATATGCTGGCAGCAAACCTGTAATTATTCAGGTTGGTGTGGGTGTGGTAAATCAGTGAAGCATACTCCCTGTATTTATTTAACAAATAAGTACACCTCTAGCGTATTTGGCTGCCAACTTGTGATGATAATGAAGTTTGTTATTGAAATAACTCATCTTGCCTAAGGAAGGGCAAAAAACAGATCAAACATGCTTGAACCATACCGCCCTTGCATGTAATTGCTCCAATCCTTTGAGTTCCACCTTTCCTTGGGAAAAAAAAAACTTCACACCACTCTGCGTGGTGTGCAAAATCCAGAGTGCTTGCTTTTGATTTATTGAGGTTAATATCAACTCTCTCTGCCTTCTACAAAACATTCAGCACACATAAATTCAGCAGCTTATGTTGTGGGGCTGGAAGGCGATGTTTTAAGGTACTTCTTATCCAACTCTATGCCATAATCAGACGCACCTTTGTTAAGCCATACAAAATGATAGTAAAATATTACATACTAAAATACAGAAAATAGATTATATGTTTCACCAAGCCAGACATCATTTGCATAACGTGCTCACACAATAACTGGAAATACATGTGCCACGTAGACAGGATGTACAAAAATTAGTAAAGATGCCTGTTTTGTCCAGTGGTGATCATGATTACCAGACTCTTGAATTAGACATAAGAGCACAAATATCATTTAAGCAAGTGTTCTCTGCCTCAGACTATGTGTTGCTGTAGTTTATTAAATTCTGAACCCACTGAATTTGATGAGAGAAATTTCCTTGCATATCCTGGGCATAGAACAGTTGTATTGGCAATGCTTAGGAAGGTGTGAGTGGAAGAATAGTAGGAAAGTAACCAGTATCATGTTTTCATGAAATTCCATACTGCGGTAATAGCTTATCCTGAGTCCCAGACATAAATTTCACAGACTTACAGTAGTTGTTAAAAAAAAAGTACTATTTGTCTTGGACCTGGAAAACAACTAAAGGCCCCATGCAAATGAGCACTAGTGATGCCTGAAGCAGATGTCTCACAGACAGATTTATGTCATTCTTGGAAAAAATTGTTAGTAAGCAGACATGGTTTTCCTTATTTTTTTAAGGTATTTTAAGAAAGTCTTTTGAAACATTTAAAAGCTGTATTTCTTAAGTCTTCTCCATCTTCCATTTGAAGCATTGGTTTTATGCATTGGCTGTAGTGCAGCCATCTGCAATATCTGTCAGGTTATGTGCTATAGTTCAGGTTGTAACCACCTTTAACTGCTTCCCTGAACAATGCCAAGTTCACATGTAAACACTAACACTGTCCCTAGCAGCTTGATCTCAGTGCTCTGATTCAGAGAATCTCTATCAGATATGAAGATATAAGCATTTTGCTCTTAGATTCTTGTCCTAGTCTTTTAGATATTAACGATCCCACAGAAGAACGGATGGCAGAATAGGAAGCCTGTGCTCTGCTGAACTGCCCTAGATCATCACTCAAAGCATTAATTTAACACATTAATTCAAACAATCATTATTAAAATAGACTAGACCATGCCAGATGAGAAGAAATCATAGTATCCGTCCTGCCACTGCCCTGGAGAGAGGAATTCTCCCTGGTGAGAGTAGAAGCAGACAGCTGGAGCTAGGATTATCTTCATCAAGTACTGCTGCTGTATTGATGGGAGTCAAGAATTTGGACTCAAAAGGTCAGACTCAACCCAAACCCCACAAAGGGAACTATTGGCTGTATGTGATTGCAGTAGAGAAGTGTTCCTCTTGGCATGGAGACGTGCTGGCTCCATCGTCTTAACTTCCTCCATTGTTCTTTAAGTTTACATCTGGAACAGGAAAGGTCACAACTTCTGATCAGATGAATATATGACTTCAGCATTGCTGGTGTATATATAAGTTAGGGAAAATATTCTATGTCAGAACTCAAATCAGGCAGGTATGAGGCTGTGACTATTAAATGTTCCCTCCCCCACCCTTTTTTTTTTTTTTTTTTGTCCTTAAAAATATATACAGGTTTTGTTCTCAAAGGCTGCCAAATGTTGGCCCCTGATTGCCTATAATTTCATCTGTGTCAGCATTCTAACATTGTCAGCAGCTCTTCCTTCCAAACCTTCTGTTCTTTATAGTACTGTTAGGAATAGATGGCCACAAGGTCACCCTGGAGATGCATGTTACTGCTTATCTAGGTTCAGTTTGAATTTTAATATAGACAGAAACTTGGAGATTTAGATGTGTTTATAAAAGCTGACTTCAAATTAGGACTTTAGCTCCCCTAACTAGTTATTCTAGTTTGTCTCTCCAAGGGCTCCAATAATTGTGAGAAAGCTGCTCAAAGTATTCAAAGATGTACTGTATCCAAGATGGCTATGCTTTACCTGTTCTCTTCCAGTAAAGAGCCTGTTTGGAGTTTTACTATACTTCTCTCTTCCTTACTATCATCTTCTTTCTTCCTCCACCTCTAATAGCTGAAATGGATATCAGGGATGTATTAGTGAGAGAAAAGGCAGCACACAGCAGCTGGGATTTCTATCTCCTCCTGCAGATTTGCCAGCTATTTAAATGGGGAGCAGCACTTAGTGCGACAATGAGAGGTGTGTGTGTTTCAGCACTTACCCTAGCAAACACCACTTGTGCATTGCCCACTGCAAAGGCCAGAGCAGAGTTGCATGATGTTCTCTGCCTACAACAGCCATGCAGCAAGGCTTGTCAGCCTACTCCTCAAAAAAATGTTTCTAAAGATTAGAAGTTTCTCAGTGAGAACAGAGCTGCCAGCTCAGGAGCTGGTCTGTCTGGATCCATACTTGAATGGGTTAAGTAAGTTATTCCTGTTCTCTTTTTTCCTGAGATATTGCAAGTGCTACAGATACATTTGAGAACTGATATGATAAAAATACAAATAAGATAAACCAGCTGAACAATACCATCCGGAGCCAAAAACAATTGGCCATTGTTGCAGCCTCCTCCTCTGCTTTCTTATCTTGTGTGAAAAATACCTGTGGTTCTCAAAGTACATTTCAAACATGGAGGAAGGAGCAGGGCCAGGTCTACGGAACAGACTTCTCCTGGCACGGTGATATTGCCAAGGGTGTGAAGAACAGTGTGGCAGATACATCCATGATAGCCAAACACTCCTACATTAGCATAGGTATACCACCAAAACCTCACTTTCTCCCTCAAACTTTAATCTCAGAGTTCTTGACAAAACTGGGCATGCATTTGGCATGGTCTGAACACACAGGGAGATTCTCTGGCCTTGGCTGCCCAGGGGGAGTCCCCAGTCCCTGCAGCACCCTGACAGGTCCTCCCAAGAGAAATAAACCATCTTAATCTCTAAACCATGTAACAAGACAATCAAAACTCAGAGCTGAGCTGTGCATCCCATTTGGCTCCTCCTGACAAGAAAACTGAAACTGGGCTATCATCTTCCTGCTTCTGACTGAACACCTAAACCACCTCCAGATTGGATCCACAGCACATCATGCACAACCCCTTGAACATAACTTGCTCAGAAATTTCTTTCTATGGAAATAAGAATGCCTGTTATATTACTGAGCTAGGTTAAATACCTGCTACAAACTGTGTATCAGACAGACATGCTTGCTATCTTCTGGAAAATCAGGTTGGGTAACCTGAGTGCTATATCCACCTCAAATATAAGAAACATCTGAGCTTACCTGACAAATGAGCCAAGGAGTGAGAGGCTCCTGGGTCTCATGTGTTGTCAGAAAGCAAACGACAGACTTTCTGTTCTTTCAGTGGGCTGCAGGCCCACTGCAAATGAAGGGTGACCCAAAGATTTTCTTCTTTTTTCCCATGTTTTGGTAATATGCAGCAACACTGAGTGTATCATGTAAGCGAAATGTAGCAACTGTTCAGACTGCAGTTTTTATGCTTCTTGGGATCTGAAAAACTACTCCATTGTGAATAACAGGAGGTTAAGCCTTTCATACATCCCAGGTAACAAGCAGCACGGACAAGCCTCACCCAAATAACCTTCATTTTAACAAATGCATAAAGTCAGGACTGTTCCAAGGATTTAGCATTTAAATACTTGTAGGCTTGAAATCAGAGGAATTGACAAACTGCGTAAACTATCTTGAAGCATCACAGGAAACAACAGAACTCAGTTCTGGGCAATGTTTTGGAATCCCAGATTAGTCTCCCAGACTGGAAGAAAACTTGAAGTCTGATGGGGTGCTTTCACGTTATTTTCCCTGCTTTGTTATCATCTTGAGAGCACAGCTCCTCATCCAAGCTCCATCAGCACCAATGTTTTGGAGGAAAAGAGTTGAGCAGTGTGGGTGCAGAAGGTAGACGTGATCTGTAACTTGCTCACACAGCTATAGCCCTCACCTCTTCACTGACCTTCATATCATGGTGGCCTCTCCGACAACAGACAGACTTTTCCCAGACTAAATGAGCCAGGATTTCACCCAAAAGTAGTTTCTCAGCTGTGCCGAAGGCGCTAGCTCTCATCTCTCTTTGCCATTTCTGCTGGTAGGATGTCAGCATGAGTACTACAGCTCTGGGCTGCACGTAGCCCTGTCATCACCACACAGGTATTGGGACCGAGCACAGCAGGCAGCTGGTGCTGGAGGCTTTCATCTCAGGCTTTGAAGAACAAAAGACAAGAAAAAAAGGAAGCCTTGAAATTTCTCAATTAAGCAGGATCTGTAGCTTAATGCTTATCTCTGAGTGTCAGACAAGAAGAGGTTGATTAACTTTTAAGTTGAATGTGAAGTGAGGAAGGGTGAGAAGTGTTGTGTGTGGACATTCCATGTGGTCACACCATAGGTATTTCTTAAATTCATTAGAGTTTAGCTATAACTCTACTGAAGTCTGTGAACATATAAACAATATACAGTTTATACTTCAGGCTTCAAGCAGCTGGGTGTCTCCTCAGCACCACTGATAAAAGGTGACTCACAGTGAAGCTGCAAGAGGAACCTCCTTGGCTGTCTTTGAGACCCGAGACTACAAAAATAAACATTTTCTTCCAGTTTTGCAAAATCTAAGCTTTTAGACAAAAGTCTTTAAAAAGGATCTGAGTAGCATAGGCTTCTTAAACTTCACAAGCTGAAATAGTTTGGATGAATACTAAACATAAAACATGAAGGAAATGTTTTATATTAGATTACATAATCTTTTTAAAGTGCTACCACAGCCAGAAGCTCCTGATCAGATATTTGTTTACCTGAGGGAAAAAGCTGAGAAGAATTCTATGAAAAGAGATAGTTACAGAAAAAAGATTTTTGAGATGCTGTCCTTTCAGAGCTGAGCATGAAGAAAGAGCAGCCTAGGCTTTCGTGGGCATGTTTGCTAAAAGCTCAGCTTGCAGTGTAATTTCCAGACCAAGCTAAGCACCCAGCCTCCTGGGAAAGTTCTGATCTTTACATCAGAGTGCAGAGTTGGTTGAAAGCTTATCCCCAGATCTCTGCCAGGCACTCTGCTGCTCTTCATTCTTTGCTTCCACACAACAGTAGCATGGGTCTGTGAGTTGCAACTTTGCACTGTGCTTGGCTGGTGTGAAACCAATCAAACCATCACCAGACATAGTAATGTTTGCCAGGAGGGGATTGAGCAAGTTGGGACTCTCTGACTATATCACTGGTCGTGGTAGGGGAGTTTGAGAGATATGTGATTACAGTGAGATCCCACAATGATTTACAGTCACAATAACATCTTTCTCTCAATCCATTTTTTTTAATAACATACATAGACATGTCCTTATATTATTCCTTTAAAAAAAAATGAAAAAGCAATTCTGTGATGTAGGAAAGGCTTTAATGTTGCCGTGAACTATTTATCACTAGTTGACGTGGTGGTGAAATGGTGGGATCTGGGTAGAGATTACTGGAAGTCTTATTCCAACAAAAGTCTACGACATCTATTGCGATTGCTGTAGTCACGGTCAATACTCTGTTGCCGACAATGGGGACTTCTCATGCATGAAGATGTGAAAGAACAAAATCACTTTCTAAAGCTATTCTGTTGAATGTGGTCAAATGTTCCCATTCCAGGATGATATCGATCCTATGCTAACTCTTCCTATACATTCTGCCATGTAAAATCAGGATTTTGGCCCTAAGAAGAAAACGCACCAACACCACTCCCCTTTTACACCCAAAGTCATATTTCCTTCTATGTGACATAACTTAAAGGATTTCAATTTGCTTTTTTTCAGTTCCTCATATGTGTCTGACCCTTTACTTCTTGACTATAGGAGATATCCAGGCAAACACAGCAAGTTAGAATTCTATTATGTATCTTAGCTTTTTCTACTGTACGCTTAAGACATTTACTATGAGGACTGGTCATGCCTATTCACTCAGATGGTAAAGGAAAATCCTGATGAAGTTTGGGCCTGCTCCTAAGGGCCATGAGCATCCTCAGAGATACCTACATAAAAGAAGGTGTAGGCCAGGGCAGAGGATTGGGATTCCTGCAGCAGGGCTGGAATGCTAGTTAACTTTTCATCCCTTACAGGAGACAAACATAACCAGGGCATGGCAGTAGCTGAGGCTCATTTGAAGTAGGTTCACTTGTGCTCAAATTGTTATAGTAAATACAAGGAAATAAAAGTTGGGAGTAGAAGAGGGACTATCACTGGTATTTACTGTTCCCTAATACCAGATAAGCCTTTTACTTTATAGCAAAGTTTTTAAGTGCTACTTTTCCATGCTTTTGCAAGTTGCTACTATTCTGTTTCAATGAATATTCTTGTATTGCACAAGGAGGAGTAAAATTTTATCTCTGTACGCACAGATGAATTTCAGCCATACCTTTCACTCGCTTGCATCTGTTCCTTGCATACTGCATCACTTTTGACTGTCTGCCCACTCCCTGAAATAAATATCTTCCTTATCTCTTAGTCTCACTTGAAATACTTGTCCCAAGTGTGGGGCATACACGGCAGGGACTCAGCAGCAGGGGCTGTATGTGGAGAAGGGCCATGCGCTGCCCCATGCTGGTCACAGCCAGGCCTCACCACCTCTGAAACCAATGTAGGTGACCATCACACACCAGACCTGCAGCCAAGCAATGGATCCCACTGCACCCCAGCATGGATGTATCTCAAAGGCAACAGCAGCCATTCCTGCACAGACGACACTCTAAAGGAGATACATGGAGAGACATGGAGCTGCAGAAGCACTCTTGGAAAGAAAACCTCCATGCCAAATGAGACACCCTGTGTCCTGGGGTGACCCACATGTATCAGGGACATTTCTGTGGGACTGAGGCTGTGGGTGACCAGTGCTGGGGCAGAGATTACTCTGAGGGACTGTAGCCATCATACAAACCAAGGAGTGAGGAAAAGCAGTCATCATGACAGGTGAGCAAAGGATCTTTGCACCTGGATTGTGAACCTGGCTGGCTGGGACAAAATGTAGCCATGACTGATGGTAGGTTGTGGCTTCCTACTTTGTAGCAAATGAGCTAATGGAGTACTGGAGAAATCTCTGCATGATGCTTCTTGCTGAACTCAGTTCACATCACTAAAGAAGGGAGAACGTTATTAAGTACAAATAGGAAGGAAGTGGTTGGCAATTCTGTTCACTTCCAGTATCTTTCCTTGCATGAATCATAAGCAAGTACAGTAGAGTAGACTCATACAGACCTTAAGAAACACTACTGAACAATCTCTTGGCCCTCCTGTTCCAAAATTACTTGGTAGCTTTACCCTGAATTTGCTTTTTCAAACCTGTTCTTTATTTTCCATTTGAATGTATTTATTTTCCCCTTTGCCTACCACTGAGTATTCAGGAACTGAAAAAAACAATACGGTACAAAATGCACAGTGATCTTACAACTGTTCAGCCAGAGAGATGCAATACTCTGTGCTGCTGCTATTCACTAGCAAGTATAGTGCATTTGAAAAAATGGCAAGTGATGGATTTTGCTCGTATTCAGAAGACCACACCAAGTCCTATCTGTTAACCACATACTAGATAAACCTAGTTTGAGGTCTGCTAGGGATCTATGCAGTGCACAAACCTTGTGGTCCAAGGTACAAACCTTACACAGAGCCAAGGGTTTCCAGGCCTCTGCCTACTCCTGCAGACTTTGCAGGTTCTCCCAGCCATTTCAGGGCACATACTGGCAGTAGAGAGCTGCTGAGTCCAGCAGTGTGACCTGCTGAAAGACATGAGCAGCCGGAGGGTGAAAAGACTCTGGGAGAGCCAAGAAAGCTCCTAGGGAGTGGTCGAGCTGAACTAACAAAATTCTTTCCCATGCACATGCCTAATACTTATAATAATATAAAAACACTTTTTGGGGACTACTGAGGCATGGGAAAACCAAACAAAATCTGCTTTGGATTTACTTTAGTGAGTGGCACAGGAGTATCAGAGAGCCTGGTACGCAAACTGGAGATTTAAATACTAAAAAATTCCTGAGACAGATAAAAACAGACTTTTATTTTCAAGAAGGGATGTGCTTGTGCAATGTTCATAGCACTCACTGACAGAGTAAAGCAATATGTCTCCCAGAACTAGTGGCACTGCCACCTTTACTCAGCCCTTCCATCAGCTGCAGAGTCTCTCAGCAAAGTCCTTCTCATGAAGAAAACATCTCTGCAATGCCAAGCTCAGTCTCTCCATGCAGAGAAGTGCTGGGAATGGAGTGGCACAGTCAAGTGGCCGAGCAAAGCAGCTTGAAAACCTTGCACCAGATGGGCTTCCACTGAGCACTGCTCCTTGCAGCACAAACCCATCCTCTGCTGCAGCCAGCAGCTCAGCCCTGGGTAGGCTGCACAGGTTGGTCAGTTCCAAATAGCAGGAGCTGTTCTCACAGCCACGAACAGATCTAAAGCCCATGGTGACCTGAAGGACCACCAGCTGAAAGTTCTTGTGTGCTATCACAGTCACTGGGGAACAGTGCTCATCAGAAAGCTCTTTTGTGGAGAAAACATGTTCTTCAGTATGTTTTCCTCTTTGTCAGTTTAGGAGCAGATTTTGTCACATTCACACAGATATCCCCAGACAATCCATTTGCTTCGCATAAACATATGTTGATTGTTTGACAGACACCATATTTTTGCTGATTGTGGCTTTGCTGGTGGTGTGAAGATACCTGAAGGAGATGGAGAGCAGAACTGGCAGCTGGAGACTGCTCTCTGCCTTGCTTGAACAGGAATAGTCCTTCATAGCTTGTCCTTCAGTCACTGCATGTGCCTGGTGGAGAAAGGATCCAGAGGACAGGCCTTCCTTCCATCCTGCCTGGCCTTTTCACCTGGAATATCTGCCTTCCCATGGGAACAGATTCAGACATGATGGGGAACGTGATGTGGAGACATCTGAAACTGTTAAATCCAGTGATGTGCAAACATTGTTGTACTGCTTCCAGACATGTTGTAGAACATCTGTGTACTGCTGCACATGGCCAGGATTGGGCTCTTGCAGATCAGGAATGCTTCCTTCTTGGGGAAGGCAGCCTGCAAATACCACTAAACTGAGGAGCAAGCGGATGAAGAGAATCGTCAGGAGAGGAACAGCAGCAGTATTCAATCGCAGCCAGTGTGGTCTAAAGGTACCAAACTACATGTTAAAGGGACTTACTAGAGTTGTGTCTCAGGTTATCCAGGGACCCAGGAAGAATCCAGGCCACAGTTTGGCAATGTTGTAAATCCAGCTTCAGAGCTCTTGTTAGATCAAAAATATTGCATCCTCATGCTACAGGAATTAAAAGAGTAAGCACTGAGTGCTCTATCTACTAACCAGCCTGCTAATTTACTGTAGGAGTTTCACAGGCATATGGCACAGCAGTTTCTCTCCTCAGATGCTGTGTGAAAGCAAGATATAAAGCATCTCCAGAACAAGACTGCAGGGGGGGAAATAGCTGAACTGACAATGCATAACATCAAGTTTACTGAGTAAACAAGCTGGGGAGACAAAAGCAAATCTTCTCTCAAGTCTTTAGTTAAAAGAGTCTTTTTTACAGCATGTAGCTTTTATAGCATGCAGCTGTAGCACCATCATCGCACAGATGGGATTGGGAGATTTGAAACCAATGTTCCTTTTAAGAGTTTGCCATGGGCGCCCATTGTAGGAACAAACAGTATCCTCTGGATTACCAGTAGGCAAAGGCCGGTCACCAAATTCATTTCCTGCAGTCGCACCCAAGGGCACAGAGATGCATCACTGCCAGCATCAAGCTCCATTTGCAGTCCCAACTGCAAACCAGGTGCACAAACTCTGCCCATTATCTTTTCCTAAAGATGCTATCTGAGGCAAAATAGGGAGGGTTTGTAGTACTTCAGTGCTCCAGATTTGCCTGCGCTGAAGCCAGCTCTGTCCCTATGAGGGGACAGACTGAGAATCTACACATGCACACACAGATGCACATACACTTACTAAACTTTGCAGTCAGAAGTTGTCTTCAATGCCATTTTGCCTTCTTTGGTCTTGCTTTTTTCCCACAAAAGACTTGTGGTTGCATCCAGAGATAGCATCTTGCTATGAATAAGCAAGGCATCTCCAGCATGAACAGGGGCTCTGGGGGCAACCATACGATGTTGTGATGCTGCTTTTCAGAGCGGTAAGCTGGCAGTACAGAAGAAGAGAGAAAGAAGGACTGAAAGAGAGAGATAGCTGCTTCATGATGCCAGGTCAGCTGGTGCTCCTCTTATTCAGGTGTTAACCTTGCATACATTGGCCTGGCCAAGGCTGTATGAATACACTGTGAAACTAGCTTAAGGCACTCAACACTAAGCTCATTCCTCTCCCAGGACATGGAAAATTCAATGTTGGATTGGAACCTGTTTTTTTGTTGTTGTTTTGTTGTGTTTTTATCGGCAAAACACCCTGAAGCACAAACCTCCTAGCCCTCACACAAAAGTCCGCAGCATTTCGGTAGCAGAGGGGTGGGCTAGGTGGGGGGGATTACGCTTTGCTGTTGTTCTGTTGAAAGTAGGTTTGTTTCTGTCTCATAAAGTATGCAAGAATTTTCCCATGCTCTGCTCCTGGCCAGCCCTGAACAGCATGCTTTGCACATTAGCAGCTGATGCTGGAATGTGGCGTTCCCAGGGCAACTATTAACCCCCCATGGAGCACCGCCAACCCCTTGCCATTGTGTGGGGCCTGACTGAAGGCCGCTTTGTTGGGTGATGTAATGCCATGTATGCAAACTAAGCCAGGGGCACAAATGGCACTTGGAAACTGTTCCCTGACTTCAAAGGATGGGCTGCGTGACTCCCACTATGGCTGACTCCAGCCTGCACCATCCCAGTCATATTTCCAGTGCAGTCCCATCTGCCATTATTGCCCTGCTTTGGCCCTGGCAAAAGTTGCACCTGCCTTGTTCACCCCTATGTTCCCACTTGGGTCTCTGTGCCTCTGAGCACTGTGCCCTCAAGACATTTGGCTTTCATATTGATTAGAGGCTTCAGCTCCCAAGAACCATGACTTGATGTAGACTTAACGCTGTGTAAATAGTAAAAATAAATTTTTTCCATCCCTGAAGCTTTGCTGAGTTCTGCAGGCCTTGAATACTGGATGGGGAACTGGAGGTTTGCCACTAGCTTCAAAAACAGAGCAATGCTGCTGTTAAATCTAAAATCCATTTATTACAACACTGTCTAAATTCAGTTACATAAAATATCAGAGCATATCAGGGACTGCAGGGACTAACCAAATCCTTACCAACACCTTGGGTTTATGGAAAATCTCAGCATCAGACAACTCACAACAGCATCCTAGATTGATTGAGAAACAATGGAAATGTGCCTGGTCTGCAAGTGTACTTTCTGTTCTGAACAAGGGATTGATAGAAGCATTTTGAAGGATACAAAACAAAACAAACAAAAAAAAGAAAATTTGCAGTGTTCAAAACATTATTTACAATGCACTTCTTTTGTGCAATAGCAAACCAATATATAACTCCAATTAGGATGGAGAAGTTCTGACTGAGAAACAAAAGCATGCTAATTTCATATCTACTTGCAGACTGCAAAGTACTTCAATACTGACATCCTGTCCTAGTACATTTTGGCCCCGTTGTTCACAGATATATAGGGTGATGGAAAATGTATATAGACATCACTGAGTTAAGTGTCTAATGTTTTGTTTCATGTTCCTTAGTATACGCAGCTGCTGGTACCAGGACTTTGTCAAATGATCTTGGACATTTCCTCTAGCACATCCGTGAGGCACACAAGTCAAGTATAATTATGATGTTTTTAACCAGGGCAAAGTAAATACATAAAAGGACAAGTATTTTGGTCATACATCACTGTCAGTGACAGAACTGGGACAATAATCCAGTGCATGCAGACAGGAAGAACTCGTTTTAATTTCAGGGCCAAGGTCCCCCCTCAGTCTCCTAGTTCACCTGCCTTAAGGAAGGTGATTTCATGATCACACAGTTCTTCTGATGGGAATGAAAACTGAATTACATAGTGTTCTTTGTAAAAAGGAATCAATTGAAACAACTCATACAAGCTGGAAAGCCAAGAAATTCAGATACTCTTAACACAACCTTATGATGTGAAAATAGAAAGTGAATGTAAGGCATATAAGTATGCCCACATGTCCCTATCAAAATGGAAATAGGAAGACTTCTGCTTCAGTTATCCAGCTCCCACAAATGAAGACATTGAGAAATTTTCTAACCTGCTCTAGTGAGACTCAGTCCTGCTTCTCTTGAGGTTACACAAAGCTCCCATCACTTTCTGTGGGAAGAGCTTAACAGATCTAGTAGTGTGAATGGGTGGGTTATAATGACAGTAATAACAAATGTCATCTACATTCCATGATTAGCTAGAAAAGTGATGCTAGGGCTAAATAGGCATGTCTCATTCAGATGCATGTCACCAAGCTGGGCTCATCACCTAGGTACTGGATGCCATCTCTCCCTTTTTCTCCTCCTATTGCTAAACATGCTAATCCTGTGCAGCAACCAAACATCATTATTGCAGGCTTGTCCAAAAATTATGCAGAGACAATTAGCCTCATTGAAAAAGGTATCAAAGACCTCACAGTATCATTCATCTGTCCCTCACTGTGCGCACACACACACACAGAGGCATCCAAGGGATTTTAAACATAGCTAAAGACAGTGTTTTCATTAGTTCACTGTGAATGGCAGTGACTTCATGCATTAAAAACTCGGCACCTCCCCCTGTGGTGTAATGCCTGTGCCTGAGATGAATGGCTTTGCTACAGCTTTTTGTCCTGAAAGCCTAGGACAGAGATGCTCACCAGCCCCAAGGGAGGCTGCAGCTGAACGTGGCCTATTATGACCATGCTGGCAGCACATATTGATTGGAAAAAGCAAATGATAGCATCCTCACCAAAATAAACACAAGGATAAGGGGAACATAGAGGAATACCTCGGCTTAGCTTCTCCTAAGGTGTAAGTAGTCAGCAAACTTTTCAGATTGCTTTACTAATATGAACAGCCACTGAGCTCCTGAAAAGTAGAAATGTCATCCCTTGTCCTCCTCCTTCATGTTGTAAAAGTGAAAAAAAGAAATATGAGGTGGGTTCAACCACAGCATTCTCAAATGTAACTCTCAGCACCCAGGCACCATGTGGGAAAGAAAAACTATAAGTTGGGCAAGTGGATGCAGGAAGGGCAAGTGGATGCAGGAAGGATCCAGAAGTTTGCAGAAACTATGTAAGTAGTCTGCTATGGCTATAAAGTTTCTGTAGGGGGTTCCCTATAAAATGATATTATTAAATGAGTGGTTTTTTTTGTTTGTTTTAAAAATGCTTTTCAACTATTTTGATATCAGCTTTTAAGACTACAATTCTATTCCCTATATTTGTTATTTTATTGTTCCCAAGCATTCAGTGCATGTTTATGACAAATACATGCTGTGATACCATCATGAGGGAACCACTACGTACCGAACCAGCCTACTGAATGAGACGCTAAGTTGCTCTATCTTACTGCGAATTTGTCAACAAAGATGAAAAAAAAAAAAAAAAAAGAACCCCACAACTCTGGAAGGAGATTATAATCATAACTTGTCTTGGGAGACATGATAGTGCAGCCAGAGATCAACCAAGCTGTGGAAGTTGAGTCCTGGGATCAGTTGATGGCTCTGTGCAATCCTATTGAAGTGTCCACAGGCCTAAAAGTTTATTCCCATTTTACAGCTGTAGGGGCTGTTACTGCTCTCTTAAAGCACTTCTCTGGACCACCAAGGCTGCAACAATTTCAGTGCCGCTTTCTTAAGAGCAGCAACTTTCACATCAATAGCCTGATCCAAGAGTAATGGCCATGTAGAAATGTGCAGCCATTCTAAAATCTCAGCTCTTAAGTTTGCTTGAAAATATAAATCAAAACTTTTCCCAAATCCATTATTGAAAATATTTACCTGCTCTGAAATCTCCTTAGCAACTCTAGGGAAAATCACTGTAAGACCAGATCAGTACATTTTCACAATGGGCTGCCTTTTAAGAGTGAATTAGACCAGCCTGGAGCAGTGTCTGTGCAGAGCCTTTAGGAATCCACAGTTGTTAATAATTAAACTAGATGCCATTACCTAAAGGTGGACCTGCAGCTGAAATGAGATCCATAGGTAGGCAGCAGAAACCAAGGCAAAGCCACTGTTGTTCTAATAAAGAATGATTACTGCCTTCAAGCATAATGCTTTTGACAGGCTGGTCTAAACTCTTGTTGGGGTCACAAGGTTAATCTCGCAGCAGCTACAGGCCCCCTCACTGCTGAGCGTGAACAATATGGTTAACATTTTTGGAACGGAGTTAAATTTCTTTGTCACTCCTGGTCCACACCTGACAGAAGCCGCCCTCTTCTGTGCTTTTGGAACCTGCCATCTGGAAGATAACAAATTCTTATCTAGCCCGTTGATCTTTTCTTAAATTGCTATGAATGTTTCCCATCGCTGACCAAAAGACCAGAATACAGAGTTTATCCACCTGAAATAAACTCTGAGCTTTCCTGGGGCTAATTCCTTCAGATCCTAATGTGACTGCAAAACATTAGGAATGTGTGACACAGCGGAGAGCTCTCATTGCTAGCAACATTCCTCAGGCTCATCACTGCAGCCATCACAGCTCTTTTTCCTGGGCTACCAAGTAAATGCAAATAAATCTTGACATCATGTTTTTGTTCAGTATCTGACCGTATTTGGCTTCATTCATCAGTTTATCCTCACATAAGTTAATAAAGGATGGATGACGTCATTTAGCTTATGTCCAACAAAGAAGGGATTACAGTTTGCTTGAGCACCTACAGTGACTGTGCAATATTTACCTTTGGTAAATTAGCATCAACACACAGATACTGATAATTTTACTAAGGGATCTGCCTGTCCTCACGAAGACTTGTGTCCTGTGCCGCGGAAACTATGTAAACCAAAAGTATTCAGACAACAAGTGCTATCTACAACCCCAAATCTTATCCAAATGTACACAAGTCTTACCATATCTACTTGCATTTGAGCAAGCTTCTTCCTGGCCCCTAGATTCCAGTTAGAAACCTGAAGGCATCATGTCCAGGGTGTCAAATCCAAGCCCTTCTCTCATGTGACCTACAATTAACCAAGAAATTCCAAAGTTTAATTGCTAGCAATGCAGACCAAATAGCTATGGTACAGATCCACAGACAGTTAAGTCTTATTTACATACCTAAATTCTTTTAAATCACTGAGGTCAAGTGTCTACACAGTAATGCATACCTGGATTACTGAGAACTATTTATGCTGCTTAATTTTAGGTGAGGCAACCTGAAGGGTCACAGAAGGGAGAAAGGCCAGTTAGAGGTGGTATTTTCAGTTTCCTAGTAAAACTGGCTGCTCTGTCCCATCCAGAGAAAGGGAATGTAAGCTGGGGAAAGAAAGGTGTAGATGGAGCCCCAAAACTCTTCCAAAAGAGAAATGACATAGTACTTAAGTTTTGGTACTCTTCCTCCTCAGCAGCATCTGTGTTGGCTGTATTAGGAACACAGACAGAGTGATCTCTATCTGCAGTTACCCTTGTTATCTACACCTGTGTCCTGCTTCGCACCAGATCCAAAAAACATACAATTGCCAGAGATTTCAGCCTTTTATTTTTGTGGGTTAGGCATCACTAAGACATGTTACTAAACTTAATTAACAGTGGTTTCTGCTGTAAGGTTGCCTGCCCCCACAAATCTCCATCTCTAGAGTCCCTGCCAGCTCTCCCAGTATCCTACTGGGTAGGTCACCTTCAAGCAAGGTGCTTGAATTCAGCTGGCACATAGTGAGAAAATTGGTTAATTTTCCCAAAAGATTAATTCTCTTGCATATTTCTACTTTTCTTGTAACGTAACTCTCTACAACATCAAAAGTGATTGGAAAAAGTATTTCTCACTTAAAAGCCAGTCAAAACAACTGAAAAAAAAAAATCCAACCAAAACAACAAACGTGGTGGGCATTATAATATGCTAAGGACCTTAATATGGCATTTCTCAACATCCTAGAAAAGGGGAGCCCACAGACTAAGACACCTGTCTGAACACGCTTTGGTAGTTGCTCAACCAACTTCTTCCAGCAGTTTGCTTTCCTGCTCGTGTCTGCTTTGAACCAGTGCTACGTCCAAGGCACTGTCCAGAGCCCAGTGAAAGAAAAAACCTTAAAAATTCAATGTTCAACTTTGAACCATAAGATTGAAATTAATCAATACCCGTAACAGTTTTTATGAGACAAAACTAATATGCACCTAGAATTAGAGAACACTTTTTCAAGATTCTAAATACATTTTGGAAACAACTGTAAGTGAACCAGGCTGACTTCTGTTTCTCATCTTTACTTTATTATGATGAGAAAAGGAGATAACCTCAGTATAAATAGCATGATTTATTAAAAGCTGAAAAGAGTAAGACATGTTTGCAACTATTGCAGATTAGGAACTCCTGTGTGCATATTTTTTATTACCTTAGGCTTTTCTTCACTTCCCTCCCTTCATCTCCAGCTTCTACCTTGTCTTGAAGTCTTTCTACCTTGTCTTTCCTAAAGGACAGAAATGAACTCCACCAAGGATTGTGTTTCACAGGCACATTCTTTATTTACAAGGAGTTTTCAGTGCTCAAGACCTTTCGTAAGATACCTCAGTTGTTTTTATAACATGATGAAATGTGATGAGGTGAGGCATAGTTGCCTCTTTCGTTCATTTACTTCAAAATATGAACTCTGGGTGGAATAAACCCCAAACCTAGGGCACTTTTCCTAACATCGGCTCCTCTGTCACAACTCTTCCCTGTGGTCCTTCCTGGCTTTGCACAGGAGCTGGGGTTTACCCAAATCCCTTGTTCACCAGAGAGGTAATGTGATGAGGAAGGCAGTGGGACATATACACCTTAGTAATTTTATCCTGAATGTGCTGGAGAGAACAAGAACATTTAAGGAATGCATCTGTACAGCAGAAGACAGTTTCTTGTGAAATCCAATAGGGTTTTAAGTCAGGTAGAGGCAATACCTTTTTTTCATGTTTGGAACTGTTTTGCCTTGAGTAATGCAAAAAATTAGAAACAAATTTTAGTCAAAATTACTAAATTTGACCTACATTTGCACTGACACTGTTGTAAATTCAAATTATTTCACTCCAAAATCTTCACTCTCTAGAACATAGCTGAGTCCTAATTGTTATTTTTACAACCTTTTGTTTACAGATTTCACTGGTTATTTCCTGCATTATTATATTCCACTCCTGCTGTCTAATTTCAAAGCTCTTGCTGCTTTGACACAGCATACCTGTGTTAATGCATAACTCGTGCATTTACTAAATGGGCAGGAGGGAAAAACAGATGAGCAAGAACAGAGTAAGCACTTGACTATAATTACCTCTGAATAGGCTTAGGTTAGCAGCGATAATGGCAGAAATAGATTTTACACGTCAGGCTAAATTCATCCTGTGGGCAATTCAAATTATCTTTGTGCCATTACTTCATGGAAATATTCAATGTAAATGTAGCCCCCCCCCTTTTTTTTTCCCTCTTCTACAGACAATTTCTTATGTAAGAAGCAGGATGACACAGCACATAAGGTTATTTATTCTTGTCCCTTTCGCTTACAGCAGTATATGTATTTTAATTTTTGTCTTTCTCTCTGCTTTTGCCAGAATTTTCTCATCCAGGCTCAAGATTTCCCAAGGTTGGGGAATCTGAAATGCTGCCTGGTGGCACAAGGTACAGAAAGGCCAGCACATTTGCAGGTGGTGGTCCTGTTCAGACAATTGTTTCCTGCATGTAGGACTTTGGAGCTTGTGGAGCTGCTCCCAGGCACGTTTACCTCCTGATGTACTGCAGGCTCCTCCCTTAATCCCCCCAACCAGAAACACCAGCTCTTCTTCGCATGAGGACACAAGATTGCATCAGCCAAGATTGCACTTCTTTTACATCCCAATTTGCTGAGGGGTGAATCCAAGGGAGCACATAAACACGTATTTAAAAAAAAAAAAAAAAAAAAGACCAGGAAAGGATAATGTTTTTGCCATGAAAGGCTCTAGTGATTTTGCAGAAGAATCTCCTGGTTCTGCTGCCTCTTTAACAATACTCTTAACACTTTGTAACTTCGGGCAGCCCCATCATTTGATCTAGGAAAGAACACAGAAATGCAAATAAAAAATACAAAAACGTAAAACCAGATGAAAAATAAAACTTATAATTGGCATTAAAAAAAAAGAAAGAAAAAGCTTAGCAAGGGAATATATTTCCAAAGTATTTTAAAAGTCATTTAGTTTTTGTAATCCAAACCTAGTTGTTCCTATTAGACAGTGGTGTTATTTTTTACTTTTCCATCAGAAATACTTAAGCCAGAGAGAAAAAAAATAAAATAAAAAAATGGAGAAAGAATACTACAGAAAGTAATTCCAAAAAAAACAGCAAAAATAAATACCCAGCTAGAAGAATACAAAATGGAGAGCAAAGCCTGTGTGAAATGCATCATCTGTGTGAAAACACATCAGATACAGCAGAGGCTATGACTGTTGGGGAATAGTGCTTTGGCAGAATTGTTGCCCCTAGGGACCAAGAGAAGAAAACTTGCATGGAATTGACAGCAGGAAATATTTTTTCTTTAAGCAGTGAATGGACAGTGTGAAGCATATGTTTGCCATGCAGGTTATTAATGCTGTGACTGAAGCACAAACACAATGAGCACTAAGAAACCCCAGGCAGGGAATTAACATCACTGACAAGGTTTCAAAGTTAACATAACCAAAATTCACAGTTCAAATCATAGAGCATGGTTAGATAAGTCAACTCCTTCTCTGTCATTACCGTAGCAAAAATTAACTATGGCCACTGGGGAGGAACTGTTAGAGATTATTACATTTTATGTAAGGTCATCGAAGTGGCATTACTGTGACCCCTAAAGCGAACTCGTATCAACACCTTATGCATTTTGTGTGTATTTAACCACAGATAACATCTTGCCAAAGCACCTGTACAGACAAATATCTATTGAACAGGTCCCATCAGAGAGTAGGCAATTTAAACTCCCCGTGGCCAGCAGCCATGTCACCACCAGCTGTGATCTCAGAAGGCTGCGTAATGTGAATACAGGTTTGGGCGTGCACAGAGCTGGGGTTAGGAAATCTTGAAGCACAAAAAGTAGCGAGAAAGGGCTCTGGGAATGTGGTCAGAGTTCAAATAAAATCATGAGCTTATAATGATATTAATGATTTAGGGTTACTGAAAGACTCAACTTCTCTGTTCTGTTTTAGAACTCATATGAAGCGTATGATCACTTTAGTAAATGCAGTCCCACAGAGACACTGTCAAGGCTATGAGCTAGGCCAGATTTGATTACGAGCCCATCCTCCTCCCAGATTGCTTATATGCTTTCCAAAGCTTTGCAGCACCATGGAGCACCATTAAGCAGCTGTTCTCAAAGACATGAGGGCGTATCTGTTTCAACAGCAAACGAAAGAAACTCTCTCTGAAGAAAGGACACCAGGACTCTTGAAGATTAAAGATACAATATATACTGCTTGTAAAACACAAGACAGAATAGGGTAGAAAGCAATGTTTCATATTTCCTTGCAGTCACATGGCACATGAACCATACCTGAACTGCCTGCAACCATTTTTTGGCTCCAGTGCCAACCCTTGGCCTTGCCTGCAGCATCATGTGGTTGGTACTCACTACACAAAGCATTTGTTTTTTATTTAATGTAAACTGATGTCTCAAAACTCACTAGTTATAACTACAGATTATACACAACTTTTGGTATAATAACGACTGATTATAATTAATAACAAGTACTGTTATTAGCATATAAACTACCCTGCACACAATTTTATTGGTGTTTGTTGTTTGCGTACTGTTATAGATAAATGTGGTATTTTAAAGTTGGAAAAAACGCATTCTCTGTCCCAGAGCTCAAAATTAAACCTGATTTTGCAACGTTAATCATGAAAGCCTTGGTTTGATGAATACTCACAATGAAGCCATTGATAATTTTCTAGGAATAGGGAACGCCAGCAAAATCAAGCTCCAACATGCACCGAAAACACAACAAAATAAGATTTTGCTTCAGCGTGAATGCTAATAGAGAGCAGATTATGATCATCTCATGTGTAATGCCTAAGATGACTGTATATACAATGACAAATATTACAAACAAACCCCTGAAAGAGTTGCACTGTGTTCGGAAAGACTGCATAACATGTACAGCAGGGATCTGACTGATGTAAATGCAGAATGCAGAGCACTGAGAATAGCCTTTCACACAGGAAAGTTGTGTAATTTTTTAAAAAGCTCTCTGACGGTCAGCTCATTGCAGCCACCACTAGTTCAGATTTTAAGATTAATTTCATGCCCTCTTTTCTGTTAATATCCTGGCGGTCAACCCTTTCTCTAATGAATAGCTGGCCTATTATTCTTTGATTTGCCATTGATTTCTTCTCCTTACTTGCCAATGCTTTGCCTGTTGATTAAATGCTAGACATAAGAATGCCTCAAATTTCTGACTTCTGAGTCATCCTCTCATGACTTGAACAGCTTGAAGCCAGCTTCAGCTCCCCGAGATCATTAGTGAAAACTCCTTTTGTTTCCAGACACTACAAACATGCTTCTCCCCGAGCTTCAGCACTGCTCGTGAACTAGAAAATAAATCGTACTAACAAAACTATTTCCTACATGCATTTTTTAGATTATCATAAGAAAAGGAAATGGATTCTTTTCCATGATTGTGAAGGCAAACTTCAGCTTTCCTTTTCACACTGTGAAATCCTTTCATCTACATGCAGTGCAGACAAGACCATGAGCAAAGACATCTGTTTATGCAAACTTTTGCTTGAAGTCCCTCTGACTTTAGCAAAACTCTGCATGAGACACATGCTTACAAAAGGAGCTCTATTTTCTCAATCAAGACTCTGCTTTATAAGAACTCTTCCAGAAATCCTGCCCCCCTCCCAGCTTCTCCTTTACAGAGAAAGCTGGTCAAACTTGCTTATCTGCACTGCAGGTAGGAGAGCTGGAGTTGACATGTTCAACAGGCAAAGCAGTGTTTCCTTGGATCATAGATATCTTCAGACTCCGATGCTTTGATGTGCCCTTTTAAAAACAAACAAGCTAACGCTATCTGCATTTTCCTGCAGTTCTGCTGTTTCTCAAAATGCAGCTTGTTTTCTCTGGGGTGACACATGTAGGCCGCCAATCGTAGGAGACCAGATATGCAGGATAATTACTAGATTTGTAATTACAGTACCATACCTGACATACTGTATTATCTTCCATTATGATCATAGCTAGCCTGGGAGCTGCCGTTGACCCACACTACAAGCCCTTCCACTTAGATTCCACAGGAAGGAAACTCAGGTGTGAGAGCATCAAGGTGGCTGATGGGAACAAGGAGGACGGCAGAACAAGGTGATGTGCCAGGACATACATAACTGCCTCAACAGCCAACACACAGCCATTTGCTCCTGCCATAGCTGAAGGATTCTGTCACATAAAGCTATGCTATGATTTTGTAAGCAAATGTAATGTTTTCTTTTTCAACTGATCAAAGCCCAGAAGCATGCAACAACCATTATTCCCATTTCTAGTTCTATGCTAGCTGTCAGGGCATGACAGAAAGTCCTACCATGAGCACCTTGCTGGCTTTGCTGCAGATTGCATGCATAGTGTTGGGCAAAATAAGTAAGAAGTTCAACAACAGAGCTTAAATGCAGGCACCAGATTCTCAGTCCATTCTGGAAAGGGAGGAGACCTAGGTGATGATATACACAATGCTGACTCTAACAATGGATTGTGCCCTGAGACCATCTAATCAGCAACAAAACAGACTGCTCTTCCAGCAAAAAAGCTTGAGCTTTCTGTTCTTTGGGTGAGCTGCATCGGCTTAGTACTCTAAAGTGCCTCACAGCTGTGCTGCAGCAAAGGGAGCAAAGGAGACAGAGGACTGGAAATGGGAAAGAATAAAAGGAAAGGACAGCCAGGCATCTTTCTATGGGCAGTAGGGAAGGACAGCTGTATGAATCAATATGAAAGAACCAGAGATGACATTGGCCTTCTTTCAGAAACCGCGCTAAAAAGCAAACACACAAGAAGGATGGGGTGTTTAACAGAGCACCTTCCTCCCAAGTATGTTGCTTCTTACCCAGTCAGGTGCAAGGGCTGTGCACAACGTGAAGTGTTTCCAGATCTGATACTGACTTTTCAACTGCACTTTTAAAACCATTTTATTATAACCCCTTAGCCAGCACCGCACTGCCGGCCTGGCCATGGGAGAGCGGCCCGGAACTGCTTCTCATGCCCTGCTGGGATCGCTCTCTGTTCAAATCCCATCTCCACGTGCTCTATGACAGCCGATAACGCCCGCAGACTGCACCGCCACAACACCCGTGAATAAAACCACGTCCGGATGCAGACAAAACACCCTCCGGCAAACACCGGACAGCCCGAGACTAGGCGAGGCGACCAAAGGCCACAGACACGGCCGCAGGGCATCCCCGGTTGCAATCGGGCACAGCCGTGTTTCTTCTTCCTCGCCGCGCCCCAGCGGGCGTAGCCGGGCGTTACCGACCGAGCCGGCCCCCAACACCTCCCTTAGTGGCAGGGTGCGGATCGACGGCGTCGCTAACCAATCAGAGACCGCTCCGCTAGTAAGTCCCGCCGACTGCTTGCCCGGCTCCGCCAATCCGCTCACGCGGCGGAGCGGCGGACGTGAGTGAAGATGGGGGAGCGCCGCGCGAAGTGTCCGCGTGCCGCCACTCCACGTGGGCGCCCCCGCCGGGGAAGAGCGGGGCGGGACGGGACCCACGGCCCCGCCCCTCCGCAGGGCCCCGCCCCTACCTCTGCTTCCCCCGGCGGGGTACCGGGGGGAGCCCGGCGCTGAGCGCTGCCGGTCGGGGTGCTATCGCTGTCGGCTCGGTACGCGTCGGATGCAACCCCAGACGGAACGGCGGAGCCCCGAGGGCGTCCCGCGGTGAGTGCGGGGATCCCGCGCCCCCACCGCTTGGGGTTCCTCTCGCGGCACAGGGGACAAAGGACGGAGCCCTAGAGCGGGGCGGCCCCGGTGCGTGTTGAGGGCGGGCAGGGAGCCCCGCAGGCTGCCCCGAGAGCGGGGCCGGCGCTGCCGGTGTGAGCCCGTCCCGGTGACTGCGCGGCGGGAGCTCGGGGTGCACCCGGCTGGGCTGGAGCTGCTCGGCTCCGGCTGTCCCGCGTTGTCCGTGCTGAGCTGCGGAGGTGCCGCGCCCTGACGGTAAGCACCTAAAAATCACAGGGGTTACTATGAGAGAAAGTAACACGCGTGTATCTCTGGCAGTGGTCACCTTTGCTATGATGTCCAAAACAAGGCTTTCAAAGGCTGGTGTCCCTGTTTGTTTGTTCAGGTGTTTTAAAATCTTTTCTGTCTAGTTCCCGGGAAGCTCGGAGTGGCCGTAGAATGCCGTGGCCTCGCTGTGCTGGTTATTTTTTGCTCTAATTGCGATATGCTCTCAGTCAGGCGTGCTGCCTGCTGTTCTCGTGATGCCGGGGCTTTGCCTGGGTCTATGGACCTCAGATCGGGGAGACCCAGCAGGGGGAAAAGGTGTTTACTCATACCCCCTTCCCTTTCCTTTTAAAAGTGAAGATGAGCAAATGCAGAACAGGTCTCCATCAGACACCGTGTGATGGAGTTCTACAGTTGCCCTACTGTTAGTCCAGTTCAAGACAGTGTAAATGACTTGCTTGCCTGCTGTGCTCTGGGGTTACGCTGCTTCTTTTCCTACAGGAATTCTCTTGCTGCTCCTCAATGCTCTTGGAGGTGTTTAGCAGTGGCACCTTAATTCTTAGAAACTGAGCATGGAGAAGGTGTGGGCCAGATCCTGAAGTCCCCAAGAGGAGCTGCTTCTTGGAGAACTTTAGGAGGAGGATCTTTTTTTTAAGGAACTCCTTACTCTTGCTTTTCTTTTTTTCTTTTTTTTGCTGTCTTTTCTCTTTTTGCAAAACTCAGCATTGCCGCAAAAAGGAACCATTCTTTGTAAGGCTGTTTGTCCTCATTCTGTTTCTTTTTTTGGGCTGTGCCTTCCTGTTTCCACATCTTTTTGCTGAAGGTAGCTGCTGGCAGCAGCATGTGTGATCCCTGAAGCTGCATTTGTTCCTATAGGCCCCGTTTGTGATGTTGGCATTAGTTCTGTCAAAGTATGGGCAGATAGGTGATTTCACATTTGTAACAGAAGCAGGCTGTGTTCCAATCAGAGCTTTCTCTCTCTATTCTGGAAGTTCCTCTGTTTTACATATTCAGAGCAGAGAGGAGTATTGGTTTAAGATAAGCTGCACTTTTCGGGGAGGGAAAAAGTTAGAAGCAGGTGGATGCAGAAGCTGAATGGTTGGTGTGGATGTTCAGATTTGGATTTGAGTGCCATGAGATGAGCAGTGGACTTTCTCCCTCCTTCAGAGAAGCAAACCAGTTTTTTTACCCAGTTCTTACTACCTCAAAGGGTTACTTATGTAATACAGTGGTAAAAGCGTGTCTGTTCTTATCCATCTTGCAGTTCAGGGTATTACCTCTGAAGTTATAATGATGTCTTTATTTCTCTTAAATAGCTTATAGTGCGTTTACTTCTAAAACTGATATAAGATCTTGGTTTGTTTGTTTGTTTGTTTTTTGACAGCTCTACGGAATATTTTGGGTGGCTTGGTTCCAATTCAGCCCAGTATAGCTGAAATATAGAAATTCCACCACAGTGGAACTATTTCTGCAAAGACAGTCTTGCAGAAGAATTTTCTCAGCTGTTTTTGAGTTTGATTACATGAGAGTTCAAACAATAGATTAAGCAAGTATTTAATAAACTGACTTGTGAGAATCACTGTTTATTAGCCTTGATAGACTCAATGGAGAAATATGTTCCCCGTTAGAGAATTAGCTGATAGGCTTTTGGGTTACGAGATCTCAACTGTTTTCAATTAGCATGACAGAGAAACACGCTTTTCTCTTGAGTCTCTGGAAGAGAGATCAGGTCTTGCTGTTCCATGCTCTCACTGTGCTTCCTGAACATCCCAACAGCTGCAGGAGCAGGGAACAAGCCTCATTCTCCCTTCTTATTAAGACCTTGCTGCAGCTCTCCACCTGTGCTTTGCTTCTCCTGTTTCACCTACATACAAAAGGTGAGCAGTCTCTCATAAATAAAGGTTGCACTACTTGGCGGAGGTGTGCAGGGAAAGCACCAAAGTGGAGTACCTTCTGTTGCTCCCCTTCACACTGAGGCAGCAGACTCTGCCTGGTACTGTCTGTACTGCACTCTGGACTGCCTGTGTATGCATGCCCGTGAGTTAGCTTTCTGTACTGATCTTTCTCCAAAGGGATGTGTCCTTGTGTTTGGGTGTGGGCAAGCTTTTGGTGAGACTGAACGGCTGCTGAAGCAATTTGCTTTGCTTAATCTTGGAAGGATTCATGTGATGCTGCCTTGGTCACTCAGCTGAAAGAACAGAGCTTTGCACTTCCATGTAAGCTTTCTTTGCAGCAGCTTCATGTGTTGTGTCCTGGACACTGAAGCTGTTTCACATACTGTGCTGTATTTCACTGATTCGTTCTTATGCGTCTGCATTTGCCTAAGCCATTTGATTCCTTCACATAGTACGTAATCATAAACACTAATTCACATATGTGATTTTTGAAACCTGAGGAAGTCCTGTGACTGTTAATCAGTAAAAGGACCCCAGCTGTAGATTGTGAGGAAATAAACAAATTCATTGTAATGAGAACCTTCACGCTGGTAGTCAGGCATGATGAGGAAATGCTGTATTTGCATTACCAATCAATGAGCAGGCAGGGTCAGTTCAACCATTGCTGTTTCTGATGTTGACAGCAGAAAGTCTTCCCAGGAACATGGCATGCTGCAAAGGAGATGTGTGTTCTCACTGCAGACATTTAATGTTCAAAGGATGTATATTGCAAAGTTTTGCACGTTTCTATTAATGCACTTTAAAAGGCTGCGTACCTTTGTGCACAGAAACTCAAAGGCAGACACAGACTTGGAAGTGATGGAAAACCTTGCTCCCTCATGAGATCATAATTTGTCCCTTTTGCTTGGAGGCTGTAATGCTCATTGTTTCTCTCAAAGACTTCTGAATTCAGTTCTGTTTTTGGGGAAGGATTAAGCCCAGGTGATTCATGCTGAGCTCTCTTCATGGGAAATAAAGTGCTGAAGTGCTTTTCTCATCCCAGGAGCAGCCAGATAGAAACATGGCAGCCACCCACATGGTCCTGCCCTCACAGCCTCCTCACCTCCATACTACAGGAGCATGTGTGTCCTTTGCTGCTTTGCTTTCAGCTGAGCCTTTTTCCCTTCCTTGAAGACTGTTTTGCAGGTGTCAGTGTGTGTACAAAAACATGTGTCTCTTGGCTTCCAAAGAGCGCTGCATCACCACTGAGGAGAGTTGTCCCCTGCCTCTAAGCAGAAGTAGGGCAGCCCATAAAGTGGCATACCACCACGATCACAGGTCAGGAATAGGTGTCGTGGGAATTCTGGGGGAACCCATCTTCCTGAGCACACTGGCCATGTTCTAGGAGAGGCAGAGCAAAGCGGAAGAGGTAGAAACCCAAGAGAGCACTTCTTGCTCTAGCGCTCACTTTTGATGCTTGAAGTGAGGTGGGAAAACTTCACAGCACACAGGTGGAGTGTGGGGCAGTCATGCCTAAGAGCTGTGTCTAATCCTGCAATAGGACTACAAACAAAGAGTTTTCCTCTCTATTGTTAAAGCTCAATGACGTTGGAGAGTGCTGTTTGTACAAAAGGGAAAGAAAAAGGATGTTAGTTGGCATCTAAGACCAGTATTCAGCAACTTCCCCATCTGTCCCCAAAGATACGTGGTGAGAATGAACTCTACCAGGACTCCACAGCCCTGGAGTTCTTGAAGGCATTTCCTATTGGTCCTTTTGAAAATCCCAGAAGTGAGAGCTGGGCCCACATCCTATCCATGCAGGTGTGCTGTGCTCAGATGTAGCAGATGCAAAAGACCTGCTGCAGTTGCATCTCCCTAGTCTATGAACCGAATGCCAATCATTTCTGCTGACAGTGTTGCATCTTTCTTGTGGCCAGACTGCATCTATTCTGAGATCCTGTCTTTTGGAGCACCCAGGGAAAATTTTGTCATCTCATGGGCTAGTCAAGGGAGTTGTATGGGGACTCAGGTTGTTGAGAAGAGCTAATACATGCCACTTGTATGTCCTTGTTCAGCCTGGAAAAGAGAAGGCTGCAGGATGACCTCATTGCAGCTTTCCAGTACCTAAAGGGAGCCTACAAACAGGAGGGGAGTCAAATCTTTGAAGGTAATGGCAGGACAAGGAGAAATGGTTTTAAGTTGAAAGAGGGAAGATTTAGGCTGGATATCAGAGGGAAGTTCTTCACAGAGAGAGTGGTGAGGTGCTGCAACAGGCTGCGCAGAGAGGCTATGGATGCCTCATCCCTGGAGGTGCTCAAGGCCAGGTTAGATGGGGCCCTGGGCAGTCTGGTCTAGTATTAAATGTGGAGGTTGGCAGCCCTGCTTGCGGCAGGGAGGTTGGAGCTTGATGTCCTTGAGGTCCTTTCCAATCAATTCTATGATTCTTTGCTTGCTTAGGCTTTTTCTTACTCTGTTTTTGTTACTCTGTCTTACAGTGTATATTTGAAGGGAAAAAAGATATAGGTGAGGGAGGTTCTCAGTTTTAAGGCTGTATTTTATCATCAGGTTGAGGCAACATGAGCGTGGGTTGCTGCACAAAGGTAGGCTTCTTTCCAGGCAGCTGCCTATCTGCCTTGCTGCACAGCTGGCTTGATTAGAGCTACCTAAGCTGATTGTGGAACGGCAGTCTAGGAGTCCGGTTGTCTTAGAAGCATAAGACATCTGTGAAAAACATTAAGAAGAGTCTTAGCATTTCTGAGCAGTCCTTGACAGAACTCGGTAGGGCCAGTCTGCTGTGGTTTCATCGGGAATGTGCTAAGTGTTCATTTCTGTCAGTAGTAGCAAAACAAGCTTTCCCAAGATACTTTACTATAATAAACCTTCAAAACCGTGCTTTCAGGTTGCGTTCCTGGATGTTTTTGAGAGAAGCACATAATTATCTGCGCTCTTTCTTCTTGATGATTGAATTTTGTTCTGCTTTGCTTCTTAGAGTTGGTGGGCGATTCTTTCACCTATTTGTTTTTATTCCCTTGAGGTGTGCCTGTGGCAGTCCCGAGAGGCTGAAGTCAAGATTAGGGCCTAATTCCAAGCGGGCTGTGATATATAAAATAGGATTGTGCAGTTCACACTGAAGCCCAGTTTAAGTGCATGGGCTGGTTTGTATAGATGCCGTTTGGGGATCTGAAGTTACAAAGTGCAGGAAGAAGGAACTACTAACTTTTTTTCTCCTTGCCACCTTAGACCAGAAAGAAAGGTGGATTTCAAACTTGCTTATGGAAATGCAACAACCAATCTCATCTCCAAAGGATTCTCTTGCTTCTACTGCTGTTGCTAACTCCACCAATTCCCGTTTTTACTAACTGAACACTGTAGCCCTGCTCTGCTGCTGGGAGGCAGCTTGTGGGGCCGTGGGTAGAGGAGCAGAAGATTAGGGTTCTTACTAATTAGTTTTTACAGCCGTGTTTGACCTGTTTAATCGGAGTAGTGTTGAAATTAATGGCAGGCTTATTGTCCAAAGCTCTGATGCACGTGTATTTAGGTAGAATAAAATAAACAGTGCTAAATAAACTGTAGGCACTAAAAAGATGCCTGACTGATACCAGAAGAGTAGGAATATAAAGCATCTTTGACTGTTTCACTGACAGGCCTTTGACTAAGCAATTACATCTCAAAATGGACTTCTCTGGGAGCAAAATCATGGAAAGATGTTATTTAAAAAAAGAAATCAAAACAAACAAACAAAAAAAGGCCAACCCAAACAAACTGTAGAGTGTCCCAGAGGCCAATGATTGACTTCAGCTTTTATTAATTCATCTGCAGTGCATTTGCCAGAGCTTTTAGGGTTTAATTGAGGTTAAGAGGTTGGAATCTCTGGTAAACAAAAGAATGGCATATGGGCAGTCTGAAATTGTGTATGTTTAAGTAAGAGCATTCCTTCTGGCCACTTGTTATGGTTGGACAGTTATTCTTGGCTTTTTTGTGTGTGTGTGTGTGTGTGTGTGTTCAGTATAAGCGTGCACTGCTAGCAAGTTAATGATTCATTAAGTTTTATCACATTCTAGCATACCTCTGAAGAAGAGAAAGCTGATCTGGGCTTGTGTTTGACCTCCCCCTTCAGATTAAGGACATCGCTTCTTTAACCTCTTACCTGCTGCAGGGTTGAAGAGCTCATTTGTTGTAAAACATTGGAAAAAATATCTCCCTGTCCATTCACAGCATCACAGAATTGCAGGAGCTGGAAGGGAACTCTGGAGACCATCTTGCCCAACCCCCTGCTAATGCACCCTGCTAATGCAGGGTCCCTTTCTGACTTCCCATCTCCCACAATCTACAGTTGTCCATTTGAAATTTTAGGAGAACAAAGCAAGTGTGAATAGGATGAGCCGTGATTAACAGAGGGTATGAGGAAATAGGGTTCAGTTTCTCGAATTATCCACAGGGGAAAAAAAAGTCAGTTTATTTTTACTTTTTCGCCTTTTCTGACTTGTGTTACAGGCTGTGTGAATGCTTGTCCCCTTGTGAGTGAAGACATGGGCCATAGTGCAATAGTTTGACAATCGAAACAAACCTACTTACAGTGGAAAGCTTGAGCTCATAACTCTGAGGTTCTTATACTATCCATAAAGTTTATGGAGCGCATGACATCAGATGACAATAAAAAGTGACCTGTCACCCTCAAGTCATTCTATAGACGTCTGGTATTTATATACAGCTGTTCACAGTGTGTAGCCTGGGACCCAGGAGAGCTCATTGGTATAATTATATTGATGGAGGAGGATGAATGAGAGATTTTCTCCAAATGTTTCATTACCTGGAAGCTTTGACCTCTTCTCATCCGGGAAGTCAAATGTCTTTTCTGTGTGCTTATAATTTAGAGCAACCTTCATTTTAAAGATCCTAGTTCCCGTTTATTACTTTTTTTCAAAGTCTGAATTAATAATAACTTGGTCCTTTAATGGCACTCCCTCCTTTATTAGTAAGTTTTGTATGCTTTGCTCTCAGAATGATTTCTATAGAAAACATATACAACACTTCTTAATAAAGCAATGCTTTATATGCCAGCTCAAGCAAGGGAGGAGGTGCATGGAGCAGCTTTTGCAGTTGTAGGAGGACACTTACAGCTCTTCTGCTTGATTCAAAAACAAAGCAGAAAGCATGTAGCATTCTGATGCAGGCTGTGCAGTGACCAACAGCGAAAAGGTGGCAACAGGTAGCTGTGGGGAGTGCTGTGTAACCTCCCATAGCAATGGGAAGAAGATACGTGCTGTTGTGCTTCTGCGCACGAATTCAGTTTCCCTCTCATGTTTCTGTGGTTATTGTAGCTTCAGCTCTGAGTTGCTTGTGCAGCTCCCAGGCAGCCGCATTTTCGATGCTGTTCCAGCAGCTTTTTCCCAAAAGTGAAAACCTCCCAACTGTGCTGCCAGGGTTCGGCCCTTGGGAGGAGGCAAAAAATGAGGAGTGGTGGCTCAGCCTTGGAAGCTGATGAGTTCACTTGAGTATGAGGGCAGCGATTTCCTGGGGATCAGGGCTGGGCAGAAGGGATCCTAGTTCAGATGACGTGCTCTGCGCTGACAGCTTGTCAAAATCCTCCACTTCAGGTGGCATCAAGGAGATGTCCCAGATGAAGAACGTGGCACTCCCTTTTGCTCATAGGCTTTTTCAGGCAGTGTCCTGTGGCATCATCTGTCTCGTTGCTTACGTACATCTCAGTCTTGTTTTGGGTTCATAGATCTGATTGCTTTATGGCACTCTGCTCTGCCTCTCAGACTATGTAAAGGTTATCTCTGCCCAGTTTGTGCCACAATGCCATCAGAAACATTGACAGTGACCTTGTGAAATGGGTGAGTCAGGTTCCACTGAGACTTGCCCTCTCGGCACAGCGCAGCCAACCTCAGCCAGCAGTGGGGCAGAGCTGCAACTGCAAGGCCTCACCACAGCCTCACTGACACTCTCCCCTTCCCAGCAGGTGCATGGGATGAAGGGAGCCTGACGCCTATCCACACCGGAGACACCAGGTGCTGCTGGCGGGGCCACACGGAGCTGCCCGCCATGAGCCGGGCACTGCTGTCTGGCAGGATGCACCCTGAGGGCCGCAGCGTCTGCGTCTTTCTGCCTGACCGGGAGCAGCTCAGCCTGACTGTGGGGGTGAGTGGCTCTCGAGGGATGCCGGGAGGCCTCGCTCCGGGCCAAGGCTGGCTTTGTTAGCTGCTGTTTTTCTCTCAAAGCCTGGTCTGCTGACCCAAAGGCTATTAGCCAGCTTAGTGTAATTGGCACTCCATTTTCTAATTGGGTGGTTTCAAAACGTTAGTACTGACTTACCCAAAACTTCTGGGATGGAGGTAACTTCTGTTCTTTCTCTGCTGTTATTTTGTTGGGGTTATTTTAAGCACCCACAGTGTTTTTTCCACAATTAATAAACCAGAGATTTTTTCATATTGAATCTGAAGTGTCCTGATGATTTAGCAAGCATACTTAATAATGACCATTTACACTGGTGTTTCAGCTATTTCTGCTTTGAGAGCCTGTCAGCGTCTTTCAAAGAATCCAAGGCAGAGCAAACATCTGAGGCTTTTTTTTCCCTCCTTCGAGTACTTGTACACACACTGACCACAGCTAAGTTGCTGCATTTCTTTGATCAGCTCTTCAAATACTGGAGTGCGCGTGCAGGAGTGCTGGCAGAACCCTGCTGGCTGCCTGCTTGGCACAGCCCCATGCCCACTGCAGTGCACATGGGCTCCTTGCTGCTCGCTTCTCAGCTTGCGAGAAACCAAACCAGCAGCAGTACTTCAGCTTAGGTGACAGAGCTGAGCACTCCCTTATGACTATGTGCAGTTTCCATGTGCGCTGGTGAGATTTTTCCTTTTGATTTTTATTTGCTTTCCCCTGGGATGGGGAGAGAGGGAAGGCAGGTGAGGTGAGCTGTTCTAAGTACTCAGCTGAAAACATGGCACGTGTGCTAATCTTCAAAATCCACATAGGAATTCTCCTGCCTGTTATGCCTAAATGTGGCATCACTAACGGAAAGTTCCACAAGGGCTGGTCAGAATGAGACTTCAGTAGCAAAACCTGGGGCTCTCTGCTTGCAGGTCGTCTGATCAAATTCAGCCCAGTTACCTCCCGAACTTCTGCAGTCTGTTAGTTTTGTACAAGTCACAACATGAGAATTTAATTAAGCTCCTAGGGCAGGTGCAAAGGCCAGTGATAATGGTCTGTTGAGACTGACCCTAAATCTCACCTTTTTATAGCTTTTATCAGCAAGGCTAAAGATGTGAGATAGCAGAGCCTGCCCTAAATCTCTTGAGGTGCAGACTCGCGTGCAGAAGTGCAGGCAGGGCTGATGGCATTGCCATTTGGTTTGGCTCAGCATTAAATGAGCAGAGGGTCATCCAGAGATGCCCAAAGCCCTTTCTGGTCTCATTGCTCCACCTCTGCTCCCTGCCTGGCATTTTAACTGTGGTATCGCACATCTGGCTGAGTACTGTTGTCCCAAGAGCATATGACAGCTGTGGGGCTGCCCAAGCTCCACTGTCTTTAGGCGATGTCCCACTGCAGCAGGATGTCCCATGCCCAGTCTTGGGCAGGTAGCAAGAGCTATAGTCTGTGTTTAAAATGTGACTGTGAATTGCCCTGGGCTGCAGCAGCTTGATAAAGCATAAGGAATGTCCTTTCATATTTAGTGTTTTGGGGATGGGGGGAAGGCAGCATGTCCCTGTTCCCACCTGCCTTCCTGCAGCTCCTGCAAAAAGCTAAGAGTCTTTGAATATCCCTTTCTCTGGCAGGATCTGTGACACCACATCCATCTGTAGACCTTTTAAGACATTTTCCCTCCTCACTTCTGCTGCTTCATGCTTCAGTGGTTATAAAGTTGCAAAAATATGTATGCGGAGATACCTGGGTGTGAAAGAGAATATCTGCTTGGGTCAAAACACGAGTTCTCAAAACACAGTTGTGTCCTAATTGCATAGAGAGTGAAACATAACCTCTTAAAACTGGGCAAGTCACCAAACCCAGCTTTTCATTTGGCTTCATTCTTTACCACAACACCCCTTCAAAACAACAACAAAAATCAGGATTTTGCAGCTGGAGACATCTTCTAAAAGGAACATCAAGGCAATTTTCCAGTAATATTAGTAGAACACAAATTTAATTAGCACAACCACAGACGATAGCTTGTGCATTTATTAGAATAATAATGCCACTACTTAATGTTTCCAAAGCCTTTTAACCTCCTCAATGTGGAATGCAAATACTAAATAAGGTTGGAGCTCAGTGAGGTAGGTAGGAATCATTATCCTTCCAGCAGAATAAATTATAGATCCTTTCCCCGATAAGAAAAGAGTTTATGCACATAATTCCTTTCTCCTCCTCTCATACAAATTCCATCCTTCCAGATAAGAGTTTTCCTATATGTGTTTTGTATGGTTGCATGTAGATGGAAGCCTGTTCTTTAAGTTTTTGTGCTTTTCTTAGATATTGACATTGTAGGGAAAAAAGTCGGGGCCATTTTAAAGTTTCTTCAGCCCTCATCAGATCTGTATTAATTTAAGTGTCTGCCATGGGGGTTTATTGGCTGATTTGAGGGAATGGTGAGAAAGAACACTGTTCTCTATGTATTGTCTATCACTTACATCAAAGATCTGGAGCAGCATCCAGTTTGTTCAGTTTTCTTTACCTCCCAGTGTGCTGGCTTACCTCATTTTGAACCCACTGGTCAGTACCAACTAGATTTTGTGACTGTCTCAGTAAAATTTCTGAGAAGTTTCTTTGGTGATAGCAGCTGAAAAAAATGACAGAGACCTAGAATAGTGAGGGTCAGACTGCTTCCTGTGAGGAGCAGAACAGCCAACTACTCCACCAGTGCTTAGGTGTCTCAGAAGTGCCCCCAGTTGTTGCTTGTTGCCAAGCTGGCAGAGGAGAGATGGGAATGTGAACTGAAACTTGGGAAGAAAGTCTGGTGTAGTCCTGTGTGTTTAGGGGCAGCAGGCGCAGGTCTGAAGTCTTCCAGTTATTCTGTGAGCAGCAGAGCTGGTTCTTTAAAGCATATGGACTGCTAAAATAGAGATGGGTGACCAGCATGTATGAATGCTTGCATGTAGAGTGACTCTGGAGTAGCACATGATTTTATGATCTTGCATATGATCTTATTTTTGGGTTTCTTCACACTATGAATTTTAGTCCAATCTGATGTGGAACAAAGCTGAGTATCAGGCCTCATCAGAGGAAGGAATGATGCATAATGTGTTTGGAATGGAGTCTGGCATACAAACCATGTGCAAAGGGAGGAAAGGCCAAACAGAACCACAAAAAATGGAAAATTAAAAAGGAAATATTGATTGTTCTAACAGGGGAATGTAAGAGGAGGAAACAGAGATTGCAGGTGTTATCAGTATTGCATAGCTATGAAGTTTGGGAGTAAAACTGGATACAGTAGGAAAATACCAAAAGGAGAATGGACAAGGTGGTAGATCACATACCTGCTGTGCAAGAAACCTCATTGAATTGCTGCTTTTGAGATGAGTGTTGCAAAATGTTCTTCAGTTCATAGAAGTAAATATCTTCCAGCAAGTTTTTCTTCCCTTAGGTGTGAAAGCATGTCACAAAATATACCTATTTATATAGCTTTTACATAGTCATGTGCTCCTAGTGACTGATGCATGTGCATAATCATTCCAGCTACAGGTAGGTCATCCAGTCCTTCCCAGAAAGGAGAACAAGCACAGAGCTTGCTTTCTTGAGAAAGGAGGCCAGCTACAACTACGTCTTTTTGGTGAACGAGTACCACTTTTAGGTCTGAGACCACACCCTTACCGTTTGGGGGTCTTACAGAATTGCATGTTATCACCTCTCATCCTAAAGTTTGTGTTGCACACATGTTGGTGTAGTGCAGGTTTCAAAGCTTTGGGTGAAGCATTAGTGAGTGGCTGGTTGGTGGTGCATTGTCAAGAAGAAAAAACAAAGCAGGCAAACAAAAAACGTCAGTGACCTCATTTCCCATTGTCCGTAACTAGTGACATGGTACACCCTGGGGCAGGGAGGAGAGTGGAACCTGCTTCTGGGCAGCATGGCATGCCAACCCTAAAAGGGCTTGAGGAATTATGGTGGCAGTTAATTTGGTGATGATTACACTGCAGGCAAGTTCAGAGAGAGACTTCTGTTTTCTTCTTGGGATGGCAGCTTCTGGTGCTGCTGCTTGGTATTGTCCAACAGTGGCACAGGAGGACAGCTGAGAGATTGTGGCTGATTTCACAGCAGCTGGCTGCACCCCAGGCAGCACTTTGGTTGTCTGTCTCAGTACTGTTTTGCTCTCTGCAGCTGTTCTGGCTCAGAACTCCTCCCATGTCTCTTGAGGGTTGGGGATTTGTGGGATTTTGCTAGTCTGTTGAGTTGTACTCCTGAGGTAGAGTATAGTGAGGGAAACAAGGCTATAAATGAGAGGAGATCTAATAGGGGAGCTTTCCAGTCACTGTACACATCCTTGCCACATGCAAGTAGCCCATAACACCACTTTGCTGAGGGAGCTTGTACTGGACCGGTCTCCGTTTGGCAAGGAAATAGGCAATTGATGACAGCTTCTGAAAATGCAGATGTTTAATTGTTGTGTGACCAGAAGTCAGTGGCAGACAGAATAAGCTGTTCTGTGTGGAGTAGAGAGCAACATCGTTTGTACCCCACAAGGCATTTCAGGTAAATGTAGGAATGCAGTCTTGGCTTTCTTTGTGTACTTTTGTTTTTAGTTCTCTTGAATGAAAGTTTTGTTGTTTCTCATAATCTCTGAAAAAACATTTATACAAGAGACCAGTGTTTTGATTTCTATATTTACAAACTTTTTCCATGAGAGTACCTGTCAGTAGCACTGCACAAAGCTAGCACTCCAGAATTCTCTTTACCCAACAATGCCAATAAATAGGAGATCTGAATTCATATCTGACTGAGCTGAGCCACTTTGCAGTGTGAAGGTACAAAAGGAATGCCTTGATAATTTTTCTATGATGATAATAATGAAAACAAATCTTGTTCTTTGAGAGTTCTTCAGCTTTGATAACCAAAAACATGTTGGCCAGTGTAAGGAAGGAGAACTGGCCCATTCAGGTGTGTGGGCCATCTGTAATGTTGGACTGGTTGTTTCTTTCAGGTCAAAGCCACAGGACAGGAGCTCTTCCAGCAAGTTTGTGATTTAGTGAAGATTAAAGAGCCTCACTTCTTTGGCCTCAGCATTGTTAAAAGTAAGCAAACTCAATGCAAAGAACAAATGACTTGGCAAACTTCCACAGACCTGCTTGTGTGTATTTACAGTGTGTGCATATATACACACTGGCCATGCCTGTGGAGAATTCAATTGTAATAAGGTCACAAAGTATGTAGATTATGCACAGGCTTCTTAGAGCTCTCTTGATCTTTGGTATGTGGGCAGACAAATTGGGAGAAGGGGGCCCTTTTCTTCTCTTTCTTTGTTCTTATGTTCTACCTCTTTGTGGAATTTTCTTTCTCCCCTATAGCTAACTTGCTAGCCAACATATTTGTTACTGTATGAGTTCAGAACTGTCAGTAGTTGGACAAGAGATGAATTTTAAAAGGAATTTGGGGCTGGAAATGTTATTTATGTTCTGAAGTCACATGCAAGGAATGCAGAATAATGGGGAGAGGAAACTTACATGGTTTGAGGGGACTGAATACATGAGGAGTAGGAAAATTGTGTTTTGAAATATCATCTGGGAAATATAAAATGTCTTAGTACATGAATTGAAGTCCAGTCTGCTTATTCTTTATCTTGGTGTTGACCAGGTGACAGTGTAAGATGATGCCTTAAAAAGGAGCAAACCGATAGGAGATATTACATTTCTAGGATAGTGTGCATCAACACCTCCCAGCCTCTTCGAAAACAGTAATGAATCTGTTGACTTCTCCCTCTAAAATTTTTCTCAAGTGTTTCACTATTTACTGCAGTATCTCTGGATGTTATCAGTGAAATGAGAATAACTTTATGAATCCTAAGTGAGGTTTATTTTGCCTGCTTATGAGTATGTGGGAGAAAGTTGTTTAAGTTTTCTCATCTCATTTTCCTTTCTGTTCTTTCTCTAAAAACTTTTTCATTTTTCTGAGCATAGCATTGAAGCTAAGATGGGAGAAGCTGT
Source organism: Meleagris gallopavo (assembly GCF_905368555.1). Taxonomy (NCBI): domain Eukaryota; kingdom Metazoa; phylum Chordata; class Aves; order Galliformes; family Phasianidae; genus Meleagris; species Meleagris gallopavo. The sequence continues at coordinate 41,314,278 of NC_139405.1, forward strand.
TTATCTCCCTAACGTTTGGAGAGTCTCCAGGAGTTTCCATCGACATAACTAAACAGTAGCTGACAAACATCTATCTGGATTTAAACCAGCACAGTTCTTTATTTCCATTCCAGTGAGGAAGACCTGAATACTCCAATTCAACTAGGTTGAGCAGTGCTACTTAAAACTCAAAAGTATATTGCCTATAGCTTTAAACATAAACAATCTTCACTTGCTTCACGAAAATGCTCATCCTTTTTAGATAAGCTAATTCTTTGCAGTGCTCTTAGAAAAATGACAAGTAGCTGAATGGGACCTCTCCTTTTGTTCTGTTTTCCTCACTGTTCTTCACTCTTGCTGTAGCTCAGTTTCTAAAGCTGCTTGGATGAAGGCTGGCTGTGTGCTCACCTTGGCACCTCCTCCACCCTGGCAAGTATCGAGATTTTGGACGAGGAAGAGAATCTTTTTTGTTACTTTGCTTAAGAAATTGTCTGGATTTTGGGTGCCAGACAACAGGAGGGAGGGAAGCATCAGGAGTCATTTCCTTAGCATGAATGGCCACAGCCACCAGGAAAGCTGTAGCTCACTCTTGAGACCCGGGACAAATTTGGCCTTGTGTGCTGCTGTGCTCTTCTGTTACCTGCCTTCAGTCCTTACGTGGGGCTGTAGCAAAATAAGTCTTTCATTTTCTGTTCCCAGACTTAATTTCCACCTCCTTACCTGTCCTGGCCAACAAATAAATCTCTTGCTGTCGGTGGTAACTAAGATCTTGCTTCTATTGCAGATGTAGTGCTCTCCATCTTTGGGCTTTGGGAAGTAACTTTTGAGTCACCCTTGGTCAGTTTTCCAGGGAGTTTTGGTTTCATCTCCAGAAAGGGAAGTAGCCTGTCTTGGTTGTGGGAGGCCTGGGTAAGTTTTGCATTGTCCAGGGTTGTCATGTGAGTAAAGTCCGATGCCTTTGCCAGGATTCAGTGTGTTTACTGCAGTTAGTGTGTGGAAGGTTTGGTGCTGGTCTAGGTGGACTGGGTATCCAAAAACTAGAGAGGAAGCCTTTGCATTTTGTAGCAAAGCATGTTCCCCTTCTACATCACATTTTCACCTCCTGGTGCTGCAGCTCTAAAATGCCATCATTAAGAAACAGCCACCCTGTTCCAATAAGGACATATTTCACAGATTTGGTGTGTATTTATTTTTGACAATCTGATACTGCCACATGCAGAACAAGATATTCTAATCCACCTGCATCCATTACCTTGCTGTTAATTTGCCAACAAAACCCTGACTGTCAGCGGGGGCAAGAAAATGAAAATTATGGCATTTCTGCAGAACTGTAACCAATCACACTTGGTGGATTATCTGGATTAGGAGCCCATTTGACCTGCAGACATTGAACAGATATGGTAATGCTCAGTTGGTCTCATAGTAAGTATGTGTGTGAGGGGGAGAAGTTGGGCTCCTTAATCATAAACAGAAGTTTAATCCCCGTGTGTGGCAAAAATGAAAACAGCACCACTAAGCACTGTGCAAACAATAATTGCTGTGAGATCTAAGCTCTAGGTCTTGGAGCATGTCTTCCAGTGTTCCTTGCTTAAAGGATAAGAGAATTTGGGGCTCTCCTTAATTTCCAACTGTTAGAAATCCTGAGGACAAGCTTCAGGATTTAAGGCAACAGTAATGATGAGAGGACAGGATTTTTCACTGCTGTTGCTCTTTTGCCTTTTTTTTTTTCCCCTTCAATATTGAAAGCACTTCGGACAACTATAAAGGGGAAGAAAGACCTTTGCATTTGTAGGAAGAATTTTATCCCTTTGAAAATTATATTCAGGAAAGTATGTTAATGCAAAGCAACACCACCATGGAGCTTGGGATATGTTGTTCTTCAAGTTTTGTCACGGGTCATCAAGCAGACTATACCTTGTGTTCAGCTACTCCTTACGTGCATTTTTTTCTTGTAATTTGTTCTCTGATGACCCTGCAGTCCTTACAGGTTCATGCTGGCTCCATAGGTTTCAGCAGCTGGGTCTTACATAGCAGCTCCTCATGCAGGGTCAGTCTTATCTGGTGCCCTGCAAGAGTTTTCCCTACTGTTATCAGAATGTGTATGCAGCTTCACAGTTCAATCTTCTAAAGCAAAACTGTTTGTCAGCAGACAAAGAGCAGCCAGGTCTCCTTTGTTGTTGTAACCCGAATCCTCGCAATCCTAAGTCTTGGGCTTCTCCTAGGATCAAACCTTGCTCGACTTAAGCAGATAGAAGCCTTTGACTGGGAAGAAGCAAGTGTTTAGCTCTTGGACCCTGCCACTGTGTCTACTGGTGTGCTCATACCAGTTTGTCAGGTTGGCTTTCTTACAAAACCAAATCCCTCTGCTTCAGCTCCCTTGCCTCGAGGGTCATCCTTCAATTATTACAGCTCTGGCTGCTTACTTTGACAGACCCAGGGAAGAATAGCTCCTAGTCCTCCTTACTTGTGTGCTTAGCAGGGAGCTTGGTGGTTAACTCTGTCAGGACTTCTGTGTCTACAGGTAACTCTTCTGCAGCTATGTATCCTTCACAACTCTAGTTCTTAGGCAGAAGAGTCTACAGCATTGTACATTGTATTATGTAGGTATCTGTTATACCAAACTGTCTCTTAAGAAGGCAGGTGATAACAGAATTTTTCCAAAATACCCTCAGGTGATTTCTACACCCTGGTCCTTCCCTGCTACCCTCTGCTTCTACCGCTTTTCCTTCAGATATCTGCAGGGATAGTTGTATTCCATTTGCGAGTTGCTCCCATATCCTAAACAAAGGAGATACAGTTCACTGTAACGGCTTCAGTACCTCAATCAAGAGTTGCTTACAAAGCAGGGAAAACATGCGCAGAAACATGCCGTCTAGGCAAACTTGCAGGTAGTCAGGACTTCAGAAATTTATATAATGCTTTCTGGAAGTACTTGCATGGTCTTTACTCAGGACAGCATTCTTTGGCCTACACCTGTTGTCAGTTTTTCCACTTCACCACCTGTGCGCCATCCAGTAAGGTGCTCTCCTGTCTGATGACTGCAAACAGTATGTTTTCTCCTGGATGAGGAATGCTGGGAATGGTTCTGCAGCTCTTCTGGTGCAAAAGAATCCTCTGCCAAAAGTCCGGAGAGTTTTGCCTGGGCATGCTTTGTTGCTAGCTTTAAGATGCTAACACAAAATACCTGCAGTACTATGTGCTCATTTTCAGTAATGACTGCGCCATTATCTCAGCAGTTCCTGACAGCCAAACTATTCTGTGCTTCTTAATGTTGCCTCCTTTTATTTTCCTGTCCATCTCTGCTAAGGGAGCTGTCACCCCTTTGCTGTTTTCCCAGCCTCTGTTACAACCTTTCCTTTCTGCTCTTTGCATGCGTGTACTTAACAGCTAAAGCTGAAAACAAGGTTATCCTGATCCAAGTTCTACTAATCAACAAGGGATTGAGAAGGTTTCTTCCTGTTGGCTTGAAAGATAACACCAGGTGCATCCAGATGTTCTGTGGAGTTGATTGCAGCAGATGCCATACAGACATTGATGTTCCCAGGCCACCACCACTTGGAAGCCAGGGGAACTCACAAAAGGAGCGTGTGGCCCTCTTCAAAAAACAAACAAAAACTGCTTGTGTTTGGGGAGTTTAAACAGGTTATATGAGATCTGTAGCACGTTTGTTGTGAGGTCTCTGCTTTGCTTTTTCTTTCTTTCTCTCTGTCTTTCTCTATTTTTCTTTGTCTTTCAACTTTCCTGACTGTCTCTCCTAATACCAGCTCTCCCTGCCATTCCTCTGTTCTGCTCCTGGCCTCTTTTCTGTTGACTCTCAAGAGAGCAGTGGTGTTGCAGTGAGGCTTCTTGCAGCATCTGGGTGAAATTTAAGTGCTATATCCAAGGACAACTGTGTTTTCCCTTCTTTTAAAGCAGAAAATGCCTGCTATGGGGAAATTTGGCTTTGCGCTAATTCATATTTTATTTCAATCCTAATCTCCTGGACTGTCTAAATAGTTACAATACTAAAATATACTTGACTGAACCAAGGGACTTAGCAGGACATTCTTGTCTGCCAAGTGGGTCTCAGCTCTCCCTCTTTGTATGATTAGTAAATGATCTGCCTTTGGCATTTCTCAGTGCTCTCAGCCCAAAATGGGCACATGAGGAGAACAGGTTATTGGCATTCACCGTTACTTAGTTATACTGCAAGGAACACAGCCTTCCCCTAAAAACAAAAATCAAAATGGGGAGGCACTAGTAAACGTGAAGTAAAGGCTTTTAGAGTAACAGTGAATCACAGTTCATTTGACTGTACATTACAGTCAGAATTGTCCACTCCTATTTTTCAAGTAGTGTGAATAATGCATGTTGTACATCCACATAACTCATTAGAATTGTCATTTTATTCTGGTTGGCCCATATTTTTTGCTTGCAACAGTTCAAGTCCTATATTTGCTGAAATACATTAAATGTGCTAAGCTAATTTTGCAGTCAGCGCACTTGAATGTTTGCATTTCTGGTGACTATTAATTTGAAGTGAGATTGTTAAAGCACAGATTTTTCCTTTAATTTGAGGGTGCTTGAAAGCTGTAGCTGAGGGAAAGATGTAAGATGCGCTGCTGTAAACTCATTGACTGAACAGAAGCTTTTAAGGGAAGCTAGTGTGATATATTTTCAAGCTCACCACCAATATTGAGAGAATGATGGATGCAGTGTCAGTGACTGGTAGTGGATATTTGCGTGTTGGCATGCATGCATGCTTCGAAGCCAGCTTTTTTGGTTGTTGCCATTCATGTGAGGCCAGCAAACCAAGGACACCTCGTACATGCTGATTATCTAGCCCTGGTTGGATCCACGGGTCAGACAACCTCTTCCCTGGAAAGGTGACCATCTGTGCATTTCTGTATGATACCTTACAGCACTGCTGTGAGGCACCGCAATGCCACGTCCTCATTTCTTTTAGAGAGAAGCTTGTTTTCAAGCCAGAAACAGTTTCAGCATCAGACAGAGATCTCTTAAGTTTCACCACTAATCCAGTTTAAGGAAAAAGCCCACAGTCCATGTAGTGCTGGGGAGGGAAATGCCTCTTTGTTTTTGTAGAGGGAGGCTTACACCACAGGTTGACATTCCAGCAATATTAACTTCATTAAAGCAGGAATGCAGTGCAGCATTCTTGCAGGGAGGGAGGAGCAGGAGGATGCTGAGTTGAGGAGGAGCAGGACCACCAGGGAGAGTTTAGGGTATCTTCCTCCTTCAGCCTGGTCTCTTCTTGGGGTTTGCGTGTAAACCGTACTAGTGACCTGAAGTTCTCATGCTTAGTGTCTGGATCCTCCTGGGGTTCTGTCTCTAATCTAATTAATAAGACATATAAGCAGGGACTATGGGGTATGGGTAACAAATAGCTGTACTGTGGTGAAGCTGGCTAGGACTTCCGGCAGTCTTTTCAAGGCAGTGTTACTTGATCTTTATGGACTTAGAAGCATGGGTGGTTTGGGCCAACAGGCCTCTCCCAGCTGCCCTGTCACCCGTGCTCCACAGATGGCTGTGGAGTAGCTCATTGCTCTTTGAATACCTGCTATAATGCCAGCCTGTGTCACTTCTCCGTCAGCAGTATTGATGGTAGTGCAGGTTTTCATTTGGCTGTAAACTTCTATTGGAAACAGTTCACCTCTTTTCTTCCTCCTTTTTTGTTTGACATCAGAAAGAAAAAGCCGAAGTCTGGAAGTCTGGGTGGGTCTTTGGGTCAGAGGAGTGGTTGTGAAGCTTTTTCTTCCATTTTTTTCCCTCAACTTTCATGTTTCTTATGAACAAAGCCTTCAATTTGAGACTTATGTCACTTGTAGTAACACTTTTCTGGGCAAGAATGTGGAGTAGATTGACTAATCAGGTGAATGTGCTCAGCTGGCGTTGCCACTGAAGGACTCGTCACATCTCTTTTTGTGAGACTTGAGAAGGCTTAAGAAAAAATTCATTGGCTGAGTTATTTGTATTTGATAATTGGTAAGTAGCCCTACAAAAGCTTTGAAAGCAGCACAAAGCTCTTTCAAGATGATGCGCTGCTCAGACTGGCTCTTGTTCTTGCTCCCTCTCACCCAGATGGAGAACAAACTTCAGTTCTTCGAAGTAGGTCAGGTTTTCCTTCCTTTGATCCATCTTTTAGCTCTATGAAAGAGGTTAGGTCTGAGCAGGAGACACCAAACTTTCTGAAGAGAACGTTTGGATTTGATCCTCCTCACCATTCTACAGGATCCCGTTCATATGTAGAAGATTAAACCTGTCAAATACCTGACCTTGTCTACTTGTTTATATCATTCTGGACCATGATGTAACATGACAGAAAAGTGGAAGTTTGGATAGGACTTACGTGTTTAATAAAATTACCCCATTACTCTGATAGCACGGTCATCTTGGTAAGGTGATATTTTCTTTCTGTAAGTGACTCTGTGACTCATAAAGGAAGGATTCAGCATTTGTGACAGTTTAGGAAATTCCAGCTCAGCATCTGAGGCATACCCAAGCTTCCTTCATACTGTCGGAAGCGCCACGTGCATTGAGTCCCGCTGCCCTTTCTTTTCCCTGCCTCTGTTTATTCCCTGGTCAGCTTTTGTTTTCAAGTGTATTGGTTGGAAACAACCGGTAGAGTCATCTTAGTACTTCATGAACAAGAATTTCTACTTCTTTAACATTAAATGCTTTTCTGTCTTGCCTTCCAGATAATGAATATGTTTTCATAGACCTGGAGCAGAAGCTTAGCAAATACTTCTCAAAGGAATGGAAGAAAGAAACCAGCAAAGTAAGACAGGTGTTTAATTTTGGAGAATACTGTTCTGGAAAGCCTGGTCCTGTTGATTAAAATAGGGGACTATGGATGAGTTCCAGTTTAAAAAAAAAAAAAAAAAAGGAAACATTTGATGACCAGAAAGTTGCTGTTAGCATTGGATGTGAATGGAATGCCATCTACAGTGAGATGAATCTGACCAGCAAAGATTTTGAGCTCCCCATGTGAAAAAAATTACCTGTATAAACATTAGAAGCAAGTGCCAAAGAAGGAAAGATGAGAGAATGAGCTAATAAGACAAGATGTTCCTTTCCTCCTCCTCCTGTTTAAACAAGACTGTAAGTCTGAAAGGAAAGCTGTAGTAAAAACAACAGATGTCTTGCTGGCTTTCTTCTAACAGACATCTCAAATGTGAAGCAGACATCGATGTCTCCCTTTGGTCTGTGGCTGTAGGGAGCGGTGAATAACTAACCATTAGCCCTGCCAAACAAGAGGCAAGGAGTTAATATCAGGCTGGTGCACCTCAGCCTCAGGCAGTACAGCCTGGCTGAGCAGCTCCTGCAGCAGTGCGTGTGTCCCTGCTGTATGATGTGGCATGGAGCAGATAAATGGTTAATTCTAGGTGTGTGCTGGAAAGACTGCAGCGCTGCAAGCATGGCATGCTGCCTGCTGCGTGCCTGGTGCGTTGGGGAAGGTTTTGTTAAACTTGCTGTGTTCAGCACTAATGCGTACAGGTGCTGCCAGGTGCTGAGCTAGGTAACTTTGTGCCAGGCCGGGCATCCCCAAATTGTGCTGTGGCTATTTTACCAAGCTCATCCTCTCTCAGCCAAATTCTTTTACTCTCCATAGGGTATTTTGCCATTCTGCCCGTCTAAATTTTTTATTATGCCTCATCTGTGTGAGCCTTGGTGATGGTCAAATCCTCCCCAAAATTGCTGAAGAGCTAAATTTGGCAAATGGAAAGCAGTATGGGGTGCAAGCTTGAGGAGAAAGGAACGTTAAAAGGTGGTAAGAGAAATTTTGGATGATGAATATTATTTAACATGACTTCTGTCTCCGCTCTAGGGAACAGAGAAATTCATCCCTCCTTTTGTTGCATTCTTTAGAGTACAATACTATGTAGAAAATGGAAGGGTTATAAGGTAAGTTCTTTTCTGTGCTAGTAATTGTGTTTTGTGTTTCTTTATTAGCAATTTTTCAAAAAATCGTCTTGTGGAGGTTTTTCTCTTGATGTCTTTTTTTTTTTGTTTTTTTAAAAAAGAACTCAGCCGATTTCCTCACGCAACCATGAATATTTTCCTGGTCTCTCACTTCTTATCCCTAGGCTCCTAGGAAGATGGTGACTGCTTTCCCATCTGTGTTTAGAGAGCAGGTTGAATTACAACAGTATTGAAATATGTTTAACAGTCTTTTGCTTGCATCTTTTGGTTGTATGAAAGGCATCAGATGAATATACCAAAACCAGCTATTTAGATTCCAAAGTGCATGCTAATAATTTTAGTTCAGGTTTTTGTATCTGTGCAGTGCTCTGTGCAGTGTACTCCTGGAAATGGACTTTCATAAATAGACAAAAGAAATGACTTCATAAGTTAGAGAGTTTTGCATTTGAGTGCGATCCATTCACGTGGAATATGGGCTGCCCTCAAAACACAGCCACCCTCTCTGCATGGTACAGAACAAAGGATGAGGTAGTTGGAAATGAACAACTGACAGAGTTGATTTGCATCAGCACTGCTGGCGTGGCTGTGACCCCAGGGCAAGCCAAGAGCTGGGATCATTCCAGTAGATTAAAATCTTTACTTAATTTTTGGCATTTGTTCTCATCTTGAACAAAGACTTTTTTTTTCTTCTGCCCTCATCACCACCCCGGTTCTCCTTTTTTGGATGCAGGAGAGTCTTTCTTCTAGAGTCTGTTTGGCTGTTAGGTGTTCTTTGTTTAGTTTTACTAAACTAGAGGGATTCAATAGCGCTTTCCCACCCTGTGTATGCATCCCTTAGCATCACAAGCTAATTTCTCTTGTACTAGTCATTTAATTGGAGGAGTTTGTAGAACAGTGCAGAGGTACTTATACACACACGCTTTTACATACAGATTGTAGTGTCCAGCACTTTATACATACATGTCAGCAGCATGCTTCCCTTGAGCTCTTACAAAGTGTGTATACATTATCAGTGGTCCACATGCCTTATCAGACTATCCCTGTTTAGCAGTCTGAGGAAGAAGACGAAAACAAGCCCAGGGCTCTTGCATCTTTTGATCTACCTTGCAGGGAATTAGCTGTTCAAAAGCACCTTGAGCCTAAGGCAAAGTGAAATGAAAAAGCAATGCCAGGTTTAGAGGGGAAAGGAGGACAGGTGTGCAAGAAACAGGACTGGAATTCAAGGAAGTTGATTCTCCTGACTGCTATAGGCTTTCCAGAGTAACAGAAATGCTTGATGTTGTCAGTCTCCAAACAGGTGTGATACGATTTTTCTTTCATCTACCCTCTGCCCTACCTTCTTAGATCTCATGCTCCTAAAGACAGAGGCTATTCTTTCCCATGTTTATACAATACTTGTGAGAGAAGACCTTCATCTTGGCTTGGGGTTTCCTGCATGCACTTAACTGTATCATGGTGGTATCACACACACATCAGGGAGCCCTTTTCTCACAAGGAAGATGCGTTTGAGAGGCCCTATATGAGCCTGACATTTCTTCCTCACACAAACCTGCCTTTGTGTCTTCCAGTGATAAAGTGGCAAGGCAGCTCTACTACTGCCATCTCAAAGAGCAAGTACTTATGTCTCGGTGCAACCACAAAGAAGAAATCTACTTCCTGCTGGCTGCCTACAGTTTACAGGCGGACTTGGGAAACTACAGGGAAGAGGTCCATACTGGGAAATATTTTGAACCTCAAGCATATTTCCCACAATGGGTAAGTTTGAGGGAATCTTTCTCTCAGTACTGTGCATGCAGCAGGAGCCATGTTACGCTGGTACCTAATTGCAGCCATACAGCTTCCCCAGCTTACACCATGATGATCAGGCAGAGTGACAGTGTCACCCTCAATTTCCCTCAGGAGTTAATTGCCCTCTGTGTCTCTGCTGGCTGTAGGTGACAGTTCCTCTTGGGCTATGGGAGGTGGGCAGTTGTACTCTTCCTTAGTGAGGGAATGTGTTGGTGTCAAATGAATGACTCCAGCAGCGTGCCTTTTTTTCAAGTCTTCCATGGCTTTGAGACTAGTGTGCCTCCAATATTATGTCAGAATAATCCGCACAAGCAAAGCCCTGCAGAAAACTACAGGGCCACAATGCCATGTGTAGCGTGCCCTTCTGTCCTGGCTCTGTAATCTTACCTTTGAGATGTACAGACCCAGACCCTAGGGATAGTACTGCTGTGCATTGCCTCTGGTGCCTACTTTGTTGTTTATTTGAGTCTGAATTGCAGTAAGAGAAAAGGGAAGGGCCTGGAAATGGTTTTACGTTGATTGCTAAGCATGTGTACCTTGGCTTGTGCCCTACAAGATTTACTAACAGCTTAAAAGACCCAGAGTTGGTTTAATTGTTGAGCGAAGGCAAATGAGTTGAGAATGAAAGATTTGAAAAAAAAGATCTGTCAGAGTTGATGTCCTGCACAAAGTTCTGCTCTCGTGATGAAATGGTCATGCAAGCTTTTGTCAAAATAGAAAAAGAAGTTAGCTTTGTTGTGGACACCTCTGTTGTTGGTATCTGCACAAGCAGGATATTTCCCAGGACTTGCACATACCCACCTCTGCAATTTGATTTAGATTTGTTCCCTGCTTCAGGGAGAAGATTTGGAGGAGGGATTGTGGGAGGGAGGCAAGGTAGTAGAATGTCCTTTATGCATGAGTCCCAGCCTGCCTTGGTGTGCTCTTCTCAACAGCAGGCCTTCATCTTGCAGCAGGGCACCTGGCACAGGGCAGCTGACAAAAGGCTGGAAAAATTGAGTCTGGTGCACCCAGTTTATGGGGCATTTAAGTCTTATCACAGACTGTTTTTCATTCGGCAAACATTGCAAAGGCCAAGTCAAAGCCTGGCTCACCTACAGCTGGCTACAGCCCCAAGCAAGTATGTGGGTGATTTATCATTACAAAGAGCAAAATCTGGCAGTCATGGGGACGCTTCTCTCCCTTCCCCTGGGCTGCTATGGGGAGGTACTCCTCCAGTGTGTTCTCTTCAACACGTGCTGGAGATCACTGTGGAAGATCATTTGGTCGATAGCTGCCTTAGCTCTCCTACTGTTGAGAAAAGGCAGATGCCCCTGGGGTAAGCAGCCCAGCTTTGAACTGTTGGAGCTGGTACTTCTTTCTGCTGACACTGCACAGCTGATGGCATCAGTGTTGTTCATTGTGGAGCCCAGTCTTCCTCATGGTAGGATGACTGATCTGACATGGCATGCAAAGAGAGAGAAGAGGTGTTAGTAAACAAGGGGCTTAATTTAAAATGGAAATGGGAATTGAGTGATGGGGTCTGATTGTTTGAGGAACAGACAGCTGGCTTCTGAAATATGTTCACAGGTAACTGGTGGGGTCTGATTTTAAATGCCATGAGTAGCAAGGGATTTTGTGTCCTGCTTTCCATGGAGAGAGCATGTGTCCAAGCACAAGAACTGGGCACTCGCAGGGCAAGAATAAAAGGTCCAGTGCACATTTCTCTACTGCTTAGCAAAGCTGTGTGCCTGAAGACCACTCGTGACACAAAATAGCTTGAGATAGTGTTATCCTCCCCTTTGAGGATGGAAATGCTAAATAAGCCTAATGTGTAGTTTCTGGTCCTTAAAAAAAAATAATGGATTAACAACAACCAAAAAAAGCATACCCCACCCCACCCTGACCATAAAGCATTTCTGCAGTGTTTGGAGATGTTACTACTGATTATGTTGGCATGCAGAGCTGTATTTGTTATCTGCCCATAAGCATTTAGGGAAAGCAGTTAGGAAAACTGATTCCAACACTTAAGAATGAAAAGGGCTGACACAAGCTCTGTAGTCTCAGTCTTTTATGATTTTGCCATCTCGGACCTGTTTGGAGACATCAGTATCATCTGGGCTGCTTTAAATGCTTATCCTCCAGGAGGATGAGGTAAACATGAACAAACTTCTTGAGACAATGTATGAACCTTCTCCTCCTCCAGTCTTGGCTTTCCTGTTGATCACAGCTGCTTCTCGTGGGCTTCACTGAAGAATTGCTGACTTGTTTGTTTTCCTTCAGATAATTGCGAAAAGGGGGAGTGATTACATCTTGAAACATGCCCCAGAGATGCATCGAGAACAGCAAGGCTTGAGTGCAAAGGAAGCTGTGCTGAAGTTCATTAAGGAGTCCTGCTTGTTGGAAGATGTGCCTGTCCACTTCTACAGGCTGCAAAAGGTTAAACAAAGAGCTTATTTCAAATATCTCTCCCCTCTTTAATTGGGTGCACTGTTTCATTTTTTTACTTTCTGTCTAATTGAGGGACTGCTGCCTCTGATTTGGGAAGGCCAAACAAATTTCCAGGCTCCGAGGCCATTCCCACAAACAAACAATGTATTTAGAACCTTATTTTGTTCCTCATCCGAGAAACTGGCCACAGGAACAGCGAAGCTTAATTTTTGCTTAGTCTCTTCCTGTCAGTGGACAAAGTCAGTGCCCAAGAAGTCACTGAGAAATTTGTTTTGTTGCAGTCCATTGAAATTATAACAGTCAGCTTTCATGCAAATGCCATGTAATAACTGGAGGTGACACTGAATCATCCCAGCTTTCTTACCTTACTCCAACTCTGTTGGAGTGTCTGATATTTTTTCAGTTCTCTGTAACTCTTGGATTTCTTTACTGTTGCTTGTTCCTAAGTTTTTGTGTTTCTACCCAAGCCTGCTTGAACAGGATTTGCTTCATTTTGATACGCTAAGACTGTAGGTCTAGAAATAGGACTGAATTTTGTATTCCTCCTCAGTGAGTGAGACCTGGTCATGCAATTAGGAATTGCAGGGACTTCTTTTTTCAAATGGAGTTACTCATAATTAAACTTCTTAGCTGTTTGTACTCAGAATTCTGTCTGGAAAATGCAGAAACACAAAGAGCTTCTTATTTTCTGCAGGAGGTAAATTCCAGTTTGATCTCTAATCCAGAGGCCATGATGCTCCTGACTGAACACACAAGGGTGCTGGGTGAAGGTGTTGGTGTACCAGCTACCCTGGGATTTCAGAAGCAGTCACTTCTGTCTTACCCTCTCCTTGTGGCTGCTATGGAGTTGGAGACTCTGAAAGAAAGGCAGTGCTGAGCCCCATATCCCAACTCTAGACCAACAGTGATTTATTAAAGCTCTTTGTCTTTAGGAGGCAGAAAGATTTCTTACTGACTTTAAACTGGATTTCTGATTTTGCTGGGCATGCGTAGTAGCAGAGGGGTAGAGGGTGAGGTAAATGTGTTGGTGTGAGGTTTTTATCTTGACAAGCCAGGCAAGGAAGTCTTGGTATAGTTTGAGCTCTGTGACACCAGAAATTTTTGCCCAATAGTTTTATTCCTCCCCTTCCTCCAAGTAAGAAAAATAGGTGTTCCTATTTAAATCTGCCATGCCAGGAGAGAGACTGAGTTAACTGCTTCTGGATAATTTTTTTTTTGTTTTGGTCCTTAAGCAAAGAAGCAAAGAAATCGCCTAATTACCAAGAAAGCATCTGTATGAAAGTACGGCATGTGGAAAAACAAGGCAGTTTTCCAGCTCAGACTTAAACACCTAAAAGCATCTGCTGTTGAGATAAAAAGGTTGAGAGAGAAAGTCCCTGTAACTTTGGGCAATAATTAGTTCCCTCCTGGCAAATGTATGCCTGAAGTCTGGTAAGTCCCAAGGTGGGAACATCTGTGTAGTGACAAAGAGAGGGGACTGGTGTCACTTCTGGTTTGGGCTCTCTGTCACCTGGAGAGTGTGATCTGTGCATAGAATCACAGAGAATCATAGAGTCATTAGGGTTGGATAAGATCTCTGAGATCATGTAGTCCAACTGTCCAGTTACCACCAATATTGCCCACTAAACCTTGTCCCTAGGACTACATTTACCCTTTCCTTAAACCTTCCTTCCTAACCCTTTCCTGGCATGGTGACTCCATTGCTCCCCTGGGCAGCCTGTTCCAATACCTAACTACTCTTTCTGAGAAGAAATACTTCCTAATATCCAGTCTGAAATGTTCATGCGTACAGTAGACACAGAGTATGGTAGTAAGAGAGTCTTTTATCAATTGCTTTTGAGAACAGAAATTGTGCATGCTCTCAAATCACTTAAGCTGTAGGATTCCCTCTCCAGAGCAGTTTAGGGTATCTGCTGCTATTGAAAAGCTGGAAGCCTCAGCACGAGGGGATTTGTAGGTGTTTCTGATCTCAGAATTTTTCAGGGATCAACAAGACAAGGTGTTTTTTAGAAACAATAAAAAGCAAATGAGCTGATGGCATCTGCCTGTTGAGCAGTCCTGCTACCTCTCTTGCAGTAGGTGCCAGAACAAGAGCATGGTCTTTGTAGATTAACCTTTGACTCCAGACTCTTCTGTTCTTTCAGGATAAGAAGGAGGATCGCCCAACGGTTATCCTGGGCCTGACCCTTAGAGGAATGCACATCTATCAGGTAACAGACTGCCATGAAAGACTTCTGGTGTAGCATTAACTCTGTCCAGCTCCCCTGTCCTCCCCCCACCCCAGCTCCTCTGCCTCCCCTGTGAGCGCCAGGCTCCGCATATCTCGCGTTCTTGCTTGTTTGCAAATTCTTTGCACATCACTGACTCCACCCAGTACCTGCCAGTCCCTGTGTGACTGAGAGTTTGATGTGTTGCAGGAGGTGAACCATGTTCGTCAGCTCCTCTATGACTTTCCCTGGTCACACATCGGGAAGCTAGCATTTTTGGTGAGTATGACAGAACAGCGTCCATCTGGCAGTGGGCTGTCAGCCTGGGACCTGGCAAAGCCATTGTCTTGCCCAACTTGCCATATCAAGTCTCCTTACTCATACACACAAAGCTGTAATTACCTCAGCCATGTGGCTGAAAACATGTTCTTGCCCACTTCACTGACATCTCTGCTCTTTATGCAGGGGAAAAAATTTGAGATCCAGCCTGATGGTTTGCCCTCTGCACGGAAACTGGTTTACTACACAGGCTGTCCCTTCAGGTCACGGCATCTGCTGCAGCTCCTCAGCAACAGCCATCGGCTCTTTCTAAATATCCAGCCAGTGTTGAAGCAAATCCAAAAGCTGGAGGAGGCTGAAGGTACGTGAGAAAAGAGCAGGTGGCTTTGGTAAGGCAAGAGTACAGTATGTTAGACTCTGCTGTTGCTTCACAGTGGCTGCTCCCTGTCTAATTAATGGTGTTTCTATTTTATTGGGTAGACAGTGAGGAAGTAGACATGTTGGATTTGTTTCAAGTCCGTTAGTGGAAAGTGTTTATGGTCTCTGCCTTGCTAGACTCTGATCAGAAAGCACAAGTGTGAGAACAGCAAAGGGAGAATGTCTTTGTTTTAAGAAAGAAGTCCTTGCTCTGTGGAAGCCTTCAAGGCCAGACTGGATGTGGCTGTGGGCAACTTGATCTAATGAAAAGTGTCACTGCCCATGGCAGAGAATTGGAAGTAGATGGTCTTTAAGAGGTTCCTTCCAACCTGGACTATTCTTTGATTCTATGATACTGTTTCTCAAAACAGTCACCAGTGTGCTCTGTTTTAAAGACTGAGCACTTAGGTTAGGTAAGCAATTCCTGCTTTTTCACATTTTCTTCATTCTGGAAGCCAGTATTTTCTGTATCATAACTGCCTCTAGTTGCCTGCCCTAACTCAGGAGGTGCTGGTTTTATTGTAAGTATGACTATAATTCGGCTGGGCATCCCACTGTATGTTGAGCAAGCAAAATACAAAGCTGTTTGTGCCTTTATTTGTTCAGTAGCTGCAGTAATTGTTGTCTCACCATCAGGTTGTGCCCATCTCAGAACTTACTGATATTTTTGCCACCTTTCTTTCTGTCTGCCTTAGAGAAGAAGCGCTACCGGGAATCCTATATCAGTGACACTCTGGACATGGACCTGGACCCATGTGATAAGAACTCACGTGGCAGTGGGAGCAGTGGAGGCAGCAGGAGAGATAATCGTCTCTCGCGCCAGTCCACGGGGAGTCATGGCAGCTCTCACACATCAGGCATCGAGGCCGACTCAAGGCACCGTGTGTCAGTAGAAATGTCAGTGGATGAGCCCTTTGGTATTGACCGGGTGCACAGGAAAGAGAAATCCTGCAGCTCAACCATCAGCTACGGTAGCTCTGGCATTGACAGTGGCAGCAAAGGAAGGGCTGAAGATGACTCTCAGGATGATGGTAAAGAATTTGGAGATGTGGAATGACTTCTAAGCCTGCTTCTGCTTTCTGCAGCAGAATAGGGAGAAAATGTGAAGCAGCTTGGAGCAGAAGTTAACACTTCTCCTGCTACTCTTTTCCTCCTAGATCTTGAGCTGGCAGTAGATGAGCCAGAGGAGGTGCCTGTAGATGAGCCTTTAGAGGGAGAACAGTTAGAGGAGGCCACTGTGGGAGAATCTGTTGAATCTCTTCCTCTAGATGCTGCTAGCTGCCAAGGTGAGATGGCTTTCTGCTACTGCACAGTGCTTTTCTTTAGGCTGTAGCATCTGGAAGACGTTTGAGAAGCCAAATGTAATCTGATAGATCTAGGAAAGCTGTGTCTTCCCCCATATGAAGTACCAGCGCTAATTACTTTCCTACTGCAACTGTATTTGAAGTCAGCTCCTCTAGAGATTGAAGGCCAGCAGTGCAGCGTTGCTCTCCTCTGTGCTCCTCAAGATCTCCCCTTTCCAAATTTAACAAGTTACTGTATTTTTATTCCATTAATAACAAAAAGATAACTGATGTAAACCTTTTGTAGTGAAGGAATTCATTTTAAAAGATTGTATAACACAAGACAATCAAGGGGTTCAAGAATAGATTAGTGGGCTAGTCACAGGAATTAATGTAAGCCACAAAACTTTACCTGCTACAGGAGAAGGATAGACAGTAGGTTAATGCAGGAGCTGTCTGGCTTTAAGACATTTAGCCTTCATAGCAAAGCAAGGCTGGTGAACATGGGACATGGTGAAAAGCTATTTCCTTGTGAGTTTTTAAACATTAAGGGCAAAAAAGATGTTCTTGTGAGCAAAACTCACAGAGCACTGAGGGTGCTTAGTGATGTATGCTTATATTTATTGGGCAGCACTGTTTAAATGTGGCCTGTGAGAACAATTTCCACTTTCTTCAGTCAATAAAAATCAAACCTGTAATGCTTCTTATTTCCTCCTTTTCCTTTGCAGTTATAAATCAAGAATCGCTGCCTGTGGTGCAAGTTACACTAATAAAAATGAGAGGTCAAAGTGTGGAGTCCCTTCAGCAGGTGGGTGTGTGGCACGAAAAGGTGTGTGTGGGCCTTGAATCAAAGTCTAGGGTAATGAACACAGCTGTAAATCAGGTGAAATTGATGTCTATATTTGACTGATTTAAATGGTGTAACCAAAAACAGCTGTTGGATGGCAGTTACTGTCATGAATAGGATGAGAGCAGTGTTTGAGTCCAGAAAAGTATAGAGAGGTTTGGAATAACTAGCATGAGAATCTTGCAAGTCAGCCATTATCTGCTGTAGGCTTCTGGACAGGAAATGAAAAAAAAAAAAAAAAACCACTTGCAAATTTTCAGTGTAATGTTAGAGCCAAGACCATCCATGCAGATTGGATGTGGGTTGCAAACTTGATCATCTTCCTCCTCCTGAAGTCAGGAGGAGCTCAAATCAGAGCGAAACCAGATGTTTAAGCTCTAATTTGTGTGATTATCATTTGTGTGATTATAGTATATGTGTGCTAAAGACTTTGTTGTCAACATTTTCTTTTCATCAAATTCTTGAGAAAAGGCAACTATATATGGTAAAATATGTTGTATTAGAAGTTGCACTATGGAAAAAGCAAAAACCTTAAGATGTCTTTGTAAGGCCAAGCAATACTTCTTTTTGAAGCATAGCTGTATTTTACTTAAAAAAAAAAAAAAAAAAAAAAAAAAAAGGGAAGAAGGCTCTGCCTTTTCTTTCTGGGTTCATATTAGCCTTTTATCTACTAAAAGAATTTTAAAAATCTGTTCTTCCTTTTCCCTTTTACTCTCTGCTTCTTTCTGATCTATGACTCCAGTCACTTAAGATTTATTTTCTTTTTCATGCTTTTAACTATACCCAGTCAGAAGTGATAAGGAATTTTCACTTATCAGGGAAGTACTCTGTTAAGTGCTATAGGAGATTAAGATAAAATCTTAGTTATTTTTCCAAAGCTGAATGCTACAGTACAAATAATAATGAGCTTACTTCTATATTTGTGTTGAATGACTTAAGAGCAAGGGAAGGAACATGTATCTTATTTAAGTACCATTTTTACATTAATGCTTTTACCAACACACACTTGTGATGCTAATTGATTGGGAGGCATCTGTTTTATAAGAGTTCATAAGGACTGTTTAAGCAATTGAAGATGCATCTCATCCTCCTGACTGCTACTTTTACATATCAAATTCTGGGTTTCTTTAGTGTGTGGTTATTTCTGAGAGAGTTTTTTTATTTCCATCCAGTAGGTGAGAGAAGTGCTACTGGGAGGCACTTTTTTCTGTGTTAGTAACAGAAGTGTCTTCGTTTAAAATTAAGTATTTAACTTAGCATTCATAAGCTGGTTTTAAAGATAGAGCAAGAAAAATCATGTGGAAAAGTTGGAAATGTCTTAGATGATTGGTATTTCCTCCATAGAGGCCACATCACTACTGCTCAGTTTGACAGCTGTTTCTGGAAGTTACTGCTATTTTGTTGCTTCTGTTTTCATTTCTGAAAAACATTATGTAGAAGAAAGTACACATTGCATTTAGTGAATTTTGGATGCCATAATCCCTTAGTTTGCATGATTGCTTTCTGAATTTCCTTTCGGCTCATGAGACTTTCGTTAATTCCATCTTGGTGCATTCAAGCAGTAAGAATAATTTTTCAATGTATATATTGGCCAGGCTAACTGCACGGTTGTATTAAGAAGTGTCAGATTGTTCAGATACTAATACCTGGCCAGTTTTTTGTCCGATGTACTGGAGACTGAGGACACAGTGCAAAGAGATCAGGATCTGATGCAATGTGGCAAGGCAGCTGAATGTTCTTTTAATTTCTTAGTGCTTCACAGCTTCATCAGAAGGCTGGTGGGACTCTTTGAAGGAATGGAAGAACAATTTGGAAAATCTGAAGCATGCATCCTTGAGCAGTCTGAGCTAATCATTTTTATTCATGTCCATCTCACTGAACTGGCAGGTCAAGTCACCCAAGGGCAGGAGCTGCACAGACCAGCACAGCCAGAGTTTGGATGACATTCGCCTCTACAAACACCGGCATCCACCACTAAGTGCCACGCTGTCGTCGGACACGTCCCACAGCTACACGTTTGGCTGCAGCCTGGAAGATAAACTGGCTGTCTATGGCTGTGTTTATTCCACAGCAGACTGCAAAACCAAGTCTGCCCTTTATGGGAAGCGATCCATGAACTGCCTCTCCTTGGATCTTCTGGGAGAGGACCAGCTGCCAGAGGAGTTTGTGGTGTAAGGAGATTGGAGCTCTTCCATACCCAGGGAAACAGCTCATTGTGGAAATATATACCTCATTAACACATGTGATGTCACTGGTTCTTGCAGGAGATTGAGCAGCTTTGTTACTCAACTCCTTAATCAGTAATGGCATCGCTTCTGCAGACCTGTCTACAGGGCAAATCAACTGGAGTGTAGCACTTACTGTTGGCATTGAAGTATCTGTTGAGCAGAAAGTGGAAGTGGCCTGCACCATTAGCAGTGACCAAAAAAACCCCACAAAACAGTAGGCCAAAATCGATACTTAACTGACGAAACAAACGTGTATAAATGATTTATCAAAAATAAATATAAAAGGTCCACGTCAGTTTTGTTTACTGCCTTTCTCTTCTGGTCTATATGTTGATGCTAGTATGCAAATAGTTGGGTTGTTTAGAACTTGTGCTGCTGCAACACTGCCAACAGCTGTCAGGCCTGAGCATATTTGGAGTTCTGTGTATGGTAAATATGATTGGTAAATGAA
This sequence comes from Meleagris gallopavo, assembly GCF_905368555.1. NCBI lineage: Eukaryota > Metazoa > Chordata > Aves > Galliformes > Phasianidae > Meleagris > Meleagris gallopavo. The sequence continues at coordinate 41,334,107 of NC_139405.1, forward strand.
TAATTATATCCTTGAGGGAGATTAGGGGGAAAAGATGGGACAAATGATCTGGCCACTTCTGAGCATACAGAGGACAACTTAAGAGCAGTAAATAACTGGTTCTTGAAGTCAGGAGTTGTGACTGGAGAATTTCACAAGGCAAGATGGGCCCCTATATTGAATCATACTTTTATGTTGTTCTTTATTTTTAATACATTTGTTCCTTAGAATTTTTTACCCTGCTTTAGAGGCAACTATAGACTGAAGAAAGTTGCTTTGAATGGATTGAAGTCCCCAGTGCTGGATAGGTCATGTGAGTGAGTGATGCTGTAGGGCCTGTGATAATGGAAGCATGGTGGGGTGGAACCAAGGGTACATGTTTAGTGATCTTCAGTCCCGTGGAGCTGGCATGCTGGCATTTACCAGAAAAGTAGTTACAGCTATGCTGTTTGACTAAGGCATTGTCTGGTGTGGGAATCACCTGGCTACCTTTTTGCATCCAAATAAATGTATATTTGTTTGATTTTCTTCTCTGTCTTCCCCCACTGTTTAGTACCTCTTCTCCATTGATTCCCAGTGTTTAGGAAGCTTGTACTTAGAGCCAGGCCACGCGTAACCTGTGCCCAGCTTTTTACAACCTTGCAGGCGAAAACTAATTACTTTTTATGGCAAAATTCAGAACCAGAATGATGCTATTGTGCTGATTTAGGAAGTGAGTGTTGTACAGTGTTAATCAATCAAAAGGAAGATGGCTGCAGTCAGGAAAGGAAAGTCAAAACACGAGGAGAGTTCAGGCTGCTTTCACAGTGAACTTGCTGGCTTGGCGAGTGTATTACATTCCTGCAAACTGTTAAAATAGCAAATCCATGAAATCTTTAATCTCGCTGTTTCTGTGTAAGTGTATGTGGTGCAGAGATGTAACATCAGGCCATGAGATGTGTCTGAAGTGACATCAGTGGCTGTACATTCTCATAGATGAATCCAGCACAAACTCTTAACTATGTTTGCTGAATGAGTGATGGACACAAGCTCTCTGTAACCACAACTTGGCTGACTGTGCCCTCTTCCATCACACTACTTTCTTCCTGTAATGAGCAATTCTAGTCTGTATGTTCACCATAGCCTTTTTTTCCATCTTGCTAAGCAAAGCCAAAATGCTTTGTACCTGAGTACTTGAGGTATATTTATTATATTCAAAAGGTCCTTTCACTATTTAGATGAGTTTATCTGGCTGCCTTCCCTGATACCTGGGGCCTGTCTGGCCTTAAGCCGTAGGAGATGGGCACCCCAAAAGTCCAGAAGGAGCAGGCAGCCTTGCTCCTGCACCTACCACAGAGCTGGAGGGACAGCTCTTCCAATGAGAAAGGTGGAGAGGTCTAAAGTGATGGCTCTTCCACGCATACTGATATACAACAGCTCATAGTTCTGGAAGTGCTTATCTGGGAAAAAGTTCAAAATTCAAAAGATATCATTGTTTGGTGTCACGTATGTGTGCCATGTGCTCACATCCATGCACGTGTCTCAAAGATGATGGCAGTGGTAGCTGCCTCAACCTTACAAGCTTACTGAAGCATATACTACCATTAAGCAGCTTGGTATCTTCTTGGTATTTTTCAGTACTAGTGAAATGCTACAGTCCAGGCATTGCTGATTCACAAAATGTACCAGTGCCTGACAGCAGTGCAATTGGCTCTTTAATGAGTATTTTTTGCCTTGTGTGTACATGTTCCTTGTATTTATTCACAGCTGGTGGGGAAGGCAAGCTCTCCAAGTCTGACCATCATTCAGTGGTCTATACAACTCCCTCCAGTATTGTAAGTTAAATATATGTGTGAAGGGGAGTCTGGACTTTTTTTTTTTTTCTTTTTTAATGTGTAGTCTGAGAATGAACTAATTAATATCTTACAAGCACTGTGAATATCTGTTATGCAAGTTTTTGTATTCATATGGAAAAAAATGTTCCTGGTAGTAATAGATCTTTTTTGTCTTTGTATTAAGAATGTCTTTTATTATTTTGGTTTGATTGGTTTGGTAGAGGGTAACATGTAAGCATTTATCAGCGGATGTTAGGAACTGGCTGCCAATATTTGTATATATTTGTAATATACTCATGGTATAATCACTTTATTTTAATGGTAAAAGTGTCTCCTTTCCATGAAAGGAATCTTTTGTTCAAAATAAAATATAAGTAATTATATGTATACCTGCAATAAAGTATGGACAGAAAAAAAGTCATTGTGTAATTTTATTTCCCCTTCTAGATGCACGTCAGCGCCATCTTCCATTTGAGCTGGTTAGGTTGTGGAAGCAAATTTGCTGCTAGATTTTAACCCATGTGAGCTCAGCTTTATCTGGAAAACCATTAACACTGCAGGCGCTATAATAATTCCTTTTCTTCCCTGCCAGTCCCAGCAGCAGGATGCCAAAGGGGCCGCTCACATGCTGGTGACCCAGCCCAGCCAGCTGGAGTCAGCAGGAGCAGTAATGGGAGCTGAATGTAAGTAACCAGACAAAAGACATATTAAGCTGCTCGTGGTGGTTAGTTGTGAAAACAGAGTGTGTGGACAACTCCCAGGGGTGTAGAGAGATCCTGTCAGCAAGCCCTGGGGCTGCTTCTGAGGACAGCACACAGGGATGTGCTGCTGAAGAGCTCTCTGCCCTAAGTCACCTAACCTGCTGGCCTGGTATCTGGCATGGAGAGAGGGAAGTTATGCTTTTCTTGGGACATAAAAATCTCTGAAGGAATGTAATAGCATAGCTTCACATTTCTTTTCAAAGGAGCTTGCTGGCTGCAGTTCTGTGTAAATCCTTTTTTCTGCTCCTTTTCTCTGGTTATGTTAAGGGCCACTAATGCTAGTGTTCAAAGAAATCCTAAAAAAAAAGAAGAAAAAAAAACCCCAAGCAACAAACTCAAACTTATTTTTTAATGTATTTTGATACTATAGTATTACCACTATGCTTATAATTTTTCCTCCTGGTGCTTCACTCTTCGATCCAGCACCTGCTGAGCATCTGCTTCTTACATTCTCAAGGAGCAGAGGCTCATACAGCTTTGGGTGGGGGATGCAGGAGGAGAGTGGTCAGGCACTGGAACAGGCTGCCCAGGGAGGTGGTGGAGTTGCTGTACTGGAAGTGTTCAAGAAATGTTTAGATGTGGTACTGAGGGACGTGGTTTAGTGGGAAATATTGGTGATAGGTGGGTGGTTGGACTGGATGGTCTTAGAAGTCTTTTCCAGCCATGGCGATCTATGATTCTTTTCTCAGGTTTGGTTACAGATGGAGCTGTGTACAGAGGTCAAATTAAATAATAATTAAATAAGGCAAATATTCAGTAATCTAACTCAGGCTGTCTTTGACATCTCTCTTTTGCTTTGCTTGACAAGTCATAGCACTTTTTTGACTGCTGATGTGGATGTATAGGATGGGCCTGATTCTGAGGATGCTTTCTTGTGGTGGCGGTGAGTTCCATGCAGGTTTAACAAAGTGACCGAGGACAGGATGGAGGAAGTGTTGTTGTGGCACCTGCTTGGTGCAGAGGCATGCCAAGTGCAGGAGCGCCATGAGGCTCTGCAGTCTGATGGCACTTAAGCAAAGCGTGTTTTACTAAAGTCAGCTGAGGGGGGCAGTTTAGAAAAGTCTGGGTGTTGTGGGTGGAGTAAAGAGCGGTGAGGTCTAAGAAACTGAAGGTTGGTGAGGCATTTCAGGAGCCTGAACACTTTCAAGCAAGAATTGGCCATAAAGTCCCATAGAGGCGCACAAGATCTGCAGCAGCTGATTGCCTGCCAGCAGCGGTGCTCCCCTGGGGCAGTTGTGATGGTCTCTTGCTCCCTTTATCCAGGTTCTTCCTGGCAGCATTTCTTTCTTGCCCCATCCCTGTGCTCCCACTGTTCGCGTTCTGCGGACCCACTCGTGCTGCTGGAGAGGTGGGGCCGGATCCGGAGCCGTGAGGAAAGGAGGGCGAGCGTCCCCCTTCGCGACTCCATCCGCGGCGACCTGAGCCCGGGGCCGGGCCGCCCCCTCCCGGCCAGCGCGGGGCCAGGCGAGGCGAGTGGCGGCAGTGCCGGACCGGGCCGCGGGGAGGCGCCCGAGGAGCGTGGTGGCCGCTGCTCTCCGAACCGGGCCCCGCCGCTCCACTCCGCGGCTCAGAACAAGGTCCCCATAGAAACCTTTTACTGGAAGTTTCTTTTCTATCACGGAGGCGTAATGACCAAATAACGATATTTATCCTTTCTGGTAGACTGCAGGGGCAGCTGAATGCGGGCTATTGAAGAGCATAGCTGTGGTATTTTAAAATTCTGCTTTATTTTTATTCCTGGAAATATCTGCCCCACATTTTTTATTTTAAATCTCAGGAATACATTTATACCAATCCTTGTTTTTCTTCCTCCAACCATTGCTGCACTAGATATGCCACGAGATAATTGGACACGGCATGTGCTAGACGTCTAAGTCTCAACCCACCGCACAGAAAATACCACTGAATGTTTCACAGAATGGCCTGGGCTGAAAAGAACCTCAAGGATCACCTACATTCAACCCCCCTGCCATGGGCAGGGTTGCCAGCCACTAGACCAGGCTGCCCAGAGCCATATCGGCCTGTTCAGAGGCAGCAAACCATTTGGCAAAGGAGAAATCACTTTGGTGTGGGCCACAGAAAGCACTCAGCCCCACTGCTATGACCAGCTCACAGACAGCTTGAATTCTTTGATGATTGTGGCAACAGCAGTGGACTCCCACAGCTGCCATTCTCATCCTTTCTGAAAACAAACTTTCTGCTTGTGTTCTTTCCAGCCAGACGTGAACAGAAGGACTCCATACGTTAAGGCAGCTGAAGCACCTGGGGCTGTACAGACAATATGAACATTGTCAGCTTTGACCACATTTACCATGGGTGTTGTAGTACATGATGCTTTCTCTTTAAAGCTCCAGGTCTTGCATAAGACCCTCTTGCTTGCAATCAGGAAAACAAAAATCCTTTCCCACTACTTGGCTGAAAGAAAAAGTAGAGTAAAGCTGTCCAGACAAGCAGAACCCCAAATATAGGCATATTTTTCATAGAATCTTTAAGGTTGGAAAGACCACTAAGATCCTCTAGTCCAAGCAGTAACCCATGCCTCTGCCTTAGACCATGTCACTCAGTGCCACATCTACCCTTTTCTTGAATTTCCAGGGACTGTGAATCCACCACCTCCCTGAACAGCCTGTTACCAATATTTGAACATGCAGAACCAAACTCACGCTTAAGGAATGAATACTTCAAGGGCAAGTGTGTAGATGCTTAGACTTCCTCAGGAGCAGTAGGACCTCAGCAGAGCTGCAGTTAGCTTGGCTGTCTATAAGCACATGCATTCAGCTGGCCATGTCCTGCAGCAGTAGATGAGCAGCAAGGATTTGCTTGGGAACAGCTGGATGCAATTTTGCTTAATGTTTGCAAATAATAGAGAGGGCACAAAACTTTCCTTTTCAGTTTGCTTCAGTGCAAACCACTTTCAGAGCTGAAGCTGAATTACTGCTGAAAAATACAGGGTGAGGGCTAACATGTGAAAGGAGAGCCCTAGAGCCATTTTACTGGTTTTATCCCATCTTCTTTTCCTGCAGTCCAAGAGAGCAGGACTGGAGCTCATGCTGGTGACTCCCCAAGGGCATTGTCAAGGCACTGTCTGAGCATTTGGACAACTCAGTGCCTTTAAGGCTAAGAAACTTTAAGACAGGCCTAGCAGCCCGGTCACATCCAGCCCTGCCTGTGGCAATGGGGCTGGAACTTCATAATCATTGAAGTCCCTTCCAAAACAAGGCGTACTATGATTCCATGATCCCAGGCCAGTAGGAACATTAGGTTTCCTGGTGTCATCCCTGAGCAGTTCTCCTCCACTCACAGATCAGGATCCTTGCAGCCCAAAGCCCAGGTGAGCTCTTAGATGCAGGTGGTAGCAGGGCCAGGTGGAGAGCGCTGTAGATGAGTGCAATTAAAGCAGAGGAAATCAGTTACTCTTTGAAGGGAGGAGAAGTTTTCTGCAGATTTGTAGGGAGGAGGGTTACCAGTAGGTTCTGGTGTGAGCTGCTTGGAAAAGAGGTAAGGAGTAGGCCACCTGGGGGTGGTGGAAGGGGATTTGTTTGTGTTTCAGTTTCTCTGAAGTGCTGTTGTCTGTAGAGAGCACTTACTGTGGTGGGGTGTGGAAGCTGTTTCTTTCTTTTGCCCTGCCTGGAATTCAGACATGCTGCTGAAGGAATGATGTGCAGATAGTGGCATGGATGAGAGTGGCAGTAATGTTGTAATGCCTTGATGAGAGTCTGTGCCTCATCAGGAGGAGCTGTGTTGTTAGAGTGCATTTTATTTACCTCTTAATGTCCTTATTTTATCATTTCTTTGTGGCTCTTGTCTTGCTGTGCATGGGGCTCCCATGGGAGAGCTATGGGCCAGCAGCCAGGTGAATGTGAAGCTTGGGACGTGGGCGTGCAGACCTGCTGTGAGGCCTTTCCTTGTCTTGTGATGGTGGCATCATGCGTGAGCCAGGGCATGGCTGGCTGTGGGCATCTTGCATGCTGCCTGTGCCTGGTTGTTTGAGTTCTAAGTGTATCTGCCCCAAGTCTTCTCTCCTTGTTCAGGAGGCCAAACTAGTACAGGTGTGGATACAGCCCGCTGTGGTCAGGCATTGCAATCTCTTCCTATCCCCTGAAGTGAGGGAGGAAGCACCATCTCCTATCTTTTGGATCTTCAAAGCCACTGCTGTGGTTTCCAAAGCTTTTTATAGCAGTGGCGTGGCTTTTTTGTTTTGCTTTTGGTCACTGTTTAGAAGAGGGAACAAGATTGGTGAAGACCAGAGGAAAATGAGAGGGAATGGTACTCCTTCTGGGGTCTGACTTTAAGTGAAGTTGGGCACTGACTCAGCCCTGCCAGGACAGTTAATTCCCTGTTACAGAAAAAGAGTGAGAGTGTTGGAGGAGGTGCCTGCAAGCAGGAGGCTGGAGAAGCTGGAAGAGTGTGGGGCTGGCAGCTCAGCCTGGCTCCCCAGGGAAACGACAAGATGGTGTCCTAAGCCTACATCTGTGGATGGGCAGAACTCCTGTGTCTGGAGTATGGTACCTAACAGTGGCTTGGATTTTCTTCTCTTGTTTCTATTGAGGCTGATGCTAAATACTTGCCTGTATAGTTTTGCAGTTCTCTTTTTGTTGCCAAATGTAGGTTGTGGGTTTTGAGCTGTTAGTGCTGATGTTTGAATGCCTTTGGTCATTTCATCATATAAGCATTTTAGAAATGTCCTGCCGAATCCACAGTGTGGGTTTGGAGCATCACATCAAGTTAGTCAAGTGTTGAGTTTGGGATTACTCTTCCAAATACTGTGTCTGATCCATCTCAAACTCTTGGTTGTGAGGGAAAAGGGATCACCCCTTCTCATGGAATCTTGGTACAACTCCTTTCTGCCTGTTTTTACCATGAAGCAAGGAGGCTGTTCCAACAATCTGTCAGAAACTCCCAATCCAAGAGTTCAAGGAGGGATTTGCAGTGAAGCTCAAAGATGAGTTATCAGCTCAAATTTTATTGTATCTCTTGTATAAACTAAATAAAAAAGGTAAATGTATTGCAAGACAAAACCTCACTTTATAAAAAGTAAGAAAATAATAAGTTTCTGTGCAATGATTCCTCTCAGTCATGCCCTTCAATTAGCTTACCCTCTGCCCTCCTGTCTGTAGTATGTGGCTTGTGTTTTTGGCTGGCCAGGGCTGTCTTTATAGACTGCCCAAAACCTGACCTGAGTTTGGGACAGGCTGCAATACATTCAGTGCTCAGGGCTGTCTGCTCTTTGTCAGCAGACATTGCTGCTTCCCACAGGGGGAAAAGGGGCTACAAGCTCTTAGTTGTCTTCAGTAGGAGCTGGGAGCCTTTTCTGATTACCACTTTGTCCTGCCTGTGCCTTCTGCAGAGCCTTGGAAAACTGCTTCATCAAATGGACTTGGCAATGATGACTATTTAGTAAATTAAATGTTTTTGTGAGCCTTCCAATGCTAGTCATGTCTTCTCTAGCCTGACTATAACCAAGAGCAGCCTCTCTTTGTGATGTGGCTGCTGCAGAGGCATGAAGCTACGAGTGGAAATGAAATAAATTAATCATGTTCTGACTTCAGCATAGGTTGAGGTTTTGTTTCACACTTGTGGCCTAGGAGTGCACTCGGACAAGGAAGTTCAGTGGTTTTTTGAGTCTTTGAGCTGCCCTGCATTCCCTATAGGCACCACATAATGTCCTGGTCTGTGATGAATGCGGAGCAGCTGCCATGTGACATGCTGTGCATGGAGCTGGGCCTTGCAGGTGACAGGGGACAGGGCAAGGGGTGAGGGAATGGGTGTTGGGCCAGGGCTGCAGAGTGTAATGTCACAACTGGATACGGAGGTAGGAACTGAGGTTGACATAAATGAGATGTCCCAGTGGTCGCATACCCTTTGAAATCAGGTCCTTGAGTAGCCAGCTTCTCCAGATGTGGTGAGCTGGTAGTCAGGGCTTGGAATGCGTTGCCTGGACTCCCTGGCTGCACTGGGGAGATCAGCAGAAGTGGCTCTGTCCTAACACTCCCTTTCATCTGATTGCAAGGGGGGTAACAAATGAGGAAGCAAGTCCCATCTGTGATGATAAACTTATTGAAAATGTACTCTGGGGCCCTATTTTGGACTTTTATCCTAAAGGCTTTTGTCTGATTCTATGCCTAGACTTCTGCTGACTCTGTATAGGTCTGTGCGTGTGCATATCCGTATGCTCTACCTAGACAAACACTTGTTGATATTAGGACTTGGGGCTTGGTTTGGCAGAAGGAATTCTAGAGGAGCATCTGAAGCTCAGTTTGACAGATAGGTGGGCTGTGCAGTGCCTTGGCTCACTGTGTGCTGCAGTGAGCAAGGGGACAGCCTGAGGTGTGAGGGAACAAAACTCTAAGTGCTGGGGTGAAGTCTTGCACCTTCTACCCTTCTTTCCTTCAGTGCCTTGAAGCTGATACTGGGATTGAGAGATCAACTCTCTGTAACCTATAAAATTCCCAAACTGCAGGTTGTTATATCAAAATATTAGCAACACTGCCCTGTATATCCTGTACGCTTCATTGTATAGCTCAGAGTACTACGCTACACTGACAAGGAAAACAGGAATAGGGAATGCTGCCTGTGCACAGCTTGGCAGAGCTTGTGTTAGTGTAGAAACTTAAACTTTTGTTATTTGCTGATATTTGAAGGTTTTAGTTCTCAGCTTTAACAGTAAGGATTGATGGTTGTGTGTTTTTTGTTTTTTTTTTTTTCTTCTTTCCCCATCACCAAGATGATAAATAAATGCCAAGTTCTGAAGAGCAGCTCCAGAAAACAAAGCACAGTTCATTGCAAATAACTTTTAGTGCCACATCCTCAAAAATATTTGAGGAACTTCAGGGTGCTGATGGATTCAGCTAACCTCCTCTCATCGCTTAGCCTCTTTTAGAGCTCTAATCCTGGCTGATTTAGTAGTCGTTATTGTGACACTAAGGCAAGCTTAATGCTGTCTGCTCCCAAATTTCATTTAACAGGCCAACATTCCTCAGTCTGACACTTTCTTATCTGAGATTTCTTTATTGACTATTGAACTTTATGTGGTCCTGTATCCTTCTGTACTGTTGGAATTGGGTAAAGTTGAGATGTTTACCATCGTGATATTTTTTTAGGAAAATGTTACAGCTCTCCAAGCTGTAATGCCAATGCTGTGAGCAGTAGAGTACTGCATGCAACACAGCAGCAGCTGTTATATATTCAAGGGTGAAATTCCGATAATAGTATGCTATATAATCTCTGGGTAAATATTTGTGCTTATGAAGGTTAAGTGACTAGGAATACTATAAACTTCAGCCTTTTGGGCAGGCCACTGCAATTCAAGCCTTCTGGTGGTGACCTACCACTGACCTCTCTCAGTCTAGAGGCAGAGTCCTTGCTGGAGGTAAAAATTCAGAGTGAATCCTGAGACCTCTACTGAGCAACAAAGCAGTGCATAAAACACATCAGATGTTATGGTAAACCCAGCTTTTATCTCAGAACCACTTCTCATCTTGCTTAAAGTTCCTTGAAACTTCTGTCAGTGTAAATTCATTCACAAACCCTGTTGTTTCAGTATTGGTGAATGAATGTAAAAGCCTCTTGAGGATGACAGTTATCATGAACTGAGTTCTTGGTGTTTTATTCATTTGATGGATGGGAAGCATTTATAATGTGCAAACAACTTCAATGTTGTGATGCGGTTAACTTCAGAAATGCAAATGAAACAAGGAATGCTGCTACTAAAATGGTTGTACAAGTTAATTCTTATGAGCCACTAAGATCTGTAGTTCAGGGTCCTTCAGCAGTCAGAGTTGTGGGTTTTTTTTAATATTAATTTTGCTTTTCTTTTGTACCTATTAGTGAACTCAACAGAGCTGGTATTTTCTCCAACCATTTAACATAAGTGTGTTTTCAAAGAGCTGTGTAACTCCTCATTTGTTTCCTAAGCTACATTCCAGAGAGATAACAGCTGGAGCCTTAATCCTTTTTCTCCATCTCACTAGTGCCATTATTTCATTACCTAAAATCTGACAACAGCACTGTGTTCAATATAGCTGATGGATTCTTTTACATTTCCACCCGTTGATAGGTATGCCCCATCCAAGTTAGATGTTATGTCAAGCCATGATGATGTGTCTCATTTTAATCTAAGCTGTGAGGAAGTATTTCATTTGCTGCCTTGAAGCGCTGGAATGCTATTCAGATTCCTGTCTTCTACTGAGAAAACAGAGGGCAGTTTTGGCCTTTAAGAAGTGAGCCATCTTAAATGGGGGGGTCTGTTGACTTAGTTCTACTTGTCTAAAGGAAATGCATCACCAAAAATACGCCCTGAAGTAGCTTTTCTTAAAAAGCCTGATTTATTTCTATGCGATTCCACTGCAGCTGGTAGCTGTTGTCAATAGTTGTTATTATCTTTGGAGCAACAACATTATCAGCAGGTTTATGGCTTACTAATGCTATGTTGAGGATTGCTTATTTTATCTGGCAGTTGATATCTAAAAGAATGGCTTTAGGATAACAATATATATTTCAGTCTTAGGAACTCATTAATAATCCTTTAATCCACAGGAATCTTAAGTTTTATTTTGTTTTACTCAGCACAGGGAGATTTCTTTTCTTGATTTGTCCTCTCTGAACTTGCCGAGCACGAGTTCCAAATCCCAAAGACTGCATTGATTCTGTTAAGTACTTCTGACTGGGAGAGATGCACAGCATCACCAGCAGTTTAGCATCACCTCCTAGAAGCAGGAAAAAGACAGAATATGGTCATTTATTTCATTATTTTCACTAAATTAAGCACTGGTATGTACTAATCTACATAGCAACTGGCATATACTGCACTTGCACAAGGCAGAAGACATGAAGAGGGCTGTTGGAAACAGGCAAGTCCTTAAAAGGAAGCCTGTATCTAAAGATATGGTGTTTGTTCCAGTAGAATAAACATTTCCTAATTTGTAATGTAGATTTCTTCTCCCTTATAACATCACCAGTTAGCCTGCATGTAGTTATGGATCTCAACACTTCATTAAGATTTGTCAAATTCTAGAAAATTCATGGTCTCCTTTGTGTGACATTTGCTTGCCTCATTCATGACAATAATGCAAAACACATTTATTAAAAGTTCAGAGACTGAGTAAACAAAAAAGGAAAGTGCCACTTTCAGGATTTCATTTAAACAGTGTCACCAGGTCATATGCAAGACATAGTTAAAACCAGGCTCAGTGCCCATACAGCTTAGCTCCTAGACTTGTTTCTTTGGCTTTCCCCTTTCACAGCATAGACCACAACAGTAAAGGAAAAATAGAGGTTCATGCAAAAGTGGATAGTCTTTCAGCAGCTCCAAAAAACTATTACTTCAGTCACTGTAAGCTGGAGATTGAAATCATAAGGGCTGACACTTTCTGGCTGAAGAAAAATGGACAACTGCGTGGATTGCTACTATTCTGACTGTGCTGAAGAAATTACATTTGCCCTAAAACCATTTCTGCACAGATGAGAAGCTAGAAAAGAAGAGGTGACTTAAATACAAAAGAAGTTGCAGTATAGCACCAGGCATATGTTCTGGAGTCTTCCTCTTTTGTCTTTCTGCTACAGTGCAGAATGTGCAATTACATGATAACGCTATAGAAGATTATTTATCCTGAGAGTGTATGTGGCATGAAATGCCAGGGAGATCCAATCATTACCCTTTGCTATCCTATTAGTGATGTGATTATTTCAAGTATACTTCTTAACCTTGGAAAGCAGCAGTGCACTCGTGCTGCTCCAAAGCCAGAGCTTGTAGCCAGGAGTCTAGGTAGGAGGAGTGTCAGCATGGGATCATCTTCCAGTTCTGCACAACAATGAAGGGGAAAATATTGGGAAATGAAATCTCCATTATTAATCAGAAGTCAGAATAGTCCCTCACCTACAGAATCCTGGAGGAGATGCGTAAGTTTGCTGTTTCGATACGGTACATGAGATCGCTGTTCTGCTATTGCTCCAAGGACATCTGCTAGGGCAGACAAGCTGCGGTTGATAAAGGATGTTTCTCTCAGTGCTGCACCTGTCACTCCAGACATACCTAATACGGTGCAGAAAAGGCAATGGAAAAGTAAGTAAACATGCTTCAAATGTAACATGTGAGAAATTCTGTTGTTGTAACATCTGCTTCTGACACAGTGCTTTCAAAACGCAAATTCTGTCTTTCAGTCCACCTATGCCAAAAGCAAGATGCAGTGGTTGTTTAGCCCAGACTGCCAACACATTGTTCAGCATTTGTATTCTTTTGAAGAATGGTCAAAGAAGGTTTAATGCCTGAACCTTCGTAGCATCTCCTGTTAAAGTTGGTCTCTTCAGTTGTACAACGCACCTCGGCTCCACGTGTTTCATGAATAGGAAACTGAGGAAGTAGGAAGAACAAAAGATCAGACGAGGCAACACTGGCTTTGAAAACACCAGTCCACAGTCTCTTGGGAGAGAAGACAGCTGCCCAGTCTGTATTGCTTGTGAAGAACAAGAGTGACACAGATAGCATAAGCTACAGAAACAGAGTTGAGTAGCAGCCTTAAACTTGTGGGTTATGTAGGTCTGTAAGATGTTCTTTATGGTATGATTTGTTGTAGCAGGTTGATGCTCTTATACCATGCTGGTGTGTATCTGACCATATGGACCTCAAGCAAGGACGTTGTCTACACACCAAGTTGCATTAATTTTAGGAAGTGCTGCAACCTCAACAGAGCAAAACAGCTTGGAAAGCCACAGGTAGACAATGAGAGAAAGGATGTTTCAGACCTGCTTTAACTGGGTCTGTTTCTACAGCAATTCCTAAGCTAACGAGGGACTCTTAAATCAGTAGATATCACTCTGAAACAAGAAACTGCTAAGAGGCTAGAGTTTAAACTACTAAGATCTGTATTTAGTCAACTGAACATCCATAAAGTATATATCTGTTCTCAAACTGAACCTGAGTTTGCTAAAAAATGGATCACTTGTTTTGTAACTCGGGTAAATGACCCAGGATGGCTATGGAGCTAGCAAGGCCAGGTGCTGATGTACATCTTCAGTGTGTGTGATGTTTGCTGTACTTCTGCTCACTTATTTGTCTACATTTTGAAACAATTATGAGTTGATAGCTGTCCTTTTCTTTCATCAGAGTAAGTCTGGCATTTTCAAATCTCCACCAATGCAGCCAAATGGCAGAGGTTAGCCTACCACATGTGCTGAGCCACATCTAATACTGATGTGTAAGTGAGCCTGCAGAGCCCTAAACCAAGTAAATGTTTGTCCTGGTTGAACTGAGAAAGCAAACCCACACAGTATTGCTCAATTATATGTTTACCAAACAATTTCCAGTGCTCAGAGCAGATGAAAAAAATATTGTATTATATTAGGCTTTTCTGTAGAACAAAAGTTTAACAGTGAAGAACAGCAAGAATTCTTGGCAGTAATGTAAAGGACTCTTTCATAATACTGGTTCAGTTATCAAAACATTATTTCTGGAATGGTACATTTGGCTGCATGGCTTTTCTTGGTAAGCAATCTTGCCCTTTAGGAAATAATCAAGTTTCTGAAATTACTGTGTGTGTAGAGGAGGCAAGGAGGAAGAAAACATTTTGAAGAAACAACAAAAACAATATTTTCTTTTCAATACTAACTTCCTTCAGGACTTTCTCCACAGTAAGTCAGAAAAATAGTGATATCAATTATTATGGATATGTAATATTTAAATAATTTATGCACTTTAAACATTTCTGTACAAAGGCCTGGTAATTTTCAGTATAGAAAAGTGGGCCTAATAAAACAAACCAGTCTGAACCAATAATACACCCATGATGTAAATGCCCTGGGTTTCTTTCAGGCGTACAATTGGCTTTTTCAGTTAAAGCCATACCAACCTCAAACAATCAGGCCTCAATGTTTCTTTTATGCCAGGATCTGTTGTGTGAAAGCAGGGTAGCGCGTATCCCTACATACATAAAATGCTAAAGAGAAATGTTTTAATTCAGATCTGGGAGGATCCATGCCCACCATTTCTAACAGCTTTGTCATAAACAGACATGTTTGCTTACCTACACATTCACTGCCAGCCAGATCTACCAGCTGCAGCCTAGTTTTGACTTGCTTCAGTTTCTCAGCTGCTTCAAGTTGTGTTGGTGAAGAGGCTCTGGAGGAAGAGGTAGATTTACTGTCTCTTTTTTGTGGATAGGCGCAGGAAACTTCTTTATTCAGTCTTTGATTGATTTGTTCATCTTCCCATGAAGTACCTGTTTAATTGGAGGACAAAAAAAAAAAAAAAAAAAAAAAAAAAAACACCAAAGCTCCAGCTTCTCACTGGCACTGGGAATTGGTTATCAATGGGGAGTACAATATCTGCTACTTCAGGCTGTTCTAACTGAAATGTTATATGAGCCAGAATCAATGACATGGGCTGGCTGTATGACTTTTTCAGTCTTGTTTAAGGCTTTCCTTATCAAAACCATCATGCCTTTTGGTAAGAAGGCTTGTTATAGATTGTACTGTAGGTAACATCCCCCTCACTCACACTTCAGTGTGGGAGATGAGACACAGGAATACACTAAGGACATTAAGAGGTACTTTTTCATGTTTTATATTGACTGCAAACAAAGATGCTTGGGAGCAGTAAGCTCTGAAGCCTTGTTTCTAAGCATTTGATACATTCTCTGATGGTGTTCTGAAGTAAAAGAAGAAAAAGGGAAAATATTCATCCTGCCTCTTTGGTTCTGACCTTACCAGGATGTAAAGACAGGGTTTAGGGCCTTCTGGCACACACTCTGTTAAAAGTAACAGAGACAGGAGAATCTATTCAGAGGACTTAAGAGTCTAGTTGCAATAATATGAAGTTTATAGCTGCAAAACTTCAGTAAAGAGCAGACTGAACTGGGTTGCAGAGCTCCATACCTCTCCAGCTAGGCTGTTAATAAACTAAAAAGCTAGCTAAATGGCTGTAGGACAGACAGCGTAATTGAAAAATGGATGTTCTTTATGCTCCTCAGTCTGAGATGAAGAAGCAAAGTAACTGCTCTCCTCAAACAACAGACATTTCTGAAAGATAGTGCTAGAAGATTTGCAGCAAAACTATTCATCAGCTGTAGTTTTCTGTGCACAACTAGTCACGGGCTTTAAAGCATTATATTTAGTGATTTTAGATCTCCACTTTTGAGATATGACAGTTACACCTAGATCCAGAATTGGTCTCTGTAAATATTACACACTGCTACAAGTGAGATCCCATTTGCAGTGCTGCTTTTTTCTCTATTTCTCACCTTCATCTGCATTCACCATAAATTAGACATATCTGTAGACTTCTGTTGCCAGATAATATTGTGTCATAGCGTTGAATGTAGAAATGGCAAAGGGAAGCCTGGACTAGACAAGATGGCTGTTGTGTTACAGTGCAAACACTGTGCTTTGAGAAGTAACATCTGTTTGATTGACAAGAATCTGGAACTGGCTAGAGCTAACATCTGGAATGTTAAAACTGCAACATGTGAAGTAACTGTGTCTTTTGGCAAGGGCAGCAGGTAAGTGAGGGCACTGTTTGTTCTGTTTTGCTAATATTGTCGGTTTAATTTCCGATAGCAATCTAGGGGAAAAAATGTTAAATATTTTCCACTTTCTTGAACCATACTGTTGTTTGAGAGTATGAAGGAGACAGACCACAGCACTGGAAACAGAGAGTCTAATTACAACATAAGCAAAAGAAAACAAAGTTAACCCTCAAAAGCCAAAGTTATTCCTAAAGCAGCAAACTGGTACGTCTTGGTGTGGTAATGAAAAGTAGAAGTATAGGACTAGCCATACTAAGATGACTATGTTGTCTATTCCTACAGTGGCCTATTGTTAACAGCTGAAGACATTCTGAATGGAAGGGACTTTTTTGCAAAGCAGCAGGTAAAAAAATTAATTCTCCCACTGGTAGCTTACACTGACCCCTAAAAGACGTGGTTAGCTTTACCTCAAACTTATCATGAATAATTAAATGATACATCATACAAACTGATTTAACTACTTTATTTGAGTATTTATCTTACTGATAAAATTTACTTTATTAGCCATTTCATGCTATAAAATCTCAAAGACTCTGTAAGTCTCTGAAGTAAGAGCTTTCTATGAAAGCCTCTAAGAAAATCCTTAGCAGTGAGAAATCAAACCAGTCAGTTTTTTAAGACAGCATTTAGAAGGTAAAGAAAAATAACTGAGGAAATGTATTAAGCACTGAGAAAAGGAAGAAAGAGCAATATGAAAGCCTCACAGTCCACAAACTGTTTTTCAAAAACAACTGGTTTATCTTTGTATTACTTACCAAAATTATCTCCAGAGACAGTTCTGGTTATGGTCATCGTAACCACCAGATGGGAACGGGAGGAATGAGCATGCACCAGTGTTGGGTGCCTGACTCTTAGCTGTAGGCCTTTGATAACTAGGTGCAAAAATTCAGATGTATTTGCAACAGTCCTAGGAAGTAAACAAACAAGCAGAAGGTTTTACTGATTCACAGTAAAAATTACATGAGAAAGCGAGCAGCTCAGATGTGAATTTGAGCTTTTACACTTCCTTGGTCTTCTAACTCCCTGTACTATTCTTAACCCTACCTCTGAAAACTAATCTCAGTTTTGAGCTGCACAAACAGCTGTTGTATAGGCTTTTTTCATAAGGAGTTATGTAGCAGTGGAAGTGCTGAGGAAGAAGGAAGCATCCCACCAACCTTGTAGGTCTTTAAATGCAGTATCTCAGCTCTAGAGGTGACTGAAATTTCTACTTTTTCACACTCTGGGTGGGGGAGTGGGGGGAGGGGAAATGGAAAGACAGATTTACACATTCTTGGCATCTCTGGTTTTATAGATGTGGAATTGTCCATTTGATGTTAAGGTAGTTTCTGCTTTTTTTGGAGGCACAGAATTAAGTGGAAAAAAAATAATTCTGAACCTTTGGAAACTGCAGCTCATGCTTGGAATTCAATCCAGAATCCTTGAGAAAATGTTGGAGTTGCTATTTGTCAAACAGTAGAACTCAGCAGTGTCAGATAATTTTTATAGATAATTTTATCTTATGCTATCAGTTTTCTTTTCCGGTTGAAAGATGTACTGCTTATATAACCTATTGGAGGGAAGAAAATCTGACACAAAAACCAACTGGTCAAGTTAAAACACTATGATTTTTCCTAGGTTAAAAACAAATGATGCAAGATTTGCCTTTATTCTCCTTTCATGTCACTGCCTTCTTTAATAATCACTCAAGTTTTGTTACCTAACTATTAGTTTCTCAATGGGGATAAAAACTATTATGACTGCATATAACAGCCTGGTTACTGAATGCCTTGTAATACAGCAAAATCCCTAAATCCCTTCCTGACAGACTGCCCACTACAGCCTTGGTTCCATATCACTGCAGTCAGCAAAAGGAAGCATATGCTGAAAGGCAAGGCCATCTTGCCTTAGATTTGTCTGATTTCAGCAAAAAACATACTAGGCACAAATACAATTCATGCTATGAAGAGCCATACTTGAAGAGAACAGAGAAAGGAAAGAGCCATACCAAAGGCATCTGAAGAAGAGAAAAACACTTGGCTTCACCATACCTATACACGCTTAAAGAGAAGCAGCCACTTAAAAGCAGTTCCCTGTGTAGCTCAGTTACACTCTAAAACATGGCTGCGGGAGCTAAATGACTGCAACAGGCTTCAGGCGATGGACTGCTGTGCTTTAACTGGAGTTTGCAAAAGATAAGCCTCAGAGCATGCAGTTAGTGCTGGTCGCCTATTAGGCAGTTGCATTTGACTTTGGAGGTAAAGAACATCCTCAGCACAGTGCTGCATGCTTGCAATGGTGGTAGCTTCTCAGCAGGAATGGTGGTAATAGCCTCTACTGCCTCACTGGGCTGTATGTACCATGTGTTCCAGAACCACGTTCTACAAAGAGAAACCCTGGTGTGGTTAGGTTAAAAATTTGATGCTGAGCATTCTCCAAAGTCAATTAAGTCATAAAAAGAGACTGAGGTTTTTGTGATTCAGGGGATGTACATGTTAGCAGGAAAGAGACTACTGTTTTTTAATGGACACATGGGGAAGTCAGTGAGATCCAGCAGGCCACTATATTCTAGATGAAATATCACAAATGAGGATGTGTTTTTATTCAAAGCATCAGCTGTTTATTTTAGATTTCAGGCAGCTGGGTGGCTTCATTCAGTGATTCCCTTACTTTGTTTTGATTTGGTCTTTCTTATTAACCTTTCTATGTAATTATTAATATAGCTTGTTTATGAATTGGACTTCTTTGCTGCTTGCACTGTAATTGAGATGCAAGCCCATATTCTAATTTATATTTGCTTTCTAACAGAGTATTTATTGATTGATTATGTTTTTAAGAGGTAGGTAGCTCCAGGCACCAGGTTCTGTTACCATAAATTAAAATTGAGAGAAATAAATACTGCATCAATTTTATGAACTAGAAATACAAACAAAATCTTACTACAGATTGTAATTTCTTTCTCTGTGGCACAAGTCCAGCTACGCCTCACATCTCCCTTCCCCAAAGCCCAGGAAAAGAGAAGGGTCACTTGCACACTATAAAAATTTCCATGGGGAAAGCGCGTAGGCTTTCTTCAGGAATGAATCCAGAACGTCATCTTAATTACTGAAATACAATAATTAAGAATTATTAAAAAGTTAATTTCTACCATACCCACACTATGTTAACTTGTTTTTCTTTCTGAGTCACACTGTTCCTTCCTTCTCTAGACAAAAGTAAAAGATCAGCTTCTTCAAGAAAGATTCAGCACAAACAGGCTTCAAACCACTCACTTCTGAAGGAGTTTTTCTTTTTACTGACAGAGACTTAAACAGATGCTAAGAGTTGGAGGAGAGCCACAGCTGGGGAAATCGAAGAACACAAACCAAGAAAAACCCACATGCAGCATAATACAGACAGAGATGGCAAGAGGATTCATCACTTCAAGCTCCATTCATTTTTAATTCATACCATGGAGCATACAGAGTGCAATCAAGGGTGCAAGATTTGTCTGGAAATCATATTTAACCTCAAGAAGAGCAGACATACCCTAGAGAAAAATGTTAAACTCTCCAACAGTATTACAGTGATTATTATTTCATGGAAAGAAAGGAGATTTATATAGTACCCAGGGTGAAGAAAGGCACTTTATGACTTCTCTGGCATTCCATTTTCTATGAGCAGCTCAGTGGTTACAAAGTGCAGCACGTATCACTAGGTAGAATAGAAGTATGTCTGCGTAACCCACCAGAACATTGCTGTATTTTTATCAAGGCTTTTAGAGAACAGCATGAACTCACGTGAACAATCACTGCTTACGTGATTGTGTCCCACAAGATACAAGTACTGCCTTCCTACTGAAGATGCATTTTGTTTTAACACAGAGACAAGGAAAATGCTTTTCATAACTGACTTCCAGTTCCTCCTAGAAAAGTATAGTTTAGATTGTGACAAGCACTATGATAGAGAAGTAAAGAAAAACATCATTCTTCCCCCAGAAACATAAAACACTCTCACACTGCACTTAACATTCATTAGGGTGAGTTTTTTCTTTTCACAAATTTATTTATTTATCCAAAGAATAGAATATTTTTTCTAAGTTTCTATGTCTCCCTGTTGTGCACAAGCAGGAATGTGCACTTTTGGGATCTGTCCACATTCTAGGCACTCACAGAGAGATGGCCAATAGCTTAATTCCACCGGGCAGCCTCTCCCCTCAAGTGCCACAAGTGCTGCTTGTCAACTTTTATTCTGATTAATGCTGACTTGATATCACCATAAACAAGACATCTGTTACTAAAATATCTGAAACAGACTCACTCTTGTTAATGCACAAATCGATATAAACACAATATTTTTGTCATCTAATTAGCCAAGGGGTTTTATGTTTAAGAAGAATTTACTTTCAACACTACATGTATGTAACATCCAAAATTATTCCCATGTGCACGAGAACAAACTTTTGTAATACTCAGGACATAAGACAAGAAAAACTTAAAGTAAGTACAGCTTTAGCCTTAATTTCTTTAGGTCTCCCTTTGCCATCGCAATGAGTAAATAAGAATCAAAGAATGCAGAAGTTTAACCAAAAATAATTGTACTGTTAATGCTAAAAGTATCTAATTGACTGAGGTAATGGAAGCAGAGGGAACTATCCAATATTTTCTTTTGCATATGCTAAGGATTCATAGTTTAGAAGCAAATTCTGACATCTATAGTGGAATTATAGGCAGCTAGGCATCACATTAACATTCAGTCATGATTGGATGATAAAGATGAAATTGTGTACTCACTCATATGTAAGCGATGGAACATCACTCTTTCCTTCTCTGGTTGTGACAACGTCACGCTTGATGCCAAATACTTTTCCACAACTATCTTTGGCCAGAAGATCAAAAACTTCATTATTATACACTTCTACAACAGAAACCTCAACCCAGTAACTTCCTGGTGGCTTTTCTGAAATAAGTCTGGAGAATAAAAGTAGAACAAAGTAAATGAATGAAATCAGAAAAGGCAGAAATCAAACCTCAAGTGAACAATCTGTAAAAATAGAATTGTTCTTTAACTGTAATCTAATCAACATTCTGATAAAACTGCTTATTAAATATCAACAATCAGAACTTTGCCTCACCCAGATGCTAATGGTAAGCTCAAGAATCAAAACATTCATTTTCCAAACAGCATTGCCAGCTTCAATTTTTTTTTCTCCTCTAATCCCACTCCCTCCTCAAGGTTTTTTCATGCTATTTCTCTGCTGAAGGTGACTGCATTCAGAGCTCAAGATATGATAACTCTGCCAGAGTGCAAGCAATTAACAGATAAGACATTCCATACTACCAGCTAGACACTGCTATTCTGGTTCAAAATTGGCTCTTTATATTTGGCTTACACCTTTTTCCAAAAGAAATCAGCTTAGCTGAAAAAAAACCTAAGGGCTCTTCTAGTACAACATCACTTCAAATTACACATAAGGTTCAACTAAAAAAATCTAGGTGAGAAGCATTTTCAAAGTGAAAACAGATCACGGCTTAAAATGCAGTTACCATTTGTTTGGGACTGAGCTCTAATCTGGATCCTTTTCACCTATTTCAACTGTCCATTTCGCAAAATTGGTAAGGACTTTTAATTTCTCTTCAGTTTGCTCTACTATTATTGAAATATATTGAAAAGTTATAGGAATCTGAAAACCAGACATACGTACACAGTGAAATTGCATAGTCTTATTTCCTTAGAAAAACAGACTAAGCTAGAAGTTAGAAATCAGTATCAGATCTCAAATACAAAATGGCAGCCAGAAATGCTATAAACAATAACTGTGAAACTAAAAACCGTAACAGTAAATACATTACAAACATTTCATCCTTTCTGTAAAGTATAAGATGAAAAGTCTGTAAGCATCCATTGCTTAGGTTGATATTATCAGATCAGTATTACCTGAACAGTTCCTGGGTAGCACGAGGAATAATTCCAAGCTCTGATTCATCTTCATTGACAAATGTAACATTCTCTTCTAACTGCGGTCCCAACATTGTGTATGTTTTCCCACTTCCAGTCTGCCCATAAGCCATAATACACACATTGTACCTGAAATTCAAAAGGGCCTTCATTTATTGTACCGTTATCAAAACTGGGAAAGGTACCAAGTTTAGACTCTAACAACTGGGGAACACTAATTGAAAGGATAAATATACACCACACCTGCAGCTTTCTTTCTGGAGCTCTCAAAATCTGACAAATTAAAGTACTGCTCATAACATCTCCTAAACAGGTTTTATTTTTTAAGCAAATTTGAAGGGCAAGTAACTGACAAAAACAGGAATGCTTAGCTGGGAGTGATTGATGAGGTTAAACCTCTTGTCTGTCCAACTTCCAGTTCATGCACTGCTGAGCTGCTTGTTAATCAGCTCCTGAACCACTCTTATTTACAGTACAGCATTTTAAAGTAAACCATTGCTGCATTTGATTTGTCTGACAGTGCTACGCTGCAAACCGCAGCACAAACATCTTAACAGCTGGGAGCAGTAAACTCTTCAGCTCTCACAGTTTTTTCAGATGAAGTCCTCAGTCAGATCCCTCAGCCAGTGGAAAAGATTAGACAGCTCTAGCAACAAAAGGCACAAATCTTAAGCCAAAGGCATTGGAATTGGTTCCATAGAAGCATAAATGTGGAGGCTACTCTGGAGTAATGGTGACAGGAACTGCTACATTACGGACCTATAGAAGGTGAAAATGTACATCTATTTATCTTTCTTATTTGTTCAGAGACACGACTTTAGAAGACTCCATACACTGGGAGTGCTCTGCAGTATGCTGGATTTTCTGCTCTACTAGAGCTGCAAAAATAGGCTTGCTCCTTCCTCGGAAAAGAGCAAAATTTTACTGCTTAAGCTCTAGCTCCTCTGTGGCAGACCTGAACAGCTGCTTTTGGTTATCTGATGCTTTTCCTCATATAAAAAAATATTGCTTCAAGTACATGCCAGCAAATTTCAATGAATACCCCTCATCTAATTGTTTTAGATGTATGGTTTTTGGTCATCAAATTCTTATACTACCACTGCAGAGAAATATATTTGCAGGGTTTTTGTTTGTTTGTTTGGGTTTTTTTGTTTGTTTTTGCATATTAAAATGTCTAGAAGCAATTCTTTTAGAGGATTATTAATAAAGCTTTATTTTGTTAGAAAGCAATTTAAGCAACGCAACAAATTCCTTCATATCCCTTCTGAATATGTAGTCAAAGCTGCAGTCAGTGAACCTATGATAAAGTTTCCCCTAATCTTTAGGATGCAAAGAGTATAAACTGGAAGTCTAGACATAGATATGACAAAGTAAAGGAGAGAACTGTAACTGAAAATAAAGAGCAAAATGTGTTACAAATTGGAACTGTAAATCTGAAACAAGGGATATCCCTAAGTACTCACTTTTGACATAATTCTGCTTGCATTTATGACAGTGGAAAAGCTTCCAGTAATTTTGATAGTCTTCAGCTAGGCTAAGAATGAGTGATTTGCATAGTTCAGCTCCCTAGGCACACTGCCTGGCCAAGTCATAGCTCCCTGAGACTTCCAGTGCCTCTTCAAAATCAAAGAGAGATCTCTGAAACCAAAAAGGGAGCCAGAAGTGGAAGTGGCTTTTGTCCATAGGAAAAAGAGAATGGAAGTCTTCTCAGAAGTCTATCAACAACTTCCATATAGTGCAGATACTTAAATTCCCCTTCTCAGCTTTCGTTAGTCGAAATAGTTCTGACAAGATACAGGTGATATGATCAAAAGCTAAGTAGTCAGGTGCTAGTAACCTTAAAGATACCAGTCATGAATAAAGCCATTGACAATCTCTCTGCCAAAGTCAGAGTGGTATTTCGGTAAGTCCAAAGGAACTGAAACTATCCAGAGCTGTATTATATCTGAAGAAGACACAAGAGAGAATGAATTGTTGGGTGGTTCAACAAGAGGACAAGCAGCAAAAGAAGACTAATTTATGTTTATCTAGTTCACTTTGTTGATGTTCTGTTTCCAACATAACCATTTCAAACAGAGCATGAAGCCACTTCTAACCTCAGGCTTCTAATTTGAGATTTTCTACTTATGATTCTTCTATGTACCCCCAACATTTCTCTTTTTTCACACTACTTCATTAGTTATATTATTGTTTAGAAAAGATCTTCTTGTCAAATTAGATTACTAATACTTTTACAATATTGCTCTCCTGAAAAGAGTGGGGCTGTTCAAAACAGGAAAGTTATCCCTAGGAGGAAAGTTATCACTATTAATAGAAATTAAAGAAGGCAAAATTTATCCTTCCTTAAAATAAATAAGGTTGAGTCTTCAATGTTATGAAGAAAGGGTAAATGATATCTTAGTTCCTTGCTGGCCCTGTATTGCTAACTGAAAACTCTGAAGCTTGTTGTACTTTATCTGCTTTGCATATGGAAAGATCTTTTCTCCTGGATATTTATACTAAAAAAAAAAAAGAAACAAAGAAAAGAAACAAGTTATTAAAAAAATGAAAAGAAAAATAAAGAAAAGGACTGGAGTACTCCTTTCTATTTAAGCTTAAAGTTGTTTCAGTCCACTTTGGAGATCTGATCAAAACAATCAGGAACAGCAAAAAGGTTCAAGGTTCCAATCAAGTAAGTCTGTTTCACATTTACAGTGGGAATGCTGCTCAGTGCCATGGCTAGTATGCACAGTCTGTCCTCTGAAAATCTGCTTCTGTTTAAATGCCACTTCTAGAAGAACAAGACAGTTTTTTGTTTTCAATAACAGAACATTTCCTAAATGAATATAAAATTCCCAAATTTAGGACGGAATCCTTTCATTGTGCAAAGTAGAAAGTGGCAAGTAGAGCAGATCAAGGTATTTTTTATATATGTCTAAATACATGTAGGCAACACACTGAGCCAAAACAAACTTATATTCACTGCAAAAGGAAAAGTTAGAGAGAGAAAACAGTGGTTATATGGACTTTTCCAAACTCCTCCAACCTAGTGATCCCAAGGTTGCTCAACTGTGGTCATCTACACTTGATAAAATAGTATAGTGCCTTATGGGCCATATAGGTGTCTTCTTGCCCCAAACAGCCCTTATAGGTCCTACTGTGGCGTGTGTGAATGGTTACCTGGAGTTTCACAATATTTAAAGCACCCTGATATGCCTCTTCTGGGCTGCTTTTAACTACCAGGAAGAAAAAGTGACTTGGAAACTTCAGTGTTCTACCAAATCACAGAAAAAAAAAAAAAAAAAAAAAAAAAGATTGCATCCTCTATCAGAAGCAATGCTTAAATTTGCCAGAAAGCCGAGGAAAAAAAACCTACTTTTTTTTCCCAAATTTGTCTGTCATGCTAATTTTTGTAAACAGTGTTTTCTCTTTTTATACGGAGAAACAATTTTCACTCAGTGTTTGTTAGAAAGAAAACAGGAAAACTGCTTTAGAACACAGCAGGACAGCCTCTATTAAGCAATCCTTCTTAAGGGATGAATTTCAGTAGAGAATTACCATTTAGCTTTTTTACTCCCACCTTTTAACTTACCCGTCCAGGAGAGATGTTAGCAAAGGGGCCACGTCTGCAAACACTGTGTCTTGAGACTCAGTAGCATTATAAACCCTGAGGAGCAAAGTGCAATGAAGAAAAGACGTAGGTATGTACGTTGGCATAATTGAGGAGCACAGGCAAGGGAAAATGTAGGCCTGTGATATAAAGCTTGTGACCTGCTGACATTTCTATGACAATAGCACTTACAGATTGGGTTTTAAAAAAATCTATTTAGCTTGGCAATATGAAGCTGGCAGACCAGAACTACTCACTGCTGCTCTAAACCTGACTTCCTATGCCAGGAAATTAAAAGGTAATGAGGAAGAGTTGAGCTTCCTTGGGAGTCACCACTTTGTTCAATTGGCTAGAGGGAAACATGTCCCAGAGGTTACGTAGGAATGTGTGTAGGATGTACCTCTGGCACATTACAGAAGAGAATCTTGAAGCAGGAGAGGGGTCGGAATTCACCAAAGAAGTTTTTTGGTTGTTTTTCTTTTGTATTGCAGTCCAGGGGACTGTAAATTAGAACTTCAAGGGTCTCTCCTGCCTTTTTGGAGTCATGATGTATATTTCAAAGTGAGTTTTAAAGTGAATGAAAGAAAATTAAATGGATTAAGTTATTAGGAAAAGAGCAATGCCAATATAATTTGTGGGTCAAAACAATTATGTGTAAAACCACTGCAAACATCTTTTCACATTCGAAAAACAAAGAAGGCAACACAGGGCTCTTCCAAGAAATTTTTCCTCCAACCTTCTCAAATATAAACCTCATACAATATAAAGCCAATACCTGAAAATAAGAAATCATTAAAGGGAAGAAATTATGATTATAAAACGTAGGCATCCTAATTCATTCATTGCTTCTCTAGCATACCAAAAACGTATCCTCCACAAGAATATAGTCAGCAAACAAATGTGGTTTATAGAAGATGGTCCAGATCTGCAACATGAGTATCATAGCCAACACTTAGAAATTTGAGGTATGAATCTTTTTCTTTGGAAAAAGCTTCCTCTTCTGCTATCTTTTTGTTGCGATGTTTTTCTTGTTGCTTTCTGTTAAGCTCGGTTCTCCAGTCAGTGGTGCATGCTTTTTATTTTTTATAGCCAAATAACTAACAGGAATTTTGATAGCAGCAAAGATTACAAAGTATAGTTACTTTCCTGTGTATATAGTGTACTAGTACCCTTGGCTAGTGTTGCTAGAAGTTGAACTGAATGGAGAACATGGTTGGCTCTTTAGCATTTATTCAAAGCGCTTTGTATGTTGACCAGGATCTGATCACTACAGTCTGTAGACTGCACAAACATAGATTCTGTATTTGTGTTCTCCACAAATACGACTGTACGGAGGGATTGCTGATGAACAGATACAGAATTAGACTTAAATCACTTCAGTATTTTGCTTCTGACAATGGCAAGAAGAAGTAAAAAACAGTATGGTGGTGGGAGACAGAGTAACTAATCTCTGCCTAGAGAGAGCTGCAAGACTGGTCTCAAAGCTGAAACATGAGTTGAATCTTTGCTTCAAAAAAAATATGATTAGCATTAGCATTCAGTTTCTTTTTCATGTTTCTGAATTCCTGGCCTGGAGTAACATCCTGTGGCAACGTGTTCCACAGTCTAATTGTAAGCTGTATGAAAATGTTCTCTCTTTAATCAGGATATGAGCACTTTTCTGGCTCGATGGACAAATACTGCTTGTCTTGCCATTCCGCTGACATGCTGTCATGCTAAACGGAGAAACCAACAAATACACAGAGATGTGGCGCAGTTCTTATTGGGAGGACACAGACACCGAATAGCAATACTCCATCCTCGCTTTGCATGCATACAAGGACATGCTTCTATAAGCTTTGCATATAACATCTTCAAGGTCAGTACAAGAGCAAAAGCGCTCCCAGGCACTTTTCTCTGTTTCATTTATCATCTGCAATCAATGAAATATTCATTAGCACAAATCCTGTATTTTAACCAACTCAGGCTATAATTCAATTTGTATTGAAATGATACCTTTTTCTTAACACAGCAAAACATCTCCCTCAGAGCTACTGCGTTAAAAAACAAAAACAACAACAAACCAAGCCACCAAACTTAAAAGGTATTTAGGAGATAAGAACATTAAAAATTTGTCTTCAGTTGCTACTGAGGGCTTTGGCTCTCTGCAAACGTTGTCACCAGCCACAGCTAAAGCTAAACTCAGCCAGTTTTAGCAGGCTGTGCTTTCACCACAAATCAGCATAGCTGTAGCTCACTATGTCAAGTTGAGGTACCTGTAGCAGTTCAGAGGAAAGGCATGGGGTTCAATGTTACAATAACTACTCCAAATATTTACTCAACTTCCTAAAGGCTTTTTTACTGCCTCTCCTTAGCTCCTGTGCTTCAAATTCTACCAACACTGAAATGAAGTATTTTCAGTTTGGCTTCAACTGGTTTATGCTACACTGTAATCACAGTGGCTAAAGGCATGCAAGACAATTAGCTATCTCAGACCATGAAAGATGCAGCAAATCCAGAGAATCTATTTCCATAAGCCCATTTATTTTTATCAGAATGATGACAGATTTGCCCCTGTGTAATGATTAATGTTAATTTCACCTTGAAAATTCCAGGCTTCTTTTTATTTTGCTAACTGATTCACCAATAAAATTATAAAAGCATAACATGCTGAAAGCTGGAATTTTCTTCCTGAGCTGAAATCAAATATTTCGACATTTATTAGTTCCATAAAATGTTGCTAAAAAAATAAACATTTTTGAGTTCATAAGAACCATATGCTCTTCTGTTTATAAAAAAGAGCTGTGCTGGGACACTGAAAAAACATTCCCCAAGAACGACATTCTTTAGGGGATTTACATTTTTTTTTTTCTAACTCGTTTCCTGATGATCAGGATCTGCACCACATGTACAGAGTCACAGCAGTTCTGGAGTCCAGTGTCAATACCATTAACTGCGTTGCTCTGTGGAACTGAATTCCAGCATTATTCTGCATGTACTTCAACTGGTATGTCTGTATTAGGCATAGCAAGAGGGTGAAAGGAATTACTTTGCAAACATGTGAGAGGTTGCATGTGCCTTGTAGCAAGGGAGTCCTGTAACCTTTGAGGTGAGTAAAGCTTCCCCAAGATTTGCATTATCTCAAGAATTTTCAGTCATTTGGTAGTCTACACAACAGCAGTCCTCAGGCTTCTTGAGCAGAAAAAAGGCAGCTTCTTAGAAGGACACCTCAAAGAAAGCAAGTTACTGGCAACATTAGACCAACCTACAGCAGCTTGAGCTGAAACTTGTTCAGAGCATTCATTTAGACCATATAATACATGTTGGATGCATGTGACTTTCAATCAAGTTTAATAAGTCTAATAAGGCACAAAGACCAACTAAAGCCTTCTCTCCTACTCCTGCATTCAAAATCTCTCATGTTTGTTTATGTGGGTTCTCAGCCATCTTCCAAGGAAAGTGCTCACATCACAGATATTCTCTCAGAGAAGCTCTTTTTCACATGCCACTACTCTCTCTCTTTCTCTCTCTCTCTCTTTTTTATTTTTATTTTTTTAAAGAACATTTCCTTTCAACTAGCGACTATAAAAACTGTCCTTCACTACACAAATGTTCCAGCTACATGGGTCTACTCACCTTTCAAACTGAAAAGTCTTATTTATTGGTGCATGACCAGGACGGCTAGACTTTACAAGGACAGTTTCCTACAAGAAGAACAAAATATTTACAGTTAATGTCACAAAACAGAAACATTTTTACTGCACTGCAGTGAATTAGCAAGATCACAAGTAAGGATCTTAGAGCACATTCAGATTATTAACAAACAACCAACACAAAATATGCACGTTTCGTAAGAAAGATCCAAACAATTACCTAAGCTTCTTATATGCCCAGAAAACCCAGACATCTAGAAATCCAACCTCTCTAATCACCACTGCAGGTAAATAAACAGCAAAAAGATTTCTTCTTTTTTTTTTTTTTTTTTTTTTTTTCATTGTAAGGACAGTTTTCATATTATTTTTTCAGATTGTTTTCATAAATATTTGTGCCTAGAATTGAGGCAGAAGATGCACATTTCTTGGCATATCATGTTATTCCACAACTGTGAGAAAGAACTGAAGTCACACAATTGCCAGATTTCCATGATTTTTTAGTAGATTCCACTTTCCAGATGGATTATATAACAGTTTTGTAAGCTGGACAAATGTGTCAGCAGCTCTTTGAATGATTACCAAAAAAATTACAGAAGTCTGGAATGCCCTAAGTAGTAAGTTGTGTGACCTTCAAATTCCTCATGGCATATCTTGCTTAATTGTAGATAAAAGTAAAGAATTTAATATGAGTGCTTACAACAGTTCAGTTGGAATCTCTTCAGCACATAAAATACTTCATCTCGTTCAGTGAGGTTTCTTAGCTTACTAACTTGTGCTTATGTTACAGCATTTGATGGAAGTGCTGAAATTTTTACTGTTCTTCCAACAAGCAGGCTGTTAAACTTACATCCCTTAAACCAGGATGGATGCTCTGAAAGTAATGTCTCCTATTTTATTTTGTCAGTCCATGACATCAGAGGTGGATGTTGGTGGTATGGCAGTAGAGGTTGAACCTTCCCATCAATACTCCATGACATGTTGTTGCTTTGTGACAGATGACAGAAGAGGAGGAGTCTGACAAAATGGTGTCTGACATGGAAGCACGTATGAAGCAAAGGTGTAGCACTGAATTCCTCCATGCAGAAAAAATGGCACCCATTGACAGTCATTGATGCTCATTGATGATGAGTGTTTCTGGAGACCAAACAGTGGATGTGAGCACAGTGAGGTGGAGGGGGGTGCATTTCAGCAACAGTGCCATCAGAACAGCAATCGGTCATAGAAACAGTGGGTCATCTCCACTTGTGCAGATTTTTATGAGCATGGCACGGAGGCTCTTATCACTAACAAAAATGCACAGTTAATGGTGGTGACTATGTTGAACAAAATCTTTGTAGCTGAGAATTTGCTCTATCAAATAGTGTTTTTGTGCTCTATGTATCTGTTGCACTTTTTGTGGAAATTAATAGGAGGCATTACTTTTGGAGTGACCTACATAGTGTTGGCATTAGGTGAAGTAGTAAAGAACTGAGCCAATAATGTCTGAATAACAGTACGTCCTGCGTGCAGGGGGCTAACAAAAATCAATTTTCTTCTCTTAAATTACAGGTGTTTCCTTCTCTGTGGAGAAGTATATCATTATCAATCTAATGATGGCAACACTTGCTATAGCATGAACTAATGTATCCATTCCATTAGGCAAATTTAGCAACAGGGCAGGTGTGAGTACAAGGTTTTGCTACAGAATGACCTGACACAGACATTCTAATGTCAGCAGTGACCAACAGCCTCTAGGAAAAGAAAAAGAAAAAAGAAAAAGAAAAAAGAAAAAGAAAAAGAAAAAGAAAAAGAAAAAGAAAAAGAAAAAGAAAAAGAAAAAGAAAAAGAAAAAGAAAAAGAAAAAGAAAAAGAAAAAGAAAAAGAAAAAGAAAAAGAAAAAGAAAAAGAAAAAGATGACCAGCTTCCATAATGTTAGAAATGGGTTAGAAAAAAAATTTTTTTTTTGCATTATACAACAACAAAAGCATTGTTAACTGGCAGAAGTTTCATGTAAGCATTTGTAATTCCCTTCCTTTCTCAGGAGATCACTGCAGACTAACATATCCACTGCAGCTGCTGGCATATGGAACCTCATCAGCTTTCCCTGTCAGTAGAGTGAAAGAAATCCACAGCTCTATCACACAAACACTGAAGAACAACTCTTTCCATCTTAGAGGCACAGAATACTCCTGCCCTGAGTTTTTTAAGGGCAACATGAATCACTGAAATGACAAATGAATATTTAATTAACATTCACAGGCTGTCCTGACACCCAAGCCTGGGGAGCTCTTCAGTAAGTGAAAATCAGTAAGGCACAGAAATAATTTTAAATGAGGCAAATTTAAATGAGTGGATATAGACATATGGCCACAAAACCAAGCTGTGATAATTATCACTTCCCATCACTTGTTATTGCACATCAGTTGGAGGCTATTGCCCTCCTTCCAAAGGACATCACTCTACAGCAGAGCCACTGCAAGGCAGACACAGCAGTAAACAAGGACAGCTTAAAGGGCTCCCTGTACAGGGAAAGGAATGGGGAAGAAACCTGTAGATGAAGATGGTGATAAGCACCTGGGGAATGATAATATAACCAACTACTAACGCTGTATTTACCTGATCTATTACAAAATTGTCCCAAGAAAAGATGGAGGGGAAAACAGCCATAATTTAAATAGAAAAATGAATAAACTCAGCACCCTTCTTACAAAGGATCTTCCTTCACATACACCTAAAACTTCCTCTACATCGTAAACACTTTTCTGGAAAATGGGTAATTCATTTCCACAAATGCAAGCTTTGACTGTGTTGCAACTGGAAGATTTAGAATGAATGAAACCTCACGATTTCATCTGAAAATTGCACCTTTAGTTTAGCCACAAGCATAACACCTACAGCAGTTAAAAGCAAATGAAACTAGCAATACATATTGTTTTCCTTTACTGCTGTTAGATTAGCCTAAAGTGGCTGGGTTTTTTTGTTTGTTTTTGTAAAAATCCCATTGTACTTTATTCTCACACATAAGTTTACACTAAAAAAGTTCTAAAAATATATAAATATATAAATATATATATATATAAATATATATCAAGAAACTAATACAAATACGTAAGGTGTTCAGTCAGAACTAGAAAGCATCTTAATAATATAAATAAATAAATGTCAAGGCAAACCAATAAAGCACTGCAAGTCAGTATTACGTTTTCCAAAATCAGGAAGATGGTATCTTTACACTTGAAAATCTTAAGAGGCTTTTTTCAACCTAAAAGATTCTGTGATGTTGGAAATTTCATTTCACAATTACGTCCATGCATATGCTTATTTTCCTAGAATATCTCATACAGACTTTCAAACATGATAACAGGTTAGCATATTGAAGGGTACCTGATCTCTATTTCATACAAACTAAAACACTGCTTTGTCTGTCAAAATACAAATACAGTAAATATGAGATATCTATATCTATATAAAACAATCCAAATATAACCTAATTTCATCTTCATACAATAAAATATAACAGGTCAGAAACAGGTGAGTAATTTTATAGTGCAATAAATGAATTGTGGCATCCAGAAATACGACATCTAATATTGCAGATCCCTGTTGATTATCTCCTGACATATTTATTCACTCTTAGCTGACTTTTCATATGCTCCATTAGTCCCTAATTGCATATATATCTCTCTAATCGTTCACTTTATACAACTGAGATCTGCTTAATGAAGCTATAATTTGGGAGATTTAAATGCATAACACGCCTTAGGTCACTTCAGCAATATTTTAAGCTCTATACTAAGAGAATTTGGCTAATCACCATATAGCAACAGTGTAAGAACTATGGTACCTAAGAAAATTAAAACCTAATGTAATACTTCGACCTTAGCTCACGCTACTGTGTCTTCTTAAATTTTATATCTTTGTAATGGCCACAATTAAAGCTGTAACACCATCTGGATTTGCAGCCTCAATGCTCATTCTCCTTCCTCTGATGGATCCGAGCCAAGACTTTAATATGCCTGACTGCAGCACCACATAGGCTGCTGTGGTTGCTGAGATATCGTATTTCCATGCTAATGCATTAGTTGTTCTCTTATAGTAAAATGAGAAAGGCCTACCATAATTTAGAAATGATTACAATAAATGCAAGTGGCTCAAAGGGACTGACTATGGGGATTCTGCAACAGTTTGACTGCTGCAAACACCAAAGCTCCAATTCTTGGAGCAGCAGAAACTCCAAGCTATTATTACTACAAAGAGTCAGGATGAAAACAGCACAGATCACCTGCTATTGCACCATGTGAGAACAAAGCTGAGCACCAATTGACAGAAAAAGCCACCCTACCCTATTAATTTTTTTACTTCTGAATCACATATCCTTTTTGTATCTCTTTACAAGTATCAGTAAGTGCATTCTTGAATTTCACCATGAAATATACTCACATCATCAATGGCATATGCCACATTTTCTAGAGAGTTTCTGTGCCTGGAAGAAAAAAAAAAGGAATCAATAGGGGTAAAGAAACAACAACAACAACAAAAACCCTTGCAAACCTAAATGTTCCATTTAGCTCAGGAAAGTCAAGGCTCAAAATGTCTACGAATGGTATGTTATCTATCTAAAGAGCACCTTTCATAATTCCATTACTACTGTAACCCATGAGCAGGCTAGAACCACGCTTAACTGTAAATCACGATAGCTCAATCAACCAAAATAATCTCCTTTAAAAAAGCAATTGAGAACAAATATAATTAAGAATATTTCACATGCAAACCATTGTATTGTTTTGCGATGGTAATGTGAAATTGTAGGAAGAGGTTTTCCCTTTTTAGTGCTTTAAACTGAAGAACACCTTCTTTGTAGGTATTTGGTCCTGACCCTGCAAATGCAGTCAGAAGTAATTCTGTATCTAGTCAAGAACTAATGGCTGGGAATGTGAGGTGTATAGATGCACTCGTGCGTGCACGTGTTTTCAGAATCAGTCCCTAGTTTTACAAATAAGTGTTAATTAAATTTCTTTTTTTATATATTAAGAAAAGTTCATCTTAACAATTATGTGTTTGTCCCTGCTTTACATTGTGAGTTAGCACCTAACTATTTCATACAGCAATAAAAACAGAGCATTGGTTCTTCCCCATGTATATAGAGTACAGGTTAATGCAGGTGTCTCCTTTAGGCTCCTTGTAATTTCTTGTTGGATATTTTTACATTATTTTAATTAAAATAATTGAATATTTTTTCTAAACATTTGTCAAATATGAACAAACTTTAAAACCCTGTATGTACTCTTTTAGAAAAAGCAGTCAGTAAAAAGTAAAATAAACTCCCAAATTAGTCAAGTTCTGATAGATCAGATGACAATATTTCTGTTTTTTAGCCACCCACCTAGTTTTCCCCTTCTTTCTTTGTTTGTGTATGCTTCAGCCCCTACCTTCTTTTGTGTTAGTCATCTATGGAGAATTCAGCTTGTTATGACACATACTTGCACTTAATCCCTCTTTTCCCTTTGGATCTTGAGTGATGTTGACACTTCAGTTACAGTAAGTGTATTATAAATTAGGGATGCAGAGCCAAATTATACTGAAATAGAATCACCAGTGTTTGTGCTGACAGCAAATCCATTCTGTAGCATTATAAAAAACAAACAAACAAACAAACAAACAAAACCAGCAATGCTGAGAGCATTTCTGTACCTACGATTTCTGACAGTTGCCATTACATCACTGTATCCCAGTCTTTGTACAGCATGGTGAATGTACTCTACATTGACTACAGCTGTGTTACTTCTGCCAAGCCACAGATAATCGTGGATTGTTCAACTGTTTCGTCTTCCTATTCAGGTGGATATAGTTTTAGACGAAGGGATAAGATTGGCTAATGCCAAGTTAGCAGGAGAAAGAAGAAAGAATGTGTATTCTTTTCAATGATTCTGTCACAGTATCCCCACACATATGAAAACAGAAAAAAAAAAAAAAACAACAAAAAACAGGACACCATTGTTCTCATATATATTTGGCTATTGTTTTCATGTTTACTGTGAGTCAGAGAAGATACAACGCAGCCAGAATAAATTACCTATCTTGTGATATTGAATGTCCAGTAGCATGATCAAAAGGCAGTAATGGGCGGATCCTGCAATGGACTCTGATGTTCCCTCTCAGCTCCTAGAATTAGAACATTAACGTGATTTAATATCAAATCCTGGAGAGGACAAACACACCCACATACAAAAACTTATGTATGTTTAAGATAGCAGTCAACTGCTTGCAACAACACAGCCTTAGATTCTGCGGAGATAAAATAGTCTCAGTATCATTTGCTTTTTCATAACTTTATTTGAGGAAGCATAATCTCTTCAGAACTCTGAAATGGCGTAGCCCTCTTCAGTCTGTAAGAAAAACAAAAGATGCTTTCAGTTAAAGCCATTTTCTCCTCTTCAGCCTCCTTCCTCTTTACACGATCTTCTTAACTTACATTAACAGAGCAGCCAAGATTAAACGCTGCATGTCTCCTCCAGCAGCCCTAAGGGAGATGTAGGATATAAAACATTTTGTTCTTTTTTCTCTTCACTCTGTGTTCATATATGACTGAAAAGCCAGTACTGATTTTTCTCTCCAGGCTGCTTTAGACTTTTCCTTATCTAACCTGGTGCTTTTCTTTCCTTTTCGTTTGTGATCATTTCTTCTCATTTTGTATTGCTGAAAGCAGGTAGCCTGTGATGAGCAGTGAATACTCCCCACACTGCCTTGAGGAATATCCTCTCAGCAAACTGCAGCACAAGAAAGATTTTGGGAGGTAAGTGCTTTCCAATGAAGAGCTTCTTCTTCCCAGGCAGAAAAAAAATCAGAAGAACTTTGTTTGAATGTTGCCTGTCTTTCTAAAAGTAAGATCCTGAACCCCTAATTAGTCCTTTGGGGAGACGAGGAGGCAGTGAAGTTGAAGAACAAAAAACAAAGCAAGCAATCCCAAATGAACTATCACTCATGCCTGAACAGGTACAGCAAGATATGCTTGGAAAAATAAAATGAAGATAATCTTGCAGTTTCATGTTGATCATTTTAAGAATTCCAAAACAGTTTCAGAAGAGCATTTGTACTAAATCAAACATGAATTGATTTACCTGGAATTTCATATTGTAGAGGAATTGCCAAATGAGAAATGGTATTTTCCAATTAGAGATGGGATGAAGAAACTCAAATTTTGCACACTATTCAAGATGGATGACACTCCTTAGGACAAAAAGAATGTAAAAAGAATGATCTGGGGTTATTGTAATGTACACATGTAGAAATGTACCACATGTAGACAGATGCTGGCTGGGAATGATACATCCAGGAGAAGAACGTTAATTAGTTTCATTGGTGAAGAAGTTGTGGATATAATTAAATCAAAATAAGAAGACGCTTTGTCTTTCAAGGTACTTACAACTAAGCTGTTATGTAGAGCTCTCCTCTTCTGCTTTTCTCTCTCGTATCTCTCTGTCACCTCTTGCAGGGACTGTTCAAGATCAAAAGCCTTCATCTGAAACACTGGAAGAAGGAAGTTGTTTTAAAGATCTAACTGAAAACTGTGACTTTTCAAAATAAGCTTTACAATTGCAGCTCATGCAAAAGGCCTACATATAACAAAAGAATAAAGGACACTTTTCTCTTTTACAAATTACTTCTATTTGTATTTCACAGGGAAAGATGGCAATAGCCTTATTTTCAGATGTGACTAAATATTTCTAAGCAGGATACTACTCAGCTATTACATAGAAGATTTACAGTTTGCTGTATGCCCATTACAACTTCAAAATTAGCCTGCTTGAATGTTTCTTCTATAATTCTCTCACTTTCGATCTCTATTTTAGGATTAAACTGGTAACAGATGTTGTCTCTGAATTACACACTTTGGGCCTTCTGCTTAGGAAATATTACATGTAATTTCAGATCAACAATTCTGACCACAGTATTTAACCTTACCAATGGAATCTTCATCTAAAACAACTGAGAAGCAACGGAACAACGGCCAAATTTAAAACAGCACTCACCTAAGTACCAACATACACCTTTACTTCATGCAATGAAGCCTCTCTTGGTTATGAATTCGTAGAAAAATACCTCAGAAGGTACAAAGTTGGTTCAGCCAACAGGAATTTGCAAGGCCTCGTAAGAAATATTTAGTAATTATGTACACCATATCAGCACATGTGACAAATCTGACTTCTTATTTGCACCTTTAGGCCCCTGTTTTGATAAGGGGAACACTGGAACATTCACCCTGATTTAACTTTCTACTTTATTTTTTCCAATTTTAAACTTTCTGAAGTATTTTCTCTACACAGATAACACAGTAATGGATTACCATTTTAATCATAAGTTTATACATAATATACAGAGACAAGTTCTGCAGACATCTGTCACTGATCACGCTATTTATTGTTACTGACAAGAGTAGCCTCGACAGAATCAAACCTGTCTCAAAATCATTTCAAATAAAAAGTACAGCAGCTGTACAACCTATTTTTACTTGGCAATATATAGGTATCAATCATGCAGGGACGCTGATTATAAATTTGTATACGTGCTTGTAGCTCTTCAGCCTCACCTGAGGCTGAAGATTTAAGCCCTATTTTACAATCAGGTTGGTACTTGAGATGTTCTTCTCACATCTGGTAGGAGCACCATCAGAATCAATAACATTGGAAGGCAGAGCAAAGGTACATACACAGGACCAATGCACTTGGTCCTCAGTGACAACAGTGAGCATCACTGCACTGCAGGGTCTGTTTATACATACATATGAATGAGGATCTGGATTCTGAAGCGGCATTCCTTATGTTTCAGAAATCTCTGAAATCACCTGAGCCCTCTTTTGGTATACCCAAAATTAGGCAAATTTCAGCTAAGGTGACACGTTCTTTATTGGGCTGTTCTAAAATTGTCACAACAAAAAGCCTGAGACTTACAGAATAAAGATGTTACAGCTAAGCCAGCTCAGCAGTCTGGCATCAGCTGCAATCAACACAAGAGCTAAACTCAAATTATCAGCCCTGAGAAAATCCAGGTTGACTCTTTCTGACTCCTAGATGATCTAACACCCAACAGAAAAAAAGTGCTTGTATCTTGGAAGTTAACTCAATCTATCAGTGTTACTAACATTTAACAATGACACTGTTGGTATTACGTGACTGGAATGTATGTGTAAAAGCCTTACTTTGCAATGCTTCATTTTGCAGCTGTATCCCTTGGACCGCTGTCAAAACTTGGTAAAGACAAGCCTTGTATTGATGCTGAAAGTCTTTTGAAAGCTCGAGAGCAAATGAATGGAGGCTCTTCATGTCTTGCTTAAGCCTCTTGTCAGCAAGAAGAAAAAATATGTTATAAAAACACAAAACCAGCAGTCAAGGAAGAGAATTAATATAACCACAGTGCAAATAATTATGGTGAGATATCATAGTCAGGAAGAACCCTCTACTTGATGAAAGGAAGACTTTAAGAGTGCATCTTTCAGCATGTTTAAAGAAGGATTATCAAGGTAGATATTCACCGATGACAATTAAAGATTTCACCAAGACTTTAAGGATCCTTATCACCTTACTCTATGGATTTGGACCATAACACAGCCTCAGGTTGTTCCATCAAACAAAAATAAGTGTGTGTGTTCTGTACACTTATAAGGTATATCCAGAATTAGCAATATAAAACTGTGATCCATATATCCATGCCCACTCTGATCAGGAGATTATTTGTTAAGGTCATTTCTCAGGTAAGACAGTTCTATGCTTTCCTATGAGAATGATGTATTTTGAAAAGGTCAGAAACCTTTACAGCCCATAAAAATATTTCTCTTGTTAATGTTACACAGCATAACATACATGACATGACTTTTAAATGTTTACAAGATCAGCTTACGTTCATTTAGAAGTTCAAATAAATTAAAAATAAATTCACTTGACTTTCGGACTAGGAGATTTCTTGGCATCTAAGTCTTGGAAAGGATATGTAAAGCCATCTATAAGATGAACTTAATGAAACTTCTTCTCATAGAAGCATCATGATGCTTCTTTAGATAGTCAAATTATTCTACAACGTTTTATTTTTTCAGTTGTGCTAGTAACCTTGAACTAATTAACTCATTTTAATGATACAACAATATTAGCTAAGGTGAGAAAATCACTGTAGCATTCCCTCTCAGAACATAAGTATGAAGGATTATTTTTTTAATTATTATTATTGTTATTTTTTAAATTACAGGTATAGGATTATAATTAATTTAGACTTTCATTTGGAGAGTTTTTCCTGTCCTAGCCTTGATTGATCTGTGATAGGAAAACATCTCAGTCCACTGATAACTCATCATGAGCAGTTCTGCCATCTAGCTAACCTAAAATATAAAATGCCACTGCAAGATTTACCAAGAAGAATCACTGTAATTAAGCTAAATCGTTTTGACTGAAAGCAACTGATTTTTTTTTTTTTTAATATATTTTTGCCACCCAGAGCTATTCAGTGCTACTCTGAGAAAAGCTGACATTTGTCAGTGTCCCTTAAAGGAATTCCTTATTCTACGATGTAACTTAAGAAACAAGTACATCAAGAAGAAACAAAAGGAAATACTATTGTTGTACTATTACTGAGAGAACAGTTCTGGTACCTTCGTTACAAATTCAGACAATATGACTGAGCACACAAATTACTACTTCTGCTTCTGAGGTCCTCCAGAACAGAGAGTTTCCAGTGAAATCAAGGGAGCTCACCAATGATCTTGTTAGCATGTGGTTATCTAGTTAAAGTATGTAACAAGTATTGCGTCTTAGGAGATGTCTACCTGATAGACATCTACCTGGTCCTGTCAAAGATTCAAGGTTTTGTCTACAAACGTACCTATTCCAGGCACTGATAGTAGCCTATACAGGAAATACTGGAGTTCAGAAGCAGCCTCTTGCCCAGCTTCCCAGGTAATTTTGCAGCCTATTTCAGCAAAACCACTACAGGTTTTAGAATCACAGAATGGCTTGGGTTGGAAGGGACCTCAAGGATCATCAAGCTCCAATCATCCTGCTGCAGGCAGGATCGCCAACCTCCCCATTTAATACTAGACCAGGCTGCCCAGGGCCCCATCCAACCTGGCCTTGAACACCTCCAGGGGACGGGGCATCCACAGCCTCTCGGGGCAGTCTGTTCCAGCACCTCACCACTCTCTCTGTGAAGAACTTCCCTCTGATATCCAACCTAAATCTTTCCTCCCTCAACTTAAAACCATTTATTCTTGTTCTGCCATTATCTACCATTGTAACTACCAGTTTTAAGCTAACTCAGCCATGGCTACACTTTGCTACAAGTACTGCTGTAAATAAAGTAAAGCTACAGATCAGGCTCAAATCTCCATTTCTGGATTTTACTGTATTTCATAAGCATGCATATGTCTATGTCATAGGTTACGCCAACATTACTACTAAATATCTTTACCTTTATTGCTTCATGTAGGTGAGTTACAACAGAACTCTGCAATTTCTGCTGCTGGCCATGAGCGGAGTAGAGCTGTAATATCTCATTAACACTTCTTCCAGCCCACCCTTGATACTGTTTGAAAAAAGAAAAGATCACCTAAAAATCACTTCAAATTGTTCCTGATTTTTGATACATTTTATCTTCTCTGTCCCTGTAATCATCTCTGGAAGTGAATCAACTGGTGATACGTGATGTTGCAAACATACAATTTCTTTGATTTTCATATTTTTCTGAGTCACATGAAGGATTGTTTCTAATTAAGTTGACTCACACCACAATATTCTACTTCCTTTGGATCGCAAACCTCAACATCAGAACACTAAAATGTGCCTACAGTGCCTATAGCCCCATACTTATGCTTGAGGTGGATCTAAGTTAAAACTGTGCCTTCGAGCAGGCTTAGTTACACATTTGGCATCAGATCAGCATTTCTGGTGACTATATTTAATTGGAAAGCTCTCTCAAAAGCATTACAAGAGGGCACACCAGTTAATGGCTGAAGTGCTGAAGGAGTGGTTATACACAGCCCACAACGTTGTGTTGATTGCTTTAGCTTTCTGCCAATATTGACTCCATTGCATGCAGTAAAGTTGCAACAGTGCAAAATTGTACCAGTCAAGCACTAAGCTGGGTCTTCAGAGATCAAAGCAAGAAAAGCAACTTTTCTAAGGGATGTGGAGAAGAATGCTTTCTAGTAATGTTACAGACAAACTTTTTGAGATGTTGAAGTCAAAAGAAGAATAGGAATTTGCAACTTTAAGTATTTACAGGCAAGAACACATGAATTAAATCTACACAGAGTACTTGTGAAATTCTGCAATTTGACAGAATTTATGCTATGTTA
Organism: Meleagris gallopavo; assembly: GCF_905368555.1. Classification (NCBI taxonomy): domain Eukaryota; kingdom Metazoa; phylum Chordata; class Aves; order Galliformes; family Phasianidae; genus Meleagris; species Meleagris gallopavo. The sequence continues at coordinate 41,375,631 of NC_139405.1, forward strand.
AAAGCTGCATGTTTGTCATTTACTGACAATCCTGGTACTTAAGTTAGCTGTAACCTCTTCACCTGCTCTTCTCAGCAGCATATTGACATCCACTATTCTTTAACCAGTACTTACAGCCTCTCCCCTTATTTTGGAAATGCAGCTGTCTCTAGCACATAATTTTCCTAGTTTATTCAGATCAGAAATTTGGTGACTGCAGTTCCCTGCTACTTCGATTAACAGAAGATAGAAAAATACAATGGCATTCACTCCTCACGTAACGGAGCTTAATTCCAATCCTCTGATAACAATAGGCAAAAACTAAATGGACTTAATTGCAATTAACTACAGATGACATCTCCAAAAACAACAGTATGATATTTGGGAGATGTCAGAATAAAGAAAATATATATTGTCCAAGAGAAATATTTCGCCTGTCTAAACAAAATTGCCATGGTCTTTTTATTTACAAATAGAACCAGAGGTTCTGCATAGCTATAAAACACCTTTATATATACAGTGCTTATATATAAAGCGCTTACATGGAAAATGAATAGCAGGAGGAGATTATTTTAAAATAACTCTTTTACTAGAAGCTTCCAGTAATTGAGACAGCTCCTGTACAGGCATTTGTGTGTTTTACCCTGGGGATTTTCATGAAAACATTTGTATTTATAAACATGCTTGTCAGAAATGCACAGAGGTGCACCAGAACTAATAGCTCCAATCATATGTGAAAAGCACATATATAAGCAGCTGAAGTACTGAAGTCTTGTTATAAGTTCAAGCTAGCTAAAACCAAATGTTTTTTCTTTTTTTAAACATCTAATGCATTCTCTAGCATCTGCAGAAGTGCCCCCAGCCTTCATTTTTTTCTCTATATGAAGGATGCAAATAGTCAGCTCTTCCTTCATGGAAGTCAATTTCTCATCACGTCCACTACTTTATTGCAAATGCTGTCCTGGGTTTGAGGTTTTCTCCAGTAAAATAGTTTTTGCATTCATCAGAATAAACAGAGGTCTCTAAATGCTGCATTACTGAAACATGTCCCCAAAGCCACGTGTTTCACCAGCTGACTGGTAAGTGGAACTGGTTCACCAGGCAACCAAAACATGTGGCTCCAGACCTAGTTAGAGGCACCATCCACTGCTTCTGGCCTGGCAGAACAAAGGGAAGTGACAGAGGTGGGTAGTACTGAGGTGGGGAACATACAAACTACTGAGAGACACAGGATCAACTCAGTGGGTGCAGAAATGGCTATGAGGGTGCAGGTAGGAAAGGGAGAGGTGGCACAAACTAGAGTTGCAGATGCTGCGATAATAGCCAATAGAAAACTCTTGAGGGTAAAGTGGATTAAATGATTTTCAAAGCTTGTTCGTAGGCCAGATGGTAAATCCCAGATGTGTTTTGATACCTACACAAAACCTTTCCCCTCTCTGTCAGTAGGTATTTTGAGCATATTTCTTTATGTATAATAGGGGCTCTTGACAATGCAGTTAAAAAATAAGTAACCGCAATCCCCAAATCCACAGAGAACAAGCTTTTATTATCTAATACTCAGATAACTATGTCTTACATCTGATGCACTGTAGTGGCTAGAATAATTTCTTCCTTGTATTTGAGAGTGTGAGAAAAAAAAAAAAAAGCTGAAATATTTAAGATTTTTGGTAAATATGATGAAATAGAAAAAAACAACATTTTCTTCAGAATAATTACAGCATTCTCCTGCATACCTGGCAAAGCTCACTTCAAACGTACCATCTGGTTTCCAATCAGGCTTTGGAAAATGTTAAACCCACTTTTATCCACAGGTATTAACAGACCCTAAGAGAGGGCAAGTGGCTTTCCTGAGGTCACCCAACCATTTAACACTGCAGAGCACATTAGAAACTCTTGGCCAGCAGACTCTGTTGCAACCAGTTGTCACAGCTGGCTCTGGTCTAGAGGCGTGGATAAATATCACAGTTCTCTAAACCTTTGAAGCTTTACCTTTGAAGACACCAAATGTTATCACAGCCTGCTGCTCATTTCAATAATGCTCTAGAAGCAACATACCCCTCTGAGAAAGGATATAAGGAAATGAGGGCATCCATCATTGCTGTGCGCTCTGTAGCAGATTCCTGCCACAGTGCTGCCTTTTCTGGATAAGCTTTGTACTTGTGCTATTAAGACATATAACTGAGCATCTTTGTCTATGCACCACTTAATGCGGTTCCTGCAGTCTATGAATAGCCCCAATTGGAAAAGCAAACAATAATTACCGCTGCAAGTTTTAGATGAAGGGCAGCATTTTCAGTTTCCAGAGCAATTATTCTTTCTTCTTGGGCCTAAGAAAAAAGAAAACAATAAAAAAGCATGCAAACCCTCAGAAGTAAAAACGATATAAGTCTGATGAACATTGCTTCATTAATACTTTTCATTGCTACGCACCATTGTTTCTTGGTCTCCCAAAATCAAAGGACTACCAGCCTCAAACCTATATCTTTTCATTTGAAAACAATTCCTCTTGTTCAGTCACAGCAGACACTGCTAAAGACTCTGTCCTCTTCTTTCTTACAGCCTTCCTTTAAATACTCACATGCCGCTCTCACATCTCCCAGCAGCCTTCTCTGCCCATGGCTGCCCACCCCAGCTCTCAGTCTGTGCTGGTAGGGGAGGTGTGCCACAGGAGCACCCAAGTGAGCTGTCCTCAAAACAGAGCCCTGTGGCACCCCTGCAGTGACTGGGCACCAGCCTGACATAACCCCACGGTGTTACCCTTTGAGCCTGACCCATCAGCCAAGGGTTCACTCATCGCACTGCATTTTTGTCCAGCTCTGTGCCAGGCATCTTGTTCAGAAGGATGCTGTGAGAAATGGAATTATAGAATCCTTAGAGTTGGAAAGGATCTCTGAAGTCATTCCGACCAACTACCCTGCAGTGAACCAGGACCACAGTTACGTCGGGTTGCCCAGGGTCTGATCCATTTGCTTTGAACTAGTGCCAAAAGCTTTGCTGAAATCCAAAAGGATTTCATCAACTGGTCTACCAGATGGGTAACCTTGTCATGAAAGAGATCGTGTTCATCAGCTAGGAACGACATTTAGGAACCGTACCCGCTGCCTTGAGGATTCTCACCGCTAAGCCTCAGACCCCACTTTTAACAGACAGCGGCAGATCGGGGCTCTGCGGCCCTCAGCCCCGGGCAGCCCCACTGGCCGCCCTGCCCCTCCCTCCGGCCCCGCCCTTTGCCCGCTCCCCCCATGCCGGGCTCACTCGCGCTCTCTGCTCCAGCTGCCGCACGCGCTGCGCCCACACCGGGCCCGGGCCGAACCCTCCTCGCGGCCGCATCGTGCCGCTCGGATCGGAGCTTGGCTCCCCGCGCGGCGCCGCCTCGGGGGATAAATCCCCGGGGATTTACGGGGCCCGGCTGGGAAGGAGGGCGCGGCCCCGGCGGGGCTGCCGTTCTGACGGCACCGCCTCCCGACGGCCTGGGCGGCGACCGTGATAGCGGCCGCCTCCGGCTGGGGCTGACGGGGGTCGGGATCGGCACCCGTGCGGCGGCTGCCGGGCCTGGAGAAGGGCAGGGTGCGGGAGGTCGTATACTCGGGTGTACGCTGCTGCTGGGGGAGAGAGCGCTGGGCTCGGCGGGGAGGATGAAGAGGCTGCCCGAGACGGCCTCCTCCTCTCAGCTGTTCGTTACGGCTCGGGCTGGACAGCTCGTGCTGTTCGTAATACAGCTTAGTGCCCAACCGTACTTACAGAGTAATTACAGAGGAATCCACTTGTGCTGCTGCCCGTCGTCTGGCTCAGACCACACCAAACATCTCTGCGCGGCCCACTGGCTCCTATGGTACTGCAGCCCCCTTCCACATCACCGACGCCCTGCAGCCACAGCTTTTATTTTTAATTCTTAAAGAAACAGCACAAAATCATGCTGGCTGGAAGCCTCTCAGCTGTTCATCCCCGCTCTGTATTGTTGGGATAATGAAAACTGATGAATGGATTCAGGCAAAAAAAAAAAAAAAAAAGTTCCAAAGCACTGTGCTCCTGCTGACCTTAAAGGATGTTGGCACTGACTGAGTCAGGATTTTATCACCGTCAGTCAGTCTGGGGAAGTATTTTAGTAGCTCAGGGGTGTAGCTGACAGTTCTTGACACTGAGCTCGGATTTTTATATGCAGTATCAGTGAGGTCTAGGCAAGGAACCAAAAATGTGTCTTCTGGAAATGCTGCAAGGCTGTATTCCAGCACGCTTTTCTAATGGGATCCTCTGCTCTGAAGAATCTCCTCTTTTCCCCAAACGTCTACCAAGCTGATCCTGTCTGCCTCCTGTCTGCAAAACAAGAATCCAGCCTTGTTACAGATAATTCCAGGGAAACAAGAAGCCTGGAAGTTTCATGACAATGACTAAATCTGCATATTTTACTACATTAACATCAACGAAATACGATGGTGAATTATGAAAGCTTGAGGTACTAAACCTTACTAAATGTAAATATTGTAAATTTACTAAATGTAAATGTTGTCTCAGCTACTGCTGATGCATTTCATGCTGACCCTCGTAGTGAAAACAAAAGACTGAGGTCCCAGCTTCAGTATTCTGATAGGAATTGTCCATTATGCCAAACACCACGAGGCTCACTGCTGTGTGCCTTCCAATTTTTTGCTCCCCAGGTGACAGCACATTCATCATGTCAAGCAGACAGAAATTTAAGACTAATGTTTTGGTCTTTTAAGCTCCCTAAAACATTGTCCACTTCATTTCTCAACCTAATTTTATTTAAATGCCTTTCATTGTCCCAAGCAGATACACTTGCAGCCACGAGGTGAAGAGAACTCATAGTGATTGCCTGAACAGATTTTCCCTGAGCTTTGATAGTTACCACGCCTGCTAATGTTATCTGCTGTAGAAGAATAGTACACAAGGTCTTCCCCTGCTATCATAGAATCACCAAGGTTGGAAAAGACAAGACCATTCAGTCCAACTTTCCATGTATCACCAATAGTTCTCACTAAACCACGTCCCTCACCACAAAATCCAAATGTTCCTTGAACACCTCCCAGGAAAGCGATTCCACCATCTCCCTGGGCAGCCAATTCCAGCGCCTGACCACTCTTTTGGAGAAGTAGTATTTCCTGACATCCCTGGCATCATCTTGCCTACTGGAAGATAATTACAAGCAACATGCAGCTTAGAGCTCCTGCAACTATACAGAAGGAGGAGAGAGTGTGGAGTAAGCATTAAGATGCCCGACCTCATGAGAGGAAAAACCACTGATACTGTCTGTCTACAGAAGAAATTTTTGCAAGAGAATGAGCTTGCTTTGTTCTGAAAGAAGCTCTAGTACACAGCCACTGCAAAAAGTGTACCTTTAGAGGATTTAACATTCCTCACACATCAATATGTTTACAATCAAAGCACATGAGTGAAATTAACCCATCTATGCAAACATGATATTCAGTGAAGCTGTAAATATTTAATGACTCAAGCAAGACATTTGCATCAATAACTGTAGGGCAATCCTGAATGTTCATCTGTTACTAAGAATACACTGGCATTGTCCAAGCAGGTTAATTGCACACTGCTGGTCTTCCTAAGCAGTTTATCTGCCATTACAGCTAGGAAACAAACTGACAGACTGCTTAAGCTGTGAGGCTTTGCCTTCTCAGCCACACAGCCCCCAGGTGACTGCGACAGAACTATCTGACACAACAGGAGGAAGAGCCAAATGTTTTCCTGATCTTATTAGCAAACTCTTGTGGTTTACTGTATTATTTTTTCAGACTGTTCTTAGCAAAGGTTATTGCTATTACTGTTTTTGTTGTAATTTTTCGTAACTCTATTAACTTTTTGAATTGGGAGATAAAGGAGAAAGGCCTCATTTGTTTATTCTGCTGCTGAACTCATTGCTTGATCTACAAACAATTGTTACAATCGAGAAAATATTATTTCAGTAAACAGGATCTATCTTATTGATTTTCTCAGTTTCTTAGTTTCCCTCCCCTTTTCTCAGCAACCAACAAGGCTATAGCACAAGCAGCATGTAAAAGCAGTTGAGAAGTGTGGTATGGGAATGATAAGTGCAAAAGGGAGAATGTGGAAGAAATTTAAGACAATTAGAGTCTTTGTGGAGGTGGCAGACCTGGCTGCATATGCAAGTATCATTTACCCAAAGTTGCTAAGGATGATCATTCATACCCCTAAAGCAAAGGGGATGCTGACAATGGGTTGTTTCCTTTTTCTTCTAGGCTATGCATTCAATATTCAAACACCTTTTTTCCTTTAGCTTTATTCTTATGGTCACAGTCCACAGACTCAAAAGCACTGACACAAGGTCCCACTCAGCCACACTTTGAGCCCCTGCAGTCTTCTAAAATTCAGAACGTCCTCATTAGTGATTTTGAAAATTCTGGAGAGTAGACCTCGCAACTGGAGAGATCAGAGTCATACAATGGCCTGGGTTGAGAAGGACCACAATGATCATCTAGTTTCAACCCCCCTGCTATGTGCAGGGTCGCCAACCACCAGACCAGGCTGCCCAGAGCCACATCCAGCCTGGCCTTGAATGCCTCCAGGGATGGGGCATCCACAACCTCCTTGGGCAACCTGTTTGTGTGTCACCACCCTCTGTGTGTGATGAAGGTACTCGCCTGGAAAGAGGTGCACGTGGCTCTTGATCCCATCTGCAGCAGACACTCAGCTACAGCAGCTGGAATCTACAGTACTTCACTGTGACAAAATTCCCACCTCTGCTCTCCTCAAACAGAACTTCAACTGTTGTCTCCTATCAAAAAGCAAGTCATATGGTGTTATTAATGCAGCAATGGGAGAAACATCATTCAAATGTCTTCTTAACCATGGCAATCACAATGTAGTCTCCAGTTGCAGTATTAGTCACAATTACCTTTTCCAAAAAGAAGTTGTATTCCAGGTTCCTTTTCATTCTCAGAAACACACTTTGCACCGGAGGAGAATACAAATACAGTACATTCACCAGAATCTATGGGCTAGCCTGCATATCTGATCCCACCAATAGTTACTATTTCATAAGTGGCTGGATAAGCTACAAAAATCACTTGTTCAGGTTCCGAACATTAAATTCTCCCCGCTGATCCGTGAGGATGAGCCTCTTTGGTTCTCTACGTGAAATTCATTTCAGGTTCCCATCATTATAAGATGCACTGACTTGGCTTGTATTTTAAAAGATAAGGGAAACATTAAAAATAACCACTTGTGTTTATAGTAACACTGCTGTGAACGCAGAGTCAAAAAACAAAGAGTACAAAAAAACATTTAATGCAAAGTTAAATACAATACAAACTTTATTAAAAATAGGTTGCAAGTGAAATACAGTAGAAATGGGAAACTACAGCAGTTTTGATGTTTTTCATAATAATGCACAGACAAATATGAAAAGCACTTTTACACATATTCACACTTGACCCGAATGCCCAATAGCGGCCAAATCCACTCAACTGAAGGTTATAGATACTTTTTTTTTTTTTTTTTGCTAAGCCTTTTTCAGATTCTAGCAGCAACAGTAATTCAGCCACAGCATAAGTTTTTTTCCTTAAGAAAAATGTGTCACTGTAAGGCTGCTAGTGTTCTCAAGATAAGTTGGGAGAGGCTTGCTTTTCCTGATTAACAGACATAGCAAGCATGCAGATCCTTCATTAACACTTTGAACCAGTTTAATCTTCTACTTCATATTTAACAGGTGAAACGGTAAAAGCACACTTTCAAATAAGAAACCTGAAGTACGTAAAAAATATTTACACTCCAATTTTCATCAACTTGCATTTATTTATCATACAACTCTTATTAAAAGTGATTTCTTTCCTAAGGCAGTGAAAGTCTACCCCTTTGTATTTGGAAGTGTGCACAATTCCCTAAATATATATTTATAAGAGAACAATATGATACAGGAAAAAGTCATCTAAAGCCAGTAAAGGGCTTTGTCAAATAGAAAATTTGTTTGGAATCACAATATATATTGTCTTAACATCACACAATGAGAAAAACTCTGATGAGGTCCTTATTCCCAGCATCATCAGCTACATAAGCGTAGCTGAGGAAACGGTGGGAGGAAAAGATTAACAATTTAAAATTAAATAAGGCTATTACAGTGTGAAAAAATAGCTTGAACTGCCAAAAATATTTTCAGTACAACAGTGACAGAACGTTAGTAAAGCTAGCTAGACTAAAGAAGAGCTTACTAGCACTGCTTCTTCAGCATGAGTAGAAATGGATTGCTGCCAGCAGACCAGGTCTTACTAACATTCCCACTCCCAGCCAGCAGTAGTGTATTCAATGCTTCACACCACACTTTAATATGCCAGTTCACTTCTCCATAGGAAAAAACAACAACAAAACAGGACGACAACAACAACAACAACAAAAAAAACAACCCCAAAACAAAGATATTGCTAAACTGCTAATAGCAGACTTATCAATACCATTCCATGTCTATTTACCTACTAACTTCTCATCTACTGTTCCGGGAAAACTTACCTATCTTTTCTACTAACTTTGGAAATAGAAATCTTTGTCTTTAACACATGACAAACATTTTGGTCCTAGCTGATGACTGGCAACCTGCGTAGCCTCCTATCTATTGCTTATGTAATTTTTAATGAAACAAACAGCCCTAGGCTTTTCACCTTCACATTTCTGAAAGCCTGATGCACAAATAACAGAGGTGCATCTACACAGACTTTTCCATCATTACAGATAAATTCCACTTTTAGACCCAACAAATATGTAGGAATAGAAATGTTTTATCCCAGGTTTTACCTACAGAATGGGAGTTATCCCAATACTAAATCATGGTATTGATAGGTTGATCATTGTATGAACACCACAGAGTACGGCAAACTTGCATATAGAGTCTACTTAAGATAGTGGCCCAGATATCATCTTCTTCCTAAACAACCTAAAGTACTAATTTCTAGTGCACAGTTTAGTTTAGGCAGTTCAAGCTATTCTCACTCTCTCTGCTCAGCAGCTAAAAAAAAAAAAAAAAAAAAAAAGTGTGTCTGTGAAACACCAGGAAACAGAACTTATCTTTGACAAGTGCTACTTGGTCTGGTGCACAAGAACTTAACCCCCAAAACAGAAAGAAAAGAGTTACCTTCACGTGATTCATATCTTTAAAATTTTACAGTGCTTTCATTGTATAAACCACAAGCTCCTGGCAAAGTAATCAGTTTTCTTGCTATTGCAACATCTCTAAATCTTAATTAACAGTCTTAGATATAGAGGAATCAAAGTCACTCATTTTGGAAAATATTCATTTTCTGTTCATTAGTAGTGCCCCTCATCTCAATCCCTCAATTCAGAGATCTTCAGTTACATCTGATAAGGTGCTTTAATCTTATTTTGTGTTCAACTCATTTTCCAGTTCCATTAGTTTCCTAGAAGCTTTTACTTTATTGGATACATCTTGACCCTGTGAAAAAAGTCGCTGGCGTTCCCTGAACGTCAAATTTTCTGGTGCTCCAGGTAAATCTGTATCTTGACTGGAAAGGGAAAAGAAAGTCTTTGTTATCATTCTCACCTACAATATTCTTACATATAATCAAATTCCTAGTGATGCGCATTAACTGGCAGAGTTTTTACCACAGCAGAAGTCTTGGTTTAGTCTTCTGCAAGGTTTTGTTCCCCACAAATACCTTCAATTCTGATACTGTGCTGTCATTTAGATTAGCAGAAGCAGATCACAACCATCTCTGGCCCATAAATACAAATTATATTACTTTGCCTATTTTCATAGTGAAGCACAGATGTAACTAAGGCTCTCTCTACAACAGCACAGCACACTGCTGTAACAGCTTCCTACAGCAGCAAGCGCCTAGGAAAAGCACCAAATACAAAGCTTGTACATATGCCTTGGTAAACGAAGCTACTAGTACTGAAGTATGTAGTAGGGGCTGCAATCCAGCACCCCTGTATTTTATTCTATACTGGCTAAGTTTAAGTGCAATTGTTGCCCTAGGTATTAAACAGTTCTTTACCCTTGAAGCAAATTGAAGTGTTTCTGGCCACCACAACGAAGATCTCAAATCACTCTTAGTCATAGCTGTAACAACACTTCACGTATGTGATTACCTCTCATATAATAAAACTAACATGTATTTCAATTTCATGATCAGAAAGCCTCAAGAGCTCTCTGCTCCTCACACTACGGAAACAGTAATAGTGTTTTAAAATGCAGGAAAAGAGGGCTAGCAGCTTCTACAGAATCCTATCCAAAGCCCAGCTGCGCCTTCAGTAGGTGGCACAGTAACCCTTGCAACTTACAAGATACAATCCATCTTATTTATGCTTACTATAAATTTGGGAAGAATTCCACTTGAGAGGTGCTGTTCAGATTTTTAAATACACCTAAAACAGTTCAATCTTTTCATTTAGAATATTCTGTTTGTTGTGTTGAAGCACTGAAATCTGCTGTTACAAAGTAATATTTTAGATCACCTAAAGACTTGTATGGAATTTGCACTTCATCATAACCCAAGATATGTCACAGACAACTGCAGAACACTTCAGTAGCCCCCAGAGATGTTGCAGCAGAAAGTACTGCAGAAGATAGCTACATCACATGATTCAGAGTTAATGCTTAAGGGACTCCTGCGTGTCACCTTTTAGATCGTTTGTCTCTTGGATCCCGATAAACTTCATGGGCCCCAACCGTTGCTCCCGAAGATCCAGTGTATGAATTTATTCCTTGTGCAAAAGAAAAAGTAAGTTGAAGGACAGCAGTTGCAAGGCAGAAGTTTTATATTGTATTTCTTCAAAAAGGTGCAGTGCTCCTTTCAAGAAATCACCTCAAATCAGAATCGGAAATTAAATGTAGAGGGTCATCTGACTTGTGCAATATTTAAGAACAATACTACTGAATTCCATCCCCTCTCAAGACAGCTGTAATTTTTTATTCCTAATTTTAGGTTGAAACATTTTTTTTTCAGATTACTCTGCACACAGTAAATTGTGGTCTTTATCTTATTATGGTATACTGCAAGACAGACAAAAGTTTGAGAAGACTGATGGAAAGAGCAACATGCTTCAATATCCCATAACAAACTCTCCAGGAAATTAGTTAGCTGCAACTGCTCTCTTTAGAAAGCTAAAAGTAATCTACGATTACTATACAACATCTTTTGTAATTCAGCAATCAGAGCTTTTTTCAGAATTTTGTCTGATCACATAAGATGTATGCATTAGAAGATGCCTCCTACCCCTGGCTTTTGTTTTAAATTTCAAGTAAGCATCTTGCAGCACTGCACCTTTAGTTTAAGTTGATATAACACACAAGTTTTACACATCACATTAATTCTTTCTAAAGGCCACAAGACAAAACCTTTTCTTTCCAATCGAAAAGTTTACTAAATTTATACTGCATTCAAGACTGTATTTCTCCTAATGACTGTCTGGATGACTGAAAAATAAAGGGTCAGATTTGTCCCTGGACAGTTCTGGTCTCAAATATTGCACGTTATGTCTTGTGAACCTTATTCTGTACAGAAGGAAATGTTTGCTTCTTCCACTGGTATACATAACTTCTCACAAGTACTCAATAAAATAAAAGAGATGGTAATACAAGGCTGGAAGGCACATTAGCAAGCACATTATTGGCTAAATATTGCTCACCCCAAATTTGTAGCAGGTTAAATCATACTACATATGCCAGCTGAATTAAGAATTTTTTTCCTTTCAGACATGAGTCTTACATGCATTTGGTACCACCCTTCCCTACTTGGAACATACTGCTTCCATGTGTTCCACATACTTTCTAACAGAAGTTTTGATATCAGTGTTGGCTTTTTTCTTGGCTAGTTGATGGAGCCAATGGTTTTAAGCAACCCAGTGGAAGAAGGTTACGAGAGCAAAATTTGCAGAAGCGTGGTTTACTAGAGTTAGCATTCAGAACAGAAAGGAACCGTAAAGGACAGTAATGTAACAAGAGTCAGCGAGATGGGAGATGGTAAACTGCACAGTGAATTCTGCATTTTGTGCAAACGGCTTTGTACGTTACGCAGGCAGTCTTCATAGAAGCTTGAGCAATCAGGTGAGGTTAACCTGTTCTCATGGCTAATTTAAAAATTATGAAATAAGAGTATTCAGAATTAGTTGTATGGTTTATGAATTAGGTTATTAAAGGCGAAGCATCATACTACCGTACATCCTTAACTGTTACCAAAAACCTAACCAAGTCTTTGTAGGTTGTCCTTCTGAATGTTTTCCGGAAAACGAACGCATACACACACAAAGTATCACTGAACATTTCATTTTCCTGAGATTCATATTTCCACAGAAGTTAACAGAAAGCAGGAGGACTGGGAGATGCAGTTAAGTATGAAATGGCATTCTCGGTTTTGGATGATGGGAGGCAGCAAGAGCGGTGGTGACAACTAGTGATGGATAGTTCTAGAGTTAATTTTTACATATTCAGCTTTCAAAACGCCAAATAAGGAAAGGATGAAAGGGCTTTTGGAATTGTATGTGCTGTGATGGAAGGCATATTTATACTTGAGTCGGTGTCAAATAAGAGTTCGTAGAAAAAGAAAGTGCTTTGAAAGAACAAAAATTCAGTACATACATAGAGCACAAAAGTTCCATGTCAGTAGCCTGTTTCAAAACATTCCTAAGGGGCAGATGGTGATGTGGTCTAAGAGTTTAAAGAAAACCTTTTACATGTAGTTCTTGTCATTGTTTAATTCTTTGCAATATAATGAGTTTGAAAACTAGACTACTTCTGATAGAAAACTGAGATTTGAGAACAGTTTTGGTGGGTTTATCAGTGGACTTGCTTGTATGATAGGCATGTAACTGAAATATCTGCATTTGTAGTGAAGCACAAAGATACCATAGTGTGCCTACTTATACTCCCATCTAACGACTGAGCAGTGAAAAGCAAAAGCCTTTTCTCACTTTCTTTTAAGATTTGGAACCAATGGTAGACCAAGAGAGGAGTGACTGATGATGTAGAATCCACAGAGGCTGATACATCAAGAGGTCTCACAGGCAATACTTGGTTAAACAAACTTATTTTTCTCTCTTTAAAATGATTAATAGTGAGGACATCTTTTATGCAACTAGGATGCTGTACTGACCCCCAACAGTGAAACTGCTAAGTGTCAACAGTATTAGTTGGGCAGTAATTGTAACGGGGCTAACCTCTGACCCTTCAGGAAGATCAAAACTACACAATGTTGTGCAGAGCTTCTCTGTGATCCTGGAAGCTGTCTGCAACAGAAGCTCTGCAAAGAACAGGATTTCTTGCTGGAAAACTATTTGAGCCTTGGCTGAAAAGGATACAGGCAAGAAGCACTGAGTATTGTGCACTTGTACAGTTTCCTACATTCTCTAAATTGTAGAGAGTTACATGACTGTAAGTGATAGAAGTGCTTCTGATAAGTGGTACCTGATCTGTGGCTACTATGCTCACTATGACCAGAAAATGTCATTCCTCTGTTTAAAGAAATTTAGTATTTTTCCGTAGTAATTAGGTGACCAGGAAGGGGAACAAAGATATGCCAGACTTTCACATTTCACTGAGACTGAGACTTCAATCTAGTCAACAAGCTGTCTGTCTGTTCATGTAGAAGCCAGCATAGACACCTTCCTTTGCTTTCTCAGGTGACTTATTACTTTCCATTATGGAAGTATGATTTCATATGCTGAATTGGTTATCAAGACATCCACTGAATTCTAACAGTAGCAAAAAGATCAAACTAGGAAAACGTCATGGCTACTACCCCCTTCAAAAGAATACACAAGAGAACAAATGTAGGGGAGATGCTGTCAGATGCTGCTATTTAAAGATGAAACTCCCACATTCATAAACTGCACACAGAGTAGGATTCATGCATACTTGCATATTCAAAGAGTGAAGTATGTAAGATTTTTCCTTTGAAGCAGGTTCAAAAAAATTAGCATGAAACTTCATACTGAATCACTGTTAAATTCATGAGTGTAACTAAACTAGTACTCTGCAGATAAAATATGGTTCTGAAGTTACTAGCAACTAGAACTCTACTTGAAATTTAACTCCATTATGGTTGTCCTTTTGGAGTTATAAGAGAAACAAGATGAGGAGGCACAAAAATAGAAGGGTGTGGAAAGGGGCAGGGGAAGAGCAAGGTACAGGGTGCACAGACGAAATTTAGATTTTTGTCCCTGTTTACAAGAAAACTGCACCATACAAAGCAGAAGTACAGAAATGGTGCTGAATGAATTCAACTTAGTACATGTTCTGGATAGCTCTTGGTGCTCTTAAATTTAAGAGCTATGCCTAGAAAAGTCATTTTAAAGCCATTTGCACATGTTATTAAGAGAGAGAACCCTGGTACCAAAACCAAAAGCAGACAATAGCTCTGTTCATGAACCCAATAAAAGAAGATTCCTGTGTTCAAGAAAGACACACGTCCAGATGCCCTGAGTAACTAATGGTCATACAAAACAAATCACTGAAAGATACAGAGTGAGAGCCAAAACCAACAGTACTTTCAATTGGTTGAGTAACAGTTAAAAATAAATTTGAATTCATTGTGTGAAAGATGAATTTTTACTTTTGAAGAGTTGGGGTAAGGAATAAGGAAATTTGAGAGATCAAAACAATTAAAAATGGGAAGATTCATATTAATATTAGAATTTAAGTTAGATCACCATAGTGAAAATAGTGATTAAGTGAAAAAAAATCACAAAAGAAGTGATTGATCTACAGCATCAGAGTTGAAAACATGAGGACAGATCCGTGGAGAAGATCGATTTCATGGTGTCTACCTTTAGAGCTGCTGGCATGGATGAAACTCGGTTTGTTTGGTGGGGGCGGGGGCTGGCTTTTTTTGGCAGCAGTACTGTTGGCATTGACTGGAGATGACTGGAATGAGTTGGAAAGAAAGAGGCCATCTGAAACTGGGCGAGGTTGGCGGGAGGGCTGCTGTGGTTTAAGGGTGGCAGGAGGAAAGTCACCATAAGATTTTCTTGTGCTGGAGTACTTATCCTGACCTGCTAGATTGGAATCCTCCTCCTCCTCATCATCATTGTATGCAACAAACTTGGCAGTATAAATCGTGTCAGGGGAGAGGACCTGTGTTTTGAGGTAAGAGGTGTTTCGCTGAGGTGGGGGAGGAGGAGCGTTAGATGAAGGGGTTGGGGATGGGAGTTCATATTCCCGTGGAAGTGGAGGTCTGTACAGACCAGGCTCGTCTGGTTCCAGCAATCTTCGTTCTGCTTCATCGTGCTGCCTGCGCCTTTCAGCCTCTAAGCGATTATAATACTCCTCTTCCTGTCGCCTCTGTAAGTCCAGAGGAAAAAAAAATGCAGTGGTCAGTATGACAGACATTTCAGTCTAGGAGCTTTGAGTTTCCATGAGACCTACAAACGTCTTTTTTTTTTTTTGTCTCCTTTTCTGGCAACAAGCAATGCTTCTACATGAACTCATACAAAATTATTTACTACTATGAAAAAAAGGCCTTCTCCCTGTAACACAGCATTGCTGTTATTTCCACGTTTACTAGAGGCAGTGTAAATCGCAAAGCAACTAACTGCCTACATGAAATAAGGGCAACTCCTGTATTTATTACTGAAAATGTAACTACAGTTAATAATGGGTATATTCACTAAAGCTGTAAAGAATCTGTGGCAGAGAAAATAACTAAAATTAACTACCGTCTTAAAAATGGAACTTTATAATCCTACTGCAGGCTTACTGAACAACAGAGCCTTGGAATACACGACTCCTAACAAAGCTTCAAGTATGAACAGCAGGAAAATTGCTTTCACATAAAAATCCAATTACAAAGAACCTTTTAAAAACTAACATCAAATGATGCTTTTTATAAAAGCATTTATAAAAAGCACCTTCCTAAAAAAATGTGCCTATGATACACAAGGCTATTTACCACTGAAAAAGCCATGAAACATGCCTGTATTTTCCAGTTTTAAAGGTTTGTATTGTTTTTAAACTTCATAGCATTTAATTTTGTTCAGCTCTTGTCTAAGCCACACTGTAAATTAATGCATTTATTTTTTTTTCATAATTTACTCTGTAGCTTGGTAACACATGAAGATGCGTATTTGGAAACTACACGTTACAAAAAAATATTTTGTCTAAGAACACTGTAACTTCTGCTGGGACTATGTGACATTTTGAACATTCCTTTTGTTCTTCATTTATGTTTAAAAATATCCACTTTAGCTGCTCAGCACCAAGTCTGATACTCTAAAATAAACAAATAAATCTGATCTTATTTACCTAGAGCAAAGACAAGAAATTCATTTCCTTATACTTGTCTCTAAAGCTATCAGGCTGGTCAGATGGTACTGAGCTCCTACTTGGTAGATGCACAAGCACCTCAGTCCAGTTCTGTCAGTGAAAATCTTTCAAGTGCGTGATAAACATCATTTGGTAGCACTGTATCACTGTCAGAAACCAGAATAATCTATTTTTGAGAAAACCAGGAGATGGAATAGGATTTAGCCTTAACTCTTCTAAAAGGCTCCGCAAACAAGACCTTGTCACTGCTAAAAACCCTCAGCTGGAATGTCTACTCTACTACTTCTGCAATACTATTGGCTTCTAGCCATCACAAATGGCAAATATGCTTTTCTTTTTTTTAAATATTGGTAAAATTAAGCCATAGACCATGACCCTTATCACTAATTTGGTGCATTTAACCCTTGATGACCCAAAACTGAGCTGTTCCTGGCCAGATTAAAGAGGAGAGGCCTGTAAGAACTAAGAACTCCTGCTGCCCTCAGAAGACCATAACCTTTTCTTCTGCCTCCCTTCTGGTCCGCTCCTCCTCTTGCTGTCGGCGTTCTTCTTCCTGCCTGGCCCTGTCTTCTGCTTCTCGCTTGCGCATTTCTTCCAACTGTTGCTGCCGTCTGCGTTCTTCATCCTGTAACTAACAGAGACACAACTTTAATTTTTCATCACTCACATAGGTAGAGGTTAAAAAAAAAAAACAAACAAACTATAAACTGAGCATTTGTATCTAAAAACAATTCCATAGAAAGTGCTGTACTACAGATTAACAATACTGCTTTCACCAGTGAAGAGTGCACTCTGATGTTGTTTTCCCTAAAGTCCCTGTTAAGAATAAAAGCTGGAAAAACAAGAGATACACAGAACTATACACTTAAAAACAGGCAGAGAGACATTCTTAGCAGTCATAACGAACCCCTAGCAGAATACTGAGGTGACCCATGCTCCAGACTGCTTCAGAGGTATCTGAAGTCTCACAGGCACAACAAAGTGAAATTAAATACTTGGAACCAACAGTCCATGGCCCTAGCAGCCAACGGGTTTGTCATCTGGGATTAGTATTTAAGCACCGGAAAATCACAACTCATTAGTCAAAGGGTCAATCCATTTAAAGTAACAGGCTCTTTCAGCAAGTCTGCAAATAGTCTCAGGAGATAAATAAAATCTCCCACCGTATCTGCAACAGATGTGTCTTGAAAAAAACAGAGTGAGGCAAAGAAATCTTTGCTCACAAGAACAGCCAATGTCCAGGAGATAACACTGCTTCATATGTGTTTGTGATAAACACTGCACAGGTAAGAAAAATGAGCAAAATCCCAAACTTTGCCCGGTTCTCTGAAGCTAACAGGATCTGCTCTTGTTGGACAGGAGTATTCATTGACATAACAACATTCATAAATAGAAAGTACTTAGACTACATCCTGCTTTGCTTTTTACTGTGACATGTTTGAAAGTGATGCTTTTTTATAAGATCCTGTCACTGACTGGCATACTTTACTACATGCTGTACTTAACACTGGTGTTTCTCTACTTCTGGATTTGATCCTCAAACCAGCTTCATTTGTATAGAATGGCTCTTAAAGAGCAAAGCAAAATTTAGTTATAATAAGATTTTTCAAGAACAACTTCCACATAGATGTGTGAAGTTTGTCTCCTGCAGTCTCTGCTATTTTAGAGGAAATGTGTTTTATACAGACTGTATATATACAGTCTATCAGATACCGGCCCAAGGTTTTCTAATCAGTTTTTTTTTTTTAATCAATTCTACAAAACTCTGTTCTTTCTTATTTTACAAATTTTCTAATATTTACTTCCCTCTATGGTTCATATAACATTTCTCTCTTATGCCCTTATGCAGCAGCACTTCATGAAACACTCACCTTCTACATCATACAACAGCTATAGAAATGACTGCAGCAAAACCATCTCTAATCTGAAGCATTACAAATCTCTGTATTTAAACACAAAAACTGAAGAGCAGAGAAATTAATTTCATTTGGGAGGAGTTTGGCAAACGTGTACTTGGCGATGCTACCTCTGAGTAAATTTGTCTTATTTGTAAGCTCTGTAATTCCTAACTCACTGTTACAAAAAGATGAAACTCAGTATACACTGTAGAATAAGGAAGAAAGTAATTAATCTACCACCTACTTCCATTAAGACCTTGTCTGTCTTATTTATTAAGAAGACATTGTTTTAGCAGAGGAGACAGTGTTGTCAAAACGAAAGACAGCTACTAATTCAGAAGAGTTAATGGATGTGAAGTAATTCCCTCTTAAAAAAAAAAAAGGCAAAAAACTGCACAGAAGAAAAAAGTACTGAATTCTTTGACTTTGTCCCAGTCACATTTAGAGTAAAGGTCTAAACACAGTAATTACTGATTCCAGATGACTGCATGAATACCTTTGTGCTCAGTAACAAAGGGAAACTAGTATTGTTTTGTTATATTTGTTTGTGAGCTTAACTAAGGGAAAACTAGGTTCCATACGGGGGTTTATGTCAACATACAAACCATAATAACTGTGGAAGACAACCCATTCAAATCAAAGCCTATTCTAACATAACACCTAGGACGAAGGCTAGAAATAATAAAGGAAGCACAAACAGGAATACAGTAGCTATTACCTAAGGATACTTCATTTCTTGAATGTAGTAGAAACTAGTTTCTAACATGAGGCCTTCAGAGGATGGCAGGGAGCACCAGGGTGGCAAGGCATGCCAGAGCACGTGAAGACGTGTGTTTGTGGTTGCATACAATATTATGCAATTCACATGGAACTACCAGATTTTCAAGATCCTTACATGGCCCTCAGCTAACAGTCAGAGGAAGATAACAGGGAGAGAGAAGTAGAGAGAATTCTGCAGTTTCAGAAATGCGAAGATAGGCGTGGGACTGGCATGCTTGAAGGAAGCCTCAGATCCCAGATAAAACTCATTCCTCCAAGCACTGCTTAGAAAGCTTTAAATAAAGTTCCTGATGAACCTTACATTTATACCTATTTACTTCTGACAAATAAACCCTCTGTTGTTTCAGGCCATCAACACATCTGGTGCAGTGTTCTGTGCCTCACAACGGCAAGGATCGCTGCCATTTCTGTGGGCCATTCCTCCAGTATTTCCCCAGCATTCAGCACTGCACTAGGGATACATCCTCTTGTGTAATCCTTTCATTAGCTACTCACAGATGCAAGACCTGTGAATCTGCCTAACTCATTTTTAAGGTTGCTGATACTGTCTGAATTCACAGCTTTCTATAGAACGGTCCAGGAGTTTACGGCCTGCCTGGTCAAGAACCTTATCTACCTGGTCACAGTTCCACAGACCAAGGCACTGGCAAAACAGCTAAATAAACAGAAGTAGCAATAAGTAAAAATATTGCAAGATATTGCATCTGAAAACTCCACATGTCGATTACTTCAATAAGCTTACACGCTTCACTTCTTTCTCTGCTGTCAACTGCTCAGAACTGACGGACCACACAAACACATAACTGAGTATTTCAGATGCACTTCTAAGTATGCATTACTTGAATATGAATTTTAAAAGCCTGTGTTTTGTTTTTTAAATCAAGAAGTGAAGAAATATCCAAATCCATATTTTGAACAGTGAAGCTTACAGTTCTTTTCCAGCAACACAAATTAATGATACTCACAGGACTTGCACACATTACCCTTCTTTCAAACTAGCATACTAATAGCATAGAATACTTTGAAGGTGATATAGTTCTATATCCAGAGAGAAAACTATTTCTCCCCCCACCCCGTGTACCCATTACCAACGAGAGCAATAAAATACAGAATTAACTGAAGTCTTCGCAGTTAATGCCTCATGTTGAAAGCCTGCCATGTTTTAGACAACCGACAATAGCATTAATCATCTGAAACTGAGATTTAGGAAAATAAAATATAGTAACTTAGTAATCACACATTTATGTGACCTACTTGGAAACATTAGTTCAGAAGTATTTTCTGAGTTTACAGTCCATTTTTACTTCAGTGGGAAAGCTCTACTTGTGTTAGAGCAGGTTTTAGCATGTGGCTAAATACTATGTTAAACCTAGAAAGTTATCTGTTGATAACTAACAAGTTATCAATAGAATTTAAATATTCTGTATTATTAGGCTCTCAGAACAATTTACTTCAAGTCAGAAGGGAATGGCACTGCTAGAACTCTTCTAAAACAAGAAGGGGAGAATGGGGGGAGGAGGGACAGAGAAAGGAAGAAATCTTACCTCACAGTTTGATCACTCAAACTGCTCAGTAAGACATCATAAACACAGTGACAAAACACCAAGTACACTATTTGATATCAGAGTGCTGCTACAACAAACAAATCAAGCCTGCAGGCAGAACACAACATCTAAAAGGAGAGAAACATGGGGGAAGGAGTCACCACATCTGGAAACATTCAAATACATGCTTATAGTTAACTTACTGTTTATTGTATCAAAATGATTTTTGAACACCCAAAGATGGCAAATCATCATCCAAAGCACAGAAGACAATCATTATTAACATCAGAAATTGAAACGTGAAAGATATTAAGGAGAAAGAAACAAACATACCAAGTCTAGAACAGAGATTGCTGGCACAGCAGTCTGCTGCAGGTAGTAAGAAAGGGGAAAAAAAGAAAGATGCACAGTGAAAACAAAGATAGGTTAGACTTGTTCTATTTCAAAAGCATTTTCTTTTATTTGTTAAGTCAGATGTTTTAGAAAGACCAACTGAACTCCACAAACTCCTGAAATATAGACAAGGAAACAATCAGATAATTCTTTTTTTTTTTTTTTAATCAGTACTGTTTAAACTCATTCAAAAGCTCAGTTTTTTTCTACAGATGCTGTTTATTGCATCTCTTATAGTACAGACAGTGAAATGTAACTCAAATGCAAACATCAATTCTGCTCAAAACAGCTGTTATTTTTTAGTTTCAAAATGTTCCAAAATGCTGGAAGAACGTCATGCACAAACAGTATTAGAAATCCAGCACTTGCAAAGACGACTGATAAAACGCTATGCAATGCAATTGGCTCTTCATTAATGACACGTGCCTTTTTTAGTTTTGCTACAGTAAAATGTTAAAGAATTCTGTGAAAATGGCAGTTTTATATGGATTTTTATGCCTAGAGGTAACTGCCTTCATGCTACAAATTACATGCTAGCTGTGCTGAGCTTTAACACAACCATTCCGCCAAAGATATATTTATCCTTTCCTTTCTTCAGTTTCCAAGCTTGAGGTATCTATTGTTTTAAACAGTAATAAAGTTAGCCACAAGAAAAAAGGAAAGCAACGCAGACTGCAGCAAACACAAGAAGAGCAGGTTTAGAGAATCAAGCAGCCAAAACAATCCTGAACTCAAATATTACTCAAGCTGATAGCAATTTCTAAATGCCAAAATACACGTGCAAACATTTATCAACAAATAGAAACTGCTTATCACAGAATTAAGTTAACTTTTCAAGATAAACAGAAGACAGTGAATTACAGAGATAGTTTTTAAGCCTGTGAAAGCATAGTTATTGGTATGTAACTTTGGTATCAGTGCTATTCAGAGAAGAAAAATTCTCCTACATGAATTGTTTTCCAACAACAAGAGATTGAAGAGACTCTGAGAGACAGCAACTAGCAGTGGAGTGATAAAACCTTTATGAGACTATCCAGCTACATTTAGTACATATATTATGATCTTTTACAGTACTGAAGCTAAGGTAAGCAAACTCTGTCCGATGCTGATATAACTGTACACGGTGGAAAATCTGCAAGCTGGAGCCCTGGGCAGGGTACTTGAGTTGCTACAACACACGAAACGACATGGCTCAGCCTAATGCTTCCACCCAGCACTGTTAGTGTCATCATAGAGGTGGTGGTAAATGCAGAGGTAAATTCTGCCTCACGCCCCAGCCTCTGATTGGAGTGGACCAACATGGTGGAAACTCTGTTCCCTGGTAACATCATGTATTCAGTGTCCATTTCAGTTCCAAGACTGTAAGTGAGAACAGGTAAAAATATTTGAGAAAAAAAGGAAAAAACACTTTTTTTGTTTCTAATTCTGCTACAAATTTTCATGATTTCAAATATTTTTGCTTGAGTTCCTGTAAGCAAATTCTATCCAGTGTTTAACTTTCTAATCCTGGTCCAGCTATGTGGCTAAATCCCTTTGTATACAGGGAATTTCTGCAGCCGCAACAAGGAAAGTAAATTTGACTGCCAACTTACATTCTTTAATAGGTAGCTATGACACCTTCATAATTCTTGTTTAACTGGTGAAGTCACTGTAAGCAAGCAAAAGCTCCTACAGCAATTTTAAAAATTTAAGACAGTCAAGACAGCTCCGTTCTCCTTTACCCTATAAGGAGATCAAAATACTCAGACAAATCCAGAGAACCCACCAAGACACACAATTA
Source organism: Meleagris gallopavo (assembly GCF_905368555.1). Taxonomy (NCBI): domain Eukaryota; kingdom Metazoa; phylum Chordata; class Aves; order Galliformes; family Phasianidae; genus Meleagris; species Meleagris gallopavo. The sequence goes on from NC_139405.1 coordinate 41,398,263, forward strand.
CTACGCTTTTGTCTAGAAAGGATTATCCCATTTTACCCTTGCTCTTCTTTCTGCCTCCAGTCGCTGCATGATAAGCATAGTATCCACATCATCATCCTCTTCTTCATCATCATCTTCATCCTTTTGCTTTGATTCTTGAAGTCGCTTTTGGAACTGCCACTCTAGCATGAGTTTGCGCAGGCGGTCGTTCTCTTCAGCTGTACGATCAGGCTTGTTCTGAAGATCCTGAATCTCTTTACTCAGCATATCCACAATGTGCATCTGCTGCTGCTTCTCCAGTTTCTCCTTGGCATCTCGTTTCCAGGGGTCTGGAGAGAGGCTGTCACTAGAGGACAATTCTTCCTTGCTGATAGTAATGTACTGCAGATCTCTCCGCTCAATAGTCCGAGGCTGCTGCTGTGGTTGCAACTCTCGAATGACTGTTTCTTGAGACCTCTGGAAAGTTGCAGTTTTTTCTGATTTCACTTGTTGAAGGGAAACAGGAGGAACCACAGGCTGGGGAGGAATTAGTGGCTGCGAACGCATTTGACCCAGTTTTCTCTCTTGCTCACGGCGTTTCCTTTCGCGTTCTTCTTCCAAACGTGCCTTTTCCTTTTCATACCACCTCTGGTGCTCTTCTCGTTTTTTACGCTCAGCAGCAGCCACCTGAGAAGATGCTTGTGCTCCTACTTGGTTTGGTGGAGGAGGGGGAGGCAGAGGCAAATCCATTTGTGGTTCATCAAACTCAGCTGCATAATGAACTGGAGGTGGTGGCGGCGGAGGAGGAAGATCTGTTCTGATGGGCTGGGAAATGGCCACCGGAGTCGGCTGGCTTGTAGCCGGAGTTTTCCAACGGCCAGGACCACTTTTAGTTAAGCAAGAACCAGGTGAAACTGGTTTGGATGTATGGTTCAGGTGCTCTTGGCTAGAAGTGCTAGAATCCACAGATGAATTCATCCACTGATCGCTGTCTGACTTCCGATCAATGTACTCTATATCCTTCCGGATAACAACTTCCAAACGATTCCTCTCTGGCTGGAAAACTTTATCTCGGAGTTCTTCCTGGGATCGAGCCACACGCTGGAAAAAATTAAACAAAGCATCTATTTCATAGTCCATCTCTATTAAAACATATTTGAAGTACTAAAAGCCTAAATGGCTCACAGACCACATTCTTATTACTGAAGGTAATCACTTTTAGAGAAGTTCAGCATTTCCATGACAAGTAAGTTTCTTAAAATCAACAATAAAATATTATTCCCAGTCATTTTAACTCACTCAAGCAATAGGAGATTTTATAACCTCTGAAATGCCTGGAAACCTGGACTGGGAGAAAGGAAGACGACAAAATAGAGCTTAAGCTGAGCCTCTCCAGGTCACAGAGTTCCTCAGGACTCTCCCTACCATAGGAGCATAAGAGCCCCAGCCGGTAGCTTGGACCAGCAGCACAAGCACACCAGCTCTGCTATTCAGGCTTCAGCTAGCTTGACAAAGGGTTTTCCTATTAGGAAGGCAAACAGAAAGACTTCTGAGGAGAAGATGAGGGAGCCTCTGCCCATCCTCCCCTGTTAATAAGAGAGATGACTCAGCTGGAAGCTCTCATTATGACAGTCATTCATGGGTACAGAATATGGAAAGTCCTATCTAGTTCCACCTGTTTTTGGAGCATGGACTTAATGTGTCAAACACCAGGTCACTTTGTATTCAAGCCTGAGGTACCATTGTGCTATACAATCTTCAGGAAAGGAATACTAGGCCTTAAATTAGTGTTATCAAATCTGTTAATTGTTTTCTAGCAGCAAAAATTCATGCTTTGAATGATAGGAAATAGTAAGCACTGAACACATAATGTACCAATTATCAACAACTGAGAGAAGATTAACAAAGCAAACTCCTTTTCTTCTTCCTCCATCAATGACCTTAGCTGTAACCTCAAAAGAATGCCTTCTTTGAGATGAACAAGTGTATTTTTTATGCTCTATTAGTCCAGCAGATCTGAACACACAGTTATTTGTGTTAGATTTGCTGTAAAGATGCACCTAACCAAACAGTTTGCTAATACATTTGGAGCAGAAAACAGGCATTTCACATCAGTGAAAAGCTGTAAAGACTTATTTATATCTTTATTTATTGAAATCTATTTTCCTCCCTTTTCAACCTGAAGTATTGCATGGTGGGGAAAAGTATGTCTAACTTTCAATCTTGTAGGGTGCTAAAGCTTCTAGTTCTCGGTTTTATGAAAATGCTTCAACATTTTAATCCTTAAGTCCATAGCTCAAATTCTGTATCTGTCAACAACTTTAACAGACGGGGTTCATCTTACCAGTTTTAACTGCTCTGTCTAAGCTACTCACTTAAGCTTGCCCTAAGCCGGGGAGAGGTGCACGTCCAGATGGCAGTTCATCCCATTAGGAGAAACGGAAATACTAGCCTCCCCCTTCCACAGCAGCTACACAGACAGCCAAACATTAACTAGACAGCTCAGATTAGGTGAGATGAATTAATGAAATATGAAGAAGCTAAGCAAAGGAATTCAGCAAAATATTTCCAAGTTATATGACACATTCATTAACTCATAAGCTGCTCCTTCAAAATTACCTTTCAAAATCCTACTTTGGGTATAGCATCTATTTTCTTTTCTGAAGGAATAATTATAATTTGATACCACTGGTACTGAAATAAATACATACACTCAGTGAAGTAAGCTTTCATCCAAGTAACTTTTCTCCCTATTCACTAACGTATGTGGGATTACTCAATGTATCAATCCCTACTTATTTTCTATGACATGATATAAAGTAACTTAGATGACAATGCTTTTCAGAAAGTAAAGCATACTGAGCCTTAATGAAACAAACAAAAAAAAAAACAACCAAACAATAAAACAAATGTTTTTCCTCTCTTAGTTTTTGAGTGATGAAGAGGTGGTGGATTAGAGGGGAAAAAAAAAGATGCAGTGACTGGATTTCGACTACCAAGATTACTAAAATCCATATAGGAAATGAAAAGTCCTCATTTAGTGGAACAACATTATCTTTCTAATTTATGAAGGTAAATTCAATTCAGGTCAAGAAGCATTTGCATTTTGATAGCAGGGAAGTTATCAATGGAAGTGAAAAAAAAAAAAGTTTTGAGGGTGTGTTGTTTTTTATTTTTTTTTTCTCTTTTCCTTTTCCTTTCTTTTTTTTTTTTTTTTTTTAAATGAGAGAAAGGAATGTGTTTCTTCAAAGGCCTTGGATAGTTTTCAAAATACTGTGTTATTTCATTTTGTCACTTAAATGATGCACCCTGCAGGCAAAGACATTTTTTCCACATAAACCTTCTTAGAGGAGTGAATGATTTAGTTTACTTACAGAAAACTACAAAACATTTTACAAGATAAACCCTATTACCATCTATTCCCCATTGTTCTGAGTAACGAGGACATAAAACATCCCAGGTAACAAGTCTGCATAACTTGCTAACAAAAATCCTATGGCCAGAAAAACAAAACAGAACAAAACAAAAGTAGGGTTCCCGATACCAAGCCAGAAGTACAGTTATCCCCCTTATCTGTGCTATGGTTTAACCAATATTTAGCAGTTCAGAGATCATAGGGTACTGACTGTTCCGCAAAAACACCTCCAGCAATCTGTGAGTGAAACAGTTTCATCTACTTCCCCCATCTCCCTCTTATACTTAGAAAAAAAAAAAAAAAAAAAAAAGCTTTTGACCTGCATTGTAGTATTGAGTGAGTGATTACTCTCTGCCTGGATCTGTGGTTTCTCTTCATAATTTGGCCACTGACTCTGAGCTGGACCCATTCGATCCTGGGATTTTGAAGCTGGGAATGTGAAATATTCTCTGGTATAGGTCTGTGTTGGGATAGGATAAGCTTCAGGTCGTGGAGGCAGAGTTTGTTCCTGAAAAAGATAGAATGAACATAAGATAGAATTTTCTAATCACACAGATCTGTAAAGAATGTTTTTCTAACCATGTGTTTCTTAAATGTTTTGTTTTGCCTTGTGAGAATATTATTTGTCTGGAATAGAGGTTTTCAAATATAAACTGTGGTTAGGACTAATATCTTTACGGTCTGAAAACAAGTATGTAATATTGCATAAGCCAAAGAAATTGCAGCTTCATGAACAAAAAGTAATCAAATCACACAAAGTTGTCTTAATCTTTCATTAAACCATAGTAAGTAAAAACACCACTCAGTCACTAGCGCCAGCATTATGTACAAATACTTGAGATACTGCTTTGATTCAAGCACACTGATCCATTGATAGCTAAGGAAAATTTACTAGCCAGCATTTTCTTGCCACTTCTGACCTCTGTACAAAGATTTCCAGTCGAGACTGAGGTTATTTTGGTGGTAGTTCCAGATGCATAAGCATTCTTTCCCCCAGGGCTTGGAGGCTGATCTGTTGGAAAGTTAAAGGAAGCATTTACATGCCTGTTAATATTAATTTACATAACTTAATGTAATAATAGTATTCACAACATAAGTATGATTTTTGCTTTGAATAATTCTAACAAGAGGCTTGCTCCAAACGTTACAACTACATCATTATTCAAACTTAAACTTAATCCTGCTTTTTTTTTTTTTTTTTTTTAAATTCTGTTTTCTTTTTAATCAAATAACCTTTCCCCTCCCCTTTGGAAATGAACAGCCCTTGAAGTCAGTGAAAAAGACATCTACCTCTATGAGAAGAATAATCTGACTTACTTGCTACATTGGGGCTGGAGCGATGATCGGCTCTGTTCTTCATTAATCTGTCATCTCCTGGCAGCTTCTTTGGTTCACTGTACTCCGTCCATGGCAGCTGTGGGCTCTCGGGTGACCCATTTTGCGTGGAGTTGTTATACAGCTCAAAACCTTCACTCTTTGGTCGGGGTTTACCTGAGCCACGGCGGTCAGAAACTGTAACAGTTGATATATATTTTCCCCCTTCACTTATCTTAACTGCTGTCTAGAGTATTCTTTTTTGAACAGGAGTTAGTTTGCATTTAGAACAAGAATTGAGTTTCTGGCATAGCAACTGATAAATTTAAAAACTGTTACTTCTTTGGATACACACTTCCTCTTTCTTATCAACTGTAGAGGATTCGTTTAATTCAAAAAAGAATCTTTGCTTCGAAATAGCTTTTGAAAAGATACGGCATTTGGAAAAGCCAAATGTGCCTTACTAAAAAGTCTCTTGGAGACTCACAGAGGCATATGGCATCTGGAATGGTGTTGTAAATCGTGATAATAGGGATTTATTCTTTTAACCCGTTCTTTCCTATATCCTATATATAGAAAAGGGTTTCTTTATAAAATTATTCTGTGTAAGAATTGTATTTTGGCTCTATGAAGTTCAACGATAAAAATATCGAAGAACTTCTAAGATTTGACATAGAAATTACGAGATAAACGTTCTGCTATTTCTACTTTAAAAGCTCAATAAAAACGTATTGCAAAACATGTTCCAGGGGTTTCTGGTTTTATTTTTCTCTCCTAGTAATTACATTACGCTCTCTGCTTACAAGTCCCACAAAGAGAGAATCCTTTATGAAAGGGATGGAAAAGCTATTGAAATTGTAACAGTGTTTGTATTCATTATATTTCATAATTAAAAATTATTTAAAAACCACGACTGTACTTTTTTTCTTTTTTTTAAAGAACAAATGCAAAACGTTTATTATACATTAGACAAATACAATTTTAAGTCTATTTAAAAGTCAGTTTGTCTTTTCACAATAAAAGAAATGCTTCCTTTCTATGCAATTAATCTTATTTTTTGATTTAATGTTTTGGTAAAATTTGGCAAATTACCTCTTTGCATCATTGGAGATGGCTGATTTAGCAGGGTTGCCAGACCATGGTATATTGCTCCTTGTTTTGCTACTTCCAGTGTTACCACTGAACCTGTCCTTGTCATAAGTTCTGCTGCCCTGCAACAGATATCAAAGCAAATTAAATAAATTCAAGCCCAATACTTCTAAGTTCTCCTTATTATAATTTTGTATGACATGGTTTCTCATATTTTTTCTAGTAATCTTTTCTATGACAAAACATTGTTTCTGACTAATACTTAAAATCATTATGAAAAATATATTAAAAAAACCAGATGATAAATTTACGTGCAAGGTTTTCTGCAGGTATAAGTTGGAAGCCAAAATATTTAAGAACTAGAGTAAGAACAGTTTGCTAAAAATGGGAGCCCCAATATGCAACACTGTATCTCCTACAGAGAAAGTAAAAACCCAATGTGCAAAAAAATGAGTCTAAGACTTTGTGCAATAGATTGCTCTGAAAGTAATGCCTCCTATTTATTTCCATGGAAATTACAACAAATACAAAGATCACAACATCACTATTAGACAGAGCACATTCACAGCTATAAAACACTATTTTTCAACATAGTCACCACCATTAACTATGAATTTCTGCCAGTGATGAAGAGCCTGCATGGTGTACTTGTAAAAATCTGCACCAGCAGAGGTGATCCACTGCTTCACAGCTGCTGTGATGCCTCACTGCGCTCACATCCACTTTTCCATCTCCAGAAACATTCAGCAAGCATCAATGAATGCCAATGGAAAAATTTTTTTTCTGCACAGAGGAATTTAATGACACCCCTTTGCTTCATACACACTTCCACGTCAGATGCCATTTGGTCAGACTTCTCTTCAGCTGCCATCTGTTGCACAGCAACAACATATAATGGAATATTGGTGAAAAGGCTCAGCCTCTACTGCCATACCACCAACATCCAACTGTGATGCTATGGGCCAACGCAGTAAAATAGGAAGCATTACTTTTGGAGCAGCCCTCATATTACTCTAGTTTTTTGTTGTTTTTTTTTTTTCCACGTAAAGACACCAAGAGAGAGCATTCCATACCTTTCCTGGGACAGCCCCACCAAGCTTCGACCATCCACACTGAGCAGCTGATCCCCTGCTGCCAGACGACCATCCTAATTACATATCCAGAAAAAAAAAAAAAAAATTAGTTCACCAATGCTAACTTAATGTAAATGCTAACAATTACTCATGCAAATTAGTAAACAAAGGATTTAGAAGTATTTCCAAATGACCTTTCCATCCTTGAACTTCTTATAGTTAAAAATACTACTAACCACATCTGCAGCACCTCCTTTCACAACAGACTTGACATATATTCCAAGTTTGTCTTGACCAGCACCCTACAAAGAAAGAAACATCAATTTATTTCATTTTTGCATTCCTCCAATTTTGTTCAAAATTTTACATGTCTAGATAAACCTCTGAATTCTCATTTTTTTATTTCCCCAGCCTGGAAAAAAAGACAAAAACCAGTAACATGGAAGAAAGTTAAGCTCACTTAAAATCAAAAGTAAGTTTTAAAATTAGGCTTCTTGAACCTGAAAACACTGCATGAAGTAAACAGTATTTGATCTTAATACAAGCTTGAAAAATAAAAAAGAAAATATATCAACTAAATCTTTTATCTTAGGAGTTTGTTTTAATCCTCTTCTGATGAGACATACTTTTCAATACAATTTTTTAAGTATACCTGTGTATTCTGTTCCAAAAGACTACTCTATTACCCTTGCTAATGCCCAAATCACACAAGGTAAAGTGCAGATTGCCTATTCTGCTTTGAGCATATGTGACAAAAAGGAACAGAAACACTTCTTACATTTATTAGGACTGTAAAGGACCTAGGAAAAAGAAGCAAACAGTGCTTTTGCTTTTAGGATAAACAAGTAGACATTGTAAGAATTTTAGAACTACCCAAGTCAGTATTTAAGCCCACTGCAGAAACCATGCAATTTTGTTCATAAAACAGCTGCCTAGAAGTATGCCACTAAATTTTAAAAGGATTGTTAACACTAAACATATTGCTAGACAACCAATGGGTCTGAGGCATGAGAACACGAGCATCTATTCAAGCCATGCTGTTGCATCACCACGTACTCAAATTTACAAGACACCACAGAGAAGTCTACATTAGTATCACAAACCCTTAAACCGTCACTTACAATGTACCACAATCATTTCATTACATACGATAGCAAAACATGCCAATTAAATTCATTTGCACATCACTCAAGGCACTCTAGAATTAATCATGAAGTTTTCGATTGAACAATTTTCAATGTAACGTTGTTTTCTGGAATAACACCCCAAACCGTTTTCATATTGAATATGCAACTTCCCCACTCTCCTATTTTTCCAACTCCTTTTCTTCTTTCATGAGCAAAAGGATTCATCACTTCCATCAACATCATCATCAAGTAGAACAAAAAGTGCAGATTTTTCAGAAATAAATGTTAAAGTTGTCTGAGAGGTGAAGGAACTAATTTTTTATTAAACCTTAACTCCAAATATTTTCTCAACAGCCACAGAATAGGAATTACTTTGAGCCCCACGATTCAAGATTGGTATTCAGCATGTCCTCATTTCTCAAAACAATTAAAAAGAAAAGAATTGAAAAGAAAGAAAGAAAATAATTAAGAATAAACCTGTAGCAAACAGCTAAAGAGAAGACACTTTCTGAATCTGGGAGGAATATGAAGGTAATTTTTTTAAAAAAAGATCACTTACTAAAAAAGGACACTATAGAAACATCCAAACAGCAGAATATATATATATATTTAACTTAATACCCAAAGAATCAGATGTACAAGTCAGAAGATAGATAAACTCAATGAAAACCAAAAATCATCTTCCCCAATTCAACTGTGAAGCAGATGAGGGAGGATGATTCAGGTGACAGAACACTTAGGCTTCTGAAAAGTATGCAACAAGATCTCTTATCAGGAATCCTTAAATTTTCATGAGATAAGAAAGAAGTTGTCCCAGTATATTATTAACTAGTTTAACAAAGGATAGGAAGCTTTTACTTTTTACATGGAATTAACTTGTTAGAGAAGCCCTAAATGAATGTGCTGTCCACCAGGGCAACCAATAATGTAACTAAATTTGTCATATAGAATACAGAAACTAGGTAAGTAAAACCGAGGGTTGGAGAGGAGCAAAGTGATTAAGAACTGGAGCAGGAATAGGGAAAAACATACTTTTACTAGTCGAAATGTGAAGTAATGCTCTGATCTTTGGCAGAAGCAGCCCAGAAGAGTTACCATTTCTCTTAGTTGGGAATTGCAGATTAAGATGACTGCTCTTTCCTATGCCACCAACCACTAAGATACCTGAAGGTAAGCTCCTTTAGATGCAAACAGGTTAAGGAGTCACCAGCAAGAGTCACCCACCTACTCCTTTACTCCCATGCACTGTGTGTAATTTCAGGAATGAAGCAACATTTCCTTGGAGGCCAGACTAACCAAGACTAATCAGAAGTCTTGGGACCCGGGAGTGATGTTGCTTTATTCAGCTCTAACTTCAAAAGCTGTTAACACGAATCTCACCTCATAAGGTTTAACGAGTCAGGCAAAAAACTGCATAATGCAGTCAAAGATTAAGTGACAAAAGCAAGCATTTGCTACTTGAAACAGCATACATGTTAATCCAAACAAGTTGAGATTGTGACTTCGCTAATCATTGATTATATCAGACATACTATATCTGTATGTTACATGCTACAAGTGTTTGAAATTCATCCTAATTTTAAGTTTTCAAAGCCTACGTGGCAAGCGCGTACAAAAGACACTTCCCAATTTTGCCAAAGCACATAGATTCTGCTCCTTAACAACAACAACAAACAAAAATAACCCAACATATCCAAACAAACTATCCTAATTTTAGCAAGTGATGGAGATGAACAGAATATCTAGAATGGAAGAAAATGTATCGTGAAAAAAAAACCAAAATAATACACTTTCACTGATGTAATTACACAATGGGATAAAAATGTCCCCATTTTATTTATTCCAGGAAGCTTAACCAGTTCTGGACAAAAACCTCAGAAGTCTCCTGGAAGATAATCTTATCCATGCCCAGGTTTACACATCATTAAGCCAGGTATGCACAGCCAACTGAAGTGAGAAACAGAAAAACAATTAGATCCAGCAACCTGAAGCCATGTATTTGCAGTAGACTTATCACCTTTATATAGGTGCTTCTTGTGTTTGTTTTTAAATCATCTTACATTATCTTAAGAAGCAATTTAATGCTTTAAAGCAGCATGAGTTGAAGGATGTTAACATACTGCACTTGCAAGTTTGGCATGCGCTTAAATTTACTAAGAGTATTGCTGCGGGAATTCCATGACAATAATGAACATCCTCTTGCATTTAGAAAGCATTTTAATAGATCTTCTAATCCTGCTTGGGAGGTAAAAGCAAACACAGGATACATCTGCATGCAGAAGTCTGCTCAGAATGGTAACTGAGGTCTTAATCCTAAATATAAATGAAGAAAAGAATGTATGGGAAAACATTTGTTTAAGTGACCAGACTAAAATGTAAAAAGTAAATAAATAATGCATCCTCCTCCAAGAAACAGAGCAAGAATACAAGAAGTACAAATCAAGAGAATAAGAAAGAAGCCGAGGTATGAAATACTATCAGTAAATTCTGCACTTAGAAATCACCAGAAGTTCTATTTCTCTAATGTCTGTTCATATTGCATCTATATGGTGGGACAGAAGAAAAAAAGACAGACAAGCTTCTAGAAGAGACTAACTTGCTGTAGCTACCCCCTTTCAAAAAGTTCTTATCACAGTACAAAAGCACATTTAGAAACATTCTACAATGTAGAGTTAGAAATTACAACCTGAAGATACAGAGTTAAATAAGAGCAAGGAAAAAAAAAAAAAAAAAAAAACAGTCTTATGTTTAGCACCCAACTGGACAAAAGATTGCTGGGTGTTTCACATCAGAACTGGTCATAGGTTGCATAGTTTATGCAAATCTAGCTCTCCATTTGAAATTAAATGAAAACTTCAAATTATGGAAGTAGCACTAATGAGGCTTACTTTAGTGTAAGCATAGTTAATGCTCACTGAATGCTCAATCATGTTCAGATGCGTAAAATGCACATAAGAAAAAATTAATTCTATCAAGAGAGACTTTTCTTTCTAGTCATTTTTAGTTGACTTGACAAAGGACATTCTTAAATCACTAGGCAGATCCTACATACAAATTGACATAAGAAATAGACACTTCATACGATAATTTAATTTCTGAATGATATAAAATACATAAATACTGTAATTCAACACCAAAACATAAATTAGATCAGAAAAGCACGTGATGAGCCAGTACCTACAGGTTATTTTGCTTACAAGTATGAGAGAAAAAATAGTAATAGCTATCATACAACCAGAGCAGAATTAACCAGCTGCAACTTGAGCTATCTCAGCAAATAATAAATTCAGACATTCCAGCATCTGGGTCCTGTGAATTCAGAAAGACTTTCTGCTCACTGGGACCAGGAAACAATCGTCAGTAAAAAAAATCTTACTTGAGAAACATCTATTTCTGTTTAATTACATACGTATGTAATATGCATATTGTTACAAATATGACAAATGTATGTTTATTGGTTTTTCTTCTATATTAATGTAGAAGAAAAGTAATCCATAAACAACTCTCGTAACGTTTAAACTCATTAAACTGGCCACATAGATCAGCCATACAACTGGAACATGCCAGACGGCACAACTAGCATATGAAGTAGGAGCTGGAAGAACAGAGATCAGATAGGGCCTTCCTAATGGCAACACCATATCCAGTCCCCAAACTGGTTATTCAGTCACCATGGAAGCATTAAAAGCAGACAGTTTTCCACCCCCACCCCCTCATGTTGCATTTGCCAGGATAAGCAGCTGCAATTTGACAGTGGAGACAACAGACAGCTCCTTCTACTGAGCGTCAACAGATGGCTAGGCCCAAAGCCAAGCACCCAAGCCAAGCACCCATGCCATGCAGGAACCTAGGGCCCACAGTTACTGAGCTGTCCCACCGATACCCCAGGCTAAAGGTACTGTGGAGCGGGAATGAAGGCCTGTCTGCTGACAGGCAATAACCCCTCAACAGTTAAGCAAGCTTCCACAAGGAAGCACTATGGAACATGGTGGAACACCACAATGAGCTGCACATTCCAGTAAGTTAGGAAGGTTCATGCTGCAGATCTGTAGGTAACTCAGTTATTTTAATACCTGCAATTAGAATAAAAGCATGAAGTCTATGACAAAAATGCTTATTCAGTTGTTAAAAGGACAGGAAAATTGTAATATTAAATAAATAAAGAAAAGTTATGCATCTGTAAAGCACACCTACAGGTACTATGCCTAACCAAACCGGTAATTCTTCAAACAGTTGACAGTAAGGTCTTGTCATTACTTGCTCTAAACTACCATTTGCCCAGACCTGTTTAGCTTCACGTGCCTTGTTTATCACACTCCAATATTATGAATGGTTTCCCATAAAAATTGGCAGAGTTGCATTTCATTAAAGACAAAAATACATTTCAATAACAGGTGTTTTTTGTTTTTTTTAATGTTATGTGTATTAGAATATAATTTTCTTTACAAGAATTGCAATGAAGCCTTCCTAATGATCTTTCAATACTGATTTGTTTTAAATACATGAATAATTAAATGTTTGCAAGTTTCACAGTTTGTAATATGAATAGGAATCCTGAAGTGGAGGAATCTTTACCCTCCAATTATAGTTTGACCAACTCCATTAAAAAAAATAAAGTTTGACCATTTTTTTCAAGAAAGATTCAAAGCAAGTGGCTTCAAATATCAAGACTACATAAAAACGTTCCAGATTTCTTTCTGCTCATGGAAACTTTTTTTTTTCTTTCTTTTTTTAAAATACTTCTTGAGATCTGATTGAATTTTGCATAAATATGCAAATATTAAAAGATTTTATTTCATAGAATCATAGAATGCTTTGGGTTGGGAGGATCTTTTAAAGTCATCTAGCTCTACCCCTCCTTCTATGGGCAGGGACACCTTCACCTAGACCAGGCTGCTCAAAGCTCCATCCAGCCTGGCGTTGAATGCTTCCAGGAAGGGGGCATCCACAGTCTCTCTGGGCAACCTGTTCCAGAGTCTCACCACCCTCACAGTAAAGAAAGTCTTCTTAATATCTAGTCTAAATCTACCCTCTTCCAGTTTAAAACCACTTCCCTTTGTCCCGTTGCTACCTGCCCTTATAAAAAGCCCCTCCCCCCCTTTCCACGCCTCCCCCCACAGCTTTCCTTTAGTCCCCCTTCAGGTACTGGAAGGCTGCTGTAAGGTCTCCCCGGGGCCTTCCCTTCCCCAGGCTGAAGAGCACCAGCTCTCTCAGCCTATCCCCATAGCAGAGGTGCTTCAGCCTCTTCTGATCATTATATTTAATTATTTAATAATATAGATAATGTGTATCTTAGAAAAAAACATAAAGATCTGCCCCATGACTATAATGTAGCTATCAGGCCAGCTATCAGCCCCAAAATCTTTTATCTGCCTACACCCAGAGCAGATTGTACTGATTTTTATCAGGGCTAATTTTCTGATTCCAGACTCTAAGGATGTTTACAAAAACTTACGAAGATCTTCTATGTAAACTTGCATTTAAGTTTATGCAACAGAATCAAGGTTCAGTCTAACCTCCCTAGCAAGTAATTAGTCCAGAAGCAATGAAATAATCCAAGCTTAGAAGCATTATGAAGAATATCAATTTACTAAACTATGCAGCAAATTAACAAATGTGCTCTCTAAGAGGCAAAAAGCAAAAGTTTCTGAACGCTTCTCCACCCCAAGCACTCATTTTCCCTAAAGCTGTATGCATTTTTTAATTTGCATCTGGATGAGAACAAGTATATTTACCTGCAGCATGCCTGATTCACTGAACTGTCAGTCCAGAGTTCACTGCTGTCAGTCCAGAGATCAAGCCCTGTAGCTACTTGGCTTGCCTGTAGTATTTGCAAGCTTCTTTGGACATAAAGATTGGAAAAAAAAAAACACCCAAACTATTTAGAGACTTCGGATATCTGTCATCATTAGGCAAAACACTCCACAGAGTGCTGTATAAAAATGAGGTGAAACAGCTTGCTCTATGTAAAGCTAGTTGTGGCCACAGCTGCTATGAGTACTCTGGCTTAAAAAGAATCTTAGAATTGACCCATGCTCCACATATGTAAACGACTCTTTTCTCCTCTTAAATTCTCCTCTGTGGTGGGGGGAAAATACCAAACATTTTCAGTGTTTGACAAAGTACAGTCACAAGTAGAGAAAATATCTCAATTAAACAAAACAGGCAGCAGAGATTCAGATAGGGACAATCAACATTATTTGCAGGCAAAGAAATATCAAGCATTTAATGTTTAAGAACAAGCCAGCTGCAGCTTTAAGAAGCTTTAAGAAGCACCAAGAATGACTTGGAATTCAGAGAAAAGCTAGCTTGCAACCTGTATAAACTGGACTCCTGGCATCCAACATAACCTAGAAACTTTACATCCCACATATCTACATGCTATACTTACAAATAGCCTCAAAAGGATTAAAGAGAAAGGACTGAAGAGTTTTGTTATTTTCTTTACTGGAATAAGGGTTTCTAGTCAAGTGCTCATTTTTGTTGTTGTTGTTGTTAAAATTAAAGAACATTTACAATGAAGTTTGACTCAGGTACAAAGCCTGAAAGTGAAAATGCCTTTCATCTTCCTAAAGGTTGCTTCTTCCAGGATACAAAACAACAAAGAACCACAGATGCTGTGTAATGGACTTCCTGAGACAGCAGCACTAGAATATATATGATTGTAGTCTTGCATAGATGTAGACTTTTTTTTTTTTCTTTAAATCAAATTACAGCACTCAGAATTCCTAATAAGGCAAACAGATAAAGGCACGCAGGCACAAACAGCTGTATACATTTCTGTCTAGCACAGAAGATAATTAATTTTCAACACATGATATCTCTGGAAATTGAGGGTTTCCAAAAAGTATCTTGATGAAAACCAAAGCAACTAAGCAAAAGCAACTGGTCTAAAGTCATGTTCTGAGACTGAACTGAAGTACACAACAGTTACTCGTAACTATTCTTTTCTCTGAGCTCTAAATGAAACAGAGACAGTAAGCAGTAGGTAAACAGAGAACGCTTTATACACTACATTCCTAACAGTCTGTGATAGTTTTATAAAATAGACCATCTTAACCATTTTTTTCTTCAATGAATGCTACAACTTAAAACTCATGAAAGCATTTTTATTTTGCTTGATCTTCAGTGCCCAAAATAAGGGTTAACTTTTTACAGCATGCTTGCTCTAAGTACACTGAACAGTGACACACTAAGGGCTGTTTAGCGTTTTCTGCCAACTGAGAAGTTGTATTGCACATTCCGTGACACTCTTCCCTGTTGAGGCAACTCTGAACAAATGCCTCAGCTTAATTAGGTCTGTGGATAAAATTAAGGCAGCACATAATGTGTGATCCATTTCTTGGAGAGGAGAAAGATAAAGGTGTATACACGTACACACACACGTGCACAGAGATACGTATGCATATGAACACTTTTTCCAAGTGACAGCTCTTAGCTCTACAGGTAAGGAGAATTTACAACAGGAAAAATACAATACAGTCTTTCATATAAATTTGTACTACATTTTCAGGTGGATAAAGCTTAATTCAGTATCAGTAGATATACTGTCAAGTACTGTTAATGTTCTAAATTTCTACCCCAAATTAGAGCATTGTTTGCATAGGAAAATTTCAGCATAGAATTAAGCTTCTTAAGAGTCTTTTTCACTGACAGAAGTATGAAATTTAGAAGTAAATACTGTAATAACATGTATTTAAAATATATTTTCTAAGTTATTAGAAAGACATAAATGAATGAAGTCTGCTAGAGCAATTCTGAGTTAAGACTATGTACACTGTAACTTTCACATTTTGCTATCAAGTACTAATACTTTCTATATGTAGACACAAGGAGAAATTGGCTCATCCATTTAAATTAAAAACAGAAGAAGAAAAAAGCAACAACAGAATAAAAACACCAACACACACAAACACCTAGTTCCAAAAGACATGAAGTGTAAATAGCTAAGTTACTTATTTGCAATATTAATATAAACATATGCAAGTGAACAAAAGTACTCGGGCTGAGCTGTGGCCTCAGCTAGTGAGAAGGAAAGTCCTGTAGAGCACAAGCTTTAGTTTTCACACAGCATATGAAAACATTAGCAACATTTTATGGGACTCCTACAATATATCAAGATTGAACCAAAAATCCCTCTTGAAGATATGAATCAAGAAGAAAGATGCAGCTTACTAATACCTAGCTGCTTATTCGTTCATTATAAAGACTAAATTGGCAGCTAATATACTTCCTTACTCCCATGGGACCAAGAAATCTGTGGTGGGAATGTCAATTAAATAATACATTTTTACTTTAAGATCTTCTTAAAAAGTCTGTTAAGGCAACATCAATCATTCAGACCACTGGAGTGAATTAGTATCTAACATTAAAAAAAAAAAACCCTAAAACTTCCTACTCAAGCGTTTCAATTAATTCACATTGGAAGAAGAAGCTGAAGATTTTCCTGAAGTATTTAGAATGTACAGACATGAGAAGGCTGTTACAAGGAAATACTGAAGTGTCTGAAATTTTGTCTTAAGATCTGAAACAAAAGTAAAGAGCTAAGGAACAGCTGGGGAAAAAAAAGCTGTCTGTACTTGCAAACTCAGAGTGAAGAGAATCAAATGTAGGTACTATGTTTTCAGTATGATATGTAGCTAAAAAAATATTCAATTTTGGAAAAAAAAGAAGATTTTAAACTTCTATTATTCCTATGTATATCACCTCCTAAACATATGTAGAACAAACTTTCAGGACAGTTTCATACAGACATTGATATTCCTGGTAGTTTAAAACCCTCCTTAAAATTAATGCTGCAGATCGTTAAATCTAAAATGATGAGCAGCTCTTTAGAAAATAAGTCAACTTACAGTGATTTTATTAACTCCTTACAGTGACTTTATTAACTCTGAGGAACAAAGAAGATTGCCAGATAATACCAATTATTTACAATTGGGAGGCCACACAACTACTTAGAAAAAAAAAAAAGTAAACTCCTTCCCCAGTCTATTGATGAACTGTTCCATTCAGTGTTCAAAATGCTTCTAATAAAAAGGAGCTTTCTCTTATTCTATTTCAGTAGGCGCTATTAAAATATCTTATCTTACTATCTTTTAAAAATACCTAGAAAATACACGCTGATCTGTATCCCTAAGGACATACACATGCATACATACCTTAAGGTGCATACACATTTTTAAGGAAAGTTTTTCTACTCTACTAATGAATTATGACACTAGGAGATAGTCATATGCTGTATATTTTTAAAAACTATTAATGAATATAAACAGCATGAGAAGATTCATCACCAAAATCTGCTGTATCACTTGCAGAATGCTGGAATTCTCTCTCTTGTACAGTCGCAGTCTGAACAGAATCTACATGCCTCTACTCTGTGAATGCCTTTGCATGTTCTGGTCTTTTCCGAAGGGTCTATAAAGTATTCAAATCTTACATTTACCGTTTAGGATGTCAATTTCAGTTTTTCCAGGTAAGACTTTTAAGTGGAAAACAGGCTTTTAGAGGAATCTGGATTAAAGCCAACTAATATGACAAGTAAACATATCACAAAAGTCATGCTACTCATGCTCTTCTACAGTAAAACAGTAATTATCACACCTGAAACTTTAAATATTAACAGTCACTTCCACACATTCGAGAAGTGTATATCAAGAACAAGCTTAAGATTAGTTAAGCCTTTTTCTTCTACGTTTTGGAAAATTAGGTATTAACATCTGACTGTATTTAACGGCATGCTACATTACATTGTTGCTACACGAGCAAATAAGTACTGGCAGGTTTAAACAAGCAAGAGAGCAGGAAGAAGTACAAGGACAGCATTTAAAACTGAAGAGAAAGACAGTCCCAACAGAAACCTGAACAGACTTACCACGGATTCTGTTCTTCCAACAACAGAAAACCACATTTTGATCTCGGGGACTACAGATCCTTGAAAGAAAAGAAAAACAATTCTCCTCTTCTCTTTCAGCCCTCTACAGCAAACACCGCTCTAGTCTGCTGGATTTTCCAAGATACCCATCAAGATAACTCCGCGCTGGATGCTATGACACAGTACAGCATTTATCAACACCAGCTATAACCAATACAATATTCAGACTCTTACGTAATCAGTTATGCTGTTCTGACTTTCATTTACTTTAGAAGCTTTATTAAACTTTGAAAACTGCTAGAAAAACAAAAAGGCAGCCCTTTTGTAGAAAAGACAAAAAAAATCTCCAAATTAAACAGGAAGTAATGTGCTGGCCCACAGATGGCTAAGAAGTCACATGCAAAAGCCTCCAAAAAGCGATATATTTTTAAAGTAAACTGCATGCACACTCTGCTTCCAAATCATCTGGATTTCATAAAAGGTTAACCGCAGTGTGGTCGGGAGTCAGGCAGCTTTTAACATCAAAACATCTTTCAGGGTTAGAGCAACCGAATTCTGCACACAACCTCAAAAAGCAATACTTTTCCCCATGCCCGACCCCTCCTACCAACTAGATTTCCATACTCTGATTACGAAAGCTACTGCTAATAATTCTACAGGAGTATTACTATAAGAAAATACGCAACACCTACCAAAGGGCAGAAAGAGAAGTTAACATTTCAGATCGCTTAACATGTGAGGTTATACAACTTAACACGCACACACCAAAAAATGGCGTATAAAGCATTCAGTTTAAGAAATGTTTTAAGGTATTTTTCCAACTTAAACAAAAAGGCAACCGCACACAACGCTGTTTACACTGCTCTGGCACTTAACAGTTGTTTCATAACTAGACTTGTTTTATCTGGTATGTATGCATACAGCATATATGCTTGCTGCGTGGTTGCTCAAAGGGGCTGTCCCGCCTCAGAAAGCACCCTTACAGCACAGTGAACAAGCTGATGCACAGCAATCATGCTCTTTCCGGCATTCCTGGCAGGCCTGTGAAACTTCTCATTAAATAAAATACAGATAGCTGTGAAGGAGAAGTAAAGCACCTCACCATTCTACCTGCCACTAGGCAGAAAAAGGATCAAAAACAGGGTTCCAGACACTCTGTATTCTTGACCCACCTTCCTTGTTCTTGTGTTCACATTAATGTGTTTGCAATCTGCTGGTATCACAAACTGAAACCTTCTATCCTAAGAATATGCATTCCAGTGCACTTTGTCTCCCTTCTCTGCTTAAATGTAAACGAGTTTTTCAGATTGCTGCCAAAAAGGAGTGACCATCACTTGGTAATTAAAAACGTTTAGTGTGAGAGAGGTATATAAGGTATAGCATGCAACTTCCTCTTTTAAAAAACTCTGAATTGGTACAGACACAGTAACCTCTGCAAACTAATAAAAAACCCCAAAGAAATATCAAATCATGAATCAGATGTTTCCTCAAAGATGAGCAGATTACCACACAGAGTCCTCTTGTCCATAGGGACAAGAGCTGGTAGAAATTATTTTTCTTTACACCTGAGAATTTTTCATCCATTTCTATAATACCAGCCACCCACATTTCAACCAGCTCTATACAAAGCCAGAGACATGTACCAGGAGTCCATTAAGGCACCACAGGCAGGTCAGCAATGACACATAAAGCTTTCTCACAGCATGCTACTGACAGCAACTATTTTGTCACATCTCAGGAGAAAAACAACTGTTTTCTTAAGCAAGTTTCAGAGTTGCACTTCACTCTTTGGGGCAGTGCCACCTATTGACCAACTACTGCATTCTCATTTATTACAGCAGTTCTGAAGCAGTCAGGAAAACAGGATTTAAACAAGTGTAATTGGGTCCACAGACAAACTGGGATCCTGTGCATGGCAGCAGTAACTGAGTATTTCTAAAATTGAGCATGAGTTTTCATTTCTTCATATGAACACCTGACAGCCAACCTTTTTCTATTACCTAAACCTAACTCTATCCTCATTTCCCTCTCCCTCACATTTCATGTATTGCACTCTTTTGAAGTTTAGAACATTTCAACAAATAATGCATCGGACTTCTTGCCTCAGCAAAGGAGAAAATGAAAATTTTTGTTTTATGCTGGTAAGAGACACATCACTTGAGATGTGTCGAAATAATTATTAGTAAATGTCAACAACATAATGCTAGAAAAAAAAAATATCCCCTCATTATTTCCATCTTCTCAGCATCATTCATTCAATTCTCTAATCTATCCTGCCCTGGTCAGCTTGAAAATAATTGATGCCTGTTTATTCTTCCCTAGTCTGCTGTATTTATTAAGTCTATTATAGGAAAAACATTCTATTACTTATTATTATAAGTACTGTACACCCTCTTGAAAATTAACTTATTTAATTACCAGTGCAACTTATTTCAAACACAGTGCAAAACAATTTTTTCTACCAATGTCCTGATGTCTTAAAATTAAATGAAAATTTCTATTCTATTAAAGATCTGCCTCCTGCTTATTCCAGATTGAGATTGAAGACAACCTTTCTAAAATCAAAATTCCAATAGCGGGGCACGCATACTGCAGCAAGATGACATGCAATCTCTGACTGAACCACCAGATGTTTCTGCAGCTGTATGTGGTGAAGATGGGAAGTACTGCCTTCATCACCCATGAAGACATGGAGTTAACGTGAAATATGTTAAATAACTTGTAAAAAAACAAAGAAACAAAAAAATCCACCACCTACATTTCAAAACAGCTTAAATACTGACCAGTAGCACCATTACATACTGTTAATGGAGGTATCAGTTGTTAAAACAATGTATGGGATAAGACAGACAGTGCCAGAGAAAATGGAAAATTTTCCACACCTTTTACATCCTGCTTCTCTCTGTATCAGAAGATATGTACCACAGTGTAAAAGGAAAAAAATAAAATTCCACTACATATTTTATACCATTTAACAGCAATGCAGATACCAGACAGAAGTCTGATGGAGATTTAAGTTCATGTATCTTAAGACCTTCTTCGTGTATTATTAACCCACTCCACAAAAGCAGGAGCAGACTACTGACTTGCATTCATCAGATCTTGAGCAGCTTTCTCAATAACTGCCAATACTTTGCAGAATATACCAACAGCACATGGCAGTTCTCCACAGATGTCAGGAGCAAGTCTTTAAAAGCTGATACCGCACAAGATTACAGTTTCAAGAACAGACTATGAAATGAGCAAATTTGCTTGGGAAAAAAAAAAAAAAAAAAGCTGCATAGAAGTGAATAACTATGTGAAATAACTTCAAAGCAGTAAATAATTATATATTCAACCCATACACTCTATGACAAGGAAGAACAGATCATTCTGAAAAGTTTCTTGTCCTAGATTGCACAGAGACGTTACGAAAAACTTGTTCTGTTTACAACACATAATTACAACAGAGACTTTTGGATATCATAGTTACATAATTCATAACAAATTCAAAACTTTATGATTATGCTTGCTGTATGACCCAGTTAATAAAGAAAAGCCAGCCAACTGGTGGAGTCCTCCACCTGGTGGCTAGAGTTGCATGTACATTCCATATATCACCAACAGCAGGAGCAGCAGACACTACTCTGAAGGAGCAAAACTCATGTCATACACACAGCTGCATACTGTGCAAAAGATAAGCAGAAAGTACATGAACCTTAATGTATATAAACATTTTTATCCATTTATCTAATACAAAAACTACCACACACTATTTATTTACTTGTTTTCTTTCCTTGATACTTCAGCTATTTTCAGCAGAAGTGCTTGATAAGCTTACTTATTCATTCCCTTCAATATCTCTGCCAATTTCTAGCTCTGAAAAACGCTGAAAAAAACCTGTAGTAGAGCTTTAAATGTTATAATAACTGCATCCACATAATGTTTTCTATTGTTACATCTGTTTGATTTAAAGAAACATTCCTAAGCCAGAATAAAATTATGATCAATATGATGTACGTGACAAACTCAAGGAAAACAGATTTTTCCATTAATATTTTCCACCATGGGCTTATTCAAAAGTGTTCTTTTCATAACACTTAAGCAACTAACTTCCATACCTTGGCAGCAACAATGCTGAGGCCCATTCCATTTTGTTTTTTTAGTGTTACAGTTATAATCTCAGGTTCTTTCCTCAAAGGCTGAGCCTATCAAACAAGAAAAGATGAAACAAGAGAGTTCATGTCAGGCAAAGTAGATTATTTTGCAGAACAGCTAATCTAACATCAAAATTGAAGTTGTTAGAGCAACAGAAGATCTCTACATCTCACCTGAGACAAATATTCCTGGAATTTCACTCTCGAGGTAAAGTCTCTTAATGTTTGATTAATACAGACTCACATCATAAAGCAGTCAAATATTACACCTGTGTTCTTATCAAATATTAGACCTGTGTTACGAATACTGCCACAGTTACACAATCTACCCATTGTATCTCCTTCTCTAATTCGGTTAGGATTCACAATTTTATATGTTAACACATAAAAATGTAACATCTAATGAAACTTCTAATGAAAACTGAAGTTCAGACTCAGCAGAGAAGGATGGTCAGTTTTTAATACTACATCTGGAAGATAATTTTACAAATATATTAAATGGTTAATTAATTTCAAATGTAGAGAGTTAAAGACTTGAAAGAAAAGTTTCAAAAATTTTCATTTCTGAAAGCTCAAAGTGAAATAAAAATCAGTATTGCATAGTCATCTAACAAATGTGTTCTGGACAGAGGAAATGAAGCTTTGAAGTTTTTTTTTTTTAGCAACTATAAGGAAAAGGAAAACTAAGGATTTTTTTTTTTCCCACTGAAAACACAGAAGAAAGTTCTAGATTGCAGCTTATTATTAAGAATTTATTTGCTAACTGTCTGCATAAAATAAAGCAGCCTGCAAATTCGCTTAGAGTAACAATTATTTACACATACATGTCTATATACACTTTTGCCAGTGTTTAAAAGGATTTTCTTCACTGTTTACTCCCAGGGTGAGGGGACATTACAAACAGATTATTATAGGAGAATTTTATCACGCAAAAGCCTAGAAAAACACTGAGCTACAAACAGCTGCAAATAGTTCCTTAAATTCACCAGATCACTCATGAACTACATGTTAACAATGAAGCCTGATCCTCCTAATAAGGATTAAAACTCTTTATGCATAGCACAGTGGCTTGCCAAGAAATCACTATTCAGTTTTCATCATTATTCCCTTAATTAACACTTACTAGCTCAGCATTCTCATGTGACAGGTGACTTTCATAGTCTGCACCTTCAAAGTATATTGTCCACGTGCCTGGTGACCGTGTATGAGGTATTAACCTACAAAAACCTAAAGGAGAAAGTAACGTTAGCATAGCCATGGTATTTGGTCAACAGATTAATTAAGATTAAATAGCCTGACACCAGAAAATAATTAATGGAAGTATTTTTCTTTTTCTAAGTATGTTTATCTTCCAACTTAAATACAACTACGTGCTCCACTGCAATTTTACTATACCTACAAAATCATATACTTCCATAGCTGCTGCTTCTTAGGAGTGTATATTTATCTGAAAACACTAACAGCTCCTAGAAAGAACTGCAAAATACTGCATGTACCAACCAAACTCAAGAGATGTGAAACATCAAGTCATATTTCAGAATATTTCAAGCAACCAGCACTCAGAATATGACAGCACCATGGAAATCTGCTTTGTCGAGTCTAACTAACTTGTGCCAGCCTAAATTTGGCAGAGATTAAACTTGCCTCATTGCAATTCTGTCATTAAAAGTGGGGGTTTGTTTACTGAACAATTTCTAGAACATACAACTTATTGTAAAGCAACAGAACTAACCTCTCTGACAGAGGGGATCCAAAAATTCTTGTAAACCACTTGGAACATTTCTGACAACATCACAGGAATAGCCATCTTCTGGTAAAAGAAAAGGGAGTTGTAAGTCAGGATCCTCTTCCAATTGGACTTCTCTGCCATCACTGCGAGCGAGTTCATCAGCCGTATTTTCTGCAACAGTTACTACATTCTCTATCAGTTCCTAGACAGGAGGTAGAAAGACACTGTTACTATAAAATGATAACTTTCATTAAGGAAAAAAATTAACAGGTAAAAAATACTGAGATTTCAAGAAGATACTTTGAGAAATTGGTTAGGAGATATAAAAGTTCTTTGGTTCCATTTTGTACACAATGGATGCTGCATTGCATTATTTGCCGAGTGCAGTTACAGAATAAAACTCAACAGCGTCTGTTTTTATTCTTTCAAATCATGTGCTAGATGTTTTTACTTGATATGAGAAGTGCATTTGAAAAGCATGTAGTACAGAATATGCATGTGCAGTTGGTAAGCTGGAATCACAGGCAACCTTAAAATTTTGAGAACTTTTTGAGTATACACTGTAAAACTAAGTAAAAAACGTACAACTCGTGTATACCAAGATTTACAGCTCCATTAGGACACAGATACACACAAAGGACCAATGGCATGTAAAGTTCCTTAGTTTGGAAAATTTATTAAAAATGTCTTTAATTTTATATTTATTGTGACCTCAGTGCAACATAAAGGACCCTGTAAGATAGTTATCTGGTTTTAAACTAACACAAACAAAGCAAAATCACTCATGGTGCAGCAAAGAACTGCAGGCTTTACATTTGATGCTCAGCTATTCTGCTTACTATCACAGAAAGGTCTGTGCAACTAGTATGCTTTTCAAAATGTAGCTACTATGGCAGCATATAGTTGCACAGTATGCTCCCTTCCACATTTTCAAAAGGTCCATAAGATTTCAACAGGGTATCTATTATTAGATTGCACGGATAGATAAAATTAATTCACAAGTTAACAAAAATCAAAATCCTAACAAGTTCCCAAGAAGCAGAAGTCCAAGCAACATGCTGTGTTTCTGTATTCTTCTATTCCAGAAGAGTGCACAAGAGCTAGAAGCCTTTTCATCTCTGTCTCTCTAAGCAGCTACTCCATTTTTTTCTGCTACCTTAACCACCATATGCTGGTAAAAAAAAGTTTTAATGTGAAAGTTTTCACTCGTTAAGTTTGTGCTACAAGTTTGTGAAATTAAAAAAAAATATGGGAAATTGTAGAAAAGATCTTACTCATTATTCTCAAGCACTCAGTGTCTTCAAAGTTGCACAATCTGCCTTAGGAACCAAGAAATTACTCATACCTGACTGAGCTGGAAGAATCAATACCTAAAAGCATCTTAACCTCTAGCTAGCAGCATTCCTTCTGGAACAAAACTCCCACAAATGTGTGATTTTCCTAGCACCAAGCTGTAACTGCTACAAGTCATTTATCTGAAACTGCTACAGGTAATACATATAAATTACCAAACTGTACTAATAGCTTTATCAAAGACTCAGGTGTGACTTTTCAGTTTCATTCTTCAGCTTGTTTGGCTTCCAAGACCATCTGAACAATTTGGTCTTGACCCACTTACACTGAAGTGCCACTCTGAACCTGTAAGTCCAGTATAACAATTTTATGACTTGGGCACAACGTAGCACACACTCAAGACAAACTCATGCAAGTGTTCTCACTCAAACGTTCAGTTTCAGCAAGTTTTGAGGAGTAAGTCAAATAAATCCAGTATGTCTTTAGGAAGTGCTCTTTAAGAAGCATAAAAGGTACTAATTTCTAAAATAATTACATCAAACTAAACTATGTAAATGTAAATACATTTGTATTCCTTTGAACAAATTCAAATTCTTGAAATTTTTCAGATTTGACAGAAGCAAATTAGAGTTTGAATGTACATGTCTCTTTCATAGCAAGGAGTCCCACATAACACTTGATCACAACAGGAAAAACTAGCCATACTGTAAATCCTCCTTCTGACACAAAGAAAATCTACAATATTTAGCACTATAGTTCTTTGGAGGTCCCTACAGAAAAATAATAATAAAATATAGAATTCTACCTATCTGTAAGCAGGAAATATATGATATGCTCTTCAGCTAAAGATTTTCTTGATCGATAGCCAATATAAAAAAAAAATAAAAAATCAACTGCACACAGGTTGTAAGTAAACTTAAGACCTTTAGAGCCATTGTATTAGTACCTTTGATTTAATAAATAGATGCATTCATAGTTATGAAAAAATAATCTTTGTAGAGAAAGAATTCAGCTTAGAGCTTAGTGTCACAACTTCACCTCTCCTCTACTACCTTACCTTCTGTAAAGTACAGTGACACCTTTCTGAATTTGCTCAAGATGTACCATGTTATCTTACCTTTCAATGTGATGTATGAGAAGTTTTGGTAATATCCTACTTAGATTTAAGTGAAGTACATACAACGTTGGTGTCAACAAGGAGCTGCTACCACCAATACTGCTTATTGTATGAAGAGAAAATTACTCTGGTTCTTTAGGTAATTACTGCAAATCAATCTACAGTAAGATACTTATTTTTAGCCACAGTTTTCACTTTAAGTCTATATTCCTGAGCTAAGTCAAACAGCACAGCAACTAACAGATGAGACTTACTGTTGGTATAAGTGGTTCATCTGGAGCACAGTGGTAATTCTGCAACAAAGCTTGTAGCTGTAGAGAATTCAACTTGAAGCAAGTGCTGTTAATATTTGGAACATCAGCATGTGAGTACTTGTCCATGGTGAGCAATGTGGTTGCCTGAGGAAAAATAAAACCAAATTTAAATTAGAATGAAACCTTATGTCTTGCTTGTGAAATTTCTTTAGTAAAGAGAGAAGACAAAGTGAGAAGCCAGATATGCTACAAAAGCAATATAAATATACCTGTACCAAACACTAAATCAATAATAAAAAAAAACAAAGCACCTGCATCTGTGAGACATATGAACACTAAACCTACCACAAATCAGGTTATTATTCTGGTAGTATTCTTATCTCTTTTTAGCATAGTTGTAAGCTCAGTGTTATATACAGAAATTGAACAGCATGTTGGCTAAAATAACAACTTTCATTGAAATAAAAATTATATAAAAGTCACTTTAATGTTTTAATATCAATGGTACTGAAAACATGTTTTATATCTTTACAGATATAGAGAATAAATTCCTACAAACTACATTCGCCCACATGCTGTTCATTAGGAATATAAACATACTGTCCAAAAATAGAATTAAGTAGGAAGTATTAGTAAAAAAATAAATACACTTACCTGCACTATTCTGCTTAAGTGGCAATCAGCAGCCAATTCTAAACCCTGTTTTTCTGCCCAGGCCTCAATATGACCCAACTGCTGGCGAACAATAGCTCCCCAATAATGGGAACATAACCCTGAATCTGGGGCCGTAACAAGTCTGTTAAAAAGCCACATGTTGATAAAATGAAACAACTGGGAGAAGAGCTGTATAGTCAGTGCAGCATTCACTCTACATCGTCGCAACAAGGACATAGCTCCAGTCAATGTGTGCAGCACATCATCTACAGAGACAGAACAAAGCAAATCACATTCGCATACTGCAATGTAAATGCTACCCATTTAGACTGTAAATAC
This sequence comes from Meleagris gallopavo, assembly GCF_905368555.1. Lineage (NCBI taxonomy): Eukaryota > Metazoa > Chordata > Aves > Galliformes > Phasianidae > Meleagris > Meleagris gallopavo. The sequence continues at coordinate 41,425,632 of NC_139405.1, forward strand.
TAACACATATGGATACCCACTACAGGTTAGTGAATGCTAAGTAGAATCTGTGTGAATTTAAGTCATACACACTTTCAGAAATAAATTTATTGCTTCAAATATATCTTGAACATTTTACAAGATCGAGCAACATTCAATTGAAAGTTGTAATACATCTATTATATAGATTATATACTTCTGAAACAAAAATAAGTAAGGCAAGTGAACAACACACTAGCTACAAAGTGCTCTGCTGGACCTACTACTCACAAACTGGGAAGAGGCTGGAAATGTGAAAGGTGAAGGCAGCTTTGACTGCAGTGTCCCTAAGATGTACATCTTGAGAGAAGCAATATAACTGATAGAATTACAGTCCTGGACCTCAGGAAGCATACTTTGATTCACTTATTCAGCCTGGCTTGTTCAGGTATGAGAGCCTGCCCTAGAGGGCAAAAGTACCCAAGATAGCTGGCTGACCTTTTAGACCAAAGCACGACAACAGTCAATTCTGGTGTGGAGAAGTCAAACACAGCAGAAAACAAGGAATTCCCAACTGAAAGGTATAGAAAGGTGGAAATGGGGATGGGCTGCTTGACAGGAGTATAGAGGCACTGCAAGTATGGCATTTAAAAAGCCAAATACCTGCCAATATTGAAACTAACAGCAAAGGATGCTGCTATTTAGTTCACTAGTATGGAAAGTTAAGAAAAACTATGAGTTTATTGCTAAGTGGAGCCAAGTATCTAGTACAGAGGATTTCTTTTTTTTTATTCTAAAACAACAACAACAAAAAATGCTGAGCATTCGATTTATTTTGTTGTTGCTGTTTAGTTCTCACTAGTAAGGTGCCTGTGCTTTGCAGCAGAGCCTGTGGACATAACAGTAGAAGATGATCAAACAAGGGACCTCTTTACCTAGCTGGACTTACCAGTAGTTTACAAGTCACACCTTAAATGGTTAGGGAATCTGGCTGATATTATCACAAAACTATAATTTTCAAAATACTGTTGCAAGGGTGGAGGATTCTGATCACAAGAAGGAGGCACTGACTCATTTTCAAGAAGGGCAAGAATAAGATTGAGGATCTACAAGGCCAGTCAGCTTAACTTCTACCCCTGGGAAGGTTGTGGGGTAAATTTTTCCACAAGCCAATTTCAAAACATAAGGTGTCTGGGAAGAGGAAGCACCAATTTACCAAAGGCAATTTGTGTGTAACTAGCCTAACTGCCTTCTACAGTAAGAGTAGTGGAAAGGTAACAGCAGTGTATGTTCTCTTGCACTTCAGTCAGACGTTTGTCAGATTCTTCCACATCATCCTAACAGTAAAATCACTGAGATAAGACTGGATAAGCAGCAGATGATAACTCAGCTAGTACATGGTGGATTTGTGGATATAAAGTACAATTTGTAGCCAAATATTAAGTAACTTACTTTATGGACTGATGCTGGGACTGATACTGTTTAATGACTTCATTAATGACTTGGGGAGTCTAATATACTGAAGGTTATTTTGCAGAAGAACCTCAGCAGCCTGGAGTAATGGGCTGACAGGAACTTCATGGAATTCAAGGGCAACTCCAAGTTGTGTTTCTCCAAAAGTACAACTGTGCAATAATATAGGTTGGGTGCTAGCTGTATAGAAATCAGCATTGCATAAAACCACCTAAAAGGTGACCAGTTACATATTAGTCTGTTAAGTTAGCAGCACAGCCATCAGAAGGGAGGGAAGTGATCCTTCCTATCCATTCAGCATCTGCACTGGAGCAGAGCATCCAGTTTGACTCTTTATACTGATTTAATGGAGCAAACTCAGCAGAGACACCAAGATTATTACGGGGCTGGAGGGACAGGCATACACAAGGAAGAAAGAATTACATTTGGTTCATTCCAAGGAAAGAGCAGGCAAAGAACAGAGCTTACTGCTGTCTTCATTTGTCTAATGAGAGGGTTCAGAAACATGTGCCTGTCAAAGATGCACAGTGATAGCACAGAACGACATGTGACAAACAAAAATTGGAACACTAGAAATGCCAACTACATGAGGAAGAAGTATTTTCACTACGAAGGAGGACAAATGTCAAAAGAGGTTATTTGGAAATGCTGTGAAATCTCTATCCTTGAATGTAGATCAAAAACTCAACTGCACAATACTCTGAAAAACATGATCCAGTTGAATCTGTCTTGAGCAAGCGAGGTTGGATTAGATGAGGATTAAATGACATCCAGAAGTTTCCCTATAACCTAAATTACTCTGTGATTTAAAAACCAATACAAACCATTCATATGCCACTACTGTCCTTTCTTATCATCCATATCCATAACAAATTGATTCAAGTAACTCTCAAGGGTTAGGGCAATATATATATATCTTATCATCGTAAGAAGCATTCTATTTATTACTCATTAATTGTATGGTTTAGAATACATAAGAAGAGATCAAGTGGTCTAACCTATTTTAGGCCTTTGTGGATTATTTTCCTCTGGATCATCAAGAAATGCTGGCATGTAGTTATTAAGCTCTGACTGCAGACAGTGAACTAGGTACCTGGAAGGGAGGGGAAAATAAAAAAAGAAAAAAAATTAAAATTTTCTACATGTTTATTATGAATACTTCTCAAGAGAGCTCAGGAAAATTACAAGATTTCTGAGATTGGTCTTATGTATGTGACAACAATGATAAAAGGATAGAGAGACCAGTCAAAACATCTGAAGTGCTCAGATGTATTTCTAAGAGTAACAATAATAATAAACAATAGGAATTTAACAAGGTACTAAATTAATAAGAATTCTGTTTTTCCAAGAAAACATACATATTCAGATTGTAATGTTACTAACAATACATAATCCATTGTAGAACACACTGACAACTTCTACTTATTCTTCCAAAAGGTAGTAAGAAACAGCATATAACATCACGAATGAAACAGACTGCTCAACAATCTGGAGCTTGCAGCAATTGCATCACTTTCATTAAAAGGCTGAATGTAAAACAGACATCCTACAAGAGCAAAAGGATGTGTATAAGCCATTCATGGTACTCTGAGTCTTCTGGATCTGGTCCTGGGCATACAGCTCCAGTTGGCCCTGCTTGAGCATGAAGTTGAACCAGATCACCTCCAGAGGTCCCTGTCAAACTCAGCCATTCTGTGATTCTACAATTCTCTAAACATTAATTTCAGCACTGTAATTACTTGAGCTGACTAGCCTAGGTTGATTTTATCCCAAGCCTGCACCTCTCTCTACACTGTTTTTAAGAAAAACATTGTCCAAATTGGTATTTATGAAAATTATGAAAGGAGTAGGTTTTTAACATAAGTGGAAGTCCTGAAGAGCATAAGGTTCATTACATTACAGGCCCATATTTAGGTCTATATATGTTAGCTATGATCAGTATAACTAATCTTTCCCTATACCTCTATAAAAACCTTAAATTATGCAAAAATGAAAAAATTTAAACAACATTTCTTTAACTAGCACAAAAAAAAAAAAAAGAAAAGCTACAAATTCTCTACATGCCCTGAGATTAAAGCTACGTTAACAAAAAAAAAAAAACAACAAAGCATGTACTATATGAAACTACAGAAACCTAGCACTAAAAATGGTTGTTCTCTCAACACCTTATTTGGGCCAGTTATGAGAATCAAAACCGACCAAACTTCCCCTGCCAAAACAGGAAATCCAAACAGATTTGTATTCTTTTAATGAAGAAACACATGAAAGTAATGCAGATGGAACTCCTTGCACAGTCCAGTGATCGACATTCACAAGATAATATAACTGTACACTGAAGCCTGGTCTCTAAGTTCTCAGATATTTAACAATACAGAAAATACGCTATTGCTATAACTAAAATCTGTGGAAAACGTGACGTTCTTCTAAAAAATAAAGGAATAAAGCTGCCATGTTAACACATAGACTGTTAAGTGAAACAGAAGTACAACAGCCTTACTTGAATGCCATTTGAACCAAGTGTGCCAAAACATCTTGAGCATCCACAGTGATTCGGCTAAGATCACGGTCTTGCTTTACAAAATTCAGTAATTCAGATGCATTTGCCATCCAAAAGGCAAGTGCCCCAGCAATATTCTTCTGTTTCTGTAAGGAGAAAGAAGCAAGAAATAATACAGAGAAATAACTTTTTTCTGAAACAGCAATTTAAGAAGGCTCCAAAAGATAGACCAGTACCTTTTCCCATTTCACCAAACATACCTCAGATACCAGATATTTGCAAAATGTTTATATATAGTACTGCAATTGTTGTGTTAAGTTTAATTTTAACATGTTCTCTGAACACACAGAACTCTGTTAAGTTGCCAATAGCAGTATCAATGAAGCCATGAAATAAGCATCTAGTTACATTGTGCTGAAGAGCTTAAGTCAGTGCAGTATCTGGTAATCTGTGTGCTTTGAAGCACATATTCCCTATTGCCCCCTGCCACCCTGATGCTGCACTCACTGGTTTTGATACCAGATGGTACAGTATCAAGTACTGATCTATCTCACCATCTCCCGACCACAAATGCCAGGCCAGGCAACCTCAGATGAAATCCAAAGAATAGGAACCACAAACAACAAAAAAGGAAAATAAAGGGAAGAAAAAGAACTTTGGTCATTTCATATCCACATTGAAGTGCATTAAGCAGAAATTATGGAATGCCGTAAAAGTTGCAAAGTCAAAAAAGGATTTTAGTACTGCATGTTCCAGTTGCTGAATGAGTGTTATGAACCGTTCAAGTCCAGCTGTTTGAGTATTGTATTTTGATATGGAAGCAGCATGAGAAACTGAGCTAAGCCAACATAGCTAGGATCAGTTCCCAGCAATATATCCTACCTGATCAACCTGGTCTACCTCCTGGAGAAAAACGGACGAAGGAAATCAAACAGAATAGAAGAAAGAAACTTGTGAACAATCATGATAGCTTTAGAAATCAAACACTAAATATGAAGGTACAACACTTACGCTCACAGTTACACACAGACGCATTAATCAGTAGCTATGATGCAGCTGAGCCCCTTTAGAAAAACGAAATTACTTTGATAGGACTAGTAGCACAACAGCTAAGAGCTGCAGTGCCTGTACATCATAATTAATTTAAGGAATGCCCTGTACTAGTTGACATCCCAGACTAGTTGGTTGGCTATTCCACACTCAGTGCACCATAGGCAGCAGGGTAACTAGCTATAAAAGTAAGTGAGCCAGGGAGCTACGTGCCCACACTGCTGCAATGAAGACAATGTACACACACAAATGGGGACAGAAAATCCCCACTAGAAAAAAAAACAAAACAAAAACACAACAGAAAATATAAAAAAAAAACCTACAAACAAATAAAAAACAAAAACACAAAACACATTTAACATAAAACATCTAAACACAGATTAATACGTGGCCTTCCAATTAAGGAACAAAAACAGTGTTTTAAATAACAAATGAAAGAATCAAATTAAATACCACACTAAGCTGCTTAAATACTTGTATGAAAGCTACATTCAGTTGAGTAAACAAAACAAATTTAGAAAAACCCTCCACACACCCACAACAGATATGTCCATCTGATTATTTAAAACTAAGCTCTTCGTTCTTTTGTCTTTCTTATATCAGTCTTCCCCAACCTGCATCACAGCAAACTTAGATGTAAAATACCTGAGGTGTCATTTGCTGTTACTGTTTCAAGTTTAGTATGAATTAATTAAATAAATAAATAGCTACTGCCTTTCTATTTCTTCCCTCTTTCCAATAAAACCAAGGAGCTCTCAACTGACTGAAGACGGGGTGGTTCAGAACAAAATAAAGCATGTGCTCTTTCTGAAAACAGATGTTAAAATTTGCAGAGGATCAGAAATGCTACAGATGATCTGAAAATCAGAATACACAGCATTGAACTGCTTCTATGAATTTTCTATTTCATGTTTTTTATTGGAAACACTGAGCCTTTTCATAGCTCTCTCCAATTTTTACCCTACGCTATGTGAAGTCTTCTATATTATTTACATATGCTAATGCAAGGACTACAGAAAGCCACAAAATCAGTTTGTTCGCAGATGATTTCTTGAGTTATTTCAGAAAGCTGCCAAGTCTCCTTATGATCTAAGGCAGACAAAATTAAACATAAAAACTCTGATATTTCTAGTACAATACAAGATTTGTGCACTCTTCCTTTATTTCTGCTTTGTTTCAGGTGCATCTGTACCCTTGCCCCATATCTGTCTTCTCCATCTTTTATACCCTCAATGCAGGTATGCTTTACAGCAAAGATAAATAAAAAAACCCACTTGTGATATAGAAAGTTATCACACAGTTATTTAACTGTGACAATCAGTCAATGTAAACACTTATTCTACAGCCTAGATCAAGTAATATGACTGAATTTAGCTAGTGCTGTTTATAATCCTACAAGGTAGGTCCAAAATGCTAACTTCTTCCTGGTCAATTTTACAGTTACAGGATAAAATCATCTAGGTCAGAAAAGACCTTCAAGATCACCTAGCTTAAGCATCAGAATCAATTAAACTTTTTATTTTATTTTATTGTCTGCAGTGAATATGAAGGCTAAGGAACTGATGTTCTACTCTTTCAGTGCATTTGTCCTTTCCCATTTCCCACCTCCACTCGTCACCAGCTCCTTCAGTATGGGATTTGGAAGGAGCTTATCTCAATTTTCTTCCATTTCAAACTAGAGCTCTCTTCAGTTTATTTCTTGAAACTAGATAGCCTCTTTCACAAATTCCGCTACCACGTTCCTTGTTGATGTCTTCCCTAAACTTCATGTTGGAGATTAGACTACAGCTACAGAGATGAAAGGCTGAAGAAATGGCTTTTCAGAATGGATAGACCAGACAGGCACTTGTATTTAATAATTTCAGGATGCTATCAGCAGGATTACATAGAAAACATTTACAACAACAAGGCTCGACTTGATTTGGGAAGTCATTCTCAATACTGTAAATTACTGTTTTCACAGTTATTCCATTTTCTAGCTTTATTTTCTTTTTTGAAAACTGATATTTGAGCTTGCTTCTCTAGTATCTTCTAGCAGCTATGCAGTTATCCATTTTTAGTTGAAGACAAAGAAAACACAGAACTTCATCTTTATTTTCCCACTGTCCCCGTACCCCTTTCACTCCATATCTTTTGAGCCATTGCTACTAGTTTATACCAGTTGCATAAACTGAGTCATTTTCTTTGATTCAGTCCTGTAACTTCCAGATTATATTTGAAGCCTACCACTTCAGTGTATTTCTTCATCCTTCCAAATAAATTGCTTACGTACAAACTCTTTGCATTTCATGTTCTCAACTACAGTCACAACCTACCCTCTGACATAACACATTCACTCTTCCATTAGTAGATAATATCAGAATTACTTTCTGCTGTAGAAATTAACTCTTGATTCCATCTCAATTTTATACAATATCATTTTACGATGGCATCAAAACTCAAAGCAGTTAACTAGTTCTTCATTTCATATTCTAAGCACCTTTCAACCTCTTATCAACTTCAAAACGTATATGAAAGGCTATTTTTTTTTTCTTCCTATACATTGTCTTTAGCACTGGCATTCTCTCCCACTCTTACTTGTGAAATGTGCGTGCCTGTTGCAACTGTTTACAGAACTATCTAATTACAACATCCTCCTCTTGAGAACTCCACTAAATCTTTCCAAAATCTGAACAAAAGATGAACAGTTCTGCTTTGCTATGACCTTCAGGCCACTGTTTTGATGTTTACTTTCCTCTTCTCCCTTAAATCAACTTCTTGTCTAACATTTGCCTCATGAATTCCTTACGGCAGGATTAATGCATTTGTCATGCTTGTACAGGGGCTAGCACAGTAGAGTCCTTGTTTTTATTGGTGACTATGGCAGTTTTTTTTTTTTTTGCCACAAATATGTGTGTTTTAGTAATAAAAAATATATTTCACTTTTTCCTATGAGGAAAGCCTGCAGAGAAAGACATTAGAATAATTAATTAGAAAGGATATCTGAAATAACATTGCTGTTTTGGGAAATGACTACTACACTCTATCAACATTTCAATGATGCAGGGTATCATCTAATTTCATTACAATCCAGTAGATCTTATTCCATAGTCCTACTCAAAACAGAACTTCCTCTGTACCTCTATAACACTCTTCCATAGAATAGCAATAACAACATACCATGAATAAGATACTGGAACATTTGAGAACTTATTTTTCTCTTTATAGGGCAATTGGTTCAGCTTTATTACCATTTTTGTGGTTACAGAAGTTGTAAAAGCAAGATCAAAATTCAATTGTTACACTTCTTTTTAATACATTCATTTCACACATCAACCACTGCAAACACCCCACAACTCTTCAGTAAGTATATCCAACTTATTTCACAAGAGCTCACAGCAAGAGATTTTATCTTGTAAAGAACAGAAGAACAACTTCTTGTCACAGAACATACCTTCAGAGTAACAGTCCCTCCCTGGCCTCCCACACTGCCCAGGAGTTTCTTACAACTCAACAACAATGACTAATGTAGTCATTGACACAAAACAAGCGTTCACATGGGAAATCAGTACAGTCTGACTGCACTGATCAATTAAACCCTAAGAAAAAGACTAAGGTTAGCAGATAATCTGCAACATACTTAAATCCCTTGACATATTTTTGCACAGAAACTCACCTGTATGACTCCTTCCATCATATTCACCATCTTGTTGACTATTGCAATAACTTTGTGAGTACGCTCAGTAGGAGTGATGTCAGGTCTGTACTGGCTTGACAATACATACCGACATGTCATATACAAAACATATGTGGGTGACAGTTTAAAATGAACTGTCGAGCTATTTGTGTAATTTATAATGGCAGATAAAAAGGCATCTTCAGCTGTGGAGAAGGAAGAAAAGAACAACATGCTAATAAAGCCAAAAGACAGGGATAAAATTAAATAATATCATAACTTGTGTTGGAGGGTATTTTTGTTTTTGAGGAGAAAAATAAGGAAAAGGGAACAAAATACAGAAATTCTAAATTAACCACCTACTATATGCTACAGTTACTTAAGCATAATAATATGCTACAGTTACTTAAGCATAATAATAGACACAAAGCTAGAAAGCCTGATCATTGGGAAACATTTTTATATTATTTTCTACCTCTGTTGAAAATGTATATCTTCAAGGGAGCAGGAAAACTCAAAGTTCCACTTATAATAAGAGAGCTTAATTAGAGTGTATTTGATTCTTTAGACTATCAAAAATTTCTCTTTTTTTGCTTACAAGTCTACTTAGTTTCAAACATGTGAAGTCTGGACATTCTCTGATATGGTGTTTTTCTACCAAATCTGGAACCTCAAAAATGGGAGCACATTAAGACAACACAAATTTAAGTACTAAATGAAAATTTGATCTTTCAGCACATTTTGTATAATGTGGATTTTGACTATGATGTAATTGAGTATCCATGACATGGAGGACTCCATATTAATGAATTAACTCAATGTACACTTTAGGAGGTCGAATTTCCCCTCACCACACCCCAAAGAAATTTGAATATATAAAGATAGCAAATGCAACTAGAAATTACGGTTGTACCAAACTCACCTCAATATCAGTACCTCCTCACCCTCCCCAGATAAATCAATTTCATTAGTGGATAAACCATCATCTGTTCAATAGTTTTTAATGGTTATTTAAATGACATTTGAGTTTTCAAACTGTTTGAAATATTGCACTACAAAGAAAATGTGTCAACAACTATGTGTTTATAATATCACAATTTACTCACAGCTTTCCCTGAATTCAATACTGGCAGGTAGGATCAGTTCTGGTCCATGGGTATCCTGAGATCTACAGGAGGAAGACAAAAACTGATAAAACAATCCACATGGGTGATATTAAATCCATTGTAATAGATTTCTCCAACACTGGTACTGATGCTGATAAAAACATCTTTCCCCAAAACATTCCTTTTCTTTACCTATCCTCTAGAATCATTGCAGCAATATCTGCCCACAACAGATCACAATACAGAACTGAACTGTGGAGTTTGCATTATTGATGAATGTCCTGTTTTGCACTATATCACAGACTGATAGGATCAGTTTGCTATCTGCTGTTGACAGGATTCAAATAACAGATTATTCATTGACACATGAAAGAAAGTGAATGAAGCTTCACCTGGAGAACCAGCTCTGTTACAAAAATAATGTACTTTGCTACATTTAATACCATCCAACACGGATATGAACTTAGTCAACTTATTTGTCCTTTTTTTTCCGGCAAGGGAACAGAACCTCTAACTGCATACAGCTATTGCTATGCAACAAAGACACAGAAGTCCTTCTGACAGCCTCACAACTACTTCTTCACTTAAGATGACTGAAGTGTTCTTTCTAACCAATATCTATTAAAGAATTCATTAAGGATAAACAAACAAACAAAAAAATCTGTCTTTCTGGTGTCTAGGAAGGTTAAGCACACAATTCATTCTTCTCAAAAAAAAATATATATTGATTGAACTGTTTTCTGAATTTAGACATATTTTTAGGAAAAAACACAGAAGCTTGAGAATTTTGGCATGTAATAATCATTTTAATCACATATAACACCACAGGCAGCTTTCTACTAGAAACAGATACAATAATCTATTTACTTTAGCTCCATTAACAAGGTTTTCCTTCAATTAAGCTATCATTTTCTGAGTTTCCTAAACACATGTAAAGAAACACCAACTTTTGCAATAAGAAATTTAAGTTAAAACAACTCTGTGATACAACGTAAACCAACTTGCTTTGTTACTTTGCTACCAGATATATTTGAGGTACCTTTGAGGCACCTACTTCTTTTATAGAACACTACAGACTGAATGGAAATGAATTTTACTGAGCTAAAATGGCCTGAAAGTCTAGTTGGGGTATGCCTTGGAAGGGCACAGAATATTACTTAGGGTCTGTTTCCTCTAATAAGCATGGTATGAGGTAATATACTACTCTTTAACACTGCTGATGCAGTATTTCCCATTACGAGAAGTAACAGATTATACATTTCCTACCTGCTTTCCTGTCTGCGATAATCTTGCTGCTGTTCTATTCTTATCATGGGTTTCACCATTCCTCGCTCAGCTGTGCTGGATGCTGATGATGTTCTGTCACCATCAAGCCTGCTGGTGCTCTAATTCAGAACAGTGAGACAGGTGTTTAGCACGGAGACATAGGATTAGTCAGCATTCATGCTTGGCACTATTGAAACAAAGTGCCATTATGAAGCCTTGATAAGTTATGGCAAGAGAGAGAAGAATGCAGCACACAATACAGTAACTCAATAAGGTATTTTTGTCAAAAACACAGATGAGCACGTCTGCAAATCAAAAGATCCTGGATGGCCAGCTAGAAGCAGCTTTTTGTTAATGTATTATCACAATATAAATAAACTTTGAATATCCTTAATTAAAAGTTTCACAGATATCAGAACAAAGAAAGATAGTTCTCATCAACAAAATTAAACTTATTTACAGATTTAAAACTAGTTATATTCCCCTATCTCTGTTTTGGCTGTAGCTCCAGGTGCTTACACTACTGATCCATGACATAGCTTCTCCTTTCCTTACAGAAAAATCTGATCTGGCAGACAGCATATAATTTTCCAGGATAAGAACGGACAACTCAAATCATATAAGTTTTACATATAAGTTGATTTTATTCAGTGCTGAGAAAGATTTTAATTTATGCTTTCCAATTGCATGCCAAATCCTATCAGGAAGAGGAATAAAAACACTGCTTTAAGCAGTGAAAGTTTTAGCAATTATTTTTCAGTATAAACAATTAAAAACAAGTATCAACAAAATATGAAGGGCTTCTGCATTTTCTAAGAAATTCCCACAACTAAATAATTGGAATCAAGAAAACTGATCAAAAACGTGAGGATTTAAACAAGAGTTTGAATGTTATTTTTTTCAGTACTGACATATCAAACTGTAAATGACTTTTCATCACTAAGTCTCAAAGAACTATAACGAACTGATCATTGCTCCAATTCCAAATAAAAACAGTCATAAGAGCAACTGTTAAAAAAACAGAGATACTCCAGCAATTTAACAAGAGGTACAGTTTGAAAATCTGCCTGACAGTTCAAAATCATTAAATCTCCCCAAGCTCCATAGGTCCACTAAAGTATTTCTCCTGTGAATTTAAAAAGAATATGAGACATGTTATTTAGTATCGTGCACGTCAGAAACTCCAAGTCTGACCAATTTTGAGACATTTTAGTATTTCATATTGTTTTTGTTGTTTTTTTTTTTTCCTTCTTTCCTCAAAATGTCACTGAGCAAATTCTTATCATTTAAAAAACACATCTGAGATGCAAGGAAGTATTACCACAGTCAAAGCTACAAAGGAGAAAAACTGAATCGGAAATCTGTGACAGAAAAAAAAAAGATGACAAACAAGGTAAAAGCTATCAGAGTATTATTAATGCCTGCACTGTCATACCATTAAGTTTCTTTACAAGTATTTCAATCTCATAATGGCAGTAATAAAACAAAAGAAAAAGTCCTTTCTGTGAGGACTGCTATATTCCACGCTGCTGAAATCATCTTTCCTTTCATCTGTGGCAATGCAATTAGAGCAGACATAAACTATTGTGTCATTTTACTCAGTTTGTTTACTCTTGGAAAATGCAACTTTGGCACAGCATGTATTAACAGAAAGACAATGTAAAAAGAAAGAAAAAAAGAGATGATCACCTCATAAAATGTTTATAACTATGACTGCAGAGACTGTTTCTTTGATCAGTGTGTATAAGAGCTCTATTGAAATCAACAGTCACATCCATTAAATTTTAAAAGCCCAGTTAAACGTAACATTGAACACTTTCATGTTTCATATAAAACACTTATTTGCCCTATAACAAATGCCAAAGTCACAGGTTACATATATGAGATGTTAATAAAACATTTCTAACATGGATCTATCTCTACCCACACGTCCTCTGATTAATCAGATTATTCTAGGCTTGAGCAGTTTCCCTTTCTGAGAGAAAAAAAGTTACTATTCCTGGCACAGAATGCATGCCAAATGCCTATTTGAAAAACTGAATGGTACTGTGGAGAAAAAATAAATAAGTGTGCATGATAATTAATCCAATCAAAAGAGTAAATGGCTGAGGGAGAATGACAGGCAGCACTTTCTCAAATACTACTGATAATATAATTTTGACCTAACATGAAGTTTCATTATTTATTATTGATTTATAATCTGATACCTTGCTTGCTGGTAATGCCGTTCCACTGTGAACATCTCCCTCCAGATCAAAGGTAGTTTCCTGAACGGCTCTAAAAGACAACATTTGAAGCACTTCTTAGAAATTGTATGAGTAAACAAATAGCAAGGGATAGAGTAGCTAAAATTGTTAAATTAAAATTCAAAGAGGGATACTGTGATACCTGTTCACATCACTTTTAAAAACACTGTATCAATTCTGTATATAAAGAACATTACAAGAACTTACACAGATCATTTTATTTGACAAAACAAATTTTTAGTTACATTTCTCCCTGATTAAGTGAGAAAAAGAAAAGCCACTGAAATATTGTGTGTGTGTTACATATTTACTGCAATAAACTTGCTGCAAGTTTTTACCTGGATCCTCAGCATTATATGTATTAAAAACTATTAATGTACATCATTCATAAAACCACAGTAGTGCATTTTATTACCTGCTTATGCTAAAGAACAAAGATTGTAAAATATTTGATTGTTCAAGCTGCAATATCCCTTTGACAGAGATTTCACAGTCCACACAAAGTAGACTGGAGTAGTACAGTGCTTTATTGATCTGCAGGCTAGATGCAGAGGAAATTTAAGATTTTAGCAGAAGTATCATGTTACTGTTAAATACCCAGAAGTCTGTCTGGAGTCATCTCCTATATACTGCAAACTGAGCTTTATTTCACAAACTTCCAGTACTTACTGGAAGCATTTAAAGAAGAGGAAGACAGGTTTTTTACTGAGCAGTCAGTGATAGCACAAGCAGGAATTGTTTCAAACAAGAAGAGGAGAAATTTAGATTAAATATTAGGAGGAAATTCTTTATTCAGAGGAAGGTGAGGCGTTGACACAGGCTGCCCAGAGAAGTTGTGCATACACCATCCCTGGAGGTGTTCAAGGCCAGATTGGATGGGGTCCTGTACAGCCTGATCTAATGGGAGAGCAACCCTACCTACACAAGGAGCTTAGATTTGGGTGTGCCTGAGGGTCCCTTGCAGTCCAACCTATTCTAATGAATGGCGTGACTGAAGACGTGTAGACTTCTAAAATTTTACTGATTGTAAATGAAAGAACATCTGTGGCAAAGGGCTGCTTCCCATAGCTAGAAGGAAGCAAATCACTGGATATCCTGGCACTCTGATTTAAGGAAATTGATTTTATTTCCAAATTTTTGAATGGTTGGTACATTCCACGTAATGTTCCATGCATTCCATTCCATGCATTATCTTCCAAAAACTCACTGTAATTTTCTTGGACTTCAGAATGGATGAAGGGCTTATCTTTCACTCCTTATGAAGAACAGGAAAAACACCTCCAACTTTTTTTTTTTTTTTTTTTTTTTTAAACAAGAAGCACAAAATACTTCCACATCACAATAAAGTGAAGAAAAATAATATTTAAAATAGACATCTGTTAACTCAGCACACTGACCAGAAAATACTCATTGTTCTCCAAGCCACATTTTTCATTTCTAAGTGACTGCACACTATCATAGTAGTTTCATTTTGATCCTGACAGGATGAACAATATGACACGTTTATTTCATGCCATACATTTTGATATTAAGGTTGTTTCTACTAACCATTTTTATAGCCACTGAAGTGAACGCAAGTCATTAAAATCATAACCAATATTTTCATTATGCACTTATTAAAAAGATGAATGTAGAGAAACAGTAAGATGCCCTTCTGTACTGTTAGTCCTTGCAACACAGAAACTAGGTGATAAGTAATCACGCTGTAAAAATGGTTGGCATTTTGAAACATTTGGCTCCTCACTTAATCTGAGTATTTCATATTGAGACTGATGCCTGCTAATCCTAAAAAAAATCACAAGGTGGAGCTCAAGTATTGAAATAGCTATTATATGGTTAATATTTAAAAGCAGTTACTTGGAACTCATTTAAACTCATGCTCTAATCAACTGCCATTTATAACACTCCCATCTTTTGTTTTCCCAGGGCTCATTATTGTACTCACCCAGCTTTGTGCCTTGGACCTTTGACCATAAGGCTTGCATCAATAGGTCTTTTAGGAATAATATGGTCCTGAGTGGGATCCACAAACTTAAACACATGAGATGACCCAAACTGAACCTTCATTCCACTTTGCAGCATAGTGGTTTCTGAAATACGCTGACCTTCTACGTATGTTTCCGCATCAATGTTTCTTGGGGTTACAGTAACAACTCCATCCATATTAGTGAGATCACAATGATGAGGCTGAATTCCTGGACCAAATAACTACAAACAGAAACCATTAACATGAAATAAATTACATATATAGCAGCAGAGATTAAAATGGTAGGATGGAGCTACAGCATAGCCTATTTGCAGACTAGTAGCATAACTTTGCTTGCTAAAGAAACCTAACACCCTCAGCTTTTCCTCATAGGAGAGATGCTCCAACTCTCAGTCTGACATCTGTGTCTGCTTTTTCTCCATACCTGAATGGAATTGTCATCAAATTTTTCAGTTCCAACTTCAGTGACACTTAATTGTAGACGATAAAGCTTTGGTTTATCTCTGGAGTCAGAACCATCTGTGGAACAAATGACAAATATTAATTTGCAAGTTATTTAAGCTCAAATGCACAATAATTATCTTCCAGAAACTTAGAGTAACAGTATTCATGAATTTAAAAAAAAAAGCAACAACAAAAATTTGAGTGACATTCATTCAAGATTTGTTGTGTACTTTTAAGTTGTTCAGCAGAGCCTAAAAACAGGAAAAGTAAACAGGGCCCTGGCAACAGAGTGCTGTTATCTGCAAGTACAAAGAGCAAAGTAATCAGAAACTACTGTTCTGAACATACTGTGAAAAGCCTTGTCTATTTCCTTTGATAGTTGAAGTAATACAATTTTTGTTAACCTCTTAAGATTTCAGATACACAAATATGATTTAAAATTACTTTGAGAATAACTGGAAAAAAATCTGTATATACTGCAGTAAGAATACTTAGTTTTCAGTAAAAGCACAGACTATCAGCAACATCTACTATCAAGAAGTGACATGCTAAATTGTTTCCTATTCACAAAATATTGAGATAGGGTAACAAGAAATGAAAATCTTAAAATTCTTGTTTTTAAATCTACAACAGCTTTAGTATTGATATACTGGACTGTAGCACTCCTGAGCCTTGTCCTATCGATCCATATTTTCACCTTAAAAGAAAATGTGGTCAACGACAAAATTCATCTTCCTCCTCACATTCCCCCCGAGTATATTCACCAAATAAAACATAGCGGGATACTCAAGAAGCTACATAGGATTTAGTTGTTGTCTTCACAGGCTAACATAGATGGATTTTGGCATATAAATAAATCCTTCCCACTACTCAGAAAATGCTTAAGATACTAAACCAATACTATTACTTCTGACTTCAGTCATTTTCTTCCTCCAAAAGGAGGATGCAAAAAGAAGGCTGCAGAAAAGACTTACTTAACCGTGGACATAAAGAATGGTTTACAGTAATCCCTCCAAAATATCAGATAGTATTATTAAAGCTATGGCCCACACAGCGATACTGTTTTCAGAAGGATGCTAGCCATTTTCAAATTTTAAATGAAAATCAATATAAACAGAACCCCCATAAATCTGATTTTTAGCTCCCAGCATTAACGTTTATTAAAGAAAGAACACATGCAATTTAACCATAAGATTTCACTTAATCTATGAAGCGACTGAATCAGCCTTCAATGAAAAACATTCACGTGAATAACAGTCAACAACACAGTTAAAACGTAACAGTTAAAAACACTGATAAAAGCAGAAGATACAAAGAAAGTAAAGCAACAGGATGAAAATACAAAACAGAAACAGAACAGAACACTTGAAGTGAATGGGAGGGGAGTGAATCATCAATATGGCTTTAAAGTGTATGGATACAGCAAAAGTGTAACACGTGCTCCTAGCAATATACTTCTGGGGTGCTGTGAAGTTAGTGGGACATAAAGACAACAGGCAGTTCACAGAGTAGCATTCTAAATATCAAAATTACGTGCTGACACAACAGTAAACACCCATTACTGAACAAATTTAGAATCACTGCCATAAAATAGTAGCATGTCATCATCCATCAAGAAAATAATATTAAACATTGAGAGCAGTCAGCCCTCTAAACTTTTTTTTTTTTTTTTTTTTTTTAAAGGTACAGGGATAAAACTCTTTTTATACTCAATATTTAAATCTACAGACATGCATCCAGTAAGACTGTATACTAAACATGGTAATACTAACACTATCTTCAGCAATTCAAACAGTGGGCATTTTTAAATTACTTAACAATGCTACTTAGAGATTATACATCTGCACCTTCAACATCATCCAGTCTTATTATGCAGTCTTGTAATACACAACTAAATTCATTTGGCTGCTTAACCCCAATTCTTGTTACTGTGTCTCCCCAAAACCCACACATCAAAACCTAGAGTCTCTTTCATTTATTTCTTACATAATTCAAAACTCACATTTTCTCCCTCTACCCACATTCCAGTTTTAAAGGATTGTCATCCAAAAGACTCAGCTTAGAATAAATTTTGAAGAGAATTATTGTAAGTTCTGTAAAGGAAGAAATGTCTCTAAAAAAAGACCATTTTGCTCTGGGGCAGGGGAGGAACGTAAAAGGAAGGAAAAAAATCGCTGTATGCAGTCACGCAAAGTCCTGTATTTCCTGATTTTTGACAGCTAGATGCTCATCTAAATGTTGAGCAGAATGCATTCCTCAGAACACACTACAGCAGGCTGCATTTCTGCCCTATGTGTGGCAAAGCCCAAATGACCAAAGTCCAAGAAGGCTGTTGTTAGCCTCTAAGGTTCAAACTTCAACACTTCTGCTCATTTGAAAAGGAGACGCACATGATTTAAGTCATGTATCTTGAGATACAGAAGTTGTACAGTAAAAATAGTAGTACAAGGTTTTACAAGTATTCTAACAGAATAATTATTTCCTTTTAATACAGAAATTTGAAAGGTCAAAGTTCTCAGAAAGATGGGCATTAACAAACAATACTAGAAAAGAAGCAAAAGGTATAAAGAAAATGTATGAATCCTATCCAAAACGTACGTGTTGTACGTATGCATAAGGAAATGTGGCCGGTATCCGACTTATGACATCCATGACTAAACAACACAAGCAGAGCTAAATAGGTGCAGGAAATATCTAGTGGTTTTAGTTGGTTGCTTTTTGTTATTTTGGTTTTAAGTCTAAAAAATTAAATAGGAACATCTGCCTCCCAGACACAAGCTGAAGAACTGAGGATGATAAATGAAGCAGCTGAGTTAACCATACGTTAAACTTATCTGCCTAACAAAGTTTTACCCAGTAGCACTACAGGCTTCAAATCAATTTAGTACAGTTGGAATTTGAAGAGAGTTTCAGAAGTTGTTTTTTCCCCCATGATAGAAGTACACATGCATAGAAACATACACATCTGTGTATACCGCCTATCAAAGGTTGCAATCTTTTATTTCAGAAGTTAATCCCCAATTGGAAAGGAGATCTCAAGTCCAAAGACAATGCACGGACAGTGACTTACAAAAAAGGGTTTTTAAAAAACACTTCAAAGCACAATGTACAATGAGATGCATCATAAACTACTCTTCACCTATACTCACTAATGAAATTGTTTATACAAAATCTGTTAAAACTGTGGTGTGCTATCACTCTCTAATACAGTTTTCATGGTTTGCTTTATGCAGTTAAGATTCAATACTGCACTTCAAGTAGTACCATGAAAATGTGCGGTGAGCAGAACTGAACAATCACTTGTAGTAAATTAACTCAGGGATTCTAAACATAAATATACACTTTTATGCAACAGAAAAAGACAATAAAGGCCTCCCTTCGTAGATACTGCTTTCTACTGCAGTAATTCACCACTAGAAGGTGAATCCTACACAACTTTGGAGATGGTTTCAAATTGATTTTGCTAATCCAGCGCTTGAAATTATTCAGTGAAATAAAAAGTATCTACTTGAAACCTGATTAAACAAAATAATGTAAATCAGAAAATAGGAAATATTTAAATGAGTCCCAAGTTGAACAAAAACACCTCCACAGGCATTGTGCCTATTTACTTAAAACACAGTTTAAGCTTGCCTTTGTATAGTAACCCAAGAAGGAAATCTCTTACTATCTAAACTGTTAGCACTTAGACAATTGGAAAAAAAATAAATAAATAAAAATGGGATTGACAGATTTGAAATATCAAAGTCAAAAGATAAAGTCTGCTATTGAATTTCAGACAAGATATGCACTGCTAACAGAAAGAGTCAATAGCAGACATCTGTGGCAAAGGAAGATTCAGTGAGGAATGTGACAGACAACTAAGCTTCTTCAAACTAACGTGGAAAACTGTTACCATGATACTGCAGTTCTGTTCTTGGAAAGAAGTTTGGCTGGGAAATTGCTCTGGCCAAGGCTTTTAATCTTCACCAACTTTTAATAAATCATCTTTCTTAATTGTTATATCTGTATCTTCTCATCATCTCCCATCGCTCTCAATTCTACAATTCATGGTTGTTTTTATATAATGAGGCAGGAAGAAAGGTTTCAGATGTCTGTTTTTATTTTTATTTTTAACCCTTTATGATTTTTACTTTAGACTAGCAGGATAAATCATACAGACTATCACGAAAATGTATTTTTGTCATTTTTCTCAAACTTTAAGGATTGACTGAACAACTGAAGTTAATAACTTTGAATTCATCAGCAGTCATAGTCACGGATGATCTTAATGCCCTTTCCAACTCAAACTATTTCATGATTATATGATCACCTAACGAGTAACACCTATTTGCAATACTGTCATGTCTCACTTCAGTCTATTTCTGTTACTATCAGATCATCTCAGCTTATTGGTTCACTTGCAAGACTGAGAATACAGAGACAACTGCTGACTGCCATATTTACAGTCACAAGCTACTGAATTGCATCCTCTATTTCATGGTGCCGAATCTGATCTTCAGCCTATGAAAGTCATAAAAACCAATCAGCAACATAAGCAGCTGTGCAGAAATGGAAAAACAAGATACGCTTCCAGTAGCAAACATACCGAATTAGTGTAATTGCACAGAATGTGGAACTGAGTCTTCCAGATTATTCTTTAAGAACGGAACCAATGCTCTGATGGAAGTACATTTCCATCATAGCTTCATCGAGTTACTTCTGTAATATATACAAGTATATCGTATATATATTGTGAAATACATTGTTCTGCAGAGACAGGCTCTAGAATACTAAGAACTCTTTTTCACAACCTATATACTAGTTTTATAGGAGTCTACAAAATAAAATGAAGAAATGGATGTTAAAAAAATGATATTAAAGGAAATTACACTTTGCTAGAAATTTCAGTACCCTGACTCCTAATGTAAGAAGCAAGTGGTTTTATATCCTGTTTTTGCCAAATAGACAAGAATACATCTGCACGTTACACTTAAATGGAGAGAGAATCAAAGTAGAATCAAAGATCCATACTGATTGGTAGATTAGCTTTTCAAACACTAAAGGTAAGACTTCTGTTAAGTATGCCCAAATCTCTTTGATGTACGCTGTTACTGTTAGACAACAATGTAAGATTGCAATTAGAAATACAAAGGGATGTTATGGAACACTACAAAGCAGAAATTGAGATCATTTTCTAGTGGCCAAAAGCTATTTCCTATAACTTGCAATGACATCTTCAATGCATCAAACATTAAGGAGCACAGTTAAGTTTCATGACATTTACCAAACACACTTAACTGTGAATTCTGCAAGTAGATGAATCAAATAATGATTTCTTCCTACCACAATACTGTTTGTAGTAACAAAACTTGTTAATCTTAGCTAGAAGGTTGAGCTCTTTAGGATAATAGCACATTCATGACCTACTTGATATCTATCACCAAGAACAATTAAATTGTAGCTGACAAGCAAGATAGCTACTTCACAGAAGTGGTCCCTTGGAAAAAAAAAAAAAAAAAAAAAAAACAACCAAAACAAAAAACAGTAAGATAATCAAGACAGCATCTCATATGTCCAAAAGAAACAAAAGATTCACAGTGAACAATGTTTTTAGTGACTAATGAGAGAACAGTATTAAATATAGCGTTACCTTCATAAGCGTGATAGTTGTAGTAGGCAAAGTGATTCCTTCTCCCTGGGGTTAGAAACACATGCAGAGGACCCAGGTGAAGGCAGCAGCAGCAGACAGATACCATGCAGAACATGCGGAAGAGGGAAGGAAAAGAAAAGACAGGAAAGGATGAAAATTGTAGCCAGCCAACGCTTACCACTTTATAAGGATGAAGTGCATTTAACTCATTCAACTTTAGAAACTGCATAGCATATAAAGGCATCAGTTCTACAAAGCTACTGAATAAAACAACTCCTATTATTGTTTAGGAAAGCAACAACAAGCTGTTAGAAGAAAAACGTGAACAATAGGTCAGTCCCACAGGCACTGTGCAAAGGCTCAGTGGGTAGCCTTGCCACCTGTGTCATTTCAGATTGCTTTTCCTTTCTCAGTAAACAGATGTTTCACTCCACTGCCGAGGCAGCATTTTAATACAAAAGCAACTAGGCTTCATGAAGAATAACAGTTTAGAGAACAATAACAATAGAAAGTACTATTAAAAAAAAACACAAAAGGTGTAAAAAAAAAAAAAAAAAAAAAAAAAAAAAACACCAAAACATAGGTTAATCTAACTTCAGCCAGTAGAACGCAAGACAAAATATATTTAACATATTTAACTGTATACTGTTAAATTCACCTTTCTATAAAACAAACAAAAAACCCAACACTATTTGACTATAATCAGAACTGCATACAAAGTGTTAGAGTATCTCTTTTTAAAGAAAAGGTAGCGAGGTTGAAATCCTAAAGGTAAGCAACCAGACCTCAATTTGTACATCACTTGGTTTGGACATCGGAATACATCCTAGTTAGAGGTGTTAATAAAAGGAGTGGTAGATAGCTAAACCACGTAAATGTTGAAATTCTACATCCCGATCTTTAAACACGAAAATGACAGAAATGAGAATGAGAAATAGTATGTGTTTTAAAATTTGGTGTGTTACAAACAAACAAGCTCCCTCAGATATTCCTGTATCATAAAACTGTCAATGACAAAGAAGCCCAAAGAGTTGCAATGAAGCCCAAAGAGTTGCAATGAAGTCTAAACTAAAGCACAGCCTTGCTAGTGATCTGTAGTTTACACACAGCCTGAAAAAGATTTACTGAATGAGTTTTAGGACAAGAACATGATTTTTTAAATCAAAATTTAATGTACGGCACTGTCAAATACAACTTCTAAAGATATGCTGCAATATACTTCTGAAGATAAAACAGAGCTAAGAAATGCTTTTCTGTTTTTTCTTTTTCTCCTTCCTCCAAACAGCTATATTTTGCAATAAGAAGTAGGATTTAGATAGATTTTAAATGTTTTGAAAATGGTATACATATGTATATTTTTAATCTACCAAGAATATCTACACTTAGTTCAAGAAGAGAGGCCTCAGTGTACTTAGTCCTCCAGAAGAACCAGTGAATATAGGACAGCAATGAGGTAAAGAGTCCTACTCATTTTAAAATCACAGGGTGTTGTATTAAACTGTTCTACTAATTACCAAGTTTTAAACCTCCAAATCCAAAGCAAGGTGAGAACTGAAGGAATGGGTATATGCATTTTAAACCAAGCAAATGAAGTCTTAGTCAAACATTTCTCCCTTATTGTATTTTTTTATTCCAATAAAATGACAATATTTATCCCAATATGATAGCAACATGGAGCAACTGCCTCTAGATATTTTAAATTCAGAATCTGACAGGAGAAGACAACTGAAGTGATGTTTGCTTATAATCTCAACATCAGACTTGTGTTTTCAACTGAAGTCTTATTTGTAGAAAAAAAAATTGATATGGCTAAATATCACAGTTATTTAGATTACTAGATAAGCAGAATTCTTACCTGGGCTTAATTCTACCAGGTATGGTAGTTTCTCAGGAGGAAGGCAAGAGCCATAGCCAGACCCGTCAACTCTTTCCTTCCCCTTTAATGGCTTTCCATCAGCTATTTTCTTGGATTTCTTTGGGACATAATCAGGAGGCCGCCTTTTCAATTGAAAGACTAGTATTCCTAAAACACAGCATTATACATCCTTTGAGTCTCACTATCAGTGAAAAAGCACACTTCTAATATATATTACTTTATAAGTTTTCTATAGGATTACTCTCAGCTTACTATGTTCCTGACGTTTATGTAGTTACTTGTAAGTTATGACTGTTCCAAAGATTAATACCTCTCCATGGTGGATAATTTGAAAACTTCAGGATGAAATGAATAATACTTCTACCGCCTAAGGATGCACTACTATAATCAATACTGAACGAAGTGGTAAATAACTAAAGGCACCTAGCCTTAAAAGTGCCTGAAAACAAAACAGTTCAAAAACAGATGTTCCAGTTTCCTGCTTTACACGCATTCACAAACATAGCTTACAATACTCAATGCACAAAAAAACCTCCTAAAGCTTTTCCAACATACCTTTATCACTAGGCCATTCCCTGAATATCTGGAGTGGACACTCATCATCATCCAGAATAGTTTCTTTAGCACCTTTATCATCAGAGTGCTGAGCACCAGGAGGCAGAATGACCTAGAAAAGAACAATTGCAAGTTTTCAGAGGTGTTATTAGACACACAGAGTATTCGGGGTACATCTTCTAATTTACTTATATATATATATATACTTATATATAATATATATATTATATACACACACACACACACACACACACACACACACACATATATATAAAACAACAGATAAAACAAATGAATTAAGTAACTTGAAATGCATTCTGCTTTCCAAGGCTTCTTCTAACTTGCGGTTAACCACGCTTCCCAGAATACCAGACAAATTTAAAAACAAGGGAAAGCTAGTTACACTTAAACTAGATAAGGTCAACCTCCAGCAAACAAAATTATTTCAATTTCTCAACCATCAAGAAAGTGAAAGCAAAACATCAGTGAACGGATAGTTGAAAAACAGAACTGAAGTTTCCTTCACCATCTTACACGCTGGAATCAGCCTTTCATTTTGCTAAAGCCATTCTGTTAAAGCAACATGTCAGTATCTTTAGAAACAGCAAGACAAGTTGGCAAAGAAAACACTGTGATACCATTTGCATCCCCGTCACACTTAACCTCCACTTGGTCTATACCAGAGAGTAAGTGCAAAACTAGAACATCTGACCAAGACTTCGTGCTGTCTAGCTTCGAGGAGGAACCAAAAATAAGCATACTTTGGGAACCAACCTCAAAGCACTCACACTTTTTTATAGCTATACTGTTATGAAGCTGAGGAAGGGGAAAACCTTGATTCATTTGTTTTGACTTGAAAGGAGACATGACTATTTCAAACACATTCGCATTACTGCTTCCCAAAGCAATAAAGCAAAAAACAGCAACAGCCGAGATTACAGTGATTAGCCTCTAAATTAAATATAAATCACTACTGTCTGAATTTAAATAATAAATAATAACATTTTAAAAGCCACAAAGCTTTTACTACCTCATTTGTGATCCTAACATTATTTAAATCCATAGGGAGTTCATTTCAAATGAACTACTCCACATTATTTCTATCTCTGAGCTATGACCTAGGCAACACCTTCCAAAGTTAACGGACATATTGACTGTTGCACACAACCACGCTGCAGCCCTCCAGAGGCTTCTAACTCTTATTTGTCACCTCCTCTCCACACCCACTGCAGTGTTAACAAAGTTCCCACAGACACACCTCGAACTTCCTTTCATCTTCTTCCAAGCAGGAAATAAGTACGTTTAAGATCACATGTATTTAATTGAGTCATTGGTTTTTCCCTAAAAGCTTTTCTATGCAAAACATGGCTAAACATAGATCTAATTACATTATCTTTAATTAGATTTTCAAATAGACAAGATACTATGAATTCAGGAAAATATTATAATTTGTAAACCAAAGGGAAACAGAAATACATCTAAACTTAAATCTTATCTTGCCAAACCACTCTTTTATACTTCACATCCCAGATTTTAAAACTGATTATACTTACAGGATAATTTGAATTAGCTATTCAAGAAAGACTGTATTTCAAGCTAGGTACACCTATTTTAAAAGAACAAACCCCTCAAGATCAAGCATTAAATAGAAACCACACACCAAAATTCTGCTTACTCAAGGGCTGAACAATACAGATTGAGAGGAAACCAAAGAAAATCCAAATGCTCTGAAATTAGAGGAAAGGTGAGAGACAAAAAACACAAGGGCTACAACGTGACTCTGATGTTTATTCTGCCTTGGAACTTGGAT
This sequence comes from Meleagris gallopavo, assembly GCF_905368555.1. Classification (NCBI taxonomy): domain Eukaryota; kingdom Metazoa; phylum Chordata; class Aves; order Galliformes; family Phasianidae; genus Meleagris; species Meleagris gallopavo. Next base: position 41,451,187 of record NC_139405.1, read on the forward strand.
TAACGTATACACTGACATTCCTGGCTTAACTAACAGCAGCAATAGTAAAATGGAGAAGTTGAAGAGAAATGGTCACAAAGGCAGTAATCTCCTCGTCCTTCCAGTCAGTTACTATTACATCCATCTCAGGAGAAGCGTGAGCTGATAAACTCAGACATTCCTTCCCTAAAAAAAGGTGTGTGACCTAATCTACAGCGAAGACACAAAACACCACAACTGAGCTTAACGGGACAGGAAGCTCCTACTCACAAAGCAATTTTAGAAACCATCTCACCCATGCTTTATTTGAATACTGCTTCCATCTCCCACAAGGCTGATTTTCCCACATTTTAGAATAATGGAAACACATAGAATAGGTTTACACTATGATTTTGTTTTTTGCCTTTGCTTTCAGACTGAAAAACGGAAGGTGCTGTTAAACACCCCTTAACGAATCAGGTTTGCACATTCCCCTGCTTTCTGTAATGCAGTAGGAACTCGAGATGGGTAAGAACTAGCTAAGATCATAAGTCTTAGCAACTAACAACCCACAAACTGAAACAACAACAAAAAAAACAACATAGTAGATCAGAAAGAATATACTCTGTTTCCTTATAATGGCATTCATAAGCATGCATATCAGAAATTCACTCCAACCTACATTTATTGATTCAAAAAAGCAATGAACCAGACAGAAAATTCAGGCTAAAGATTCTAAATACAGCAACTTAAAAACTATCCTTGCAAGGCACTTTCTGTCATCAACCAATAACAGAAGGTAAAACTTAAACACTTAAGTCCCTGTGATAAGTAAGGTGGCTCCTCCACCATCTCTGTTTTAAGTGAATAAATAATTAAGCACACAAACCCCTCATATCTACTGTGAATTTTAATTCATTTAAAATTTTCCTTGCAAGTTAGGAACTTGCAAGGAAACTGTGGAACTGTGTCCCTCAAAAAACAAACAAAAAAAAACCATACAATGGAGCTTGTTAAAAACAAAACAAAAAACAGGCATTTCATGTCTGTTTCTGTAAAAAGAAAGAAACAAACAAACAAAAGAAAGTCCTATTTACCATAAACTGCATGTTTTTGTTTGACATTACAAGAAGTTTACATCTTATCCTCAAGTAATTAAGAATCGCAGCGTGCTAAGACAAAGGTCTAATCAAGATTCCAGGAGTTAACTGGTTTGCTGCATGCCTCATGTCTTATGCCCTAAGTGAATATACACAGGTAGCATGGAAGACTGTCTAATTAATTTGACATCTTGAGACATGTGCGGTGAACCTCATATTATGCAGGGAAACACAAACCAAGTGTACTGAAACAAACAATATATGCCAGAACAGACTTGCAGACTTCACTTGATTACATGGAAAAACTTCCGAATTGGGCACAGAGATCCAGTATGAAATACAACAAAGTGGAATATGAAAGAAAGCAACTAATAGGAAATAATTGTTTACAATAGAAGTTGTCAATAGTAAGCACTAACAGAAACAAACCCTACAATTTTCATGTTTCAACTGAAACTTCACAAGTGAGTGCACTTGATTACATGTAATTATGCAGCCTTGCAAAAGTCTTGTGACGTAATTTAACATCTATTTTAATAGTTAAATAAACGTGAACTGCTTCAATCTTCTTGGAAGACTTGTCACCTGCCACCCAAAGAGAACAAAGCATTTACAAATCCCAACATTTCCCTATAGGAAAATGAAGTTATCCAGTTCTACTGCACACTGCTTTAAACTTATAAAGTTAAAAGAAGTAACATGTATAAGGAAGATCTGTTTTCCACAGAATACAATGAAATATTTGAAAAACTAGGTAAGGGAAAAAGCCCTGCCAGAGATAAAGAACACCTCTGGTTCTTCAGTGAAGTTATGTAAGCTGCATATGAAACCTATTTACTGACATACTGTAGGTTTCCAGAAAAAGAAGCAATGTTGAAAGAATTATCAGGCTGGATCTAGGATGTTTTTATATTTCCAGCAAGAAAAGCAAATTAATAGAGTACGTGGGGAAAAAAAAAGTTAGATTTTAAAGTTAAGTTAATCTAAAAATACACAACTTCAGTAAAAAGCAAGAACTGTATTTGAAAACCAAACATTTAATGAACAGAGGCACTCAGAAAGGCTGAACAGATTTTAGCCAATGACTTCTGATGAACAAAACAGTAAGGTTTTCTGCATTTGAAAGGCATTTAAAAACATTGGCTATTAGTCAATGAATACCACTCATATTTAAAATGTGAACAGAAAAGTTATTTAATTATAGAAATTTACAATATAAAGAAGAAGTATCCCTCAAAAGGCAAAAATATTCTACAAATGTGCTTTCCTGAAAATTAAGTTAAAGCAATTTAGTTCAGAGCAAAGACTTGGTTAATGTTTCCCAGCATCAATGCAAGATTCCATGGACTATTTTCTACATTAAACAACCACACACAAGACTGAAGAACAAGTGGAGGTATAAGAGGGGAATGTCATTATTACAGCAGTGACTTGCAAATATTTCCCTGGTATAGAAGCATGTAATCACCTCAATAAATTCTCTGAATCATAAATATTTCTTAATACATCATAACACCCTCTAGCTCTGAACAAAATAGTTCAATGCAAAACATTTTTCAAATTCTGAAGAAAGTTAAAATGTTTCTGCTGCAAGCTACAATTCTCTCAAAACATCAGAAAAAACTAGAATGTCAATTCAGGAGCCTATTTTACAGCATGATGACTGAGAATCATTAATTTTATTTATAGATAAACAGTATTAAGATAATAAGCCTACTTAGGATTACACATAGAAAATACTTCACAGACAAAACTGAGAATCGCTTTTAAAATGTGATGAGTCACTAAAAAAGTGCTGTAACTATTACTTAAAAAAACCCTTACAATAATAAAATGAGTATTTAAAATCTTAATGTAAATTAATAGTTGAGACCACAGTTATAGGTTAATGAATATTTTCATATCTCGCCATTCTCTTTCAGAAGTTAATGTGGACAGAAGTTTATAATTTTTAATCTGTACTGTATGAGCCCTTTTTATACAGCTGTACCTCTCAGAAAGAGTGATTCTATAAAATCCACTTAGAACTCCTAAAATAATTAAATTTTGAAAGTAAGTGAAAATTTTAGTTAAATGCTTCATCTTTTCTGATATACAGTGAGGGTAAGCTACCAATGGAAGGCATAAAGAACCTTTAATAATGGAGTTTGGACTAAGCAATTCTGACTCTAAGCAGACTTACTTATTCAATGGAATAGGGCTTGCTCAGCCTGAAAAACAGAAGGATGTAGGAAGACCTCATTGCAGCCTTCCAGTGTCTATAGGAAGTATATAAATATGAGGGAAATTAACTTTTTACAGGGGTAGATAGTGATAGGACACAGGTGGAATGGTTTTAAACTAAAGGAGGGGAGATTTAGATTAGATATCAGGGAGAAGTTTTTTACTGAGAGTGGTGAGGTGCTGGAACAGGTTGTCCAGAGGGGCTGTGGATGCCCTGTCCCTGGAGATGTTTAAGGTCAGGTTGCATGGGGCCCTGGGCAATTTAATTTAGTGCTTTATCCAGAGGCTGGCAACCTTGCCTGTGGCAGGGAGGTTGGAACTTAACGATCCTTGAGGTCCCAAGCCATTCTATTATTCTATGATAGCTTATGCACAAACAGCACGAATTTCGGCCTTTGCAGGATCAACTATTTTTTTTATATAACTGTGAAGTATAAGTACATTTTGTGGCATCAGGCCACAGTATCCAATACAAAAACATGTTACTTTCATTTATTAACATTTACCTGTGTACCAAGCAACATTTTAAAATGAGATTTTATTTGGAAAAAAAAAAAAAAAATAAATCAAACAACTCTTAGTGCTGTAGAACTTTTTTTTTATTTTTTTTTATTTATTTTTTTTAAGATAACTGTTGAACTACCGAAGTCTTTCCATTCAATTTTAAGCCACTTGTAAAGACAACCATAAAATATGAAACATGGGAAGAATTATGACGTAGTAACTTTACTTACACGAGCAATACAATAATCCTTGGGATTTTCCTTCTCCAAGCCATATTTCTCCAGTGCTTCAATAACTGCAAAGTCTGCAGTATCTGTAGTTGACAACAGGATTGTCTTGTATGGTATATTTGGTTTTAAACTGTCCGCATAAATTCTCAGTGTCCCACCTTGGAAACAAAATTCAATTAACATTGCTACCACAGAATAGAAAAATACAAATAAAAATAAAATATGGTAATTTATTGTATTTCTAACGGAATCTAAGAAAGAACTTCTTCAGAAATCACTAGGCAATGCACTAATGCAAGGCAGGTTACATAAAATCCTCAAAATGTATTTTGATCACAGGTAAAAGCCTCCAGTGATGTTGTATTCTCCAAAAAAGCTTTTCACCCTACACTTCATCATCTTTACCACTCTTAGCGATGTCAAAATGAAATAGTGAGAACAACTGGATGATGAACTAATCTCTCCCATCTTAACAGCGAGCTTGTACTGATCTCTGAGACTCTCTCCTCTCTTTGAAAAGCCCATTTCAGACTCCTATTGGAAGTGTTTTCTATACCTCTACTCATTCTTCACTACTCTTCTGTGGATAGAATACTACTAAAATTGCTCCATTTGTCTTGCATGTAATGATGGTATCTATTCAACTACTGTGTTCTTTATATTCACATTAACAACAGGAAATATTTGATCACTGTGATCCAAAAGATCTTCTGGAGAACCCTTTGGGCAGAGCCGAACAAATATTCCTTGTCATCATGTATTTGTGCCACTGATTGCACTGCTGATTACTGAAATTGTTCATAGCAAAATGAATCATATTCATTTCAGAAGGCTTCTCTGATTTGTAACATTCATAAATCTAATTCTGTCCTTGTTCAGCACTGTTAGTAAGATCAATAAGCATACTCTCTCCCAACAACTTGCCCCTAACTCACACTAGTCATAGTGTTCCACACTGTGGAATCTTACCTCTATGAATCACCTGTTCCATTACACCATACTCAGCTATTATTTTCTCCAGTATCTGTTTGTACTGTAAGGTTAATTTAAGTCAAACTCACAGGAGCTGCTGGCCTTAAAAATATTCACTCAATTAACAGATAAACACAAATTTAATTAAAAGCAGCCTACATACCTGAGTCTGGTCTGCCATCAGAACTGCGAAATTCCTGCATTCTCTTCTCTAGTTTTTGTTGCCGCCGTCGTTTCATAACCACCTCAGGATTAGATATTGTGCGAGTGAAGCTGGTCTCAGGCATATCTTTGTAAACCTCAGCTGCAAGGCGAGAATTCTCACTGCCAAATTAATTTAAATAAAGAGAGAAAAATTGTCATTAGTACCTGAAAATATATATATGAGGGTTGCTCTGAAATAACGTCTCCCATTTGATTATGTTGGCCCATGACATCAGAGGTGGATGGCTGCTGGTATGACAGTCGAGGTTGAACCTTCTCACCAGTATTCTGTTACGTTTTGTTGCCGTGCAACAGATGGCAGCAGAAGGGCAGGCTGACAAAATGGTGTCTGACATGGAAGGATGTATGAAGAGAAGGTGGGTCATGTTAGAAAATAGAACATGTTCTCAGTTACAAAACACTAGCAAATAGTGCTATTGGTCTCTCTGTATCTATTGTAGTTTCTCTGGAAACAAGTAGAAAGCATTACTTTCAGAGCAATCTATATATATAGATCACCCCATCACTTCATAAAAGGCAAGTGGAATCCATACGTATAGGAGATTATTTGAGTTATTAGATGGTTTCTATTCTAACAGCACTTCTTCTAGGATTAGGACTGTTTAAGAATATGAGATAATCAGCAACCAATGTAAGTACTGATGAATGCTACCTTTCAAGGAAGAAAAGAGGTCTTCTACCTCTTACAAAAAAAAAAAATCATAGGAACTCTACATAACACCTTAACTTAGTTGTGAGTTACAAATCTTGCAAGTCATGTTGAAGTAGAATTAGTACATGCTTGTAGCTCGTGATTTTACTTCTGCTCACGTACTTAAATATAATACTACATTAATTTTTTAAAAATAAGATCAAGCTAAGTAACTGTACAGAATTGGAAAGCCCAGTACTGACATGTGAAGAACGTTGCAAATATGTCCGTGCAGAGCAGTACTACACAAAAGAAAAACAATCCTGACCTCAAAAACAAACAAACAAAAGCCAAACAAACAGGCTTGTAGCCAGGTGATAAGTCAAATGCAGTACCTACAAGTACTACTTTCCTGTTAAAAGACAAAACAGAGAAGGGAACAGAACCAAACTAAAGTAAATGCTCAAAAACAAAAAAGTCCAAGTCAACAAGTACGTGCCAATTTTTGCACAATCATTAAGGTTCCTATAAAAAAAGTAAGCTTTATGCCAAAAATAAACATACAAGCCACAAAAATTGCCATCATTTATTTTGTTTACGATAGTAAAATACCTATGTCGACCACTCCTAAAAGAATAAAATGCATTTATTTGGTAGAGAGAATAAATCCTTTAAAGAATTATGCAGGTTGTATGAACTGACATAGATAATGTTTACAACACTTACATATCATCCCCATGAAGAAGTCGATCATCTTTATCTGATGCTTGCCGCAATGCCTCTTTTTCACGCCTCTTCTTTTCTTTCTTTTCTTTTTTTGAGAGAGTTCGTTTGAAATTCTGTATTACTCCTTCTTTTTCTTGTTTTTCAGGGCCATTACTCTGAGCCTTCTGAAATAAATCAGTTTAAAACAACTTCCATCATTTTTAGTCAAATGAAGTGTTATTATTGATTTTAATTTTTGAAATTAAAAAGCTCTAAATCCAATAGTAAATAAAATTTAGTCCTAAGCCCAAGATGAGTTTATCTGATGACAGCCATTCTAAACAGCACATTTACCATAACTTGGACTAAAAAAAAAAGTTAGATATAATATATAATGTATACAATTAGTTGACTTCAGGAGTCAAAGCCTGATTTAAGTTCATGTTACTAATTAAATGTTTCATGACTAATACAAAAGAAATGAAAAGGAAAAAAAAAAAAAGAAAAGAACATCAAGTACACTAAAACTTCCCATCCTTCCCTTGCTGTGAGACGGAAACTGATTTCTCACAAAGAAACACTCTTCCACCAGTTTCTTTAAGAAACCCAATGTTACTGAAGCAGGTAACAATTTTTTACTTAAATAACTCTCTCTGGCATCCTCCTTTAAAGGCTTTGCAAGAAGTGGGATTACCTCTTAGGCATTTAGCATCGTATACTGTTGGAAGATACTTTTACTTCATCTTATTATAACAAACTTTTCTGGGTATTGCATGCTACAATACCAGGCAGCTACACAGATCCAAGTATCACAATTACTTAGAAAGATTATAATAATGCTGCATGGTGAGGGTGGTGAAGATGCATTTAAAGGATTTAAGTAGACTTGCTGCAGATATCCAAGATCATCATCCAGCAGTTTTTTTTCAGGAATTAGAAAAACAGATTTCAAAAAAAGTTTTGCTAAACGAGCAAGTCCCATGAATTGCAAGACTGCTGTTACCACTAGCATACTGCTTAAAGCCTCACCTTTGGAGGAACCGTATCATTTTCATTCTTGAGAACAAATCTTCCCTCTCGATCATCTTTGTTCCAGTTTAACTGTACAACAAGAGGCTTCTCATCCACATCTAATCTTCTTTCTTCTTCAAAAAAATGAAAAGTGTTAACAATTACGTGGCATCTCAAGAGCAAAGAGATCTAGAAACAAAGTTGCACTTTCGCTGAACAGCACCACAGTAACACAAGCACAAAACAGTAGGGGTTGGAAGGCAATTCTGGAGATGGTCCAGTCCAACGCCCCAGCTAAAGCAGGTTCCTTAGAGTGGGCTGTCCAGGAAGGAATCCAGGCAGATTTTGAATATCTCCAGAGAAGACGACTTCACAACCTGTCTAGGCAGCTTGCTCCAGTAATCAGTCGATGCCTTCCTAAAGGTATAGAGCCTAGTGGTGTAAAGATGCAGAGATAAATGGCTCCTTTCCAATACCCAACCCAAGTTTATCTGTGTAAGACAAAGGTCCATAACAAACTGACTTGTGCATTTTCTTTATCAGAAATAAGCTCAAGAATGTAAGATTAACAATCAGAACTTGTTTCTGCAGCTAAAATACTTGAAACTTCATAATTTAATGAAGCTCTGAAATACTCATCTTCCTCATTTAAAATGTAACCAATCTGACCTTGACCCAAGAACTACTGTTCTTTAAAGATTGTAAAAAACAAATCAGACTATAAAACAAAAATCCATTATCTACGTATACTACACAAACTTCATTTAGTGTGCTGAATCCATTTTACATGAAGAAAATCTAAGAGTGTTTAAGAAAATTAAGCAGCTTGTTATTTTATCTCCATTTAGAAGTAGCAGATAGTATATACACACAGCACTGATGTCTTTGCATTTATGTTTTACTTAATGTGAAAAACTCATATTGAGTGAAGTGCTTCTCTTATGAGCCATACTTTAAACACTAGGAACTTTCCCTGCAAAGGAAACTATTCTATTTTGGCTACAAATACTGTGCTAAGGGATTTAAAACAAACACAAACAACTTGAAGCAGAGAAACCATATACTATTCATCACTTTAATCAGTGACGACACAAACTTCTTTTTTTAATCCCTTATGACTCGCATCGAGTCATCACTCACAGACCATGGAAAGTGACATACACTCCAGTAAGCGTCCATTCTTTATCTCACATTATATTAGTTTCAGTCATTCAAAAGAAGAATTAAAGACACTAGTTTCCCATAGTTTTGTAGTGACCCTCTGCACCCTACACTGCTTCCAACCTGTAGTGTTCTATTGAAGTGAGGTATTACTGGGGAAGACAAATACTAGCAACAACAAAAGGCTGCTTAGAAATCTAAGCTCTTCCCAGATAACACTAAAGGTTCTGCTTAGGAAACACAGCAGCTTCAGACAACAATATACTGAATTTCCTCCAGTTTAGCAGTAAAGGCATATACAACATAAGGCTACCTGCAAGACCCACAACATCAAAGAACTGAGACGCACTCTCAAGTGCTCCAATTTAACACCTCCATCCTCCCACTATAAATCCAGCCTTAATCGACTGGTCCTAAAAATAGCAACACTCTCACAAATGTCAGCAAGTGAGAAGATGTCAAGTACAGCACTTAATAATCATAATTAAAACTTACATGAACTGCAGGCCTAATAGACTTGCTTACATTCTGAAATACCACTTCCTGGTGTAACAAGTAGTAGTAGTGACATACATAACAGCAGCAAATAAATAAATAAATAAATAAATAAATAAATAAATCAAACTCTGTTATACACCTCGGAAACAGAGAGCAAAACTTAGAGGTATTTTTGCTAAAGGTGGGTAGAAAAGTAGCACGGATGCAGGAAAGAGGACAAATAAGCACTAACCTCCACTGACATGCACCTCATAGAGCGAGTATTTCGGGGATGACAACATGCGCATGTCTGGCCGGAACTTCTCTGCAAGAGTCTCTATCACATCTTGAGTTGTGGCAGTACTTGAGACACGTATACATTTTGTTGCAAAGTTTCCAGCTGCTTTGTCTTGAAAGTAAAATCTCATTACACCATGAAATTCCAAATCCTGCAAAAAATATAAAAAAAAATTTTTAAAACCACAAGTTTGGTTAATGGCTAGTAGTTCATAGCTCAGTTTGTTAGAAACATTTTATGAAATCGTAAGACATTCAAATATTGCACTGGTTTACCAAAGTCTGAGGATACTAGGGATTACTGACAAGGACATGGAAAAAAACAGGATTTTCCATTTAAAGAAATCAAGCACCCCACATTACTGCAAATATTTGAAACTTCAATCTTTGAGATTTCAAATTTCAAGTTACTTTCAGATTTACCTGAAAAAAAAATAAAAATACACACAAAAACATATCTTGAGATCAGTCCCAAGCTATTTTGTTGCCTAAACCTTGCCCTCATATCATACATATGTAATGACACAAGCTAAATATAATGGAGTTCAATGTGTCTCAAAGAGAACAACTTTCTATCACAGCAGTCCTGAGTATCATCTTTTCTCTCTACTTTACCCTACCACATGCTCCTCTGTCTTAGGTTGGCATTCATAGAAATAGCCTGATGAGGAAGCTAACTCAACCAAAATGGGTTTTATTTGATATTTTCAGAAAGGTTAGTCTTCAGTACAGTTCCCTAACCACTCTGATGTTGCAAAGTTCACTGTTTAATAGTCACTGTTTGTGCCTTCATTTTCCAGAGGCTTTCTAGTAGAAATATCCTCTGGTACTGGGTGCAGTGGCAGGTTCCATGCTAAGCACAGTTCTTTCCAGTGCTGCAATTGTTCACAGAAAAGATATCACAACATTATCTTTTGGCAACAAAATCCACAAACATTTACTGAAGCTTTTCTATCACTCCAGGAAAAAAGTAGTATAACCTGCACAGTAAGATAAACCTACATACACAGAGAGTACACATTTTACAACTGTAGACTGTTTTTATCATTGTGCTCTCCACTCTGCGCCAACCTTTTTTGTTTTGTTTGTTTGCATTGAAAAAACAACTCACAACTGCGACATTTTTGCTTTGATAAAGACCATGAAGAACATTTCTTATCCTCTTCTCCTCCAGGTCACTTATGACTTCACTCATGACTTCACAAGACTTTTCTCCCTGCACATTTTCTTCAGGCTGATCCATCCTGTCTTAACATTCCCAAGGAATTAATTCTGTACCTTTGACAATCTGAACCATTGAACCCATTTCTGAACCTTCCCAAGTTCCATCTTAGAGATGGAATATCTGCACATGGCAGTTGAATGCAAATGCACCACAGACCTAGACAATTGCCCATTTTCTTTTGTTCCGTGTTATCCTAACAATTGATAGAATGAATCCTTCTGATCCTAAACTGGCTTTCTCACACAAATGCTTATTGTAATCCTGAACAATTGTTCCTTCCTGCAAGTTACAAATTCTGTGTGCCTTCCTAACGTATGGCCTCCACCACTTTCTTCTTATCCACTTCGAATGCAGAGGGCCTTCTGCAATTAGATAAAGTTGGGTCTCGACTTTCCTACCACACAGGTTTTCAAAATGGAAGTGTTACTGCCACTCACCTCCTGCCTTTTTTTTTTTTTTAAATCTCCTTGATCTCATGCAGAAGATTTCTGGAAATCCTACATACCAGAGCCAATTGGATCTTCTTTACATATAGAGTCACCTACACCGGATAAGATCTTTAAGATCAAGTCCAACCTGACCTACTACATCCTATCACTAAATCATGCCCGTTAGTACAACATCCATATATCTTTTAAATACCTCTGGGGATGGGGACTCCATCACTCCCCTGAGATGCCTACTACAACACTTCTTACTTGACTACCTTCTCTGTGAATAAATTCTTCATTGTTCAATATTCTTGATAATTCATTCAGTGAGCTCTAAACGGTTTGAGAAACACCTTTTCACATAGATTATGGAGCTATTAAAATTATAATGCATCCATGAGATCTTTGTTACTACAGATTCTAATCAGCACAGATGAAATTCTTAGTAATCATCCTTTTAATTATGGCTTCACATTGCATTTATATCCAAGCGCCTAAGGGTGGCTAGCAAGAAGAATCATTAAATAGCAGTAAAGTTACTTCATCTCTCATTTTTTGCAGTTATGTGATGAATATTGTCTGATTCTAGCAACTTGCTTTTGTGTTGTCTATTTGCACTTTTAACAAGAGTGCAAGAAGAGCTCCTCTGACAAGTTATAAGAAGGTCTTCATCATGACAGCCTTTCCAAGATTTTCAATAGTCAATACAGAAGCAAAGTTTCTCTGCTCTTACCTTTCCTTGATAAGTTTTCTTTCATAAAAGCGATCATGACATAGCCGTATGATTTGTGTGAAGTTCATGGTAATGTGTTCAAATAAAGTTATTACTAAAGACTTTTGATATATTATTCAGTAAATTATTTTTTATCTTACACTTTCATACTGTCCTTGCCAGATTTTATAGCTTTGCAATCTTCCTCATGTATACTACTTCAGCTTTCTAGTAACTGGTTTTGCCTAATGCTCAATCAGTACGTTGACTTCCTCTTCCCCGGAAAGGAAAGGAGACTATTTTACTGAGAATGTGCACTGCATTAGTCATGTTTTAATGCTGTAGATTGTATTCATTCTCTGAACTAACTAGCAGAGCAAAGGAATGCAACATAGATACATTCAAAAGGGATCTAGAGAACAGCTAAAGGATCTCTCCAATCTCATGAGTTTCTCTATTATTATGTTTTAAAATTTTGTTTCTAAAACTTGCTCCTACTTCTGGGCATTAACAGAACAGAGAAGTGACAAAACTGCACCATGACCACTGAGATACAACATTAGCATTATTCGTTTCAGAAAAGAAGTGAATGAACAACTGTCACTCGAGTTTTAGTTTCTTGCTTTGACAATCAGGGTATGAAAACAACCAAATGCACTGACACTGACTGCCTTGTTTTCCCCATGCTCTTCCACCTCAGCTTGTTGCGCTGTCCCTCCGCAGCTCATGCATCTGAACACACTTCTCCAAAGTTTTCCTTTAAAACATAAGCTGCACAATTGCATCACAAAATTTCATAATATGAATATATTTTCCCAGTATAAAGCTCCACTTAGTTTAATGTTTCATTTGCAGAAAGTTGCAATCTTTCTTTATTGGATTACTAGAGAATTTAAATACAAATGTTCGGTTGTACAGAAGTCTCTGGTTTCACGTTTCGAAAAATTAAGGAGGCGGTAGGCTACAAAACAGTCTTCATTATTATATTATATTTATGTATTATATTTTATGTACTTATTTCTAGCTTAAGGCACATTTAGCGTGCTCAAAGCACCTGGCCAGTAACATATAACAAATGTGCACAAAGACTCACAAAGTGCCCCCAACCACAAGAAGAAAACAAGGTCTTAAATTTCTACTCCTCACTCTAAAATCTGCCTTGAGCCTCCAAATGCACTCAGTCCTGCATTTCTTTGGCAAGACTGCAAGCTAGGTTTACTGTGATTTATAATGTGGACTTGTGTCAAGGAAAGAGGCTAATGAATAAAAATCTCTTGTGAAAAAGTAAATAGATACAGAGATATCCAAGCATTACTAACTAACATAAACTTGTAAGTAGACAAATCTCCCCAGAACGTTTACATATCTCAAATTAATATTTCTCTAAAGATGAGGAACTGACAATCACCAATTACCAAAAAGAAATCAAATCGTTCTCTGGATTTCAAAAGTGAGCAAATATGAGGCTATAAAAGCTCTTATCTTAGGAATTTACATGCATCATATGCGATCTCTGTTTCTCATCTAAACATGTTTTAAATATTTTATATATGTGCTGTTCAAGTCCACTTCTCCTTACATAGGAATGTACAGTCTTCTACCATGCCAGCAGAGTCAATTTTTACAAGAGTTAGATTCTGATAATCTAGACTGCAAAATAAATATCTTGGAAGCACATAGCTGACAAGTCAGCTTCTTTTAAGTCTTTCAAATCATAAAGAACACTTCCCTTAAATACAGAGCCTTCTTATGCTTTTTTCCATCACTAGCTGAACTTGCAGTAATTTCCGTAAGTACATCATGTAGAGAGACAACAATAGAAGACTTGGATAGTTAACTGGTATTTTTTTATTATTTGTTTTTTTGTGTGTGCTTTTAAACAAAACAAAAAAAAGCAAATTGGTATCGCACCTTAATTAGTCACAAAACAGACAATATGTAGCTACAATATGCAGCAAATGGCAATAAATAAAATGTTTGGTGGATCTGTACTACAACAGCCAATCAAAACGCCCACCAACACATCGTAACAGTGCTTCAACTACTTTGTTAAGACTGTCATTGACTTTATGCAAGAACAGCTTCAAAACCAAGAGGCCAAATGTTCCAAAAGTCTGTCTTCAGATAAAGCAGCTAAACATACAAAAGCACCAGAGTGGCAAACTTGAAACAATGATTTCACAACATGAAGGCTTTGAAATTCCCCAAAATCTTGCAAAAATCTTTGACAAAATGTTATTTGAGAACATTGGCATTCCCAATTCATGGGTCTTCTCTGACATTCTCATTGACTTCAGATCATCACCAGTTGAAAAAGATCACTACAAATGCAGGAAACCAACCTAACAGTTATATAAACCACTTAAGTAACATTTGAAACTGAAAGCGTGGCATATAAGTTTTCAAATCAAACATTATCACTTAAGCCTTCCAGGAAGCTTCAGCAAAATGACTTCTGTTTCTTGAAATGCACTTTTACTCTTTAGATCTAGCCCCCAGGTACTTATTATCACATAGGCATTTCTACTTTTAGCAGTATTAAGGAATAATGAAGACAGTTACTCATTCAATGTTAAATGACACAGAAGTGCAAATAAATAAGAGGTTTGGTCTATGATTACTGAGAACTGATTAAAGAACACTGAAAGTATTAAGCAATGGAAGATTGAAATATAAATACTTCTGTTTTTCAAAAATCTCTGTAAAAACCAATTCTTTTTTTTCTTTTTCCCAACTGTTCCAGTCTTTTTACACAAGGAGAACACAACAAGAAGGCATATGAAAAAAACAAGTGGAAAAAGTGGAAAAGAATGTGCAGCAAGTGAAGTTCGAGAAAAGTCTTCCATCTGATACAATGGGATTTGTAGCAGGGAAACCTGGACTTCCTGAAGAATTAAACAGAGGCTTCTGCAAACAAAGCAGTAAATAGCCAGCCACAGTAATCCGCAGCAATGCTCCTGCATGAGAAAGGAAACCCCTCCTTTATAGTGCCAGAGGAGGTACTGAGAGATTATTATTCAACTACGTGGGACGAAGCAACAAACAAAGGTCGGGACGCTATTCCCACAGGCAAAGAACACTGGCAGGCTTTTAAACTCCCATCCCACCAGTATCAACCACAAATCAATACGTACTTCAATATTTTAGCATAAGTGAGTATATTACATGGATAGCACTTGATAAACTATTTAATCTCTTGAGTAGTAGAGAATATGTAAACTTCAGGTCAGAAATCCTTATCTGTAACATTTCCAGAGTATATCTTTGAGTAAGGATTTTTATTTTTTTTTTAAAGCTGTATTAATACTACTCTTTATCTTGCATTCATTGTGGCAGGTTCTAGAAAATACCAAAAGCTGGCATTGAGAACATCACATCTTTCTTTGTGCTCCATTCAAATTCAAATTCTGCAGGCAAAAATCTGCAGAGGACTAACTTTTAACTAAGCTGCAATTATTATTCAGATATACGTACTTGTTGCTGAAGAGTTTTTCTAGCAGAATATAAATCACAATAAAACCAATGCAGAGTACAACAATTAGAATTAAAGCAAATACATGTTGCTTTTAAATGCATTCAGTTCACCAATAGGTCATGTACTGCATGATATTCTGACATTTGTGCAGTTCCTTAGTATCTGACCCACAGTCAATCTACAGAGTAAAAAATGGAATTCCTTCCACATTCATAGCATGCAACATTATCTATGCAATGCTAACAAATATCTTAAGGAATTTCTACAAGATTAAAAACAAAACCAAAAAAACCCCGAACGTTATATCACCAAAAAGCATTAAAATAAGCATTAAAATTACACCAAGCTTTGCAGCATGCATTCCTAGCAGTTATGCCAAACAGGAACATACACAAACTCTATGATAAACTATTAAAAAGGATATAAAAAAAAAAATCATCTTCTAGTAACACCAGCAGAACCTGCCATAATTCCTATTAAATGTCTTAAAACATTTTCCATCTACTGGAGAAAGCAAAGCTTTTGCTACCCTACAGCTTTTCCAACGCCTCAATAAGTGCAGTTTCACAAGTGATGGCAGAACACCTTAGAGGGTTTCAAGACAAGAAAGAAAGAACAAAGACGAATAAACAGCTCCTATTAAAACAACAGCAATTTCATCAGCTTTATTTCTTCTTCCAAACCTTTGACATGTGGGTCAATGATATATTCAACTGCCTCAGCTCTGCTCACAGAAGCAGGGCCAACAACAGTCTTCTATCAGAGAATTATCAATAATATTCAGCACAGGTGGATAACTAGGAGAAATCATCAATTTATTTTCCTGAAGAAAAGTACACCTGAGGAATCAGCCTCACTACAAAATAAAATGAGCAGTCAAGATCAAAAAACATGGATACTACAAATATTTTTGTAGTATAAACGTAATGCAATTAATGCAATTAAGTCAATGCAAAAACCACTGCAGTCTATGACAAATGCTACAGAAATAAAATCGTAAACAAAGATTAAAACTCACTTCTATAAATATAAATAAAACACACTCTAAAAGAGAATTTGCTAACCATAAATGTAGCTTGAATGTCTAAGTGAACCTTAAATTGTAGCTGATGCAAATATTCTAATATATCTTGCACACATTCTCCCTCCTTCTCAAACTGCCTTCACACCAAGAACGATCAATCCAATGACTACTGGACTTAAAAGAAAAGCATGTTGTGCTGAAAACAATCACCTCACATTTCAAAATCCAACTTTGTAGTTGACTCATCAACACTAAGTAAACAGGGTAACTCCTACCTCCTTCAAAACAAAGAGTTAACGTCTGAGTTGTATTTTGCCAAGGCCACCAGACCCCACGCAGCAACCAACCACACTTCACCCTGAAAGCGCTTTGTTGTGTAGGCATCATGAAGTGACTTCAAGCAAGGCTTACAGCTCCAGAAGCAGTTACCATGAGAAATAAAGCAAAAATACACCAAAGGTGCACCCCAAAAGAACTACAGGCTCTGCTCTCTAATTTTCAAACCCGCAGAGAACAATGACAAAAATCTTACCAGCATATGCAACACACAGCAACCGTCTGCCACCTGCAGGATATTTTTTGTTATGTGTACAGATCATTTAACTTTTCACAAGTAAGCAGAAGGAAACGCAGATCCCTCTTCCAACAAAATAAAATTTGAGTCAATTTACTGAAAAATACCAAAATATTTTTAACAGGGAGTGCTAATGGTTATGTAATTATTTAAACTTCAATAATTCATTACGTTAGACCACTTAAACACAAAAACACAACAAATAAAACTAAAGGAGATTAAATCACTCTCCCAGATTAAGTCATATATACTGTTATAAACTATATTAATGCTGACACAACCCCCATTCTATGACTCTCCTGATAACATAATAATGAGAATCTGGCAGTCCCTGTGAACAGATACTTTGAAAATACAAAATAAATAAAATTTTAAAAAAGAAAAACAACAAACCAAAGCACCCTCATTATTTGGGAAATTGTTGGAAGAAGGTAGTGTGACAGAAAAAAAAAGTAATTGACATATATGTTTGGTCTATCAAAATACTCTGAAACAATCTCTGCCAAAAATCATAGGTACTTGCAGTCTCATCATATTTGAAAAAAGAAGTCAAAACCTGGGCAAAGTCTATGCTGGATTAATCACAACACATTTAAGAGCAGGTGCAAAAACAAACAAATAATAAAAAAAAAAAACACAACAAAACCACAACAAACAGCAATAGGTCTTGAGGATACATCCCTTACCTTTCCACTCCCTGCCTGCAACATGTCATTGTTGCAGACCTAAAAACAGAACACTTGTCAGTAGCTCTATAACACTTACGAGAAGAAAAATAAGTAGTGCAGACTATCCACTGTAGCACCTTTCAGTTATATGTTAAAAAAATAAAAATAAAATAAAGCAATGGCTTCACTTATTTATTTTGTTAAAGACCATTCCTTTTGCTTCTGTGAACCACTGAGCAGCAACCTCAGCCAAGCTAGAAATTCTTTTCTACTTTTCCACTAGAATCAGCACACTCCTGACCCTGCACAGAGCCTTTACAGTCCGGTAAACCAATAGGGACTTCTTTGTTTTGGGCTTTGCTGGCTCTGTGTGCCCTAAGGCCTGTGTGCAGGTCAGATAAGCGCCAGAACAAAGAAGGGAGGAGAAGCTAGCAGCCAGTAGATGATCCATCCAGCCCGATCTGCTCTGCATTTCACACCTGCACAATGGTGCAGCATCACCTTAGTCATCTGCTCACCTTGCCAGCAGTCAGGCAACCCTCCATTGTCCTCCTGCTTCCTCATGCAAGTTTATACAATAGTGAAGAGGCTAACAACGCAGCAATAAGGTCTTACTGTGTGGGGTAGCAATTCAACTTTCAAAGTGCTATTTCTAAAGCTAGAGGCAAACAGGATTTCAAAAGGAATCTTTTGAACTTGTACATAAGAAGTGAAGATTTGAATGGAGGTTTTTAAAGAGAAAGTAGGCTTAGCTTATATACAGTGGCACCAGCACATAAAAGCTTCTACGAATGCTAACACTGGTATGTCAGAACTGTATCAGAAGAGACTGACAGCTCTCATGAGCTGAGTGGAAATTGTGGCCTGCTACTGAAATGGCACATCTCTCCCATACAGGCTCATTCTCTGAATGCATGAAACTCAAGAAAATAAACAACTTTCAGAAGGTCATAAACTAAAATTTAGAAGTCTACTACTAACAGCACTTCTGGAATTGAAATACTGAAGGAGCTCTTAGATACTGTAGTTACGCCATATTTTCTATATAATTTTAAAAAATACAGTTGTTTCCTACATAAATTTTGGTAGAGAAACATCATTAACAGCAACCTTAAAACCATAACAAGATGTCAGTAACTTAAAAGCTAGCTTTACTAAGTGAAACTAGCAAAAACTGAAGACAGAATTTTGAGGTGAAGTTTTGAGGTCTTGCGGTTACAGCAACCCAAACAGCACTAGCTACAGGCAGATCAGCATTTCTGTTAGCTAAAACAGAAATCTGCACCCCTGAAATAAGCATTTCCACCAGCAACCGCAGCCATGCAGCCATTTCTTGTGGCCATCCTCCCTAAAGTTGATTGTGTTGTTCTACTAGAGACAGCATCAATAAAATTATTCCCAACATTTCATTCATATCTGGATTCTCCAGTGTCTAGAAGTACTGACACGATAGCCTCTCTCTTCAACGTGGAAACGAAATCTTGTCTCTAACTGACCACTCGGAGAGATATTACCTCTCTCATTTTTACCTGCTACTGGAAATATGAGAAAAACATGCACTGCATTACAAAAAATGCACTAACAGTCATTTAAACGGGCACCTCAATTAATTTCTTTTAATCAGCAGTGCATTTTTACTAAATTAGAATCAAACTTCAGTATGATGCAACGGAGCATTAAGAGAAAACATAAAAATTGGATCCCATTTGCATAATAGAACCAAGGGCAGCGTGATATTTATTCTTCAGCTGACAGAGCCAGTGAAGACAGATTGCGACAACTTCTTCCTTGCACTGATATTCTTGGTCATGTCACATTAGTTCCTCATTCCCATCAGATGTGCTAGGACCTGTACTGCAGAGGGTTAAGACATCCAGCTACACTGACTGAACTAGAAAAACGCAGATGCTATCCGATACTCTGCATGCAAGTGCTCTGGCAACCAGGCTAATTAGTCAGGAGTTTATGGCAGGAATGTTAACAAGTCTAATAGGAAACAAGCACCCGATTCTCCCAGAGTAGACCAAAAAAAAAAAAAAAAGAAAGAAAGAAAGAAACAGCAGTGAGGAATCTACCAGAAAACAAAACAAAACAAAAAACAATACAGAAGTCAAACAGACAAAACTAAGACATAGTGCAACTCAAAAAGGTACTCAAACCTCTAATACAGAACGTACTCTTAACCAGACCCAAATTTCCCAGCTTACCGAGATTAGGCAGGCCCACATTAAAAGCAATGTAAAAAGAGGAAAGTATTTACGTATTTACTTTTTTTCTGAGGGATCTCAGTGCACCTACGAACATGAAGAATCAAACAACCAAACAAAATGCAAGAGGATGCTACCTGACAATACACAATATCTACAAGGGATTACTGAGTACATAAACTTGAGGAAAAATGGGTTCTAAGTAGAAAGAACTCTCAATCTGTATTCTCTTGTTTACAGCACTGTTAAGAGCTCACTGCCAAATTGACATTGCTGAAGGTTTTATAGCAGGTCAAGATCTTGCCAAAAAGCAATGTGATAGCACAGAACTGCACAGGACTGTTGCCAGCTTCATTAACCTTATTACCAGTTCAACTACCTCAAGAGACATTAATGTGCAACATTTAAATTTGTTCCAGTTGTACAATTATTGTTGCACCGTCTTGGAATTTGGTCTGCAATCATTAAGTTCATACATTCCAGATAGGATTGGTTCAAATCCAAAACTTGACTGGATTTCAAAAAGTTATTTTCCAAGTATATTAGTTCAGTCAAGCAGGACAGAGGGGAAAAATACCATTTCAAGATGTAACCTAAAACACAATCTTTGTCCTACTAATGCTCTGGATAGAAATAGGTGGAAGAATCTCCTTGAACAAATCCTGTTGTTCCTTTCTACCCAAAATATTTAACTTCCTCACTTCCTCTGTTTCTCAGAAAAGAGAAAGATAATCATTGACAACATTAGTTCTGGGAAAAAAAAAAAAAAAGAAAAAAACAACCACACACACACACAAAAAAACCAATCCAACCAAACAACCCACGCGCATGCAGAAAACAAAACCCAAGATCAGCACTGTTTAATTAAAGTGACTATGACACCATTTACTGATCTCACTCCACAATGCACAGCCATAGTGCTTAAAAGCACCTTCAGTCTGAGCACACATTCAAGAGCCAAGTTTTCTGAAGTTACTTTTGCCACACATCCAAAAGAAGAGATAGTCATTTACCACAGATAAAAACAGGCATGAATGAAAACGAAAACACCTCAGTTTTAGACATTACAAGAAGTATTAACAGTAAACTTTCTGAACATCTAAATGAAACACTTGGTCCATATTGAAACTTCCGAACATGAGAGAAAGAGTCCAGACAAGTTTGCTTTTCTTTTTAATCCTGTTAACTCAAAAAAATCCTGCAGGTATCACCATTTTGAATTCAGTTTTCTTCTCTTTTCTTTTTTAATTACAGGAATCATGCAATTTCTTAAAACCTATAAAACAGCTCATTACTGTCATTGGTTATCTTAATGGAGAATGAGGAGACTATCCAAGGACACAGCTTTGAAAAATCTTTACAATAGCTGTAACAGTTTGATAAAGTTTAGCTGCTGATAGCTTTCCCCCTGCAGATCCTATTTAATCCTGTTATACAATCTTTGGCAACAAATTTACCAAAAACAGTGCCTGATGAATGACATTCAGTTTCAGTTAGTAGCATTTGAAAACAATGCCACTTGCTGACAAGTTAAACAGGGGCTTTCTCTGCAGTAATGCCACCTACAATATCTTCAGACTGATACTGATCCTGCATTCACTCTTTTGTTTCTCTTTGACTTCTCATGCTAGAAATAATTTTCTCTATTCTAACACAAAAGCTAGTTAGTTCAAAATAGTCCTAAACATTTCAATACACTTCATACTTACATGTTAGGACTGTTCCAAAAGTAATGCCTCTTATTTTATTATGTTGGCTAACAGCATCAGAGGCATACAGTGATACAGTGGTATTACGGCAGTAGGTGTTGAACCTTTCCACTAACATTCCATTACATGTTGCTGCCATGTGACAAATGGCAGCAGAGGGGCAGTCTGACAGAATGGAGTCTGACATGGGAATACATGTGAAGCAAACCAGTGTCACTCATATCCTCCACGTGGAAAAAATGGCCCCTAATGACATTCACGGATGCTTGCTGAACATTCACAGAGACCAAACAGTGGATGTTATGACAGTGAGGCGGTGGGTGGTGCATTTCAGTAGTGGATACAGTGAGTCACCTTCACTGTGTAGATTTCTGAGTGTGGCATGCAGGCTCTTGTTCATCACTGGTGAAAATGAATAGCTAATGGTGGTGAGTACGCTGAAAAAATAGTGTTTTGTAGCTGTGAATTTCCTGCACCAAATAGTGCTATTGTGCTCTTTGTATCTGTTGTATTTTCCATGGAAATAAATAGGAGACATTACTTTTGGAGCAACCTACATAGCTATTCAACAAAAATATTTCTTTTGTTTCTGATTTTGTTTCCCCTTCCCCACCTACCTGACTCCAGCTCCATGTTTGTCACTGCCATTTTTTCCAATGCAAGCACTTCTGTGAACTCTGATGGGTGTTTCTCTCTGGACTGGCTCTGAAACAACCAATGTCTGTCCCTCGCTTCCTTTAAGAACTCCCCCATGAAGCCATCTAACATGCAAGGCCAGCACAAAGGAGGGATTACAAAACACCCGACTGAACTAGAAATGAGCGAAGAAGTCTTTGACTGCTAGAAAGCCTTCTCACTAGCTGGAGAAATGAATATGAAATCACGTGCTTGTATTTTTCCCCTGTGCAGCAACTGGTATTCAAAATAAAGTCAATAATAGTATTTTACAGGAACAAGGAACATCTCTGCAGAATCAGATCCTGGCAGACTGGGAAGTGTATCAAAAGTTAGCTAGCAGTATCTACTGGTAATAACTTGAATATATATGGGAATTAAAGACATTTCATCCCTCTTACTGAAACGCCTATTTAAATAGTCCAAGCCTCAACAAACACAACATTATGACTGCTTTTGAAACTCAATATAATAGGCCTGACAAAGGCTACTGAAGTATAATTTGACTATATTTCCATTAGTAAATCATTTAACTTTTCAGTACACTTTACAGTAGAAGCATTTTTATTGTAATAGTGAAAGACATAGCATCTAATGTCTAAGAGTAAGTTGTATAAAATAAAGATAGCTTCCTATTATTTCCAAGTTCAACTAAATTTATCAAATACCAAGTTGATATTTTCAATTGGAAATAACTTACACCCAGAATCTTAGGAACCACCAACTGCAGAATGCATTAGAGCTACAATCTCTACTGCTAATACTAGCTTTGAAAATGATTTCATGTCCTGGACGTAAGAAGAGGATACTGACATGGACTCAGTCCATGCAGAAATATCACAAATGGTGGAGGAATTACGTGACACCAAGTGCCCTTCTACAAAACGCTGCATCAGATATTGTCCATACAAAAACTCACTTTACAGTCCTGAGTCTTTGACTTCCAGCAAATGTGACAGCAGCATCTTTACAACAAAACAGGCCAGAAGAGGAAAGTAATCAAAATTATAAGAAGAAAATGAGAATTGACAGTGCACTGACAGAATGAGAATTGATAGAAAATGAGAAATGAGAAAGACAGAGCAAAGATACAGTAGATTGAACATATTTTAAAGATATAAATTAAAAAAAAAAAAAATCAATTAAAGTTGCTGAAAGTATCTCTTTGTTGTGCCACCACTCAGTCATTAAAATGAAGAACCACTTGAAAGCAACTTGAAGCTATACAAGTCAAAAACTGTTCTTCTTCGAATTGCAGTAATTCAATCACGGCCAGTGCATTTTCCTCTCTCACTCCTATTGCTTTAGAGCCTCTGCTCCTTGCTCAGGACAATAATGAAAGTTTGGTGATTGTGAGTACTAGCCAACTCTATTCCCGATAGAGGAAACAACAGTTGACCACTTGATTACATAGGAAGCTCCTCACTTCCTGTGCAGTTCTCTTCATAATAGCATAAATAACCAAGAAAGTTTTATCGTATGGTACAAAAAGGTTCATTTTAGTGACATTTTGCAAAAAGAAACGTGGTCATAAATCACCTTTAACTATTTGAACAGAATAGCTGAAATATATACATCCAAGTTCACAAAAAAATTTTTCAGTTACTGTTTTAGAATTGTTGATCTTAATTCCTACATACCTGGGAGGGGAGCCTCTAACTACCTTAAGTTTCTGTGCAAGACTATTCTTTATGAAAAATTTCAATTTCTCAACAGGAGCAAGGTTGTGCCTTTTCCCCTTATATATGTTGATAATTCTTTAACAACACAAAAAGTATCTTGAATCATCACTTTGTTATGACACCACGTAAGGTAAGAATCTGGCTCTACTTTTAGTCTTGATGAAGATTTGAAGGATCAGTATGTAATTGATTTAGTTGTTAAAGTGCCCCAAAAAAAGAAAAACAACCTACAACACTTTCTAACCACATTTACAGGTAGAAATGCAGTTTGTATTAACTTAGTATTAACAAGTTTGTATTAACTTAGGTTCCAATATAACATGCAGGAAAAGGTAATGTAAAACTTCATTTAAATTCAGTATCAAAATACAAAATTTAATATTGAGTTCTGAGGATTTTGCATGCTTGGCTTATTTCATTTTATGTTCCTCGTACGTTAATTCTGGTCTTGGAACATTTACAGAACTAACAGATTCACACTATCCAAGTTCCAAAGTAGCATTTTAAATTTTAATGGTAAAAATACTCCATTGAAGCAAAAATTAGCAATATTAAACATTCCTACCCAGTTGAGATTACAGTCTACTTAGAAAAAATGCTAAAGTACTGGTTTCAATGAGAAAATGTTACACTATCAGCGTGGCTCTATTTCCATGCAATTAACCTAATTTCCCTGTCTAACCAACTATACCAGATGTTTTGAAGTTCTGATACCATGAAAAAAGATCTGTCTGTGGCTAAAATTAACATTTCATAGATAGGGCTTTCTGTTTTTAAAGATCACAAATGCAAGATACATTCAGAAGCTATGGCTTGCCTCAAGCAATATGCACCATTTTGTAAAGATTCTTCTAGACATCATGCAGAGATCTGTATCACAGATACGGCATAATTCAAAATACAACAAAACAGGAGATTTGATGCAAAAAACTTGTTAACACTTTACTGCACAGAATACAGTACTATAAATTCAAAAGTACTTAGAAATAAACATTACAGTAAGGATATATTAGCAACAACAAAAATTAAAAATCTAACCTAGTTCTCAGGATCACAGAATTGTAGGGGTTGGAAGGGACCTACATCAAGTCCAGCCTTCTGCTAAAGCAGGTTCCCCACAGTAGGTTGTAACTCATTCACTGCAAGCATTTATTCCATCAACCGAGGCAGGCTTCCAATCGTGAGCAGGAGGAAAGGCACAGGAGTAGGAAATGGAAACAGGACAGAGTGGAATTTAGACAACTTGCAATCGTGTATTTTCTACAATATTAGAATCTTGTTCAATCTCCGCCCCCAGCATACCCAAATGCTTCACAGAAAGACGTTCTGGAAGGATATTTTTAATACGTTTTGTTTGTTTTGTTTTATTTGTTTAGTTTTTGGCTTTTGAATGTTTGTTTTTTAATTCCATGAAATTCAACAAGGACAAATGAAAAATCCTGCCACTCAAGAGAACAGTGCCTTGCAAGAATATAGGCTCAGGAATGACTGGCTGGAGAACAGCTCTGCTAAAAAGGACATGGTGATCCTGGAGGACATCAAGCTGAACATGAGTCAGAAGTGCCCTGCAACAAAGATGGATAGAATCACAAGGTTGGAAATGACCTATAAGATCATCTAGTCCAAAATAACACAGGATAACAGCATTCTAAGCTGTGTTAGTAGAAGTACAGGCCGTAGATTAAGTAAAATGATTATCTTCATCAATCCAGTTTTGTGCCGTATGATACAGGAAAGACAGAAACTGGAGCAAATTCAGTGAGCCACAAGATGATCAGAAGGTTGGAAAACTATCTCATGAGCAGGGATGTGCGGAACAGGGTTCGTTTCACCTGGTAAAGTGATGGCTTTAAGGAAACACACAAAGAGATCCCAGTATCTACAAGAAAGTTTCCTTGAAGCTGCAGTGAGGATCATAATGGTAGTGCATGGTGGAAGGACAAGAGATAATGGACACTAAGTTGAAAGAAGAGGTTTCTAAACTGAATATAAGGTAGTTTTTCCATGATGAAGTCAGTCAAGTAATGGAGAAGGTTGCCCAGAGAAGTCATACAGAGCATCATCTTCAGGGACTTTGAAGTCCTTACTGGATAAAGCCCTAAGAAGCCTAGGGGATTGTACCTATAGTTCGAAGTTATCTTCCAACCCAAAGTATTTTATGATTCTATTCAAACATCCACTGAGGACAAGTTAATTGATCTTCCAAAGCTACTATTTTACAGAAAACAGTGATCGTTACACTAGTCAGGCAGGTATCATTTGTTTTGCAAGCTGAGCTAAAAACACAAAATAATATAGGATAAGACCAATTGGATAGTGCTGATACTAAGATATGCCAACACATAAGTCCCAGGAAGGACTATAAAACAAAAAGAGATGAAAAAATCTAAATAAAGTAGTTTAAGTAGCAGCATAATGTTTTTCAATTTCTCTTCTGGTATGAGTCCAACAGATAGAGACACTAAAACCTAGATAAGTGGTTCTACTGCACATCTCAAGTCATTTATCCAACTAACGCAATGCAGTCCATCCCAGATGCAAGTGAATTGGAATGGGCAGACAGGTATCTAAGATCACAGGATAATTCCAGTGGAGAAAAGGACCTCAGGAACTTTCCAGTTCAATCTCCTGCTGAAAGAAAGGTCGCCTCTGAGGTCATCACGTTGTTTGCAGCTTTATTCAGTCTAGTCTCAAAAACCTCTGTGACAAAAGCTATGCAACCTCCTTGTGCAACCTGTTTCACTGGTTGACTGTTTACTAAAATCTGAAAAGTTTTATTGTGTAAAACATATTTATTGTTAATGAATTGTGTAATGAATTCATTTTAATACAGATAAAGGGAAATACAAGCCTGAAAACATTTCTCAAAGATAATCATGAGAATTATTGCATGGTAAGGCTAAGATAAGCTTGCT
Source organism: Meleagris gallopavo (assembly GCF_905368555.1). NCBI lineage: Eukaryota > Metazoa > Chordata > Aves > Galliformes > Phasianidae > Meleagris > Meleagris gallopavo. The sequence continues at coordinate 41,477,978 of NC_139405.1, forward strand.
TACTCTATTCATCAGTCCAACATACTAAAACTAGCCTCTAATTCATTTTTCCTTTAAGAATATAAAGCCATACTTTATATTGTAAGCAACTTGTCAGGGAATGTCAGGATGATTCTTTTAACACACCAGACTGGTTCATCCTTCAAGAAAGATTATACAACCAAAAAAAAAAGAAAAATTAGAAAAAGCAAGACACACCCAGAAACTTAATGCAAAGACTCAGAAGCAGAAGTGCTCAAAAACAGACAAAAAAGAAGAAAGTATTTTGCTCCATATCCTCAAAGTGGTGAGGTTTCCTTATGTTGTATATGTTACTCTGATGGTTGTTTACCAGAGAATTCCAGACAGATATCCAAGTGCATCTGAGAAAGTGATTTACCATCATTACTACCAATCTGCTTCTTTTCTCTAGTTACTATAGCATAAGTGGACTACCAGTGGTACAGGAAGAATTAAAAAAAAAAAAAAAAGAATTAAAAAAAAAACCAAAAAACACATGCTAAACACAGTCATACAACTTCTGGGCCTAATCACAGAAAGCAACAGATCTTTACAAGAAAAACTAAGACAGTGGGAACAAAATTGGAGGAGAGCAACACAAAAGACACAATGAGAAGAAACGAATCTGCTTATGCTAACAGTCCAGTTGCAGACTTCTCTGTCATCCACACAAGTATACACTGGGGATGGGAGGAGGGAAAAAGTCCCAAAACGTATCTGAACTTCAGAGACTAAAAGAAGCATATTTATTTCAAGATTCTTACAAACAAAAAAGCAAAGTGAAACAAAAAAATCCAGGTTCACATGGGCTAGAGGAGTAGCCTTCCTAGTGCGCACTCTTAAAAAAGAAAACATTGAAGAAAGGCAAAAATAATTAGGAAGAAGATAATAGCCTTACCCTATGGAGAAAAATACACAGTACAATTGTGGTTGACCATACTGATCTCAAAATAGTATGTACTCAACTCAGTCTTAAATTTCTCTTTAAATTATATTCATCTCTCTTCCTCAAAGTGAAGTTAGCTGACACATCAGTAAGTAGCTAATAAGTTGAGTGTAACAATCAAAAGTGTCACGCACTTTTTTTTCTACATGCCACAGTAAAATCACAACTGTATGGCAATGTAGATAGTGTTCAAAAGATGCAGGTCTAGGTTCTGCACCATGTGAACCCATCACAGCGCTAGTTTTAGAAAACAGCTACTCTAAAAATGAAGATTTCTGCAGTCACCGTAAACAACTTCATGATAAAAAGTTCTCTAGTAACTACTCATCCTTACACTTAGCAGCAGACCAACAGTAATTCATTATAAAACCTGTACAGTATTTCTCCATCTGCCAGTAATGAATTGTTTCCAAACAGTAACGTGGATACCAGAGCAATCAACAAGACATCTCACGTACAGAGGACAAGGGTAAATCACATCACTGACACTACATTTCATATTGGGATCACCTTGTTGTCTTTTACTAGTTGTCACTGTCTAATCACTATATGTTTGAAAGACAGCTAGTGTACACAAGTAATACAAAAATGCAGTCTTGATTGTCACAAGTATGAAAACTCTCAACACAGAAGGCAGGTGGCTAACCAGAGAAATAAAGAAATGTGTCAGTTTCTTTGCAAGTGTTTTTTAATGTAAAAATTAAAGTTTTTCTTGATGTGAAGTAATTACACTAACAGAGAACTGAAAAAGTAGGAAGACTAGCCTGGATTGTTATTGCTGTCAAGAAAAGAGTAGCTGTTTTGTTTGTCTTTTTGATTCATACCTTACCTTCCAAATTCATATCAAAGAGTCAACATGTGTTTCAGTTGCCAAAAGTTATGGTCCAGATGTTTTCTCTCTCCCCCCCACCCCCCATACTCTCTTGAACAGCAGAAGAGGAAGTTCAGTTTCCCTGTAAGGGCACAGTTGTCAATTTTGCAAGATCTTTCACTTTGGCCCAATCCAAATGATAAGTGAGATTAATTTACAGCATCAGTCAGAAATAGTAATTCCAACACCTACTCTTTATTTAAGCTGTGATCAAGAAATATTAAGCTTAGACACACAGCTTCTACCCATATCACGGAGGGCCCATCCTACATCATCAGTAAAGTTTACATGACAAAGCAAGGCACATTTTCATGGTTGCTTCAAGAATAAAGTGACCTCAAAAAAGCAGATTTTGACAATAAAGGTCCATATCAAATCATTTCTCTCTACTAAAGCAAGGCAAAAACCTATATATACACATAAATAATTAAAGAATTCAAATGCTCTAGAATACACTTCAGTGTTAGGAAAAAAAGAAGTTTGAAAGTAAAATATATATCTTCCTACAAATTATATTCAATTTTGTTTTGTAACGTGCATTATTTAAGTTCTCTATATCCTGTCCCAATACACAGAAAAAAATCATCTACATGAAAAAAAAAAAAAAACCCACCCAAATTGTGCAACAAAGCACAAAACATTTTCCCAGTTAGGAAAACAACTTTCTACTGGAAATTCACACTTTGCATTTCTCTCTTCAAATGGCACATTTCATTACCCAAAGGAGCCACATTAAAAAAGCTCTACCAGTTCTATTTTAAGGGTTTCTTCTCAACGATGAAAAATTACTGTTTTTATCCCAGGGTTAGCCAAAACCAGACTCCGCAGCCATGTTAAACAAGAGTCACCAGAAGAAAGTTTTTGCCAATGTCATGATGCATGACCTCCTGTTCTCAGCGGTGCAATCCTGCCCATCTGGTATTTTCACAGTCAGTTGGATGACCTGCACTCTTACAAGAAGTTAACTCCATCTAAGAAACTTCCACCTGCACTGTAAAGTACAGAACGAATGGTTGATTACTTTCAAGCATTTTCTTGCTCTAAAGTACAGTTCTATTAAATAACCTTCATTTTATTCTTATCAAAGGGCTGTCGTTTCAGTGGCACGTGAACCAAGGACAAGTTACAATACAAACATTAATGCAGATGATTAACTGCGTACAGGAGTACTTCGAGTTTAAACAGGCTCAGATTACAAAAGCTTTCAGTAACTTGCTTCAGCTTACTCAGATAATAAAACACAGTTAATGTAGGCGATACTACCTTGTAAGATTTCAAGTATCTTCTGACTCACCATGAAACAATCTGGGATTTAACTGAAGATTTACCCAAAGAATCCTAGCAGTAAATCAGAATTAATACAGCTGTAAAGCTGTGCAAAAGACAGGTCTATCCTCTCATTAGTGACGGAGTATGTCATGAGAATATGAAAAGCTGACCTGTAAAAAAGAATCTACCAAGAAGCAAAGACTGCAGCACACAGAAGAGGAAAGGTATTTAAAACAGGAGGCATCTCCGACCTCTTTTTGTCTTATTTAACTAGCAATAAATAATCACTCATACTATGACAGTGACTCTTTTCTTTCCTTGCTTCTGTAGACTATAAACTTTTTCAGGCTGAGTCATATGAATACTGTATTTTGCACTAATACTGTACAGTAGAGAAGCAAAAAATAAATTAAAAAATGCATATGATTTTTCACATAACACTGTGTTAACTAAGAATAAATAAGCTGTTATGTTTCATTTAATTACCATGCACAGGGAGAAGCATATTTTCTTTACATTAGGTACTCCGAGTATCTTAGTTCAGCAAGGTGTGTGATGGTCAGGTTTTTTTTTGCCTTATTGCTTTGCTTTTCAATCGCAAAACATTTAGGGATTTTGCATTTCTTCTGTATTTGGTATCTCTTTAAGAACATGATAGGCATAATGAACAGTTCATGGGCTTTCTATCACTTTGAATACTAGAAACTTACATATCTGGAGAAAATAAATTACCTGTCGAGTTCAAAAATTAACAGCCACCTATTCAACAAAATAAGACAGCCTCATGGAAATTTGATGTTTAAGTATTTAAGAAACAAGAAATAAAAACAAAGATTGAGATGATTCATGCGTTCTGTAAGGTACTTAACCCACTTTGCATTGTATGCAGGTATCAAACAGGGAAGATGATCATCCTCAGGTATACCATACAAGTCAATATAATATCAAACCGGAACGTGGCAGGGCAAATGACGATGCTAACTTTTTTGGCCATATCTTATAAGGTGAAATCTAAAAGTAGCACTACCTACTGAATAGCAACTACGTACATGCATAAAATCTGGTTTCTATTTCTGTGCCAAATTTACTACAGTTTTCAACATGTTACATCATGTGTACGCATTGCTGTTTTCCCATTCCACTGTCCTGTAGCCATTAAAACAAAGTGAGAATACCGGATGACTTTTAAATGAACACACAACTGATTAGGAGTCCACAGCTACACACAGATGGAAGACAAGGATGATCTAAACAATCTCACTTACTAGCATCTTTCAAAAGCATTCTGAGCAAAACAGCCAGCAATATTTTAAGTCATTAGTCAGCATGTGAAAAAAAGAAGACCACAGTGTGCTACTTTGTGCTGCATGAATAGAGAAGCTCAGCAGTAGCAAAAAAAAAAAAAAAAAAAAAAAAAAAAAAAAAAAAAGCCTCTACTTGTATATATCAAATAGACATCTTTTCCCAACAAAAGGGCTAAGTTTCAGCAGGATGCCAAATGTTTTATTTCAGTCAGATCTCACATAGGTAAATATAAAAAGAAACCTTTGAAACAAATTAAGCACAAATTAAAATACCATCATTTAACACCAGCTGGACATCGGAGATGGAAAATACGGAAGCGAAAGGTCTTGCCAAGTTTCCAAAAGCCACAGCAAATATCAACTGCTACTACACAGTAACTCTGACTGTTATAAAAGCAGTAAGAATCCGTTCAAATCCACTGCTGGACGGCAGCAGAAAAAGAACACCTGTGCCTTCCACCATCACCAACACAACCTGGAAGGATGGACAGTTCCAAGCCGCAGAAAACAACCTGCATGATGGCAATTGGATAGCAGCAACGATAAGAAGGTGGTCGGTGCTACCAGCTTCCTTCTTTCTGTGCCTCAGAAAGTACGAGGTGGATAAAGAAGGTGCTGTGGACAGGATATGTGTGTACATAAGAAACTATTCATCTTTTCTAACAGCTGCAGAAGACAGACATGTCAGTAACCTGAGGTTAATCCCAAAAACTCATTCTGTCACAGCCCAGCAAGAACTCAGGACAGAGAACACACGCTGGTTTCTAAGTATATTAGGGAAAGAACTCTCTGAAACACAAGGAGAACATGTCTATGGCTTTTGAATCAAAGTACAAACAAGAAAAAACACTCCTTCTTCCACTCCTTTAGAAGAAAGTGTGTTGTCACAGTGTCACCAGCAGCGCTGGGACAAACTGGCTGTGTGAGGCCCGGTTGCATCAGCCCAGCCATTCCAGACTCCAAAGTGCAGTCAGTGTGTGCTGGAGGTGCAGCTCACCCATGCCAGAGCTGCACAATCTTACATCACACTCCTGGCAAGGCTTCTACACTGCGAGGAGGCACACACCTGAGGGCTGCTAGAACTGATATTTCTCACACTAAGCAGAAGACTGCGGTGTCTGGATTAGGGCTGTGGGTTTTTTTGAGGAGGGTGGCATGGAAGAGAGGGGTTCTAAAAAGACTGGGCGCTGAGAGATGATCAATGCATTCATAGCAACATGAGCAGATATTTACAAGTAGCCATGCACACAAGGATGCTCGAACAGCTAGAAAGAAACACTGGAACCCAGGAGTTCAGCTAAGTGCTGAATTTTAGTAGGTTATTACCTCAGCCTCCATCATCAGAGTGCTTGAAGAATACTTTGCTTCAGCACTCAACCATGTTGGCGCAACACTTTTGTGTTTCCACCTGATGCTCATCACTCACAATGAAGAAGTATTTCTTTGAAGAAGCAGCCAAAGTTTTCAAGTTCGGCTAACCTCATACATTTGCTGCACTGATTTTCTGAGCTGACACTTAACCTTAATGCAGGTTAGAATGCAAAACATGCAAACAAAAGTAATCAAGAAATAGTCGCGAAGTTCTACCAGAATTTTGAATGCTACAAAATGTGAACACTAATGTCATCACAGATCCCACTGTAAGCTCTAACTTTGATAAAAACTACAGGCTGCCTACATATCAGTTCCTGTCTGTTTCAAAACAGTTTCTGATAGGCACTGCCGCAGAACTTACTGGAATAGCCCTTGTTGCACTATGATAACAACAAAAACACGCTTTAATATTAGATTAAATTTCAGCATTTCTTAAGACTTGATCAAAAGAATTCCTGTAACTTTTACAAAATAGAGAATAGCTCTGTTAGAACATTTAAAAAAAAATGCAAAAAGGAAACAGGTGTTTGTTTTTAAATTAAAGCATTCAACAAAGCAAAATTACACAAAAAACGCAACAACGTTAAGTAACTGCATTTGAGTTACCTCGCTGGACAGCAAATACTAGATACAATAGGCAATCCACCCAACCTAATTAGCAAATTTGAGCAATGCCTTTATTAGTGTTGTCTTTCCATCAAAGATTCTAAAATCTTTTCTTTTTCCAGATGTGAAAAAAATATCTCAGTCTTTCAATTGCCAGAAAACATACAGCAGGTGTTAAATCATAGGATCATAGAATGGCCTGGGTTGAAAAGGACCTCAAAGATCATCTAGTTTCAACCCCCCTGCTATGTGCAGGGTCACCAACCACCAGACCAGGCTGCCCAGAGCCACATCCAGCCTGGCCTTGAAAGGATTAGTCATCTTTCTACAAACATCTTCCTGTCCATGAGGATGCTGCACCACAGTCAGCACTGTGTTGATGCTTTCCAAGTGAAGATCCTAAGATCCTAGAATAACAGTTTTTTCTAAAACTGAGAATCACAACAAGATGGTCAATTATTTATTTATTAATTTCTAACCACTGTACTGTTCAAAGAAGAGCTACTAGGAGGGCAGAGGGAAAAGGAGACCTTTTGTTGCTGTAGCCACTGGGGGAGGAGAGGGTTTCCTTGTTGTCTGAACCCTCCTGCCCAATCACAGGCCACACAGGAGCCACTAATATGCATTGAGAAGGGAGATATGATCTTCCTCTGGGCTTTGTGAGCGGTACGATTATATATGGAAAAGCATGACACTCCAATTAAGTTGTGTCTCTGCCTGTAAGGTGGACCGACAGACAAGTCAGACAAAGAGAAAGCTATTGCTAAACAACTCAGAGGAGGCTTGAAAAACATAGGCATTGAAACTGTAGTTTCTAGTTACTGCTATGGGCAACATATTTTGGCAACAGTATTTATTTGTCCAACAGACAACTCATTCCTTCACTTAAAGATTTCTGTTACAGAGGTTCTTTCGGTAGAGAGCAGCCCAGAAATTCAGCTGTGCCCTGAAACACAACAGACTGAGGGCAAGTCTTAGGAGAGTTCACCACGAAACTGTACATTTTGTACTAAGTAGTAAGGTGTTGCAAGACCTTCCATATTCCTCAGTTCTACTTACAAAAGAATGCAACAGACCAAATTGGCAATAAAAACAATGAACAATTAAAACAAACAATCCAACCTTGAAGCTATTAACATACATCACCATTTTTGACTGAGTCTGTATTCCATTTGTATTCAACAAAATCTATTACAAAATATTTACCCAGTATGTGAATAAGAATCATGCATTCAAACATGCACTCAATTTCCAACTACATTCCAAAACAAGCTGTTTTCTAACATCCTTGAAAAGAATTACTATAGTAACTCTTCACTATTTTTGAAGTCTACTGTATCTTCTCCCCTTGAAGTACATGAGTAAAATCAGAAATCTATTGATGACTACTCTTAAGACAAACAATTTAAACAAACAAAAAAAAAAAAAAAAAAAAAGAGAGAGAGAGAGAGAGAGAGAGGAATCAACTTTTTAAAAGGGTCAACAGTGATAAGACAACGGGGAATGCCTTAAAGCTCAAGGAGGGAAGGTTTAAATTGGATGTCAGGAGGAAGTTCTTTACAGAGAGAGTGGTGAGGTACTGGAACAGGCTGCCCAGAGAGGCTGTGGATGCCCCGTCCCTGGAGGTATTCAAGGCCAGGTTGGATGGGGCCCTGGGCAGCCTGGTCTAGTATTAAATGGGGAGGTTGGTGGCCCTGCCTGCAGCAGGGGGGTTGGAGCTTGGTGATCCTTGAGGTCGCTTCCAACCCATTCTATGATTCTGTGATTACACGCAACCTTCATAAGCACAATCATATATTCTATCACTAGATTCTTTCCATTTATATGTAGAGATTCAAAACCCAGTAAGAAAAACATACTGCAGTATTACTTACATTTCCTAATGTCACACTTGCATTTACAACTAATACAGCATGCTGGTCTCCTAGATGACATTCATGGTCCTAGGAATCTTTTCCAGGCCTCTCAGAACCAACTCTGAATGCATTTTTGAGAAGTAATCATTCATCTATACTAATGCTGTTCCAGACAGACCACAACAGTGAGGAATTCTGTCCTTGTCAGTGTGGAGAGAAAAGAAGAAAGCAGATTTAGACAGAGTGGCACCTTCACAAGGGGACTGGGATGGAGGTAATCTCAGGATACAGTTCCCTGGAAAGAATAACTAGGCTAGAAGATGATCTGAAGAGGAGTTGAGCTGATGGCCTAGCTTACAGGTGAGCACAAAAGGAAAGAAAGCAGCTCTGTAGAAGTTGAAGATATATCACATGACAATACTGATCAAGCATTTCAAATTTGAGAACCTTGAGGCTAAAACCTCCCACAGACACAGATGACCATAATCCCTAAGTACTACATGGAATGGTTTTACTAAGTTACATACCTCTAACAAAGAACAGAAATCACTGAGCATCATGAGGTGTCAGCAATTCAGCTGCATACTGAAACAAACATATAATCCAGGTGTGTACTGAAACAAGCATGTGACACTGGACTTTATGTCAAAGCAGATCTTTTAGCTTGCCTAGAGAACCAAACCAGACAACGATAAAAGGCAGTTGCAATTTGGTGACTGAGGGCAACCAATCACATGGAGAAATTACCCTCCCACTGCAAGAAAATGCTTGTACCCATTTATTTTTTTCATTATACAGAAGTTCACAAGGCATAGTATGTTCCACAAAGGCAGCTCGAGTGCTTCTGCTAAATCAGAACTAATTTTCATTAATAGAGTTTTATCCCATTTGCATTCTGTTTTCATCTTGGATTTCTGAATTCCTGGACAGACATAGTCACACACACACACAAAAAAAAAAAAGTACTGTTTTTTATCCACAATTAAAGATTAAGGGACAAAAATCTCTGCAGCCTAAAAAAAAGAAAAAACCAACAAAAAAAACCAACAAAAAAAAACAGATGAGGAACAACTTGCGTAAGAACACCTCCTTTACAGAGGCCACTGAACTGCAAGAAAATACTAAAAAAATAGTGTCAGTATTGTAAATTTCAGCTTTAATTACCAACGCTGGTTTGTTTGGCAAATAATAAAAGGAGCATCTTGATGCAACTCAGGAAAGTTTACATTGAAGGAGAAAAGAAAATAAGCATGAAACCACATATGGTCAGCTATTTTGCTTTTTTTAAACTCTTGTTACACATAACAAGATGTGTTGCTCACCTGTCTCCACTTCAACTACTTAAAAAAAAATACATTATCAGAATGAGGATGGTGACGCACTGGAACAGGTTGCCCAAGGAGGTTGTGGATGCCCCATCCTTGGAGGCATTCAAAGCCAGGCTGGATGTGGCTCTGGGCAGCCTGGGCTGGTGGTTGGTGACCCTGCACATAGCAGGGGGGTTGAAACTAGATGATCATTGTGGTCCTTTTCAACCCAGGCCATTCTACGATTCTATTTATCAGTTACTGAAATAATTCTCACATTGGTATTTTATAGCCAGTCAGAAAAGTATCCTCCTAAAATGTTAGGATATCAGGATACTAGTAACTGATTTAAGAACTGTTTAGCAAGAGAAAAATACTTCCAAAATCAGTGCAACAATATTAACAGCAGAAATAAACAGGCCTAAGTAATAATCTCATAAATCTCTAGGCACTAAGAAAAGCATCACTCAAAAGGCATTTTAGACAAAAATATTATAAATATTTTTTCCTAGTCAAAACTCACCAAAAATCCGAGATGATGTAAGCAGTACTTTATTCAAACATACCTCAGAAGAGCCTTCCGTTAGCGTGAAGTTCTACGTTCTGAGAGATCAAGTACTCCGCTTACTTATCTGGAACATCTGCTACGTTTGACTCCACTTAAGTTTACCATAACAGAAGTTTATCAGTGTATCGCTTGACATGGTGATTTTCAATTCCACTTTCACCAGAAGCATTGGCCAAAGGCAGAAGTTATTCTTTAATGTAATGCTCTCAATTACGGATAGCCACAATCTATTTCCCTGTATTTGTAACAAAGCAGCTTTTCAAATATTGACACAAAGATAAATTCAGAGTGCCTTCTCATGATCTACAATCTTATCACAAACACCAGCTCATTTCAGCTAATAACACCTTTCAGCTAAATTTTAGTTCTCCTTATCCCATTTAGGTGAACATTTCTTGTGGACAAAGGTAACACTTTATCAATTACAAAGCAAGTTTATCCATGAACATCATTCAAGTGTATTCCATTTATTTTAACATTTCAGATATATATGTATTTTATATATGGGAACATTTGGGCTAACCAAGTAAATCCGTAACATTTCCAGAGGTCTAGGCTTTTTTTAACTGAAAAATAATACCTGCCAATGCTACTTTAGTCAGGCAACAGATTCACACAGTGGGAGGGAATTTTCAAAGCCAATATGTCTCAGCTGTATGAACCTAATTAGCCACCAGCCAAGGAACAACTTAAAGAATACCGAAGGCATAGCACAAAACTTCCTCCTAGAAGAGGAGTATATCTGTGCTATTATGTTGCCTGTAGATTGTGATCAAGATCTTAATTCAAACCTGTTATCACTCTCCAGATAGCAGCAATTATATTTCATTTGTGAAGGCAGGATACTCACTTCTACTCAGTTAAAGCAAACCGGTCTCGAAATAGCCCTTTTAATGCAAATGAGAAGACATCTGCTCATGATTTCTTTTCTCCAGGCACTCTGATGCAGAAGTCAACACTCAGTAAATTGCGATTAGAAATTAAAACTCTGAAGCACTGGTTATAGGTTAGCGACCTCCTCTTTAACTGTGCCTGTTTAGTGATAGCTACCCACTGAAAAGTGTAGGCATCAGTCCTCAAGGTTTCCCATACACCTTTCCAGACTGCCTAGGAATTACCACATTGTAACAATGCATGTAGTGCATGAAGAAAGCACAAGCACTGCTACCATTTAGACAACAACTGCCTAGCTTCAGACTTCCACTGTTACGGACAAGACTGCCCATAACGCAATAGGCAGCCATAGGCTAGTTGCAGTCTTAAAAGATGAGTCTTTTCAGAGTCACAGAGGGAATTTCTCAAAGCAAATGGGTGAGCAACCATGCAGATAGGAATCTGCAGGGGTTTTAAAACTTAAAAGATTCCTAATTCTTATTGCTTTCATTGGATTTAAACTTGTACAGTTTCTTTGAAAAGATCACAAACTCATGGCTTATAACAGGGATTGCCACAATAATTATCTGCAGCACTTTGTGAAGCAGAATCAGATCCAAACCCAAAGAATAAATGCAAAAATTGAATCAACTTTAAAACCCACTGTGCAACATCTCCCCTAAATAGGTTATTTGCATTAAAAGTCTGGGGGGGAAAAAAAAAAAAAAAAAAAGCCCCAACAATGTAAAATATACTGACTTGGCCAAATACAGAGTGTCAGAATATAAGGGAAGTCTGTATCAAAAATGACAACACACAAACACACCAACCAGTTCAGAAACACGCTCGTGCAGAAGGGCTGCAGTAAGTCCTGCACCTCACTGCTAAGCTTACACAAGGTGCTTTCAGACCAAAAAAATAAAAATCCCCATTCAGGGTTTTGGGGCTTGTTTTGTTTCAAACCATGGCCAGCTAGAAGTTGCACAGACTCTCAGTACAAAGCATTTTATTTCTCTGAGCTTTTTTTTTTTTTTTTTTTTTTTTTCCCCCCCAAAGCAAGCTCCTACTTTTGTTCACTAGATCAGAAAAGCTATCTCCATCAAAAACCAAAGCTACAACAGAACAATACTTCTGATATTCACCTCCAAGGCCTTGGACAATTACAAAAAAAGCCACTTTTTAGAACAGGTGGGGCTTTTCCCAAAAAAAGTCAAATTTAAATGCTACTCTTATTCCTAATCCATAAATCCTGCTCAGAACAACAAAGCTCTTCCGTTCCTCCCACATACAGTTATCAAAGCATACATTAAAGATGAAACCGTACCTTGCCATCAAGATCAACAGTAATTATAACACCTAGTTCACCTATGGTGCCTTAAACCACACATTAAATGCTTTCAGGAGGACTGATATTTTATCTGACAGTGATAAATGCATCAGTCCATAATGCTTTTGCTTTTCTTGCTCTTTTCCAAAGTTTCCATAAACAGTTATTTTACATAATAAAGGAAAAAAAAAAAACTAAAAAGAAAATAGATGATTTGCACTTACGCACTTCTGCTTTTTTGTTTGTTTTTAATCTACAAGGTTCAATACAACGCACTTGTTATCAAGTTATTAGCAAAGTTTCTCCTATTTGAGAATTTTCAAAACAAGCTCAAAAGCTCAATTTGTTTCCTACTGTAAAAGGTCTGGAGGCTTCTTACTGGGTTTCCATTCACAGCTAAAGAAAAAAAAAAACTAAGAGGAAAAAAGGGGTGGGGGAGAAGCCAGCCAGATATGAAAAGCATTCAAAACCCTGGTAATATCAGGGAAACAGAGAAAAGGAAAGCAGAACAGAAAAAAGAAAAACACTTAAAGAAAGGCATAAGCATTCTGTTTCATTTTCAATTTGATTGTTGATTTATCTGCAAAACAAACCATGATTCAGTCCAGGTCTCCCAGAAACCTGCTCTATCTTTCTTGGACTTCCTAAAATGCATTGCTGTCTCATCACTTAAGGCAGAGACAGTGATGCTTACATGAATCAAATTCAGATTCACCTCAGTGCTGCAGAGCTCTCAAGGAAGGATCTGCACCCAGCACTGCTTCTGACGGCACTGGAGGTTAGCTTGCATTAGTTGCTAAAACTTGAAAAACAGAACTTTTATTTTGCTCATTATAAGCCCCTGAAGCCACAGAACTGCTCTTAACCAATTTCTTCAGAGCAAACAGAATGCAAACTATTATCAGGTTTCTCAAAACACCAAGCGTTAAAATAGGTTAAAAAAAAAAAATCACAATGTTAAATCTTGCTCCCCACACGTGACTTCAGTGTCACATCAGCAGGTAAAGATGGGAAATCCTTTCTGCCAAGAAGTCCCCAGTCTTCCTGACATAGAATACACAGGGAGAAATACTTCACTGTCAGCACAGAAGCTGACCTGCTCCGTCTTGCTAAGGAAAAGCAGCACTGAATGATGTACTCAGCACTCATATCACATAACAGGAGAAAATTAGGAATAGGACTCAGTGTTGTGCCCTACCCAAGGCTGCTGCTTTTCTCCATCTCACCGGCAATGTGCTTTTAGAAACAACTTGTGCCTAGCACTTAAGAGAGGCACACAGAGAAGTGGATACCTAATCCCTGAGGACACTGAAATATTAACAGGAACTCAAACCGATTCATTTCATGAAGCACTTCCCTGAAAAATAACCACGCATTTAAACTTGCTTCAAAACCCCATCCTGTACATCCAAAGCCAAAGCACATGGGACACTTTGCACTGACGTGGTAAAGGACGTGGTGGACCAGGAACAAATGCACACCAGGGAGCGGGTCCTTCCAAGCTAATGCTGAGGTGCATCAGTGGGCCACATAGGGTTTAGGTACTGACAGTGCCAAAGCTTCTGTCATTTTCTACTAATTTCTCTATATTTTTTTTCCTTTCTTCAAAGACATAAATTAAACCCTACTATTAAGCAAGGGTTTCATTCCTCTGTAAATGCCTATTCTTGCTACATAGGACACACAGAAGATGAGTCACTTAAGCAGACTGTTTACACGGAAGCAAAGCCTGGAGAATCACTGCAAGGTAGCAGCTCTCAAAACCCCAAACACAATACACACAACGGGAGCTCTGGGTGACAGCTCACAGTGCTGGCACGTGCTTGCTGCAACACTAATGCAGCCAGCCAACTGCCACTTCTCAATCGCTTACAGCAATCCCACCCGAATCCCTAGCAAAAGCCATATATCCACCTTACTGCACCTGTACAGGTGCTGCACTCGCTGCAGCCTCTACTGTGAGTGCAACGTTCCTGATGTTCCCTCTGACCTAGGAACAGCGTGGAAACCATTTGGGACCGCTGGGGCTAAAACAGTCTGGCAAAGGCCCCATTCGTGCTGACAAATAGCACGCACAACAATCACATCACCACTGGAGTTGAAAATAATGCGCATTTGGATCAGCTCAGGGTAACCATAGAATATCCCAAGCTGAAAGGGACCTCCAAGGATCTCTGAGACCAACCCCTGGCTCCACACAGCACCACCCAAATCCAAACCCTGAGTCTGAGAGCACTGCCCAAACACTTCCTGAACTCCAGCAGCTTGAGGCCGTACTCACTGACCTAGGAAGAACGTGAGCTTTTGTGTTTGCAATTTTCCTTCCAGATGGAAGGAAAATGCGCTTCACCTATCATCAGTTTGCTGCAGACACAGCTGCAGTCTTACCAAACATCATTAGAACCAGTACTTTAAGAAGCTTAGATGTTCAGAGATATCCATACACTTCATTTTAACCATCAGCAGTTCAACTGGAATAAATCTCATTGCTGACAGTGCTGAGCTTGTTCCTACACTGGTTCAAAGACTATAGAACAGCACAAGCGTGGAGCTAATGCAAGTGAAATCGATGTTTCCTTCTATAGCAGCTGTAAGGAAGCTTTGTGCAAAGCCTAGCTCAGTATGACAAACACGTAAGGCGGACCCAAAAAACATAAGAGTTGTTAAACCAGTTATTGCAACACAGCGGGAGTCCAACGTCCCCCAGACACACAGAAAAGGGGCTGGGGTTAGAACATACAGGGAATGGACAGATGCACTCATGAGACAGCAGTCACCCTGCAGTCCCAGGGTGCTGCGTTCTCAAACACGGTCGACAGAGCCTTTACGCCAGCATCAGCCCAGTTCTGAAGCAAGTGACTGTCAGCCGGTGGGGATATGGGCGAGACCTATGCAACGCAAGGAGCTAGCATTATGATAGATACCGCAAGGTGTACAGAATAGCACAGAGCCCTCTGCTCGGCAGCCTGCAACAAGCAGCTCCGAAAATACCCAAAGCACAACGGGAAAACCTGAGAATGGCACTCGGGACTTCTCGCGGCCACACCAGCAGCCAGCGCCCGGCTGCACGGCCAGGACAGCCCCAGATCGGGCCAGCGCAGCTCCGCGAGTCCTCGGTTAATGATCAGCCAGGAGCAGGGCCAGGCCAAGAGCAAGTGGGAATTTCCTCCCGTTCTCCCCGGGCCCACGACGGGGGGTGGAGGGGAAGGCCCCGGACCGAGGCACAGCCCCGGGCAGCGCGACCAGGGGCAGGGGCAGGGTGTGGCCTCTTTTTTTTTGAAAAGTAAACGCAGCCTCTCAGCCGCGAGCAACACCCATTTCGTTAGGAAGAAACTGCCCGCTGTGTTTTTCCGGTACAACATGTGAACTCGGCACCAGGAACCTGCTCCTGCTGCGCACTCCCGGCCGAGCGCCGCCCGTCACGCCCCGGCGGCGCAGCCCCGGCTCCCGCCCGCGGCCGGCAGGTTGCTTTGTGCCGCACAAAGCCGGGCGCTGCCAGGCGCACACACAAAGCGAAGCCCACCGCCGGGCCTCCCTCCCTTCCTCTCTCTCATTCTCTCTCTCCCCCACGCTCTCACCGCCGCAACCTACACCCGGGCACGGGCCGCGCACCGGCTCCCTGCCCGGCGGCCGCGCGGTGGCGGAGCGGGAGCCGCGGCCTGCGCCGGGCGCGGTGCCTCACCTCCGGGCGGCCCGGGCCGTGCGGCCGCGCCGGGGTCGCTCACCTCGGTGGGGGCGCTGATCTCGAACAGGTCCAGCCGGTTCGCGTTCCAGTGGTTGATGATGTCGGCGAGTTTGCGCCGCTCCTCCTCCCGGCTGCCGCCGCCCGACATCCTCGCCGAGCCCGCCGCCGCCGCCGGGAGCCGAGCCGGGGCCGCGGCCGGGCCCTCTCCGCCGAGCCCCGGGCGCGGAGCAGGCGGGGGGGAGGCGGCCTGCCGGGGAGGGGCCGGCGCTCCTCTCGGTGGCGGCCGGCACGGGAGCCGCCGAAACGCCCCGGGATCGCCGCTCCGCTCGCGGTCGGTCCCGGCGGACGGCGACGGAGGAGAGAAAGAAAAAGAGGGAAGGGCGGGGGGCGGGGAGGAGGAAGGATGCCCCGCGCCGGCAGCCGCCGCGGTGTCTCCTGGCTCGGCGGCGCCCGTCCCTCCGCCTGCCCCGAGCCCAGCGAAGCCACCGCCGCCGCCTTTCTCCGCCCCACTATCGCCCTCCCCTCGCTCGCCGCCTCGCACACCGTCCCGTGCGCGCCCCCGCCCGGCCGCCCTCCCGCCCGCCCTCCCGCGGTGCACGCGCGCTCCTGCGGCCGTCGCCTCCCCAAGCCCGGCGGATGGCGGCGCGCCCCCTCCCTTCCCTTCCCCTCCTCTGCCTTCCTCGGGGCGCGGGGTGGGAGCGGGGGCGCGGCCAGGTGCGGTGGCGGTGGCCGCGGCCCCTCGGAGCTGCGCAGGGAGGCAGTGACGGGCTCCTGAGAGCTTGCCCGCGGGAACAAAGATCCGCCGGGGCGCGGTGTATTTTCCTGTTTTCCAGCGCTTTGGCGAAGCCGCCCTCCCGCCCGCTCAGCGGCGGCCTTGGCTCGCCACGCGGCCCGGAGCGGAGCGCGGAGCTCTGCCCTGAGCGCGGTGCCGCCCGGCGCGGCCGTGCGGGGCCTTCGGGGCGCTGCGGGGAAGGAGCTGTCTGGAAAGAATGTACTGACATAAACCTCCGCAGCGTGAGATAAAGCATCTGACGCGTTTTAGTGCTTCGTAGGAAGATAATTTCCTTGCGGTTTCTCGCAAGAGGTGTCAGGGGCATCGCTTGATTCCAGAGGGCAGTGTGGCTGTAGGGGCTCGGCTTTGTTTTCTGCCCTGCCGACGACCAACCCGTCGTCAGCTGTGGTTGGTGTGTGCCGGGTGTCCCCTGGGCGTGAGGAGTGGTCCTTCAGCTGCCAGCTCTGGGCTGGGCTTCCCGAGTGCGCGCCTTTGTTTGGTTTGGTTTCTTCAGGTGATTAAAAAAGGGGGAACCGCTGTTCCTTTTCGGTGGTCCCAGCACAGTATTTCAAGTTCCTCTTTGCCGAGAGAATTCAGCGGAGTGGGTTTTGCTGGAGTTGCGATAGATTGGGTTATTTGCAGAAGGGATTCCTCAGAGGCCTTGTCTCCATTAAGAAATTACATTATTGTTTTTACCCAGCAGTACAGCTCCTGTGCAAGCGCCAGCAGCTCTGGTTTTACAGTGAAGGTCAGTTATACTTCTGCCCTATATCCATAACTGTGCCGTGTCAGAGCTCCGAGTACGCAAGGGATCCTTTTCCTCGGGTCCCGAACCTTGGGAGACATTCAAAGGCCTTTTGAGAGCCCTGGGAGAATTGGAGGTGGTGGGGAGGGCACTTCAAGTCCTTGTAATGTTATAATCCTAAATGTAGCCTTTATTTCCTTTTGCAGGAACAAAAAGCCATGATTCTTTATACCAAAGGAAAGAAATTGCACTGAGTGGCTTTTTCTCCGTATCCAGATAAATTTGGGTGTTCTGGTAATGCCCACAAAGATCAAGGAGCAGAATAAAATTTGTGATGCGGCAGTCAGCAGCCCAGGTGGAGAGCTGCATACTCCCTTGGCAAATGATGTTTGCAGAGCAGTGCATGGAAGTAGATGCTTGGCCATGTCATGGTATTGGTGGCACAGGATAAACTACACTGGCTGCATTACTTCAGGATTAGGAAGGAGACTTTTGGGTACAGGCTGTGCATTGATAGGCATTTTGCTATTACTCGCTACACAGGTAAAATTGTTTTTCCTGGGGAAAAGAGGTGGTTGCACTGGGAAAACTGGCTGCTTGGAGTAGTACAATTAGCAGTGCTGGCGTGCCTGAGTTTTCAAATGCTGAGAAGCACCAGGAATAAACTTATCACTGTGCTGTACCCACGTGATGTGTATAATCAGCTGTGAATTATTTATTTCTATTTTAACTGCAGCTAGTCAGCATTTCTAGACCATAGCGAGACTCTGGTCTTGATACACACAAATCGCTCAGACTGAGCAGACTGAGCACACTGATGGCATTTTGGTGTCAGTTCCCAGATATTGCACATCACTACAAAATATTTCAGTAGTGGCAGGAGCACTGGAAGTGCTACTTAATGATCAAACAGTAGGAGCAGCCCCTCTGCTGATAAATGCTTTTCTGTGCTGGACAGTGTGGAAACAGTGTTAAAAGAAACCAGGCCCACTTATCCTGCCAAACAGGTTGTTGCCATCCACAGTGGAACTGCAGCAGCTTTAATGCAACATCAGGGTTTAAGAAAAATCATAACGTAGCCATGAAATGAGCTGTGTGAGAGAACCAGCAGGATGGTATGTGTATGGAGAGTGTACTGCTGGCGACAAGCGTAAGCCCTGGCCTTCTTGGAAAAAATTAGTGTGCAGAGAACTGCATAACATTAGCGTGTGCCAGCTAGTTTACCATGAGAAATGTGTGCTGCTTCACTTTCAATCTCTATTCTTTTCACAGGGATATTGGAAAAGGAAATAGAACAGCTGCTGTAAAGCCTTGCAAGTGACGTGATTCTTGTGAACAGTTGTGAAAAAAAAAATTAGAGCTATTTATGAATGGAAAGCATTATACAAATAAAATGTAAACAGTTTGTATGTTTGAGCTACCTTCAAGGCGTCTTCAAAGCATTGCATAAAGTTACTTGAAACCATTAGGTGAAATTTGTCTTGTCTATTCTTTCTGAGATTTCTGCATATTGAGAAGACAAAATCAAAATCCTCCTTGAAGAGTTTCCAGTCCAGCTCAGTTTCCCTGTAGATAGTTCCACTGAATTAGATTTAGCTCTATTAATAATCATATATTCAATAAGAAATAATAGTGTGGGAGAGACGAGAAAACAGAAGACAAAAACTGCTCTATTTGCAAGTGGTAAGGAAAAATGTTTTTTACTTCTTTCCTTACCGGAGAGTGTAAATGTTCCATTCTCTTCTAAGGCACTTAAGACACCTGAGCTACCGTAAGCCATTACTGTGATTATTAGTTCAGCCCTCAAAGAATATATATTTCACAGAACAAATAAGATAAATGCCTTTTACCATAGAGTTTGCAAACTATGCTTTTTTCACAGGTGAGAGCAACTAGAAAAGAGAATACATAAGAAATGCAGAAATGTGGGTAGGCTTCTGCAATCCCCTCCATTCTCTGAGACACCAGGAAGCATGGTGCTTGTGTGGTTACCTGCTGCAAGGGGATCACTGCTGTGCAACTTTGCTCGTTAATCATATTGATGTATATCTATCCCTGGGGGAGCTGGTGGTTGTAAGTAACAGGAGCGTACAGGATCTCTGTATTTCTGTTCCTGGGCCATTGCAATATGTGCAATGGGTGCCCAAGGTTCTCTTGCGTAGGGAAGGTTTGCATGAAAGTAGGGTCGTGCTCTGCTGGCTGCCAGCCAAATGCCCATATGGTTGCCAGAATGCAGCATTAATTTTCTGAGGCAGCATGTGTCCGAAATACAGTGCCACACCATATAAATCAGCACGCTATTGGAAGTTATAAATTCACAGATAAGATGGAAATTGTTAAAGTAATCCCTACCGTGGCTTCCTGAGTGTGCACATGTTTCTAGAGCAGAAGTATCAGAGCTGTAATTTTGCATAGCGTAATGCAAAAGCTTACAGGAGAGCAGCAGGAACACTGCAAACCTGGGTCATCAAACTGCAGTCCTTACGTGGATGGCACACCCACTGAGGTAAATAAATGAGCCTGAATAAGGATTGCAGCTATGGTCGGTATAAACACACATGAGTCAGGGAGGGAAGAATTTTTTGTTGCGCCATTATCTCACCTGCATGAATTGCACACACTGTATGCATCAAAGTATCTGTTTCATAGCTTAATTGGTAAACAAACATAGTACTTAAAGGCTACGTGGGCAAATTCATGCCGCATGAAAAATCTTTGCATTTAGATCCCATTTTTCTTACTGTATGAATGTAAAATTTTCATAACCTTGGCCTCTTTAAAACAAATTAAGTAAGGGGAGGAGAGTGGAGGGGAAAACAGGGCAAGTGTGGCAGGTTATATAATTGGAAGACTTTAGGTTTTCAGTTCAACTATCCTTGCTCTATTTTCAGGGAAAGGAAAGCACTAGACAGTATAAATGGCAGCCAATGGCTTATCTTGGTAAATTTATCCTTTGTTTTATATGTGGATGAATAGCAAAAGACTGCTGAAACAATTCCTTGGAAAGGAGGATGCTTAATTTTTATTATAAACAAGACCTTTCCAAGTAATTTGGTGATGAACACTTCTACACATAAGACTTAGGTTCATAGCAGTCATGTTCAAGCCTACCTGAGCATGTAAGTTCAGAGCACAGACTAGGTTCAGGTCTGTCTGTATTGAAGCACGCTCTTTGATCCATGTTCAACAAGATGGACAGGAGTTTGACTGCCTTGGAGCATGTGAATATTCACACTGATTTCAGCAAGATGTCTGTCTGTCTGTCTTCAGCTGAACCAGTCTTGGAAATGAGAAGCACATGCGAGTCTCTCACACACTGAGGATCAGGCTCCAGTGAGATGTTTGCTATCAGTGTTGTCCAGTACTGGAATCCTCCTGGTACCTTCAGATTGATACTGAAAGCTTTCCTGGAAAATGCTTTTTACCCACGGAGTGATGTTCTCAACAGAGAAGTGATTAGGACAAATTTAGTGGCTGGTATACACATTAGATTAGGAGATGATCTCTCCTGATCTTGTCTCATATAATTTGAAATGCAATCTGTTAACATTTGGAGAAGATGTAGGCACAACAAAAGTTTTTTACTAGGTTTTATTGTTGTTGTTGGTTTTGTGGGGTTTGTTTTGTTTGTTTTAATAAGAGATCTCTGTTTTGAAGTATTTTCAACCAAACTGCTGTTTCCTGAAAGAGGACTGGAAACTGTCTGACCGTAAGAAGGGAAAGAAATAAAAAAGTCTATGTAAAGTTGTCAAGTGAACCATGTAAATGCAGAGCATGTAAATAAACCCTATTTCCAGAAACTAAGCTCCCCTCCCTGTGATATACAGCATTATTTATATAAATGGTAAAAGTGCTTAGGCAGAAGTTGTACATTTCTTTTAAATTGAGGATAGCTCTCCAATCAATAGCCCAAACTAGGCTATTAGTTACAACAATGTATAATCGTTGCAAGGCTCTTTCAGCAAGATGTAGTGGGTGTTTGGTCTTGTAATTAACCCACCACCACTGGCCATGCATTCTCTCCACCCTATAATTACTTGACTTAAAAACAACACCATTCAAAGCATACATTACATAGAACATTAAAATTTTAATGTTTTTACACTCACGTAATGTTTATAACGCACCCATACATTTCAGGAGCAGAAGTCATTTGGCTAAATCTAAGCTTTTTTCTTTTAATCAGAAAGGTTAATTTGGAAACAACTTGAGTTAGCATGCACAGAGTCATTGTTGTTTTTTTTTTTATTTAACTCTTTTGGAACTAATCTAAAAGTACTGAGTGGGTTTTCACTTAAATATACCTTGCCACTGAGCTAAGAATGTAATGGATAATGAATCATTGGCTCCAACAAATTGCTGTTCTTGTTGGTTGTAGAACATGCATAAGTCCTGTACGTAGAGAACTGCAGCCTCAGAAGAAAATACTTCAGGAAGCTTATAAGTGAAAACTTTGGTGTAAGTCTGTGAAAAGAAAATGCCTGCTCAGCAAAAACAAAACAAAACAAAACAAACACAACACAACAATCTTCTCTCAGCAAGTTTTCCTTAGTAATGCTTTCTCATTCTCAAGGTCTTGGGCCAGAACAAGCATGGAATAGGAACAGGCTTGTACATAAGAGTGAAAAGCAACAGAAAGCATCTGGAAAGCCTTCTGTAGAAATCTGCAGTGAGATTTCTTTTAACTAACCTGAATTGTTTAAAAATCAAAAAATGAGCGTTAGTGTAGACTCCCTCTAAGGTAGTGGAGAGTAGCAGACATTTCCAGAAGGATTCAGATCGCTGCCTTGTGACAGGGTTAATCAGCTTATTATTCATGTCCTTATGCTACCTTTTAGATCGCAGAATCAGAGACTGATTTGGGTTGGAAGGGACCTTTAAGATCAACTAGTTCCAACCTCCCTGCTATCGACAGGGATACCTCCCTCTAGACCAGGTTATTCAAAGTGCCATCCAGCTGGCCTTGAATGCTTACAGGGAGGGGGCATCCACAGTCTCTCTGGGCAACCTGTTCCAGTGTCTCACCACCCTCACAGTAAAGAATGTCTTCCTAATATCTAGTCTAAACCTACCTTCTTCCAGTTTAAAGCCATTTCCCCTCATCCCATTGCTACCTGTCTGTATAAAAAAGTCCCTTCCCAGCTTTTCTGTAGGCTCCTGCAAGGTCCCCCTGGAGCCTTCTCTTTTCCAGATGGCTGCAAAGAGCTGAGGTCAATCCCTCTTTGAGAACATGACCACCATTCCTCAACTTCTTCAAATCTTCAGTGTTCTGATTGTGTCTTGGGCTTCACTTCAAAGCCCATACCTTGCTTTAGCCAATGATGGCATTTTGTATAAGACGTTATATATCACATTTATACAGAGTCCCTCCATTTCCATTAAACCAACTGCATTAAGCTCAGTGAAGCACTTGCTCTTCACTTCCCAGAGGTTACAGCTCAGCCCAGCCCAACAGGATGTAGGAGGGAGTAGTTGGGGGGGTGGAGGGAGCACATTACAAAGCTTATTTTACATTCTAGAACATGACATAGAGATACTCAGGCTACATCTGAAAGCACTTCCTTTTTAGTTGGCTAAATTCGTATATATCAAATTCTCTGCTGTCTCACCTCCTAGCATGGATGTCTGCTCTTAGCACTGCATCTGCCAGCACAGAAATACTGGGTAATTACACTCTGAAATAACTGAGCCCTGACTCTTCTCTGTGAAACCAACCTTTAAAAGGAGGCTGTGCATTTTTTCTTCTAACACCCTCACCTTTCATCCCGTGCCACTCCTTGACTGCGGGAGAGGACCAAGCCAAAATCACAGAGGTGATTCGTTTGGATCCTTCTAAACTCACTGGTCATAAAGCTTGTGACCTATTAGCCCTACGGTAAGGTACCTTGCATTCTGCAACCTCTGCTTGTTGCTCTAACCAGAAGCCTTGTTTTTCGTACCTTTCCACTTTCTGTCTGGTCATTATTGTTTTTCCTCCTTATCATGTTGCAGTATGTGTGTTGCTTTGAGGCAGGGACTGTCTTCTCATCGTGTGCGTGTGCAGCATTTAGCATCCTTGAAACACTCGGGCCATCACCACATGATAAATATTAAAACCTACTGGAAAGCAAATGTGACTACCAGGTCCTGGTACAATAATCATCAGCATTTTGTATCCTTGGCTGGATCATTTTCTCCCAGGAGAACAATTTAGTACAACAGTGAATGGAAAAATCAGACCATCTTGTGGCAGTACAGGAAGGCTGATACAATGGCAGCTAGAACCTGTTAATTAATCTGTCATGCACAATATACAGCCTCACAGGTAATTTAAAAAATATGTGCTCTTCCTTACTGTTACCCAACAAGCACTGTGGGATCTAGTTAAGCAAATCTCAAACTTGGTGTGTTCTACCTTACAAGTACCTTCAGGGTCAGCGCCTCTTACACAAACACTCCTGTATGCAGTTCTTCTAAATGTGAAATTTCTGCTTACAGACTGTTGTGCTCACATTGTAGAAGAGTACTTAGCAGTTGCCAAACAAAAAACAAACAAACCAACCAGAAGCAGATTTGTCTTGAACAAAGTACTGTTTCCAAGGCATGTAACTACAGAAGATTTTCCAGATCCAGCACTGCAGGTCAAGAAATGAGAAGGGAAGAATTAAAAGTCATTAAGACAAAGATTATGGAGGACAGCTCTCTGGGCAAAGGATCTCCTGAATCACATTATTTCTACATTTCGAAACAGGAGTATCACCACTTTCCTTTTTTCTGACTAAAGTTAGAAACATGCACAGAAATAGGCACCTAGATTAGTGACCTGTTTTCCAAAGTGCTGTAAACTCCCAGTCATCAAAGGCACCTTTAAGTCCTCACTTACAAATGTAGACCACGAGGCATGAAAATGTGTCCTTTGTCTCCCAGCAGTACTTCTCTGAATATAAAAATTCAATAGGAAAGCTGTGCAAAAAAAATTCACCCTATCTGAAGGGATCGCGGTGGGTGGATATTAACCACTCTGTGTGACACATTCCTGGAGTTGGTGGGTGCTGCTCCCACACTGGGAGATGCTGTGAGACTGCAGGTCCTCTCTGCCTCACAGAATCATAGGTGCACAGAGTGGCAGAGATTGGAAGGGGCTTCTGGGGCCATTGGGTCCAGCTCTGCTCAAGGCAGGGCACCCAGAGCAGGGTGTGCAGGACCATGTCCATGCAGCTTCTGAAGACCCAAGGAAGGAGACTCCACAGCCTCTGTGGGCAGCCTGCACCAGCACAGAAGTGCTTCTTGATGTTTAGACAGAGCCTCCTGTGTTCCAGTTTGTGCCCATTGGCTCTTGTTCTGGCAAAGGGCATCACTGTAAAGAGCCTGGCTCTATCCTCTTTGCACCCCTTGCCTCATATTTATACACATTGATGCAATCCCCTCAGAGCCTCCTCTTCTCCAGACTGAAAACTCTCAGCTCCATCTTCTCATAGGATAGGTACTCCAGTCCTTTCATAATCTTGGTGGCCCTCCATTGGGCTCTTTAGAGTATGTTCATGACTCTTGTATTCTATTTTCTAAGCCCTGCTTCTAAGACATGATGCAGATCAGCCACCCTGAGCCCACCAGCATGCACTTTATGCTATTTGTTTACAGCCGCTTTGAGTGAGCAAGTGTTACAAAGCACATTACAGAATCAAGAAGTAAGCCTTCTAGAACTCCAGTTACATCACCAGCAGCACCTGAAGCCTAGGGTGGGCTTCCCAAGGCCCAGGCATCTCTGCTTGAGTGGAGTGCTTTGAAATGTTCACCCTGCTCTGGATTTCTTTGCAGTTACTGACACTAATCTGACTATCAGAGTTACCATCACAGGATACAATGGCATGCTGAGATTACAGGTCCTTCCTATTTTAGCTTTCAATTGGCAATAGTCAAAAGAAATATCACCTGCTAAGGAGACATTACAGAAAATGCCCTACTCCAGATATGAGCGGTGATCCAAAGGCCCTGGTGTGGAAGGAGTAATGGAGAGACTCATCTATACACTAATAGTCTGTGAGGCAAAATGTACAGGAGATCTTTACTGGCTGGTCTAATAGAAACCATAGTATTCAGCTGTTCTTTGAATTAATTCAGGGGCCTGCACTTGGTGAAATCTCATCTTTCAAAAAGGCTTGAACTGCAGGTGATGAGACCGAGGATAAAGGGCCTTGCAGGGGTTATCCTGGCAGTTCATCATCCTTGCTGCTAAATGTGTGTCGTGTTGCATGTGTTTATATTCACCTTCTAGGCACTAGCTCTTGTCACACTTTTTGCTGTTTCATTCACTAGCCCTTTGGAATTTAATATTTTCTTCTTTTTAATTCTTCATAGCTTACCTGCTGTTTTATGACGATGCCACTTTATCTTCCTTGTTTTAGTTAGCTAAACAGATAACTTCTTCTTTCTGTGTAACATGGTTTTTCTGTCTTAGAAGGAGATACCAAGGCCCTTTACTGCACATGCAAATGTATCCTAAGTTTTCTAAAGGGGATTCTAGCATCCAGTAAAATGCTTGGCTGTACTGTGTTGTTTCAACTCAGAGTACACAGCATTACTGGACTTATTAAAAAGTGCATAACTAAGGGAACATTCTCTCATGCACACAGTAGCTGACTTTCTAGCCATACATCTTGATAAAGGTAAAATAGTATAAGGAGGAACTATTTTTATTCTATCTGCAGTAGTACAGCTAATTTAGTTTGTTACAACAGGGCTTTTTGAAGTCTGGAAGCAAATGGAGCTTCTAAATACAAATCTCTCTATACATAAATAAATATGTCTACTTAATACTACTTTTTTTTTTTTTTTCTATGTCATGTTTTTAGGCCAAGAAGTCACATTAAGGATGATATAAAGCTCAGTCCTAATAATCTGATGGATTGCTTTGGGGAAGGTGCTATTATATCCTTAAGGAATGCAGTGGTGGTGTTCTTCAGTGGATCATAGATTGCTTGTAATGACTCTTGAGACTGTATACATATATGATAACTCTTCACTTGTTAAGGATTATATGTTCTTGTTAAAAACAATGCAAGTGCTACTGAAGGTCAGAGAATATTGCCACTGTTAATAATTCCTGCAGTACGTATCTTTGCTCACTGGTCAGATTTGTGATTTCTGACTCAGAACAAATTACATTACATACACTTTATGAAAGGTAAAAAACATCCAGTGATATTAAAAGATGCTTTCAAAAAATATTTACAAGATCTTTCAAACTCCTACTTATTTGCATTTGTCCCTGGAAAGCAGAAACACCAGTGTTATAGCCCTCATCCTTTCAGCAAGAATAATAAATTGAAACAGATTTAAAGAAAATAATAATTTAATACTGTCATAGGCAAATGAACTCAGAGGGCTCCATTAGACAAAGCAGAGAGAAAAAAAAAAAAGTCTTAAGAAACTCTTATTCCTTTTTAATATAATTATTTTCCTTAAATAGCATCTTAGGGAGACTGCAGCTGCCCAGCTTGGCTGTACTACCTGTTCAACAGCCTTCTGGGTTAACTGCACAGGAGACTGAAAAGGGTTATTCCAAGTTTCACACCAATGCTAGAAAAACAAAATTATACCAGACCTAAAATGAATTAAGCAGCAAAGAGCCCAGGCTAACATGTTAAAATGACCTTCTCACTGCTGATTTGATGTTTTCCAAGCAAAGCCAAGATCCTTAGTCACCGATGTAAATGGATTTGTTATTGACTATGACAAGAGCAAAACTGAAACACATTTGTGCTTCTAGACATTTTGCAAAGGGATTTGGTATACTTTCTGAATACTGATAAAACAAAAGCAGCATTGAACATGTGATAGATACAGAGAAGGAACAAGAGCAGAACAAAAAAAAAAGATTGTCAGTTTTAGAAGTCTCTCTTCCCACTCTTCCTTTTCCATTTTTCCAGTCTTCCTTTCCCCTCTCTCTTTCTTTGTTCCTTCTTTCTCCTTCTCCTTCTCTTTCTTTCCCTTTTCTTCTTCTTTCCTTGCCCTTGCCCTTTTTTTTTCTTTTTTTCTTTCTCTCTCTTCTCATTCTGGAAGGCACTTAAATTATTGTTAAGTTCTGCTTAAGTAGGAAAGTAACACAGTTCATGCTAAGTTACACGTATGCTTACATATCTTTCCTGACTAACAACAATTATGTGAAGTCAGGCTGTAATTTGGTTGTTCAAGGATTTCTCCAGCTGATAAGGAGATGTTTGCCAAGGTTGCCTTCAGCGCAGACAAACTGCACTCACTGTGGTTTCTCTGTTGAAAAAGAAAGAGAGGGCCCTTACAGAGGGGCACTTCAGCTTGGGGTTCTGATGAACTTGTTCCTAATCAACCCAGGAAACATATACATGAAGTCAGAAAAGGGAGAGAACACAACTATTTGTCCTAAGGGTCGTGCTGTGGTCTATCCTCAATCACTTGATGTTTTCACAGGGATGTTTTAATCCACCAAGCTTTGGCACCTGGCTTATTCCTGTGCTTAAGTACTTAATGAAGCGATTTTCCTAAACTAAATGCCTGCACTGTTCCTAAGACAGGACTGAATGAAACTGCTCTACCTTGGAGAGAGATCCCGTCTGACAAAATTTGAATATCCTACTTGGGCAGACAAGTTCCTTTGTGGGAATGCTCCTCTTCTCTGACATGCCAAACCGGTGGGTTTGCCTCATTTTTTGAAACTACTATACCTCAAAGAGTGAGGTATAAGCCTGCCAGATGGGACAACTTAGTATCCACTGTCAAGTCTCTCCTGAGCTGGGGAAGAAGTCAGACCATGATTTCAGTCTTTCTCCTTTCCAAAGCTTTTCAAAATCATGAACAAACCTAATAGTTGCTTATGAAAATTAGGGCATGAAAATTAATCATAACTGGGAGTGAGCGTAAGAACTCCCATTGTACAGACGCAGGAGGATGCAGAAATGGAGTGAATCAATGAAGCAGGAAGAGAAGGCAGGCTTCTGGTTCCTCATTCTCCTCCCTACCTACTCACCACTGCACCTCTGGTAGGTACCTGTCACGCTACTTTTGACTCTGACTTGTAAGAGGTATTTGTAAACGCAGCTATTCTGAGCTGTCACTGTGCAGAACCTGTGGTTGCCACCCTGGGCTGAAGCCCTGTCACGTACCCTAGATCTGTCCACAGACTCAGGCAAGTGCTGCTCCAAATGGCTCACCATGTCTGAGGAACTTTAGAGCGAGTGGAGGGGAGGGAAGGTGCAAGATGCATCTTCCATACCCAGCAGCAGCACCAGCCTCTGCATGCCACCTGCCTGCCTGCTGCCAGATTCTCCTAAAAAGCGCTGTGCATGAGGGCCTCCACATTTCCAATCTGTTTCTGAGGCGTAGTGCTCAAGGTGAAGACTCTCATTATAGACAGATCTGTTAGAGCGGGAGGTTGACAAGGAAGAGCCTGGATCTGATTAGCAGCGTCTCCATTTGCACCATTCTTGGATCAACCACCTACAGACAGGACTCCACCTCTCTGTTGTGACTTACTCAGTTACAGCCTGGCACAAGTTGTGTTCAAGCTAAAGGAAAAAGTTCCTATTTAGGCACCAGGCAAAGATGAGATCCTGAAAGTTCAGCCTGTGCCTGATAGATAAGTGCTGAAGGATGTCTGGAAGAGGAGTTAGCAGCCAAGGCATGCAGAAGGAATAGATTGCAGAACTCTGAGGGAATTTTAAGGGTTACTCAGATTATGTACTCATGGATGTCAGCAGTGCTGGCAATTTGCCTTCTACATAGTGGCAGTATCAGCTTAAATCTACTTTATGGTTCCCTACAAAAAGCATGTGTTTTCTTCAAAGGGCTTTAAAGAGAAACCATGCAGATTCAATACAAATTGACCTATCCTCTAGACTGGAAAAAATCAGCCTATTATGTTACTAAATTCAATAAAAATTATTACTTTACCAGTACATAATACCCTGATTCTAGCAATCAGATAAGCAAAACCTTAGTCGTATGGATGAGAACTGGAAAAAAATCTTTAGCAAGAGAGTGTCAATTTTAATAATTGTATGTTTGATTTCCATGGCAAATTTCTCATGTCACTCATGTCTCTTAAACAGCAAAAAATTGGCAGTCCCATGGAAGATAGACTCATTGGTTTGCTTTCACCTAAGCTTGTTTTGGTACAGAAATACATTAGTTTTTTTATGATGTCTTTGCATTCAGATGTAAGTGTAGCTTATGTCATTCAGGTCTGAAATATATTCACACCAACGTCAGGGCAAAACATTTCAGTGGAGCTATGTTGATTTATACTAGCTGGAGTTCTGGTAAGTTTTTAAAGGCTCTTTTGTAGCGACACAAATACAGTGCACAAAGCCAGTGTGAAAACATGAATACGTAAGAATTTTGACATCTAGCTATAGCTCAGATGTATGTAGCTATATAACTAAAATGCATGAATACACACTTCACTCTCCAGCGTTTGTCGTGAGATTAATGTAAGTGGATGCAACTGAGTGACCTAAGTGTGCTCATTCCTTATGAATGCCAGTCACAGTGCCACTGCAACTATAGATCAAGGTGGGTCCCTGTACAATACTCGTGTTCCCTCTGTACTGTTATGGCAACAAGCCATATACTTATGGGAATGCAGCCAGCTGTGGCCACCCACAGAGCTATGATGACCAGCTACAGCAGCGGTCCATCAGCCCAAACTTCTCTCCATTGTGACTATGGTCACGGGCCCTCGGGTACCAGACATCTCAGTATCAAATATATGCTCTCAAAGCCTTCTTGTGTGGAGCAGAGTAGAAAGGGTTACTGGAACTGGAAAATATCAGAGAAAGAATAAATGTGAATGTAACAAACAGAAAATTAAAAGAGAGAGACAGAAGGATGAGAATTTGTGCAGAAAAGAAATGCAGGGTAAAACATGTAGAAAGATAAAGAAGCAAGTTTCTAAGTGATTGCAAGGGAATGTTTCCATCAAAACACTGGTATTACAGCTTTGAAACCATCTCTGGACTGTAGTTCTTGGCAGTATTCACTACATATGGCAGCAATTCCTGGTCATCAACAATAGGGATCTGTAAAACCCAGATTTCCTGCAGGGGAAGAGCAATTTAAGAAATGCAAACTTGATATACTGTTTATTGCTTTATATGAATTTCACTCCTGATTGACTTTAAAACAGCTTTTCCCTTGCAAGATGATATTTCCAGTTGACAAACAACTTGACTTGGAGCCCATTTGTGTGCTAGGAAAATACTGTGTATCAGCTGTTTCTGAGAAAAAAACTCACCATAATGAAATTTGTCTTCTAGAATAACCATGCAAAATAGTGCTGATCAGCAAATGCTTAGTAACTAACATTTATAATGGTTTCTTTTAAAGTAGTGACTTCTATTTTTATGTTGAACTTTCTCTAAACTGGTGACACAATGTTATCTCAAGACCATTCATCTGGATAAGACCATGCCAGTTTCCTCAAAAATGGTTTTCTTTCTATGGATTTTGTATAAATTTGGAGTAGGGAGGCACAGTGAGAAGCAAAACATAGACTATATCGAAGTATTTTTTAAAATAGGATTCTTAGAAGTTGATATTGGTTAGGGAGTAAGGCTGAAAGTTTATGATAGCTTGCCTAACTTTCAGATAGGTCTTGTATCAGATTTGTCCAAAGATTTTGAAGAGATGCCCTGGAAGATAAAAAGAACTAGCCCTAAAAAAAGATTTGGAAAACTGGTGTTCCAAAATCTCTGTGAACATCCTCCTTGGGCAGAGAAAAGTCACAGCACTAAAAAGCACACCCCAGCAGCATGTGACTAGTCATCTTGAACTGAAAAAAAGTCTGTTCAAGAGATGTGATGTCCAGCAGATCTCCATCTGGTTTATTGGCTGCAATCCTAGGTCTCACTTTGTGTTAGGACCCAGAAGCCCAAAAGAGCTGCAGTGTTTTCAGACTTCAGCTATCTTCAGAAATTTATTGTTCTTTTTTTCTTTTTTTCTTTTCTAGTCTTCAGTGCTGTGAAGCAACTCATTCTTTTTATGTTCCTTAATCTGAGGCATGAAAGCCCACATGCATATGAACAAATATGCATATGTAGAGTCAATCTGGACAAGGCTTTACTGTTCAAACATTGTTCTATAAGATTGTTGTCCAGACTATATTGTGTGTTTATAAGTCTGAAAAGAACCAAGTTATAATCTACAATCCTAAATTGTAAAGGTAAATATAGGTTTCAAACTTATCAAATCAATAAACATTGCTGAGGACAGAGGCAGGGAAAGGTAACAAATAGATTTTCGAGGTTGCCAGTGTGGTTTTCAATAACAAGCAGTCTGATTAAGTGTTCACCTGTCTAAGAACATAATTCTAAGAAGAAAGCCTTAATAATCATCCCTGAATCAGTGAGATTGATGATGACAGTTTTATGACAGAACAAAGAAGGTTAACATTTTCAATCAAAATTTGACAGACTTTGGTTAAATTCCTCAGTTGGCTTTCTAAGCAAAGGACATCTCTCCTCT
The DNA here is from genome assembly GCF_905368555.1 of Meleagris gallopavo. Lineage (NCBI taxonomy): Eukaryota > Metazoa > Chordata > Aves > Galliformes > Phasianidae > Meleagris > Meleagris gallopavo. The sequence goes on from NC_139405.1 coordinate 41,509,956, forward strand.
TAGATTCTTTGAAAATGCAGAGGGACTGATTACTTTTGAAGTAATTTGACTAAATTCCCACATAATATTGAGACTCATCTGACTTTGGTATAACAGTTGTAACTAATCCTAAATAAGTAATACTTGGATATTAAAAGTATTTTATTTTTATCTTTTGTTTAAGTTTTTGAATTAATTATTGAAGTAGATATTGAATTTCACATCTTGCAACACTGAAGCCCTATGAGACTATCAACTGGTCAACCTAAACACCTGGCCACATTTCCCTAATGCTCCTTCCTGATCACTATCCAATTTCTTCTGCCTTAACCACCTACTGAACTGTGCTGGTTGAGTTTAGTTAGTGTTTTAAAGTTGATCAAGTGCAACAGAAAGCTTTAACTTAGTATGCTCCCGTATAAAATGTTCTACTTTAAGCTAAAGATTGGTTTTGTTCAGCACAGAACACTTGGAAACAGACTGAAACTGAACCTAAGCTGCAGAGAGACAGGATGTGCCAACATCACGAGTGGCTGAAGCTAAGATCTCAGCTGCCCATCCATGTGTTCTATGATGTGGCACTGAAATTGCTGGGGACAGGCAGAGATGGACGGCTTTAGCTGCACTGCTTAGCATGATGTGCCTCGTAGAGACTCTTCCTCACTGCCTCTGTTGTCCTGTTCTCATGCCAGTGCCCAAGTTGCTCATGAAACTGTCCCTCTGCTGCAGCCATTCATAATGGGATGCCTTGAGAAAACCAAAATTAGTAAGGATTTGCTTTCAGCTGTCCAGCATCCAACAGAGAGTTCAAGTGCATAAAACTGGGCTGCTGCGATGCCTGTTCCGCTGCATGCTAAGCTTATGGACTTGGTTGCCTACAGAGAGCATGGAAAAGGTGAGTGACTCAAACTAGGATGCAAACAGAGCACATGCTGAATAAGGCAGTGCTCGATGTCAGTGTGCTTCTGCCACGTATCCCAACAGAGAAACATTGAATTCAGCTTTGCACATTCTCTAAAAAACATCACTGTGCTTACTCCTGTCAAAAAGTTGACAGTGTGTGTGCATCTCCTGTGTGTGTGTATAATAAATAAGCTGTTCAGGAAACTATGAAAAGAGGGAATTCTTCACGTAGCCAAGGGCTTGAGAGCACACATGTAACTTACTGCACTCTGCTTACAAAAACTGCTCAGTATTTTAGCATTGGCATGCTATTATATCAATGGCTTGTAATTTTGAGTGAGTATATGATCATTCATTTGATTTTCTATCTTTTTTGCTAATCTCTGGGATGAACACAAGGAGAGGGCTTCTGGCTTGTTTTATGTATTCCAAGTACCATCTGCATTCCAAAATATCTAAGCAAGGACTGTTCATTAGATCCACTGGAACTGTGTTAGCATTTTACAGAGATCGCTGCATGCATTTCATTGAAGTGACAGGCAGAGCACACTGCTACTTTTTGCCCCCATATGTTAGCTGCTTTGGGCAGGAGGGGTGAAACAGAAGGTTCCCAGAGTTCCCTTCTATCCTCAACTGCTCTGTAACTCCGTGATTTTATATGCAAAATGCCAATTGAGAGGAATGTTTCATTTTAGCCTTAATCCTTTCAAGCAACTGGATTTGCTTCAGAATTGGCAGGAAAATGAAGATGCTGATACAAAAAGAAGCACAGACAGGATACTTTCACAAATTCTGAAAAGGGCGGAAATGAGAGAAATCACAGTTGCATCACTTTCACCAGAAACCAGAAAGGGAAGTGAAAACCACAGGGGAAACCATCAAAACCAATGGTGTCACATCTTACTATGTGCAACTGTTTTATAGCGGGTAGCTGGCATGGCACTTACTTCATCTGACTACCTACTGAAAGACAACTGTCAAATACCAGCATCCACAAACTATTACTTGTTTATGGTGGATAAGTCTTCTCTTTTGATCAAAACTTGATTTCTGAGTGTTTGCTTGCAAATGGAAGAGAAGGGAAGGGAAGGGAAGGGAAGGGAAGGGAAGGGAAGGGAAGGGAAGGGAAGGGAAGGGAAGGGAAGGGAAGGGAAGGGAAGGGAAGGGAAGGGAAGGGAAGGGAAGGGAAGGGAAGGAAGGGAAGGGAAGGGAAGGGAAGGGAAGGGAAGGGAAGGGAAGGGAAGGGAAGGGAAGGGGAGGGAAGGGAAGGGAAGGGAAATCTTCCTCAGTTAAAGGAATACAAAAATGGAGATAAAGGAAACTTACTTTAAAGCACCTTTCTATCACACCTGTCCTTGCTGGAGAACTTTGTGCCTCCTCCCTAATGTCAAATAATAAGAGTGAAGACTTGTGTTTTGATCAAGCTGTGTCAGAATGAAGAGTCCAAAACCAAAATTTGAGTCTTAGTGTCCTCTGAGCTCAGCTTTAAAGACATGCCTTTTGATTCCCTAATTACTCTTTGCCTGCTGCTCACAGAGCGATGACCGCCAGATTCACCAGCAATGTGCCAGCATGCCAGCTGGGTTGACTCTGCAGGGCCAATAGCCACCCACATCAACATCAACACTTGGATCAGCGGAAGTAGATCTCAATCTGCACTGTTTTAATCTCAGATCTAAAGGAGGAGCAAAATGTGTTTGAATCTGTCTTATTGACACTGTGTGTAGGGTCTGCCCAGCTGCTATGCTACACAAGTCAGGGACTACTGCCTGGACCTTGCTGGCTTCAGAGAAGGGCACGTGAACAGGAAGTCAACCATACCTGCATACCTCTGGTCAAAACGTGGTATGGGAATGCTCCATCATAGCCACAGGGACTGTGTGCATGAGGAAATACTCACACTGAAAGAGGAATACATCCAGGAGGAGGAACAGCTTAGATAGAAATCTGCCAATCCTTTTAATGCAGCATCTATATCACACTTCTTATCGACACATCTCAAAGAGCTTCTCTGCCTTTGATTCCAGATCATCATTTTTTCACACCTTGCTATCTGTGCTCCTGTAAAGGATTGTCTGCACTGTGATAATTTCAAAACACAGACTGTTTTTGAAGGCTTAGATTGAAGAGCAGTAGAGCTCCTTCTAAGATACACAGGAGTACAAGACTTGGAGTTATTAAAACCTGAAAGATGGCAGTAAATTGCGATGTGAAATAAGCAAATGGCAATTAACAGCAACCTGCTAGTAGCTTAGGGGATACTGGGCAAAGCATGATGAACTTGCAATCAATTAAAGACAGTGAACAAGCTATCTTTTAGAATCAGCCAGCCAGCACACAATCAATCAACAGCAATGCAGAATTGGAAGATGGGGAATAATACTAATAGTAGGCAGACAACATATGCACTGACATCTTGGTAGGATGCTCCTTGGATGACCACAGACCTGCATATGTTTTAAGCCAGGGATGCAGAAGAAGAGGAAGTGCATCAGTGGGGGACTTCTGTACATCAAAGAGGTGTAAAAGCAGCCTGGTTGTCAGAGTCCCTGTAGAAGTCCTGTATCAGATTTCAGAAGCTCTTTGAATTCCTGCCACACCTTAAGGATGAAGATAGTGGTGCCCATAAAGTTGTCTCCTTTCAGAAGATATTGTCAGGGGAGAGGCTGGAGTGCTTTGTAACAGACTGGTAGCTCGATAAACAGTTGGGTTGTGGCTCCAATTTAGACTGCACTCCACCACCATCCCAGTACATCTGCAGGGAATAGCAACTACCTTTTTTGCTACTCTTGTGAGCAGCAATGTTCAGATATTTCATATAAAATCAGTGGAACTGACACCAGCCAAGAAAGTGCTATTGAATCATTCCCCTACTGCTTTCCTAAAAGTGCTGCCATTCGTTCTCCTGGACTCCTTCTGGGTTTGGATCTAAGACTCATTTGTGACACATGGAAAGGACATAATTAGTCTGAGAAGAAATACCTGTTGTTCAAGATGAAACATAGCACATTATTAATATAAGAATTACAAAATCACCTGCAGAGATTCTTTTTAGTCATAGATTTTACCCAGAGGGTTTGACCTGAGCGCATAATGCAAGTCTCTGAGACAAGCAATGGCAACCTCTCCCACTTTAGCTGTAGTTTGTAACTCCTCTGGATTCCTGCCACACTACCAGAAGTGTGCTAGGTGCCATATGTGTCTGCTGTGCTACCTCCCAAAATGTGTCAAAAAGGCATTTCAAAGAACACGGCAATGGCACCCTAGCATTCTGTGCCATACTGTCCTCCCCCTGCCAGCCCTTTTGTTGTATGAAGCTTGCCAGCCTACCAGCCTTTACCCACACCACACACTAAGCTGTTACAGAGGTTTGTGCAGTGTTGGAGATGGGGTGCAAGCTTCCTGTGGTAATTATCCAAGAAACAAGAAGAAAACAACCTGATGAACAGCTTGCTGTGTCCTTCAGAAGGGAGCTGCAGTGGTCTCACTGTGGTTTCCTTGCAGTGAACTGCTCCTGCTCATCCAAATTATGTAGTGAGTGGAGTAAAGCTTTAGCTTTTCTTCTGTGCTGTTCACATCGCATGTTTCCCTTGCATCTTCTGCATGCTCACAGAACAGCTTTTGTTTTGTTTGCTGACTTTGGGAATGCTGAGAAATACTGTCTGAGTGCCGGATTGTCTATGGCAAAGAAGCTGCACTGTCAGGCTCTAAGATGCTATAATGCTCTGTATTGTGATCTGCCCTTAAAACTTCAAAAAAAAGCCAAAAAATACAGCTTCTGCAGAACAACTTCTCCGGGTCCCAGCTCACAAGTGCCACAGTTTCTGCTTCACTGCCTGCTCTGACTAACTTCAAGTTAGCATCATATGTTAGCATTTTGCAGCCAGAAACTTGATCAAAACAGAAACCCTGACACCACATAGCTGCTGGTAGCCATGAGCTACAGCTGGGATGGTGCAAGGCTTACCTGGTAGGAAAATGAAGCCACATTTTATTTGCCACTGTGCCACAGGTGTAAGTTCATTTGAAGGGACATCGGGCCCATGTTAGAAGGCAGAGCCAAGACATACCAGATTCATCATACTAAGAGAGAAATCCTGTGAGAAAAAGTGGCCTCCACCTCTGGTGTCAGTTAAAGAGTGAGATTCTGGTTACAACTGCCTGGTTGTGTCTCTTTTCAGGTTGTGTCACACAAAGTTGGGATGGGCGGTGCAAGTCTGGGACAAGGACTTTAGTTCCTCCTTCTGCTTCTCCTCTTTCTCCTCCCTGGCTCCTTTTATTCTCTGGGCACCCTAAAGAGTGAAAACCCAGATATTGCGCACCATACTGAAGATTTCCTTTGGCAAACCAAGTAAGGAGCTATAACCGCATTTTTTCTAACTTCATCTGAACTAAATACACTTTAAAAATGTATACAGTCTTATTACAATAAGTAATAAGTATTATGGTAAATATCTCATTGTATCTGGCCTGTCATTTAAATATTTTTTTTTCTTCTTTTGAAGTCAAACAATATTTTGTGTTGGACACTTTCTTTTTTCTTCCCTTTGCAGTAAAACAGAAAGAGCCCAGAGATGTGGGGAGACTGAAATATTTGATCCCCTGTGAAACATGGGCAGGCTGAAGACATGGCCCCAGGCTTCTTGGTGCTGGCAGACCTCAGTAAGAAAGGAGTGGATTGAGGCAAAGCATTAGCTGCATATATTGTAGGATGTCCCACGTTGCTGCCAGAGATGGAGGAAAACCAGAGGCTCTGGTTTAACAAATCACTAAAGGGACTGCATGAAGAATGGAGGTGGGAAAGCGCTGCATTGGGCTGCCCAGCAGGAGGACAGAAGACAAGGAAAAGGCCCAGGAATTAGGAGATCGTTTACCATGTCAAAGACAGAAAATAAAAAGGAGAGCTGGTGGTCCAGCACAGTGAGTCAAAAGACCAACAGAGCATGACCCTAAGGGGGAAAGTTTGGCCCCATAGGGATTTACCACTTCTCAGATTATATTCTCTTCCAGAGGCCCTCAAAACAGGGGGAGGAAGAATAAAAAAAAGAATACTCTGTTTTCCCTATTAAAGCCTTGATACATCTCAACAGACAGTATTCTCCCTCTTGGCAGTCAGATCCTTTTTCTCTCCCAATAAAACAGCCTCTGGAGAGCAACTTAGATGAACAACTTGACTAGAGCGGCTTAGGACAGCACGTGCCGCCCTCAGTGGCCAGATTGAAATCTGAACTCCTGCCCCTTCCATGCGCATGAGTTCATATTTTGGCAAGCTCACAGAGTTTCTAAACAATTACATGTTTAGTTTAGTGGTCCAAAAGGGGAAGCCACTACCAACAAGTAAATAATATACAGAGATAAATTTCTTGAGAAATTAAGGTCTCAATGAATACACAGATATACGAAGGATGTATAAATAAATGACATTTATAAATAGCATACTAGGCAAACTCTTACTCATGCTAGCTCTTTTTTCTCCAGTTAAGGTTTAAAAGAAAACTGTTTCATAAAGATGTTTTCCTAAACTGCATTCAAGATGGCCAGCGCATTGGCTCTTAAGTGTTCAGAACACACAATAAAATGATGCTGTTTCATCACAGTAAATATTATTGTATAACATCTCTCTTTTTAATTTACTGTGCTCAGCTGAATTATTAGTCTCATTCATGGTAATCCAGTGATTTGTTTAATCCTGTTTTCCCCTGACTAGTAGCAGGGAACCATATCAGGTTGAAGTGTAAGTATGTGTCTCTTGCTGTCCTGAACACCAGAGCCTGCATTTGCTGTGTGGGATGAAGAAGAAAGGAAGGAGAAGCTGCAGACCCTCTATGCTGCCCCATTACAAGAACCTGCTCAGAGAGTCATGTTGGCTGATAATGAAGTACAAACTGGAAGGTAAACATCTGTTTGCTGTAATGCCCTGAGTAGGTCTCATTGGTCTCCTCTGCATGTAGGTGATACCATACTCATGACCACTGCACTGATAGTACTCCTCTGCCGTAGGAGAATCCAATATGCAGGCAGTAGCACCAAGGCACAGAACACTTCAGGGATCATTTCAACAGGGACTATGGTGTCCAGAGGATGAGGCCATCTATTTGAGCACCTGTGAGCATCAAGTACAGATGGCTTGCTCAAGATCACACATGAAATCAGTAGTAGGACTGATACTGAAAGTTGCAGGATTAAGCTCACATCTGTGTTCCTAACTGGACAACTTCTGACAAATATCAATATATAATCAATTACAAGATGACGGATAAGGATTTTAAGAATATTCTGCTCATTCCTATCATGTCTCATGTTTTGAGAGAAAATATCAAATTTTCAGAAAATAAAACAAAACAAAAACCCAGAAGCACTTGTGACCAACAGGGTCTATAGAAGTAGGAACCCAAAACAGGATATGGCTCATATCAGTGGCCAGTTTAGCAAATCTTTCTGCCTTGCAAGATTTTAGCTATCATTTGCCCTTAGCCAAAAACCAAACCAAACAAACAAACAAACAAAAAAAAAAAAAAAGGAAAAGAACAGAAAAAGAAAGAAACGGAATTTCATTCATTTTAAGAAGCTTATGATGTCACATGTGAAATGTCAACAGATAGCAACTTAGATTAATCCCTAAAAGATGACCTACTTGAAAATGTTTGACAGACTCTGCAATTCCTCCATTCAGCATCAGTGAGTGACGTTTATGATACTAGATTTTAAATGCATCAGATTTTGTGCAAACCAGCTAATTTATTACTGAATCAAACCTTGATTTCTTGGTCTAACGTTTAAGAAAGAGAATATTAAAGAAACAACTTATTTCCTCACCATAAACTCTGCTTGGAGGCCTCAAACTTTCATGTTTCCTTGATTCATTTTTATCTGAGCTGTTCTCTTTTATTACCACAAATATGAAGCTAGAATTTTCTTCTAATTGCTTTTCTTTCCATGGAGGTCTTGCTCCCTTTGGCTCAAGGGCTTTTCTTTCATTGCAGTCAAGGGAGCGTTAGGCACAGAGGCTGGTGGGAGCAGGAGTATATCCTTAACAGACATAGATCAAAATTACAATGCTACATAGATCATTGGGTAATTTTAGGGAAAAGGAAAATTCCATCCTGTCTGGACCTTTTAAGTAAACAGGGAGATATTTAGTGGCTTTATTGGAGGTATTTTTCCACATGGCACCGAACACAAGAGGTGGGAAATTACTTCAAGATCATAAAGATGTTGGCTCAGCAAAATTCACCTCAGCCCAGAAGGCCAGTCCAAGGTCTGAAATGATCTACAGGCCTTGTGCTGACCCATGGCACAGGTGCACTTTTCACCGTCACACAAATAAAATGAAGAGGCTTCGCCTGAGTTGAGCTAAGGAAGGGCAAGAGCCAAGAGTGGCCACACTGACAGGCCATGCATTTCACTCTGCTTTCTTCTTCATTTCCTTGCTTTATCAGTGCTTCTTGGCTTACATCTAATGTGTCTTTAAGGAATCTGCCGAATGGGTGAGATTTGGGCAGGAGCAATTGCTTGAAACCTGCACAGTTTGTGGAAGCTGCAGCCTGGGGGGGTGCAGCTGGAGGGGATGAACTGCGAGTCAAACATCAGAGCATCACCCACCCCAGTACTCTCAGCACATGAAGGAGATTCATATTTAGCTGCAGCCTGGCTAATGGGCATGAAAACCTGCTTGCCAGGGATGCGGAGACTTCAGTGATGCTGGCTCCAGGGCAAGGGGGCAAGGGGGAGCAGCTGATGGTTCAGAAAAAGTGGAAAGAAGTGGTGAAGAGATAAGTGCTAAAGTAATGCGGTTTTGTAACATTAAGAACTTCCAAATGGTAAGATTGTTTTGGGATTTCTTGTGTGCCAATGCTATATAACTAACAGATTTTATAGTGTTAAAAAACAAACAAACGATAAAGAACATCTAGTACATAAAATGCAATGAACACTTGCAAAGCAGTTATGTTGACACTGGCTACTTAGAAGACCAAATTCTTATTCAGGTCAAGCTCTCATGTCTCAGTGAGAAGCTGAGGACCTACAAAACCTTGCAGAAAGAGATTTATGCAGGTTTGAATTCTTGCCTGTGTCTGTTGGCTTCAATCAAAACAGAAAAGCAAGCAAGAATAAATGTGATCTCTTAAAATACAGGAGTGGTACTGAAAAAAAGAAGCCTGGAATGTTACGAGCTGTTCTCCACCTCCACAAAGGGAGGAATTCTTCTATTACTCATCACTACTACATTTTTCAATAAGAGTAAAGCCTGGCACTTTTGTGAATGGTATGTATATTTTATGGATCTCCTCCACTCACTGGGTGGGTCTGATAGAAAAAAGAAAAACTTTTTAATCTATAAATAATAAAAGAAGAAAAGAAAAAATGAAACAACGGATCAGCAATTGTCAGGAATATTGAGACTTCTGTACTTATAACATTAAATTGAAATACTTTGGGTATTTACAATGCTAAGCAATAATCAGGATTTTCTCACCTGCACCTATTTGCTTATTGCATACTTTCCACAGTTAGTTTATTAATATTTTACCAGCAGTTTGCTGCAGAGACTGCTCATACAAAGGGATAAAGAAAACGAGGGCCAGTGGGATACAAGATCTCAAAGTGAAATACAGGCACTGATTTTTGAACCTGAAGTTTGTGATGGAAAGCTCAACAAAGCTTGCAACGGACGCAAAGTCCGGATGAGAAAACAAAGCAACCTACTTTTTTATAGCACTAAATTATCCAAGCTGCAAGGATCAAGTTCAGACCAGCGAGCTGGTTATTTTCCTTGGGTCTCCACATAATCCTCCACTCGACTCTCTATGCTATGAACTCTGGCTGCCGCACTGAGCCAGTGAAAACCTGCTTACCGATTTTGATTATCTGTCTTCTGAATGACCATCCTCCACAGCACTGTATTATTACTGCCAGCACAGCCAAGAGGAGGGCTTGGATTATTTTTCCTCCTTTAAAGTTGCAGTGTAATTGGTGGAAGGAGAGATCATTATGACCTTGTGTGAACTGGATTTTAACTGACACCTCGCTTATTTTGGGAACAAAGGAGAATTTTACGCAGACAATTTTGCTTCACTGCAGAATTTTGTTCATCTTTAAGTCTTCAGAAGAGACTCAGTTTTTGTGTTTTTTTTTTTTCTTTTCTTTTTTTTTTTTTTGGTCAATACTGCTTTATGACTAACAAATAGGCAAATATTCAGGTCTATCCAGTGAAATAGTACTTTTTAAAGCCCTTTCACAAACAAAAGTCAAAAGTCTCTTATAAGAGACGGGAAACAAACAAGCATAATTTTTAATTGCACTCTGATATGGATTTCTGTGCAAATTTGGTGCATTAACTTAATGTTTCTGATGTGAAAGTTGGGATTTTATGTGGTTTCTTGTACACTGTCCTCCTTATTGCTCATCTTAGTTTTATATGTATATATATATGGTGCACATGTATGTACATGTGTATATACACAGTTAATGAACTGGATATAGAAGGGTCATCTACTCTTTCTCAATGTATTGACTTAGAAAATTCTTAAATTATCACAGAAAATCCTTTTTTTGTTAGATATAAGGAAAAAGTCTTTTACAATGAGGGTGGTGAGGCACTGGAACAGGTTGCCCAGAGATGTGGCGAATGCCCTGTCCCTGGAGAATTTCAAAGCCAAAGTCAAACTGATCTTGCTGTGGTTTTCATTGCAGGGGAGTTGGACTAGACAATCTTTAAAGGTCCCTTCCAATCTTAAAGATTCTATGATTCTCTGCACTAAGAAAGGATTTGACATTATCTGAATTTTGGGTGGTTTCCTGAGTTTGGCCTAGCCACCTCAGGGAAAAACAAAACAAAACAAAACAAAAAAAAAAAGTGAAGAGTCTGTTTTCCAAAACTGTCGGATGAGCTGGGAAATGAAAGCCTCTTGATCTCTCCCAGCGTCTGAAACACAGGTCAGGACAGAATGAAAACTGAAAGTCATTACTCTCTGGGGTGGAGCCAAGATGGGAAGTGTTACTCACATCTCTGCTTGCAGCAAACTGCATGAATTACGGCTGGGAGCCAGACCCTGGGGACATTCAGCGTTTCTTAGCTATCTCATCCCCTGCCCTCCCTGGAGAAGCACATGCTTGGCAGGACCAGAAGGTATGGCCATGCTGCGAAATGTGCTGGCGGTGAAATGCTTTAGGCAGACCAGAAGTTATAAAATAGAAAATATTTTTGGAATATGTACATGTACATATACATACACAGATACGGACACACATAAAAGTGACTTCAGAACCAAGCTTTGCATGGAAAGATGAACAACATTGCAGGGGACATAGTGGTGCAGTTGAGGTGGTCACTGAAAAAAATATTTCTTCTGAAAAGTATTTCTTATGCAGTTATGGGAATCTTTTCTAGAACAAATTTGGGGATTTCTGAATTAATTCTCAGACAGCTGGATATGGAAGAAAAGAGGAGGAACCATTCTGCAAAAGAAAGTAACTATAACTGATTTCATTGATTTGTTTTGTTGTTTGCTTCCAGCAGCTGCTTTATTGCTTGCTCTGGGATAAATGACTGAAAAGCTCTAAAGCAGCGGAAGTTGCTTGGTAGTTAATTTTTCGGCCAATTTTCTCTCTTACACCTTCTCCAAAAATAAAGTTGTTTCCAGTAAAACTCCCAACAGGCACACTCCACCCCAAGGTGTAACCATGAAAGAATGCCATGTAGAACCAACCGTCCTTCAGCATTTTACAGAGAGGCAGTTGGCTCCAGAATGTCTCTTTTCCAGATGTTAAAACACAAATGGGTTCCTGGTATACTACATCTTGCTATGATTTGATCCATGGGGTGCTGTTTTATTGTTATTTTGGATAAGATACCTTTAACAACTGTCATAGTGGATGGAGATGATCACAAAGACTTGGTGCACTAACATCTTTCCCATCTACACATCCTAAGGTAGGCAAGGCAAGAATTATCTACCTGTGTGTTGAGTGATAATGAAGATACATTGAAGCTACTTCAGAGAAAACTGTGAGGAGAGGTGTATTTACATATCTATATATCCAGCAAAAGCCCATTTGATGTGCATAGAATAAGAGTGCCAGTCCCCAGCACTCAAAATATGCGAGTACCACCTTTTACTCCGGCTGAATTTTCTCAGATAACTAGCAATGCAGGCTAGCCTAGCTGGATGCTAGCAAACTGACCCTCTCCTCCCTTTCTGTTTTGGTTTGTTTTTTGAATTATTTCCTACCTCTGTTTTATTAGCTTGAAAGTTAGCTGACTCCATTGATTCAGACATCCACGTGGAACAAAAATAGATTTCTAAACACTTCTTTTTCAGGAGGATGGCTATTCAATATCGGATAGCCTATTTTCCTTTTATTTTTATAAGGGCGCACACCTAGTCCTTCCATTTCATTTTAAACTGCATTCATTCCTGTTAAGTTTAAGGCAGGTGTGCCCACTGATTTTCTGATGCTTTCTGAAGCTGGGAGGGTTGCAGCCTCGTGGCAGCAGCCTGCCTCCACCTTTTGTGCTCATGGATTAAGAAGAGGAATGAAACAGAAGGGTGATGATCAACAAAAAGTGAATAGCAATTACAGTATAGCTCCCCTAATTTTTTTTTAGAATAATCAACTCAGGGAAGAATATTCAGTAATACATGGTTGAATGTCAAATTGAAATTCAGTAACAGTGCCAAGCACAAACGTTCCTGATTTCTGCCATACTTTGGGCTACATGCAAGGCTGAAGTGCAAAGTGTTTCCCTTGTTTCAGAGTTGATAAATGAGACCCCAGACTTTTAATAAGATAAAGGTCATGAAGAAGGCCTCAAAATTGAAATGAATTAGATCTCCTTTCTTCAAGAAGGCAAGAGAAGCCATACACTGGATCAAACCAGTGTCTACAGCCCAATGCATTACCTTGGACAGGATTCAGGGACAGGTACCCAGGGGAAATGCAAGAGGAAGGTCTGCATGTAGTGGTATTTCCCTGGAACAATTTTCTAGCTTCCAGCAATTTCTGGCTCAGGGTTTCTGTGAGAAAGATGAGGTGTGTTTGCATTTAATAGCCCTCGATGGAAAATCCATGGAAGGAAAATCACTTCTTAAGCCCCCTTCCCCCTTTCAAAGCATTCTATTACCCAAAGAGTTGGAAGTGAACTTTTGTTGCATACTTTTGTTCTCACAGCAGCTCAATGTTTGCAATTCTTGGCAGGGGCCATTCACTTATCGGTGATTCAGCCTTCAGTAATCAGCACAATGGTGACACTGTACAGGGGCAGCTCAGGGCCAAACCTGCAAATCCTACCAGCACCTCCCCTCCTTGTCCATCTTTCTGGTTATGAAGTGGGAGGAATGATGTGAAGCCTTTTCCTGACATTTAAATACATGAGCTAATGAGTTATTTCTGAACCATACCCAAAATAAAAAGGATGGTGAGAAGGCACTCGTCTCTTCCTACTAATCAGCTGTAGCTGATGTTTATCTCTCAGCCTTTCCTAAGTTTCCCTATTAATATTAAATCCTCTACTCTTAGCATTTAGATTAATCATCTATTTCACAGTAAACAGTTTTATTACTATATTTTGCTTTGGGTTTGTTTGTTTGTTAGTTTGTTTGTTTAATCACTTCTTGTTAAACAGAAGTTTACCTACATGCAAAAGGCCAAAATCAGTTACTTTGGATTCCTGTGGGCCATGGCTCCATGAGTCCAGAAATGAAACTTTGGTCACCACGCACCGTGTCAAAAATCTGAGAGCAATGGAACATTAGTGCATTTATCAGTCTGCTGATTCAGTTGTGCTAATGGCAAATACATTTTCCCAGCAGATCTGAAGTGCTTATTGTCTGTAGGCCTTTGACAGGACCTCCCACAGTCTGTTCTGACCTACACCCCTAGGTCATGGTCTCTGGATATTGCCATGACTGCTCATGTAAGCAGGTTTGACTCTCTTCTGTTTGCACGCTCACCAGGCTGAAACTGAGATCAGACTTATCCTCATCTGCTGCCTCAGTTTCCAGTCACGGCTGTGCCTGAACTCATGCATGAACAGTACTGACAACATGGCTCAACTGCTCCGTCTGCATCTGCAGAGAAAAAAGTCACCTTCCACACATCTTAAATGAATCCTAATGGTCTCAAGCATAGCTACCAGCCTCAGCTAAGCCAAGAGTTTTGTCTGTGCACTTGGCTGTCACAAACAGAGAAAGGCAAAGGTTAGTCATCTGGCTTTCATCAGTGGCCCAGTCTTTGAGATGCTCACATGAGCAAGGCCTGACACACTGCCCACTTATGCCCATTCCCTGCAGGCAATGTATATGGAGAAACTTCTGCATAGCATAAAGCAGTTCTGAAGCTGTTTTGCTGGCTGTCCAATTTTCACACTAAAGCAGAGCAGCAGTCAGTAGCAGTGAGAGGTGGATGACTCTTTTCTTAATGCTTTGGCTGACTCCATTCCTCAACAGCCAAAGCATCAGGAAATTTAGGTTAATCAGCAGGATCTGTGTGAATCAGCTCTACCAAGTATAGGGACACGGATAGGTGTAGATTCATCCTGCTACTTGGCATGATTAGGAAATACCCTGATAGACATAGTGCTGAATTTCTCCCAAAGAATATTTGCAGGTGATCAATGGAAACACGTGAGCTGGCCTTAAAACTGGAAGGCTGATCTCTGGAGGTGCCACCTCTGAAGGTCCCCACAGTGCAGCTGGGACAATGTTACTCAGCCACACAAAGGCAACCAAAAAGAGAGGGCAACTGCTGCACCAGGATGGCCAAGACACAGTCGTGGTGCAAGCTGGCACAGACTCCCTGAAGCACACAGTTAACAACAGGAAAGAAATGTTCTTGACGGCTTGCTTCTGACCTGTATCAATCTTATACTGCCAGATGGTCTGGTGGATACAGGGCTGGAATTAATGAATGTTAAATCACAGATTCATTGAACAATACCTAGGTCAGACTCCACACTCCAAACCCATGTATTGAGGCTGCTGCTGAGCATGCCTCCTTATGCTGCTCAACGAGATGGTGTGGTGAGATAGGAAGCACTTTATTATGCATACTGTCTCAGGCAAGAAAGGGGCTGCAGGTAAGGAAGATAAGAAGAGTCAGAGCGGTAATTAGAGCTAATATTAGTCTGGCTGACCCGCCTTGACATTAAAACGCCTTGGAGAATTTCCTCTGCCCTTAAAAAGTGAACACTGCTTTTCTGCATAGTCTGATTTTAAAAGTGCCAAGTTGCATGCATATGCCATTAGAAACCAGTAAAGATACCTCACCAGGTCCATGCTCTAACTAGAAACAACAGAACTGAGTTGGTGGGACATCACCACTGCCATTAGGGAGCAGCAGAGGGAGAAAAGTATTTTTAGCACTGCAAGGAGGTGGGCTGCTAATTAAGCTAACAGAAAAAAAGGTAGCTAACATTAGTTTAATTTCCATCTTGGGCAACAAAACAAACTGTTCTTCCAAGAGTACAGTTCTTCTGAAGCTTTCGTCTGGGTGCGGTATGTGGCGTAAGCTCATGACGCAAGTGCAGGAATCTAAGCAGCTCTGAATCTGCTCTCCGTTTGCAGCCCAGCAAGCTTTTCTCTAGGCTAGTGGGCTGTTTGGTAAGTGGCAGCATTTAGACATCAGCCTGTTAATCATAGCATTTAAATTCAGCTGGCTCAGCATGATGTAGACCTCGGTTAATAAGCTCACTGGTACAAAATGCTCAGGGTAACTGATGTTCCGGTGTTGGGACAGAGGAAGCACCAAACTTCTCCAGGCTCCAAGGTGTTCAGATGAGTACAAAGTGAGACAAACCATTAAAAAGGAAAAATACTGGCAGGAGTGAATTCTAAATTCTTTTTCCCCATTAATTAATCACCATCCCACAGTGGAAAATACATTAATATTCAAAATTTATGTTATTATTAAAAAAAAGAGTTAAAGCCTATGCTGAAACAGAACTCCTAAGGCTGCCATAGCCCTGGCAGACAAAGCATGTTTGGCTGAAACACAACAACCTCCCAGGTAGGAGACGTATTCCTTGTCTACACTGGAAACCTTGATACAGATGTCTTGGCAAACCCTCCTGGTTCTTGCAACTCTCCAGTATTCTTACAGATGAAAAATCAGTGCATGTCACAGCATTTAAAAAACTAATTATAAATGATAATAATCCAGCAGACCTACGCTGAGATTAGAATATCTCATGGAGCCATTTTTTGTCCTTGAAAGGTGAGTGCTGTGGTTTTGGGTTTTTTTTTACAATCTAACCTAGGGACATGTATCAAAGAAGTCCTCTTGCACGGCTCGTAGTGAAACAAGCAACATCAACAGATGAGCATTCCCCTCAGCAAAGTGCCGTGGGGCTCCAGCTCATAGAGCTGCAGCGGCTGTCGCTGTAGGTTTCCCACACTGATGGCAAAACCTAGTAATGGACCAAGGCCCAGACATTCCTAATGTTTCCCAAGTGAAATGATGGCTTTCTAGTCTTTCGGATAGCTGTGCTGCAAGGATATGCTTGGCAGAGGGTATGGTATAATCAGAGATGGTGAACTTGGCCACTTATGTATTCTACCTGAGCCCTTAACGCTCCCTTCATCACTTTGCCAGCAATTTCAAAGACAACAGATAGTGGCAGATTCTGCTGTCAAAACACTCATCCCAGCTGCTGGGCATAGCTGCGTCTGCTGTGGCAATGCAGGTATTGTGCAGTAGTGCAGCCTCTTCAGCCCTGTAAAACATGATCCTCACCTGGATATCGGTGATGTGGGAATGGCACCCTGGGGATCACTGCTGTATGTTCTGCTCTGGATGCTGTGAGGTGGCAGAGTAAGGGGAGGCGTGGATCTGATGGTCCTGAGCCATCAGATCATGATAGCTGAATCATAGAATCATAGAATCACAGAATGGGTTGGGTTGGAAGGGACCTTAAAGTTCTCCCATGGGCAGGGCTGCCACCCAGCAGCTCAGGCTGCCCAGGGCCCCATCCAGCTCGGCCTTGAACACCTCCAGGGAAGGGGCAACCACAGCTCCTCCACGCAGCCTGTGCCAGTGCCTCACCACCCTCTGAGAGAACATCCTCCTAAATTTCCTCCTGCAAATTGGCTTTGAAACAGTGAACTTCAGCACTTTAGTAGGTGGGATTCCACCAGCAGTCTGAGATAGTGTTCTGCTACTGAGTTCACTGAGCATCACTGCTCCTGGGTTGCTGAAGCCCTTTTTCAGTAAGGTATTAATCTTAAAGTTAACACAAGCAGCTGCCAATTGTTTTGCTGGGGTTATGCATGTGTTTATGTTTTTTTTTTTTTTTTTTTTTTTTGCTGAACAGGAGTCTTAATGCATTGTGGGGAAAACATTAAGGAAAGTAGCTGAAAGGCTTGGAAAAATCATTATTGCATCTGCCTGGACTGAAAAATACAAAAAAAATTGCTTACCTCTTCCTTTATTTCTGGGTAATTACCAGATTCCACTACGTGATAACTTATACTTGAGCAATAAAATCTAGTACTGACCATTTATTCCCACTGATTAAATACTACATTGTAGCAGCATATGAGGTTTAAAATAGATATATTTATTAGAACTGGGAAGAAACTGTACTTTTAGAGGAAGTATCTGGTATATTGGTTTTGGGGGGGGGGGTGGAACAGTGCTTAATAGTCCTGCTATCTAGCCTGCTCATCACACAGCAATTCAACAGCAATTAACCAGTATCCTCTGGCAGGCAGTAGGAGCTGACGAACTTGCCGAGCCGGTCCCTGGGCACCCAGAGGATGACGGCAGGCAGTCACAAGGAGTGCTGGGAAACTGCCTCTGCTTTCCGGGCCTGAGAGCCACAGCTTGCCCAGAAAGTAGTGAGAAGAGCTCTTGTCGTGGGGGATCCTGCCCATGCCAATGAAAAGCCCTACAGTAAAAACCCAGTGTCTTAGAGGCCCAGAAGAAAGCTGAGCCTCTTTGTTATCTTCTATATTATCAGCTTAATTTCTGCTCCTTGGTCCCAGTTTTAACCATTTCCAAGAGATTCATTCTACATTTACCATTACTGGACTAGCTTCAAGCCCACAGGATTCTTTGCAGAGGAGCAAGCAGGGATGGATTCATTTTCTCTGGTTGAGATTTGTGCTCAGGCAGAGATGCCACAGGCATGAGAAACCAGGAAAAAAAAAACAAAACCAAAAAACCCAAACCCCTAATATCTAGATAGCTGCTCAGTTGCAAGACATAACATTTTCACTTATAAAAGGCAGGAGACACACCTAGAAGAGCTGATTTAGAAATAACAATAATAATACAACTTGTGACCTTTACACCTTGCATGAAGGACAAAAGCAGGCTGTATGCTTATGGGAACAGTGGTTCTGAAACCCAGCTATTACTGTTGTTTTTCCAAAACAGAGTCTGCAGAGGAAGATCAACAAGGCAATGGTAATTCTCAGGCTGCTAAAGCAGCTCAAGAACAGTGATAAATTAAACTCGGATCTAAGGAAAACTGCTCCTTCACAGAATCATAGAATCATAGAATAGCATATGTTGGAAGAGACCTTGAAGATCAACTAGTTCCAATGCCTCAGACTTCCCAGGGCCCCATCCAACCTGTCTTTGAAAGCCTCCAGGGATGGGGCATCCACAGCTTCTCTGGGCAACCTGTTCCTTAGCAGTTCAAAGCCTAGTCCCAGATTGTATCAGGTGCTCAAGGAGCACAGTGTAGCCCTGTCCCATTCCCTATGTCTCTGGGTGCTTCTGGGTACCTGTAGCCAAGCAAGGGCAAATCCCTCACCACTAGTCACCTCTGTGTCCCTCACATGGCTGGGCGCAAGGCTGGCTTCATGTTTCCCATTGGTTTTGAGGAATGGCAAGGCCTGGAAGGACTGCCCAAACCTTCGAACTCAGCCTTACATAGATGACTTCTCTGAAGACATTTGAAGTAGGTTTGCTGTTTGCAACTTTATCATTCAGTCAGAGAGCAAATGTGCTCAGTTCATAGGAGATCTGACTTAGTTTCCCAAGAGCAGAAAGATGATCTCTCCTCTGAGAAAAAGGAAGTCCTGCAATGACATCAGACTAGTAGAAATCTTGGGGTTAATCCTGTCATTCGGGTTCTCCAGTGCTGTTCACATCCACATTCTTGTTACTGCAGGTGATGCAAATTGTGGCTGCTTTCAGAGATTAGATCAAGCGATGCCTTGGATTTTGAATGCAGCTTCATTGGAGGGGAATGCCGAATTATCCCTACTGTAAAAATATGTCATAGTCAAGTACTGGTATTCATCATGTCTTGCCTGTACAAGTTTTGTTTCTGTTATAAATTTAACTTAGAGCTTTTAGCACAGTAGCCTTTATAATTAAAATGGCAACATGCCTCATAACTATCTCATTTTTGCTCACCCATCACTCACTGGGGAAAATACCTTCCCCTCCTAAAAGCTGAGTATGGAAATCTGTAGGAGTAAGGAAGGTTTGGGAAATACTGCAAGAATGTCATTAAACTTCTTTCTGAGTGACTAGGACAAGGAATGTGCAAAGCACATTTTACTTCTATCAGGAGACGTGGGTCTTTTGTAAGGTTGGTTGGTGTGGTTTAGATTTGGAAGCCCCACTCATGCCAATGATTTGGCAAGGCTAAGCCTGTGCTTTGGTCCTTCTGGAGCCTTAGGGATCACCTTAGGGTGCTGGAACAGTTACCAAAGCAGAGTCTGGTTTGGCATAGCAGTAGGAACAAACCATCCCCATTCTTTTGCTTGTGAATGCTGCTCAAGGACTTTTAGAGGCAAAGCCTCACCGAAATGCACAGGGGTGGCATCAGAGAAATACTTCTCTGGAAAGAAGAACGAGCTTGGAAGACGACATCCAAATTCCCAAAGTTATCAGGAATTATGTTTCTCACTGACAAAGAAACCTTTAACTAAACTCCATGTATGTAGCTTTCTGCTGCCTCATGCAGTTGCGCAAATATGCAATTATGTTCTGCCAATGAGGCTGTGTAGTTATGCACCTCAGAAATTGCCAAAGAGTTCAATTAGCTAACCCCATCATAATACACTTAGCACTGTTTGTTTTGCTTTTATCTTTTCTTTTTAACTGAAAGGGTGGAGGAAATTAAGTAAACATTCCGTTTATTAGCAGTTAATGTCTTCACTTTACAGATCTCAGGAAATGAGAGCTCTGTGATAACTGGCAACATCAATTGCTGATTTACCAGGAATCCCCCGCAGTGCATGACTGCATGAGCCAACAGAGGCTGAGGGACTGCACAGCCGCTTCCGACTGCCTCCAGCTACATTGGGGCTGCATTGGGCAGAATGCGTGGAATGCCAGTCATGCCTATGATTTTGTCAGGTTATTCACCAGTGGCCCCTATTTCTTCAGGTAGAGAATCCACAATGGAAATAATGGTACAACATACATGTGCAGAGTCAATTAGATTTCTCGGATTTATGGGACTTAGTGCACACCAGTGTACGTTAACTCTGTGGAGTCCAAGACAAACTGCACTTGTAATGTGTGCTGTACAGATAAGTGCAGTAAATCAGTGCCTGCAATGTGTATGACTTACTGAGAAACATGTTAACAGGGTAACACAGGCACAGAGGGTCTACCTTGAGCATGGCCACTGTAAGAGGCCATGCATGTGTATACGTGTGTATAATGTGTAAAACGACTTTGGAGTCAGTGTGAAGCTGTCTGATGAGAGAAAATGTATCTGACATCTGCAAATTTTGGAAGAAGACCAAATTCCAATTCCCCCCCATTTGAATAAAAGTTGTAGGCTGAAAAGAGAACATGCTCATGTAAACCCAGAATTATGGGTCCCTAAATTCAAAGTATTTAACTCTCCTGAAACTGCTTTTATGACAGGGGGGACATTTTAGTTTTGGCTCAGCTGCTCCCATGGAATATGGAGCACTGCATTTGCTGAAGCTCATAAAAAAATATTGTGCAGGCTACGAGTGCTTCTCTCACACCTGTGCTGCTCTCCTCAAATTAACTTGCTGGTGATGGATGTGTAATTGTGTGTGCAGATGTGTATCTGGCGGGATCTATGAAGTGTTTGTTTGGGAACAAAAGGAGCAGCACCCAGCCCACTTGCAGCTGACTTGTCTCTGAAGGGCGAGCTTGGGAAAGCAGCATTAGGGACATGTCTCAGCCTTGACAGTGATGGAGATAGCTGCCCTACCTGCTGTGTATTCAGCAACCTTTGGGGTTTGCAGGGCTGTGGCAGTCGGGGGAGATTTTAAGAGATGCCTTTTGGCTTGTCAAGCGAGCATATCTGATGTGGGAATCCCTCAGAGACAGGGAGCACACAGCCTTGCTGTATCCCCAGGGCAGAGATTGCTACAGCTCCCTTCCCTCCAGCCCAAGGCCCTGCTCCCAGAGCCTCTCATCCTGCCCACCCAACCTGTTCACTGCCATTCTCCTCCTTACCCCACTGCTCAGCAGTTCCCCTCAGCTCTGCTTGGTCAGGGTGCTGAAGGTGACAGCCAGTTCTCTTCCCCATGCTCCTCTCCATCACCACCTTCAGCAAAGTGGAGAATGGGATGCTTATCGGCCAGTGAGGACATCTTGGAAGGAAGGAGAGAGGTAGCCCAGGGCTACAAGAAAATATTCTGTAATGCCTATGGAATTAATCAGTTGTATCAAGACTAATATTGAAATCTAATCCTATTGTTCTTGCCATTGTGCTCATCAAATGAGAATATGCAATCACTCAATACATGGAATGCCTTCACAGAGCCAGGTCCTATCTGTAGGCTCCCTTTCTGCTTCCCCTTTTTTTTTTTTTCCTGTAAAATAGATCAGAAATATACTTAATTTATGAGCTGTGACTAGGCAGTAATTCAGTCAATATGTTTCTCAAAGACACAAATGTATAACAGATTCCAGGGATGTCTGCAAAATCCAATTGTTTTTAGTCAAGGAACCATCATTTTTGATTACTATGCTCACTCCAAATTAGATATTCATACTTTTTCATCTTATTATTTTTTATCCTACTGCTCTGTACTGATTTACAGCAGGGGAAAACCTACTCTTGTTTGAAATATCCACTGTCATTGATGAATTCTGCATGAGGCACATGATTAAATGTTATTTAATTTTTTAATGATGTCCATAAGCGTATGTGAGTGGTCTCCAGGCAATATAAATCTCCATCCATCAACACAGAGCAATAAGCATTTCAGAGACCTGATGTAGTAACCAGTTCAGATAGACTCATTCCAGTTTTAACATCTATGGTTCCTGAAGAACAAAAACAAGATTACTGTGCCTGCAAGAGGAAATCTTTTCTTATTTGATTTGTACGACAAACATCACCTGGCAACTTGATTGTAGCCTTGCTTCTCATCTGAGTACATCTGTACTGATCTCTCCTTTTGTAAAAACATTATGCCTTTTGCCTTGATATTGATCTGCTTCTCAGGGATTAGCATAAAATCGTACAGCCCTCTTAGCGCTTTATCATATCTTCATTGCAAAACCCATACAAGCCCTTTTCTATTATGACAAAAGAATCTTTATTGCATCCTTAATCTGTCAGCATTCTGTACGAATGAAAGATGTAGATATAATTACAGAGTTTGAAATTCATGTTCTAGGCTGGTCCAGCTGCCAGGAAAAGGAATACAAAGAGGATAAATCCATGCATCCCACTTGCCTCAGTATTGTCTTGGTAGGGCCAACTGGATCAGAATAAAATGTCAAACTTTGTGTGTTTTTTACAATGACCGTAGAAGAAGTTGCAGAGTCTGTTTCTTGTCTTCATGCACAGAAAGGGCTTTGCTGCTTCTTTTCTCTGCCATCATGTCCCCTTACTCAGGTGTCTCCTCCAGCTTGCTGCATCCAGCAGCCATTGCTCTCATCTGGAGAAGACAAAGGCAGTGGGACGGGCTGCTGGGGATATCATTTAACTGCCTCAGTGTAACAACTGTACTCAGGATGGACATCTGACAGGCCTAATGGCCCTCCTTGTAGTCTTGACTGGAGAATGACCACTTTTGTGTTTGCAGTACTGGGGCTTGATATCTGACACTTCCTGAAGTAAAGGTGATGTTTAACTACAAGTGTCTCATGAAATACAGGCTGGGACACTGCCCCCCCAGGCACGCTTTAGTGCGTGTACATCAGAACACATCAAACCACCAATCTATTTGGTGGGACTTTGATGGATTTACTTCCAGCAAACTGGAGATTGAGTCTTACAGAGGACAGAAACTACTCAGGTTAAAATCACATACACGATTACATCCCAGATCACATTATACAGATGGCATGACCTTCCCCTTCTTTAATCAGTGAACGGTTTGCTTTTGCTGTTCACAAGCATTTTTCTCTTTTCAGAGGAAAGAAATTAAAAAAGAAACAAGAGGTTGTTTGCAGCACTGCTGCAAACCAGGTCCCACTGTGTGCAATCACCCTTTTCTCTGGTCAGGACTTCCCGAGACCCTGGGGCTGACATGCTGAGATTGCCTGGTGTCACAGTGGCACTGGTCTTCATCCCGTGACACTTCAGGAGAGGTGAGAAAGCTGTCTGCAGAGTGAGAAACTCCGGATAAAAATAGCAAAGTCCCTCTGATCCCCAGCTTCCAGCAGGCGATAATGCTGACTAACATGCCAGCCTTGTTCTGGTGGGCTCAGCAGAAGCTGGCAGAGAGGTGGTTAAATGATAATGTTCAGAAATACCCAGCAAGTGGCTGAGTGAGCCAGAAGAGCTGTGCATGGAAGGATAGAGCCCAGGGAGAGATCACCCCTCAGCAATCTTTCAGGCTTTGTCTTAACATATTGCACTTTTCCAGCAGAGAAGCCTTTCCATGGAGAGCTTCCTCCGTAGGCCTTCACCACTTTCCCTGATGGAAGGCTATATTAGCATCAGGTGTTTGGTGCTCAAAGCCCTGCAGGGGCTGTGGTCCTTCCTGGCAGGTGGCTCGAGGTGCCTCCATATGCAGGTTGTCACCACCAAGCTCTGTCCCCCAACTTCCAATGCCTCTCTGCCTGGCTCTCACACACCACACCAGGCATGCCTGCTCCCTGTTCTGTGTAACTCCTCTGCCAAAACCTCTGACACAAACAGCACTGGTATGTCACAACATGTCACTTAAACATTCAGTTAGTTCCTCTTCCAATTCAAGCTAGCCAAGGAATAATAAATGACACAAAATGCTGGCTTCCCAACTACTTTAGCTAATCTAGTGCTTTATTTCTGGATCTAATCAGTATTCCAATCTAATATGCACACCATCTTGCATTTCCACATTTTTGTAGCTGTTCCAAGTATCTTGCACTACATATCTGGAAGGCATTCTGCTTGTCCTGTGGTGGGATTGTAACACCCGTCCCAGGGTGGCTGCTGCACCCCATCAGCAACAGGGAGATCTGGGCTGGGGGAGAGCAAAGCAACGTGCTGGTGTCAGAGCTGAATTTTGCCTCAGGGTAGAAAACTGGGGGAAAATAAACACAAAACCAGAACATAGGCTATGTTAGAATGACACATGGGCAGGGAGAGGCTGGGGACTGGATGGCACTGCAGACTGCTGGGGAGCTGCTCATTGCTGCCAGCTTCACTTGCCAGTGCTCCAACTTTGTG
Source organism: Meleagris gallopavo (assembly GCF_905368555.1). Classification (NCBI taxonomy): domain Eukaryota; kingdom Metazoa; phylum Chordata; class Aves; order Galliformes; family Phasianidae; genus Meleagris; species Meleagris gallopavo. The sequence goes on from NC_139405.1 coordinate 41,534,398, forward strand.
TTTTCATTTCCTTTTGTAATCGTACAAGGAGTGATAAGCTAAAGCACAGTGAAAAACTGGCCTGCAAACACCAGCCTGCCTGGCTGTAATGATTGAGGGCATGATGCTGCAAGTTCTCCCCCATCTGCATCCACCTCCAGTGGGCAACCCAGCTATGCTGTGCTGTGTCATGCCAAGCTTTGCCATGCTGAGCCATGCTGCATAGTGTGTGGGCTTGCCTCTGGAGCAAGGAGGGCACAGTTAACCTTACAGCTGGTCCTGCCAAGGAAGAAAAGAGAGGCAAAGGCCTAATCCCTACTCATTTGCACTGAAGTCCTGCAGGAAGAGGAGCAGGAGACAAGATGAACATGTTCAGTAAATCCGACCAGAGTCACCAAAATCCCAGTTGGGAAATACCCTGTGTGCTCTCTGAGGGGATTCATTTCTAAAGGAAAGAGTGGTGAACACCATGGCTAGAAGCAACCTGCTTGTTCTGCCTGGTGGCAGGGAAACATCCCAGCAAGCACATCTCGGGGGACTGAATGGAGCCATCCTTCTGTGTGTTCAGCAGCTATGTCTGACTCAGATGCCAAGCAGAACGAACATATTAACCTTTCTTTAAAGCCTGGAAAGCTTTGTAAAATCTAGTTAGGCATGCAAAGAGCGTGCATTTACATGCATGTCTGAGCTGCACATCCATTGCACAGAGGTGGACAGAGTGCTGCTGAGATATGATATAGAAAATCCCTGGACACAACTGCAGAACTGAAGTCTTTGCATTCTAAATACTTCTTTTCACTTTCTTTTTCATGCCATTCTGTCAGCTGTCAGTAAGTTGCAACAGGAAATGTCTCCAGGCACCACTCCATCAAAGCTGCCCTTTCCCTCTTGGCAAGCTTGGAACAGTCTTGGGGGTACAACCCTTTGCTCCCAGGGGGTTATTGTGCCCACTCACTATGAACAGCGCAGCATGGGGTGGCACAAAGGGTCTGAGGAGATCACTGCTCTCAGACATGATCCTGCCTTGTTGGGCATGTCCTTGGAAACCTACCTGGAGTGCCAGGGACAGGGCCTTGTGCAGAAGAAAATATGACAAGAGCAGCTAAAGAGAGGACAGGGAGAAGCCTCCATCTGCTTAATGTAAGATTGCATTTAGCTTCTTGGCAAGGAAACCCACAGAGAAGAGGAATATTTTTGGAGTCTCATCTTCACCTCGAAGATTTGAAGTTGATACGGCTACCACCTCTTTCTGTCTTGGAACACAAGTGAGAGAAGGGAGGTATCTGAGATGCAGGTCTAAGTGCCACGACTCATGCTTATCACCATCCCAAGACGCAGCTAATTTGGACAGTAAATTTAGACTTGGTGCAAACCTTCCCTGCATTTCTTTGAATGCAAAACAAAGCCTACTGTCCTGGCCAGGGCTGTCCTCCAAGATTAATGTTCAAGGGCTGCTGTGCAGCTGCATTTGTCACTGGATATGAGGTATGTTCAGATTTCAGAGCAGTTGTAATAGTGCAAAATAGACAATTAATAATGAAAAATGTCTCCATAATCTGTGGGTCTCCGCTCCTTCCCCATGTGTTTTCATTTTAGTAATAAGCATTAAAAAAAAAAAAAAAAAAAAGAGGAAAAAAAAAAAGAAAAAACCCAGGTTTTCCTCTATGTCATCTAAAACTACCACACTAACACTCTTGTTCATTCTTTTTTTTCTCCAGGCTATAGCTACACATTCAGACTACAAATGACAAGAGGCAGGGGCCTCATCCTCATTATATTTGAAAAATGTTTCTAACAGAATAGAAGTGTTCTTACAGAACAAACACTGCAGTAATTAAGTATTCACTGAATTTTAGGACTCGGTGTAGATAAAGCATAGATACATTAGTTGGTCCCCAGAGGAAAAGATAAGTGTCAGTCAGCTGTGCAACTCGGCACGCACTGCTGGGAGAAGAAGGTGTTAAAGTGGTTGCAAGGGAGAGCAAGCTATGAGAGACCAGCACATGCTCTGCACTTCTGTGAGAGGTCACTGACCCATGGGCAAGGGCAACTACAGGGCCAGTGGTCTATTTAGATATAACCCTTCCATTACAGATATCATCATTATTTAACATTACCACCCATTCACTACAGAACCACGAGAAGACAGGAAAGGGCCCTGCACACAGCCATGGCCTGTAATGTCTTTGGCTTTTGAGACTAGATCTTCCTGCATGTGTCCCTCAAAAGCCACACATACCCTTCTGGTCACGTCAGCATACAGCAGCTGGGGGAGGAAAGGGCAAGGATGTTTTTTTGTGGGCCAAAAAGAGGCTAGTCACAACACCCTTCCATCATTTTTATTTAGCACTGAGCAAATGGAGAGCCATTTATTGTCCACTGAATAGTTTGTAGAGCTCTGCTTTTGCTGAGTTGTACGTGGAACTGAGCCAAAAGGAGAAGAAATAATTAACAGTCTGCCCTATCCATATGTTTAAAATACACTGCAAAATGAAAACAGTCCTGTGGAGAGCTCTTTGCATTAAAGCTTTTTCATCATGCAGAGTTGGAATATTTTCTCTGTTCCTTAGGGGAAGACTTAGGACAATATTTGAGAAACCAGAGTTAATAATAATTTTAACAACCTTTCTTTCAAATTGTTTCAATTCATTATTCAAACACTGTATGCCTGTATAAAAATAGAATTAATTTATAGTGCATTTTGAAATTATTTCAGATGTTCAGAATACTAAGGAAGAACCAAAATGAGTCTGGACTCAGATGGTACAACCTGGAAAACAGAATGGTTCATGTTTATAGCCAGATTTGGACTGAAATGTTATGGCCTAGACTGATTCATTTAAAATAGACCTGATATCACCTGATCCGTATCTACTTAAAGCAACTTATTGGGCTTGAATTTCTTAGGAAAGAAATGATAGGAGTTAATAATAAGAGTTCCTTGTATGACAGGAGAGGAATTCACGTCAATCCTTATTGTCATGACATGAAGCATACCCACATGAATGCTGCTCATTCCTGTTTAAACAAATAATTTCAGAAAATCTCCTCAGCAATCAACATAATACATCCTCCACTCCTATCAGCACCTGTTGGCCTCATTATCAAGATCATTGCAATTGCTTTCTGGTGAATCACCAGTGCAAAGCAAACAAGATCCCAGCAGAACCAGTCTAAAAATGATCTTCACCTCATTGAGCAGTTGTGACTGACCACACAACTCGTTACCCATGGCAGACTCCAGTTGTTGTGACAGTGGTCATCCTGTGTCTCCTAGCTTACCCTTAGTTTACCCTTAGGGATCAATTACTCTTGGTCTATCTGCTGCCCATCAGCTTTTTGGCAAAGCTAGGAAAAGTTTCATGTAATAAAACCAAAACTAATACTGTTGTTCGGCTGGTTTTTTTGTTTTTTTTTTTTTGTTGTTGTTGTTGTCACTGTTGGTTTTTTTTTTTTTTTTCACATGAAGGATCTGCACAAAAAGCCAAACTTTCTCTTTTGACTATCAGTTGCTTCCCCAAAGCTTTTCTGGCATCAACAGTCTTTGAAAGTTAAGTTAGCATTACCAGTTTGGTCTAAGACAGAGTCCAAGGCCAGCTATCCAACAAAGGCCTAGTTGCATACTGTTGATAATCTGCACAGAAAAGCCAAGCTCTGAACAACTTGCAGGCTAGCCAGCAGCCCTTTGGACTCATGTTCAAGTCTACTGGCAACGTCAGGTGGAGATTTCACTGGGACAATCCAGCATGCACCAGCAGACTTTTACTCTGATCATTCATTCATCTGTCACCTTGCAATGCCTATATACTCCAAGCAAAGGCTAGTCATTGGGGTTGGCTGGACAGGGATCAATTATCCCTAGTGGAATCCCAAAGATTTGCCTGTGCAGGCACTGTTGGGTAAGCACATGGGCTGTCCATAGGGGGAAGCCATACAGAAGAGTCAAGGCTTCTCTTCCACCGGCACAGAGGAGATAAATGCTCCTAAATACCTACCGCACTCTACCAGCCCAGTCTCTGTGTCCCATCTCACTGCCCCAGGGCCTCAATCCCAGCTGCAAATGCCTGAATACAGTGATATAACACAGATTTCACTATCCTTTTATTCCCCCAGTAACTGGAAGGTCAAAACAAATTGAATTAAAGAACTGTGTGGGGAATTCAGTAATTAAAAGCTTGTGAATAAGTATAAAAGTTAATCACAAAAATAAATAGTTAACCAGTAATGACACTTCATTAAGGTAAGAACTCTATATGTTACATCATATAACAGCAGCTGGGGGAGCTGAAGCCACTGAGAAACCGTAAGTCAGTATTAGAATCCAGGAGAAAATCCATGTTGCTGTGGTCTAGCTCTGGAGCAGTGAGGGAGCTGAGCTGCAGGCACAGGTGACATCCTGACATCCTCCTTAACTTGCATAGAACCATTGAGTCATAGAATGGCTTGGGTTGGAAGGGACTTCAAGGATCATCAAGTTCCAACCCCTTGCCACAGGCAGGGTTGCCAGCCACTGGATCAAGCACTAAATTAAATTGCCCAGGGCCCAATGCAACCTGGCCTTAAACACCTCCAGGGATGGGGCATCCACAGCCTCTCTGGACAACCTGTTCCAGCACCTCACTACTCTCTCAGTAAGAAACTTCTCCCTGACATCTAATCTCCTCCCCTTTCGGTTAAAACTATTCACCCTTTTCCTATCACTATCTACCCCTGTAAAAAGTTGATTTCCCTCATGTTTATAAACTCCTTTTAAATACTGGGAGGCTGCAATGTTGTTTCCCTGATGCCTTCTATTTTCCAGGCTGAACAAGCCCAGTTCCTTCAGCCTATCTTTCTAAGATAGGTATCATCTGAGCATGATGTGTATTCCTTGGGTGCCATCCGACATCATAAGCCGGTAACCTGAGGCATAGGGGGCAGGTGAAACAATGGGACAAGAGGCTGGAAGTCTGTCCTGCAACAACCACTTTCTGCTATAAGTAAAGCTGTTTGCCTCAGGAACCAGAATGCTGAATGTCACTCTTCACACACAAAAGAAAAAGGAGGTGGTGGGGAAGTAAGAATGCTCACTGTCAATTCAGTAATGTCATCTAAATCATTCTGTCTTGATCTCCTCCAGAGGGGAAAAGCTGGCAGGCATCTCCTGACAGCTGAGTGGGAAGGTCCTGCAGAACAAGTTGCACCTCTTCTTCCTTCCCATGAAGAGCAGGGTCAAGTAGAGAAGAACTCTTTGGGCATCCCAAGTATTTTCCCAGCAGCCCTACTGCTTCTGAAGGCAATAAGCAATCATGCCTTTAAGTTTCAGACCTACTGACACAAAACAAAATAGGGCTAGATGAGAGCGCTGAGGGTCATACAATCATAGAATGGCCCAGGTTGGAAGGAACCTTTAAGATCATCTAGTTCCAGCCTCCCTCATGTGGGCAGGGTTGCCACCCACTACATCAGGCTACCCAGTATCCCATCAAGCCTGGCCTTGAACACCTCCAGGGTTGGGGCATTCTCAGCCTTTCTGTGCAAATTATTTCTGTGCCTTGCCATACTCTAAGTGAAGAATTTCTTCTTAATATCTATCCAAAACATTCTCTCTTTCAGTTTAAACCCTTTGCCCTTGTCCAATCATTCTCTACCTGCATAAAAAGTTGGTCCCCCTCTGCTTGTAAGCTCATTTCAAGTATTGGAAGATCGCAACAAGGACTCCCTGGAGCCTTCTGTTCTTCATGCTAAACAATCCTAACTCCTTCAGCCTTTCATCATAAGAGAGGTGCTCCAGCCCTCTGATCATAGCCCTCCTCTGGACCCACTCCAACAGTTCCACATCCTTCTTGTATTGGAGGCCCCAGGCCTGGATGCAGTACTCCAGATGGAGCTTCACAAGGGCAGAGCAGAGGGGTACAGTCACCTGCCTTTCCCTTCTGGCCACCTTTCTTGTGATGCAGCCCAGGATACTGTTGGCCTTCTGGGCTACAAGAGCACGCTGCTGGCTCATGTCCAGAATTTTGTCTATCAGGACCTCCAATGATCATACCAGTGCAACCAAGCAGAAGCATCTGTCCAAACAGCCCTCTGCAGACTCAAAGCCACTGTATAAGGTGAGTGTAGCCTGGATGAGAATAGTTGGCAGGCTGCAGGTAGCTACCAGGTAATGTTTGATGGGTCTGGAAGTGTTCCACAGCCTAAACAAGCAGTGCTTAGGCTTTAAACAAAATCAGAATGTTTCTGTGTGGGTAATTCTCTGCATCTAGCATTCACTTTTGAGCATTAGTCACAGAAGGGTTTTTAGTGACAAAGAAATCAGCCTCAAGGTAAGCAAAGGAAAGATATGCAAGCAAGATATTAAAGTTACACCAACCTTCTTTAAAAAAGGAAACGCTCCTTTCTGAAGCAGCTGGAAGAACAGTTATGCAGTACCTAAACCATAGGCTTCAGAGCTAGAAGAGGCACCTCCATTATGTCCTGAAGTACCTTCCTCAGGGGGAGGCAGATGTCAACAATTATTCATAATACAACTGACACAGTGAAAAAAGAAACCTTAGCTGCTGCCAAAACTCCTAATATTTTCTTTCTGCGAGATCGGTCTGATCCTGCTGGGGTGACTGGGCTGAAACAGTACTGTCCTTTACATAGTCACATCTCTGTAGCCCTTGGTTGCTGAATTTTCTACTGATCCTTCAGGGCACCCATTCTAAAAGAGAAAGGGTAGAAGGATGCCTTGTCCAACCTTTATTAATTTGAATTTATTGTACTCAGTACTGTCCTTCACCACTGCATAGCCAGGGGGAAGGGAAGAGAGCTGAGCCTTCAGCTGGGGGATTTCAGTAACCTTCGTGTTTAAACACATAGACAATGCACAGCAAGTGTCTGCTTTGCCTGTAATGTACTTTTTCCCATAACACTAAATGAACTCATTTTCTTAAAACTGAGATCTTTCCAATTCCAGGTTGTTTTTTAGATATAAACTCAACATTATGAATCATGTCACATCGCATCTTAATCTAGCAGGTTATAAAAATAGAAACCATCAACAGCTGAATGTTTTCTGGGTGCTTAAACAGCTACATTTCCTGAGCCCAAATAGTAGCTGTATTATTAATAAGTAGAGCAATACAGTCCAAACATTGCCAAACCTACATCAGCTCAGATACATTAGTAAGCTTTGGAATAAAATAACACAGGTTGCTTATCTACTTTTTGCAGTAAATGAGATTTTAAAAGCGAGGAATGCATCTTCTAGTAATACGGAGGTAAAAAATGTTAAGAAACAGTTGATTAGTAGGAGAACTAAGTTTTCTGATGTAGTTTTGTTTATAGTAAACTTCACCCTAAAAATGGTACAATTTACTCTATAACCTTCACATTGTCAGGTCTTGACATATGAACAGGCTGATACTTATAATACAGGCTGCATTAAAATTACTGTTTGTTGGATAGGTAAAGCCAGTAAGCTTTCCATGTTGGAACTCAATTATTTTCCACTGGTTTGAAAATCTTCTGAGCTTACAGATACAGGAGTTCTGATCACTAACTAGACTCTTATTTGAACCATTAAATTACAGCATAGCCCCCCAGTTCAGTAAATGCTTAAGCACCAAATCTGAGCTTCAGTGCCAAATAAATAAGTGTATCATACTGTTATGCCATTTAGGCTGCTATACAAACTGAAATAAAGCACATCTAGCTTAATGTGTGCATTAAACATTCTGTGTAAGCATACAAAATTACAATCTTAGTGTTCTGTAATGAAATCATGCCTCTAGCAATAAGCTCAGCATAAATCTTCCTGCTTTCTCAATGAGAGAGCAACAGACTTCTCTGAAATCTGCTCTATAAAAACAATAAAATTGTGAAGTGGGAGAAAAAGCAAACCTAGAAGGCCAGTCCTCAGTGGAAAAACATTTTCATGCTTTTAGAAGTCAGGTTTCTATATATCTTCCCATCACAGGACTCTTCTCTGTAGCTTCCTTTCTTTCAACACACTCCTCTAGCTGTTGACTGGCAGATCCTGCAATACTTTGCATCATTACAAGTTATGACTTAATTGCCTCATTTGATATGTGTAGATTCATGGCTTTTTGCTGACCTCTTAGAGTTTTCATTCAAGATACCAATTTCTCATGCAGGAAAGCCAGAAAACTAGATAGCATTTAGAATGCCCAAAACATATGACCTTGGCTTTCTTTCATAAACCAGATGATGGATGGTCTGTAGTATTTATAAATGCTGTACACCAAGAAACCCACAAGGGACTTGCGTTGGTCCTCAAAAAACACATGCTAAAATGCCTTGGTGATGTCTGCTTCTTGCAAAAAAAAAAAAAAAGGCAACAAAAGCCCAACCGACCAGCCAATCAACCAAAACCCCTCTCTTTTCAGCCCATCATCACATCCATGGCTGTCATTAACGATTATCAGACCTAACTAGTCAGTGCCTACACTCATCCCTGTCACATGAATCAAGCCCAGACCTGAGGACAACAGAGCAGAGCACCAGTGGTCTTCATCCACCCTTTGGGCATTGTTTCCCTATGAGTAGAAACAAGCACTGCTCTCACAACAAAGCGCACAGCACCACAGCCTTTCCAAATAGACACACAAAAATTGGCTAAGGATAGATGGGTTTTCAGGACTTAGAAGGCAGCAGGTTGAGCCTCATCTCTTCTGGTTCCATCTGGAAGGCCCTGTGTTGGCACCAGTGCTAATTCACAAAGGGGTGGGAAGAGTCTCAGCTCAGGACTGGACTCAAACCTGTGCTTAACCAAGTATTTAGACATGCTCAGGGAGGCATGGGTAAGTGCTCTCATATCGCCTTGTCTTCCACTTTAGCTTTATCAACCTTCATTTAACATAAAAGAACTCAGAGGGAGCACAGTGTTTCATGAAGCCTGCTTGCACCTTGAGCTTCAGTAGCCCCAAGCAAGCTTCTCTTTCAACTTCTTTCCCTCAGCTGTTGCAGGCAGCTGAGCCCTGTGAGCTGTCAAGGCCTTCAAGCAGTGTCTCCTTCTGACTCCAGGGAATAGAAGGCCCCCAGCTTGTGCCGGTAGACTCTTGATCTTTGATGCCTATTGGCAAGGATGGCTGGGGAACCACCAAGCTCACTGTGTGTCCCTGCTGGGCATGCAGCCTCTCCCTGGGGTTAACGAGTCCATGTGTTCTCTCATCTATTGTTGGTTTAAAAAACAAAGCCAGGGAAGTGGTGTTTTAGTTGGGAGGGATGATATCCTAAGGAAGCATGCATTAAGTAACAGGCCGTTATTGCTTTTGCATTAAGGCTGAGAAGTAGGAGGAATGAGGCAGGTAGAAAGGCTGGAAAAGCAGACCTAGAACAATGTGGAGTGGACAAACCTGATCTGCTGTGCTAGACACCGATAACAAAGATGCAGCTCTTTCATTTGCAGGCTCTGCGCTTTTCTGATTAGCACAGTCACAGGTGAACAAGTTGGTGGGGAAGCCTGACATAAAGCTAAAAGCAACAAAGAGTTAAAGCTGCTGGATGATGGCAGGATTGCTTTGAATCTCATTATTTTAATTTTGTCTGGAGTTCAGTTCTTAGTTTGGATCTTAGAGCTTTTGGAAAACCTATTCCTCATTTTAGGTCAGAAATATGCTATTCTCATGATATTATTGAGTATATTTGGAGCATATAATTCAGCCCATGGGTCCTCCCACAATTTCTGTTTTTTTCTAGTCTTGCATACAACTCTCTGTCTGTGGAATATCAATGTTGCAATAGCCCTAAGGAGAAAACCTTAATTTAAAAAACAAAAACACAGAGGTAGTTTCACAGAGATCTTTAACTGTGTCTTTCTGCCGATGGCTAACTGAAGCAAGTGAAATGAAGTGCGGCATTGCTGAGCTACACTCAGATAACACTACACCAAAGAAACGTTACATTCAGTTAAAAAGAAGAAAAAGAGCAAGTCTGGGGTACTAGAAAACATTTGTCACTGCAGATAGAATGTGTCCCAGCTAATCTAATCGAAAGAAAAAGAGAATAATTGAGCTGTCATTTTGGCACTCAAAGGCTCCCCATTTGTTTTAACCTGAATTGTAGCTAAGTTGAATTTTTGAAAGCAAAGAGATTAGCTTCAACTTCCTCTATTTTTTTATTTTTTTTTCATTCAGTTGTGAACCCAAGGGCTATGGGATTCAGCTACCTAGGAAGCAAAGAAAATCACTGTTAGATGTGACCTGCAGCCACTACAATCCAATGAAGTAACATCCGTGACTTAGTGCAGGCCTCTGGAGAGCATGTTTTAGCTCTAGGAGAGCTGCTTTGTGTTTTTCACTCCACATCCCCAGCACTACTCAGTCAAATAACAGTTGTTGAAGCCTACCTGAGCACATCCAAGGGACTGAGTGCTTAGAGTTATCCAAGGACCTACAGCAGATCTGTAGAACAACAAAGTCAGTGGCACCTCAAGCTACTTCCCCTTTGGGCCACGTATCTCCAGATTGGAAAAACTGGATTCAGGGATGGAGTATAAGCACTTCTCTGTATTCAGGGCCCCTTCCTTTCTTCCTTAAATCCAGAATGCGTGCTTACAAGGTGGGTCAGCACCTGCATGCTCTCTTTACCTGCTGTGACTCAGCAGGAGGCTGAGGTATTGCCTGCTTGGGAAGCATGCCAAGAGCAGCAACAAGCTTTTCAAGCTCTCTCCATCAGTGCCAGAAGAACACAGCCATATTTCAGACCATACTGGTTTACACATCTTGTCTCTCTCTGACCCCCACAACACACCATCTCATAAACTGCCTTTATCCTTGATACAATCCCAGTAAGTAGCAAAAAAAAGGGGGGAACAGGAGCTTAATCCAGGTTGATTAATACAAGGGGACTGAATTTGCACCTAGCAACCTTGGTTCCAGGCGAAAAGGATGCATAATTGATTTCACTGCTTCCCCTTCTGTCTGTCTTTCTATCATCTATCCCATCCCCAACAACATTTTAGCCTACTGGATGATTTTAAACACCACTGAAGGCAGTAATGATCTCAAAGGTGTTCCTAAAACAATCATAAGGATCAGCAGCTGAGATGGGACAAAACAAAGCTTTGTTGGTTCTGCTGGTTACAGAATGGCTTGAAATAGTGTAAATGTGTTTAATTCCTTAGTGCCTCTGCCCTAGAGATTTGCATTTAAAAGAGGAAGGGGAGCTTGTGGATTCAAACATGTAGTCAGGTCCCCCTGATTTTCTTATTCTAAATATGAAATTAGGTAAGAACACAGAGATACAGGCACAGAAGCAACTAAGGTTTAAATACGAAAGCTAGAGAATTTGCTTGCTTCTTAAAATGCATCACTGGAAAACATAGGTTTTATTCAAAAGAGAAGCAGGGAATTGTATCCAAGGAAGCCTTTAAGTGGCTCACTGACACATGGGATTAACATGAAGAGTTATCACACAATGCTCTGCAGTTCAGTGCACGGAGATTAATTGCTGATGGCCAGATGGGAGCAGTAGGGGTAAATACTGTCTTTTGTTGAGAGAGAGAGTGAGGGCTGAGCGTGTAAAGCTGCAGTGACCAGGAGGAGACTGTGAGTGCTCCTGGGGATTTGGCCTTGACAGGGCAGGTGCAGGTGGGTCCTAGAGAGAGACCTGCCTGGGGACAAACCACTCATACGCTCTGCGAGGAGGCAGCACATGAGTCCTCCATCTTCTGTTGAAGCATGGGGGCAACAGCTAAGTCCCTGTGACCCCTGGTGCCATGAGGCCCAGCACCACCGCTCTGTACCATGAGGCTGGACAACATCCCTGCGTTTGCATAGGGGTTCTGAGGGGAAGGCTGCAATTCCCTCTCTCTTTCTGGGGCAGCCAATGTAACACTACATTACATGTCACCATGCCATATTTAAACAGGAAAACTTTTTTTTGTGAGAAAAGGCCCCTCTGTGTTCACATGCATCTAGAAACCATTGCTCGCTTATTTGTTGAGTATGTCTAAAATATCTGCTTTCGTGGATCCTATCGTTCAAATATCACCATCTAGTGCAACATCTGATTCTGATCTTTAAAACCAAATTGGAAAAATGGCTTCTAACAGCATTCATTTATGAAATTATGAATTGGTGTGACACAAAGAATTTAGAGATGTTTTCCACTGTAATTTCAGCATTTGAAATGATTTACCATCACAAAAAGTATTTGGACTCTAGTCCAAGACATGCAGTATCATTTTTCTTCTATGGTACTACCTTGCCAGCTGATTTAGAAAACTAAAGTTATTTAGCACAAATACTATTCTCTTGTTTATTGGCATTTCAAGAAGGACACATAAAGGCACGGTGCTTTGGAGCAGCCGCAATGTTGGGCAGTGCTTGGTATACACCTTGAAAGTAAATGGAGAAGGAATAGCTGACTTTCTGCAACAAGCAGGAATTGTCAATGGTACTGAGATTTGTACTTCACCTAATCTAAGGCACTGTTGGTCTTAAGCCCTTACAACACGCAACTGAATTAGCCACATTATCCCTCTCTCAGGCATCCATTTTCTCAGATAATGCCAAACAGGAGAAGCTATACCCCAGCGAGGAATGTTTCTGCATTCCCAGCTTCATGTTTTTATGATAAATGTGTTTATCAGTCTTTTCACTAAAGAAAACCAGCATTCATTTGTCTGGGGAATAGGTACACAGTTTATATTCCTCAAACTAATAGACAAACCTCCAAAACATTAGTTCCTCTAGTTATACCTAGACTAGTGTCCACATTTAATTAAACCAAGATCTTTAATTCAAACCAAATGTATTTTGTTGTAAACTCTGCCACAGTTGCTAACCCACTGAGGCTGGAGGGACCTATCTGACTTTTTGGCTTGACTGAAGCACGCAAGTTCCTGTAGCCAGAGTCTCCCAGAAATCTGAGGTTTCTGGTACTGTGTCTGTCTGCCTTTGAATGGGAAGACCAGAACCACTAGCTGTTACTGACAGGGAATGTCTTCAGAGAGGCTTGAGTGAGGCATGAACTTTTACCCCCAGGTTCATGATACCTTAGCAGCTGTACTTCAGACTGCAAATTAAACTTTCCAAAGTGATGCAGCAGGAACAATGCAACCCAGACTCCAGGAATCTGCAAATATTGAGAAGGATGAAGAAGCCCATTTGTCTCAGAGAGAGTTGCGAATATAGACACAAAGAACTATCGCTTAGGGTTCTATCATTGTTACCTAGATAATGGCAACCAAAGCCTGCTAAAAAGAATGGTTTAAGCTGTTAGTCCACATTTCTAGCATGGTAGAATGCATGAAGTAGGATCTAATTCATGAAAGAAGCAATATCCACTAAGAACACTATCAAGAACCCAAAAGACATGTAAGTTTTGCTCACATGAATTGAACCTGAACCTGATGGACAGAGCAAATGTCATAAAAAGTTCTAAGTGACACCTGGTCTGGAATTATCCATTCTGACTAATGAAAACTAAGATGGTCAGAATTGTGGAAGTCCCATTAACAAAACCAAGCTTACATAGGCTGCCTGCTAGTTCACGGAGCAGGTTGATGGAGAAGCTGTGCTTCTGGAGTACCTGTTTTCCCGGTGAACCCACCACAGAAATGACTGACTCAGGATTGTCAGGCTCACAGCTGCACTTTAGGGAGCCTGTAAACTTGCAGAGCCAGCTCAGGTCAGATGTTTCAGAGTTTCAAGTTCCCAGGCATGCAGGAACTGGGCACAAGTGGTTGTTCAGGTTTTTGAATAAAAAAAAATAAAGACAACATGCAAAATTCAGTCCGAGAGAAACATTTATTTCATGCTGGAAAATCTGAAATTCCAGAGCTTACTTTCTGTGGGAAACTGTGGAGTTTACTGCCCTTCATCCAGATTTAGAAATGTTCGAGTTTTCCTTGAACGGAATTTTCACAAGTTCTAATTTATCACTCTTGCTCTGAGAGGAGCCAAGTTCCTGAGGCACAGCAGATATTATTATTGCAATTATCTGCATGACCTTCTGCCACTGATATCTCATGTTGCTGTGTGGTTTGCGGTGGGGGGGGAAGGAGAGTTATTTTGAGGGCAAACTCTGATTTTCATCCTTCCTTTTTTTTCCAACTTCCTGCACAATCTTAGCAAGATAAATTTCACAGAAATCCAAGCTCACACTTCTTTGGAAGCTTACTGTAGAGCACATGTAAGGAATGAAGAAACTAAATGTAAGCTGCTGGTGGGTCTATTCTCTTTCATTTTGCTTTTGGCTGTTGAATTTTTGCAGAGGCAAGTGTCGCATTGCTTCCAATATACACCTCTGATTTCCGTTCTGTGCTTAAGTGTATTCCCACAGTCATCAGGGAAAGAAATAAATCTTACTGTATATATTAACATATGCCTCCCTCTTCTGTATCTAGATCTTTACTGTTGTAATGAAATTTATGTGGAGGATACATATTAGAATTTAAATTGTGAAGGAAGAGACAGAAAGATGGTTAAATATATATATATATATTTTCCTTGCCAAATAATTCATATGCTCATTCTTACATAATACTATCATCCATCAGAATGTATAGCTATATTTACATAAGCTACCTTAAAAATCACCTTGTAACAAAATATTTTGTTATCTTTTACTGAATTAAAAAGAAGAGACAAGTAGTCCAAAGCAACAAAATAGCCAAGGTCAATTTAAACCAGATTAAAAGTGTCTGTGTTTGAAGCTGAATGAGTATTTGACGTGCCCTATTACTGCTCATCCACAATTTACTTTCCAAAGAGAGAATCCTGTAGGAAGACTAGCTAGCTATTCATTAGGCCACCAAACACTCTCTAGCTCCATTTTGAAGTCTAAATTTAGATGATGGAAGGGCTATTCCAGGCAATTCAGCTAAAGCTAGCACAAACACTAACTGTTTGGGGTAATAGTTTCCAGGAAAGCTGTTGACCTAGTACATACATTTGAAGTTCAGTCACAGGTATAGGAGAGATTTAAGTTCTTTTTATTAAAAAAAAAAAAAAAAAAAAAAAAAAAGAAAAAAAAGGAAGAAAGAAAGAGAAAGAAAAGAAAGAGAAAGAAAGAAAGAAAGAAAGAAAGAAAGAAGAAAGAAAGAAAGAAAGAAAGAAAGAAAGAAAGAAAGAAAGAAAGGAAGGAAGGGAGGAAGGAAGGGAGGAAGGAAGGAAGGAAGGAAGGAAGGAAGGAAGGAAGGAAGGAAGGAAGGAAGGAAGGAAGGAAGGAAGGAAGGAAGGAAGGAAGGAAGGAAGAAAAAGAAAGAACATGTCTCTCTGCATTCCCCAGCTTGTCAAATATGAGCAGATTTGGCCCTTATTATTGCTTTATACAATACAACTTTTGGGAAAGAGTTGCTTGTCTTGCTGCCATTTATTTAAAAGGGCTGAAAAGCAAAGACCAAAAATGAGGTAGGTGACAGACCATGGTCTGTCATGGGACCACTGATCCCCATTTCTTGTGGGCTAGCTAATAGCAGACTCTGGTGTGCTGAGCAGAGGGACAGCTATGGAAGCCTATTGCAAAGATTAGAGACATAAAACTCAAATGCTTGAGTGTCACCTGAGCGTCTAAGTTTTTGCACAGTGTGATATTTTGAAAGCAACAATGGATGAAGAGAGTGGGCCTTCTGGCCATTACCAGCAGAGGGGAAGATCAAATGGTTAAAACTTCTCGGTGTGGTACTCTAAGGCAGCGCAAAATGCTGCAAAGAGCCTAACAAATACCAGTGCCCTAGGTAACCACATGTATGTTGGTGATGGGATGAAACTGTCCACCTGGACAAATGTACCTGAAGCAAAGCTGAGAGAGTACAAAGCCCCAGACAGGAAATTCAAATTGCATCAAAGCAAGAGAACTCCAATGAGGCCATGTTAGGAAAGATGAATGAAGGTCAAAACAAAATCTGGCTATGTCAGAAGAGGTGCAGTGTTTAGGACACTTGCCTTAGATGTGGGAAAGCCAAGCTCCAGCCCTGAACTGAATCACGTAAGCAGATGGCTCACACAAGTATCTCCCGCGTCCCCAGCTAATGCCCCAGCCAACAGGCTCCTGCCTCATCCTGGCAAGGGAAGATATCTGCAGAGCTTTTCACTTCATCCCCAGCAGAAGCAGAACACACTTCTGAGCTCTTGCGCTTCTGCTAAATGAAGTGTTTCTTCCCTGGCTCTTGCACAATGTGCAGTGACTCTGGGCAAGCCCCTCACTTGTCCAGAACCCACAGAGCACCTTACATTTGTTTTCCCAGCAGACAGGAGAGCGTGAGTGCAGCTTATATGCTGAGGTGCCAAAAGCACACACAAAGCAGGGCAGAAGCAGAGACACTGCCGTGCTGAGGAAACACTCACTGGTTGCTTGGAAAGTGCATGGGGCTCAGCAGTGAGTTGCCAGAGCAGAGAAAAAGCCTCAGGCAGAAAAAGTTAAGGATGAAAGAAACACTTAGACTGTTCCAATTAACCTTCTCAAGGGGAGCAAAATTTACAAGTCACCAAGTTGGCATTAAGTAGTTTAGCCTTCCCTGCCTGTTTTCTTTCTGCTCAAGCACATTTAAGGTATAATTTGCACAAGTTCTATCCATAGTTTTGTTAGAGTCCTCTCTAACAGAGAATACAAAGAAGATACCAGTGGAGCCAGATACTGCAATGTGCAAGGGGCTCTAAGTGGACACACAGTCCATAGGCTGCGAATGTGATGTGCCAGCAATGGATGGAGGCTTTATTTCATGGGGACATCCCTCACATTGAGCACACAGTGAAATGACACCTGAGGATGTTAACATTGCTGCTTCCACTAGAGGAAAGTGACTTTGAACCTAAGGGTTTTCTGTGCAGCCAGAGTTAGCTCCCCAAAGCAGGTGGCAGGGTATAGGACAAAGCTGATTCTCATCTTCTTTCTGGTACATCTGAAAAGCCTGTGCTGTGGCACCATGCCACAGGAATGAGGAAAGACTCACTCCCTGCCCATATTGTGCTCATTTTCCTCAGGTTCTGCAAGTCAGGAACCAGGCAATGTTTCACCTAGGGTACAGATGGTTGGAGAAACACAGTGATGACTTCACATGAAATAAGAGGCAAACAAGGGAATGGCTCCCTTGCTTGCCTGCTTGTATGGGAAGATGAGTGGCTTTTACTTGACTGGTATTTACAGAAACAATTTCAGGTTGGTCTGACCTAAAAAGCTATGGAATAAAATGTCACACATTTACATGGTTGCAGGACTTGAGTTAACTAGGACAAAAGTGCATGGCCCTCCTATATTAAATAGCAAGGGTGGAACAGGAAAGCTGATACTCCATCAGGAATAGCACAGATAAACATTTATTTCAAAATAAACAGGTAACTTTCCAGCCTCTGAACTCAGTCTATTGCTTCCCTTCCTGCAGAGGATGACAGAGTAAGGGATTATTCTTAGAAACACATCTTAGAGTAAAAATAATCACAACCCCTCTGCCAAACCTAAAAAAAAAAAGCTTGTCTAATATTTTTTAAACAGCTTTTTTTTTTTTTTTTTCCAAAATTCATCACAGCTATTCCAATAATGTGTCAGTAAGTTGCTTTACAACCCTTAACACTGGGGGAAGGGTAATATTTGTCATACAGCCTATGAAAAATCCTCATAAGTCAAGCAGATGTTACCCTGCTATCACTGGGAGCTTCACCTGTGACCTGCAGGACTACACTGCAAGTACATGGTTTGTTACTTATATAGCAAAGAAGTAATGCACCCGTGGGAGACATGGGCTAGGAGTCCGGTTTGACACTGGCAGTGACCCCATTTCCTGCACCACATTGGTGCAGAAGACTCTTTCTGGCTCTCACCTGCTACTCAAGGACATCACTGTGACCAGCAGGGAAGGAAGGGCTGGTGCACACACACTAGTTATTGACCTGGGCCACCCAGCACCTCCATTATCAATGTAATTTGTTCTCCACCAGGAAAGTGTCCATCTCATGACACAGGTGCCTGAAGAAGGAGCTTCCATAAAAAAACAGGACTGTTTAGGTGTCTGCTTGCTCCTCCTAAAGTGCCTACATAAATTGCCCATAGGGAAAACTGCTTCATAACCATCTCAGTTAGAGGTTAGCTTACAATTTTGTTAGGCTGGCTCCACATGAAAAAAATCTCTTCTCCTAGAGATTGCTGAGTAGATTACTTGAGCAAGCAGGTTCAAGTGAAGTTCAGATTAGCATCTAGACTAAGTTAGCATGCCTCTTTGGTTGGCCTGTTATTAATTCTTAAGTTGTGAGACCACATCAATTTCTATAAGCGTAACTGAGTAAGCAACATGTTAGCAGACATACACAGGATTTTGCCAGTAAGAGTTTACTGGGACTCTGACCAGCCCTGATTTACTAGGAAAACCATTTATTCTTCACTGTTGGTTTTTGGTTATTTTTTTTCAGGTCAATTTTTCTGCACTTCATTCATAGAACCATAGAAAAATAGAATCATAGAATGGCTTGGGTTGGAAGGGACCTCAAGGATCATCAAGCTCCAACCCTCCTGCTGCAGGCAGGGCTGCCAACTTCCACATTTAATACTAGATCAGAGACGACCGTATTCAGATAGTTTTTATCAAGTTTACTTTGATTCTAGAGATACTCAGTTGGACAGAAACACAAGGAATTTGAGGGACATAATTACTAGAATTCTTTATACCTGCCAATCTGGCTACATTGTGAAAAACCCATTAAATGTATTGGAGAAACACTGAGGAAAGGCACAAGTAATTTAAGTATTACCTATCTTACTAATCTGTCTAAAAGTATTATTCAGAAGAGGAGGTCAAGCATAATTCAAATTGTTTTACAGCCTCTGCTGTTAAATATCTTCAGTTAAATCTCTATGACTACATAGCAACATAATAATACTTTATACCTCTAGTACATTTAGTCAAAAGACATTATAAAGCTTTTTCTAAAGATTAAAAACTGGTCTTCAAACAGCCCTATGAGAAAGGGTTTGACTTCATAGTATGTAGTCAGGAGAGCATAAGCAAAGCATTCAACTCCTCTTCCTCCAGTTTGAAGTCCAAGGAAAAACCCTGAAGGAACACTGCTGCAGGAGCTCTTCTCAAGCAGCTGTTTCAGCAGCCTCCACAGCCGGTACTTTATGTCTCAGCTCCTTTAGGAGCTGCAGAGAAAATATTCACTGAAAATTTTGATGTATTCATGATTGGCACTAAGTGTCAGGAATAGTACTTTACTGTATAAGAGAAGATACGCACGCAGTATGTTTTCTTCTGATAAATATATTATGACTGTATGGCAGCAAACATGTCCTACAAATAACAGAATATGCCAAATGCTTTAATGAGTCACATTATTGTTAAAATTAGTCTTTGAATGCAGCATGAGATATGCCCCAAGCTGAATACCACACACCCAGGTGTGTTGTACAAGCCTCATTCGAGATACCTCATTTACAGATAATGCAACTAACAGACGAAGGACTTGCTTCTAAGATGACTCAGGCTCCAGCTGTGAGCTGCTGTGACCTCTTCTCCAGCCTCCTGAAGACATGCACTGCTCAGCTGGATAATTGGTCTTCTCTTTGCATCAGGGGGCAAATTTCAGAGCTGGTTTTGATCTTTGCTTTTCTCATCATGTTGTTCCCCATCCTCCATCTCCTCACTTCACCTGAGGCTGTACTGGGGCTCGTTATTCAGACCCCAGAAACAACCAGAGGAAGCGCAGAAGAGCTTGTGGTCTCAGAGAAACCACAGAATAATTCTGCTAAGACGGCTGATGCTGCAGCTCCCACACCTCTGCGGTGGTAAGAGAGCATGTCAGCCTGCTGCTTTTGTGTAGGCAGTGATGGGATTACCTGGAGATTACAAACACAGTACAGATAAAGCGACTTCTTGTTTCTGTGACTCCATTTTAAACTCTTATTTCTTTCAACCTAGAAGGCTTCCGCCAATCTACTTCTCCATCCCCGAAAGGCAATAGAGTGTACAACAAACAGGGAGGGATAAATCAGCCTTACATGATATGCTCAGCTTTATGTGTGCCCAGCCCAACACAAACCCATGGTCCAGAAAGCTGGGCATCTTCAGGTATGGCTCATCTCTGAAACTAATTTACTACAACTGCAGCAGGGCTCTAGGAAGCACAAACACAGCAAACAAGGTGGGCGTTCCCTGTTGTTTGAGTTTTGGATGGCATGAGTGACAGGAGGTGTAGTATTAGAGAGGGCAGATCCAGCTGTTCGTGTAAACTCAGCCAAAAGCCCACAGAGCAGCAGAAGGGAGGTGACAGGCACGGCCTTATATCTTCAGGACAAAGCACTCACAAATCTCAGACTTGTTACCCAGCTAGTCAGGTGTGATACAGCTTTGAAAGCATCAGGCCACCGGTATTAATTAGAAATAGCTGCTGGTTTGGTATTTATCAGAGGAGAGTCATAGAATCATTTGGGTTGGAAAAGACTTCTAAAATCATTTAGTCCAATCATCAATCTATCACCACCATGCCCACTAACCATGTCTACTGATGAAAGATTCAGCATGAGCCAGCAATGTACACTTGCACCCCAGAAGGCCAATTGCATCCAGGGTTGTATCAAGAGAAGCATGATCAGAGGCTCAAGGGAGTGATTCTGCCCCTCTCATGACACCCCACCTGGAGTACTGTGCTCAGTTCTGTGACCCTCTACACAAGAAGGACATGGAGCTGTTGGAGCTGGTCCAGAGGAGGGCCACGAAGATGATCAGAGGGCTCTAGCACCTCCCCTATGGGGACAGGCTGAGAGACACGGGGCTCTTCAGCTTAGAGAAGAGAAAGCTCCGAGGGGACCTCACAGCAGTATTTCTGTACCTGAAGGAAAGATGGAAAGGGACTTTTTAGAAGGATATGTAGTGATAGGATGAGGGGAAATGGTTTTAGACTGGAAGAAGGTAGATTTATATTAGAAATAGAATTTCTAGGAAGAAATTCTTTACTATGAGGGTGGTGAAACACTGGAATAGGTTGC
This sequence comes from Meleagris gallopavo, assembly GCF_905368555.1. NCBI lineage: Eukaryota > Metazoa > Chordata > Aves > Galliformes > Phasianidae > Meleagris > Meleagris gallopavo. The sequence continues at coordinate 41,555,284 of NC_139405.1, forward strand.
TTAGAGAGGTTGTGGATACCCCCTCCCTGGAGGCATTCAAGGCCAGGCTGGATGGGGCTTTGTGCAACCTGCTCTAGTGGGAGGTTTCCCTGCCTATAGCAGGGGGGTTGGAACTAGATGATCTTAAAAGACCCTTCCAAACCAAATGATTCTATGACTATATGACTGCTTCAACCATGCAGCTATGACTTTCCTGGGCCCTAAGTGCAAGCCTGGCAGCTGTGTCAGGAACAGAGAAGTCCACCAGGACAGCATGCCAGACATGCCAGACAGCTTGCATGGTGCATCTGGGAATCCCTCAGAGGAAGCCCCTGATGGACAGGGCTGAACTGCAGCTCGCCTCTCTCCGGGAAGCTTAAGCAAAGGAGAGCAGCTGCAGCACCAGACCCTGTGAATGCCAGATGCATTATTTCACCCTAACAATTTTGGTATCTACCACTCCCTATCTCCAACACCCTCTGAACAAGCAGGATGGCACGCTGTGAACAGACCTGTTTATTAAGCACAAAAGAGTTTCCAGGATTTGCTCTCAGACAAGTTAGGAGGTTTCCTCCAGAAGAGCCAGAAACATGCTGTACTGGTGAGACTGTGCAGAGTTTTCAGCATTTGGTGGTTCAGTCTAAGTGGCATTTGAAGTTTCCAATCCTTTTAAAGTCCTGCACTGACCTTTTCATTAAATCACTATACCCAACAATCAAAGATGCAAGACAAAGGAAAGCTCAGCTTTTTTCTTTCCTCTGGTATAGATTCTCAGTACTTCAGGAAAATAGAAACAACTCAGTGTATTAAAGCTGTCACCTTCTACTTGTGGATTTTGCCACTAAAACACAGCCTGCTCTGTTTACATAAAAATTCATCATTAGAATAGCCAAACCTCAATTCATCTTGTATCTTACTCAGCAAGTGCAGATACCTGGATAGGGACAAGACAAGCAGAGATATATTCTGTGCATATTCTCTTAAGCAGAGCTGTGGGTTCTGGAATTCCCAGAAAGTAATTGCAATGAATTTGAGTTCCTCCATTAATCTTTTCCCCCAGTTTTCTTTCCAGTTGATTTTTGGACTCACATACTGAATGCCAAAGTCTTACAATGTTAGGGAGCACTAAGAACCTTACACAGGCACCATATGAATCAGAACCTCCTCTTGATTTTCTTGAGCATCCTACAGACTCCAAAAATATTGCATTGGTGAAGAACAAATTTTTACTTATTTTGCCAGTCACGCTTCCACCCCTCTCCAAACACCAATATACTGTGGGACGCTACAGCCTTTCACTTGTTAGCAAGCTGCCAGGGTGCATGGTTATTCACATAGAATAGTCTCAGACATGGGCATATTTAAAACCTAGGGAGGTGGGAGGTAGGGAAGGGGCTAATACAGCCAGCAGCCTGAAATTTCATGCATGTTTTGAAAGAGCTGTTATCACTAGAGATAAGAGGATGGACAGGTGAACACTGCACCATCTTTTGTTTTCACTGTGATAAGCTGAGACTTCTTAGGATGTTAGAACTGACTGAGTCTTCTTGCTTTTACATCATCCAGAGCATGCCTGCATATGAGTGCAAAGAGCAGGAGCAGACAGCAGCCTGGATGCTGGGAGCAATGCAGCTACATAAGGGCTTTCTGCTCCACAGACCTCAGCAGTGTGGGTGCAGCATTGCCCATCGTGGCTCTGCTGCTTGTGGCTCCACAGCAGCAGTGCGTGGTGCAGTCATAACTTCCTTGCCCTGCCCAGCCGTGCACTCCACCCTGCACCAGACAGAAGTTTTCCATTCCAGTGCACTGCCAGAAGCTGCAGCAACACCACCATACCCTATTGCCTTGCAAGTCCAATCTCATCAAGAGTCATAGACACGGGGTTTCCTCAGCATACCTTCCAGCTTTCTCAGTCCCATCGCTTATCAACACCTTTACACATCACATGGACATTTCCTTCAGCACCAGGTACCATCAAACATCATCCAGCTAACATGGTAGAAAGTTTACTCTGTTGTAGCTTCAGTGGAAACAAATGCACTACATGCAGAAACAATCTTTCTGTGCATGAGTGAGCATGGTTACCAGAGCTGCCAGCCCTTGTGTGAGCTGGACTCTGCTTGAGGCCTATTTCTTTAGCACTTTTCCCAGACTGAGAGTGAAGAAAGCAGTCCAAAAGAAATACCGCTGTGACAGGCAGGAATCCTGCATATTATATCAAATGTGCTGAGCCCAGCCGGTCTTCCTAGTTGAGTATCTCACAAGCTGAGTCAGCCCATCAGCTCCTCAGCACCCCCAGGTGCCAGAGGCCAGCAATGTGTTTCCCTGACAGAAAGCACTATCTATATCTACACACATACGTGAGATTTAAGGCTGAAACTTCGCTTGTTTGAGGAAAGACCACGTTCTTCCTGCAGTGAGGCCCTAAGGAAGGATGTCTACAGAAGGCAGACAAGTGTAACAATTTAATGGAGGCTGGTCAGCTGATTTACACGAGAGCCACCAGCAGAGCATGCAGCAGCCTTGGATTCACTTCAACTTCACCTAAACTGCTAGAAAAAGACCACACATTCAGATCCATTTCTTATATTGTCAGTGAGAAAAGACCCTAGAGAAGACCCTGTTCTTACCCCCCCCCCTTTTTTTTTTTTTTTTTTTTTTTTGAGTTTCCCAAAATCACAGAATTGTAGGATTGGAAAGGAGCTCTGGAGATCATCTAATCCAAACCCCCATTAAAGTAGGGTCACTAGTAGGTTTCCATCTCTCCTGGTTTTCAAGAGCCAGTCTGCAGATAGCCAGTGCCTGCATTACAGCATTTGAAGGATTTCCTGCAAGGGAGGAAGGGAGCAAGGAGCACCCAGGCCCAGCAGAAAATGACAACAAAGGAGATGAGCAAAACCCAAGCACAATGATGGTGCAGAAGAAGATTTCATTGATAAAGAAAGTATCTTCCACTTTCCATTGACAGTCACCCAAGAGGGAATCTGAAACAACAGTATTGTATAAGGTAATTTTTCCATAAGTACAGTCCCTTCCCTAGGAGGGCTACTTGAATAGCTTCCCTTCATCCTAGCAGGGCATGAATATTGCTTTAAAATTATCTAGATGGAGTAGAGAGAACGAAGAATGAAGGAGGAAGTGGTATGGGACTGGAACAGCTGGAAGGGGGAGTTTGCTGAAGGAAGAAGCTCAGAACAATTCTGTAGTCCTTGTGCCTCAGATTATTCATGTGTATACTAATACTAAAGAAAGGCATGTTTAAGTGTGAAGCAGATACTCGGCGGTGAGGTATTCCTCCAGTCTGAGTCAGCACCAAAACTTAACAAGGAAAGCACACAAGTGACTTGCTTCTGCTGCCTAGGGTCACCGTGGGACTACACCAAAAAAAAAAAAAAAGCAGCCACCATGATGTGGTGCACTTCTCATCCTGCCACCTCTCAACTTCCTGCAGCTGCAGGGGCTCCAGTACTGAAGCATTAACCACCACATTTGGAAACCAGCTACTTAATACAATATCTTGTCTGTAACTGCTCATCAACTTCAGAGTGGGAAGAACTCAATCACTCCCTTGACTTAATTGCAAACAAGTTGGATTGGACAACAGAGTAGAGCTACCATTTACTTGCCCTACCCGAGATTATCACCTCCACCCTCCCCACTACCTACACAAGCACTTTTCTTCAGGAAATAATTACATTGCCATACACCTTAACAAAAGTTCTTCTTCTTCTGAATTGACTTTCAACTAGGCCAGCATTAGCCTAGTAATGTACATTCATTACAGGCTCAACATGAATACCAACCTCTCCTTCACACAGAGGACTTAAGCCACATTAAGGCCTGGTCTTTTTGAAGGTGTTTGCAGCATTCCCTGCACAGGAGTTCCCCTAACAATGTACTCATGGTACAACTCACATGGATCAAACAGGTTAGCCATTAAGCAAACCTTTCGCTTTCCTAGAACCACATACAGACAATGTCTCTCCCTCTCTCCTAAATGTAAAACACCTTCCTTTGTGGTACAAAGCCTACATAAACTCAGTTACACATTTTCAGCTACATGATAGGAACTGTTGCCTTGGCTGTGCTGAGCCAAGGAATGAAACAATCAAAAAGCTGGCATGACTCAAGGCATGGCCAAGATGTCTGAAGTCGTATGTCCCAATAGAAAAAGCAAAGATCTTCGTAATTGAAAATTTTCATTCTCACGTCCTGAAGGTATTTTATTATTTAAAGGTATTTATTCTTTGTAAATAAAGCTTAGACTGTGCCTTGTTTTGCTTATATGTGCATCACTACAGGCTTTTGAAATGACAGGTCACTTCCTACCACATTTGACAGTAAGAAAAATATTAAAATATTAAACTTCCACAGGTTTAATGGGGTGCGTTAGAAAGAGCATGGCCAGCAGGTCAAGCGAGGTGATCCAGCTCCTCTACCCTGCCCTAGTGAGGCCACATTTAGACTACCGTGTCCAGTTCTGAGCTCTCCAGTTCAAAAAGGACAGGTATCTCCTAGAAGGAGTCCAGCGGAGGGCCACAAAGATGGTTAAGGACCTGGAGCATCTCTTGTATAAGGAGAGGCTGAGTAACCTGGGTCTGTCCAGCATGGGGGAAAGAAGACTGAGGGGGGATCTGATAAATGATTATAAATATCCAAAGGGAAGTAGTAGCAAATGGATGAGGTCAGGCTATTCTTGGTGGTGGTGTATAATAGGACAAGGAGTAATGGCCTAAAACTTAACCATGGGTCCATACAAACATGTGGAAGAACTTAATTATGGCAAGGGTGAAGGAGCACTAGAATAGGTTGCCCAGAGAGGCTGTGGATTCTCCTTCTATGGAGATAGTCAAGCCCCTTCTGGACGCCTACCTGTGTGACCTATTATAGGATACCTACTTTATCAGGGGAGTTGGACTTGATCTCCCTTCCAACCCCTGTGATTCTGTGATTCTGTAGAAACAGTCTGCTGGGGGAAAAAAAAAAGAAAAGAATCCTAATTAAGTCAAAGCTGCATTGTGTGCTTACTATTTATTAGGTATCAGTGCTGACACTTTAGAAAGTACATTTACAAGTGCCGAAAATTTTCTTTCAGAAAGCCATTCACTGGCTTGTGTTGCAAACCTGTAAACTATCGATCCTCCTTCATTCTGGCACTCAAAAAATTACTACAGGAATTATTACAAACCTTCTCTCTCATCCTAACACCTTCCCTAACTGTAAAATTAGCTATTCTGGTCTTTGCAGGTTCTATTCTTCCTTGTTCCAGTGCCCTCTATTTTGTCAGCTTTGCAATAAGAAGATGCCTGTGCCTGAATGTGGCATAGAAATAAACCCACTGCTGAATAATGCATGTCTCTAACCCTTACCTTTCCTCCCTTGGCAGGCAAAGGTTGTCACATTTAATTTCACCTTTCTGTTCAGCCAGTTGAAAAAAGCTGCTGGCCACCTACACCTTGTGCAGATGTCTTTTTGGAGAGACTGGAATTGCAAATTCATGCTCCTGATGCCTGCTTTGTCATTATGAATTAGTAGTTTTATATCTTTATGCTTCTGTGAGCAGGATAAACACCCAGCCTTTCCTTCTGCACAACACTGATAAGCAGAGTGATGGTCATTCGATTTATGCCCAGATTATCAAGCAAATGAGTGTGGATGGGTTTGTCTGATGAAGAGTATTTGAGTATTTTTTGCACATCAGCAGAACAAAGAAGAGACGATGCCTCAGGCAGCTTCTCGGTGAAATCGGAAAGCAAACTTGGCTGTGGAAGGGTTCACGTTTCGAAGACTTTTGTAAGCCCCCTAGCCCTTTATGAGACACAGTTCCTTCTTAAGTCACTAGTAAATCTTCCTGAACATAGACTGAATAGAACAAATAAGTTTCAGGTCTATCTCCAGAAAGTTCAGACTCTTATTTCAGAACTAGATTTGTTCCAATATGTGCAATAAAAGTTGCAAGTGGCAACTTTTGGTCACTTTTTCCTATATTTTTTATTCTTTCCTGTAAATGGGAGCCTACAAACTGAGATGTAAAGTGACGTCTTTTTAAGCCAGGGACAGGGATGATCCAAAAGTTTGCCTTACAAGTTTTTTCAATCTCCGCCCTGCCAGGATAATGCACTGCTCACTGTGCAACCACCTCTGGGCTAAGAGGGCCATGCAGCCCCCATGCTGATGTGAGAGTTTGGCCTTTCTGCTGTGGCTGCCAAAAGTGACATGAGTTAGTGCTAGGTTTGCTTTCCATTAGCAGCTGTGCTGAGATCATGGGGTTTTTTAAGCTCCTAGTGCCTGACTGAAAACTCTCTGTTTTCTGAAGGAATCACACCAGCGACCCAGAGGTGAGAGATGATTTCATCTGTGTTTCCACTCTGTTTGCACTGGAAAAACAGTTCCATGGCTCAGAGTTCGTTCTGTTCCTCAGTATTGTATGTATGACCATGTCTATGCACATTTGTATGCAGCAGTACACCTTTGAGAATGTCCATTTGAACACAAAGATCTGGACTACTCAGTATGAGTGATTTAGACATTCGTAATTATGGCACAGCCCAGCTTATTAAGGCTACAGAGGTTCATTATTAATCTTTGAAGTATACTTAAAATTTATAAGAGTAGAGTTAAGATGAGGCAGATTGAATTTCAAATGCTTCATTAATAGTTGTAATCATGGTAACAGAAATGCAGGGAATCCATACAATCTGCCACGTCACCCCATGTTCTGGTGGTAAAGAAGCATTAAGATTGCACGTGACAGCCATACAAAGAGATGCGACTGAAGTCTCCTTCTCACTAAACACAGGTCTAGGCAAGCTCCATAAAATGGCTGAATGAAACTTGGAGCCCAGTTATTTATACTGAGAGACACCAGGTGGATACAGAATGTCCATTGGATCCTCAGTGTGAAGCATTCAGACCAGAAGATCCACTCACTGCCCTGCATTACCAGCCAACTCACAAGACATACATGCTCTTGCAAAGGATTATCTGAAGAGACACCAAGCACAACACGTGTTGGACGGGGTTTATTTTAATTCATCACACGTGCATGCTTATATTGAAAGAGAAAGGAACAACACTCATGACTAAAAGGCCAGCCCATGTCCAGTGTGATCTGGTTCTGACTATAAGGGCAAAACTCTGAAATGCCATTTTAATGCATTGTTACAACGGAGAGCAAAATGCCAGCACAAACACCTCCTACTGTATTTCTTGGGCTTGACTGTTACTGTGTATTTATACAAGAAACGCATGTACGAAGGTAGATTTACAAAGAGCAAAGCCTGGGTGTGGTAGTCGATCTCAAAGCTCTCATTGCAGCAGCAAAAATCGGGACTTGGGCACTGCAGGAGGCCCTGGGGAGCCCAGGAGACCCTGTACACAAAACCTGCCTACCAGAGCAATGCACCTGAGGCATGTGCTGCAGGCAGCCAGCCAGCCTCAGCAAGGCCTCTGCTGCTCGGGGAAAGCTGCACAGCTGCTGCAGATTGCTATGTCCCAGCATGGAGCACATGAGATTGCTGTGTCCCAGCATGGAGTGCAGCCACTTGTGGGCTGCTCAGTGAGGTACTCTGGCTCTCTAGAGTCCAGCTCTGACTTCTCTTCTCCCGTGGTTTTGACTCTGGCAAGGAAATGTTTTCTGCTGCTACATACAAACATGATTTAATCTTAACCATTGCAGTAGACTTCCGTATTTAGTATTTTGTACTAAATATACTGAAGGCAAATTAAGCCTGTTGAGATAATTGTTTACTAAAGATTATTAAAGATGGCTGTAGAAGTTTTATGTCAATACAAACTGTAGTTTAGCAAAACTGGAATAAACATATGGCAATATTTTTCCCCTTTAAATTTAGTTATGCTGTAGGAAATAAGGTAACCAAAACACACTGGAGATGATAGGGTAAAGAATTAAGCTCTGTTATTTCTGTCAGCAAGACCGCCCTATCACAAATTGCTAGTGGATAAACATGTTGCCTCATACAGGATAATATAACTCCATATCATTCAAAATGTTTTAGTATCAATACTAAGACTGATTTCCTTTATAGTTGTAGATTATTTGGAATTAAAATTGCTGAACTTCCCAGACAGACTAAAATAATTTTGTATCAATGGTGAGATGGGATGAAAGGTTATTGGGGCTCACACTGGTCCTGGAGCAATGCCATCCATGCAGAAATTCCCACCTGCTGATGCCATAAGACCTCCCCTGAAGCTCAGTCTCTTAGTTTTGTTAGGTAGGGTTCCTTTCCTAACAGGCTGCTGACCTATGCATGTTCCCTATCACAAATCTTCAGTCTTGAAAATAAAGATTTGTCTCTCTTGTTTATTATCCATATAATCATACAGTTAATGTGTTCTTTGGCATTGCTGTCTGTAATTTCTGCATGCCACAATTTTTTCTGCATTGCTCTACATCCATTTCACTGTGTGTTTACCTGTGTAAATATAGTTATTCTCTGCAAGCTCCTTATTTCTCTGCAGCGCATTTCTCCAGGCATCACGGTTGGCAGCTCATGGCTAGGGGTCAAGACACACCGGAGCTGAGTTTTCATCAGCTGGCAATAAAAGTGCCTCCTTTGGTCTGGTGTGTTTCTGCTGCAGCTGGGCTGCTGCTGAAATGGGTGCAGGAGCTTCCTGAGTTAAATACAGGCCTACGCACACCTGTAGTGCACAGCAGTAGAGTTCTGTGGGCACCCAGAAAGAGAAGGAGCTCTGCCATCTCCTGTGAGTCCTTCACACCCTGGTGATCCATGTAATCAGTTTCTTTGCTTGCTGCGTGCTACAGCACAGATGGCAAAGTGGACTCATTAGTTCTTTCAAATTAAAAGCATGAACAAATATTTGACATGAACTCTCAATTCTTGTAATGCATGTGAACTTGCAGGGAAAATAAACCTCCACAAAAAATCCCAACAAAGGATGTTTCTCTCTCCACAAGTTGCAAATGAGGCCTGATATCAATCTGCGTCATATGCCCCCTCTGTGCCTGGGACGAGCACTGCATGCCAAGCATAGGGACTTCTTTGGGAGAGGGAGTTGGTGCCTTCCTGGGCAGTGGGAATGAGGACAGCCAAGAACTCTTTTTCACTCAGTATTTAAAAATGAAAAAGACATAGAAGTGACAGCAGTGACAGTCCGTTGCCATAAGGGCTTGAAATATGCTACAAGTAATTGCATGTCAGAAGGAAAGAAAGGCTAAAGGATGGTTTGGCATTTAGAAGAGAGAACTTAATCCTGCAGGAGAGGCACCTTCAGCATTACACTTGGCCAACACACTTCAAGGAGCCTCAGAGACACAGGGTAGATCCCCTGTATGGTGCTGCAGCTTGTGATGCATTTAGGAATCCTGACAAGCCAGATTGCATTGAGTGCATGCTGGGTGCCAGCAGGGATACTTCATGAAGGGAGCAAAGTGTTGTCCCTACCACAATGGAAAGAGCACCACAAACAGAATAGTTCTGGAGAAAGAGAAGCTGCCGTGATGGCAAGCCTTGAGCCAGGATCTGCCAATAGAGACAAGAGAACAGGAGGAGCCTCACTTGGATGCATTGGTTTTGCAGAACTGTGCAGCCAAGCTGGCTGCAGTGCCCCTTGATAGTGAGAAGACCTGTCTCTGTGCACATTGTGTGTGCACTGGGATCACAGCTGCATCATTTCAGGCTCTACAGAGCAGGTGGGATGAGCATGGATCAATCTGCCTTGACTTCAGTGGGACAGATGGCTCCTGTACCACTCCACAGGGTAGGTTTTTCCCATGATTGTGTCCCTGCAGCTCTCCAAACACGTCATGAAAGCTGATATGATCTGAGTGCCGACCTGCCCCCAAAGCAATTTGTGAGGTTTGTTTAATTAAACATTCATAACTTCAGCTGAAATGTACAGTTGAAAGATGCAAGATGTAATTACAAAGCACTATTATGGTGATTGTGTGGCTAAATCTGCAAACATCCAAGAGGGACAGCTTTCTAGCCATGCACCTGTTTCCCCAAATCTTTCCCTCCTTAGAGAATAGGAAAGAGGGCAGAGCTTGTCGTACGCCTCTGTCTTATTTCATATGTGCTCAGCAGCACCCTTGGGCACCAAAGACCCAGACACAGGAGATCTTGGTGGCAGGGCAGAGGGAGAGTAGGGCTCTGCAGGACAGCTGTGAATGTGGGAGGAGGAAGGTGTAAGCAAATGGGATGCAGCTTGGAGCAGAGTGCACAAGGCATCCCTGCATCAGGGTTGTGTGGGCAATGAGGCCAGTGGAAAGCACAGCCACATCTGGCAGTGCTGAATGTGTCCAGACCATGAAATAAAGCAGAGTTAGGGCAGGCACTGGCTGTCACGGCTCTGACCAGTGCCAGTACACTGCCAGCAAGCCAAGGAGAGCACGAGCCAGAAGCGATTCACCTGCTTTGGGGACTGAGAAAGCTGTGTGAGCAACACAACTCGGCCCCAGCACCTAGAAACAGTCTCCGGGAAGTGTTATTATTTGTACAGGGGAGCACTGAGCTCCTGCAAGTGACCACCTCCCATTTCTTCAAAATAATTACTTGTGGTTGAGAGCGGAAGGGCAAGGATCTGAGGGTGGCGGCTGTGGGTGGTTGGTGGTGGCCCATGGAGCTCAGGAGGGTGGCCTTGCCAGCCACCACTGTTTTCCTGGAGTATGGTCTTTCTGCCAAACAAGCTGAAGAGTTAATCTGCAGGGAGACCCAGCCCGCGTTGCATGATACCACCAGGTTCAGATTGAGTAAGTTTAATTAGATGATGAGAACCTCATGGCAGGGCGTGCCCTAGTTTCAGTCAAAGGTGGAACATTATTAAGCACCATTTACATCCACAGAAACACCCACTTTTGAAATCGCTGATGCCAGTAATGCATGCTTTCTATTTAACTCACTTGGTGCAATGGAAAGTCAGTGGCAGAACACAGAGCTTCTAATTTGCTCGCTGCCAGCAAGGTGATTAATGGAGTTTCAAAATACCCCATCAGCTAATTAGGATGGATACTAACTCTTTAATAGGAATCTGTGTCTGGATTTTTGTTTCCTGGATTTAGTGCTCAGACCAGTTAGATCATAAAATTATTTTTCTCTGGGAGAAAGAATGAATTGCCCCCAGAATAATAAGCAGGTCGAGATTTTAGCTTAGACCAGCTTAGGCCAGCTGCATGAACAGGGATACAGTCAATGTTGTATCCCTTGCCTATCATCATGCAGTGAGGAGTGATCGCTCTGCTTAACAAGCCACCTTTTCTGGGAGAGGATTACTATTGGGTGGATGGAGGAAAGGCTTCAGGCAAAAAACTAAGTCTTAATTTAAAAAGCATTCTATAACACCAAGTCCAGAATCTGTACCTTTGCCAAGTGGACACATTTAATCTGATTATTATTTTTTTTCCATAATCTGTATTATTACAGGGTTTTACAGTTATTTTAAGTAAGATATAGTGTGTGTTCCCCTCTTGAATATGTTCGTGAAGGGTATGGTGAGGTAGCTGTACCTTGTCAGTTAGTTTGATCATGTTTAACTCATCCTAGAGTTTAAATACAGAACGCATGGAGGCAATTCTGTATCCCAAACTGAACAAGAACAGCTGGAAGAGCCATTTTCAAGTTTCTTCTATTTGCATGCATTCTGCCATAAAAATAAACTAGCCCACGTGTACCCTGAAAAAGAGGAGACTCTCTCTCCCCTGGATCTATTGCCTGTCGCGGCAGCACAGCGGTTGGCAGTGCAGGAGCCCATCTGGCACCCGATGCTGCAAGCAGCCCCAGCTGCTGCATACTAAGAGGTGCAGGCTCTCCTGTGGCTGGCACGCATGAGGTGATCATTCTAGCAGAAGAAAAATGTGCAAAAACATTTGAGCAAATTAGTTTTCATTATGGAAAAACAGAGCACCATGGCTGATGCAAAATGAAATGTCCAAACAAGATGGAATCATTTGCCCGCTGATTCCAGATGCCTGCCACTGGCTGTAACGTGGATAGCTTTCAGCCAAGCATGCTGCTGCCACTCACTTGGGCACCTGTATCAAATTATGCTCCTTCACAGATCCCAAGGGGAGCTTAATGTCTGTCCTCAGCAATGAAAAGTACTGCCACAGAGGCCATGGGACTGTGCCTGAAACTGGCTGCTCGTGTCTCAGTTTTGGGTGAACTTTGTGTTGGGGACTGCCTTCATTCTGGTTTTGTAGCGTACACAGATAAGTGCCAGGCCACAAGCAGGGCTCCTAAACAGCCTAGAAACAAAAAGAACATCAAGAACCATAATAAACTGCTTTGTGAGAAGAGCAGATGAGTGCAGATCATCACGCTCAAAACACCTCATTTATTTAACACAGCATCACTAGCTGCAGCTATGTCCTGCATGATATTCTGCACTTCTATCATCTCAGCTCCCTCAGATCATTCTCCCCTCCCATGTTCAAGCCAGAGTACAGGGAGTACTGTACTCTGTGTGTGATGAGCGTCCCTGCTGGATGTGGCTCAGGAAACCACACACCACAGCACAACTGTTTTCCCACACTGCATTCTTACTGAGGGTAGAAGCACAACAAACACAATTCTTCCCTCTTTCTCGCACTTTCTTATTTCTTGAGCCCAGTCTCAAAGCAATAAAGAACTGTGCTAATAAGCAGGAGCAGGGCTGTGGTGCAGTGTCACTATGTGGGCCACAGCCCATCTCCTCCTTCTCCCCGATCTCAGTGCAGGGCTCAGGGGCTGCTGGCTGCCAACAGGAGTGGAACATAGAGAGGGAAGAAAGAAGAGGTGAAATCACAGTCCTAAAGGCCTGCCTAGGAAAGGATTGGGAATGTTCTGGGAAATCACTCTGGTTTCTGTTCTACAGCCTCTAACAAATGCCACCTAATTACCCATTAATTTGCAGGCTGCAGCATAGTTCATCTAACTCCATCCAGCACTGAGCTGTCTCACAAATCTGCATTTCCATACAGCAGCTGGCACCCGGGATCGATGCTGTGGGCAGGTCAGTGGCAGCAGACACCTGCAGCAGAGCAGTTAATCTGCAGGAGCCTTGTCAGGGCTTCTCCAGAGCTGTTGAAACGTGAAGTACCACAGCTGCAGCTAATGCAAACCTGTTCATCTCCCAGACACTGCTTCTCTGAAGCTTCAGCCTCTTCTAATGCCTCAATTAGAAAACCTCAGGGAGCAGCCAGCCCTGAGCTGGGGGACTCCCCATGGCACCACAGTATTCTTCTCCTGAACTTAGTAGACAGTGCTTATTCTTTCATTGTTTTTTTCTCATGCCTCTCCACAGGACTCCTGCTGTCTTCAGTCGGAAGTTGGATGTCAAGGACAAGCAGGTTTGGGCCTGTGCGATGAATTCGTGTCATACCACAGGAGAACAGGCCGCGTCATGCCTGCCTTGCCCTGCAACCTTCCCGCAGTGCTCCAGCGAGCAGTGCCCCACATGTGCAGAGCCAGCAGGTGTGTGGAAAGATAGCCTGCCTGCCCTGAGCACCAGCACGGCTGCCACAGAACACAGAAAGCAGGACACTTCTCTCCTCTAAGAGTCTAAAGGCCCAGCATGAGGCTGCTCTTCACTACTCGCTTCCCCCGATCCACCTGCATTGTGGCAAGATCAAACTGTGAATAGGGTGCTTGCAAGGAATGGCAAAAGAAATATGGAAATGGAATGCAGAACTGTTTTTTTCCTGGCAGTACTGAATTCTCAGCTTCAGCTGCAAGCACAGAGCAGTAATCATTTCAGAAACTGCAATTCAAGCAGGCAGTGCAGAGCCTATTGAGAATACAAGATACAGCAGGGACCTCACAGTATCTATAATGGCTGAACAGGAGGAGGACATACTGAGCACTACCTGCTTGACAAAGGCATCCACAAAAAAATGACGATGTTCACCTCGGGATCCTCTGGAAGGGAGTCAGCTGCTATTGTAATTGCTGGCCACCTCTCAGTCTCCTCCTCATGTAATCAACCCTTCTCTGGGTCAAGAGTTCTGGGTTACTAATGGATCAATCAGTTCAGCTTGGTTGTATGCCATGTCAGCTTTGTTTAGGACCATGTCAGAAGTCATAAATCACAACCCAAATTCAGTTAGTTAATTCTCACAGTTAACAACATTTTTCCATCCTCCACTGGACTCAGTAACAGCTGAGCCAACTGCACAAAATAGATCAAAAAACTATTTCATTCCTATCTAAAAGGATCAGTGATCTTTTATTTTTTTAGTAATGATTTATGAAAATTAAGTACTCAAATATTTTGCTAGTCAAAAGGAACCAGAGTGCCATGGTAGCTAGCCCCAGACTAAGTACAGATGTTGCTTTTCCCAGTATTCCCATTACAACCAGAAGGATCATGTAGAAAACACTTCTTGATTTTTATCCTCAAGCAATAAGGCACGTTTCTTTCCCAAAACAGGTAGCAAATCCTCCCTTCGGCTTAGTGATTTGACCCAAGCTGGCATTTTTCATTTCTGTGTATTGGTCTGCATAGGTTTCTCCATTTGCTACATTTGTGTATTTAGAAAGTAATCACAACTACGACGTGAAATTTTTTTGTTTGTGTCTACAGCAGTTTCTTTCTCTGTGGCTACTTGCATGCACCTTTAAATCTTGGCCTGGCTCTGCACATTCAGTTAAAACCTGTAATCTGCCTCTCGCTCCCATTTGTTCTGTTTGCCCTACCAGGGACACACATTCCCTGATTCAGTTGCTTTCAACCCCTTGAAAAAGACAAAACTGCTGCAGGTTACTTTGAAAGTACTGAGGCTGTCATCCACAGGGTCTGGATGTTCCTGATACTCAGAAACTTAATAGGGGAGGATATGTTTCAACAAAAATAGTAACTTTAGCAAGATAGTGCTTTTCACACAGATTCACCTTCTGTGTCAGGGAGCTGAAACATCTAGCTCTCTGTAGACTGTAAGCACTGGCTGGCTTTGCGCTGCTCTTTTGCATAGCCTTCAAAGTCCTGATCCACAGCTGTGATAAAAATGAAACAATAATCCAAGCTTTAAGTAACAGGCACATTGCGTGCAGGAGTATGAACATACATGGACCTAAGCTGAAAGAAGAGCATGTAGCATTACTGGTGGGAAAGCTGGTGGTATGTATGGTGCCCACCTCTGGACTGTGCCCTGTGCATCCCCCAGCACCACTGTCCTGCTCTGTGGTGCAGTGGTGCTGGTGGGTACAGCTGGGCTGGGTAAGGCTGGGGACACTGGTGCTGTCCTGCAATGGGACAGGCTGAGAAGAGAGATGAATTCCCTCATGGCCAGACAGCAGTTTAAAGGAGAAGCCTTAACCTAATTATCTCCTCACAAATTATTCTTTGAGAATTATTCCTAATATGATTTTGCCTCAGAGCTTCTCCCACATGTGTTACAACTCAGCTTTATCTCTAATATTGCAACAGTAAAACACTTTGCTACGTCTTTTCTGTCCCTCCCTTAGCCAGATAACTTCAGAAAAGGCTTCTTTTATGTCAAAAAGCTTTTGAAAATCTGTCTCTACGTTAGATTTGAGTTAATCAGTGTCCCCAGTCACTTCTTTTAAGATTGTGGTAATAAGTAACTTGTCACCAATGGGCAAAAACATCTTACTTGTAAAAGCATAATGCATTTTTACTATGCCCACTAAAATGCAATAAAGAGACTTCTCCTTAGACACAAAAGAGTGGTAACTCAATGCTACTGCTGTCTTCAGGGTGCAATATTCCCCAGCTAGGTGTATTCCTAAACACAGTGCTTACCACTCACCTTAAAACTCGTTGATTATTTCCTCCAGCCATACTCTTGTTCTGTGTTTGGTGTACGTCAAAGCAAATGACACCCACATGAATTCAAAAAGCCATTAAAATCCCACATTAAAATCCCACATTTTCCCTTCAAAGACTGTTTATTGTAACAAAAAGATCCATAAGCTATTAGAGAAAGACAAAAATAGATTTAGGTAGAATTGGTTTTCAGTCTTCTCTTGTCAAACTCAAGGACCTCCAGGGTACTAAAAAAGATACAGAAACTGTACTTAATGAATCATTTGAAAAAGTAGTAGAAATGTTGTTTAGTATAAACCTTTGAGAATATTTTATTTGGTTCTTCCTAGTACTAGCATTATTTTTAGACTCAAGTGAACTTGTTAAGACACAGTTGGCAAAATCAGAAAACAAAGCTGAATGTGTCCTGCTTTAGACTAGCTGCAAAGCACAGTTCATCTCAGTGCAATGTGGGGACGACGACACGGACACTAAAAGTCCTTGGTGAGAATCTGAGAACAAGGATGTTTCTACACTGTATGGCTTTGGTGTGAACTTGTTCACCAGCTCTGAGCCAGTTCCTGCTCAGCTGCCTCCATCCATCCTCTCCCCAAGAGGTGTGTTTCACAATTTCAGTCTTCAGTCCCCATCAGTGTGTACCTGTTTCATCAAAATTAGCTTCAGGAGCCCCCTCAACTTGTAAGGAAGGCAGATCCACAGCTTCTGCAGTTCTGCCCCAAGGGAGATGCCGTGCTAAATCAAATTGCTAACAAGTAGCTATCTGCTTAAATAACAACAGAGAAATATAATCTGTTTTTTTTTACTGCTAATCTTGACATAGAGAGCTCCTCGTGGCCAGATTTTTTAGTGTGAAATAAGTTCTTGTCCATTGTAAGCAAAACAAAAACAGCAAAGATTGAAGTTGTCCTTCATTTTTTAATATACCTATTCCCCCATCAGCATCTGTAGGAAAGTCTGTGAGACAGGTGTGAGGAAGCTCTAGGGGAACTCACTTTTCTCTTGCCCAAACCTTTCAGACCTGCACATTCATTTCCCAAACCCAAACCTCAGGAAAACAACATTAGTCATGTAATTAGCAGCACATCCTCCAGCACATCTGCCATATATACACTGCTGATAACCCAG
Organism: Meleagris gallopavo; assembly: GCF_905368555.1. Taxonomy (NCBI): domain Eukaryota; kingdom Metazoa; phylum Chordata; class Aves; order Galliformes; family Phasianidae; genus Meleagris; species Meleagris gallopavo. Next base: position 41,572,132 of record NC_139405.1, read on the forward strand.
GCTTATCTCTCAGGCCCACCCTCCACAGGGCTTGTTTGCAGTAGGCAAAGTGGTAAATGCTTACAACTAGTATTCACCCCAAACAGAACTGGCAATTCAGGAAAAACTGTGTGTTAAAAAAAAAAGTAAATAAACCACACACAGTTTTTTTTGTTTTGGTTTGGTTTGTTTTTTTTTTGTTTGTTTGTTTGTTTGTTTTAACTATTTACAAATAAATTTAAATTTACTGAAATTTCACACACATCACTTACCTTTCCCTTCCCATTTGGGAAAGGAAGGAAAGTTATTCTGTCATCTTTTGAAACAAGGTTTTCTAAATAGGACTGACTCACATTCATTTAACAAGAATAAAAACTCCTCCTCATAAAATATTTTGTTTTGGGCTGAACAAAGTGTTTCATTGAATCTTAAACATATTTTACACAAAGCTCCTTTCTGTGAGAGATCCAAAACATTTTCATGCTGAGCTGACAGAAAATTACTAAAATTTTTTTGTGCAGTTCCAAGAGTCTGGGTTCTATCTAGCAACCAGGAAACACTGAAATAATTACTATTATTGAGATGGCTTAGAACTGCTTCTCATACTTCATGAAATCCCCTTGTAGTAAAATCTGTTGCCAGGCAGAAAATCATCAGGCAGTGCTAGGAGAACTTGGGATGAATTTTGAGGATGGTTAGGTCAGATTTCATGTTCAATGTGACAAGCCTGTGGCTGTAATCTACCAGTAACTGTCAGCTTTGAATATATTTCAGTTTGGGTATTGCAGTGTGTTTGGGCCTGTTTTTCAGACAAAGATCTTTGGAGATTACATCACACAGACTGTACTTGATTTGGAAGCCAAAGCAGTTAAGCACTTTTCTCCGGATTGAATTCCCTGTAACAAATTCTTAAAGAAGTAAATACCTTGAATGATTCTCCCAGAAGTAAGAACTCCATTAGAACAAGACTACTCAGCATGCCACTTTCAACATTTACTCCCCCTTTAATAAATAGGTCACATTAAAATCTGTATTAATGTATTAATTAATATTTTTAAAATATCTTTCTCCCCAGGTAGCACCACCGATTCTATTGACACCTCTAGGAATAAAATACAAAACCCTCTTTGCAAGATGGCTCCACAGACACGTTGTGAAAAAAAGTCTGAAAATGGTCCAGAACACTGCCAATATTTTCACTGTCAGAGGCTTTCTTCCACCATTGCTCCTGCTGTGCACGCTCCTGCTTTCCTAATCCAAACAATCATCCTGCATAGAAACCGACAGAGATTGTCCATGGCTGAGGGGGATGTAAAATTAGAGAAAAGGATCCTGGTTTAATCCATGCATTTTCACCAGCTACAGATGTAGAAAAAAGCAACACGTGCCTTGCCGTGCTCAGCACAGCTCAGCAAACTGCTGATTTTCAGTTTTATCATTGGAAATGCAAAAACAAAGAGGGAACTTAATTCAGCTTACAGCACACGGAAAATGTTTAGGGATTTTTATCAACGATTTAAAAAATTACCTTCTTTATACTGAGAATGTGTTGAGTTTTGTGATGGAACAAAAGCATCATCTTGATCTATTTAATTGTTGTTTGACTCAATCCTTTAAAATGTGATTAGCTTTTAAAAGTAAACTATATTTTTGAATGAATATCAAAATGTTTAATTAACAAAAAATACCAGAAGGCAATTCATTGATTTCTTTTTTCCAATTCTCTATTTAAAAAGATAACAACTTTTTGTCTCAAATTCACAATACTTACAAAACATTTTTGGCTAATTTATGATTTTAAAAACAGGAAAAAAATCTATAGGCTGTGTTTTATTTTATTGTTTGCACATATTTCTTCCAATCCTTTTTTGCTAATTTTAAGTGATCTCACTGGATGGTGTAATACGTTTGTTTTCCTTACAAGAAAAGGTTTTAGATATCTTAAGGATCCAAACGATCTATGACCTATCAATTACTGACATGCAGAAGAACATCTTTATGGTAAGGGTGACGGAGCACTGGCACAAGCTGCCCAGAGAGGTTGTGGAGTCTCCTTCTATGGAGATATTCAAACATATCTGGACACCCACCTGTGCTACCTATTGTAGGTACCTATTGCTACCCTTGCTTTAGCAGGAGGCTGGACTCAATGATCTCCTGAGGCCCCTTCCAATCCTGTGATTCTGTGTGAACATGGCAATATAACAAATCTTTCACTTCACCAAGAAGAGAAATATAGAAGATATTTCATACATAAAAACTCAGGTTTTGGTCAAGGAATCTAACAGCTGAGCAGAACCTCACTATATGAAGCAATGGAAGATTGAACCTGAGAGATCCATGGCAGCAAGGCCACCCAAAATTGCTCGGAGGAGCGCTGTAACTCTAACATCCACAGTGTTAGAGTTACTCCTAACATCCACAGTGTTTCCCCCATCCTTGACAGCCCTCCTGCGAGGAGTGATGCCGGCAGCGGTGGGGATGGGAGAGGAGCCTGGCACCACCTGGTGCTGCACCTGTGGTAGGACAGATGCCAACTCTTGGTCTGTCTCTTTTGTCACAGTCCCTCACTGGGGCTCCTCTTTCAGACCCACTGGTTTTGGAATCCAAAGTTGCATCATGGTCCCCGCTTGTAGGATTGCCATGTCCCTGTCCCAGACACTGTCTTTTCTGCATAGACACAGGAACACACAGCTTATGGGTATGTAGTTGTCCAACTGTGGACAATTCAATTGCAGAGCAAAAAAGCTTTATGTGTCTCAGCTGACTAGATCACAACACACCATATTCACAGATATGGACTTGTGATTGCCAATCCATGATGACCATTTTCAGATATTTACAGGGGCTGAACACATTCAGAAAGTCAAACAAGCTTAAAAAAAATATGCCCATGATCTATCTACTTATACATTTCTTTGCAAAATAAAATGAGATGTCTCAGATATGAAATAGAGCTGATTATGTGCTAGAACAACAGATACGACAGCACATATAGGATTTTCGAAATTCAGGCTGTGGTCTGAAGTCATTCAGTAGACAACAAAAAGGTCCATGGGATGCAAAAAGAAGGCCTTTCAAGTTTGTTGCTCAGCACAACGCAGTAACTCATGTGCAGCTAAGATGTGCAGTACACGTTTCTAATTCACTTAGATGTCAATCAGGAGTAATTGCTGCAGTCAGTGAAGTTAAACCAGTGTAATAGATACAGAAGAGGCTGTATATTGCTCAGTTTATTCTAGCTGGAGAGAGAAGCCTCATATTACTGACTGTATTGCAGATCCCCAACATTTTAATAAACATGGATTATGTAGAATAATTGCAATATTTGGAGCCATTTTTCATTGCTCTATTCCTTTTTATGAAACAAAAACTTTCACTCTATGCATGAAACTTCCATTCATTTTTCACTGATAGTGGTTCGACTCTTGAGAAAGCAGCTGTTTGAGTGTATTAACAATCTGATGTTACCTGAATTCAAATGTATTAATTTAATTTGGAAGGAGCTAGAAGAAATAAAATCTTTGCACTCTTGAATTGAATCATTTGTCCTTAGGGAAAAGCATCCTCCTCCCAGAATGAAAATGCATGTTTTTCTGCAGTTTGTTGTCTCCATGATCTCTAGTTCCCTATGGGCTTAGCTTCAGAAAGAATATGCAATTACACATCTTTTCAGGGGTCTGACATGACTTGTTTAAACATGAACCATTCTTAATATTTGTCAGGATGTATGCAATCTATGGTCACACTGACAAAGAAAACCAAAAAACAAGACTGACTTCTTACAATGACTGTATTATAGGACTCACAACCCTATGAAAGAGTATTATCCATCAGTACACCTCAATGAGCCCTTTTATGTGGGGCTCCACATGACAAAGTGGCTGTTGGATTCAGCTGGGATGACAGATTCTGTGGTGGGAAGCAGTTGAGTCTGAAGATTTGAGGAATAATATGGAGGCAGCATGGACTAATCTAAAATCTAGGGAAAAACATCGGCAAAAACTAGTTTTTCCTCTCAAGCTCATAAAAACATTCCTAGCATTAAAATTTCTTCTCTTTTTCTCCTGGATGTCAAAACGGATTAGTATTCTTTGCACAGGCTTTAGGTATCTTATAGAGCAGATCTACTAGCACTTCAAAAACATTTTTATGAAGTGTTGGACAGTAGCCCATTCTCATAGAATATATTTCATTTGGCCACACCATAGTTATATATTGTCGAGAGTCCTATTATCAGCCAATAAGTGCACCTCTTCTTGCTTCCTCCGTGCACCTTATCACAAGCCAAGCGCTGACATCCTTGTACAGACATAACTCAGGCTGCAAGGAATGATGAGATTAACTGCTGAAGCTCTGCAGATGAAGGCATCTGGGGACTCAGTTTTTGGCTGCGTTCAGAGTCATTTTAGATGATGTGAATTAAATTCAGTGACTCCTTTGATAAAAAACCTCCTTAGAGAAAATATGGCCATTTTCCAGTACATTGTATGTCTTCCTAGTTACTGGACCATTGATCGTATCAAGCAACCATACTGCACCCACAGGTAGAGACCATGATCCAGCAGATAGAAGGAAGGACTGCAAGTTAACATCAAATTGTTTCTTGTATATATGGTCTTCCTTTTCCTAGGAGTCAATATCATATCTGTAAAGCAGGGACATAAATTCCTTATAATTATTGGACCACATAAGTTTCCAGAGCCCTGTTTGAACTAAAGTCCAAACAGGAAAATACTGCAAAGTATGCTGATATTTTGCATTTTGAATCTATGCAGTATTCTGATCCACTTCTGTCTCTCATCTGTGCAGCATTTTCAACGTCAGGGTACTAAACCTTTTCTACTTCAGAAATCAGAGCTAGCAGCTGTAACAAATAATACCCTGAGCAGAAACCTGTCTTTGTAAGCATGCAAAACCACTGATGGGTTTTTATCTCCCTTCCATAAGTACTGAAGGGAGACGCTATAATGCCATTATAGCAATAGCAGAAGAGAAGTTATAATGCCATTCTTCATGCTTCCTGACTGCATGCTTTTGCACTTCTGTGGCCACAATCCCAGCCACATGGGATCTTACTCTGAACATTGCAAGCACTGGTCCTGCTCTTGGGTCATTTGTGAGATATATCATCTGGATTTCCATTTTAGAAACATAACCATCAGTGCCAGGTACTTTATTTTATGTGTATTTGTATATTGCTTATTTCACTTCAAAATATGCTTTGATATAAAATGATTAAGTACTATTACAAAACACAATTTTCTCATGCTCTCTTTGGCTAGCCAACAGACTATTTTCTCACACTGCAGAGTACTTAATATGCTTCACCCTGTGCCTTATCAGGTTTCTCTTTTCATTCAGCTAAGTAGCATTCTCTGTTCTTGTGTCTTATCCACTTCCAACTTAATTGACTAGAAAAGCTCCCCGTAACATCAATGTCATCCAGACCAGACTCTTTCTTCTCTACTTCCCCTAAAATACAAATAGATGATGTATTTGTTTGGTAATTTTGCTGTGGCTCTTGTAAAATTGTAGCCTATAGCTTGTGCAGGTAGAGCATGTAACCAGTACAGAGTTGCTCTGCAAGTGGGTCATGTCACAACCCAACTCACAAGCAGGATCACCATCAGCAGTCGCAGACCTCAGGTATAAGAAGCTCATTTCCTAATGAGCCATGGTAGCATAGAATGCACCTATTCAATACACATATATTTTTTTTAATGTTGGAGATTATGAGAATTATTTAAAGTCCAGAGTTCATCTGTGCTCTCTTTCCTCATCAAGGAGGAAATGTTTTTAATGACTAGTTGGTTTAGCAGTGGGAGGATGCATACATTTTGTACTGAATGAAGCTAGGTATCAACCAAGCCCAAATTTTTAAGATCTGGATACAATCATTTGGGAACACCCAAAAAGATGTCAGTATTGCCAAACCTTTGATGGGAACACTGAGGCTCAGGGTGCATAAGGTAAGCTGTGGTACTGATCTGTCCCCAGTCAGTTTCCCACTCAATTTTACACTTGGCTAAATTGCAGATAGCTTTTTTTTTTTTTTCCTTAAGAGAATAATTTCCCTTCTCAGTGTCTACATAGTAAGCTCCATCTAGTAACCTGTGTGTTACTTCACTGGAAGCTGCCAGGCTTCTTTAGCCCACCAGCCTCAAAATAATTTTTATTTGCATCAAATTGCAGGAGATTGCCCAGGCACTGATCTGTCAAACTTGGCTGGGGCCAAAACATGCCTTCCAGAAGGGCAATGGTTTTCACTGCTTCTCTTGATGGTTAATTACCCTTGCTGCTAAAAATATACTTTGGACGCAGCTTCCAGACATTGGTTTTGTTTTACTGCTCTCTGCCAAAATAAAGGCAATTTAAATGCCTGAAAAAGGAGAAAATATTTGTTAATCAAATAGCCCTTGTAACTAAGACTCCAAATAATTTCTGTGACTCTCTTTTTTAATGCTCTCCAAAGTTTTAATACCACATCCATCAAAAAATATTGACACAATATCTGACAATTGTTATATGACTCGGCTTCATGTAATATTTATCTTCTGTGTGTTTTTTCTTTCAGATTGTTTATTGTCCTTTTTTTTTTTTTTTTTTAATCTTTTCCACGCTATCACTAGCAATTATACTATCCCCATCTAGCAAATGGCCTAAATTTTGCCTATACTTGTCCAGTTTCTAATATAGTTCTGGTTCTTCATATTACTCCTTGCAAGGTGCTTTAAGCAGCTAATTGTTTACATCCCTCGTTACCTGTTTTCCAAGCATGATATATGGCTTTGTTATTTCTAATTGCATTTACTTTGCAGATGAGCCAAAATGGTCTGGTAACCAAAGCTCCCCTATCTCTAAGGTTTGAAAATGTGGCATTCTGGCCAGCTAATTAGTTCTCTCAAAGGACTCTTGTTCCTCTCTTTATAACTTTCCTCTCACTTAATTTCACTGGCAATTTCTTTAACTTTGGAAAATTAGACCTTTCTGAAGAACCTAACTGCAACTATATTTCATATGCCCACAGTGAGCGCAGTGGGATCATGGTTGCTGATCCCTAGGCAACCAGCGCTTCTGGACAAGCAGTGAATTCATCTTTACCCATCCCCAAGAGATCTGGACAAACGCAATAATTTTTTTGAGAGCTGTGGAAATTAGCGCCTGTAACTTTGAGAAAATACTAACAGTGTCTCAGTCTTGGTTGCGCTGAAGGTGGCAGCTACCTTGCCACAAGACAGTGCTTGTCTTCTGTTAATTAATGCCTCCCTGTTGGTGCACAAAGGAAAATCATACAGGAGCTGTTGCCTCTCATTGCAAAAGTGATGCACTATTTGTTTGGTGTTTGGTGGGAAGCAGCACCTAGCCTGCCAGCTGGGATCCAGGCTATCGAGATGCTCAGTGCCTGAGACAGTTCCTCCTTCCCACTACTGATGGGCAGTTGGACACATGCCTTGGCTGGGAGCTGGTGCAGAGCTGGGTCTGCTGCCTACTGAAGTCACTTGAAGCTGAGGCACTGCTTCTGATGTCACCTACTTCATCAAGGTCACTGTGACAGCATGGCATAAGAGGCTGTGCCAGCACAAGCTGTCCCTGCTTTAGGGATTCAGTTTTCCCAGTCCACCACATCCTCCCTGGAAACCAACCCACCTGCAGAACAGCCACTGCTCCCCTCATCTTGGGCTTGCACAAAGCACAGCATGGGCAGGACTGCTGTCCCCTGAGGACTTGCAATACACATCAAACAAAACAATTTTGCTAGGAGAAGAATGGGAGTTTTGGCCCTCCATCAGAATAAGACAATAATTTTTTTTTTTTCCAACCTGTTATCAATGAAATAGTTACTGTGGGTATTTCTATTCACTTTTTGCTCTCCATATCATCATCTAGCTGCTATTTTTCTTCAATGCATCTGCACAGTTAACCACCAGCTTTTTACACCCACATTTTACCACCACCCTTTTAACACATGTCCCTGCAATAAATTACTTGAGTTCAGCAGAAAGTTGGCTTAGTCCTTCTGAAAAACAACATGCCTTTCAACCTGTTCAGCAGGAAGCCTACCTCCACTCCTTAGTCCGTTCCAGAGGGGAGAGCAGTGATAAATAACTCACTGACGCATTCCTTCTCCTTCCACCAACACACCAGTTCACAAGAGATCTCCTTCTACCTGTCTGTATGTGCTTGTTCCTCATCTCAGAAAGTCAAATCAGCTGAAGGCCCTCTATTGCAGAGGCAAACTGGGCACTCTGCTGTGAGCAGGGAAGTTAGGCTTGACTGTGCACTACTCTGGCTCCTGTGAGGGAGGGTGGTCCAAGGTCTGCTCCTGTCAGCAATTGCTCCTCAAACAAGGATGAAGGTGAAGGCCTACAAATATATGGAGGAAGTACTGGAGGCACTGATCGTTGTAATGTGTGCTAATGTGTGTTCACATTTGGCACTAAAACAAATGTCTGTCTACTCTTAAACAGAGGGGCTAAAGATCTGTGGGTTGGATGAGGCTGCTGGGAAGAGGCAGGGCTGGTATTCAGAGTAGAATCCTTGCTGCTAGGATTTCTGGTCTACTAGATGCTTTGTACGTGAACTTGGGCAAGGACTTGACTCCCTGTTGCGCTTGGTCCCCCTGTCCTAAAACCCTGCCTCTCAGGAGTGAGGGGGATCTAGTGTTGGTAAGTTTCTGTGGGATCCTTTGAAAGATGCATGTAAATATTTCTCTGTTGCAAGGGTGCAAATGAGTAAGAAAGTAAGTTATGTGAAATGCTTGTACATAGATGCATCTTGTGAAATATCCACCTTAGAATATAGTACACAAGGCCAACACATTTGAGCCAAGGTGAAAGTGTCTGAAGAATAATCTCTTATTATGCAGGAAGAGAAGCAAGCAGCTGTCTGGGCTGATCTTTTTTTTCTTTTTTTTTCTTTTTTTCCTTCAAAGCCTTTTCAAGAAAGGCTAAGGGTATTTTGAGAGCTGTAATAAATTTGGCTCAAATACATGTCCTTTTCTGTTAGTTCTCGCAGAAAGAATACAAAAACAGAGCAGGTATGCAGAATTAGAGCCTTGATTTATTATTTTTTTTCCTCATCTCCAGTGGCATGCACCTTCACAACTTATGAGTGACAAGTGGTTTCTTTGCAATTAGTAATCCAAAATAGCTTCACCTGCCATGAATTTGCCTCTCTTATTTTTATTTTTTTTATTTGGCATGAAAGTTTGCTTGTCAAGAACATCATGAAGTGATGAGTAAAACAGATGATCCATTCATGTGACCTAAACTACCACCAGGTGATTCTACCTGACATCCCAGAGCTCTTGCATTGCAAGGTGCAATGAACAACATTCACTTTTTCTATGCTTCTGATTGTTTTGCAAACTTCTGTAACATTCCTCTGAAGCTATCCTTCTAGGCTACCAGTCCTCTTGTATTTAACATCCTCCACATATTGGGTCATTTCAGTTCTCGTGACTGCAGTCTTCTCTGTTCTGTCGTGGTTTAGAGGCTGATAGGACTATAGATCTGTACACAGTATAAAAAATGTAGATGCACCATGGATGTATTCATGGGAGTAATAATGGATCATGATTTCTTATCTTTTTCTTTCCTTTTAGTTGCTTATGCTCTATTTGCTTTCTTGACCTCTCTAAATATTGAGCTGACATTTCAGTAGCGCTCTCTCTTTTATCATTGAGGTCTCACTCTTGAAAGGTAAAAATAACTTAGTCAATTTTTGGGCACACAGAATTAAGATTGTGCCCTGTCTCTTTATACACTAGTTTACATTTATTTAGACTGAATATGGTGTCTGTGTCTACTTCAGCACAGCAAAGGAAAAAGGAAAACACGGGTACAGTGCCTGTATGCAGAAAGACAGTTAGATGACGGCACTGTCAGCACTCTCTGGAAGTCAAGCAGAAGACAGATGAGAATGCTTGGATGCCGAGTTTGCCCTGGATGTCATAACTACAAGTCTGGGCATACTTCTGAGCACTAGGCCAGATTCTGAAACCCCATAAACCTTCCTTGAGTGGAATCTTCAGCCCTCTGGAAGTAGGTCATTGCCCAGAATCAGAGTGCGCCACAGCAGCTTGCTTGGTGGCCAGGAGGCGTATAGCCAATAGGAAGCATCAAGAAAATGATTGCTTCTTAAATTGTACCCCACTGAGGAGATTAGTCATCTATTTTCATGCTGCAGACAAGTCAGTCTTCCAGACCAAGATTCACAGCCCGTAATTCTCATTTGTGTTAGATAGTTAAGTATCTCTTCCAACAGAACAGCTGGGGGAGAGAGAAGGAGTGCCAGTCTTTTCTGTGAAAATATGGCGGGGGCAGAGTGCCCACATCTCACTTCATACAGGGGAAGTGTTACAACACCCACATGGTTAATTAGAGCCATCGTTCAACTAATTCTCCAGTGTGAGAGGGTGAAACTAATCCTGTGATCACCAAGCTCCTGACTGCTCCTGGACATGGGAGAGTAGGTGGATAGTCTCCATTTCTCCTGCTCATGCTGGGCTAGTTCACAAAGTGCAGGACTTTTGATTTGCATCAAGTCAGAGACCCCAGGGTATGGCTTTATGAAATAAAGTTTAAAGAGTAGAGAAGCCAAGGCATAGGTTTGGGCCCTTTTTTCTCAAGTGGTAACACATGGCACATAGTTCTGCAACTCTGAGCACCCAGGTGCCAGGTCATGCCCAGAGCTATGTCAGAGCAGGGGGAGAATAGTACCTGGCTGACTTCACCAGAGCTAAGAGAGTAAAACCTGAGATGATGTAGACCCAATGTTTCTTTGCCCTTCTGGTGAAAAGAAAGATAAATGTTCTTGGAGACAGACAGCTAGGGCAAATGATCAGAACCAGGTTGCACAGATTCAACCTCTTCTTCACTAGACTGCTGCAGAGTGCTTTTGCAACAGGGAGACAGCTGCAGAATGGAAGTGGAAGTAGTCCAAGAGAGTCTCTTTCCCTCTCTCTGTGATGTGGCCTGAAGCTGCCATCTGTCCTTTGTGCTGATTGGGATCTTCTCTTCCTCAGCCTTCTACTTCAGAAAGAGTTATGTGCATCTGATATCTCTTTCCTTGTCTTATGAGTCTGCACATTTTCAGGTCAGAAACTTTCCCTCATGCATAATGCTCAGCACAAATGACTAGCAGTCTGTTAGTAGTTACTGTTAAATTATATTATCAGAACATGTATTATATCTTGGCAAAGTCTCTTCTCCTCATGTACAAAGGGATGTGATTAACTGCTGCGTTTCCACACTTGGATTGAAAGGCTTTGTATATGTTGTCAGTAGATAGCATAATTCATGGAAAACCGGACTACAACCCTGAAGCTAAATGTGGCCCATTGAATTCCACAATGGGGCAATGGTTTGATCAGGGTACAGCAAAGCATGCCAGAAGCAAAAGCCTTTGTGGGCCATAGCTCCATAAGAGAGATTAAATCTGCCTCAATCTGCTCCATTTTATGTAAAATAGGTACAGCCCTAAAGCTCTGGCAAATGGCCACTGAAGCCTTTAGCTGGACAAAGTTTGGGCATCTTTGTGTAAGTGTTAATTGCCAGCTGTTGGTGGCTGGAAGGTTGCCAGTGATAGACTGTCCACAGCAGTGTTCTTGGCTGAAATATGTCTTTTACAAATTAATCATCACAAATCTATTTAGTGCCTTGCAACAACCACATCTGTACTTATCAGCCACACTGTCTAGAGCATCTGCACATGGAGATGACCTTAAAACAGCATTATAAATACAGTGTATGTGACATTCAGGCTGCCTATTCCAACCTCACAGCGGGAGGCAATGATAAATAGCAGTGAACTGCAGAGCAGCATTACATGATGCCTTAACCCACTCAAGTTCATAGCTGTTCACATTTAATTTGCAGCAAGTCTGGGATACAGAGCATTGAGGCATCTGAATCAGACTGCAGGAGACTGTGTAGCTCTGTGTATGTCAACATTTTAAATAATAATATAACTATCTCTGCTCTTCAAGCTCTGGGGTATTTGCAGACCTTGCAAGTTTTGCAATATTGCAAAGTGCAGGTTTTCAAATACTGAGGATGTTTGCAGATATTTATACTCACAATTGTGTGACGCAATAAATAATATTTCAGTCTGAGAACATGAGGCCCAAAGGCCAAAATTTTCAGACATGAGTAGAGATCAGCGCATCAGTTGGTGACTGAGCACTTGAAATTAGTTATCTGTATGAGAAAATAACACCCTCATAAATTCTCAGTGGAAAGTCAGACAGAAACTGCTTGCCTGCAAGAAGAAAGACAGTATGCTCGGAGAGCATTTCTATATCATTAGATACCTCAGTGATCTTATGCCTCTAGCTCTCACCCCCAAAGATTGTGCCACCAGAAGCGTTCCTGCTTGATTCTGGCTCCGGGACATCCACACTAATTTCACTTCCTTGGCAAAGACGAGCTCTGCCCAGTCATGTGCCCTGCTCCATGTCCAAGTCTGCAAGTTGGATGCCTCAATTTTCTCTGTTGCTACATTGAGTATTTTAAAAGTCAAATACATACAGGTCCACAACACAGCCTCCAAAGGGAGCCTCAGCAAACAGTAGGACTCCTAGCCCGAGCTCTTGCTCTCTGAAAGACACATTTCTGCTGAATTCAGATTTATTTTCTGATCTCAGGCCACTGTCCGTCATTACAGAGTGAGCAAGTTCCTACACTCAGACCTTTCAAAAAGCCACTGATGCACATCACATCACCATAAACACCACAAGCACTCCAAAGCTCAGACCATTTAATGGTCTGGCAGCTGTGTGCTTTCAATTGTTGTAAATTACATTGGCTATAGTTATGATGATCAGCAGCAGTGGTAAACATTTACATTGTCACACAACACAAAATCACATCAGGGAGACTCACTGTGCTGGACACTGCTTAAATAACAAGGAAAAAATTCTCTTCAGTGCAATTTTTCTGTTTGTATCCTGAGATAGCTTTTTCCCCAAGTAACTCTTGCAGCCAACTGTCTAGTAATGATCTGTTTCATTCATTGCCACTCAGCACTGAGCACTATCTGAGCAGTGTAACTGCTGGTTCTTCCTGGGGAGGTGAGGATAAGGAGGCTTCTCCTCAGCTTTGTAATAAGACCTCTCCTCCTCTCCTTCTCTCCCTCATGTTAGATTCTCTCCAATGGTGTCTGTGTGCACTGTAGCATTAAGACTGGTTACAGCTGGGGATTCTTTGCACAATTCCAGCATAAAAATATAATAAAAAATAAAATGTTAATGGAATATAGGTGTGCAGACACATGCTACCGCCACACTTTCTAGTGTTCAAGTTGTCATTAGAGCAACACGTCAGGTGGCACAGGTTTTCCATTACAATCTGCTTTTTTGACACCTTATCTCAGCTGGTGAAATTTCCTGTACTGTTGCACATCCTACCATAAATATTATTTTTGAAAAACTGGAAAAAAAATTCTCACTCATATGAAAAAATCATTTTATCTTATTCTTTTCTTTAAAAATATCTCTATGTTGCTGATTCCTACTACACTTCACAGAGCAGAAACACCTTATGGCTCACGGGTGTAGTTTAACAAATACGTGATGGCTATTAAGCAACAGAATAGCTACTCTCACTTGAGGCAGTGGTTCATTAAATCCATTATCCACACCTCCTATTAACCATACATGTTACTATGAGTGGTATGAGAGTGTGGATGCTACTAATTTAAACACACAGTGAAGCAAAGCCCTCTTGCAGTAAAGATTTTTAGCAACTCCCTTTGCACCTTCGTTGGCTCTGGTAAGTGGAATTTAATTCAAATGGCCACTCAATTCATATACCAACCTTCCCTAAGCAAAGACTTACATTGCTGCTAAAGGGAACATATAGTGCAGTACTTCAGAAAGATTCTGAAACAATTTAAAAGACAGCTGTATTTTTTTACCCTCTATGAATTTGACACTGTTAGCATTTGAGAGCAACAGTGGTGATGCATGCTATATTTGTCTTAGCTTCCCTTTTCATTGTGAGTGCAGGCTTTAAGCAGAGCAAAGATTTATGCAAAGCCTTTTCAGACAGCTTTGCTTTGGAGAAAAAGATGAATATTTAATACTTGCCACCATTTTACAGTATGCACATGCAGAACATACAGTATAGATGAATGAAGGTTCAGTGACAGGTCAGCAGCATAGTTTTCAAGAAAAAAAGAACAATTCAAAAAAATCCCTTTAGAAAAAAAAGTGTTATTCATGCTCTATCTTTTTGATTTGCTACAAGTAACTCCTTACAAATAATGAATTCGTACATGAAAACATGTGTAGGTATCTTGATCCAAACAGGAATGATCAGAATATTAGAGAAAAGCTGACCAGCCTTTTGTGGTGCTGAGCCACTGGAATGCTGTATATCCCTGCCAGATCTTATCAGGTAGGGGCACACATGCATGTTTTTAGCCACATAAATTCTCCCAGTTCTGTGGTTTGGCATCTTCAGAAAGAGGTCAACACTGTCAACCAGGAAGACATCTTAAGTAATCTTTCCCAATTCCCTTGGCCACCACTAGAAGGAATGCAAAAAAAGCAGAAGTGATCAGTCCAAGTATCTGCTCTGTATTTGGGGAAAAGGCAGAGCGCACACAGATTTTCAAAGCTGTACAGAAATCCTTCTTTTCCAAAAGAAGCCAAAGGCGATGCTAATGAGCAGCTACTCTCCCTAGACTTCTACAATCTGGAAAACTTGAAATCAACAACTTCAGAAGAGCTGATGAACGACTCTCTGCATCAGTAATGTTAATTTTCTATGCATCTTGAAACACTGGGGAAGTTTCAGGGTACTGGCAGAAAGCCAGTAAGATGGAAATATTAAAAAAGGTAAATGAGATGATCCCATGATACCAGCCCTGTGCAACTGAACCTATCCCTTGCAGAATATGCACACAGGTGATAGAGAATTTCATTTCATAAAGAAAGAAAAAAGAAAGATACGATTTATACTTACTTACACAGGCTTGACAAAATAAAAATAATGTGATTTTATCCTTTAAAAATCAATTAGATTCCAAATTTGACTGATAAAGAATAAGGTTGAAATAAGCATCTTTTGATAGATGTTTGGTTGGTACCACTTCGTATTATGAATAATTAACTAAAACGACACAAAATGACCATAGTAGTTGTTAGAGGGGCTAGGAACTAGCTGGCTTGGAGATCTGGAAACAAAATTATATCTGGGAAATCTTCTACAAGTACATTTTCGACAAATAGGTTTTGTAGATGTTCCATGAAACTTAGTTTTTCTATATATGTTATGCCAAATATTTGCCACTGGTCTGAAAGGAAATGTAAAATAGTACCTTACTAGGTTTATGAGATACTAAAAAGACTGGAAAACTGATAATGAGAGACTGGATTTGTTAGCTGGGTGTAAAGGGAAAGTACCTGCTGAAATACTACCATCTGTTAAATCCTGGGCCGAGGGAGAAAGAACCCATACCAGGCATCAAAAATCTTATCATCTGTGGTTTAGGCTAATAGCGTGGAAACAACAAGGGAAGGAGGATATAGCATTGATAAGTATCTCACGTCCTCAAAGTTATTTACAACTTACAAGGGCAAAGATAAAAAGTTTTTTTTCTCTGTGGTTGCTGGGTCACTCTGAAATAGTGCAGCATATATTCCCTGCAGAGGGGAGCACCTTTTTCAAGCCATTGAAGAGGTAAAGAAGGGTAAGCATTATATTTCAGTATGTAGAATGATAATTAGTGTTGGACGGTGATATTATGGTACCCTTCCACAGTGTAATCTGAGCAAGAAAGACCTGACTCAGTTAAGTGTACTTCAGAAAAAGCCAGAGAGTAGAAAACAATACAGAAAAGCTCAGGAACCCAGATGGTTAATTTTAACAAGACAAAGTTTTGAATTAATCATAGAATCTATTTGAGGAACAGAAATGTGAAGGAGGACTCTTCAGATAAAGATGCAACTGGATCTAACAGCTGGAAGTTGATGCTAACAAATTCAGACTAGAAGTAAAGAATGTATTTTTAATAATTAGCAGCTTGTGGTGGCTGCTCCATCATCAGAACAAACAAGCTTTTTCAGAAAAGACAGTAAGAAATAATTCAGAAAAGACCTGTGGCTTAAATTATTCTAGAGGTCAGACCAGATGGTCACAGCAATCCCATCCAACTTTATAACCTATGAGCAATCAAGAAATTTAGCAGCAGCAGTCAAAGGCTAGCAAAATAGTAACGGAGAAATGAATGACCAAGGAGTTCCATGCTGACATGTCCCTTTTTGAAGACAAATAAGAGAAGGTGACCAACTGTGCTATGCTGGTGTGGATGGGAAGGTGGTTTAGGAGAATGGAGAGTGCCTGCCCATAGGAAACTTTGGCTATTTGTCTGTAGCAGGCCAGGGTGACCTGAGATGGGGATGGCAAAGCTGTGTCTGGGTGGCCAGGCACAAGTGAATTGATAAGGGATGGTGCACAGGGACAGGCAAAAGATGCAAAGCTCTGCAGATAGCTGCCTGTGAAGCAGCCTTAATGAGCTGAAACACGGAATACAAATAGTCAAATCTGAAAAGATGACAGTGTAAAACTGCCTGGGCTCTTATCATTTTCAAGTGCTTTTATTTGTTCAAAATCATCATGACATCACCCTTTCCCTCTGAGAGAGCTACTGTAATTGCTATTTACTGATTCAAGGCCTTTCAGGGTAATTTCAGAGTCCTTCCACCTCCAGGCCAAAAGCCAATTACTGGTTCACCCATCTTCTATCAAAGCCACAACAAAATCTGGAGAAAAGCCCCACAAAGGCAGCTTGGCAGCCCCTTCCCCTCCTAGAGGCAGCCCTACATGGTATGGAGCTGTCATCAGCCAGGCAGAAGGGTAAGCGGGCCTCTAGGGCTGGGAAGAAGATGGGAGCAGGTAGCAGAGGCACAGAGGAGAGGTGAGGAACAGAGACAAAGCAAGTGAAAACCTCATTTCTATCCAGCATGATTTGAAATTGGTTTCTAAGCACAATAAAAGTTTGGACTCAATAGACCCCAACATACAGAATGGCTTCAACAGTGGGAGGCCAGTCATGAAATATCTCTTACCTGAGAGCAAAATTCATCTTCATTCCTGCTCTGTTGTTAGGCACTGTGCTGCATCCCACCATGTTTATAGCTTTCCTCAAGCTCAGTGATAGCATGTGTATTGCCTCAAAGCACCAGCACACTGTGAGTGATGAGGGGAGTGCCTCACCATAATTAGTTTTACTGTGATCATAAAACTTGCAGTGTGACTAAATATTAGGCTAATGATATTAAAAACCTAAGTACTCCAAAAGGCAAGTGTAGCAGGATAGTATAAATCCACATATTATACAAAATAGATAGATAAATCATGGTGTTAGAAGCTATGATTTTAATGTAAACTGTTTGCTACTGAAATGTTTCATTGCTGGAAGAAAAAAAAAAGGAACTCTAGAACTATCAGATTGGAAAAAAGTCACAATTGTTATCCCATCCTCATGTAAACTGCCCCTATGCTTACAGGTGTGACACAGCTCATTTTGGCTGCTGTGTCAAATCACACCTGCAAATGGAAATGAGATACGACTGTGTCCAATGGATTGATTCCTAGCCCATGTGCAGAGGCTCTCACTGGATGTGGTGCCCTGGCAATGGACATCTCCCAGCCCTGGGCAGCTCCACAGGGATCACACTGGTGCCTGCAGGTTTCTCCCATCAGTAAGGCAATGCGGGGGCTGGTGCTGGTCCAACCTCGGTGCCGCCTCAGACACCCCATGGCCTCTTCAGCATCCAGCAGCAGGAGCTCAGGGCTCTTAACAGGATCATGGAAGGGCTGAACTGGGAAGGGACATTTGGAGGCCATCTGGTCCAACTTAGGGTACAAGAAGGGTCACCTAGAGCAGATTGCCTGGCACCTTGTCCACATGGCTTTTGAAGCTCTCCAAAGAAGGAAGCACTTCTCCAACCATGCTGGTGTTGGACAGCATCCAGCCTGCACAACTAACCAGGGCACAGCAGTGAGAGGTGTCCCAAAAGAGAGGAGGTGACAGTGTCACAAAAGCCCAGGTGGGAGGTGGGATTCTGCTCAGTTTCATTTGTGTGGCATTTCACTGAAGGCCCAGATGCATCCTCCAAGTTTTAGTGCTTCTCAGAGAGATACGAAGGAGGTCAGGTAGGGACAGATAGTACACAGCAGTCACATCGCTTTTGTAATGTCACTGCTCATTCTACTCACAGCTTGGGCAATCATTTAGAAAAGGCTTACCAAGAAGCTCGACTGATGTAGAAATTTCTCCTTAAATTTAGTAGAAGTATTTCACATTTCCTTTTTTGCAGCAAGGCAAGAATTCACCCCGATGGCCGCAGTGCCATTATTATACATCATTTAAAACACTGCCCATCTCAGACTCCACAGGGAGAAAACCTTCCCCTGAGCAAAGCAGGGCTGTCAGGAGGTTCTGTAGGCTTCCTTCCCTATGTGCATTGGCTCTGGGTGCCAGCTGCATGCCGCCAGAGCCTCCAGCTCTGGCTCCCTGCAATGGCAGGAGCACTCCCAGTCTAATGCACAGATCTGTCAAAAAGATGAAGAAAAGGAAATGCTGGATTTTTTACAACAGCAGGGAAGGCAGAACCAGTTTAGACTGGCACAGCTGTAGAAGGCCATCAGAAGAAGCCTCTGCCTTTCGAGGGTCCTAAAAGCTAGCTCTCCAATCCTGCCATGGGTGTTTTGGCAATACCATTAAGAAAGTTTGACTCTGGACAGGAGTAAATAGCCATGCTTCATTCCCTCAAACTATTGGTATTTCCAGAATTTCATAGGCATTTATGAATTGATGTGCAGTGGTGAAACACCTGAAGGCCTTTTTCCTCCCCACCCCTAAACAATTTTTTTTTTTAATGTGTCTTTTCAGATGATTTTGTTATTTCTTACCATTTTTCTTAGTTTTCTTAGTTTTCTTAGTTACCTCACAGATGGTCTCTTTTGAAACTACACAGCGAAATCCTTTTAAAGGTTCATCAGAGGCTGTTGCAAGGTGCATGAAGACATTTTCAATGGATGTCCTATGCATGAGCATGATTCAGCCCTTCATTTCCACTCTTGCTGAGTGCTGAAATATTACATATCCCTTCTGACTGCGGAAGGGGAAGAATAACATTCTCTAGCTCCTTTCTTGCAGCTCCTCTCCTTTATGCCACACCAGCCCAGGCAGCCCAGGTGCTCAAATCTGATGACCATCACTCATCAGATCTACCTCTCTGCAGGACACAGACCATCTGTGGCATTACCTCTAACCTAAAACACTATTTTTTCACACCATATTAAATGTGCTCTAAAAGACACAGACATTTTCTCCACACTAAAACCACTTCTCAGAAGTATATTAACAAAAGATAGGATGTTCCAAGGTGTCCTTTGGAGGGACAGAAAACCTGGATCAAGTGAGAAGCACCTGGGGGCTTCCCAAATCCCTACTCCTAGGCTCCCCTGAAGCACAGTGGTAGTCCCCAATACTTCACTGTTACATCCTTAAGAAAGCAATGAGCTACACCCGAAGAAGTAGATGTGTTTGCTCGTATCATGCTGTAACTATTTCTTATGCCAAGCAGGCATGTAAAGGAAAGGTGGCTAATTGCTGGCCCCACTCTGACACTGCCATCCTTCAGGCAGCAACCACTGCATTTTTTTTCTCGTCTCCATTGCAAAATCCTTCACAAAGAAAAAGATAATTCATTGGATTTTTTTTTTTTTGGTTACTGTAAGTGGTGTTTGCATTTAAAAGCCTATAAGAACTGTTTAAAAAACACACACACACACAAAAAAACCACCCAGAAAATAATGCTTTTGAGTTAGCAAAAACCTTGGCTTAAAAACCAATGACATCCCTGCACTTTTGCTATATAGCTGTAACCCCTGCCACCTTACACCCTGCAGCAAGAATGAGAGCTTTGTCCCTGATACCAGCTACCCCACCTGAGAAATGGTGCTGTACATGATCAGAATGCTTGTCTGCCTTCAGAAGACCTGATCTTTTCATCTTCAGTCTCCTCTCGGAATTCTCTCTGATTCCCTTTATCTTTTTTCTCTTGCCCTTTGCTGCAGGTCACTTCCAAATAGTTTACATGTCAACCCTTTCTTGGCTGCTTAATTCTCTGCACACTCTCACTCTCCTCTTTCTACTCTTCTATCTCCCACTGCTCCATACCCTCTTCTGCCCTAAAAAGCAGGCCAGTGAGGTCCCCTTACCTTGTTAATCAGTGCACTGATGATCACAGTAAAGAAGCCAGTCCCAGGTGCCCACATTATGGACAGAGCACAGGGTATGAATGGCACACCACAGTGCAGGGAGCCTGGGCATGACACAGGCAACAGTCTCACTCAAAGTGTTCATAGACACTCCACCACATTCCCTGGAGATTTTGACTAGCTCTGTTCTACAAAAAATTTTTTTCTGTTGCCCTCTTCTTCCCTGACCCTCCAGCTGCTGGAAATCTGACAACAGGTATGTCTCATTTTGCAGAGAGGTTTGGTGCAGCATCTTACCCTAGAGTCACCAGTGGTCTCATATGGGAAAGAGGCACAAAGAGCCCTTGGATCCCAAAGAAAAAATCACCTGGAGATTGTATCTTCTTACATAACAGTAAATTCAGGAGTAAAATTGAAAAGGATAGGCAACCAGCCATTTCTTGGCTTTAATGCTTTTGGAACAATCTGTTCAACCTTTCTAGGCAAGAGATGAGCTGAAAGCAGTTGGGGAAAAAGCAGGAAGGATTTACATCCCATCCTGTTCCTAGGGTAATACCTGGGGAACAGACAGTGTAGTTCAGCCATGCTTACCCAACACAGATCAGTTGGAAAACAATCATTCCTGATCTCTCAGAAGGTTTTATTGCCCAGATTAAAATAAATTAGAAAAAAAAAAAAATCAGTTGGCTGTATTTAAGCCTTTTCTCAGAGAATGTATATGGTTAGTTCATGACAACAGTCTGAAAACCAGAATGAATAGCCGAAATACATCTAATTAAACCAACAGATGTTCTATGAGAACACACTTCTGAGTATATGATGGCCTCATATAGTGTTGCAGCTCACTGAGGGATTGAGATATTTTCTGCTGAGTACTTTGCTCTGCCTGCTGCCTCTTCAAATGCCAGGTTTGCCCAAGGGAGATGCCACATCTTCCACAGGAAAGAGCTGTATCACAGAGGAGAGTGGGCGAGGCAAGCCCATGATGTGTGCACTTTAGTTGTCAGAGTGCTCAGGATGCTGCTGGCTGTCACCCAGGACAAATGAACACTACCATCAGCAGAGCCAGGGGACCCAGGCAGAAGACAGTGCCTCCCAGTCCACAAGCACACATGGCTCTTGCAACTCTGCAATCTGCAAGGCAGCTGGCTGGGTGTACCCCACCCCACCTTTCTCATCTGGGGGTAAGAACCCCATGGCTGGAAGTTTTCAGAGCCATGGTGCACCTGGGAGCCTTGCCCGCTGCCTGAGCAGGCAGCACTGGGAAAGCCAGGGTTATTTTAAGCAGGATGTGTCAGTCCCGTTCTCCTCCTTCTCCCCAGAGTACCAATTGCTGCGGCAGCATGGATTTGCTGGACTAAAAGGGCCGAGGGTTTAATTGATATGATATGGCAGCTTGGATGTAATCTCATTACTCTGTCTAGCAGGACACATTATTCTCTATTTATCACACTCCTGTTGTTACAGGTCTGCTGCCACTGTGCCTTGAGGACAACAGACTATGCTTTTCCACTGGGCAAATCTCATCAGGGGCAGAAGCAGCAAAGGAAGAGCTGGGATGGCTCCAGATAGCAGTAAATTTGTTGGAAAATGAGGCTTTTGTGAGTTTGTGTGTGAAGTGGAGAGCAGGAAATCCAGTTTGCATCTGACAAATGCAGATTTGACCCCACATCTCCAGAAAGGAGGGCAGCCTCCATCGGCTGAATGGCTTCAGTCTAATGCTCCCTGTGCTGAGCTTCTTGGCTTCTTTTCTATTTTCCTCCTATAAATCAGCCCACAATAGAGAGGAGAAAGCAGGAAGATAAACAATCCAAAGATGGAAAACAAATAATTCCAGGTCAAAAAATATCTGGTTGACTGAAATGTTCTGACAAAACAAAAACAAAAACGATCTCCTCCTCTACACCATTATTTCCAACTTAATTTTCCTGCTGGCCCTTAAAACAAAAATAAAATTATCAGACTGGTTTTAGGTCTATTTGTGCTCGTTCTGATTTAACAACAGCCTGCAGTGCCACTGCTGCTTGCTGTGACTGCATCCCCTGACAGTTTGGCGTGGCAAGAGGAAGCTTGGCTCGTTAGAGGGACGTGCCCACGAGGACTTCACAGAAAGAGCCCGCAGACACGTGGCTGTCACACAGCGGCTGTGAGGCACAAGAGGGGAGAAGCAGACAGCTAACAAAGTGCCATCATCAGTGCGGCCACGTGGACAGCACTTTGCATACACAGATCTGAAAATGCCTCTCAGAGGAGGGAAAACATAATTAGCGCAGTATGCCGTAGGATAGATGTTAAAGCAATCTGTCTAGCAGACAGATACTACAGTACAGAATAATATAGATGTTAAACCAATGACCCAGAATCTAGCCAGCTAAAATCTTAATCCCCTTTAAATAGATTCACAGACATCCTTTCATTGCAAACATTTGATCTGAGCAGACACTGTATACTGTTCTGTTGTATTTATAGAGCACCATGACAAAAGTTTGAGAGGTTTGCCCTTAAATAATGCTATTTTTCCCTGTTAATTTGTCAGCAAAGTGCTGTCTTTGCATAAATGCTTTTGAGATGGAAAGAAAAGAACATCAGCTCCAGATCCACAGCCAGATAGCTAACAAAAGGCTCTGTGCAAGCAAACGCAGCCTGCTGCGTGAGGCAGAGCAGAGGAGAAGGGGTGCCCCAGAGTGCAACAAGGGCAGGCATGCATGGGATGGGATTCCTTTTTCCTGCAGTCCTGAGCTAGAGTCAGGCAAATGCCCATGGTAAGTGTATTTTCTGACTCAAATAAAATACCTCAAATCAGTGAGAGGTTGAAGATAGCTGTGAATTCAATTTGCATCTAATAATTTGGATGAGAATGGAGAAGAGGCAGAGATGCAAACTGGCTTACTTTGGTGCTTCAGGAAGAAATGCTTCAATTTTACAGCCAGGTCCTAGGGAGGATTTACCAAACTGCCAGGGCTAGAGGGCTTTCCTCTGGCAGTGTGGATATCAGCAGACTCAGCAAGATAACAGGAGACCACAGCCTATTTTCTGCCTAGAGGGAAACAGAAACTGAATGTGATCTTCCCAATCCCTGTGTTTCAGGAAAGTACCCTTGCAACTGGACTATGCAGGGCCCTAATAAAAAAGATATTTGCAATATCTCCTGGTAAAAATATTTTATTTTTGTATATGGAGAAGCACTAATTGGAGCAAGGATCAGAGCCCAGCTGTTCCCCCAGCTGGAGCCATCAGGCCACCAAATCACTCAAGCTTTTCCTTTTCCTATTTATACTGAACAGCTTTGCAGAGTATAACTGTTCAAAAATGGGAAACATAATCCTGTACCTGTGCCCAGAGCTCAGAGTGCTCAGGTGGGATACAGATTTGTTCCCAAGACTACAAACTGGGAGAATTAGGTTCAGATGCTCTTTCTGTCTAATCTTATCTTATTGCTCCAGTTGCTTTTTTCACATGGAATGCCCACCAGAAAGCTGTGCTTTATTTTCCCTATTCGTAGAATGGCTTCAGTTGGGAGGGACTTCAAAGATCTTCTAGTTCCAAAACCTCTGCTGCAGGCAGGGTTGCCAACCACTAAACCATCCACCAGCTCAGGCTGCCCAGGGCCCCATCCAACCTGGCCCTGAACACCTCCAGGGATGGGACATCTGCAGCCTTTGGGCAGACTGTGCTAGTGCCTCACCACACTCTGAGTGAAAAATTTGCCCCTAACATCTAATCTAAATATCCCCTTTTAATTTAAAACTGCTCTCCCTTCTCCTATCCTAGCTATCTGTGTAAAAAGTAGATTTCCCTCCTGTTTATAACTTCCTTTGAGTACTGGAAGGCTCCTTCAATGTAGAAAATACCAAGGGATCTCTTAGATAAAACCTTTAATTTGGCTCAAGCTGTCTTTTTCTCTCCTGTTCAGTGACTATCAAAGAACAAATAATTTGGTTTCATTTCATTAAAAGAAAAAAATTGCTGGTGAAGAAAAGAAGTATCTATTTTTCATGCCGATTTCTACTGGGGAGAAATGCTCATCCCTCAGCACAGCTCTCTCCACAGAGAGGTAACTCTCCCTATGTTGCCAAAAATGGGTCCACTTCTCTTCTCATGGAGCTCCTGCACGCTCCCTCCCCCCACCCTTTCTCAGGCTGGCTTTTTCATGGTGGTCCTGCGGCTCCCAGGGCTGCAGCCCTGGAGACAGTCAGCATCTGGGAGAGTCAGCAGAAAGTGCCCAGGTAAAAGCATCCAGTGGAGCCAGCTTGCCCTGGAACAATAGATACAAATGATTGGGCAACAGCACAGATAACTTTTCCTGCAGACAACGCCAGTGTCGCAAGGTAAGTATCATGTAATGACTTATTACAAATGGCCTTGATCGTTCACGGTCTAAAGCCAACAGCTTTGCTTGAGGTTTGTGACTGCAGAGCATGCAACATGGTTTATACTGCCTGTCTCTTACCAAAGAGCAGTTGCAATGGAGCAGGACTGTCAGCTTGCTATATCCCCTGTATCTAAAGCAAAGATTGCTTACTGTGAACAAAATGGAACAAGAAATAAATGCACCTGAGTCTGTAATTTTCTTTGCAGGGGAATAATACCCAACACAAGTAAACAGGCTTGAGTTTAATTTTCACCCTTGCACTCTTTATCTACAATAAAGCTTTGAAAATACCCCAAGAGCATCTCTGCTACGTGAGCAGAAGTTTGAACATCCAGCTAGAGAAGGACAGGGCTACCAGCAATGTAATCCCATTCATAGCATTTAAAGCAACTGAGATTCGTTATTCTAATTATTCCTGCCATAAGATAGATGCAGAACATCACTCTTCTGATGAATAGAAGTCTTCTGAGGAGATTTTTTCTCCTCAATTTATTCATGGATAATTTATACATATTTGTTCTTGTACCAGTATTGTTCATCTCCCAGTTCTTTTCCCTTCTGTTTACTTGCCTATGGAAAGCAATCATATCACTCTTAGGCTTAATTTAGTAAAGCAAACAAGCAAAGTTCTTCTAGTTCTTTCTTTTTTTTTTTTTTTGAAATAGGACTTTCATTTCCTGCTCATCCCAGTAATGCTTTTCTGAATATGCTTCTGCTCAGCTCTCAAGCCTGCTTTCCAGATAGTGCAGTTTTTCAAGATAAGGCTTTTTCTGCATCTTACAGAGATGAAAGATCAGCATCTCTGTAGGAGACCATATTTTCCTCACTCTATTGGAAATTCCTTACTTGAAGGCACCTAAGATGAAGTTTTTTTTTAATTCTTCATTATGTCAGTTCTTCCTGTTGTCATTTCCAACTAATGAACCTGCGTCAGCAAAAAATCCTTATTATTATCACCAGTATTTTATGCAAGTGAATTTCAGTACCTTTTGTTCACCTTACCTGAAAGGCATCTACTTCTCTCTGAGCAATATCTGGATCTCCATTATACAAGGGAAGCTCTGAAAGTACTGCTTCCTGTTTTATTATGTTGGCCCACAGAGTCAGAGGCAGATGTTGGTGGTATCGCAGTAGAGGCTGAACCTTCCCATCAATATTCTGTTACATTTTGTTGCTGTGTGACAGATGCAGCAGAGAGGCAGTCTGACACAATGGCGTTTGACATGGAAGTATGCATGAAGCAAACACTGGTCACTGAATTCCTCCACATGGAAAAAAGAGCACCCATTGACATTTAATGATGCTTGCTGAATGTTAATGGAGATTTACTCTGGTTTGTACCAATGAATTTTGAACTAATATAATTTGTCACATGCTGGGTGGATGGGGGAAGAGCGGTAGATATAGTCTACCTTGATTTTAGAAAGGCATTTGATACTGTCTCCCACAACATCGTTATAACAAAGCTGAGGAAGTGTGGGATAGACGAGTGGACAGTGAGGTGGGTTGAGAACTGGCTGACTGGCAGAGCGCAGAGGGTCGTCCTTGGTGGTGCAGAGTCTGGCTGGAGACCTGTAACCAGTGGTGTCCCCCAGGGGTCTGTGCTGGGTCCGGTCTTGTTCAACGTCTTCATCAATGACCTTGATGAGGAGATTGTGGCCACCCTCAGCAAGTTTGCTGATGATACGAAGTTGGGAGGATTGGCTGACACGCCTGAAGGCTGTGCTGCCATTCAGCGAGACCTGGACAGGCTGGAGAGCTGGGCAGTAAGAAACCGGATGAGGTTCAACAAAAGCAAGTGTAGCGTCTTACACCTAGGGAGGAATAATTGCATGCACCAATACAGGCTGGGGGATGAGCTGCTGGAGAGGAGCTCTGCAGAGAGGGACCTGGGCATCCTGGTGGACGACAGGTTGGCCATGAGCCAGCAGTGTGCCCTCGTGGCCAAAAAGGCCAATGGCATTCTGGGGTGCATTAAGAAAAGCTTGTCCAGCAGGTCGAGGGAGGTGATCCTCCCCCTCTACTCTGCCCTGGTAAGGCCTCGTCTGGAGTACTGTGTCCAGTTCTGGGCTCCCCAGTACAAAAAAGACAGAGATCTCTTGGAAAGAGTCCAGCAGAGGGCCACAAAGATGGTGAAGGGCCTGGAGCATCTCCCCTATGAAGAAAAGCTAAGTGAACTGGGTCTGTTTAGCCTTGAGAAAAGAAGACTGAGAGGGGACCTGATCCAGGTTTATAAATACCTGAGGTGTGGCGGCCATAGCGGTGAGGCCAGTCTCTTTTCAGTGGTACATGGAGACAGGACGAGGGGAAACAGACATAAGCTGCAGCATAGGAAGTTTCACATGAATATGCGTAAGAACTTCTTCACGGTGAGGTGACGGAGCACTGGAACAGGCTGCCCAGGGAGGTTGTGGAGTCTCCTTCTCTGGAGATATTCAAGTCTCGCCTGGACGCCTACCTGTGCGACCTGGTGTAGGGAACCTGCTTTGGCAGGGGGGTTGGTCTCGATGATCTCTAGAGGTCCCTTCCAACCCCTACAATTCTGTGATTCTGTGATAATTCATGGAAATATTAGATCAGAGCAGTCTGCTTCTGTAGGAGCACTATCATACCCAATTCCTAATGTTCTCTTCTAAGAAGTCATTAGTTCAGACTTCTTTCCTAGTAGATTTTTCCCTTTGCTGAGGCTGCACATTCTTTAGGTTTTGGGTTTTGAAGTCCTAGTTAAAGGAAACAACAAACTTGAACATTTAAGATGTCTGCTCCACTTGGTTTTGCTTATTTGTTCCCACACATTTCCCAGAATTTGCACTGAAAAAAAAAAAATCTACATTTTTCTTTTTACCTATTTACATATGTTGTGGCTAGTTGCTTCACAGTTTTCTAAGAGAAGCTCTTCTTCACTAGTTCACTAGTTATTGAAACTAAGTATAAAATGTCATCATTTTCCCTTGATTACACCTTTTGGTGATGAAAGTTTTTGACTATCACACATAATAATAACTAGGAATAACCAGACTTCAAATGATTTGTTCTGCAGTTTGTAGCTAGAATGATTTTCTGAGAACAGCACAGTCACTGCAAGTAACTACTGATGCACAGATTAGCAGGGTGCTTAAGCTCATGAGACAATTGATTTTGATTAATGCTAATACTAGACAGGTGCACTGCTATCTTGCTAAACCAGAGGGACTAAGTAATAGCAAATTCATATAGTTTGGATATGTGTTTCCTGAATGAGGTATGAATAGAAGAATAAGAAGAAAAATTACAAGCTTGTTCTACATGTTCTTTAAATGAAGCGTATAACAGCCTACAGATCTTTTACAGGCAAGGAATCCTGATTTAGAAATATTTATTGTGGTGCTTGTGACCTCAATTAGGCACACAGGAGGGAAAAAAAAAAAAAAAGAAAATACAGGCTGAGGATCAAGAATTCATTGACTTGCCATTTTTTTAAAGCCAAGAGCAAGCAGTATATTTGGACTTACTGTGTATGACTCAGGCAGAGTTCTTTCAGGAGGTCTAATTTTTCAAATGTAATTTGGGGGGAAATTCTGTAGGTCAGACTTTATTTGAAATATGTGCACTCTGGGCAGCTTACGCCATTCTACATAAACTGTGTTATAGCATTTCAACCCCATGGTGTCTTCTGCAAGGACATTATTCTGCAGTTCACTTCAAGGGTCTTTAAAAAGACTTTTGGAGGAAGAAAAGGAAAATCACAAGAGAAGAAAGCTCTCATGTTTTTTTGAATGATACTTTTTATTCAAATCAATGAATCAGTAAAGGCCAAATGGCATTTGCATTTGTCTAAAGTTACTAGACTCTTAGAAGCTTGCCTTTCAATAATGGGACAAAATCTGTATTTCCAACACAGCAGATAGTGTTGAGTGAAATCTGTGAATAGATTGCCTGAAAAAGGTCATCTGGATCTGAGCAGCCATCATGAAGAGAAAGTTTGTTAAATGCTTAACCAAGTCCACATTTTACTTTCTAGCTTCACTGGAGTTGTATTAAGGTCAACTAGGAATGCAGTTTGCAAATGTGTGGCTGTGGAAATGCGAAAGCCATCTGGCCTGGGAGTCTGACAGTGTCAGAGGCTGTTGCTGGTTGCAGGGATGTGTTTCTTGTTTTTAAACACTGCAGCAAACCAGCTCACTCTTCAAAGAGCAGTGAGCTTGGTCGTGTACGGTTGCAAATCCCCTGCCACCTCTGCTCCAGCATGTTATCTCCCTGGGATTACCCAGAAACGTGAAAGATGCATTTCCATCATCCTAAAACTGACAAGGGGGCTGAAGGAAAACATTTGCTCTGAGTGTGAGCTTAATGAGGTCTGGTGTTATCTTAGAGACCAAACGCCCAAGTGTTTCTAAATGAGCGTGTGGGCTTACCTCCTGTCTTTTTTCACTGATAGTGAGCACAGAGATAAAAACCAGGGAGCATGTTGTAAGGAGGCAGGGAAGCTCTTCAGGTCTTTCAGGAGGGCTAGTGGACAATCTATATAGAGAAAAAGGGTTGTGGCTGGCTGTTTCAGATTCAAGCAATGCCAGAACAGCATCCACACCCCACTCCTTTGCAAAACTGCCCTTCTCTAGTTATGGTGAGCTAGAATGACTTTTGCCTACCAAAAGCATATTCTAACAGCCCTAAAGGAGAGAGATTTTCATGATCTCTGTTTCTGCTTAGTCTCTTTCCCTATGATACTACCTTTCAAGCCCTGCCAGGCCCTGATGTTCTTGGTGGATGTGGTGATATACACCCAGAACAGCTGAGCTGACAGAGAGAGGCATCTTGTCCAAGCCCTGACAGTCTCGTTCTGCAAGTGGGATAAGAAGTGGGAGAAAAATGCCACTGTCAATTAGCCAGTGTTTGTACAAGAGATGGTTGAGCCCCATGGAGTTTTGTTAACCCCGTGGCCTCTTTGTAAGACCTGCCTGAGTTCATGAACCTATTCCCACATTGTAATTTAAACCCACACATTCTCTTTTGAGGTGGGGTTAATAAAAACATGCTTCTAATTAAGGAACGCACAGTGTTATGTGTTGGGGCACAACACTGTGTATCAGTTCAGGCAGGCAAATGCTTTCGGCAGTATCTGACTGTGCACACACTGCCATTTGTTTTTCCTTCTTTGCTTCACTTTCACAGCTACTTGGAAATTATTCTTCTGCTTGCTCAATTTTCTCACTATATTCCTTCACAGGAATTTGCTTTCTTGGCACTCTCCACAAGGTAACAAGGCTCTCCTGATATAGCAGGCCTCGCTCTGGGCCCACATTCAAGCAGGTCTGGAAAATATACCAGACCAATTCCCTGCTCTTTTGAAAACAGCTTTCTACAACCACAGAACACAAAACATCACCAGTATTTCCTGCCATTCGCAGCAGGGATGCAGGTATACATTCCCTCAGCCTGGAGGCCTGGCCAGGCACAATGTCCCTCCATCACCACTGCTGCTGCTCAGTGCTGGTCAGGAGCATTATCTGTTCACAGTTTTATTTCTCTCCTGCATTAGGTTGTGAGAAATACCCAAAAATGGGACTAAATTAAGTACAGTTCAAGGCAAGATTGAATTGGGTCCACATTCAAGTAATTCCCTTCACATTAACAGCACCAAGAGAATGCTTCAGAAGGTATATGTCAAAGCAATGCCACCATCTAAACACATCACTGCAAACTCAGTGCTCACAGGCAAGCTGACAGCTCCAGTTTGGCATCTACCTAGAACTAAAAACTGGTTTCCAGAAAATAATGCGTTTTTTTAAAAACACTTCTGGGGAGATTTTTTTGGTCTGCTGATATTTCTTGATATTAAAGCTACAGGAATTCAACGTATACAACACTGATATTTCACTGGAAAGCATTCTGAAACTTTGCAATTGATATTATTTGTTGTATTACGAATATATTAACTCTGCTTGTCATGTCACCTAACACTAACAAAATCAACACAGCAATGAAGCTTACACCACAGACTTGATCCCTCACCTTTTCTACCGCAAGAAGACTACAGGAGGTGTCATTTTTTGAATGAGCATATGAAGAGAGGCATTTAAAAATAATCTAATTCAGTACTTCATGTTTTAGAGTATTTACTCATCACTAATCTAATCCTATCAGACAAGGTAAATTTATATTTACACACACAGTCTGGTAAGCTTTTTTTGATTTATTAATGTGCTTGCTGGTTTCTATGCCACTGCTGATTTGCCATGAAAAGAAGTTGAAGAAAATGTATTCAACTACAAGAAGAGACATTTTCAGCAAAAACCCAGTTTTCACTGGCTCGCCTCGCTGCATGTGGAAGCCCAGTGACATTTGATTTAGTTCCCAGGTCACAGAGCTTTTCCCTGACATCCCCATCCTGCAAAAAAAAGATGTGCTTTGCTATTTCCAATAACTACAGCAGAAATCCTTTCCCTTTCTCACTTAGTTTTCCTGTAACTTTTGTATGGCTTGATCTGTGTTTACATGAAGGCTGTTATGCATGGCAAAATAATAGAGTATATCGGTGCCTGTACTAGCTGCTGCTTCTTCAAAGCGGCTGTCTATTCAGCTTCACTGTGAACAAGACAGGCCTGGGGCTGCTACCTTCTTGGAGTAGGGTCCGCGCTGGCTTCCTGTGGTACACAGTGCACATGATAGGGACTTCTTTCCCAAGGGTTTCTTGTAGATACGGCCTCTGGATACAAAGTACTTGCCCAGCAGGGACTCTCTCACATAGGAATACAACTCAAGACCACAGCTTTTAGACCCTTGACCCACCAAGAGCGTCAGCTGCTGTGTGGGAACAGGTCTGGGCATATCAGGTCCTCTCAAGGCGGAGACAGGATTGGTAAAATTCTGACCTCCAGAGATTGAGAGACCAGGGGCACCATGCATGTGTTTGGTGTGTTCTCTCCATGAAGCAATTTCTTCTTCTCATCATCCTCCCAGTTTTCCTTCACAAATGACAGTACAAGTCCTCTATTCAAATCCCACTGCCTTTCTCTGTCTGCAGCTCCAGTCACAAGGTGCTAATATTAGGTGCACAGGTGCTTCATATTTGGAAAGGTGGCACATGGAGACTTCAGGGAATTATCCTGCTGGTGTCAGCAAGCCATAAAACCCAGTTACTAGAGCTTTTACCATTGTGGCACTGAGATGGCCCATAAGATTATTATCAGCTACTTCAGGTTTTATAAAAGACCTTAAAAAATGAAAGCTGGAGTCTGAATGGATCAGCTCTAACCCTTTAATGTTTCAGTTTGTCATTCTTTTTAGTGAATGGTTTTCATACATAAAGGAAGGAAATAACATTTCAGGAAGGGTAATGCACTAACACTAATAGGTCACAAAACTGTGCACTCTCCTCATTCCTTTAATTCCTCAGCTTGCAATGCAGAAGGAGAGAAATGAAAGATAATTAACAAAATGCAGTGTGGAGTGGTCTAATCAGTGAGTTGGATGTCTCAGTGTAAGCTAAGAGCTGACAATGTCAGAGTCTGTAATTTCATTGGCTGTGCTACCAACTTGAACAGGCCAAACATCAACTGGTTTATAACAGCATATTATATTTTATAGATCACTCTTTGCTTTCAAGAGTGAGAAAGCATCCTATTATCCCATCTACAGTTCTCAAGTCCTTTCCCATGGAAACAGACCAATAACAACTGAATTTTTAATCTCCTATAATTCATTGGATTTAAAATCTTTTACAGGTGTCCTGACTACACACAAAATCCAAGTCTATTGTGCACACAGCATTTTTATAACTGAATTCACATTCTTGGCTTTTTTCACTTCTAATAACATGTTGATGGGGAATCTTGCCTCTCCCACCTTCCTGCATAAAACTCTACCTTGAAGCCCCCTGCTATAGCCATCTATTTTTGCTAGGCAAAATACAATCAAGCCATAAATTTCTTAAAGGTGTCATATAAGTATTTCACATTCATTTTACCACTCATAATGGTATGATGACAAAGTACAACAACTTATCAAGTTGCAGCATTGACAGAGCTATGGTAATTGTTGAGAGACATTCAAGTTGAAGTGCTCTCACTCCAATTAGGAGTAGGCAAAGATAGCACAAATAGGTCTACACATGGAAAGTTCTAGAACTGCCTCGACACCATCGTGCTTGAGCACCAAGTGGAAATCTTTTTAAATACCTGTTCTAGAAGGCATACATATTGCTTATTCAATGCAAAGCATGATTGTTTGCAATTGAAGGGACAGGACTAGATAGACAGCTGTGCTCCTTGACAAACACCCCAAAATCTATATATTTTTCTAATACCCTTCAATGCCTGTTATATCTTAATTAAGAAGTAAATTGAAGAAGAAGAACGTATGGGTCAGTCTAAGCACTGTATCTGCCCAGCAGGCAGGAGGGCTTCCTGCTTTCTGTTCCAGTTAATCTCTTGACAGGTTTCTTTGGAGAGGGTCCTTCTCCAGACAGGGAGAAATTCGCAGATCTGACCACAAGCCCCCTTTCCTTGCAGGCCTGCTCTGCACCCAGTCACTACAGGTTTGCACCAGGTTTGGCATTCAAAGCATAGCTCCTTCTCATTGCTGGTATTTCTCTTCTTTGCTTTGTTGCCTACACAAGAACGGACATCCCTTACCTCTAAAAATCTATGACAACGTAGTGTGAAATGCAAATCTTCTTTTACTTCATACAACATTAAAAGAAAAAGACCTAGGACTATGAGGGACAGTGGAAAACAGGAAGACATTTTGGATGTTTGGACTTTTCAGGACATAATCTTTTCTTACATATATTTGGAAACGTAAAATGTTGAATATGAGGAATATATGAACAAGCCAGGGACATAAACACTTAGGTCCTGGATGGAGAAAGGAACACAGTGCCTCCATCTCTATACTGCACACTAAACATAGAATCATAAAATCATTATGGATGGAATGACCAATAAGATCATCTAGTCCAATCATCAGCCTATGCCCGTGATCACTCTAGGCCATGTCACTTAGTACCACATTTATCTTTTTTTGGAAGAAGACCTCCAGGAATGGTAACTTCACCTCCTTCCTTGGCAGTATTGGTATTTAATGTCCAGCAGATTCCACCTCCTTCTTGAATTACTAGAGGAAGAGGTGGGGCTAGATTAAATAGATTCATAGAGTCTCATGGAGACCTTGGGAAAAAAAGAGTCTGAACTAAACCGAAAATGAACATCCTACCTCCTTGTTAACCTAACAGTTCCCTATCAGGGTATGAGTAACATATGAGTAGCCATTCCAAATGCACTAGTTTAACAATATTATTTTAGAAAAAGAAGCCTAGCTATACTTAAGACACCACAAAGATTCAAGGTTTTCATCACAAATCTGCTTCAGCCGAAATTCATGTGAGCCTGATGGCTTTTGGAGAAGCAATAAAGATGCTTACTTCTGAAATCCTTCTATGTTATCTCTTAAAAAGTGGAAAAAAAATAACTAGTCCTGGTATCTATCGCTTTTATCTTCCTAAGCATTTAGTAGTTGCTAAGCAGGTCTATTTCCATTTTGTTAATGGAAAAAGGCAAAAAGAAAAGGACACAAGGGGCTCAAAATAGCATAGGAAATCAGTGACAAGGATACCACTACACAATCACGGGTACCAGCTTCAATTTCATAAGCTATTTTTCCTCTGCTGAATGGTAATAATTATATAGCAGAATACTGTATGGTCAGCTCTCTACATATACATGTGTGTGCATACTTGGTAATTGCTCTCATCTAATCTTATATTTCAATCTTCAGTCAGGAACATCTCAAAGAAATAAAGTCTCATGGGAGATGATGTCAGCTGTCCTCCATTTACCCAGTATAAAGCTCGAACATAAAAAATGCACAAGAAGGACTCTGGCACTTTACCAGCATTCATCTACCACGACCCACTGGAGTCAGTTTGGTCCCCACATCCACTCAGCATTGGCATTTCTGTTGAATTCATCGACAAAAAGTGGAAATGACAGCAGCAGCTTTAAAAACATGAGTATCTGTTTACTGGCAGCATGGTAAGATCCTACAACCTCACAGGCCACTGAGAAGCCCTCAAATGGCAGTGATTTTTACTCACACTCTCTGTGGGCTAAATTCAAGACAGTTGTCTACAAGCGTTATGAAAAATCAGCTATCATCTAAAAAATCTCTTTAGATTCCAAACTCTCTTTGTCAGACTCAGGTTCACTGAAAACCATAATGGGCTGCTCATGAAGTGGGAACATCCCTGGAACTCCTCTCAGCAGACTGCTGCATTTCCTTGGTGCTGGGCAAAGAGACTAACTTGGAAGTGATGTTAACTTTAAATTACATAGCAACAAAGGCAAATGCAAAGAACTCCAAACCAATTAAGCAATCAGGCAAAAGGATTTAAGGGGTTTTTATATAGCCAGCAGTCAAGGACTTGGCTGCTTTACCTCCAGCTGAGGAAGTTCTCTGATGCTTGAGTGAAGGGTCATTTGCAGCATTTCAATCAGACTGAAAAACAGCTATACCTGCTCAAGAATAATAACAATTAAAAAAACAACAGTGTGTTACAGGATGCACTTTCCTCCCTATCAAGTGCTAATTTCTCCTTCAAAGGAGGAAAAGCATAGCTCAGGTTTTTTGTAAGGAGCAGGGGATGCAAGCCTGTAGAGTAATATGAGGACTCAATGGGCAGTGTACAGAGGGCAGGCTAGGTTAGAAGAACATGTGGGCCTACCTGTTGCATGGAAAACATTTGCCACTGATATTATTTTGGCCCTTCTAATCACAATCTGCAAAGAAAATGGGATGTTCTAACTCCAGTGGCTGCTGGTACAATAGGACATTTTGCTTGAACTACACCATTACAAAACAGAGTCAAGCTCATATGCTCTAATGGATATTTTTGAGAAAAAAATAGTACCTGCAGCAATGGTATTCAGAATCTTATAATATGCAACTCCTTCAAATAATGTGATTCTTTTTATTTGTACCAATTTGTTTGGGTGAAATGTTTCATATTTTTGGCCAGCTCACTGGCTCCAATGCTTATTGTTGCAGAAATTCAGTTTCTGACATTTTCATAATTATAAAAGCATTACAGGAATTCTTAGCCAGGGTAGTGAGTAGCATATCACCTAGTTTAATTTAGACTCAAACAACAAGTTTTGGCTGTAATCAGCACAACCTATGTGAAACAGAGAGGCTATGAAGCTGGAGCTTCATCAACCCAGATGAATGCCTAAGTATTGAGGATGTCAAGAAAAGAGGCTGTTTTGTTATTAGAAAGTACAGTTTTGGAGGTGATACACAGAGGAAGAGAAAAGGCAGATTTTAAGATTTGTTGTGGAAGAGGTAAGAAATTTCTCACCCTGGATGTACTTGGTCTCATGTTGGAAGACAGAGCTGAGGCCAGCTGGAGCCCACATGACAGAATCATATAATGGTGTGGGTTAGAAGATCATCTAGTTGCAACACTTTGTCCACAGGAAGGGATGCCTTCCACTAGTAGTTACTCAAAGCCCCATCCAACCTGGCTTTGAATACTTCCAGGGATGGAGCATCTGTGACCATCATGTTTCCAAAATCCCAAAATTGATGAAAATGCACTCCTGGGGCCATGCACTTGTTCAGGCATGAACAAAAAGCTGATCCATATGGCAAATAGACAGGAACCACAAGTTGCATTTTAAAAAGGAAAAAAGGTACCTCAGAACTAGGCAAGAAAGAGAAAATGAAAGGCTGAGGATGAAAAGAAGTGGGGTTATCTGTCTTGCACTGTCAAGTTTTATTAAACCCTCCTGTTCTTCCTTACAGCCGTGTCAATGGACCTCCTTCACGATCTTCATCTTTATGCAGTACAGCAATATCTGTACTTCTTTGGTAGTTCTTCACACAGAACGCTTAACTTCCATCTCCTAATGCTTTACTTTTGCAGACAGCCATCACAGTAACACTAAGTTACTCAAAAGCACAATTTATCCACAACAGAATATGCCCAATGCATAAAAGAAAGGCAGAAAAGCAAGAAAACTACATTTAGACTTTCTGGTCTTTTCACACTGTTTTTTCTACCTTCAACTTTCTCTCTTCAAACTCTTTGAAAACCAGCTGTCCTTTGCCTCATCATATGGAGCACTGCATAGTTTTGATAGAAATAAGGAATTTAATAAGGAAATTGAAAAATTAAGGGGCAATAAATTTAATCATTACTTTGAAAAGCAGTATGAGACATCTGACATTCTGATACTTCAATTTTTCCCTTGTGGTGAACCTTGATTGCACATCCAGAGAAGTTAAGACAAATGAACACAGAGCAAGATTCTATGGATATTTGAGAATGCAGTGTTACTGATAGGCTGTAAAATTGTTGTAATTCAGATTCCTTATTTCCATTCTAGAGCTGTGAGTCAACCAAACAGAGAAACTTTCTGATCTCCATGAGGTTTTCATGGTCAGGATCAGTCGCTCATCTGGAACGTAACATATGCTCGTCCCCATGGAGTTCCTGTGTTGATATCAAATTTTCTGATTCCTTATGTGAAGCTCAGAGGAACCCAACCCACACACATCTGCTTAAGGTGGCAGGAAAAGGAGAGGGCAAGTGAAGTTTTCAAATGATTTTCTTCTGCTAACCCCTTAGAAATTTCACTGACTTTTAATCCATATGCAAACATAGTAAATGTCAGGTCAGTGAGAGCTGCTTACCATACATGCCCTTTGCAATTTTTAATTCGGGGACCTTTTATTGACATTTTACACATACCTGAATGAAGTCAACATTATTATAACTCCTGCTGGGGAAAATGCTGTGATCAGCAGAGAACATGGTGGGGGGAGATGGAAAGGAGCAGGGTTGTGCAAATCTTAAGCACATTGCCACATATCTTCACATTCATAATAAGCACCAGATGCCTATGGCCTAAGTGGAATGCCTCCCACTGGCTCCATAGGAGATGTGAGAAATATCCCAAGGAGACAACAAAGCCACGTTTCTTTTCCTTCTCCACAATGGGAGAAATGTACTGTTAAAGCCAAACTCATCTTCTGCTAAAGACCTTTTTAACCAATATTGCAGATGCAATGGGCAACATTACTACTGATGAAACAATCCATTCAGCTGAAATGAATTTCAGTTCAGCATCTGTGCCTTCTTCTCAACTGAGAAAATTATACCATTAGTATCAGCAGTGCTGTTTTTTCATACCAGTTTTATGTGGAACCTACGACTGTTTATTTATTTTTTTCCATCCCAGTTTTCAAGACAAAGGGAATAAGAATAGCAAAAACTTGACAGCTTCTACTGCAAGAAGAGCTGTTTTGCTGTAATACAGCACATTACCAGAGAACTACGTAATAGATCTTGAAAGGTTCAGCTTACAAAGCATTTTAAGCCAATTTTTGCAAGCACAGTTATGTAAACCACTGAGCAGGGATTTGGATACGCAATGCTGAGAGTTGTTTAACTTCAGCAGTACTAGCAAAGAAGTAGCAGAGATGAATGTAGGCATAGACAAGGGAAATGTATATGAATGGGATGCTCCTTGGCCATGCTGAGCAACTGGACACATGAGTGCAAAAACTAATGTTCAAACACAAGCAGGATTATTTACATATTTGTAGGATGAAGTCAGAAACTGTGTAGCTTTTTTACCTATGAATCTTTTAAGCAGGACATTAAACACTCTGCTCTTGTTTAGATTATATGGCCACTCATCCTAAGTAAAACACTTACTTACCTGTCTTGAGCTAAAATCTCTTTGATGTTCAATTGCACTGTAAATATTTAGCACTTGCACTCTTCTACTTTGCACTGTGACTACAGCATGTAATGAGAAGTGCTCACGGAGCCTTTGAGATGGAAAGTAATATATCAATACACTCTCATGAAATATAAATTGAAAATACAGCATCATTTTTGGATATAAATACTCTGAGAGCAAGGATGCTCATTCATCACTCATTGCAGTACAGTCTAAGGCAGTGGAACCCTGTCCCAGATGTGGGCTCTTTAGTAATAACATAAACCAAACAGTAAACAAAATGTAATAGAATAATTTTTATGTTATTAGCATCACTCCAAGAGACACAGTATGAAATCAGGTTGCAGCATAAAGATATAAACCTCAGACAATTAGGCTAACCTCCAAAATCAGAACACTGCATTACAGGGAACCAAAATTCACTTGCAGCTCTATAAAACTTCCCCTAATCTCTGTCACGAAGCCTTCTGTATGTCAGGTAAGGTTTCAGTGGGATGTATGAGCCTGTGTTCTGCTACCAAGACCATTACATCACTGATATTTTCATGTCTATTTTACATCATCATATCCATTGCACTTTAGTGATTAGATCTCTGTAGTCAGCCTGACTCCTGAATCAATACCAACGACGATGTGACTGTCCGTGTTGAACCACTATAACCTATTTCCCTATATCCACAGAGCTCAGTTGCATTCTGCAGAGTAATTTTGGGCTTACCAAGACTGAGCGTGAGAGAAAAACACTTGTCCTGCTCTTTTGAGGAAAGTGGTGAGGAGGGTGATTCTTTTCAGCCCAGTGAACACATTGATCTCCTGAAAGCGATTTCTGCACAAGCACACAATTCCCTGGGCAGAGAAAGCACGAAGGAACATGTGGGTGAATGGCTGGGACTGCCCCTTGCCTCCCCTCTCCTGATAATGCATTGTCCCTGTGTAACTCATTAAACCTCTTAATCTGCTCGTAACACATTTTTTTTTTTCTTTTTCCCTGGATCATTAAGTGTGGCTCTGCTACTAGGATTAGACACCTGTATCCTACCCCAGGTAGTGTATTGCCATGGGGTGAGGGACAGAAAGGCTTGGCAGGCCTCTGCTGAGACTTCTCTCCCCTTCCCTCTTCAGTACTGCTTCAGAGGTATGGAACAAAGCAGGAAGCAAAATTAAACTGTTGTGGCAAAGGATTATGTATAGCATTTACCATCCCCTGAAATGAGAATACCAAAGAGAGGATATGAGTGGGAAGGCTGACATTAAAGCCAACACTCGGCTTAATCAAAGCAAGCCGCAAAACAACAAGGCAATGGCTCAAGACAAAGAACCCACAACAAATAAGCCAGCAAAAAAAAAGAAAAAGAAAAAGAAAAAAAAAGGCGGTCAATTTTTCTGCATGTGCAGGATATGTTGGCAGCCTCTGCATGGCTTAGGCAGGATGACAGAGGATTCAAACAGGAGAACACCAGCAACAGCTGTTCTGGTTGCTGCTTCAGTATTGCCCGTCTGCCATCAATTTGCCACTAATTTCCTTCAGATGTAGTGAGTGTGCCTCACTGCTTTTCAAAAGATGGTTTCTGGATGCATGCTGCATGCCACTGGGCTATCAGTCATCCCATCAGACGCATGGCTGTGCCAAGCTGGAGACTGGCAGTGATGGACATTAATGGAGGCATCACCAGCATTATTAATGTGTGCTCACTTTTCTGCTTCCCTCACCCCTGCCTGCTCTGCTTGCAAATCTGTGCAGTTGCTTGCAGTGAAATGACCCAGTGCAAAATCATACAGGAAAGAGAAAGCGTAGTTTTATCTGAGTCCTATGTATAAATTATCTTGCATAATATGGTGCTGTATTGCCATGCATTGTATCCTCTTTATATGCATCAGGAAAAGACAATATTCAATTCCCTGTGTATGGAAATATATTTTATATTGCTGAGTTACAGTACTTGGAAATTGCCCAATATTATGTTGTGCTCTGGTGGCTTTCAGGATCGCAACGGTTTCAGTCTCTGCTTTTTTTTCCTGTCCTAGCTCCTACTTTGTTTAAACTCCCTGGGGCAAGTTAATGCAGGAGTGCTGCCAGTCAGCTCAACACAGTGACCCCAGGGTGGGTGTGCCCTGTGCCTCCAGCTCTGCTGTGACATAGCTCAGTGGCTCTGGCACCTTCACCCAGCTGCAGAGCATCCTGACTCAGAAAACTCCTCTGTATGAAACAGAAACACGTGTAGCATCTTTCATATAAAAGAGTGGTGTACTGATTTGATTCGTTTTCATTATTAACCATGGTGTTTTACATTCACGTAGTGAATTAGAGCTCATCCTGAAAAAGACTACACTATATTTAGGAATAGCCTATGCAGTCAGTTTTGCTAATGCTGGTACAGTGAGCACACGCTGGTTTTTAGCACAAGTCTTTCAGTACCAGCTCTTGTCTGTGGTGGATGAGGAGCTTTTACATTCTCATAGTAGCAACAGCTACCAGCAACAGGGTTTGTTTTGCAGCTGCCTTCAATGAGTGTGCATGTTGCCAGCAGTACCGATTCCCAGAAACAAAGTCTCCTTTTTTTTTTAGTTTTCAAATATTAATGTCCTGCTGTAAGTGCCAACATACTTCACCTATTGTAACAGAGCTGGGGCCTCTGCGGGGGGAGCAGGGAGGAGAGGAGAAGGGAGGCTTGCCAAAGGGACAGTAACCATCTTTCTGCTGGAAGTCTGCTGGTTTGGGAACAAAGGACAGTGTGCTTGGAGACATATAAACACAGCCTTTAGGTTCTTATGAGAATACCTCATCCTGGCAACTTGCCCTTTCTCTCCCATGTTTATTTCCTGGTCTATCATTCAGTGCGTGAAATACTGGTACTGGGGCAGAGACTTGAAAACAGAATTGCCCTCTGCTGTAGAAAGTAGCAAAGCTTTGCCTAGTGCTTCTAAACTGATGTCAGAGCTTAAAAGCCCCATTTTGTGTAAGGAGAGTCTCAGCTTAGGCAAATGCTATGATCATTACATTGGCAGAGGAACAAGCTCTGATTCTTAGGTTCATGCTAAAATCACACTTTTTTTTTTTTTTTTTTTTTTTTGTCCTGAAGGATCAGGTAATTTTCCTCTGGTTAATTTAGGGGCCACAAAAGCTGCAACTGAATGAAGGTATCTGAGTGTGCTTCTGGAGCATGTCTCAGCCACTGAGGAATCTGGGTGAGATGCTGCTTTGCACCTGCCCTGCTCCTCGTCTGCATTTGGTTTCAAGGAAACCAAGCTTCAGAGAAGGGCCACCAGAAGACAACAGCAAGTTGATGAGCAGGATCCTGACTAAGCAAACAGCATGCTTATCTCCCCAAATAGATACTACCTGAGTGCCCCCATTGGCTGAGAAAGCTGGAAAAGAAGTCCTCCCCAGTGAGGGAGAGGACTGGGAGAAAAACAAGCTGAAGGCAGCTGAGGGTTGCTGTGGAGAAATACCAGCCTTCCCAGGTTTCAGGCCATGGTAAGGTGGTGAACTAGTCCCTTAAAACAGGCTTTTCACATATGGTTGCCAACAGAAATGGTGACTAATGCAACTTTTTTGTTCAAGCTTAACAATGACTGTCTTTTTTTAATAGATTTAAAACAATATTTCAGCTTGAAATCTAAAAAAAAAATTAGACCTTTAAGATAATAAAAATAGCAACAAAGTGATTTTTGCATTCAAAATCAACAGTGCAGCAAAAACAATGCAAATTTGCTGAAGAATGTTCTTGTTCTGAAAGTGAATTATTCAAAGGGAAAAGTCGAGTAGGCACCCTGTCTCCTTCCCAAAAAACCTTGCTCTGACATGGTTACTTACTGTTTGCTCTCCATTTTCTGATTCCTGCCTGAAAACCCTTCAGTTTGACTGGCAGAAGTGCTGAACACTTAAAGCTGCAATTGCAGGGGAAACACGCCTTCGCTCTAACCTCTTTTTGCCTCATATCCCCCGAGTGTAAAAAGGGGCTAAACTGCCTTTCACTTTTAAGGGTTATTGTGAGAGGGTATTCTAGATGCCTGTGAAACAATTCCCTCTGCTTATAAGACCTTAGCAAGGCTCATGAAGAAACAAACAGTGCAGTAAGACACAGTACTGCACCCTGAACCATGTCAAGCCAGCACCGTGTGGCACAGCTTCTTCCGAAGTGGGAACCATCTGTCCTCTCCTCTGCAGGCACTGTGGCAGGGTGAGTGCAACTGGCTGCGTGGGACTGGGCTGTGGGGGGCTCCCGCAAAACGTGGCCTTCGAATAGGGTGAGCTGTTGCTGCATACATGATTTTAATTAGGGCATTTCCTAATATGAATTCCTAATGTGTGGCTTTGCAGCCTTAAAAAAATGTATTTTAATAGATGGAGTTTGTATGTGCTAAAGAATGCAGAGTAAGTGAAAATCCCTGCCTTAACAAGCTATTACAGCACACCGCCTCTTCTGAAGAAGGAATATTCAAAAAATAAATGGGCAAATCTGAGGCAGCCTCCCTGTCTCCTCACTGTGACCTCTTCCAATTT
Source organism: Meleagris gallopavo (assembly GCF_905368555.1). Lineage (NCBI taxonomy): Eukaryota > Metazoa > Chordata > Aves > Galliformes > Phasianidae > Meleagris > Meleagris gallopavo. Next base: position 41,614,951 of record NC_139405.1, read on the forward strand.
GTTAATACTTCCCATTTTTCTTCTTTTGACCAACTAAACCAAAAAGCTGGGACAAGCCATCTTACAAAGCCTGTTCTTACAAGGTTTTTAGGCTCTGGTCACTTGGATACATTTCAGATAAGCAGACAAACTTGTGCATGATTGTCCAAATCAAACCTCTTATGATGTTTGCTCCCTGCTATTAAATTTCTATACTGTTAGCAGAATTTCTTTAGAGTTTATGGGATGCCGATGCTGTATTTTTCTTGGGCATGAGTGACCTGCTCTGGAGGAGGCGGATCATAATGTTAATTGAGGGCTCCAAGTGTATATTATCATTATCAATCTCTATCTCCCCTAATTCGAAAGGGCTTAATTATACTGTTGATAGCTTTTGATCTTTATAAAATAACTTACAGAATTACGAAGATTCCTCTCAAGAACTAGAGCATACCTCCACCTCTGGAGCCAAGAACCTGTTCAGTGAAAAAAAAAAAAGAAAAAAAAAGCATTTTTACAGAGCCTAATTGTATTTAAGGGATTCCAAAAGTTGCATCTGTTAATTTAAGTGTTATGAAACACAGCTGACATAAAACAGGGTATTTCCATTGACTCCAACTAAAGAAAAAAGAAAAGAAAGGATGCATGAGTCACTCTGGCTGAGTTACATGAATGAATATAGTTAAGTGGAACCCAAATCATATGACAGGTTTGAGATGCATACACTCTAACGCATCAAGGTTTATATACTGGTTTAATACAAGGTTTATATACTGCAGCTGGGAGATGACACAGTGCCATTCTCCCCACTTTATGGGTGAGGAGTTTAGACATAGAATAAGACCAGGTAGGGCACAGAAGAGAGGCCCCAGATGGGTTGCCACTACTTGTGATGGATTTCCTACCTTTCTGCTTGCACCATAGCACCAAGGCAAGCAAGTGGCTCCATGGGATGGGAGCCTCCTTTCTGCCTTCCTCAATCTCCGGCCTCTTGTTTTACTATGGCATGAGTGAGGGAATGGTGATAACATATTCTATATTTGACATGCTCATTGTATCTCCTCCTCACACTTCATATTTCCTTGGCAAGCTGCTTGAATCCAAACTCTCACATTCTGGATACTGAGCGTATCAGTAGTCAGTAGAAGGTTCTGAGGACTGGGAACCACCCCTCACACCATGGTGGCTGCCATCAAGTAAAGTTCTGCTCAGCACTCGAAGGGCAGGAGTTGGGGAGGGTCAAAAAGATCTGCATTCATATTGCTACGTTCCTTGAGGTTGCAAGTTTGTGGGTTTTTTTTTATCAACTGTGAGACATCAAAAAAATTAACATTTCAAATATGTGTGCTGGCACGCACAGTTATGTCCATAATTCATGAGGGTTTTTAAAGCATTCAAGAGGATCCAACAGTGCTGAAGTCACGGGACAAATCCCTAATCACTCTGAGTTTATCCTCTTATACTTGGATCCAATCTGCTCAGTGTTAAAGCACCCAAGACGTGGCAGCAGAAGAGAGAGCCCAAGGTCACTGTGCCATGAAGTCTGGTCTTTTTCATTCTCTGATTGACTTTTAAGATGAAACCTCCAAGGGTAATAAAAACAGAACTTCAATGAACAAAATTCTATTAAATTTCACTAAGTTGGTCACCTCTATGGACAAAATTTTCCTAGGTCTCTGTGTGAATGGTGCCTGGTGGACTCCCTCTGACGTGACATCTGGGCTCTAGGTGTGCTGAAACATACCAGCTTAGCAGTGCTGAAGGACTCTATTCTCAGTCATATGGCACAAGCCTAACACATTAGTTCCTCTGAGTTATTTTTGGAAGAGAAATGCCTATATAACAAAACCTGTGCTAGATGAAAGCTAATTTAATCAAGTGCATTTATATAATTACTTTCATATGAACAACAATTGCTGAGATGACTTACAGAGTAGGGGAGAAAATGAATAGTGTAAGATGACATAACACTAGAGCTCAGAAATTTGCAGTCAAGGGGGAAATATGCCAGATGTTCTGCAGTACTTAAAGCTAATGGGATGCCACATTAATCACTCTTTAAGGCATCCTTTCATGCTTATGTATTGGAAACTGTTATCTTCCCTTTAAGTTGCACGTCCCTGATTTCATCACATTAGTTCTCAACTTGAGGTCATCACATCACCATTGTGCCTTTGTGTATGTCAAACAGTCTGAGATTTTTATGTGCAATGGGTCCAGGGGTGTTCCTTACAGATTTATTGTTAACTCCTGCCAGAGGTGCAGAATGGATTGTGCCTTCTAAACTGGAACAATCCAAAGCTCTGCCAGGTATAGAAATTAACTTCCAAGAGTAGTGTGCTTAATGATTCCTATTACATTCCCTAATCACCTGAAATTGTTATAGCTGGTGCCCAGAGAGACAAAGAAGTGGTCCAACTAGGAGCTCGCAGAATCACCATAATTGCTCTCTGCATCAAAATAAATAGACTTGCCATACTGACATGGGAAAGAGAAACAAAAGGAGTGGAAACAGAAATCTTACTGTTATCTGTTCTATGCCTTGTCTTATATCACATCATTCACCCTGGCAAAGCAAGGAACAGAGAATGAGCCAGAGTCAGCAAAGTGTTTAGATTACCAGTTTGAAGAATTGTACATGCTAAGGAACATGCTAAATAACAGCCAGCTCTGTTAATCCTTATCTTTTGAGAAGGAGCATTCATGAAAGATGTTAATCAGGAGTTACTAGTCCTCAAAAATCATTCCTGATTCTGCATCATTTGGGCCTGGATTGATGATGAGGTTAGGTTGTCTGCAAGTCTACTAATAGATTTTCTAGGACAATTTCCTGAGAATTTTTTTTTTTAATATCTCTTTCTTTTAATCAGCAATCAAGCCAAAACTTTCAGGAAAAATGAAAGCAAGGTCTAAGATCCAAATGCCAAAGGAGGCAAAGATATATACCTAGAGAAAAAGGCTGTGCATGGAAGGTTCTTAGAATTGGAAAGAGAGGCAGATGAGATCTATCTGGGAGAGAATAATCCGGGAAAGTTCTGAGAACTGCTGAAGTATTTAACTCTACAGACCAATCTGGCAAAAAATGGTTGTAAATCTAATGCTTGCTAAGCTGTATCTATTAAAGTGATGTCATAGTGAGCGCAGTGAACAAATTGTAGCACATTAGTATTACAATCTGAATTGTCTCCCACACTGACCAATTATTTGTATAAGTTTTAGAAGCCTGGCAGATATTCTGGAAGGGGAAGAATCTGTCCTAAGGAGATTTTAAAATTCAAAAGCATTTCCTGGGTCTTTCCATTACCACTTGAAGAGTCAGCTATTCATCCTGATAGCAATTAGATTAGACCTAGCAGAAAAAGCAATTGGAGAACTAAATTGAAATCTTCACATGGATGTATCCAGTGCACAGAGTACACGAGCAGAGTGGCCTGTACCAGCTAACACAGTCAAAAGAGAAAGATAACAGGAAGCTTTTGCCAGCTATTTTATGTGAGGGATTTTGAGAGCCTGATTGTTGTAATGAATGAGGGCAGAGTATTCCCCTGAATGCTTGCACTAGACATGACACTGACCCACTTGTATGGAAAATTCATCTGGCAAGGATATTAGCATGCATCCTCTGCTGCTTCCGATGCTTGCCAGAAATAGTTATTTGTCAATCGGGGAGAATAAAGGAGTGAAGTGTATGATGGAGGAGGGAGCAGAGTGGTACTAGGGGCCCAGGAGTGCAGGAAGATGTTAAAGCAAAGGAGGAACATCTGGGCAGAGATCTGGCCTCTGCTGAAGTCAGTGGCAAAGTGTTTAACTGACTCTTACCAGAATTTCAGCCCTGACGAAGGAGTGTTTCCAAAGAAGGATGAAAAGTACATCTGTGTGGAAGAAATGGCTGGACTGTCTGAAGATCTTGAGTAGTCGTAGCCAAGGATCCTTTATCTTGCAAATGGTTGTAGAAATAGACTGAACATAAGCAGAGAGACCTTTGCATTTTTTGAAGTGCTCTGTCTGGGTGTGGAGATCTACAGAAAGAATAGCTACACCCATTAAAACTCTACAAGATGTGGACATGTCTCTTCATGGCACATAAATGTAAGCTATGGAAAATTCAAGAGCAGTAATTAAGGAAGAAAAAATTAATCACAAAGGGTGGAGACAGAGGGATGAAGATACTTTAGAAGGGTCTTAAGTTAGGTTTTGCCTGCTCTAAGTACTGATAAAATAGCAATAGGCAGATGAAAGGCAGACTTCTGAGAGTACTGTAGGAACACCATTAATATCAGAGGAGTAGATGTGTAAATGAGAGTAGAATTTGGTGCAAGTGCCTGAGAACATTGTAATCAAGCAATATTTTCTCTAGAGGTTATAAGATATGCTATTTCTGAAGCATACTTTAACTCCAGACTTCTGATGAAACAGCACAGGAAGGGCTGACATCAATCCCTTTCAGGTGCTGAAGGCAGGAATCTCCCTTGGGTGTGCGCACAACAATTATGTTTCTGTCCCACAGTGAAGGTCAGGTGAAATGTAGAAACTAAGTGAGAGATACTGCCTCTCAGAAACATAAGGAGCTGTTGGTCAGGACAAGAGACAGTTGCTTTCTGTGCGGTGTACTCCCTGTGCTCAACCAGCCCATGACCCACAGGTCACTGTGCTAGCGCAAGAAGTAAATCATACCTTCAGATATTGATAACTTGCTGTGCTGTTCTCAGGTTAGTCAATGATTACTCAGGTCTTGGACTCAATTTCATTACCAGTTTCAGAAATTTACCTTCCGTGTACTGCAACTCTTCAGGAAAAATAGAGTGGAATTTGACTGCTTTAATTCCAGAAAGGCTAACTCTTCATTGCTGTGACAGTACAAAAGGCATTAAAACTAGCTATTAATTATACTTCCATGTAACTTAGGTGGCCATGGCTTAAGTAGTAATCTATTTCAAAGTCTGTACTTTCTAGATGGCAAATTCGTTGGGCTCAAGAATTTCCATCATTTAGAAGCTGACAAAAGGCGAAGAAATCTAGAAATAACTGCAGAAGATGAAATTACATCGTGGTTTAAGTTACATAATAGTCAACTATCTGCGATCACTATAAAAATAACACCATTAGGACCTACAGGCTTTGAATACATCCATTGACCTCTTTGGAAGGAAGAGATGAAGTAAGTTTACAGAACAATCAATCAGCTGTGAAACACCTAATTTTTTCCATTCTAAATTCATGCCATGTTAAGTATTTTATTTCAACATTCATCAGGACTTAACTTATATTCCTGCAGCTAAAAGGGCAAAATCGTTTAAAGAGTTTATTTTGAACTCCACTGACTACTGATTGCACACCACATTTATAAAACCAGAGAGTGCATAAATCTGTCTTTCAGCACCTGAGTCTTTTAAGATGCTGAAAAAGTTCTACTGCTTCAATAAAATTTATCCCAGAGGAAGTGGTATAAAGTCTGATGTGATAAAACACATTTGTTTCAGTATGCACATTCATTAGTCCGTGCAGAAGCAGAAGCACCCCTCATGGGTCAATATTGAGGACATGTTTACGGGCTGTCTCAAACATCATCTTGTACCAGTTAGTGATTTTTACAAGCAAGAGGACTACCTAGAGGATCATGAAGACAAGTGAGTGGTGGGTAGCTTTGTTGAATATGTAACTGGCTGATCGACATAAACGAATTAAGAGCAGGGAAGAAAGAGCAAGAAAGCAAGTCCAAGCAGAAAACAATTATGGGATGGCAAAGGTTGTGCTGGCAGTATGCAAGAGCTGTACAAGAAATGTTGCTGCAGATGATAGAGGGATTGTTCCTGAGATATTCCACTCAAGGCAAGGAAAGACTCATGCCCTGCACAGTAGCGCATCTTTCATGCTGATAACAGGTCCACAGAAAAAGCTGGCAGCCTTGGAAAGACACTTTGAGAAGAAGCGCCCTATGGCATATCTTGAGAAGAAAATCAGAAATCACACTTCTCTATTCTGGGACTAATAAGTAATTATCTCCTAGGTGGTATGAGGTATGTGTAGACAGGCAATGGGAATGTATTTCTTACACAGCTTTTGCTATTTACAACTGCATAACAAGATAGAAAAAAATCTGCCTTAAGAAAATAGGAAGATATGAGCTTGGAACTCAGATAACCTCATATATTTTTGCCTGAGAATATCTGAGTTTTTTGCTGAGCTGAAGCAGGACCACACACAGACTTTTCTGGGGAATGGCCATCCATTAAGTACTGGCTGTGCTAGTCTAATTTGATGAGAGACAAGAGAAATCAGGTATTTCTTATCCCAAACACAGACGGGGGTGTGCTCAGGGCCTAAGGGACTAGCAATAAAACCTTTGGAAATGAGATGAATTATACATTCTGTGGGTTAATTTATCTTCCATTGCATCACAGTCTCTTCCAATTAAAATCTCAATGAAATTGACCCCTGTAAATAAAAATAGGATTCCATGACATCCGAGCTATAAGCAAGGTCACTGTGATAGTTACTTTTTTTTCAGCTTCTCTTCATCTGCAGAGAAGTATTGAGGCTGCGGAAATCCACTGCAGCTGCTCATGGCCATTGTTCCAAGGCTTCTTGGCACTTTCCTGGATGCAGCATTGGCCTTTGGAGGCCCTCTGGGATAGTTTTTGTGCTGTGCTCTGCTGATTACAGTATTGAGCCAACTCTATAAACCTTATTCTAAAATAAAACAGGAACATGCAACAGTTGTGAGAAGGGAAGCAAAGGGGGTTGGACTAAGAAATCCCTGGTACACTTTTCATTGTCTGTGATTTTCATCTGTTCCTCGGCAAGTTGCAAAATAAAATATGTATGAAAGTAAAGAAGAATAATCCACCTGGTTTGCCTAGTAGAAAAGGTGTGGAGGATACCAGTCCCATCCTGGCCCCATGGAGGATTACCCAAGCTGTCCTCTCCCACCTTCCCTCCAAGTGGACCACAGTTTGTCCTTCTTTCTTTCTGCTCCTTCCCATTTCTAGTCTGCCTGCTCCACCATCTTTGGGACAGTCACTTAACATGACACTGCATGAAGTATGTCTTCACAAACACAACCTTTCTTTAGGAAACTACCTGCAGGCCAACCATATCTCCATGAAGCCTCACACTCACAAATGCAACCTTACAGTGGGTCTCTGGACCCGTTAGTACCATTCCCTGCTAGAGCAGCTCCAAAAGGCTACTCTGGCCAGGGTATAGTGGTCAGGATTTTGCTCCAGGCATGGTTATTGGGCTGACATATATTTCTGGGTTTTTTAAGTTTTTTGAGATTCTAAGTTCTATTGGGGACTGCAGGAAAGACCTGCCCATGGGAATGGCCCTAAACAATATTCCACCACCCTATCACAAATGCCTGCAGTGATTCAGCTCTTGTTTCAAGCAACTTAGTTCTTGCTATACTAAGGTAACTTCTCCTTCTGTAGTTATCCTTCATGCATCTGTCAAGGACTCATTTGTTGTGAAACTTTAAAAGGTAAGCGGCTCTCTGTTTCAGCATTTTTGTTTTGGTTTGGTTTTTATATTTTTTAATGTAGTATTTGCCAATAAAAACACATATTAAAATTCTCTGTATGTCCCAATGTCATTGCAAATGATTGTTTGTTTAGGCTGCAGTTTCTTTCCAATTAGTGACAGCTGAGCAACAGTGACAGAAAAAAAGAAAATAGTATCTGTAAATAACTTTTCTAAAGCTGCTATTATTATCATAAAAGAAACCAACAGTCAGGAAATACAGTAAGTAGTATCTAATGCACTTTTCTTGTAAAATACAAAATGCCCGGTATTTCAGAACATCATTGCATATACTCAGCAATCTATTAGATGAGCAATGCCATAACTATATACTGGTAAGTGCTGTCTTGACTTTTAGAACTAGATATAAGATTTTACTCTGACAAAAAGTTTCAGGGGAAAAAAAATGTTTTTAAAAGACACCCTTTGGAAGGTTCTGAAGGCCAGTACAAAGAGAAATAAAGGATATAACCCAAAGTTTGTGGGTCTGACTTTAGCTACAAGAGATTTTTAGGGGAAAACTTTGTTATTTATGTCTGTAGCTGGTGCAAATTGCATGCAAGATGCATTTCAAATGACAAATATCAGGTATCAAAAATGTGAGACAAATCCTTTGTCTTCTGTACAGTGAAACCTATTTGTGAAGTTTATGCAGTTTCTGTTTTCTACTGTATGTTAGCCACACATACCCCAAACTCACTTGGTTATTGAAATAATTGCCTACATCAAGATCAGTATAGAAAAAACATACATGTGTCTTTCTCTCATTCTCTCTCTTGTCAAAAATAATCTCTTCTCCTATTTCCCAATGAAAGCAATAAAAAATTTTCCTTGCATGCTTCCCCTGTGGTCACTTGTGGCTGGGCATAAATTAAGTGATTATGCTGCTACATAAGTCTCTTGAGGGAGGGATTAAGTCAGACTTGAAATGCAGGGAAGGTCAAGGAAAGGAATATGTAGCACCTGTACCTTAACTAGAAGTGCATGCTGACCTCCTAGTTGCCTCATGTAACGTGTCAAACACCAGCTGCACTTTGCAGGCAAAAACTCTTCTTCTCCAGCACTACTTAGCAAATGCTTACAATGGGATTTTTCTTCCAGTTACTTTTTGCCTCATTGTGCAACACAGTACTTACTCCTATAGCCTCACAGTCAGCTGTTTTCGAATTCTGTAATTCAAGGTAAGTGGTTGCTGGAGAGGAAAATCATCACAAATAGGTGTTCTGTTTCAACATGCATATGTGGGCAGTGGTTTTCAAGAGGAAGGGTGTGAATAATTAAAGCAAACCCACAAATTAATCAAAATTCAGGTATTAGGATTCAGCTTTCTGTGAAAGTTCTCCTTTACACAGGAACAAAGCAAGATCTCTGCAATCAATCCCCCTCTGAGTCTCAGACACAGTGTGAACATTTGAGTCAGTTGTGACCTTTCCAGCTCCTAGTGGAAACCTATTGTTACCAGCCTATTTATAAACCTATTACTGCTTCTACATCTCAATGTAGCTAGAAATCATGCAATTGTAGGCTGGCTTAGGTTGGAGGGGATCTTAAAGGTCATCTAACTCCAAGCCTCCATCAATGGGCAGCGTTTCCATCCACCAGCTGAAGTTTCTCAGGGCCCCACCCAACCTGGTCTTGAATGCCTACAGTGATGGACCAACCACAGCTTCTCTGGGCAGCCTGTGCCTCACCACCCTCTGAGTAAAAAAAAAAAAAATTCATCCTAACATCTAGCCTAAATCTCAGCTCTTTTAGCTTAAAGCCATTCCCTCTTTTCCCATCATTATCAAACTGTGTAAAAAGTCAGTAGAAAGCCAGATTCTCTACAGCCTCCCTAGATCACACATGCAATCTTGTGCTGGTCCTTTCTCTTCACCATTGTCAAGATAGGAAGATGTTAAAGGATCACTCTTAGTAGCTAGAACATGATGTTTTGTTATTGATAATTCCATTCCCAGTATAGTAGTGACTGCTGTGTGACAAACTACTTTAATATCCCCAAGCCTCATTCTGCAGTGCTTTCCATATTGTACAGAAACTTCTTTTGAGGTTGGTGAAAAGTACCCAGATTACTACCTTTTATACTCGTTACTCTCATAAATTGCATGACTAGGTGTTGAATATGGGATACTCAGGATCTACTGTATGGACATAGTATTTTCTTGATTGTGTTCAGATTGCAAGGTGACACAGTATATACAGATTGTCAGTGACTCAACTTTCTCACACTTTCGAATAAAAATAAAAGAATATACATCCAGGGTGGATCTTACCCTGTTTCTGGACTTTCTCTTCTCCTTCTAACACCATAATCCTGTTGCATTATACCAAATCAGTATACAATTAGCTGGATGAATGGTGCCAGCCTTCTTAATCTCACCTTTCAAAGAGTTACTTTTAGAGAGAGAACACAGCTGGCTTTAAACAACAGCTATGAATTTAAACTAAAAAGGAATGCAAAAGGATCACCTTGTCATCTGACAACTTGAATTGATTCTTATCTGGCTAGCAAAGAGTGCACTGTCTCTGAGACTGCACATGTGTGTTTTAAAGCAGGTAATTCTGCTTTTTAAGGAGAGAGGGGGAGGAAATGCTATTTTCACTCATGGGGTTATCACCTGTCACTTTACAGATGGTCTCAGATCATCTCTGTAAGACCTCTGTGTCAAAACACTTTACTCTTTTCTCTACTGTAAAGGTTTCACTTCTGCATTCAGCAGAGTTAGAGACAGATCTAATCTTTTACATCATTAAAATGCCTGCAGAGCTAAATTTTAATACCCTACAGGACATTACTGCATGTATATTTTATAAGACGATATCCATAAACTTCAGCTCATAAAACTAACTTCATAAAAACATATTTTGAAGAACTATTTTCTTAGACACTAAATCAGGCAAATGTGATTTGATATGGTGTGTGAAACAGATCTCTTTTTTTTTTTTTTGGAAAAGGCTTGAGCCACTTAGCTCCAGGTTGGAATCCAAACAGTCCAAAGTACAAAGCACTTGGGTTTAGTCCAAGTCAAAATTCCTCCAAATTTCTCAGAAGCATGAGTCACTCGCCTCCCCCTTTGCCTTGGTGTGGGCAGTTCAGACTCCCATAGATAGGCCCCTCCACAGAGCACCTTACATGTTCCTCATGTCTCATGCTTGTGGCCACAAGCAGCTGAGTCGTACTTCTTGTTCTGCCTGAAATTTGCACGTAATGCCTGCCTTTCTCACCACAGTCTTGACAGCTCTTCAGCCTTGTCAGGCTGATTGTCCACAAAAAAAAACTTCCCCACCACTCAAGTCCCATTTCTATCTGCAGATTGCTGCAGAGAGGTTCTGTTCCAGGCTACTGTTGAACACACTAGGATTTTCTCTTTGATCCAACCTGTGGAGAAAAATGGGACTTGGAAACTAAAAGGTCCAAATCCCAGTTTCTCTGATTGTGTAACTGAACATCATACTTTCTACAAAAGGAACTTTTGTTACTCTCTCCAGTGCCCAGATGTGTAAATATTTCAGTTACTCAGCATGGTAACAAAATCAGGCAGTGTTAGCTGAAATAAAATGATGCCAATCTATACCTGAGCAGGAAGAAAAGGAAAGCTGCCTTCTGATTCTCTGAGTGATTGATAAGATGTAGTAAAACCTCTCCTTAGTTCACACAATGCTCTGTAGGGGCTTCACCACGCTGCAAGTACACAAAAGCTGATTTTCAGAGTAGACTTGAGTTGTCTCGGTGAAGGAATAAGGCACTACATGCTCATTAGCAACATTTGAATTGCCCTAACTCCTAGCTTGTGCTTAGCAGACACCATAGCTAGTCATTCCACTCAGGATGCAAGAATGAACCCAATAAAATAGGAATTACCAAAACTCTGGTGCAACATTGCAACATGCAACACATCATTATGGATGAGCTCCACAGTAGTACATGAGTACCTAAATGACACTTCTCCTACATAACAACGATTTCCTTCCACCTCTTTCACTCACACTTTTGATTATCCTGCTTGATACTTATCTGATTCTTCATCTTTTCTCCCCTTATCAATTACAAGTCACTTCTGCTTATATTTCCAGCCATTGGCTCATGATCCCCTTCACTCAGCAAGGCTTTTAAAGAGGTGGGAACTAGACTTTCCCCTCTGGCATCAACAAGGGCAGAGTCCAGCAACAAGCCACTCCTGCACTGTCAGCAGTTTACAGAGTATCAGCGGAGCAATTAACATAATGCCAGAAATGATAATATACCCAGCCCTTGCCTGTTCCACCCATGTTTTGCTCCCAATGAAGTGTCATAGAATTCATTGCTAAGTAGTTTGCTGAACCTTCAATTGATCCTTACTGCTAGCTGAGGATACACAGTTGTCTTCATGTCATCTTGGATTCACAGTAGGAGTTAATTATATGAATCAAGATAACAGACTGGGATTAGTGGCTTAATACAGCTGACATCTAAGCCTTCCTGACGTGATACCTCTGTTGCCATTCCAGGTTATAACTGGAACTTCCTTTTTAGATTCCATTACCTAGTTCTCTTTTCACAGTATGTTGCAGACAGCTTTCCTTATGGGCTCTTTCTTCGTATGCAAAAATCTCTGAAGAAGAAAATAAAGAAGAGCAGCAGTCCAGATGTGGATGTCACACAATGACAGGAAGGCAATCCACAGCAGCAGTAATGGCCATTTGGACACATACAAAATGTCTTTGATGTTGTCCAAGGAGTCCAAGCTTCTTTCTGCTTCCTCTGTCCCCACACTCTTTTTGCCCTGAGGAGCATTTCCGAGTGTTCTTAGTGCTTTTCAGGATTGACTACTCAGGGATTGCAAGGTGATGTGCACACACTAAATAACTGCATCTTCCTCCCCAGTCCCAAATGCTATCAAAGAGGCATGGAATCAACGCCATTGCTTTAACCTATGAAAAACTCAAGAAGACCAAACAGTCCATCCAAATGAATGAGGGTACTTCAACTCCAAGTGACTGATAGAAATCTGAATCTAGCTAAGAAAAATATGTGACGATGCCATTTAATAGAAAAGTAAAATACGCCCAACGAGAACATTTTAAAAGTGTCCCACAAATATCCTTTCCAGCAATAAGTATGAAATTCTGAAGTGACAACTCAGGAGGAAATGAACATTCACAAAGCTGAGATGGAAAACTTATGTCTGTTTATTACAGGCAAGAGTTCAGACACTTTTTGCTTTTTACTTAGCATCAATGAGAAGATCACAGAATAAATAAAAATAATTATCATGCCACTGGAGAGTTTGCAAGTTAGATTGTAAATAAATGCACCCAAAGCACTGATATGGGAAATCCATATGTAATTTCCATAGACAGTGCCTTCGTAATGGATGCAACTTTTAAGTTCCAGCACCTCCTAATGCACATGACATTAATTGTCACTACTGGAAGGGTTTTCCCTGTGCCTCAACAGGACATTTTTCTACTGATGTAAGAACACCTCTTGGAAATGTAGAAGGATTCTGAACACGTAGGCCCCATAGGGAAAGACATATTTGCATTCCATTATTTCAAATGGAGTTGTGAATATAACTGTATTATCAGATGACTGGTTAGACAAAAAATGAAGTTATTCATTTTACTTCTTAGAAAACTTAAGATTAGGTAAAACTCTGAACAAAGAACCATTTCGATTGGAAAGCAAGAACATGTTGAAACTAGGCAAAATAAGTATATGAACTTCATTTTGAAAAGTTCCTCTCTATCCCCAAATACACCAAACCAAAGCAAAACAAAAACTACCATCATCGTTTAATATGTTTTATCATCTAGCTTTGGTCACGTTGAATGTGACTATTTTTCTGTCTGAAAAATTAAATTTCTTTTTTTCTGGTTCTTGGCTAATTTTTCTAAGTTTTGCTTGTTTATGTTTGCTTATTCATTTGTGTTTTTTTTTTTTCCCATTTGTTTGTCTAGACTCATTTTGAATAAGCTTTTAAAGTATTAGACTCTCCTAATCCCTTCTGAGAAAACAGATATTTTTATCCTTGGTTTCAGAGTGTGAAAGAAAAGGAGACCACAAAGACAGGGTTTAAAGCCAGTTTTTCCATTGTCGTTATTCGTTCATCTAAGTAAGTTTTCCTATTTCTAGCTTGTGGCTCTCCCCTCTTATATTACTGCAGAGCAAAACTGAACTTTTCTGCTGTATCTCTTGAGTCTGGAAACGTGCAGAGCAGCTGCCTGCACTCTTGCCATCCTAAAAACCCAACAGTTCCATTCTTGCTATAAACTGAACAAAGACAGCACTGCTTGAAATCAGAGATACTTTCCAACTGCATCTATTTGCCTAGAAGAAAAAAAAATATGAATTATTCTGCGTAATCACGCTCCTGTATTATCGCTCCTGTCAGCTTATATTATATGTGAATAATAAACCAATCTCAGTCCAACAAATTTTAAAAGAGAACAAATCCCATGAAGTATATATCATATTAGCTGAAATATCCAGCAAGGAGAAAACCACACTTGTTCTAGGAAAAGGACTGTAGTCTGCCTGAATGGAAAAGGAAATTTACATAATTTATAATTCCAAATAAAATCAGTATCAGCCCCAGTGCAAAGAGGAAAAAGATAGTACTTCAGAGAAACCTCAGAGGATAAAGTCGTCACTCAAAAAAATTGTGTGAATAGTAGTCCCTGATAACAGTTTTCCACTTGTCACCTTCACACTTTTCACATTTGTTTGATGTTTCTGTGGCTGTCTTTTAGGATACCCTGTATATCAGGGCTCCTTAAAACATCCTGTGGCAAATCTTGGCATAGAAGTTTGAGACACTGCCACCTCCAGCTGTCTGGCCACCACCTCTTCTGCACGCGCAACCCAGCAGCAGTCATGCCCTCACCAACAGGCTCCCTGCTAGGTGTATAACTGTATCATCATATTACATGCATGATGAGTTCTCTTAGCTAGCTCAGCCACTGAGAGAGCAAATAAAATGGAACTGGCTGTAAACTTTTTCTCCCTGGGTTTGTCTTCATGTGAATATGCTCTCCAGATGGACATGTAAGCAGATCTGCATGGAGAAGTAGCCAAGCTCTATGAGACAGAGAAACTATTAATTCTCTCTTCAAAGCCTATACATTGAGTGGAAACTCATAACGCACAGCCTTTGCAAAGGTATCTAACAAAATTTCACTGAATTTTAGACAATACAATAGTAACCAAGACTCAGACACAGCATCCTTATGCTTTCTTCTGTTCTAGTCTAGATGTCATTCTGATCCATTCTCTAAGGATAGGTCAGATCTTCCTGTAGGGCCATTCTGTTCTCTTCCTTGCTGCATACAGTTTCACTTCTGCCTATTTTGTACTTATTCTTAGCCTTCTGTCCTCCTTTCTTAAAAAGTAGCCAAGAAGATGCTTTTTTTTCCCCCATAATCATTTTTGCTCTCAAAGGAAGGAACAATTTGAAGGTTCAATAGCTTAAATACAACTCGTTACTAAGATTCAAGTGCAACAAAAACAAATATCTTCAAAAAACAGACCACTACCATCATTTCTGGACTCCTTGACCTGAAAAACAATGACTAGACTTACAAGTCAATTACAAGTTAAAGCATTTCTATCCAGCGCTAAGTATGACAAGAAGGTCCAAGGAAGAAGAGTTTATTCTTCATTGAAGCTTAACGCTATCTAATATTACATCTTCCCTTAGAATGAAAAGTGATCCAAAACCATGTCAATCTTTACTAATCAGCTTCCTATGAAAAACCTGAAAACTTGAAATGCAAGACCTCATCAAAATAATTTTGCTTCCTCTTCTCTTCTGCTTTTTCTCCTGCCACCAGTTCTCTAACAGCTCTTTTGTCCCTTCAGCTTGAAGATACCACCTGTGTCAGTGGCATTTCAGTAGCTGCATGGAGCACTAATTTAGTATGGAAGGGAGATGCATCAGCAAATCAGGAACAGTTTACAAGAAGCATGCACAAGATTTCATTCAATAATTTTGTCAGGGTTTCTCACAGCAAGCCTTCTAGTCAGCTCTGAGCAAGATGCACTGATGTCTTCTGAAAAGGACGTGGGCTTTTCTTGGAAAAGAAAAAAAAAAAAAAAAGGCACAGTCATCAGGCTTAAGTTCTTTAACTGGAATTTCTCACTTCCTTGTTTTTATTGCCAGGCATGTTTTTGCTATCAAACAGTCAAGCTTCAGTGGACAAGAAGGTTTTTGTTTTTTCACTAAACTTAAGTCTTCTGTGAACTCCAAATACCTCAGCAATAATCAAGGTTATACAGGATTTTCCACTTTCAAAACGCTGGTAAAGGCTTTCTTTCAAGCTATAACACTACCACTGCAGTAATCAAGCTGACTGAAGGCATACATAGACTGTGCTATAAAGGGAGGGCTGGCACCCACACTTCATTTGTATTAAATTGATATTTGATTTACTATGAATAGTCTTCTGAAAATAAACAAAATGACAAATCCTGTATATCGGTCTCAGAATTGCATGTTTCTTATACAATGTGTTGCCATATTTGTACAGCACATAGAAAAGACAGACACAAATCTGTATCCATATTCCCTCGTCTACTTCAGACAGCACAGTATGAGTGTTCATTAACTTGATCAAAAGCAGAAATCCTTTTTCTTCCTGACCTGTTAGGGAGATACAAATTCAAACTGGCAGAGAACCTGCTCTGTACCTGCTCTAACAGCCCTCTAAATCACATCTTCCTTGGTGGCACTAAGTCACGGAGGCCGACTGCAGTTCCTTTAACATAAGTTTGTTTTCCAGTCATTGCTAAACTCATCCTTCATCCCCTAGGGTGCTTCTCCAGAAGGCTGCAGGGCAGCTGCCTCTGCAACACTACCCAGGCTCACCTCATGCAAGGGGCACGTTAAGAGTTAATCCTCCTGAAGCCTGAAATTCCCGGTGCCTTATCAATCCCTTAGAAAACCTCTATCAGTCCCATTGAAAACCCTGACCTGCTCCTTAGGCCTTCCTGAGAAGTTTCTAAAGAACATGAGGAAAGTAATCTGAAGCATCCAAAACACTGAGGAGTGCCACACCGCTCAAAAGATGCAAATTGGCTGGAGGGACCAGCCAGGACATTCTTCCAGCTGTGGCTGAGTAGAACCACTCAATCCACAACACCCCTGGAGAAGGAAACTGCTCTGTTCTTCTCTAGCTAGCTGAAAGAGTATAGCCCCTTAGTGGGCCCTTTTATTTACCATGGACACACCACAGGAAGGTGCTACATTTTACAAAATGCTTGTGATTGCACAGCAGAACAGAAGCTAGCTCCCCAGAAAATTAACAGCACTGTAAACAAAGATGGCTACAATTGTACTAGCAAACTGAAATGGTCCAGGGTGTGATCTGATCACTGGCTTGTGAGCGTCTGTGCTATTTCACTGTTAGTGTGTTTTCTGACACACTTTTGGCCTGTGCTAATGGTCCCAAACAGTGGCAAGGCACATCAGGGTGTAGCATGGGCCAGAGATTTTTCACAATAGGCAATACTGATGAGACTGCTGTTTGGGGAGAAAAGCCTACCTACATGACTGTAAGTTGTGCCACATGTCATTAGGGCCAGAGGAGCCCTGATCTATCCTATATGCTAGCACAGATACTGAGGGCAGAACTGCCTGCAAAATATCATTATTACTGTTTTTGTATTCTCAATGAAAAGCTATAGCTGCTACTAAGAAAAGCAAATGTAATATACTAAAAACACATTCAGGCATTAATTAAATTGGTGAAAGAATAAAACATATTTCATGCTGTATAGCAGTCTTCATGCTAAAAATACCTGCCAGAGGCTAAATCAGGTAGTTTATAAACCTGTGATTTTCTGACTTTACACGTTTATTTTCTTGTCTGTCAGGCTCTGGAAGGTTGGCTGTTCCCAATATAGGGCAAACAACATTTAACATCATAGCAATCAGCAGTGATCAAAGCTACTTCAGCTGAAAGTTTGTTTTTGTCTAATTTGCCACAGAGCACACTGACTGCACATGATCCTTTCCTCTGAAGAGATAAGTCCTTAGCAAGATACACAGCACGGAACATGGCTTCTTTGTTGTTTATGATGTCTGCTCTGAGAAGTGGCTCTACTGGCAGAAGAAATGCTGCCAGGGGCTAGATGAGTTCTTTAAAACGTCAAAATTATCATTACGCTCCCTTCATCAAAGACCTACTTCAAACAAATCACTAGGAAGCTCACCCTTTCATAAGGATCTTTCCTGTCAGAAGACTCAATTCCTTTCCTCTTCCACACCACAAGTCCCTTCCCATATCTTCACATGACACTCCTGTGACATCCTCCATACTGTGAGCCACCACAGTGCAACAGGAGGAACATCTTAGAAACACTAAGACAACATTTCCTTCCTCTTTAAGTTGCTCCCTGTGAATTTTAATTGCTCTTCAAAGGATCTTCTTGCTGTGATGCTTACAAAAAAAACAACCCAAAACATCATCAGTGCAAAGGTTTGGTGAGCCGAGACAAGCATTTGTCAGGTTACTCTGACTCCACCAGACAGCGTGTTCTTCCAAAGGCCTCCCTCAGGGCAATCTCCTCAGTGCCTTAAGTTTAGTTTTCAGAGTGCTCATAAAAATGCTCCCCACCCCTATCAGCAGAGTCCAGTGAGATGAATCTCAGAGCTTCTCCTAGGGAGTTCTTCTCTGTTCCTCCCTTTCCCCCATTTCCTCTCACCTAATAGTATTTGAATTCCTCATCAGGCTGCAAATAGAAATCAACAGGAAGGGCAGACAGGGTTGATCAGCTCTGCACACAGCAAGAGGTGCTACTGCAGTCATCAAGAGTTATCAGGTGAGTTTCAGCCCTCAGTCAGAGGCAGCAAGGATGATACACTACACAGTCAAGTACACAAAGAAAGTTTCATTTCAGCATCTGGGAACAGGTAGCACATGGCCTTCAAATCAACCATTTCAGATTTACACCTGTGCTACCCTATGCATTCTTTCTTCTAGAGGAAGCATTCTAGCCTTGGATAAATGATTCCCATTAAGAAAAATAGAGTGATATTGACAGATCACAATCACCTGCAAATCATTTAGAAAAGAGCACCTTAACACCTTATGTAAAATCATGAAATAAATTTAACATGTTAATTATTCTCTACAAAGATAAGCAACTCGTGTATTCACTTGAGGGTATTCTGTGATATCAGAAGCCACTTTTCTGCATTTTTGGTGACAACATTACAGGCCAGGAAGGCTTTTTATTGACTTGCTTGCTTTCATTTGTCCCAAATAGTCAAAGAATAGTTGAAAACAATGCAGCACAGCAGTGACAGAGAGGAGTAATTCTGAAGGCAGATTTTACAGATATTAACATCGATAAGGGTTGTTTGGTAATTTTTCTTCCATGCACTTTACAAACTTTCTTCCATCAAGTGTTTCCAAAAGCAAGCTCTTGGGGCTTGTGTTGGATGTCTTGACTGTAAGTTTAGCAAACGTGTGGAAATCTCATAGGTTATTTATAAAGGCCTCCTATGTAAATATTGATGAGCCAACTGTTCAGCTAATTTACTCAGCATAGATTTACTGTACGTGTGAGCCAGAAACATAAAAAACTTGCCAATAATTGAAGTGTCTGGATATGGACAGACACTCTGAATTCTGCAAGATTTGTAGTTGTAGTATCCTAACAGGAGTAGTTATCAGTGTGTCAAGACAGCTAATATCAGTGCTTAGTTCCTTCTTTCCACAAGTCTATTTCAAACCTTCCTAAAGTGGGGTTGGTCTCTTCTCACTGGTGATAGGACGAGGGGAAATGGCCTCCGGTTGTGCCAGGGGAAGTTTAGGTTGGATATCATGAAACACTTCGTTACAGAAAGGGTTGTTAAGCACTGGAATCGGCTCCCCAGGGAGGTGGTTGAGTCACCTTTCCTGGATGTGTTTAAAAGCTGTTTGGATGTGGTGCTCAGGGACACGATTTAGTGGAGGGTTGTTAAAGTTAGGGTAGTATGGTTAGGTTGTGGTTGGACTTGATGATCTTGAAGGCCTTTTCCAACCTGAGCAATTCCATGATTCAATGATTCCTTACATAAGTTTTATATTACAAAACATAAAATATAAACATATTTGATTGTTTACATTATTTACTTTCTCCTAGAAGATCTTCACCTGCTATGATCTAGGAATGCTTTTTCAAGTTTGCATGCCACTGAACCTTACTTTGTCTCCTAAGCCCACCTGCAAGTGGATCAGAGTCCACTTACTTGTATCCTGTCCATAGAAACTAAATATAAGCAAGTAATACCCAGAACATGTAGTGCAAAAACCTCTTATTTTAGTCATGGTTCTTATATCATGATCATGAGGCAAATAGAATAGAGAAAGAAAAAAAAGAGTTTGTGACCTAAGGAGAAAGCTGAAGAGTTCAACAGAAATGTTCCTTTCATTCAAATTGTCTTACCTGGTTTCTGGCCAGTCACTTTTTCCACTGATGTAGCCTCCAACACACATTTCTTTCTTTTCTGAAGCAGAATCCTTTTCACTTTCCTTTGTCCTTTTCTTCTGTTTATTTTTTGTTTGTTTATAGTTATTTGTCTGTTTGTTTTCCAGAGTAGAAGTCATACTCCAGGATTTCTACCATACATGCTCCTAATGTTTACTTCCTTCTTTTTTCATGAAAGTTTAAAAGCAAAACAATTCCTCATCTGCTATCATTCCATGATGCTTCTGACCTTACTCAATTTTCTCAGCATTGTATTGCAGCAAGGTCAAGTGGTTTCATGATAGAATAGGCATTTGGTTCTAGTTTCATAACAGCCTGGTGTTAGGACCTATGAAGAACTACTGGAATGCCTCAAACACTTTGTGTTTCCTCTTCTCTGTTACCACATTTCGTAACATACCACATTTCAGAAACCGTATATCTAAAGTTAGTATGAATTGCCTACAGGCCTTTCTGGGTTTGTAGGCAATTGGAGGGCCATACCATGCCCTGCCCTTATTGGGCCTGGCACTTCATCTTCAGCCCTTCAGTGATGCTCTGCATAACAAAGCATAGAGGAAGACCTGCATCTACCCCACTTTTTTTTCCTATGTTATCTTTGCCTTTCCTCTACAGTGGCTTGAATGATCCAACTGTCACACACCAGCTCATTCTCCCTTCTTCTTTCATATGCACATAACAATTTTATCCTTTCTCTATGCACTCTGAACACCTGTCTGCCTTGAGAGCGGCTGCCTTCTGATTTTCCTTAGGTGGCAGCTGCTTCCTTATTAGCTTCACCTGGGATAGCAAAGACCTACTCAACAGGCTGGCTATTTTGTAGCATGCAGAAAACTTCCATACCTTATTTGTGTAGTACTATACTGAGCAATTTCCCATTGTATTATTTTAATTAGCCTCTTTAACACAACTGCACTAAAGATATTGCAATAACTTTTGTCCAGAGATTCAGGAAATGCATTACATTTACTTTGATGGAGACTTCAGCTTATCACAACAAAGTCAAATCCTTTGGGTCTTCATTGCATTAGTCCTGCTAGTGAGAGTTGAGCATTAAAACCTCAAACAAATAACAGTTTAATATATTACACAACAGGCAAGCAAGCAATGCCAAGATATAAAAGGCAGAACTTTTGCAATTTTATTACTGAGCAAGACTTTCTCTTTTTTAACTGAATTCTGATGATTGCTCCATTAAAAAAAATAATACAACCAGCTAGACCAAAGGGTATATTTCGTCTGAGTTAGAAGATTAAATGTAAATGCTGAATGGCAAAACCCTAAAACCTAAATATGAGATTGTCAGAAGACTTAGTTGTTGTTGTGCTCTTACTTGTTCTGGGCTTAAGAGGCAAAAAGTCACTTATCATGTAAATGAATATAATATGTCCTACTAACCATGTGTTTGAAAATCAGCTTAGTCTCATCCATTTTAAAAGCTCAAGTATTTAATATTTTTTCTGACTGTAAATTTATTCTTCTGCTTGTTCCCAATTGCCAAAATTTTCTGCTGAGAAGTGTAATAAACCTTGGTATAATTATAGCAACAAAAGGGGAAGATTCATCCAAATTAACTGAGATTTTATTGGCTTAGAAATTTGGGGCTTAAAACACAGCTAAAATTCACTATACTGCAACCAAATAATAAATTTGCTATCAGCAATTGGTATCTCCAGAGTACATTAGTAGTATTTAAGAAGAGCTTAAGACTTGCTTTACTAGAAGAAAAGGTATTGTTAGTAGGAAATAATTAGTCACATCTTCATCAGTTAAAATGTGTATAGATCCTAGGCATCTGTAGATCTTACTCTTAGGCAGGTAATTAAAGTAAGCATTGTATCTCAAACAGGTAGTTTATACTAGACACCTAACTGATCTTGAGAAAACAAGTGAGTTAATGTACAGTAAAATTAACACCTTCCTGCTTTGAAAACAAATCCTAAGTATGAGACAGTGGTAATAGGATAAAAAATTCTCAGCTTTGCTTGGGGAACCCCTCTGGATTCACATTGGCTGACATGAGCTGATTCACCTAGACTGCAGAGAAAGTTTTTTTCCCACTCTTCCTTGAGCTCACCCTTGTCAGAGACCTACTCTTGAATGGTTCCCAACCTCACAGTGGAGCAGTATTGCCCCTGGCCTTGACCATGGGTGGAGGGCTCACAGTAGCAGAATACAAAGGTAGAACTGAACCAATTGTATTTATTTTATTGATAAATAGTGGATAGTGTCTCAGAAAAGGTGTTAAGTTGTATAGATTTCATTTCTATAATGGCAAACTCCTTCTGTTTTGATCCATACATATCTGACATTGATCTCAGAAATTAAGCAAGGATGCTGGTTTGGTAGATGGGATGACATCATGTTTTCAGACTAAAATCTTGTTTCCTCTTGGTCCTCTCCCAGACAGGGCATACACTGAGCCTCTGCGTTGTTAAGCTATGCTTGGCACTCTGGCAAGCAAGCCAGCCAGAGACCAGGAGAAATTCCTATTTTTAGTTTGCCTTCTTAAAAAGAGACAGCCACACTGACATAAATAAGCACAAATATTTCCAGAAGGCTGCATTTCCAGGATTTCTTTCCGTAATGCAAACAGCAGCAAGCTATTATTCAGTCAATGAGCAAACAAAAACACCCACAACCATTTGGATGAAGCAGCTCCCCGCCACCATCATGCAGCACATGCTCAAAATGACGGCTGTGCTCAGTGACGTACATGCATAATGAAAGAGAAGAAAGAGATCAGACTGCACCTCCCCTCTTAGTGATCAGTCAGGAGGGCTGTGGCTATCTCCCTCCTGACACTTTGCTAATTCGAGCAGATTTGCTAATTGGAGTTTTGCTTGCTGGAAGAGACATAGGAAGGAAGAGTTAGAAAATTTTTCTGAATCTCCAGTGAGCCAGAAATTTTCCTAGAAGACTTTATGTCACATACTCTGCTTTATAGCGGATATTTAAAAAAGAAACAACAACAACAACAAAAACAACAAACACCCTATGTAACAAGTACAATCAAATCCAGTACAGTAAAAGTACATGTGGAGAAACAATTCCACAGATGCAAACTAACATGCATTCTTTGGCACACTTTAAGTTTTGTGAGAAGGGAGGAAAATTAATTCCAGAAATGTGAAACTATATTTGTTGTGATCACCAAATATGTTGTAATCAGCTAGTGTCAATTCAGTCTATCCCAGTGCACATGTTTTGGCAGTGTGGCTTTCGTTCCTCACAGAAGGACAGGATAACAGAAAACTCGTATCTGGGAAATAAAGAGCAGAAGGAGCCAACGCTTGTGTCTGACAGGAATTTCAGCAGCAGCAGAGAGAGCCTCATTAGAATTTTTCCCATGACACACCACAAAAGATGGCTGGAGAAAACAAAGTGAGATGCTGGAGCTCAGTATATTTCTTTGTCCTTGAGAAGCCCAGTCCTGCTGAATCTCACGGGCTAATGCATGCATAATTTGGGGCAGCTGATTAAGTTTATTGTGTCCCTGACTAAATCGGGAAGAGGGAGGGAGGGAAGGAGAGAAGAAACAAAGTTGGCTTTAATTAAAGCTTTGCAATTGTCTTTAATATTTACATAATAAAATATCATAATTGCCCCTGATTGGAGACTTAAGATGACAGAAGAAAATGACACATTTGAAGTCCCCAGCTGAGGAAAAAAAAAAAAAAGAAGGCACTTCCCTTCCCCTACCATCCCCCCAAACCAAATCAAAAGCTCTTGAACGGAACTGCACGGGGGCATGGCAAAATGGCAAGCCCCATAGTGGGCTTGTGTGGGCTCAGCAAACCCTGCTAGGCCACAGGTGGGCAGCTGCCTCCTGGCCTCACACAGGGAGCACACTAGAGGGTACTGCTTTGCCTTGTTCCTTTCAGATCCAAGAGAGTATTTGCCTGGGGAAGGAGACCACGAGCTGCTTGGAAGGAAAAGGAGTGTAATCCTTTCCTCACAGCCACATCACAGATCTGCTGTTGTTTTAGGACACGGGCTTGTAACCATTTGTGTGTGCAGCATGGGCAGCTCCCAAAGAGGTGTTTTAAGCATCTGTGTGAGGTCCCTCTGGATTTGAGATGGTGGATGTTTTGTTGGTAATTACATGCAAAAGCAGGTTCTGTTCTGATCTCAGTGCTGCTGCAATCACTTGCGAGGAAAAACATTCACTGCACTCTCCGCCATGGAAAACTGTTCTGTATTCTCTGAATTTCCTGATAGAAACAATAAATAAACACAATTATGTTCTTTTTGTGAAAAGAAGGATATCAAGGATATATTGCTGCCAATAAAGAGAATTTCATCAACTGGGAGCAATAATAAAGTTTCCATGACACTGGACATGTCCCTTCACTTTGTAACAGGCCACAGAGTCATGTAAACATAAGGTTTTGTCTGCATGTTTTTCTCAGACATATAAGATCTGTATATAACAGAACCACAGCTGGATCAATGTGTGCAGATTGTACAGGTCCAATTTATATGCCCAAGGTCTTTCACAGGTTGCCCGATAAGAAAATGCTGATTTATTTTCGTGGATGGAAAATCATCTTTTCAGAAGCTCAAAAAGTACATAATTCACATTTAATTGCCATAGAAGGCACTGCAATAAGTTTATCTTCTTAATCCACTGTGGAAGGACTCCAAATAGTTCTCTTGTAACTCTCAAGCCACTGCACGCTTTTGCTTTAGCAGTTGCTTGCAGCTGAGCTGCTGCTAACCTAATAAGAGTTTTTCTTTCACTATCTGGAGCCGGGCAATATGAGATGCTTGGTTCTGAATGAAAAGGGGCACACTTCTGTACTCTTTTCAGCTTTCCCACCAGTTTCCTCAAGAGCAGTCAGACGACGTAGGTCAAAAGTATCAGGGTGCTGCATCTTCACATCTGCTTCCTTTGCAGTGACAAGTTCCTGGTGTCTCCATGTTAGCGGTCTTCGGTCATCTTGTGCTGAAGAGCCAACAAGCAAGATGTGGATGCTGAGGAGAGGGTTGATCCATCACTTCAGCCAGCACCTTTGGTCTTCTGGCAGAGAGCCTCCGCAATGCCTTTTTTTGTTGGATTGCTGACTGTAGCAATTTTTCTATAAATGGTATGTAAACAATAGCAATGAAGCAGCCAGAACATACAAAATGCACCTGTGATTATCAACCATTGTTGGAGCACTAGGATTAAAGTACAGTAATCTAATTTACTTTTCAGCACTAACTTAATTTTTCATATGGACATCAGCATAACTACTTACAGACTTTGATTTTATATTTTGTATTGTTTTGGTTTAATTTTCCAAGCAATGCAGCACAGATAAACAAAACAAAACAAAACAAAACAAAACAAAAAGAGGGTATGTCCCTCCCTTCAGAGCACAGCTATGACTCATGAATTTTGTGCATTGACTTGGAAATACGGTGCTGCATCATTCTCACTATGTAATAGCAATAACATACAGAAACCACGCTGATGCTCTAGGCACTAAATAACCTATTTACTGGCAGGGAGTGCTTATATGTTCAGTGTTTCACCAGCTCTTGAATCGGAATACAGTAGGGACTACTAGCAGACTTGGGAACTATTTCCATGTTTATAATGCTGGTCCATTCCATTATGTATATTCTTTTCTCTTCAATATAAAAATGACAATGCTTAAAGTGCATTGCCATCATTAGATACATAATACATCATGAAATGCCTGGGAAACCATTTACAACATCCTTCAAGATCCTGTACTATGATCATTGTGAAAGTATTCAAAAAAGTGCAGTTGCTTGTACCAGCAAGAACTTTCTTTCAATATCCATAGATCTTGTAGAAACAAATGCTGGTAGAAAAGGATACGTTTTCCAAGACACCAATATTGCTAAAATTCAAGAACCAAACAGTGCTTTTTTCTTTTTCCATTATTCCATGTGAACTAGTCAGGCTTAGGCTTTTCTCCACGTGGTCACCTTTTTCCTTCTGACATCATCTGACATTAAGATATCTTAACTGGAATGTGAGAAATATTTCATGATAAAACCTAAGTGGGGCACAAAGAGCAGTGTGGAAAGAGCACTTCTATCTAAGCTACACTATTGATTTTGGAAAAGAAAGCCGTATAATTTCAAGCATCGGCATGGACAGGTGCTTTATTCCAGGCCCAGGTATCAACTCAATTTTGCAAGGAAAAGGATAATGACAGGAAGAAACTATGCTGTAGATAAGAGCCAAACTGTCAGTGGGATGGAATACTTATTACTTCCTTGTTGTCGCAAGTTGTTTCATCCTAGCTGTTTGTATATGGATTGCATTTCAAGCCAAATAAAAGTTATGTAGAAATAAGGCAGCTGAACAGGTATTTTTCTTTAGATCTCTTTTCTACTGAGGTGGTATTTCAAAGTGAAGATGAGTGTGAAGAACTGGTTGAGGTAGAATCTCTTGCTGTAACTCACCATCTGCCACTGCACAGTGCATTACGACACTTTTTGGCTTTACTTAACTGTCAATGAAAAACTACCATCAACAGCTGCCATCACTCCCACTACAGATTGTAATAAATAATAGTCTGTTTGGCTCACATACCTCTTTCTCATGCTCTACAGAAATAAGACCTAGAGAGTTTGTGAAGATTCAGAGGAAGTAGGGTCAAGAAAACATGGTTAGAACTCTGTGATCAGTTTGAGTGATTGGAATCTTGTTTTGCTCAGTCTTGACAACCACTTAAAAATATGCATATGTTGATAAATAGTTAATTAAGAGGATCCCCATTCTGTTTTTCCCCAGGATCTTTTGCATTGATTGCAGTGGGAACAGGGATAAACCATTGGCCTATTACAGAAAATCCACTGGTCTGTTAAAAATTTAACCATTTGTAATTGCCAATGCACTCCATCTCAGACTCCAGATTTTTTTCTTGTTTTGATGGTTATTTTGTTTTGTTTTGTTTTGTTTTCAGAAATCAGCTATGTTTTACCTCTATCTTTTAAGAAATCCTCTGTTTCTTCATCTTGAGGTTTTATTGATTAGACTTTCAAAAGACTTTTCCTTCTCTTCATGCATTTCAAAGAAATCACTAAGACCTCAAGCGTTCTCCAAAATGTCTACTGGAAGTTTGGCTGACCTACATCAATTTGGCTAGACTGAGGAAATCCAACTTTTGAAAATTTGTCTCCAAACATCTGCTTATGGGCACTGTTTTTAATCCTAAACCAGAATCTTTTGTTATTCACACTTAGAAAAGTAACACAAGCATGTGACTGTCAGTGTGTTAAAGTAATAGTGTTTAGTTGTATGTGAAATCATTGTAAGATTAGCAGTACAGACACATTCACAGCTCAACATCTCCTCCATGTGAAAAAATCCACCCATGTTATTCACTGATCAGTGTAAAGATGAAAGACTGGGTAACAGGAACAACCAGTTGCAAAGTAATATGCATGTAAGTATAAATCCCAATAGAGATATAGATGTAGAAAGCAGGGAGCTGTCTGGTACCTTGCAGTAGGAACACACTGTATCTTATTCAGTCTTCACTCAGACCTCCCTTAACTAAGAAACTGTTGAGGGAAGTACACTACAGATTCATCTAGTAAATGGCCAACGTAAGAATAGGTTGAGATATACAGAAAATTAGTTATTCTCAGATCTATTTTGGATCAGATAGCTATTTTGGGACTCATCTTGTTTTCTTTACCTATCAAGCATATTTCTATATCAAATATATTTCCACTTTTTACTTTGAGAAATCCATAGCAAGTATTTCCAAACAATTAGCTATATCTAGAAGTAGAAAAAAAAGGATTTTCTATTTTGATTTTCATATTTTCATGGTTCTTGACACTACAAGAGGAGAGCAATATCTAAACAGAAGAGGAGTGAGCAGATGAACAATTTTATCAGTGTATGCAAGACTGGCAAGACCAATCCTGGAATACCATAGAGAAATCTGTTATCTAAGTTGTGAAAAAGATACTTAAAATTGAAAGATAGGCAGAAAGGAGAGAGAAACATTCTCCATGGCCAGAGAAAATGTGCTACAGTGGGAGAACAAAGGAATTCAGACTGCTTAGAACATGGAAATCAAAATAAAGTGACAAAATATATACACAGAAATGCTTTCAAAGAGATTAAAACAAACAAGCAAACAAACAAAAAAGCACCTAGCAAAACTGTAAACTGAATAGCCAAACACTGAATTTACACCATTTCAAAGGTACAAATAAACATTGTTTCCTCTTCTTCCTCTACTGGGCTCATCCCTATCCCCTCTAGCAAGAGATATTAACTCATGGAATAAACTACCAACAGCAATAGTGACTCATCCTCATTTGACATCCTCAAGCCAGGATCAAACTTGCATTAGGTAAGCAGAAGTTAGTAAAATCAGTACACAAATATCTGGATGAATTTGATGGCCTTTAAGTGGGAGGAAGTCAAAACAAGGATTCATGGTCCTTTTCTAATCCACATTAGACATATTTAAATATAATTAACTTGAAATGTTAAAAATAAAACGTGAAAGTAATGTACAATAAACCTTCTCATAATTTTGACAGATGTAAGCACCAGCTATTCCTTGCACGTCAGAGATATTTATGATCACTGCTTCTCATAATGTAATGCTCTGGTGTTCTTTCCAAATTTCCTCCCCTTGGCACTGTAAGGGATTTCCAATACTTAGTACATGAAACAAGCCTAGATCCCACAATTACAATGCTGTCTCCAGTTCATTTGTTAGTCTTCACCTGCTCAACTGAGCTTGAGACATCCTTGGACACAAAGAACATGGGGATCCTATTCCTACCTCTTCCAGCACTCTCTTCAACCAGGTACAGTGTATCCGTCCTGGCTTTATCCTTCTCATATTTGTGAAAATGGAGGAAGGAACATCTTCTCATCATAGCAATATACTTGCAGAAACTCAAGTGAAGGTTAATATCCAGTCGTCACACACATTTCTTTTTGCAGTATCTGCCCATACAAAGAAAAAATAATAAAAAAATAAGAGAGAGAGAGAGAGAGAGAGGAAGAGAGAGAAGAAATCTGAGTGCTGAATATCTTAAACTTCCTAACTAGGAACAGGAAAATTACTTCTTATTTGGAATTCCTTGGCACAGCTTTGAAACTTGGTTCTCACATGGGTATAAGAATTACATGTCTAATGTTCCTTTAAAAATCCATTTTATTTTCTTGGAGCTGTACTTGGTCACTTCTGAGATGATATGGATATGATTACCACATAAGAATCAGGGCAGACCATTTGGTTGAATAAATGAAATGCTTCATGTAAAGCAGCCCCATATTCACAGCTGGGTCACATTTTCCCAAGCATTAAGGAAATTTCTTATTTCTGTGAAGTTGGTTTGAGTGAAAGCACCCACAAGCTTTCACAACACTATGGCTGACTAGCATCATTCTAGAATCTGCATGCTCCCCCGAATGCTTTTGAGCTCAGATTTTAGATTTGTAAACAGTTGGACCCCAAGTTATCTGACATAAAATGGGCTATTTCAAATAATATATCTGAGGCGTCACTCATTACTAGAAAGGCTATCGACACCTGTCTTTCCTCAGTATTTCAGTCTCATATTTGGCATCAGAACTGCCAGAACATGTCACAGCGATTCAGATGACTAATGCATTAAGGTATTTTTGTGGCAGAGAACTGGAATACATCCCACATTTCCCCTTTTGTCTTCTCAATAGAGACAGGTTATCTCTTCCTTCGTCATTTCCCATTAAGTTCCTAAAATGTATTCTTGATCAAATCACAATGTCCAAAGATGTAAAGGGCTACATAGCACACTCTATCCTCCCTAAACTGGCCACTTCTTCTGGGAGTTTATGAACCAGGATTCCACTTACAGGTATGAGGCTGTTTGATGTCCCAAGACCAGCGCTGATTTTGCTGTTCAGCTGCAAAACAAGAAGCTGAGGCAAGAGAAGTCTCACAGCTCACAAGCTGGTGTGTCAGGACCCTGATGGTATCCCAAGAGCCCTTTGGGCTTGCACTTTGCAGAACAAGTGGCTTCTGAGATTTCTGCACTCCAAGAGAAATGCCCGGATTCCTATGTAGTAGTCACATCCATGTCATCTCAGAAGTGATAAGTACAGCTCCAAGAAAATAAATGGGATTCCCAGAAAGACAACAGAGATGTAATTTTTTACCCATGTAAGAATCAAGTTTCAAAGTTGTGTCTAGGAATTCCAAACAGTCAAAATTCTCTCACTGATGACCTTTAAAGAAAAGGCATGTGTAAGTTGTCCTGTCCCTCAGCCATCTTAAACACAGCACAACCTTTCATTTGGTATTAGCTGTACATGAAGCACCAAAATCAATGACCATTTCAATTACCTGAGGACTTGTCCCTCTCTGCAAGGCAGCTCAGTTCCCACTCCTCTTCTCAAGCTGAATGCCTGCACTAACCTCACAGCAGATCTCCTCCTGCCTAGGGTGCTGCAGCCTCCAAGTTGTGGAGGGGGGCACAGGCATTGTAGGCTGACATATTTTGGGCACAGTGGTATCTCCATTTGATATAAATCTGGAGAAAATCAATTTAAGTTAATACATTTTTCTTTCTCTGCAAAGACATTGGAAATAGTAAGTGGAATAATAAATAGCAGAGTACTAACTAATGCTATTTAACTAAAAAACGTGTGCTTCGTAATACAGTGATTGATGTTTTTATTAGCAACTTCAAACATAAATATTCCCCTCTTACTATGATCAAGAGCTTCAAAATAATAATTATTTCGGATCCTCTCTGTTTTAATTATAATGCTCTTTGCACTTCTCTAGCAGTTTTCATCTGAAATCTTAAATTACTTTGCAAGCACGAATTCATTAAACCTTACAACGCCCCTCCGAGGAAGTTGTTTAATTAATACACCCAGGTTATGTTGGGAAAATTCAGGCACACAGATAGTAAGTACTCTTCCTAAAGCCACAGAGTAAATCACTGAAAAGAAGAACTGAAAGGAAGAACAGAATTTAAGGACCACATGCTGCTAGGCCACATGGAGATGAAGGTGGAACGGAATCTGTAAAGGTAACACAGAGCTTGCAGGTTCCCACCGATCAGAAACCAGTACAGGGTCTCCTACTTCCCTGGAGCCAGACCATGGACTCCTGCATCAGCTCTGATTGCTTCAACCAATTTGGAGTCAAAGATGCTTGGGATAAGTGTAGCACAGCATCACTGAGGAGGTGGCTCTGACCAGAGGAGAATGGGGCTAAGTGACAATAGGAATGAACTGTGACTGCCAGAGCAGACATACTGCCGCTACATGATCAGCTGGTATGGTGATATGTTTCAGGGATATCTTCAGCTCAGAGCTCTTTGCGTTTCAAGAATGGAGCTCTGCAAGCCAGGTAGTAACGCAGGTGGCAATGCCCAACCAGCATCACAAGTGCTGCACATGTGGAGTCAATCTGGTGCATGCAGCTGAGATATCCTGCTCGCACAGCTCTGGTTGAGATGAATGGGTCCTAAAGGTGCCTAATATTATCTCAAACCAAACATTGTCCTCTAAATGCTTCAAGAATAATTGCAGCCATGTTAACAAGGCTCCAAGTGCTTTCAGGGTTGGACTCATTTTCATATTTGAATCCTATTTTGAATAAAAATCATGTATTTACCTCACTCCAACCCTCCCCCTCCTTTTTTTTTTTTTTTTTTTCCCTCCCAATTTTCCTCTTAAATGCTACAGAAATTGCTTTCCTGGGACATGAAAACTAATGTATGCAAATTGTTACACAGCATTACTACTGCTGTGGTGCCACTATATTGCTGAGATAGTTAATTATCAGGATAATGCAGTTTGTCTGTTCTCTATACCCTTGTGCTGCTCCTAACAGGAAACAAAGGAAACGACATCAGACAGACAAAAAGGGAGAGAATTCAGTCCCCTATTAATAACTGCCATAAAGGAAATCAGGATTAAAGGCCACTTGCAGCACACACAGCACACAGCTTTGAACGGCACAGATGCCAAAGAGGGTTTTGGAACTGGGTCTGCACCTGGTCATATTATTCACCAAGAGGTGACCCTTGAGACCCTTCCTTAATATACACTGAATTACTTCTGTGCCAAAAGGAATTTCACAGAAATAAGATCTAAGAGAAAAGCAACGCCAGTGGCAGGAGGGTTGCTTGGATTTGCACTGCTCCTCCAGTCTCGGTTCTGCCACTTCTGTCCAGTCATCACAATAGCAGGTGAGTTACACTGTGTTGCCAGACAGTATTCTGGGATTTAACTTAGAGATGATATTCTACTTCTGTGGTGCCTTCCACCAGGACAATACATTCTCTGCAGCTGTGAGAAACAATGTCCTCACAAGAAGCAAGTGATGCTGTAATCATCAGGCTTTTCATACTCATAGCAATCACTGATGACTTTTCTGAAAGCCTGTGACAGAGGGTGGTCCTGAATTAAAATGACATGATTTGGCCTCAGGAAGCATACAGAGACTTAGCAAAATAAAAAATCAAGAAATCTTATAGATTATAATGATCACATCATGTTCAGGGCTGTTCAGTGGGATTTAATAGCAGTTTTAAAAGAAGGTTAAAATTGCCATATTGAACACACAAGCGTTTATTGTCCTTAAATATTTTATTTTTAAATTGTTTCTATTGATCCCATATAATCTCTTTCTGATTGCATTTGTGCCGCCCCTCCCAGCTTCTATAGGATGCATCCACAAAGGGTGGCTGTCCCTACAGATGACAATTATTAAAAGGGTCAGCTGGTTTGAAAGAAAGAGAAAGAGATAATGAGAAAATCTGGCTCTCACCATGTGGGTAGGCAATAATTCCCCACCTTCAGTTATCTCCAGCCAATAACACTACGTGGCAATGAGGTAATGCTTGCATTTGGTACCCTATGGCAGCGCTCAAGTGGTTTGCAAATCCTGCTAAACCAGACAATACCGTGAGGCTTCTCTGTTGTGCTGTTACAAATGAGCATGTGAATTTAGATCTTCACAGTTATGGGGAAGGAGTGGCAGGGAAGTGTATCAGTGCTCCAGGTCCTCTCCCCCTCCCTCTTTTGTAACACATAAGCAAGTCTGAAGTGTTTTGCGCACACAAGTTAGAGGCGATCTAAATGGGTGTTTTGACTTATGATGCTGGCAAATCCAAGGATGGGCTGGTTCTGGAGGCTTCCAGATTTATTTAGAAAACTGCCCTTAATGTATACTCACATATCACTCTTCTCTCATCATCCTAGTGCAACAAGGGAAAGAAAAAAAGATTTTGTGACTCAGTATTTAAAACACAGCAGTGGGATAAAGGAGCAGAGACATGGCTTTGTTTTCCTCTCCTGGTGTATCCTGCGTGCATTTCTGTCACACCTATATATTGTCTTTGACATAAGGACCAGCTTCTCCTGTCAGGGCCAGTGCTGCTGGGACAGCAGTCAGTAGGTTGGGGCTCCTCCAACAACACATCACTGTCAACTATAGACCTTTAAAACAGACTGTATTTTATTGGCAGCACCTTGAAAGGGAGAGGATGATTCCTTTATCCAATCCCAGATCCAGATTACCTCTGCAGGGTTTACAAGGCAAGAGAAGAGCCTTGTTACTGAGTGCATATGGTGGTAAGTCACAGTGAGGAAAAGAATGGCTGTGCACATCAAGCCTCGTTCAGATATCAAAGAAGTGTTTCTGCCTGCACCCAAAGCACAAGGTAGCCTGCTTGCATTTCCAAGTTGCTCTCCTGACTGCAGGAGCAATTTAAAATGGATTAACTGCCCTCTGTACTTGCACGTCACCGGCCAGATAATTGTCCTCGGCTGGCCGAACATTTTTAAGTGCTTATTTTTCTGCTAGAAAAAGTATATCTCCTTTCAATCAAGCACAATTACCCCAGCCATCTCTTTTAATTGCTGTCTTTCCAGAAGATATACTCCTTAGGGGGTTTCTTGCCAATACCAGCAGACATTTTATTAGGGAATTACATTGAGCTGATGGAGCTGGTGGCCATCTTTCATCAGCAGCAAGCCAGTGTTAAAACTGTAAGGACACAGATACTAGGATAGCTTGTGGACATGGGGGGATGGGACAGAAATGGAAACCTAGGCACACACATGTGAGTAGCAGTCGTGCCTCTTGAATTAGAGCCAAATCTCTGCTGTTGCCCAGCTGGGAGAGTCCAGATGGAGCCTCTAGGGCTGGGAGCCATGAAGATGTGACTTATTTTTGAGATGTCTTCCAATTTTAATTGCTGAAATAGCCCATTTATCTCAACAGGACTTACAGAGGGAGACCAAAGATGCACAGCTTGGCTGTTTTTCTAGTAAAAATTCACCCTGACAAGAGCAGTGGGAAATCAAAATCCACAGCCGTTTACAGAGATCTCAGCTTCAGACCAGCCAGGAAGAAACAAAAGGAGAAACGGGAGCATGTTCTCTATTTGCAGCACATCTGCTTCAGTGGACCAAGAAACACAGATGTAAGTACAGTGAGAAGAATGGAGTGAACATAAAGAAATCCCATCCAAAATGTAGAATCAATGACCGTTCTCCTTAAAAGCAGAAGGTATACTGATTTTGTACAGCACATCAGGAGAAGATTCACAAGAGACATAAGAGCCTTTATAAAGAAAACAATCAAAAAAACAACCCTAGCTCTATTATATTCAATTAACTTTGAAAAATGATTTAGAGCTTTTTTTTTTAATCATACATACATTACAATAGGCATTTTTATATCTGTATTGTCTCTATTATAATAGCCAGTAGAACAAAATGTCATTATTTACACAAGAGTATCTCCTTCTCTTCTTCCCTTTCTCCCTAGCCAATAGAAAAGGCATTTTGAACACACCTCCTCATTTCATTCCACAGCAGTTACAGCATGAATGTAGCACTACTCTTGACGATGCCAACTTGCTGTAACACCACAACACAAAATGGATGTATAAAGATGAGGATGCTCTTCAAGATATTCATGGTTATTTAAGTATTATCATTCCATACTGGTGAGAATACTTGTCCATCTACTCCTTATGGCCCTATTATACTAACAGATTCTGCCTTTATGTGAATACTGTCTCTGCAGATGCTGCCAGTTGGTAGTTGAGGGCTACTGTAGCCTGTTCTTGGTGCATAGCCAAGGCACCACGTGGAGCATCTCACCCCCCGCTGCCTGGTAAACAGGTGGGAGAAGGGAAACGGCACATGGGAGGGGGAACCGGCAGGCTGACGGTGCTGCAGTGAGCCTCCTGTCCTCTCTTCCCCCTTTGAACAATTTGAGAAAGGGGGAGGAGTGGAAACAGGTACCGGCTCAACGAAGTAGGCGTCCCCCATCCCAACCATCCTCGGCTCCCCAAGTAGTTCTGCGCAATAGTTTTGAGGCCCTGGAACTCGAGGGAGAGCTGAGTGGTGGTGTGGAGGGAGGTCAACCCGTGAGGTTGCCTCGGGTAAAGTGGTCAACACCACGCCTCAAGACTGCCTCCACCCGGAAGGACAGAAGGGTGGTTGTTGTAGGAAACTCCCTACTGAGAGGAACAGAAGGCCCTATATGTCAGCTTGACCCTACCTGTAGGGAGGTGTGCTGCCTCCCTGGGGCATGGGTCAGGGACATTTCTAGGAAACTTCCTGGTCTGATTTGCCCTCCTGATTATTATCCATTATTGATAGTCCAGACTGGCAGTGACGAAGTTGCTGAGAAAAATCCCAGGGCTATCAAGAAAGACTTCAGGGGACTGGGGTGGGTAGTTGAGGGAGCGGGCGTGCAGGTGGTGTTTTCTTCTACACCTTCAGTGGCAGGGCAGGATACTGAGAGGTACCAAAAAATCCACCTCATGAATAAATGGCTTAAAAGTTGGTGCAAACACAGAAATTTTGTTTTTTTTTGACCATGAGGCAACTTACTCAGCACCTGGCATGATGGCAGCAAATGGAAATAGCCTGTCTCTGAGGGGGAGGAGGATCTTAGCTGAGGAACTAGCAGGACTCATTGAAAGGCCTTTAAACTAGGTATGAAGGGGAAAGGGGGCAAAATCAGGGCTGCTGGGGTTGAGCGGGTTGTTCAAGGGCTTGTACCAAACTTGATGGGCGATGACGGTGAAGGGATGGACTGGGGCAGGGGAGTGTTGGGGATGCCCTGTTGTGGGGGAACCTAGATCCACTATAAAGGTGGTGAGATGGAAAGCCCAGCTGAAGTGCCTTTATACCAGTACACGCAGCCTGGGAAATAAGCAGGACGAGTTGGAAACCGTGACGTGCTTAGAGAGTTATGACCCTGTTGCTATCATGGAAACATGGTGGGATGACTCCCATAACTGGAATACCACCACTGAGGGACATTGGCTCTTTAGAAGAGATAGGCTAGGTAGGAAGAGTGGGGGAGTTGCCCTCTATGTCAAAGAGTGGATAGACTGTGAGGAGCTCCCTCTGAGAAATGGTCAGGAACAGGTTGAGAGCCTATGGATTAGAATTAGGGATGGGTCTAACAAAGGCCAGCTGGTGATAGGAGTATACTACAGGCCACCTGATCAAGGGGAGACTGTTGACGAGGCCTTCTTGCTTCAGATGCGGGAGGCTTTGTGCTCACAGGCTCTTGTCCTTATGGGGGACTTTAACCATTCAGATATCTCTTGGAAAGACCACACAGCAAGTTGCAAGAGATCTAGGAGGCTCCTGGAACGCACTGATGATAACTTTCTGGTCCAGGTGTTGGACAGATCAACCAGAGGTGAAGTGTTGCTGGACCTGCTGCTCACCAATGCAGAGGAAATCATTAATGGTGTTAAGGTTGGAGGCAGCCTGGGTTGCAGTGATCACGCCCTGGTTGAGTTCATGATCTCGAGGGATGTGGGCCTGGCAAAGAGTGGAGTCAGGACCCTGAACTTTGGAAGAGCAAACTTTAAGCTGTTCAATGGACTGTTGGCCAAGATCCCCTGGGATGCTGTCTTTAAAAACAAAGATGTTGAGGAGAGCTGGCTGCTCTTCAAGGATGCCTTCCTGAGAGCACAAATACTCTCCATTGCTCTGAATAAGAAAGCGGGCAGAGGAGGTAGGAAGCCAGCATGGCTCAGTAAGGACCTGCTGGGCATGCTGAAGGCGAAGAAAGGTGCGTACAAGCTCTGGAAACAAGGGCATGTCACCTGTGAAGAATAGAGGAATGCCGTCCGGACTTGCAGACGTGGGATCAGGAAAGCCAAGGCGCAGGTGGAACTGAACTTGGCGAGGGATGTGAAAAACAATAGGAAGACTTTCTTACAGGCACATTGGCCAGAAGAGACAGGCCAAAGCAAGTATAAATGTAAAAAGAGAACATGCTTCAACAGACGAAGAGAAGGCTGAGGTACTGAATGAGTTCTTTGCCTCGGTCTTCACTGGTGGCCAGGATTCCAGTACTTCTCACGTTACTGAGCCCTGCATCCCTAAACCTCTAGGTGGGGACCGGGATGGTAAATCCCCCCCCCCCAAAATGTGAGGACAGAGCAGGTCCAAGACGGCCTCATGAGACTGAATGAACCGAATGTGTACAAGTCTATGGGGCCAGATGGCATGCATCTCAGGGTTCTGAAGGAACTGGCCAAGGTGGTTGCCAAGCTGCTCTCCATCATATTTGAAAAGTCATGGCTGTAAAGTGAGGTCCCAGATGACTGGAGGAAGGGTCACATCACTCCCATTTACAAGAAAGGGAGCAAGGAGGACCCTGGGAACTACAGGCTGCTGAGTCTCACCTCTGTGCCTGGGAAGATCATGGAACAGATCATCCTGGATAACATGCTTGGTCGCATGAGGAATGGGCGTGTGATCCGAGACAGCCAGCATGGCTTCACCAGGGGAAGGTCATGCTTGACCAATCTGGTGGCCTTCTATGATGAAGTGACGGCATCGGTGGACAAGGGAAAGGTGACCGATGTCGTTTACCTGGACTTGAGCAAGGTCTTTAACACTCCTTATCTCCAAATTGGAGGGATGTGGATTTGATGGGTGGACCACTCGATGGATAAGAAACTGGTTGAAAGGCCACAGACAGAGGGTGGTAATTGCAATCAATGGCTCTATGTCCAGGTGGAGGCCAGTAATGAGAAGCATTCCCCAGAGGTCTGTCTTGGGACCGGTGCTCTTTAACATCTTTATCAATGACATTAATGATGGAATTGAGTGCACCCTCAGCAAGTTTGCTGACAACACCAAGCTGAGTGGTGTGGTTGACATGGTGAAAGGAAGGAAGGGATGCCATTCAGAGGGTAGAAAGGTGGGCCTGGCTGAACCTGATGAGGTTCAACACAGCAAAGTGCAGAGTTTTGCACTTGGGCCGGAAGAATCCCAGGCATCCATACAGACTGGAAGGAGCAGTCCTTGAGAGCAGTCCTGTGGAGAGCCCTGGGGGCCTCGATAGATGAAAAACTTAACATGAGCCAGCAGTGTGCCCTTGCGACTCAGAAGGCAAATGGTATCCTGTGCTCCATGAGAAGAGGGGAGCCAGAAGGAACAGGGAGGTGATTGTCCCCCTCTACTCTGCTCTTGTGAGGCCTCATCTGGAATACAGCATCCAAGTGTGGAACCCCCAGTACAAAAAAGAGAGGGAGCTGTTGGAGAGGGTCTAGAAGAGGGCCACGAAGATGATCAGGGGACTGGAGCATTCCCCCTATGAAGACAGGTTGAGGGAGCTGGTCTTTTTCAGCCTGGAGAAAAGAAGGCTGCAGGGTGACCTCATTGCAGCATTTCAATATCTAAAGGGAGCCTACAAACAGGAGAGGAATCAACTCTTTGAAAGGGTTGATAACTGCAGGACAAGGGGAAACGGTTTTAAGTTGAGGGAGGGGAAATTCAGGTTGGACGTCAGGGAAATTCTTTACAGGGAGAGTGGTGAGGTGCTGGAACAGACTGCCCAGAGAGGTTGTGGATGCCCCATCCCTGGAGGTGTTCAAGGCCAGATTGGATGGGGCCCTGGGCAGCCTGGTCTAGTATTAAATGGGGAGGTTGGTGGCCCTGCATGTGGCAGGGGGGTTGGAGATTCATGATCCTTGAGGTCCCTTCCAACCCTACCCATTCTGTGATTGTTTGAGCTCATGAGGAGCTGCCTGAAAGACAGCAGCTACTAGAGAGTATAAGAGCTACAACTGCCTTGATGAGAAGGAAGGTGGAAAATTTGATATACAGAAGAATATCCTTATGTCCAAAAACACAACTTGATGCTAGGCAGCACAGCTTCTAGAAATGGAACTATAGAGGAGTTGAAGAGCTGTGTGCAGGCAATTTCTATGCAATTTCTTTTGCCACTGTTAAGAATATTTTAGTTTTCTCCTTACCCCTTCAGCCTCCAAGTGCTAATTTAAACAAAACTCTTCAGCATCCGTTCATTAAGTGCTAAACTACATGTGTGCCATTCCCTCAGCAAAACCATCTAATTTTTGAGATCTTTGCTC
The DNA here is from genome assembly GCF_905368555.1 of Meleagris gallopavo. Classification (NCBI taxonomy): domain Eukaryota; kingdom Metazoa; phylum Chordata; class Aves; order Galliformes; family Phasianidae; genus Meleagris; species Meleagris gallopavo. The sequence goes on from NC_139405.1 coordinate 41,654,270, forward strand.
TGCAGGGTGATTCTTGTATCCTTGAAAGATGAGGAGATAACACTATGAGAAAAACTAACAAGCAGCAAGGGGAAACTTGGTGACCACAGAAACTGGACATTTGTAATGAGGTACAACTGAAAACGAGACAGCACTGACACTGTTCTTCTATACACAGAGCCAACATCATTTACCCTGCCTAATGAGCAGTGCCACAAAAATGGCACAAACTGGGATTCAGCTGCACAGCATGATCTCTAGGGCAAGGTGAACCAATAGATAAACTTCATCTGGAGGAGGGTGAACAATAGATGGAGGGTCAGCAATAATAACAGGAGCCCACAGTTTTATGAGGGGAAAAAAAAACAAAATGCATTTATTTAAAGGGACACAGACAGTCTTTCAAAATTCTTAAAGTAACTGTCTCTTCACTATTCTTACATATCACTTCATGGAAGACAGAGACCAGAGTATGGTTCCTTAATGACATCTCCGCTCCTCACTGCAAAGCTTGCTTCCATTCCACGTTGCTTGCTGGGCTATGTAAGTACTGATCACTTCATGATCAGGCGTTACATTTGTGTTTTGCAGCAGCTGGCAAAATACAACAATTACATGCATCTTCCTACTTTTAGAGTACTGAGCTGCACATCTATGGTAGCTTTCATAACAAACCTCTGAAATGAAACAAGTCTAAGTACAAGAGCTTCAAATCATAGTATCACTCAGGTTGGAAAAGACCTCAAAGATCACCAAGTCCAACCACAACCTAACCATACTACCCTAACAACCTTCTGTTAATTCACATCCCTGAGCACCACATCCAAACAGTTTAACACATTCAGGGATGGTGACTCAGCCACCTCCCCAGGGAGCCTATTCCAGTGCTTAACGACTCCTTCTGTAAAGAAGTGTTTCCTGATATCCAGCCTAAAATTCCCCTGGCACAACTTAAGGCCATTTCCCCTCATCTTGTCACCTGTGAGAAGATACCAACCCCGCTCTTGCTGTAAGCACCTTTCAGGTACTGAAAGAGAGCAATAAGGTCCCCCCTCAGCCTCCTTTTCCCCAGACTGAACAGCCTCAGTTCCTTGTGAAGGGCTTGGAGAATATGCCCTACAAGCCTTGTTGCCCTTCTTTGGACCTCCTCAAGCACCTCCATGTCCTTTCTGTACAGAGGTGCCCAAAACTGAACACAGTACTTGAGGTGAGGCCTCGCCCAGTGCCCAGTACAGGGACAGGATGATCAGCACTGGGTGGAGATCTGTTGGTGTGTCCTTCAACCAGAGGCTGTGATGCAAAGGGCCATGTTTCTCACAGTCACTGCCCACTGTCCCTGTGGGCAAAATGATGGTCAGGTGATGGCCGAGATCCTCTCCCTTATCTCACAGCTCCCATGGGGACAGTTGCTGTCCCTGAGCAGATGGCTCAGGGAGAGTAAACCTTCAACAGGTACCATGCTAACCCTGCCTGATGTCATTCCCTCCAGTGATGGCATGTTGGAAGGCCTACAAAGGATCCTTCAACCTGAGCTATGTAGGAGAGTGGATGCAGGAGAAGAAAAATAGTGTCCTGAGGACCGCCAAGTTGAACACTTCACTTGCATCAAAAAAAAAAAATAAGTAATCAAACCCTACCACATGTCTCACCAAGGGCATTTCAGCAGTAGTTAGATGTATACTTCTGCCCTACTCTGGAGGGAATTTGTGCCATTTTGCCCTGCTAAAGATCAGCAGGAATCCTGGATGTGCAGCAGCATACAAGAAGATCAAACTCCCATTAACGTTCATGAAAAGGCTTTCATTAGCTTCATTAGTTTGGATTGGGTGCTAGCTTATTCACAAAACAGTACTTTAAGCATTTTGGTACAAAGGCTAGTTTATACACAGACTGCTGAACAACTGAAATGCATCCTTGTTAAGAATATGGTTTACAATAGCAGAGTGAAAAGGTGTTTTCAGTGAAAAAAATGATAAGTAGCTGCTCTCATGTTCAATGCCAGGAAACACTCTGTGAATGCATGAGGCTGGGAGATCCTTGAAGCCAGAGCCAGCATCCACAGAACACCTGTGCCATGGAGCATCTTGTGCACTTCAGCTTCTGCAGGAAGAAAGGATGCTGAGTCACAGAAATGCAGGGTGTTATGTTCTGATAATAGTTCCTGCCTGCTGGTATGCCCCCAGAGCACTAGAAGGAAATAAAGGGGAAACAAGCTTAGAAGGCACCCAGATACAAATTTGAGATCACTGAGCCAATGTTAGTAGCCCTTAAAGGATCCTGATATGTAATGCATAATACAAGGAAAGATATTGCCTCCTTCTTAACAAGAACTGCATTACTCTTATGAAGATAAAAATCAATTCTGATAAAAAAAAAAATAAGCTTTCAGCTCCCAATTCCTCAGCTGTAGTGTTGTTCACAAGACCCTTAGCTCCAGCAATGATGTTGCTGAATGACTCCCTCACACCACTGGGTCAGCACTTCTACAAAAGAATGGTGTGCAGCTGGAGAGGGATTTCTGGTTTGTGTCTGGTCTGTGTAGCACTTATACAGCTTTTCTGCTCTCCTGCAGTGTATTTCAGAGAAAAGCAGCAGCAGCAGGACTACATGGAGACCATGCAATATGAGTAAAGAGGCTTGATTTTTCCAGGATACCTTTGAAGGACAAATCAGAGAACAGGAAGAATGGCTTCCAAGTAGAGAATGAGTTCCTAATATCATTTAAATGGAACAAGTTTCTCCTCATTTATGCTGTCAGGATACTAACAGCTTTTAAAACAGGGTAATCTAAGAAGAAACCAAGTGAAAAAGAGAGAACAGACATTGATGATACTCCTTTTGTACCTCTATTTCTGTCTCTCTGACTGCAAGCCATTTCCTCCCAGCTGGAGGAGATGTGACAGCCGGTGCTGGCCCCTGACTCATGCCTGCAATGGGCTGGGCAAGACACTGGTGGCCTCAGAGACCAAGTTAACATTCTTCCATCACAAGAAAGGAAAGGAGCAGGCAGACAGCCCTAACCAAGGCACTGCTCCACCCTTCCCCTGCTGAAATAACAGAAGAGAGAAACCCAAGGGAAATAGAAGAAGCCATGAGGATCCCTCAGCAGAAAACTTGCCTTGGAATTGTTCATTGCAGGAGATGAGGCCTTCTTGTGTGCAATGTGGATAGCTGGCATTAGAAAAGGATTGGCACAAGCATTGGGTAGAAGGGGACGCTGAAGGCCCACAAAGCTCCCCCCTACTCTCAGAAGGGCTCTTCTCAAGCCCACTTACTTGTGGTGCTAGCAAATCTCACAGAAACATGTGGGTATGCAGAGCAGCACAGAGAAAGCAGCTGGCACAGGAGTCACTTAGCAAAAAAGATCATGAATTCACAAACAGCACCCTAACCTAGGAGGTCTTTCGGAAAAGGCTCTCTGCTTTAAGAGCTCAACTGAAGAATAACAAAAACCCAACAATTTTCATCTTATAGCAGATTGAAACCTTGGGAGCAAAATATTTTGCATATGCAAACACAAGTATTTATATATTCATCCTGCAGGTGCCTGCCTTCTTACCCAGCTGTTAATCCTTCCTAGTTAGAAAGCCACTCATTCTCCAGAATGGAAGGTCAGTCTGATGTCTGCTTGCCACATCCGAAACCCCTTTGCTTGCCAGAGGCCCTCAGCCTCGGTTTATTCAAAAATACTTTAATATATTTTTTGGCACTTAAATAGAAAACAGTTCACAACTAAAGTAGCAGTATTTGCACATGCTTATGTGTATCAGCCAACTTGCTTTGCTTCATATTTTTTCCTACTTTCAGAATTTAAATCTCTGGAAAAATATCAGCAACTTTTACTTGAAATTTAAGTTTAAAAAAAAAGAAAAATCCAACACACCCAAGTGACTTTGATAATAGGATGATTATTGTGTGACTCACCCCTCTAAGTACAACAACTGAGAGCTTATAAAGTATGCACTTGGGCTCTGGGCTGCCCACCTACATTCAATTTCCTCTGACTATGGAATGTCCTTTGGCAGCGTTGCAGCTAGCCGATACCCAGGAGTCTAAGGAAAACACTACAACTTGGACGGTATTATTGGTTTAAATGCTGTGTGCTCGTATTTCAACTAGCCAGAGCAAGGTTACTTGTAAAATACAAACATTCTTTCTGAGATGCAAGGATTCACAGACTGGAAATTCTGTATTCTGTTAGTACTGAGATAAATATATTTAAGCAGCTTGAGATGACACCAAAAGGCATCTGCAAATTTCTCCCTTTCTACCACAACCTTTTAGTTCACAAGCCAAGCACTAGTTAAAGAGGAATGGCTATACACTCTGTACACAGCGATTTATGAGTGTTAATGGAAATACTGCTCCTTAACACAGTCACCCATCTGCATTACTCAAGTGCCATGCTTAATGCACATCCGTCACTCCTATACCACACTCTGCAGTGGAGCTGTGACCACCCCTGTAGAAATACATTCGACCACTTCTGTCGCATGGTAAGCTTTCTGTGAGAGCAAGTGGAGGCTGCTATAATGATATTTTCCTTCACTTCTGACATTCATCATTCAATGGTGTACACCATCCTAGAGAAGATACCTGTGTTCAGCCTGCTCTCAATCCTCCTGAGCTTAGAGGTGGATCACAGCTGGCCTGAACCAAGCAGAATCCTGTAAATCCCTAGTGACAACATCTGAGAAAGGACACAGTAATATCAGCATGAAAAAACTAAACTAGGAATATTGAAGAGCCAGAACAAGCAATCTGTAGAAACTGGAGCAGAGTACTTCAACACTGGAGAATTTGGAGCAGCAAGTGCTTTGGTTGCCTTTAAGGAAAGACAAAGGTTCATTTATGAGTCTGAATGTTTTAAAGCACTGAGTGATAACACAGGTAAGAATTGAGAACAATTCTCTCTCAGCCATCAAAAGATAAAACCTTAGTTATTTTAGTTTTCCTTATTAAAAAAAAAAAGGAAAATATGATCCCAATACTGGTTTTGCTCCCAGAATACTTATAACCATAAAGGTCTGTCTGGAAGACATCCTGACTGCGATGGCTCACAAGCAAGCAGTATGATGGGAATGAGCAGGCTTGGTTGACTATTCTGCTGCTGCTCCTTGCTTTTCCCCCTTGTCCTCTGGAGAAGGGCAGGGAGCAAGAGGCATTGCTCTAAGTTCGTAGAGCAACCAGGTTTCTTTTTGCTGAAGAGCTGTGAAGTCTAAGCTAACAACTTCAACTCCCAACCCTCTGCTCTGCAGAGTAAGGATGTTGCATGCATGCTAAGAGAAAACCTGTATAGTGATGGGGTACGTACGGTTAGGGCATGCCTCTGCTCCCATGGTTTAGCTGGCTCAGAAGGAGCCTTGCTCAGCAGAATGCACTGTTCCTGCCTGGGGTCCATTTTCCACAGAGCAGTGTCCCTGCCGCTTCCTCTACACAAATTCCTTTGCTGAAATAGATTCAAAAGTAGCACATGCACATAAACACTAGGCAGCCAGGTGCAATCATTCACTTCACCTTGTTATCATTTGTACTGCAGTTGTGCTGCTGTTGAGTGCTACAACTCTGAGAGGAAACTGGTGCTTCTCCTGTGCAGCCCGCCCCAGGGCACAGCACAGCATACATTGAAAGCAACAGGTAAGGGCTAGCAACATAGGCAATCAGATGGACCTGATCCAGAAATCCTGTGAAAGCCAATATGCTCCCAGCACTGCACACTGCACATTTCCCTTCTCCAGAACTGATGTGACTGCTTGACAAATTCAGTAATGGCCTTGACATGGGACCAATGACACGAGGATGGAGTCACTCAGCAGGAAAACAATGGATCATGTTCTCCTGCCCTGAACACTGTCTGGGCAATGAGCTGCACTGGAGCTAGCCACACTTGTTCCAGAACAAACACCACAATGTTGCACACGAATTTCTTTCTCAGAGGCATTAAATGCTAGGAAAAATAAGTCCTGAAATCACCTGAGAAAAGACCACTCTCATAATCCAAGAGCTGCTCTTCCACTTCATATTAAAAAAAGTTTGTTTTTCAAAATCAGAACAGCACTGAATGCTTGTCATGCAGGTGTCTATGTAAACGTGTATGTGTGCACATATGCACAAGCTGCAGGCACCCCAGGATCACATGCAGGATGATTCAGCAGTGGGGCACACAGTGCAGTGCTGCAGGGTTTGTCATGGCTTGCATGATGGGCAGCCCATCTGACGGGCAGTGATGTGAAAAGCTAAGCAGTTACCAGAAGCCTTTTGCCTCCTGGAAGGCTGTAATAAAACAGGAATTATAGTCTTTTGCCTTAAGATTGTGGTGTTGTGATAAACAGAAAATCTAATTAATCAGGAGCAATCTGATCTGCACAAACTTGTGGCTGTGCAGCTACAAATTATATCACTATATTCAATTACTGGAAACACCATTTCCTGTGTAAACCAACCTCTGCTGTCTGTAGGGAGATCTCGCAATTTCAGATGTATATTTACTAATCACTGCCTTAAATTTTCATTTGGAAGGAAAGAATAGAGTTTGTGCAAAGCAGGAAGTCCAAAAAGTCTCTTAATCTTGAGTGTTAAACCTTTTGAGTATCAAAATATCAAAGTTCAAAATGAGAAACACACAACATAAACGGGAATGTTAAAAGATACCAAACTTATGGTGATAGTTTCAGTTAAACCCATCCCACAGGAACTCTAATAAAGTCAAAACCAAAGTACTTCACCCAGATACTCCAATTTTGATGTTTGTTTTTTTTAACTGAAGCTCTAAGATGGACGCATTTCTTGAGTGACAACCTGAAGTGAAAAATCTCTTCCATTGAAAAATTTTGAAGTTATTCCATAGTAGAATGCAAATAGAATTTAACACTTCAAATGTTATTCCAAAAAAATTGAAATCTTGTAGCTCAATAGTGCGCTGCTGTTCACTGGTGTCAAAATTCACCTTCAGTGTATATTACCACCAGGAATTCACTTAGGATTGCATGTACATAGACACATGCTTATGTCAGTGTGGGAAAACTTAAGCCTAGTTGCAAGAAGCCAAACGGACAATCCTTGCCACTACTTTATAAACTATCTTATTACATATCTGGCCAACAACTGAAGAATGTCATTTCACTACAGGTGAAATGCTATTTAAAAGCAAGAACTGATTGGACTGCAAATTAACACCTCAGTACAATCAGCGCTCCAAAAGGTACTGGCAGATTCAGGAAAATCAAGTACCTGAAAGTTGACACCATCACATACCTCTCTAAATTTGTTATTAATAAAGGCTGATGAGAGCATCTCTGCCTTGAGTCTTGCTGTATGGCACTACATGAGCCTTTGCTTCAACTCTGCTTCTCTCATTCCAGAGCAGTTGAGTCCTCTCTCTCAATTCCAGCACTTAATTGGTATTCACAGCACCACATCAAGGCAAGTGAGACAACACAGGCAATGGACAAGCAGTTATAGCAGAGACTGTGAACAGAAGAGTTCAAAGCCTCTTTCTTGTCTCATAACATTTGCTCTATCTGTAACCCCACTGATTTATATAAACTTAAGTTGGCATGACAACAGTAACTGGCAGTTGATTCTCTTGGTTTAACTCCCAGGAGTTAAAAAACTTACTGCCCTTGCCCACTTTCAATTTATGTTTTTCAAACCTTCCTACCATTGTATGTCCAGCATTGGCAAGAAGAAAAAGTAGGGTAAAGAAGACAATCACTGCTATTATATTACAAAAAGCTACCTTGAACAAAAGTATTGACAGAGGTGGCTGAAAAGCTAGCAGAACTTGTTTTTGTTATTGCTGACTAGAAGAGTCTGACCACTGAAGCTCTCTGCTATAAAATATATTCAAGTTTTCATCTGAAGAAAAACTGCCATAACAGTCTGGGCAGGGAGGTGGAGTTGGCTAACCTGTGCTCACAGAGGCACCCAGACATCTGGCTCTTTACTTCTGAAAGCATTGAGTTAATCTTTAAAAGCAGTAGTTGTGGTACAGACATTAAGATAATATCAAGGTTTACTGCAAAACTATGCTGGAATTGGGAAGTGAAGAAAAAACAACACAGGACAGATTGCTCTCAGCAGTGAGCAAGAAAAGCTCAAATGGAGCCCCCTTGTTCCTCAGGTAGCTCTGGACTTAAGCACTTTTGTACATAGCACTTAGAAGGTGGGACTCAGTAGGTCAGACAACAGCCACCCTTCCTCACAGTGTTTAGGGCAGAGTACCATTGGTAAGGATATAACTTGCTGCAGCTTCTCCTCAGTTTCTAGGGTATTTTCCTGTTATTTTTCATTAGCCCTGCCATGGCTGACATATTCACCCATTTTAAATAAAATACTGGCAGTAAACTGGATAGCTGTGTAAATAAGTTACCCTTCAGCAAACCAAGCAAGATTTCAAATACTGTCAGGCAATGATCACAACAGCAGTGAAGCTATCAATAGGCATTTATTAAAGCCCTCTGACAAATACTTACAGCAGCAGCTAGGGCTGAGTTCAAAGCACCATTTTTTTTTTTTTTTAAGCTCTGTGGTAAGCAATGACACCATATCAAATGCCCATGCAAAATGTATGGGGCCAGGCACATTTCACAGATGATGCTCTTCCTGGCCCAAGCTCTGGGACTGTATGAGATAAAGAAATGAAGTTACTGGGAGATGGAAAGATTTCAGCAGTGCCTTAAGAAAACGCATGAACAATGTATATACAGGGTTGACACATGCAGCTCTGTCTACTGACTCCAGTTGTCTTCAGCAGTCATCTGTTTACTTATTTCCCTGCACACTGATACGAACAACAAAAAGCAAATGTGTCCTGTTAAGTGTTCTTCCATTTGTTAGTCTTCTCATAGCTTGGTACTTACAGCACCCACCTTGCAACTGTCAACTTTGAAGGAAGTCTAGGTAGGAAAGACATTCCCCCTAGTTTCAGCAAAGATCCACCCATCTCTTATTGACCAGGCCTTCCAGGACCAGGTCTCTCAAGCCTCCTGCTTCTTGTCAAGTCTGACATCTTCCTCTCATCTCTCCCTGAGTACCTCATCCTTATCCTTACACAGAGCTTAGATGCCAAGATGGTCTTCTTTCACTATTCTTTGATCATTTCTATTTCTTCTCTGAAGCCCATAGCTATCTGCTATGGAAAAAAAAAAATCTCATTTATGAAGTCTACTCTGCACCAAGTAAGATTTGTGAGCAGATTAGTAGCAGATTAGTTTTAAAATATGAATATATATTCAGCTTTCTACATCAAGCTTCCTTCCGAGTTCAACTGTCAGCAGAAATTCAACCCACTCAACAAAGTAACATATTCATCCATGAATTTTTTTATTTTTATTTATAGCTCATCTGCAGCTTCTCTCACAGTCCACTTTGTTTTGTCCTTCATTCTACTTTCTATGCCCTTTTTGATCCCCACTTCACTTAAATCATAGTTCTGGTGACATGTCTATAGGGAACAAGTCAAAGTGAAGAAGAGCACAAGAAGCTTTTCTGTAGACCTTTCTTTTCCTCACTAGAACTGCTATAGAACCTGGATGCTGCAGCACAGCTTTGAACGAAAACCCATCTAGGGTCTGAAGGAAAAAAAGCTCTCTGAAGAATTTACTATTACTATTTTCTTAATCTAGGCTACAGCATTCTTTTGAATCCACTTTAAGATTCAGGTCAAGGGCAGCTCTAGTCTCTTACTTAAGACTAACCCTAGCCATAAACAGTGACTTTGGTAGAGCCTTAGCTCAAGACATCCACCTAAGAAACACAGAAAAACAGCTCAAAGCAAAAATTTCTGTAGCTTGCACCATCCTTGGACAGTGCCTTTGCAGGCTCACCCCCTGCAGCTCTAGGCTTTCTCTCTTACTCAGTGTTATCCCTAGGCATATGTCTGGGCTTTGGAAGCCCTATCTCAAGGCATTTATCTAGAGCACCCTCTATGGGTTTTTTTTTGTCACCTAAACCATGCTTAGGCAACTCTCTCCAGCCTCACACCTGATCCAACAATAGGTTTTGCTTCTCAATAACACTAGACTTTGCCTAGGCCTCATCTGATAGAGGACGACAGTAGTCAAGGAAGTAAGGAACAGATCAATAACTGGAGTGAAACTAAGTTAGTTTCATCATCTAACACATATTCAGGAAATGAGGCTTTAGCTATACTCAAGCTCAATAAATAACTGAGTTTACAATCCTATCACTTTTTTTTTTTCCTGAAAACTGAGATTTATCCACAGATCTTCAGACAAATGAGCAAGAACCTAGAGGGACTGTAACATCAGATCAACACAGTAGAATGGTGATACAGAAAGTGTAACAACAAAAGGACTAGCACAATGGAAAGGTGTTACAAAGGAAACGTGCTCACCTGTCTCCAAAGATCTAAGCTCACAGGAAAACTCCACAAAGGAGAGATCTCCAACTAGAGATCCATCCCTAGTGGCAGTCAGCCCTTAAATGAGGTCTAAGAGAGGTGCAGCCAGGCTCCACCCCTGCCGGTCACACAGCTGAATTGCCTTCACCTGTGCTTCCAGAGCTGACAGGGTCCTTTCCCCAGATGCTCAATCAGTGGTTCAGCCTGTGACTCAGCAGTTACCATACAGGGAATTTTTATGTGTAATGAGCACTTCACTCTCTGCTGCTGTGCTGTCCTTCCCAGAGAATCCCTGACCAAGCAGACTAGTCTCTGCAATAAAGTACCTGAGTGCTGGAACTCTCCAGTCCTGTCAGTCCCATCCACTTCTTAGAAATAGAGAAAACAATTGACAACACTGTTTACTGTTAGATGAGATGATGCAGTACACCAGGAATGAGGAAATAACCAGGAAGCAGGATGGTTATGCAGATTTCAACTTCCTAGTTGCACTCTTCAGCTGTACTGAGAAGTATTCCCCAGGCAGATGCTTAGAGCAGACTCCTTCCCAGATATTCTTCTTTAAAAGAGCAGCTATTGCACCTGTCTGGTGCTGAAGGTACAGAAGATTTACTGGAATAACTTGTTGATTGTAGCTAGACTGCAATATTATCTTCTTCCAGTCACAGCTGAAGGTCAAGATGACCCTTTCTGGGGCTCCAGCTGACTGTCATGTGGCACCACTGATCATTACACAAATACTCTCTGTTACAAATGAGTGCTTGATGGCTCTTATATAAGGTGTTCTGATATGTGGAAAGAGACAGCTGGAATTAGCCTGTCATGTTGATGACTGCATATGACAAGCCTGACTTTAACTTTAGTACTCTGTTAGACTTCTGTTATTAAGCTCACACAGCCTTACAATTTGGGGATGAAAAGACAGAGGCTATAGTTGCCCTCAGTAGCAGATTTCTTTATGAAGGGAGTACTTGCTACAAGAAGAAAAAAGCCCACAGAAACATGAGAAACAAAGTCCACAGCCTGGACACAAGCCAAGATGGGAAGCTCCATTTTCAGTTGACCTCCAAGACAAAAAAAAAAAAAAAGGACAAAAATGAAAGGTTTTTAAACTATTAGTTAGCATAACTAATAACTGCTATAATTACTTCAATCATTATAATATTTAATTATAAATACTTTAGCCCTTAAGGTGAGAGCCACAACATGGAGCTGGAGCTCTATGGCTTTGATGGGGGCAGCATCTTTTACATCCCATTATAAACTAACCTTCCCACTCTTCAGAAAATGCCAGGCTAGAAGCAGAGGCAATGAATAGGTTTTCTGGTTATTTATGCCTTTTGCTTTAGATATTTGTATTTAGAGCTGCCTGTGATTTGCCTGATGGCTGCTGACAGGTATGACAGAGTGGCTCTGATTACAGGAACGTTATCAGTTGAAGCACTGCCATCAAATGCTGCACAGTAAGTGCCTACGTCCGGCTGCCCTTCTAAGACTCTCTGTCTCTTATTTCTCTCTCTTTCTCTTTCAGTCATTTACCTTTCAAGCTGATTTCAGCATCACAGTTCCTCCTTTTTCTTCCCTGAAAAGGATATTTTGGAATGTATAGCTGATCACTGTCAGCTGTAATTGCTCAAAAATGTAAATGTGCTTCAGAAAAGAGGAAATACGTTATCTGTGACTCATCCACACTTCAGGCAAACTCTAGTTCAAGGGGAAAATGAAAAGACAGTCCCCCTTCCCCCCCCCCCCCCCCCAGAAAAAAAAAAAAAAAAAAAGGGCAGGAGGCAGGAATAACAAAGTTAAACAGGAAGAGATATTGAATACAGTCAACAGGCCTTAGAATTAGCAAACTTTAGATCCACAAGAAAGCAACAATAGGCTGAGAGATTAATTATACCAAATTCTATCCTGCACACCAGTAGAACTCCAGACCCCTTCTCACAGGAACAGAAACTATCTCAGTTTGCATGAGGAGAGGCTGGCTCATGACACAGGCATCACATACAGCTCCTAATCCTGAGCAGCTTCACCGACGCACATGTGAGCCCAGGTACAAGCACCTGGCTCTGCACCAAAAACCTGCTAGCTTGGAAAACAATTGTGTCATGCTCTGGCATTTCCTTTCCCTTCTGTTCTGTCCCTGGTGTTGAGTCACTGAGGTCACAGATGATTGCTTTAAAGGGCCACATGCTGTGTGACAAAGGAATGGGACAAGCCTTTGTCATCCTTCCATTACCGCTCATGACCATGACTTTCGGTCAGATGAAACAATGCGGCTGTGTCTCTGCCAGCCGTGCAGTGACAGTTCGTGCACTTCACTCCCTGTTTCCAGCATCCCAAGGGCAGTAGTTCAAGCAGTACGTTCACCCCAAGCTTCTGGGCAGATGCTGACAGTGCCTGGAGTGGCCACTGTGCTGCGTTATGCAGCATGTAGTGCTGTTCTATGCTGTTCTACACAAAAGAGATCAATTATTAAACTCTGGGTTCAGGTACACGAATCTACCCACTGTTGCATAAACAAACTCTCAAGTGATATAGAGGAATTCATGCCAGATTTTGCTGGCACAAACAAGACTGATGGCAGACAAATCTCAGAGCAATGCAGTACTTGTTTCATGTTTCATGTATCAATGCATTCATCTGCAATCCATGTTTTAACATCTCTGTGATGACCTAATGAAAGCGCAGTTGCTGTTGGGCTGGAAATGTTTCCATGGAAGATTGGCTTTGCAACAAAAAAGCATAATAGGTGGTTGCCTAGGGCAGCAAAATATTAGGAGCTGTAAAATGTCAGTGCAGCGTGTGAACAGCAGCAGGTCCAGAGAATCTGGATGTTTTCCAGTAATGATGCTGACCTCAGTTTTGGATGCTCCACATTTACACACCTCTCCTCGGACCAAAAGGTGCAGGGTCACCAATGAGCCACTGCAGCAAAAATATGATCTGCAAGTACACAGAAGATCCCAGATCACTGAGCTTTGACACACTTCAGGTAGAGCTATTGCTTTAATGGATATGTAAGCAAGACTCATTTTTTTCCAGGCAACTAAAAGTGGCCTGTCCCCAAGGCGTGCTGCCACTGTCCCTTCCAATGAGTGCCTAAGTGGAGTAGTGCATTACTTAAATAAAATTGATTTATTACAGAGAAAATTTCAAGTCACAAAGTTAACATCTCTGTTTAGATGCAAGTTTTCACACTGTATTCTGATCTAATGTTCATTGTGCTCCATTAAGGTAGGTGCCCATTTAAGCATCTCAGATCTTCTCAAATTATTGCCCAGGCCTGGTTTGTTTGTTTTCAGTATAAATCCAGTTTTTGCATTACTACTGAATTTTATATTTTATTTTTCCCTGGGAGAAGTGTAAGCATGATCTCCCAGTATTGTGAATTTTATAGCCAAGTTTCCTGAGTTTGGGGAATTTGGAGAAGAGCTGACACGCTGATATTGTGAAGGAAGAAGCTTCCTCCCAGTGCCTGATCCCAGTGTCCTTCACATCACTGCTGGTAACACATGGAGCACTCCCTGCTGAGTCACGGCCATGGTCTGACAGGGGGGATTACTGTGCTGCAGAAAATCCCCGAACCCAAGGAACATCACTAAGTGTGCTTCCAGACAGGCACAGGGATTCTCTGCACCTCAGCATAGATCCTCCCACATTATTCAAAAAATGCACTGTGTCCTTTGTTCTTCTTTGTTCCTCATATCTCTGTTGGCTGCTCTAGAAGTACTGAAAAAATCTGCATGGTTCACTTGGAAAGACTCCCATTGCCCTCGAAGGGCACCGGGTGGCAGTATTTGTACTAGGCGTAAATGAGCACTGCTTTACTCCTCATCTTCCTTTACATGAAAGGCAAATCAGGCAATTTATGTAGCGGGAATAAAAGACTTGAGGATTTCTACCCTCCATTCCCTACCAGCGCTCTGGAACTGTCAGCAAAACCTCTCCCTCCACAAAACGCAGGCAATGGTGCAAGCTGGGGAAACCCAGTGCCCAGTATAATGCTGCAGCAGTACTACCACAGACAACAGGATCTACACATGGATATACACATACATATCTTACACATTTTACACGGAGATATTTATATGTATATGTATGCATAAGCGTGTGTGTGCACAGTAATAGCACAATATTACTGTAAAACTCAATACTGGTGATGTTTGTATCTATTCCCCTACTGATAGAAAAGGCACTGTTTGCTGCAATACCATCTACTTGAATAGGTAGCTGAGGTAGCAGATTACGCCTACTTTGGCTGATAACTTAATGTAAAGATTTACTCTTTGGGGTGGTGTTTGGGAGTTGGTTAGCATCTCAATTTCCCATCCAGACTCTCAGTATAGTCACTCACACCTTTGCAAACAGGTTGCAAAATCCTTCTGGGAATCAAAAGGTCAGCAATTTTTATCTCCTTTCCCCATGGACTGTTGTAGGTAGATGAAAAGCCTAACTGGAGAAATAGCCCTTTGTGTGAAGTACATGTAAGCTGTCTACATACCAGAAACCTTCACAAAGACAATGTGGCAGTAATTGGACTGCATTTTGCTTTTCAGCACTAGTACCCTGAGAATTCTGATGGTAGAGAAACCAATCACCAATTCTGCTAGATACAGTTGCTATATTTTAAAACAAAACAAAACAAAAGTATAAGAATTCAATCAGCTATGAATATGCAGGCAGACCGCTCACTGGACAAGCAACAGTGCTTGAAGAGGAGATCAGCTGAGGGCTACCAAAGAGCCTCACCATTCTATCAGATTCAGGAAATTAATGTGAATGTGAAAATGACTAGATATTGGAAATATATGTGACAAGTGCATTACATGTTCTTGCCTCAACCTTATTCCTTCCCATGTCTCTGTCTATGACAGTCAGAAACCAAACACTGGGGCAGAGGGACCCTTGGCCTGACCTGATACAGCTGTCCTTATGTCCTTAATTTGGTGCATCAATTGCGCAGTGAACATTCATTTAATAACCCAGCTGGAGCAGGCACTTTTCAGAGATACACAAGGACACATTTCTCAGAATAAAATGGGGATAAAACACCATTCTTCTAATTCACAAAAGCAGAAGTGACGGAGCAGCTTGTGGAGGATTCTGCTCTCACTTTTGGAAATCGGCTGACACTCACAAATTGCAGTGCTAAGAGATCAGAAATGAGGCTGAAGGTACAAGGAATTGGCAGATTAAACCCAGAGGGTTTCTGAATTACTTGTTCTGCTTCATTCCTACACTTTCCTGTTTGGCAAATTCATTCCAGTTTTGAAAGGTCGAGAAGTCTTGCAATGTTATGTTTGACTAATTGACCACATAACTTTGTGCTCAACCTCCTACATTGCTTGGACATGGTCAGGAGTGTCAGGCTGATTTCTTGTAACTAGAACATGATGTCCAGATTTGGGGGAGGGTTGAAGCTACTTTTAGAGCTGGAGTCCATCAGCCTGGCCTAGTTGTTCTCAAGCAGAAATGTTTGTTTCCAGGCTGCACTGGTGGTAGTTGTGCCTCATTTGCTAAAATAGGTATTTAATATCATAGGTGGTTCTTAAAACTTCTTTGCTTCCTGCTGCTTCTTTCAGGGACAAGTTTTCATTATGTGTCTTCAAGGACAGCCTCCTCTCTTTTGTCTGCCCAGGCAGAGTCAGACCTCGGTACCTCCAGGAATGCTAAAGTGCCTTCTGGCCCTACTGCCCTTTCAGGTCTCTGCTCCCACAAGAAGCCAGATTTCTTCTCACATTTCACCGCCATGTTGCTGCTCCTTACCCATTGCTGGGAAGGGTGGATTATAAAAACAGTCATGCCACAACACTTTCTGGAAGGGTTGGTTTGTTCCATATATTTTTTTTTATCTGGAAAAAGAAATGCTCAGCTGACAGAGGCTCATTTCTCTCTAGCTTTCATGCTATTTGGCATTTTTACTGAGTTTCAATTTCCAGAATTTTGTACAAGGATCTCAGCTCTCATTTAAAAAATGACAGTTAGCTGTTATCCTCCTAACTATAAAAAGAGAAGCCTGTAGCTCTAAAACCAGGTGGCAAATGACAACTTACAGTTTTGATTCTTGAAATCTTGAAGACAAAATGATGATGTTATCAGTTACAGCAACTATTCTTATTATAATTCTGAATATTTAGAAATAGTAGGACTGTCTTTTTGATTTCATGAGTACAGGGAATGAAGGACACTGAAAAATCGTTTCAAATAGCTTGGGACTGAAGGCAATACAGCCTCTCCTTCAGCTCATCTATTGCTAGAACAGAATCCTCCTGCATGAATGTGCACTTTCCTGTGAATAGCATACGTTGAACCTAAGTATTTTGTTTTCACCCAAAACAACCACCAGACTTCATATTGCATAATAAACCTCCCAGAAAGTTAACAAGAAAGAACCCTTTTACTGAAAGCCTAAGCAGGACAGGGGACTAAACTGGAAATCCTGAGTTACTGAGTTCAGTCTGGTGGTTGTCACAGCATCATAGAATTTATCTGGGCACTTTCTGAGTCACAGAAAATGACTCAAGTCACTTTCTCTAACAGGCATCCCAGAATGTCCTTCCTCTCAAGGTTTGACAGCCTACTTTCATGCAGCACAATTTAACTGTGGCTACCTCATAGCTATTTGATCTTACACCATCTTTGTCCTTTAACCTATACAAAACTCCTTCTGCAGCATGTTTATTTGTAGATAGCAGGCACATAGCTTCTCATCCTTCGTTTTGCTTTCTTTGTTTCTTCCTGTCTGGCAGATTCCCCTCCCCCACCCTCTAATCTCGCCTCTTTCTTCAGTATGGTTGTCTGTGATTGCATGTGATGTCTCCAAAAGAGGTTTTTATTTTATTTTATTTTATTATTATTATTTGTCCATGACAACATCTGTATTATTCTAATTGAGCACGTTAGGTTTTTTAGGAAGGAAAGAGTAATTCCAGTTCACAACACTAAAATATATGATACTCAGCATTTAAATCTGAAGTAGTCAAGCAAAGTAAAAGAGAAGCAGCTCTCATTTAAGTGGAAATAATCCAGTCTTAAAAGGATGCCAGGAATCTTTAAGACCTTAATGCCATACAATGGCCAATGAGGTTTATGGATAATTGAGCACGGTCTATGTAAACCATGATAGTGTCTGACTCTACCCAGTGCCTTCCAGAACAAGAGAGTCTTATATTGCTTTAAATAGTGTTACTTTCCAGATGGTTGCATTTAGTAGATTACACCTATATTTAGCAAAAAGAGGTTAGAGAATGCTTCCCATAGCATCTATTTCCTCAAAAAGACTGTACCCAAGTATCCTGAGATGCACCTAACACAACTCTGTAGGGCTGGCTACCAGAAACAGCTGGAACTCCCTCTTCTTTCTTCAGGGATTCATGTCTATTTCTCTCACCTTCTGCAAGCAGGAAAGATGTGCCTATCTTTATTTGCAATTCACACAGTCCCAGTAATGTATTTCAGCTTCCAATGGGTGCCAAAATGGGCAGGACAAAAAACAACAATGAAAAAAACACAAAAACACAGATTAATTCCATAATAGCAGTAATGTTCAGCTATTTTGAGAGTAGGCCTAGGCTCATTGACTTTAGTGAAGGTATGCTGGTTTATGTTAGTATAGATCTGACCTTTGAGACTGAAACATTAAATTTTTCTTTTCTGATTACAAACTTGCTGGAATCTAAGATTTCACTCTAACAACAGTGCCTGTGCTTAGACAGTAGGAAATCATCAGCTAGCCATATAGCTTCCCATCAGTTAGCTTTTAAGAGAACAGGGAGGAAGTGCTATGTCTGATTGCACATTCAGTGATGCTCAACCCACTTAATTCAAATTCATTGGATCTACCACATTCCTAATATGTTGTGCAGGTCTGTGCACACGGACTTTTTAGATAATTAGTAACAATTCACACTGGGGTATCTGTGGGAATACAAGAACAGTTCAGAGAAGCAGCTGTGGAGCAAGATAAACAGCATGAGAACCAAGGACACCTCTAGAAGAAGAAAGAATATCTCACGGCTTTGATTGGATAAGCACCCACATGAACGGTTGAAGAGTGTTTATAGAATGCTCTGTTGACATGTAAAGGTGGATGGGAAAGTTATACAGGTAGATGGGAAAGCTAGAAAAAGAAAACTTGTGAAGGTATATAAGTGATGTGAGAAACAATTTGGATTGTTCACATCTGAGTCTGTGCATCAGATGCTGCAGGTATCTGAATAAGCATTAGAGAATTATTCCCAGAAGGCTTTCATAGAATGGTTTATCTTGGACGGGATCTTACAGATCACCTAGATCCAATACCCCCTGCCATGAGCAGGATTGCCACTCACCAGATCTGTCTGCCCAGGGCCCCAGCCAACCTGGCCTTCAATGCCTCCAGGGATGGGCATCCACAGCTACTCTGGGAAATATATAAATATGTTAAATCTATATCTATATTAAAATATGTATGTGTGGGATGAAAATATCATATGTATTTTATTTTCTAATTAAGTAATCCTAGTTATCTGCTTGACTAGATGATTTGGATAGAATAGACATTGAATATGGATGAGCATGATTATTTATAGAGTGACCCATTGTTTTGTAGGCAACCAAGGATACATGGAAGCCATACAATAAGTTATTCTCTTTAGTACTTGACATTAATCATTCCCTTGAGTGTTGAATTTCTCCATTTGAAGGAAACAAACAAATATGTTCACCTTGGTCCAGTGGTGACTTTCCTATGAAACAGTAAAAATTCAAAACTGCCTAGGCAGGCAAGACTGCCCAATGCAGTCTTAGATACAAAGATCCTTCATCTCTTCCTGTAGACAGAACATTTGCATAAGAATGTGTTTGAGACAGCATTACCTTCATTCCCATATCAAATATATCCTGTGTCCTCAATTTCTAAGTGAGAACAGGGTGATGCTGTGCCAAGCCATCATTGTCCCGCTTCAGGACTTAAACCATGTTAAATTTACTCCAGTCAAAGTACCCTTTGCTTTATATGGGGGCTGGGCCTTCAACACTTGGAAATGAATGATGCAGTTGTGAAGTCCTTCTTTTGCTGCAGAAGAACTCCTGAAACTCAGAGCTGCAACTCCCAGCAGCTCTCCTGTAAGGCGGCTACTTCCAGGCTACTCCTGCAGTGGTGAAACTTGAAAGACAACATGGTGCAGAAAACAAAGGACATAAGGATAACCAACATATGCCAAGGAAGAAAAGAAACACGCATTATGTGTTTTAACATTCTTCCTGTCAAAAGCTGTATTGCAGGGAGCCCAAGTGTGTTTTCAGTGAAGACACAGTGAAGATTGCTTTTCTAAGGCTCATCTCAGTGCACAGTCCTAAGAGGATTTGGTGAGAGTTTTCTTAAATTTGATTTTTCTGATGAGAAGAGATAAACTATGCTTAAATAAACAAAAATTAAATCCTATTTTTTCTGGATGAAGTTGTGTTTATCAATAAGAGTAGTAACCTCTGTATGTCTAATTCTTGCACAGCGATCTCATGAGAAGAAGTACTGTTAGTATTTCTTTTTATGATCCAATATATGCGTCTATTGAGTGATATTCTAATAACTTGTATTTCAGACAGTTTATTCTACTAAGCCAGCTCTTTCTATCTATGCATTTAATTAGCTGTCCTTAGATCTGTCCTTAGATTTTCCATCCTTACAAACATAGAAGAGTTATTTAGAAACTGCAAATCAGGAAAAAGAAAAAGTAAATATATGTGTTACAAAACACTTGTTGATATTGATATATGAAGGTAAAATGAAGATATGGAACAGTCAGAATGGATTTGTAAAGGAAAAAAAGTTGTGGCACACCATTATAATTTCTTTCCTGTAATGGGTAACAGGCTTCTGATTTTATTCAAGTTCTGGAGATTGGAATAAAGAAGAAGCTGGTAACATCTGCAAAAGATTTGATATTTGAAGAGACCACAAATAAATGGAATTAGAATTAAAGATGATTTTACAAGAGTTGAACAAGGCATTATAGACAGAGGTATCATCAGAGGATATACAAAGCTATCTATCTGTTCTGCTTGGCACCCATGAAGCCTCAGCAATCAGTTCCTCCAGAATCAAGAATGACTTAAATATTCACAGAACATTATAAAAGATCTGAAACAGATTGTCAAGTGAGGCCTGTACCATCTCTTTCCTTTGATGTCTTTAGTAACAGATTAGGTAAGCATTTAAGAAATGACCTAGGTACAGATGATCTATGGGATAGATGAACTAGAGGAAATCTCAAAGTCATATGCCACATTTCTTTCTCTCTTTCAGCTCTTTCCCTTGACACTCATATTCTCACCCTTTGGGAACAACAGAATCCAAATGTGCTATTTGATTGCCTCATTTCTGAACACAGTGTAATTCTAGCAGCCACACACAAACAAAGAGGTATTTCATGTTACCACATCATCAGATTCCAGCCTTAGTTTTTAAACTCATAGCTTATCTAAGATCAAAATTAGACCACTTGATTGGCCCAGTTCAGTTTATAAAGGTTTTTGCTGTATTAGTTGCTAAAAGAAGTAAATGCCTACAAATACTAAATGCCAGTGCCTACACATTAACCCACTCACATCCTTTTGAAGCTGCTTTGACCCATATGGATCTTCACACTGACTTTGCAACGTTTAATGTGATGTCTGATTTCCATTTTCATGAGGCCTTTGCTGAAACACTCATAGAGGGAGTCTTTGGAGGACAGCTTTGTTTGTCATTTTGTATGCTTCATGATACTAAACAGGTTTTCACAAAATGTTCTTAGGGAAAAGTAGGTAGTCAGAGGCAGAACTCCCTTTGATAATTCACCATGCTTAGGTTTAGTTAAACAGAACTTAATGCTGGACGAACAGGTTTCCAAGTTCAAGTTTACAGGTCACCTCTATCTGCTCTGTTTAGATTCGTTTTTATCAACTCATGGCTCACAGGCTGGAGGGGGAAGATGATATGATAGGCAGAATAAAATAAATTTTGGCCGTGGCATAGGTGAGAATCTCAGACTTTGAATATATGTGGAAGAATCACTGGGGAATATTAGTATGCTGAGTAAGTCTAAGTGGCAAAGGTCAAGTAAGTTCAACACCTGAGAAATGATCTGATGGAAATCATTTGGCCAGACAGGAGTGCATCAAACCTGAGTGCTTCTGAATTCTTAAAGGAAGTTCTTAAGAACCAACAGTGTTTGGAGCATCAGAATGCTCCACTAAAGGAAAAGGCCTAGTGGCAACCATACTGGAAAAAAACTGACAATAGGTTTTCACCGTAACAAATATCCTACTTCTATATCTAGATTCGAATTCTCAGTCCTCCAAACAACAAGCCATTCAAACCCAATGGTTTGTATCAGCCCATTACCTGTAAAAAGATTCAAAGCATAAACTAAAAATGAAGACCAAGGCAAGATTTGTGGCTATAGGCCCAAATTTGCACTACTGACAAGTGCTTATATTATCACCTACTCGTCATTAGTTTCAAAATGGATTTGGTAGACCAGCTATTCCTTTCTCTGTGAAGCCACAGTACTTCATACTGTGTAAAGCTATGTAAGGTACCTAAGAAGTCTATAAAATAACAAGCCCTCTCCATAAAAATCTAGCAGCTAAACATATTGCACATTTGTTTGTTGCTGGAAAAGATTCATCCGTACAACCATCCAAGGAAACTCCCACTGCCCAGCATTATTTCAGTGCAGCTAAATGTTGCAATGGTGCTTGGTATGGGAACCTTAACTTCAATCTATGTTACATTTTTCCAGGCCTCTTATCAGGCTTTTAGCTCATGTTTCATCACTGCTCCAAGCTGTTGCACACAATGAGCAGAAAACATCTTTAAGTTCATCTGATTTCACAGACAAATTTACCATGATGAAATAGCTCACTATTTCGTAGTGGTCACTCTGAATCTCCATCTGAAAATGCCAGTTTCTCCATTAAGAGAGGGCATTTAAGAAGCCTAGATGATTAACTGAGCTGAATAGCTGAGTTGCTCAATGGCTGACATTTCCCCCATTCCTTTGAAGTTTGTACAGGTGAGACTATTTTTCTCCTAAGAGAAAAACATTAATATAAAACTGAAAGCTGAATACTGGAAAGTAGAAACCACAAGTGGTTACTTTTGCATTACACAGAGGAAGATATTTCTCTTCTGGGAGGGTAACGTTGCAAGCATTCTTTTCTAAGTCAAGGTCCTGATATGGGCTTTTAATTAATTATGTTTTAAAATCTTAAACAGCACAGGAATAAGCTAGAAAGGCTGTGTAGTGTTCAAGCTTGGAAGTTTTTCAAGATCCAATCTGAACAAATTCATAGCTGATCTGACCTCTTTCTGCTCATCTTTCTGATGGCAGCAGTGCTTAGAGTGATATTGGAGCAGGTGACATCCAGCAGTCCCTTCCAACCCAATTGTATGTGTTCTTGGACTTCTATCCAGAAAGATCAAGTTCTTTCAGAAAACATACCATATGATGCAGTTTGATTTTTGCTTCCCTCAGATATACATACATTTTCAGCAGTCTCTCAATTATAAAACTCAATTTTGCAGTCAGTAAATGGTTCATTTATTGATTCTCATCTACCAAATCCAGGTAGTTCCACAAACAACAATATTCTGCTGATACACTGAAGGCTTAAAAAAATTACTCACATTTATGGAGAGAAAAAACCACAAAGCTACAAATTGACAGCCTCTCTTCAGTACTGGTGCTATAATTACAAATGTCAAAAACCTTTGATATGCTTCACAGATTACATCTTTAGGAGAGATGTGCTTTTCTTTAAATGCTCAAATAAAAAGACTCTCACTCATTTTGAACTGCAATTTCAGCCAACTATTTAGGCTACAATATTTTATTTGTTCCTCTGAGGTTTAAGTTACTGTGCATGCTGCCAAAAAACACTCTTAGCAAAAGCTGATCCCCATTGGAATTCAGCATATACATTCTAAATTTAAGCAGATAGGGGAAGATTTAAAAGTATGATTAATTGAAAGTCCATATCAGGACTTTGACATGTAAAGCATAGAAGAATGTTTGCAACCCAAAACACAGTCTTAAGCTCCACTCACTGTAAAAGCAACCCCTGGATGCTTTCATCCTCTAAGGTTAAGACTCTAGTGGCTCTCCAGTAATACAAAGGACGAAAATAAATGACTCTTCCTAGTTCAGTTTTCATCTCTGCAGAGGAATTATTGTGTAGCAGACAGCTAGGTTACAGCCTGCACCATTACATACCTGATCGTTTCATTACAGCCCTGGTTCTACTCTGTAGCTACAACAAACCAAATTCATACTGAAGTCCTGGTGCTTTTCACAATTCCTCTTCATGATTGGAGTGCCCACTGGAGAAAAAGCTTGGCCATAGTATAAGAGAGCCTCAAGCTCAACACAGGTTCGGCTCATCTCTTCAGTGGTTCTTTCCTTTTGCCCCATTTACCCATCCAGCCACCATTCTAAGCACTTACACAACCCTGAGATTTCTGTGGTAAACAGCAATTCTCTCAGTGTCTGCTTCCACTGACAGCAGATACTTTGCAGTTTACATACCTTTAAGTTATACGTGAGTTTAAACAGTACTTGAGAAATCTCATCCCTAAACCGTTCTAGGGAAATGCAAATACTGCTACGTGACAAATCTAGTGCCACCGGTTCCCTGCTCTCCAAAAGCACAAAACTGCTAGCTATACCATGTACACCCACACAGATATTCACCAGTGAGTTCCCAGCTCCACAGTGTTCCCTCTGACAGCTTGCTCAACAATTTATTGCAACACTTGTACAATAAACACAGGAGTTTCCTGGCCCTTCCAGTGCTGTCCCATGTGATCAACGTAAGTGGCCTGCA
Organism: Meleagris gallopavo; assembly: GCF_905368555.1. Classification (NCBI taxonomy): domain Eukaryota; kingdom Metazoa; phylum Chordata; class Aves; order Galliformes; family Phasianidae; genus Meleagris; species Meleagris gallopavo. The sequence goes on from NC_139405.1 coordinate 41,678,463, forward strand.
AGAACAGAGCTTCAACCCTTTGCCCCTCCTTTGAGATACATCAGGTAAATGACAGAGCCCTTCACAAGGCTTAAGGAGCCTTCATGTAAAGCATTTACCTAAACTGACCTCCCCTTGTTGGGGATAGGTTCTAATTTTTAATGTTCCAACACCCTTAATATGGCAGAATAGCCAGAGACAGCCCTTAATATGGCAGAATAGCCAGAGACAGTCCAGCTGGGATGTCTAACCTTCCTGGAGGAAGGAGGAAAACTGGTGCTGCTTTATTTGGAGCTTTCTGCAGGCTCCTATCTACCAGCAGAGCTCAGCTTGCATTAGCAACAGTATTTAATCAGTTTAAACAGTGCTGGGGGAGATAAAAGCCAATGGCCTTCAGTCAGACACGTAGGAAACAGCTGCAGTTTCCAAGACGGCTTCAGCCCCACCTTGTATTTTGCAGTAGGTACCCTAGGGGACTACAGCCTTGAGATTTAGCTATGTTTGGATTCAGTGAAAAAGAAAAGACAGATCAGCGGGAACTGGGCATATATAAGCACAAAGCTAGAATCATTTGCACTGAAATTCAAAATTAATTAACATTACTTGTAGGTTTTTTTAGCATGGATTTTATATGTTCATTGAAAGCCTCTTAGTGCATGTTCTCTTCCTTTAAGAGACAGAGCTGTGCATGTCTGTCTTCTACCTCTGATCATTAAAGGAAGATGTGAAGAGTTTGATTGTTTAGTGGTCTGGTAATCAGGAACATCAAAAAAAAAAAAAAAAAAAAAAACAGGTCACCAGTTTGTCTGCTAGTTCCTAGCTGCCTTAAATGCCTCCATGGCACTCCTCCACATGATGTAGCTTTACTCTCTAATTTTGTTCTCCTGTGTTGCAGAGAAGAGATCCCACAATGAAAATGTGCAGAGGTTTTCTGTAGTATACTCTGTACTTCTCTCTAATGGACTAAGAACACTTAAATAGCTATCTCTGAAGAGGATGTTTCAGATAGAACTAAATTAATTCAGTGTTTAATGATAAATAATTCAAGCTGCCATATCTCCAGAGAGGTATAGAAGGAAGGAATAAACATTTAGCATCATTTTCATAATTTCTGACATCTTAACTGTATTGAAAAATCTTCTGAAAGTAGCCACAGACTTACTTAGTCCACTCTCGTCTGCTTGTTGGCCTTAGTCTAGCAGACAGAATAGAGATATTTTTTCTCACAGAGTTTACTGAAACAAGTAGTCTGTTAGAAATTAGGTATTGCTTCTAGATTTCCTGCCCGGTGCTCTGACAGTTTTTCCTACACTTTTCTCCTGAGTCGTTCTACAATGCTTGGAAGTCTTTAACCTTCTTCTTAGACTGACATCATAAAGCTTTAACCTTTGTCACATGGGAAAGCCAGCCACAGGCATACAGAATACTGAAGGTGTTGTCACAAAAGACTTCCAGCCAGCTACTGTGGGTCCTGGAACAGACCAAGTGACTCTTATTCAAAATTAAATTAAAAAAAAAAATAAAAAATGAGGTTTTCCAGAGATACAATCTAGGCTGAAACGATCTGTATACAGTAAGTGTTTGAATGGTATTGATTAAGGAACCAGTGGTAACAGACTGACACTTTTCACCTTTAGGTCTCTGTTAAGCACCCACCATATCATGTAGGGAGCAACTGCTCATTCCCATCATTTTGCAGTAAGGCTTCTGAGATTTGGGCAGAGTGACCCAGATGAGCACTCTCTGCAATTCTCTGGAGGTGAGAGAACTTCAGTGTAATCTTAACAGTTTATGAATATGCAAGCAAGAATGCAAGTGAAATTGTAACTACTCATTTCAGAGGATAAGCAGGAGGTGGAGTTCTACATGCCTTGTCTTCCTAAATAAATTGTTTGCTTCTTAGTTTGAGACTTACATTAGTAGCTGACAAACTGGAGTTTCCAAGCAAGCATAGCATAGGAGCTTTGCAGCCTTCATAGGCTCACTGGGGCTGTTTCTGGGAAGAAAGAAGCAAGACTGGACAGACACAGAAGGCTTGCTGATTTCCATAAGGACACAGGAGGCATGGAGCTTGTTCAGAAGAATGACTATCAAGACGTTTCCAGCTGGATTCCGGTACCTGTTTCCAGAGAGGTCTATCATAGCATCTTAATTTGAATGAACAGGAAGCCATTTGGAAAGGTAATTTGATTTGACTGAACAAAAGTAGCTGCAGACCAGTAAGACTGCAATTAGAGGAACGTGTGGAAGAAAGCAGATGGGAAGAAAAGGGTCAGGGACAGCTGGTAAACAGCTATCCTGGATTGTTGCATAATTTACCAATGATGGGACAAGAAAAGGGCTCTCTGGCTGAGGCCTGGGGGAGACTCTCTGTAACCTTAGGGGAAGATTATGGAGCTTTGCTTCTCTTTTGTGCCACAGAAAAGACCAAGTAGTCACCTGATCCATGTACTTGGTAATATCTACGTGGATAAGGAAGAGGTTTTATCATCATAATTTACCTCATGAAAGAAAACAACAACAGAATCAGCTATTCTGATTAATTTTAACAGATTTGATCTTTTGTCTATAACAATTCCTTTCTCTGATGCCAAACTAAACATCAATCTGTGCAGAACTGCCCTTTTTTTACGTTTTGCTTTCAAGCACCATACCACTTCTGCAGCTTGGTAACGCCCTATACGTTGTTATACTGTATCCAGTGGAAGAAAGCACAGGTGAGTGGCAGCCAAGCTTGCAAATGGAAAGAACCACCATACCTTTGCTTTCATCTGCCGAAAGAATTTACATCGATGGCAAGCAGATGGTAAACAGATGGCACGTATTCTTCTTACGGAACCTCCAGCCAAGGATGCAGACCCATGGTCACATGAAAAGCAGAAGGGGCTGGAGAGTCAGAGCCTCCACATCCCAGGGTATTTACACAGACATGCCTTGAGGCAAACCAGCTAAACCAGCTCTCTAGGATCAAACCCCACTCCCCTTCACCTTTTATTTCTGCAAGGAGATAAACTGGTCACAAGTCTTTGTGGTAGCTTTTCAAAAGCAGAATCTTCCTGGGTCAGCATTACAGAACCCTCTATTTTGCTGCCCACTAATGGACTTTACTAATGTGATAGTTAGTAACAACATGAGCAGCCGCGTGAAGCGAAAAGGAAAGCCGAAAGTTTACATCTGGCAAAAGGTCTGGGCTGCTGACTAGAGTCCCATCCTCCCATGCCAGCTCATAGATGTGAGCAAGGAATTTCTGATGCATGCTCTTGTGAACAGTTAATGTGCAGTCTAGCAGTTTCCAGTAAATGGCTCTTAAGACTACAGAGCCGTTGCCATACAAAAGTCTATTGTTCATATGCAGGATCCGCCTCCCTACCCTTTCATTAGAAAAGCACAGATCTCAACAGTGGCATGTTTATCTTAGCAGGGTGTTAAACCTTACCAACACAGCCGCTGGTTTAGGATTAGAAACAAGTTTATCCCAGCTATTCTGAAACATCCAAAATGCAGGGTTATGCACATGTATGTCAACAGTGCTTGGGAAACAGATTTAAGAAGTAAAATGAAAGAAAGTAAGAAAGTAAAATGAACCAAGATGAGAGCACCTTATATATGAGAACGAGAGCAGGACAATTGCAGTGGAGAAATGGGGTTACTGCACAGGGCAGGAGCTCAGCTTCAGAATGCTTGAGTCTCTCCCTAGGCTAGAATCAGGGTCTATGAACACCTTCGTAGACAATGCTTCATGTGTCGAAAACCCCAGCCAAGAGACATGAAAATCCCAGGAGGCTAGTAACATCTATAAGAAGTCAAACAACATTAAAGAAACTGTTTCTCCAATCTTTCAAAAATTTATGGGTGATCCTAGGCTGGCATCACCTCATCCTAACCCAGACTGACTCCTGCCTTTACTACAGAGACAGTACTGGTTATTTTGGTAGCTGGATTCAACAACAGACAAGTGTCCTACGAGAAAAGCATCCAACAAAGTCCTCCAGATAGAAATGTTGCAACTGCATTCAAGTCTGTGGCCTGCACAGTCTGCAGTTTTTTCATTTGTCCCCCATTCCTCCAAATCTTCTATCATAAACTGACTTGCAGTGCATGAGATAAGGCATCCTCTCCTCTTCCTTGAGAGATAGGTAGTAGAGCTGGAAAAGGTTCTAGTGAGATATTAAGAACAGCATTGAGGGAGATGGACCTGAAAGCCCACAGATCCAAAATTAGTGAGATAGGACACAACCAACAGTTTACAGCTGACTTCCTGGAGATGCAGAAGCAGCAGAAAGGAGGTGAGGTAGGGAGGGAGAAGCAGAGATTAAAGCCAGGGATCAGCAAAGCAGTAAAGGAAGATGGGATACATCAAGGACAGAAGGGAAGACTGAGACAGACAATTTGGTGCCTCCAGAGAAAGACAAAGGATGTCATCAGGTAGGATGCAGACAGAAGAAGCATCCTAATGCCTATGTGGCCACACATATAGGAGGGTCTTTAGAGTACAGATAAAAAGACAATGTATTGCATGAGGGAAAAGGAGCACTATCTGAAAGGAAGGAAGGAAAATGCAGTAAATTTGGACATGTGAGCTGGAGGAAGAGGGGATGATCAGACATTTAGAGGAGTGCAGGAGCAACTCATACTGCTAAGACCTTTGGCGCCACAAAAATAATTATTTTTTTTCTCATTTTGTGTGCAAAATGAATTCACTGACTGTCAACCTTCTCCAGAACAACCTCCAGTTTTTGCTTCTTAATTTGCCCAGCTGAGCATTACAGTTCTCACCCCTGAGCTCAGATTCTCCCAGCATTTAACAGCTTTTCTTTTTCCAAGGCCACCAACCATGGGTTATTATACCTCAGGTCTTTCATCTCCCAACCAGCACTTACCCTCGTGGTATTGTCACAGCCTCACAAATACCAAGAGCAAACCTAACCTTTGTCAAAGTAAACAGCTAAAATCAAGGTCCCTTGTCAGGAGTGGCTTGGCTTCATGAACCTCAGCTCCAAAATCAGCAGGACACCAAAGCAGGTGAAGGAGGAGGGGAAGAATGGAGAGATACAGCCAAACTTCCACAGCAAGAAAGGAAATGCTGTGCCGGCAGCCTGGACCAAGCAGCCCTGAATTTTAATTAGCCCCTTTTCATCTGAATGGAGAACTCAGACCTTGTCCTGGTGGGTGGGAACACAGCAGACATTTCAGGACAGGCTCTTTTCCTGGGAGAACAGAACTTTTGGAAAAAAAGGCTGTTGTAGAGTTAGACTAATCAGCCATGCTCTCTTACACCTGCTGCAAGCTGTGAATGATTTTTCCTATTTGAATCATTCAACTTTGTCCATGCTTCAACATTACGGTTTACAGGTACCCTACTCTTTGGAGGAGTAATTTCCATCCTCAGGACACTCGCACTGCTACAGCCCATGAAGAGGGTCTTCTGTTTGATGTGTTCATAAGGTGAGTGCTTGGGATGATGGTAGCTTAGTCAAAGGAGGGTCCTGACTGCCCCTTAAATTCTCTGGTAAGAGAGCTCACGGCTCTTGTGCCTAACAGACTGGATTAAATAACAGCAGCATGGGATTGACCAGCTGGGAGTGTTAACCAGGTAGTTTTCTGTAACTTGCCCAGTAGGTCCCATGCAATTTGCTGGCTTTGTCACCTTTAAGAGTTCCAGCACAAGCCAATATACCAAGGGCTTTTCAGTAATGCTACGGCTTGGGACAACGGGCTCTGTCCTGGTGCTTCCATCCAGGGCATCTGCAATGCCTTCATCATGGAACAGGGGCAGAAACTGGATTCATTTCTCCAGGTGGGAATATGCAGACTGTCTCCATTCCCATCAACCTTCTGTTTGGAGGTATCCAAGGGCAAGCACTTGTCCTCTGCAGTTCCTGCTCCCTGTAAGCTCCTTGGAGACCAGCCTCACTTACAGCAGCTGCAAGCAGCGCTTGCAACACTTGCCCATGCTGTGTGGGTGGCCAAGCCATCATCCGAGCAGCATACAAAAAGACTCATCCTTTCTACAGGTAGACTCAAGGGACAAGCAGCTAATCAATTAACAGCCTCCCAAGACAAAGAATACCACAGTGAGTATTCAGGGCTTTGGGTTGCTGTCATTAAAATAATTGCTTAAACAATATATCTAACCAGCGAAGACTAAATAGGGAAATGATAGATAATTATGAAATTAAAAAACATGAGAGATTAGCTCCCAGTGCTACATCTTTTAAACAAAGCACGCCCTCATTTACATTCAGAAAATGAAGACAGGAGAATAAACACTATAGTTGAAGGACGGAGTCTTGAATTTAACTACCCTGCTCTATGTCCTACGTTTATGATCACAGTCCATGAGAATTTCAGTTCGGTGACTGCAGTCTCCTATGCAAAAACTAAGCCCAAAGTACAGTGCACAGCTCCTGAGGCTCACTTAATCTCTGTTAGATGAACTGAAAGAATGAAAGAGATGTCAAAGGTGATGCACAGCAGGCCTGCTGGAGACACTGCTGCCTGGTACCAAAAGAAGAGCTCCTTAGCCTTATCAGATTCCTCAGTAGAAACTTTGTGCATTCCTAGGGAGAGGCTCAGCAGCAGGCAGCTGGATAACCCAAAGCTCAAGGCAAGAATGATGGAACAAGCATAACTGTCTTTGATCACTGAGAGGAGAAAAGAAAACCCCTCAAACTCATCATCCCCCCATATGCTCTCCAACAAGGTGCTGCTAAGAGGACATGACAGAACTCAGAGTTCAGAATTCCTCCAGAACAGAAGTGCTGATCAGATATCCTATTAAATACTGCATTTTAAAAGTAGTGTCAAGTTAATGTTTGTTTTTCTACTTTTTTTTTTTTTTTTTTTTAAGCTGAGTTGTCATTATTGCTAGTGCCAAAATAGAGCACTGAAAATAAAGGCTTTTAGAACTGAATGTGCTTTGTGCTATCCTTGGTTCCTGCATCTGCAAGAGCAGGCCAAAACTATGTTTCAGCTTAGGAGAAGTCTTCTTCTTCTATTTTCTCATTTACTTATTCAGCATTTTTTAACCTGCGACTTCAGTCCCCTAGAATTTTGCAGACTAAGTCTAAGGGGTCAAAAAAGGAACAACATTTAAGTACAAATATATTATGCAAAGCTCTGGATTGGTAGATAGTTTAGGGTCTATAAATCTAAAAAATGTGAAATCAGGAGGCCAAAGCAGCACCAGTTTGGTTCATAAGCCTTGTAGAGGATTACAAACACTGCAAAACAGGAGTTGTATTTTCCATGCTGAGCACAGTAGTCCAAAATAAAAAGCCAGTATTTCACTATCTAGACTTGAAATGTGGAAGTACCATTGACAAAAGAGAATTAAAAGATTATGTTTTCTGCATTAATTCATTCCAGGAGATTATAAGACAAAAGAAGAAAATGAAAAAGCATATACTGGAATTTTCTCCAGAGGAGAAACAAGCTGTGACCTCTTTAACGTATTAAATGAATTAATGATCTACAACTTCCACCCCTCACCCTCTTGCTTCCCAGTGGGAAGCAAAATTGTGCCATCTAGTGGGACTTATACTAAGCCTTAACCATACATTCTTGCCAAACCCTATGGACACCCTACAGATCGCCATCATTTGAACAGGCTCGTTGTACAGCATGGGTCTTGGATCCCATTTTGCTCCCAAATTAAAATCTGTCCCCTACCAGAGCTGAAGGAAGATCATTTGAAAGGGATTTGCCCACCCTGCCTGGCTTAAGAGCAGGAAAACCTGGAAGTGACATATCCAGGAAGTGTCTCACAGGGTGGCCAGAGTGTCACCGACAAACACAAAACAGGGAGAATAGGATAAAATGGGGGAATTTTTCATCCCTTGAGGCAGGCAGTTAGGAAGATTTAAATACATCCCACAAAGTCTGCTATTTTCCAGGGGCCAGAGAAAGGGAAAGGAAGTTGCTCTTTCATTTATTAGCTAGATTTCTTCTTGACTTCTGAGTTGATAGAGAAAAATGGTTTTCATGAGTCTGACTTGGTAAATTTGGAATGTCAAAGCCACGGGGTTCCCCCTGCGGATGAAGAAGCTCCCATTTGCCTGGCAGCCAGAAACCCTGTTTTGACACGCTGGATACATATAGAGAGCTGCTGTATGCAGATGAGACTTGATTAAAAACAATCCCATTTCCTTGAAATCTTTTGTGACCTTAGTTAAGCAACAGGCCTAATATAGACTTCAATATGATCTTTTAATCTTTGCTCTTTATGGATTAATGTTATCTTCATGCTAGACAGACATTTCAGTGCAGTTTTTTCTTCTGTGCCAGTGATAGGGGAAAGCCCTATCATGTATGACTGCAATACTAAACTCAAAGTACTGCAAATGACTTATATACCCAATTATCAAAGGCAAATCTAATAAAACTTGATATATTTTCCTTGGGAGCATGCTTTATTGCCTCAGTCAAAACAGGTGAATGAGTAACAACTCCATAAGGAGTTTTAGTATCAGAAAAAGTAAAGTTCATTGGACAATACTCAAATAATTAACAACTCTTTCCTCTACAAACACAGTGAGAAGTGTTTCCCAACAAAACATAAGCTGTTTTTCTCCAACTCAAAGCATCCCCTGGAATAGTTGGATCAATTCTGTGCACTGGGAGACCTTTGTCTTATTTGAATCAACATGGAAAGGAATCTTAAGAATGTTTTGGTCATTTCTTTTGGATTTTTACTTCTCTTCACTGCTTATGGAGGGCTCCAGAGTCTACAGGTAAGTGGAGCATCTTCAAATAGCTGGCAGAGAGTTGGCCCGGAACTGCTTCTGCCAAGTGATAGTGTGAAATCCCTCAGTCTTTCCATAGTCTTTCCATATGTATATATATGTATATATGTATATAAAAATGCCTTCCTCACAGATTTACAATATATTTATATATATCACATAGGTATAGATATATTCATGACATAGGTTAAGACATCAACATAGCATGGGTTACTATCCCTCACCCAGGTCCATAGCATCTACTAAATAGAATTTTCTAGTACTTCTTCATCAGTTGGAATACATGCATCAGTGTACTTCTTTAGATCCACAAAAGCTGTTTGAATGAAAACTAAGTTTCTCTGAGATATTTCTCAAACAAATATATTGTAAAATTGCAAGCAAATTTCTTTTCTGGAGAAGTTTTTGGTTTTGGAATACTTCTTAATTGCTGTATTTTCAATATTATTAAAACACAGCAATATTGAATAATAAAAATATATTCCTAACTCATTAAATAATGTAAGCATGAAACAATACTGTAACTCCTGACTTCATGATATAACATAGTAATTAAAAAAAATTATTTTATACAAAACGCAGGCCACAGCTTATATTGAAATTAACATCCAGAAACACAGAAATGAGATAGGTTTTAAGAGAGATTTGAACACAACATACCATACACCAGAGCATAGCTAAAAAAGACTGAGGGGAAACTGTTGCTTTCTTCGGGACAGATAAACACAAGGAGAAGCATTTAGGACTAGAATGTTGATCTAATGACAAACACATGTATCTCAGCTACCTATAAGCAGGGTTAGGCAGGATACCAGAAGATGCCCCTAACCAAGTGGGTTCTGGAAGGATTTTCCAACCAGTGCAGGAATATGAATGCTTTGAAGGTGAAATTAAACATTATTATTTAGGCTTTTTTTTTTTTTTATAAATATAATATGATAATTATCTGCAGTAACAAGAAAGGGCTAAACTCATGTCAGAGAATCATAGAATTGGAAAAGACCTTAAAGATCATCAAGCCCAATCACAACCTAACGAAACTTACCCTAACTCTAACAACCCTCCGCTAAATCGTGTCCCTGAGCACCACACTGAAGGTCCCTCCTATCTCCGTACATTTACCTCTTCTCTCTCAGATTAGTTTCTTTTTGCTAACACTGTCGAATTCCAAGCTCAGGGAAGTTCTACAAATGGATGGAGGTGTTACAAATTGGGAAGACTAAAAAGAGGGGCAATGATAAACCTCAGAAGTTGCAAGTCAGCCCTAGCACCTGAAACCACACATGTTTGGGTTAAGCACTGCAACATCCATGTCCCCTATCCTGCAAGAGGGAGCGGTGCTGACTTACAAAGTAAATCCCTTCTTCTCCACTGTATTTTGTTGGCTAAGGAGGACTTCCTGTGACACAATCAAAAGGTTATTTTATTGCATTGTAGTGTGTAGGTGAAGAACTGAAAACAGGCAATGTTTATTTCAATGTTTCTCCCATCCATCCCCAGAGAAACTCCTAACAGTTAAGAAATCATATGATTTTGAAAGCCTGGCTCCACATTCTTGGAGGCTGTAGCTGACAAAATCAGACATTCAACTTCTGATGATCAGGAAATCTCTCTGCCTGTTGACAAAACAATTATTCCAGTCTTCAAATGCGCTGATACCATTCAACAAAGAAAATTCTCTCCTCACCTCCGTGTCCTGATGGGTGATGAATTTAGACTACAACAGACTGCAATTTAAACTAAAGAATTTTTCACTGTTGCCAAGTCAGCCCTTGCAATACAGCACTAAGAATATTCTTGTTTGGGAAAAAGAAAGAAAGACAAAATCCATACGAGATCATCCTTTGTTCAGCCTCCTTTCAACGAGAAACTCAAATTACATTAAATAATCTAAAATTGAACTCACCAAAGTTTTGCATCTGAGTAATCCTCAACTGGTTCAGTACTATGCCTTCTAAAAGGGGTTATACTAAGAAAATGACAAATTCACAGAGTCCATTGGGGAAAGGACTTGGTAACATTCAGGCCCAGCTTCCACCTCCCTATTTCTGCTCAAAGCCACCCTCTGTACATCACAGTGGCATACAACTGTGGTAAAATCTGTCTCAACCATTGTTTTTGTCTATGCAGAGCAGTCTCAACTCTGAGGAAGGCCTGGGCGTTGCTTCCCTAAGCGTTCTCTATGCTGCTCTTATCATCTCATCCATGTTTCTCCCTCCAATTCTCATCAAGAAGCTGGGCTGCAAGTGGACCATTGCAGGCTCCATGTGCTGCTACATCGCCTTCTCCCTGGGGAACTTCTATGCTAGCTGGTACTATTATCCAATTTAAATACTTGAATCCTCTTTATTGTGTCTGGGCTAGATAACAGTGAGGGCAGAGTTCTCTTTTTTTTCAACCCCCACGCTACCCCCAAGCTGTGGGTTTGAATATTAGGTGCAAAAGGCATTACCTAAAGGAAGAGGGATAAATAAATTCAGCAACAGGTAGAGCAGAAGTAAAAAGATGCAAAAAGCCAGAATAAATACATCCATCCATCCACCCACCTGAAGCTGCTTCTCTAGCTCCTATGTACTGCAGGGATTTCCCTTTAAGAAAAAAAATGTCAAAACAAAATCAGAGGTTTCTTTTAAAATCCAAATGACTATTTGATCTGTTTTTGAAAGGATTGAAGAGAAATCTGGCTCTGTGAGTAGAGGAGTTGAGTTCCTACCAGGCCACTTTCGAAACGAGTGAACAGTATACTCCTGCTCTCTAGTAACAGTGGATGCAACTCTACAGAGTAAAGGTGTTGTGATCCATCTTCTGAGGAGCAGATGCAATATAATTACAAGGGGATTGAGCACCTGGGCAGAAAGCCAGCTAGCCTAGATTTAGCCCCTAGACACAGCTGGGAGTGTTTTCAGATCCTAAGATTTGTAAGGTTAGCCCTTTCTTGATTTCACACAATAGATTTGCTGAATCACACACAGGATAAATCTATTTCTTTGATGTCTGTTTTTTGCCTCTGGATCTTTGGATAAATGATTATTATGCTAAAGATGATAATTCTGCTAAATAAAGTCTTCTTTGGCAGGTACACACTAATCCCTACCTCTGTGATCCTGGGCTTAGGAGGAGCACCACTCTGGTCTGCCAAATGCACTTACCTCACCATTGCTGGCAATTCATATGCTGAGAAAGCAGGAAAAATTGGGAAAGACATTATCAACCAATACTTTGGGGTCTTCTTTCTGATATTTCAGTCCTCTGGAATCTGGGGAAATCTTATTTCATCCCTGATACTTAGCCAATCTTCCAACAAAGGTAAAACATATTTTAAAACTTGGCACTTCTATTATATACATGAGCTAGTTTTAGATGATGGAAGAGCATATTTCTGTAGTTGAGCTAGTGACCCTCAATTCCCATCATAATCAGTAAAAACAAGCACTTCAGATATGAGCTAGCTCATCTGCAGCAGATCTGCTAAATTGCTCTGGAAATGTCTATTTTCTATCAACACTTCATCAACTATAAAGACAGTTCAGACATCTAGCTTAAAAATAGATGTCTATTGAATTCCTCTCATGTCTCTAAAGCACAGATAGGCTGCTGGCAGTGACAGTCTTCTAGATCTGACTTAAAGTAGATTAAAACAAAATACAAAACACTGGAACAACCTTTTCACAAAGCCTGTAGTACTGAATTAGTTTGCTGTTAAGCATTCACAGTTAGTCAAGCTGGTGTTGGCGTTCACCAAAAATTAGTGCTTTCAGAATTGTCAAGAAGAAACAGAAATAGCTGTTGGCAGGAATCTGCGTGCCAGGATTTCTCCAGCACATTTCAGGCTCAGACAGCAGATGTTTATGTAGGTTGAAGAAATCACTCAACGGCACTGCCCTCACTTCCCATGCTTGTAATTGGCATAAGCCTTAAACAGGCAGCTGTGAAGATAAATTAATATTTGGACACCACCTTAGAGATTCTTAGCACTACTGTGTATTATTTTTATTGCAGTCTCCCACCCATTCCCTGTACTGTCAAAATCAGAGCAGGATGGACATGGAAGGGACTTTCCACATGCACTGCTACTATGAGTAGCAAGAAGCTACCTCTCTTCCTGGGCTCAGTTAAATTGTATGTTCTCTGGGGGATATTCAAATAGGTATTAGGTTAAACCCAATTGTCAGAGAGTTGGTACCAGGTTTTAATCTTTGAATCGTTGGGTTTATAACAAGATAGTTGTGATAATTGTGGAGAATAAACCCAAACACCGTCAAAGCAGAATGCTAAAGAACTTTATCACTTGCAGCAGAGCCCTGCTGACCTGATTACTGAGTCACATGATGTCTCAGGAGGGACCAGCTAGTCTGATTTCATTTGCGGGGCAGAGGATTTGGTGCAGTGGTGGGGTCTGCAAAACATTTTACTCTCCTTTGCCTCACAGTACACATCATGTTAAGTGACGATAATAAGAAGATTAAAATACTGGCCATCTTGTAAATCCCCCATACTTTTACATTTGAGGATGTTCCTTGAACTCCAAAGAAACTCTAACTTGTACTTATTTTTATCAGTTACATGGGATTTCAGGAAAGGCTGCTCTCCTGGGAGGTGTGCAATGAGCAGCTCTCAAAGCCAAAGGCCATGTATATCTCAGTGACGAGCAGCCATGCTACAAGCCATACTTCCCAGCTATGCTTTGTCAGCAGAAGAGAACTTCTGGCTGGGGGTTAGGGTCTCCAGGCACTCAGTTCCTTGCCTCTCCTCTGACAGTGCAGCAAAGGTAACTACTACCTGTATTACTCACTTCAAACGTGCTTAAAGTTTCATGGAGCAGTAAGAAAGATACAGTATTAGTAGACAGCATTAATGTATTACTCGCACCACTGAATCTAGAAATAGCAAGGCAAGCTGCTCCATGATGGAATGCTACAACAAGGGACAGAAATCAATGTAAATTAAAAGAGTCATCCTTTCTCATTCACCAACATTGCACTTACTATCAGAAGAACAAAACAAACCCTGCCTTGCAGTTCTCATACCACTAATCGTGTGTTCATCATCAGATTATACGTGAACAGATAAAAAAACCCAAACAAACTTGTTTCGCACAATTCTGTGCTTTACTAGTGTGAGTCACAGTTTGCATATGGTAACTTGACTGAGGGTTTGCTCATCCAAAGCCATGTAGCTATAGCCACTGACTATAGTAAGGTAATTATTTTCTTTATATTTTGATCTATATTGAACCTAAAGTTGTTTATGAAGTGAACAGCTCTTTCACACTGCAGCAGCATTGATTGGAAGCAATGAGGAAAAGCACACTAAATGCTGTTACTCAGTAACTCAACTCAAAATTACAGACTAAGTCCTGCTTAAGGTACACTGTATCGCTCTTTACTATGCGTGGACCGATGGAAAATTCTGCAACAAAAATATTGAAATAATTTTGTTTTTTTTAATCATCTTTTCTCAGTGCAAAGCTTATTCATGCACACACTTTGGGTCAGTATTTTGCCTTTACAAATGGGGTCCTAAAGGAAGTGGGCACAGTGTCATGAGGACACACAGGGTGTGTAAGCTTGTGTGTGTGTGCAGCTTTGGCACAAGCCCAGCACAGGGCTGAAGGGATTAAACAAAGCAAAGGTCTTACTCCAAACCCTGCCATACTGTTCTGTTCAAATATGCTCTCAAATTGTAATAAGGCTAGTAATAAACTAATAAAGCCAGGAAAAGCCAGTTTCTTAGAAGACTGCATTAATGGGTAATCATAACTTGAATTAATAAAACAGAAGATGTCTCAAGGTGGTTTCCATTCCTATATCATACACAGAAATTTCCTGAATAGGGACAATGTGCTCTTCTGTAAGAGCAGTTAAGCTCTGCTGTAAACTGAAAGTCCTTTCTTGCAGTGTAATGTAAATTAGAAGTTACAAATAAACACTGGAATTTCAAATAATGCAAATTGAGACTGTAGTCAGATGTAAGCTTCTGGCTTTAGTCTGTGTCTTCATGTAACTATCAATTCCATGTTCTGTCTTGAGAACTGTTTTCATTAAACCAATTTTTTGTGCATGTTAAGCTTGGATTCTGAAGTTAACATCTGTAATTGGAAGGATTTGAAACCACAATTAGGCACTGAGTGCTAGATTCCCTTTTCACTACATCCTTATATATATAGTATGCATTCATCTGATCTTGTCTCTGTCTTGCCTTTCTTTCTGTTTTTTTGGTTCTTACTGAATTAGTGGAAATCTCAGAAGAAGACCTGGCATGCTGTGGGGCATATGATTGTGAGAGCAATACCACTAACACCACTGCCTTGGCAGAACCCTCTAAGACCTTGGTCTACACTCTGCTAGGGGTCTACACTGGTAAGTAATCCACAGTCATCAATGAATAGCACTGATAAGGAACTTAATATTTGTGAAACAAAGTATGATATTGTGGATTAAGTTTCCAACTTTCTACTTCGATCCAGTTTGCTAGAAGGAAATAAGACAATGAGAGCTGTAAACTACTCCTTCCTAAAAGGTTTCAAATGCTGTGCGCCAGTGCCACATGATTTTTGTCTAAAGGAACAAGGCTTCTCACCTGGAGGAAAGATGATTCAGATTAGAATTGAAAGTATGCTTACACTGCAATTTGAGTATTACACAAGCTCATCCAATTATGCAAGAGAGAATTTTAAATCCACCATTTTTAGTATCAGTAATAGCAAACTAGTTACTGATGGCATCAGGTTGATTCATATAGACCAGCAGAGGTCTACAGTGCTAAGAGCAGCTCTTATCTGCTGATGGTTGGACTAGATGAACTTAGTAGTCACTTCTAACCTTAACGATTCTATGATTCTACCTGAACTCACCAGCCATCTGCAGATGCCGATCAGAACAGGCAGGAGTGTTCTAACCCGTGTACCACAGTTCAGCATGAGAACTGTACTGTAATTAGAGGTGGATGTGAACCACAGCTCCTAGAACATGCAGTCATTCAGGGGGAGGTTTTTGGATCCCTGCTGAGATTTTACAACTTCAGTCAATTCTCAGCTGTGATGCTTAATTTATAATGCTTTTGTGAGAAAATCAGAGATAAAAAGCAGCAGTAGGTGAATTGGCACATCTCTCATTTAGTAACTACAGCTGCTATCGACCTTCCTTGCATAGGGCTAGAAAGAAATCAAAGACAGAGAAGACTGATGCCATCAAAAACTGCAAAGACGAAAACAGATAGGTAAAAACACAGCAACATTTCATAGCAATGAAGAAAGTTCAGAATGCATGTGTCTCAAAACAGGCTCATCTCTAGATAAATGAGAAGTATTTTAGCAAGGCAGAATGTGGCCTTATTAAAATATTTGTTAAAATATCTTAGCCTCTGCACACAGATATACTCTCAATGCTGAGACAGATGCACCGAACTTGTCATACACTAAAGCGGAGAGTGTGCAATCCAGCTAGAGCCAGCACTTCACCAGGCAAGTCCACCACAGCAAACCCTCTCTCCTGTGCAAACCTCCACTCCTCCAAAGTGAGAAAACACAAAGAGTATCCCCCCACTTCCCTTCCAGAGGGTGCTGGAGCTGATGATTTTTGTTAAAGGCAGTTTTGGCTCTCAGGTTTAAATTTAAATGTGATGACTAACATATACAGCAGTCCCTTAGGCTTTGCTCATGCAAAATGAACGCAACCTTGCTGTCTACTGACCTTGTGTCAGTAGGGTTTCATTTTTCTTTTAAGCTTTTAATAAAAGACATGTCTTTTCCTACCTCGAGGGAAACCAAATAACTAAATATTTCATTTACAGACATTTTTTAAATGTCTTTCTTGTTTGGTTGCTGAGTACACAATTTGCCTGCTTAGGTGGAACCAATAATAGATAAGCCTCTTGTTCATTTTGTGGATGTTTCTTTTTATGGTCATACCAATCACTATTAAGCCATGCAGTTATTCATCTCCTGTAATCACTCTTGATTCATTTAACATATTTGTTAGACTATTTGCCCTGTAAATGCAAATATCCTGTTCTCGTAAGTCTTGTCATCAGCCCAAACATGCCAATGAACACACTGGCAGAATATACACCACTATTGTTTTACAGTCCAGCTACTACATAGAACCAGTACAGTGGAGAATATAATTTCATTCTAGGAAACACGGGTGAGAAATAATACATGCTTACAAAATGTAGCAATTTTCTGTAAATCTGCTAACATATTTGCGCATTAAAAGTTCACAGAAGAGAGGATGAACACACAGGAGCATACCAAACAGGCCATATGAATGAGGTGTTCAGTTCTCCTCTTGCTCTGTAACTCCACTTGGTTCCATGGATACTTTGCTAATGTTCACCAGCAAGAGAGGAAATACAGTCATGCCTTTTACCTGTCAGAAACTGGTTGCCAATTTTTGTCTTCACGGGTATTATGAGCCACAAATATCTTCTTGATTACATGAACAAAATCTTTATGATTCACTCCATGAGCAGTGTATGTAGACTGATGCATACACGATCACTTTTTAACTACTATATGTACTCTTTTATATGCTGCTTCTGATAAGAAATTATAGGTTCAAAGCTGAAACACATCTTTTTCAAGAGCACAATTATTCACTATCATCTTAAAAATAGCACTTACTCTGTACTTAAAGCACAGTTCAGAGATGATTAAAAAATAAAAAATAAAAAGCCAACAGAAAATGGCTACATATACTGGGATCCAAGACAGCAGTTCTACTTCTAGCACGGTATTTTTCTTTCCATGTATTTGAAGGAAGATCCACCCCCCAGCCATGAACGCCTTGGCACTGAAAATGTATATTCCTCTCTTGTGTTGATTTAAAGCCTTTTGATAAACCCAGAGGGAGCACTCTCTGGCCAACTCCCAGTCCCCATGACCCCTGCCTTGCCCTGGAAGGGTGAGCCGTCACCCTCAGTGGCCATGCAGCTGGCCTGGCGGCTGTCATAACAGCCAAGTCACAGCTAAGCAGAGGGGATTTGCAAGGTGTACAGCTGTATGAAGAAGATGTGAGTGTAGATCAGGCCTCCTTGTTTACACAGAATTGGCCTTTACTCTGAAGCGGAATCAGATTCATCTGCCAAAACATCCCTTGCAGAGCTAAGCACTAAGTCAGAACAATAACAGTAACAAGCAATTTCCCATCCTTTTTTCAGCATTCCTTATTTTTTTTCATGAACTTTTTGTTTTGTTTTTGCAGCTAGTGGTGTGCTAGCTGTGTTGCTGATTATTATATTTCTGGACCAGATCAAATCTGACCAAGCAGAGACTGAGAAAGAAATACAAAAGACACCATCCTTTTGGTCTACGTTCCTAGCAACTTTCCAGCAGCTTAAAGATAAAAGACAGTGTCTTCTAATCCCTCTGACAATGTACAGTGGGTTTGAACAGGGATTTCTTGCTGGTGACTACACAAAGGTGTGGATGACAATGAAAATCTATTTCTGTCTAATTGTTCTTTGTGCCTTTGTGTCCTACTAATTGCATCTGATCTATATTTACTTGTTAAATGAAGATGTTTTTAATGGTGATTTGTGGTTAGCTAAATAACTGCTTACCTCTACTTGAATGAATTCTGAGTGACATCTTCAAATGGGATAAGCCAGTGGTAAATACATGCCTTGGAACAGCCTAAAAAAAAAAACACACATTGAGAGCTTAACTCATCAGCAGAGACTACAGCAGAGAGCTACAGGTTCAAACTCTTCAGTTTGTTGTAAATAACAAAGTGGGAGAAAAGCCAGAAGTCTGCAAAGCTTTTCTATTTCCTTCCTTCTGGTTTCCCTTGAGTCTTTATAAGTGCAAGTCAGCACACATACCACATTATTTTATTGTGAGAACCTTTACAGAAAGAGGGCAAACCTTCAACATTGATGGCTGGAAGCCTTTGCATTAAAACGATCACCGTTGCTCCTCCTCCCTCACTCTACAAACCTAGACACACTTCAGGTGCGTTCTCCACACATTTGTTGAGAAAGCCTCCAAACAAAGGGAGCAAAGTTCCTGAGCTGATTATTTGATACTCAAGCTTTCAAACCTAGCATATAGGCAGATGGAAGAGTGCACCTGCTGCTGTATTTGAATGTATTGAGAGGGGCACACCATGGCCACATCCATTGGCTGGCTGAATGCTCTTATAGGTGAGGTCCTCTTTGCTTCCTGGGAACTGCTCAGTAATAGCCATATATCAACTGTCAGATTTCAGATCTTGATCTATGAATGCAAGGGCAGAAAACTCCTAGTGTCACTGCCAGGAGCTTTATTTGCATGGTTAGCAGTGCTCCAGTTTCTTCCCCTCCTGTTTGCATGGCATCAGTCTGACTGGGAACTGGATTAGGAATATCACTGCTGAAATCCAACTATGTCAGTACTGGTACTCAGAGACTTGTCAGCAAGTTCTGTAGCTATGCTCCTTTGACCTTGTCTGTGTTGGCTGTTTACTAAGTACTCATGATAAGACCCTTGAACCATAGCTGCATATTTTCACTAAAGCCAATATGTCACCACTGTCTCTTCTCTTGCAGACTTATGTGACCTGTGCCTTGGGGATTCATTATGTTGGTTACGTGATGATCTGCTTTTCAGCTGTGAATTCCCTTTGTTCTCTGCTCTTTGGAAAGATCTCTCAGTTCACGGGTAGAAAATTTCTATTTGCATTAGGTATGTAAAGGCCACTGGAAGGACTGATCACCTCACATAATACATCAAATCCAGTGCTCGACCCTTTGCATGCAGGACAAAGTGAGAGCTGTCTGTCAGCTGGTAATTAAAACCGATGTGGAGGCAAAATTAACTCATGAGAAGAGAGGCAGCACAGCACACAGCTGTGCTCGAGTCACTGTCTTATGTTACTTTGCTTGTGGTGAGTTCACCCTGCCTTTGAGGGCACTGTCTAGTCAGAAAATGCCCTACAGCTTTGAAGTTCGTAGCTACAATGCAATGGTGATAAATGATCCCATAATACAGATTACAGATGTTGAGGTCTACAATGAACTTGAAAAGGATTTCTCCATTGCCACACCTTTTATGAAGCAAAACCAACCGAGAACCCAGTAACTGAGAATCTAGTTCCCTCTCTCCAGAGAACAAATTTCAGGGAGCAACAGCATAACGGGGGCAGAAAAATACCAAGAAATGTTTCATTTCTGTCCCAGTATCTACCCCAAGGAATTGATACCTTGCTTCCATCACACAGGCCCATATTGTTAAAAACATGTATTATTAGAAACTTCACTGGCTGAGTTAATGTGCATCACTAGAGGAGTTTCCTCCACAGGAGTTTTTAAACCTGAGCTAGAAAGAAGAAATTTAGAGTTCATTACATTATCATCACTAAGTCATCTGTGATTCTTCTATATGTGTCTGTGTGGAACTCCTTTTAGATGTAAAACAAAACAAAATAAAACAAAACACACCACCACCCAACAATAACAATAGCAATAAAAAAATAGCATTAGTAATGCAAAGCCTCTGAAGCTCTCAAGTGTGTTTACTAGTCTTTGTACTCAGACTAGAAAGGTGCACCAGTGACAGGGACTAATCAGTTATCCATTTACATACTACTGTTAAGAAGGCAGTAGACCCTCAGGACATTCTTAATTGTCTTCCTTAGCCCTGAAAGGAAATCTAGCACTACTTAATCAAAGCAGAACAGTGCTTTCTCTCCCCCGCCACATGCCCACATGCCCCACATTTGGATTGTGAGGCTTTCAGCAGCCCCTTTTCCTGCTGAGTGGCAGTTCTGGTCCCCTGTGATAACAGCCATATCAGCTCCCAGGATCCCTCAGTTCAGGACGCTGCTCAGAATTATTAACAAAAGACTGTTAAACGATTGCATTGTATTGCATTTCATGCAATATCAACTCAGTCAGTACAAATCTCAATGAACCAGAAAGATTTTTGGATTGCCTTGTGCTTTAGCTGGGGGAAGAATTTTGAAGTGTGTATACCACTACCTCTCCTGCATATAATAGCGTTTATATTTCTCTGCTTTCTTTCTAAACTGACAGCCACAGCTACGAACACTGCCTGTATAATAGCACTACTGCTGTGGAAACCTCATTCTAACCAGCTTGTCGTGTTTTTCATATTCCCTGCTCTTTGGGGCTTATCGGATGCCATTTGGCAGACACAAACTAATGGTAAGTCTTGGTGACAATGAGATGAATTCTCCTGAGATATAAAAATCTGCATGTTTATATTTATAAGCAATCTGTTTTAGGACGTGCATAATAATTAGAATAGGTTTAAGACTACAACTGAAAGACATATATTAGCTCTTTAGAGACTAGAATAAATCAGAAGTTGAGAATGAGGAAGTAGAATACTTATTAAATATTTTTTCCATGATGCAGAGAGGAGAACATTGTGAAAGATGATAACAGTATTTAGAATAAATATTCTGGAGGAGCATATTTCACAGAAAATTAGAAGATTCAGAAGAATGTTACATTTAGTCTGTCTTTTGTAAAAAAAAAATAGGAGAGCACTCAAAAAAAATCAACTCAAATCTCAGCTACAAAAGAAGCAGTAAATTGTCTTTTAGTAGTTATTAGAAAAAAAAAAAGAGGGTAAAAACCACAGAGAACAACATTATGCAACCACACAAATCTACAATTCATGCATTTCTGATTTGTTCCATTTAAAAAACATAATCAAATGTGATAAGGTACAAAAAGGCAATAAAAAGAAGCAGAGTCAAGAGAGACTTCCATGTGAAGGAAGAATAATGAACTAGAATGCTTCAGCCTGGACAAGTGATAAATAAGGAAAGCAGAATGTGAGATTGTGAATAATATAGCAAAGATGATTAGAAAATGATTTATTCACTATTTCTCTTAATAACAGAACAAGTGGTATCAAACAGTACTGTCCTACAGCATGCTTCATAGCAAATGAAGGAAATGTTTTTTCCAGAAAATACATAATCAAATTGTGGTGTTCATTGCCAAAGAATTTATAAGAGCCCAAAAATGTAAATGGTTTTAAGCTGGCATTATATCATTTCATGGGGAAATGTTCTTGGGGGTTACTAAGCCTGCTGGTACAGAGGAAATGTAAAACTCAGAAAGTCCCTGTGTCTTTGACTTGCCAGACTCAGTAGGGGAAAGACCATTCTTTGGCAAATAAGGCATTCTGTACTTGCCTTATTTCTTACACTCATCCTATGAATTTGTTACTGCAATCTACGTTTGGACTTCTTGTCTGATATACTACACATCTTTAAAATCTTCTATGATCTTCTGCTCTGTGATACAATGTAATTATTAATTCCCAGCATTATACACAGTACAGACAACGAGCTGATACACACTCACTTCACACTACACACTTATACTTACCATTAATGGGAACTAGAGGAAGTGATCTTCTACAGACTGAAGACAGATTACAAAATGCTGTATAAGGCAAGAAAAAGCTACAGTCTCCGTTGACTTGAAATACAATACAAAATACTTGAAACACAGGCTGCTAAAGACCATCAGTCACAGTCTTTAAACCAGTGCCATAGCCTGTGTCCACAAGGTACTGTTGTAAATGCTCTCCCACTTGCTCTTGTACTTTGCTTCTTATTTCTCTACCTCAAATTCATATTTGGCAGATACTGTAGGAATACATAGGTGACAGAACTAGCTCACTTGTTAGTTCCCATATCTGCCCATATCTGCCTGTGTGTCTAGGTGTCCTCTTTCTCATCTCTCTGGTTAGCTCAGTAGGTGATTTGATGATTTTGCTCACTGGATAAATCAGTACATTTCTCCTAGAGAGCCAAAGGGAAATCACCATAGTCCTTTTCCTGGTGCTTACAGAACTCCTTTCCAGAACTCCTACAGTCACCTACACAAATAAGGAAGCAACCAGTCAGATCGCTCTGTCCTTCCAGCAGTTTCAGGTCACATCACTTAGAGCAGAGCTGTTACACGTGTCAAGCAACACCCTCTCATCTCAACCCACAGCCTTGTACCTTTGGTACAATTGTAATTCAAGTAATTGTAAGTCAGTGCTCTCATTGTTCAGGTTTATAAAGGGAGAGAATTGGTGATGATTTACACTCTTTGAAGTAAAGCTGGTAATTCATTTCCTGCTTCTCCTGCCAGCCATCTCCCTGGCTGTCCACCTCTCTCTTTCCCAACACTCTTAAGAATCATTCTCCAGAATCTTATGTCTCTCACTAAGATGAGGGATCTTTCCGGCAGTCCTTGTCCTCTGATACTTGAGTTCCCCAAGGACATCTTGGTGTGGTTCCAGCATGCCTGAGGAAGGCGCACCCAGTGCCCTCATTAAGAGAAGGGAGTAGGTACAGAGGGCTTCAATGTGAGAGATGGAGGCTGGAAGATAGTGCAGTTCCTAATTGTCCTCACGAGGCACAGTTTGCGTGCTGTGTGTACAAATCATTGTACTAGTGAGCTCTGCAGTGTTGTGACAACTCTAACCTCTATTATAGCACTGTCATGACTCACTCACACGTTCAGGCTCCTGCTGGATATTCATTAAAACCTTCAGATTTGTTGCTAACTAGGAAAAAGACAAATGTTCCTTATATTTGCACAGTATCCTTTTTTGTCATCTTTTACAGTTATTCTGCAGCTCCTAATAACAAAATGCACAGAATTCACATTGTCACAATGATGGCAAGAGATTGTGCAGTGACATTGCTCTATAATGCTGCATCCCAGAACAAACTCAGCAGTTTGAAATGCCTGTTTAGGACAGAATCTCTTCTCCTCCTCATCCGTTTTATAGAGGAAAAGCAGTACGAAAATAATAAGAGAAATTCCTGACTCTAACGGCTATGAGATGAGACTAAGACCTCTAAAATAGCATTAGGTCTGTGGTGCTTCCTTAGACAAGCTCCCATGAATGTCCTTTCCCTTTCAGCAGACTAACCGCTGAATAAATACAACATCATTGTGCTGCATACTCCAGGCATTTTACGCTAATTAGAGATGGTTTACTTTGGCCTGTTGTAGATATTTAATGCTAGAGTTCCCCCTAGAGGTACACAGGCAGACAATAGATGAGTCATTTCATCTTACAAAGTTTCCTAATGTGTTTGTGTACATGCGTGCACTCCATTACCAGTTGAAACCTGCTTCATTTCAGAGTGTGTACTTCCCTCTCTTATCTAAACTGAGCACAGTTGCTGTTATCACCTTCCTGGCAATAAGCGCACCTCAGGGACAACAACTGTGCAGCGCAGGTAGACTGCAGTAAAATAAAGCTCTCTTGAGCATGACAGGTGCCTTTAGAAAGGATGTGAATCAGACTGGAAAGTTTATAAACCTGGACAAAAATTATTTTCAGCAGTCCTCTTCCACGTCCATGCCTACCAACAGAGCAAGGGGAAAAGGCTGTAGGAGTGGGAAAGCAGGCAGGACAGAATTAGGACAGAATTTCCATGAAAGTGAAGCCCTACAGCTGCCAACAAGGATTCAGACCTAGCAGCAAGCCCATGCACTCAGCCAGCCCAGTGGGCCCTTCCACAGCTCCAGTCAGACATACTGGTGCCACACTGCACTTGGCAAGGTCGGTAATTAAGATCCAGCATTCTAGAGAACTTCGTTCTCTTTGACTTTTGGCTGAATATGCATATTTCAAATATACAAATTGTTAGATACAGAAATGAATGAGAAAAGTCAAGGTTCATCACATTCCTCCCTGCTCACCATAGCTGAGTCAGTGGAAACACTGGCTTCGTTATCACCACTGATGCTAGCTCAGCATCCAGAGGTAAGTGAGCCCTCTGCCCTTCCCGTGGTGCTTCACCAGTAGGACCCAGAGGCGGGAATCCCTGCCTGAATCCCAAGCATGGGTGTGCAGCTGACCAAACTCAGAGGGAGCTTTCAAGAGAACATGACAGTATGTAATAACTTGCCTATAAACCTTCCCCTTTTCTGGCTGATAATTTGAAAAACGAACTTCCTATCACTTCACTTTGAGACCACACATCTTTTCTTCCTTCCTCTCATTTTTTTTTTCCCCTTTTTCCCTGTTATTTAACTTATCACAATTTATATGAGTGCAAAAATATTCTACAACAAAGTTTGTATTTTCTTCTGTCCTTTACGAGGGAAGGTTTATTTTCCCTGACGTGGCCTATTTATCCCTGTTGCAGAAAATGTGTAGTTTCAAACTTAACCTTCACAAGCCTTGTCTCCTTTTTTTCATTCAGGACTGTATGGTGTTTTATTTGAGAAACACACAGAGGCTGCCTTTGCAAATTACCGTCTCTGGGAATCATGTGGATTCGTCATTGCCTTTGGTTACAGCACCACGCTGCGAGTCTACATCAAGCTGTACATTTTACTAGCTGTGCTTATGCTGTCTATGGTGACATATGGAGTGGTTGAGTACCTGGAAGCTAAGAGATCCCCTGGGACACCTGCTGCTGCAGAAAAAGAAAATAAGGGACCTCACACCCAGGAAACACGTATCTAAGCCATCAGGGTCAGAGTAATCAAAGTCATTTTCTATAGGCAGGTTTCTATGGGTGTTCCAAAGTTCCACAGCTTCAAACAGATTTTGAGGCCAAGAAAATACAAATGTCTTAGGAGTAAAAATTTCTCTTGACATTTCAGCCTTATAAAGGAAGATTATCTGACTTCATCCTTTCATACAACTGAACACCTCTTTTTTTTTTTTTAATTAATAAAGTCTCACTAAATATATACAAGACTCTTAAGTCTTAACAATTTTGTATTTGTGGATCAGACCTGGTACCACAGGTTTACAACCAAGGCTGAAAAAACCACATGCAACATCAGAAGATGGCAGCCACTGGAACTGCTCACCTGATTGCAGGGAATGCAGTAGTTCCAGTGATCTGTGATCACGGAGTCACCATTTATAAAGATCTGTATTCTTCTCATTCTGCCTTTTTTAAGCACTTGCTGTGAATTCTCTTATAGTCTGGCTGTATCTACAGTTTGTACCAGAACATGACTGTCAGGCAGCAAGCAGTCCAGGTCTGTCTGCACTGAGATCCCATCTTCACCCCGTACTGCAATACCACACAGGTTCTGATCTCTCCCACAGCCACAGCTGCGTTCATCCTGCAATGAAGTAGCAGCTCTTCTCAGCCTGAGGCTGCCTGTGTGAGATGAGTTTTCCCAGAGAGCTCGCGGACTGAGCTGGGTCACGCAACGTCCGTTGCTGAGGCAGGTGGTGGGCATACCATGCATTATAGCACCATCTGGAGCTTAAGACAGTCAACTTCGAGTAATTAATGCTGATGCTTTAACAGCTTCCACCGTAAAAGGACGAAAGCCCGGGGGGGGAGGGAGAAAAGGCAGCAGGACGTCCCTCCGCAGGCAGCCAGACAAGGCTCTGGGGCCACCGCCCGCCCTTCCTCATTGCCAAGCAACGGCCGCCGGCCCTTCCTTCCTCCGGCCCCAGCAGCCGGTCCCGCCGCTTCCCGCTCACTCGAGCGCCTGCAGCTGCGGCCGGAGCCGCCCTGGAAGGGGTTGAAGCTGGCAGAGGTACGTGCGGGTCAGCAGGTCCGCGGGGTGAGGCTGACCTAGGAGCGAGTGCAGTACAGTGGGGCTCTGCCCGGCCTTTAAACTTATAGCACTTCTGCTCAATCAGACACTGCATGCACCTGCTCAGCCTTACCCCAGTGCCTGCGAGCTTTTGTTGCAGGTAGCCCACACCCAGTGCACATAAGGGGCCATGTGGTGTAGCCAGATGGGATGAAGCTGGATTGGCAGGCATCTTTCCTGACCTTGCAGTATGGGGCTGCTTACTGGACAGAAATGAGACCTAAAGGAATAATTAGAATGGTGGTTTGTGAGACAGAATCCCAATGCAGGCAGCTTGCAGACCCACATTATGGTATGTGGCCCTGAGGATTTGAGGATTTTAGTACACAACACTTACCAGTCAGTCTGCTGAGTTTAGCTATGCAGAGGCAGTCCACTTGAATGCTGCAAGCAAACAGTTTCACTGCCTAACCATTAAAGATCATATTTCCACAAGATCTCCCTCCAACAGGTATAAAGACAAGCAACTGTGATGCAGAAATAGCTGGTAGCAGCCAAGGCAGACCTGGAGCCCTGGAAGAGGCTGGGACTGTCCGGTAGCCCCAAGGTCAACACACAGCTCCACAGGAACGGTGAGGTCACAGCTGCACTCCTTATTCTGAGGGGAACATCTGCAACAATAGTCAGTGGGTGTTGGATTCCAGCACACTCACAGGCAGCTGCAGCCATTTCCACTCTGTGGATGAATGTCTGCAAACACCTAGGTGGATTTTCAGGTTATTAAAGAATGGGCCGAAAATGGAGAGCTCAGGGAATGCAGGCAAAACTCTCCTAGATGATGAGGTGAGCATTCATCTAGGCACATGTCTGTATAGATGAGTAAAATTCACTCATTAAAAATCACTGTATCATTCTAGAGTTACTTTTTTAATATTTCTGTAAGAGCTTCTGCTTATTTGTGATAGGACTTGTTTTTTAAAAGCAGGTAACTGCACTCTCATTGTTTTCTTTGTATTTAATTACCTGGAAGTATAAAGCTCATGTTGTTATATCAAGGCGTGGTGAGTCAATTTCCTGTATGCTGTTCCCTGAGTGCCAGAGGTATGAGAGATATGCCATTAGTACACCCTGACATGGAAAACCACCAAAGGCAGCTTCATTCTTCAGATACTACTAGCAGCCTAATTTATGATTACCTACCAGACTAATCATATCTGCTCTAGATTCTTGTGCAACAGTGCTTTTCACTGAAACACTGCTAGTAGTAATGCTCAGCAGTACAAAAAAGACAAAACTAACTGCAGTCCTAAGATGGCTCATCCAAATGCTTAGTATGGCTATTTTCAGTTATGCTTTTTCTCAATGTAATAATCATTGCCTAAGATTGTAAACCAGTTACTGTAAAACTTGCTTTGTTTTGCACATTATACACACACACACACACACACACGCACACAGAGCATGTCACAATGTCACATACTGCTGCTTAATATCAGACAGGAAAAAACTCCCAGGAAAGAAAGCAGAAGCAAAGACAACAAAAATTTCCTGGGCTCACTATGCCACCAGGTTAGGTTTGTGTACAGGCTTAACAGCAAACACAGCTTCCTGGGAAGTACTGCCTGCAAGAGACACAGAAAGAAGTCTTTCTTTCACCTTTGTGGTGTTAGTATCTAAGTTATATTATTATGCTGCAGTATCTACCATGTTTCTTTCCTGTTTCCTACAAACCCTTACCCAAGGAAAGCTCTCACTAAGGAGAATTCAGCTACAGTCTGTAGTTGAGCCTGATAGCAGCAGCAAAATGTATTGGACAGCCACAACAAATACATCATAGAAGAGGACCACCAAATGTCAGATGTGGAAAGTGAAGCATGTTTTATATCATGCAAGAAATTCTGAGTTGTTTTCCACAAGCAGATGAAATAAGCCTTAATCTGTTCTACAACTGACAAAACTTTTAAGTTATGTTAACTTACATTTTATTAATGGTAAGACATTAAAAAGTCTTTCTGAACAAGAACTGTCGAATCTGGCTTTTCAAAAAACATAAGTGAGATATTCTGACAATTTCAAAACAAAGAAAATTCAGAGTTTTAAAAATACCTGGCAGATTATTTTTCTTCTGTGGAAAAAATTCCCATATCAAGAAATTGTAATATTCAGTAATATTCATGAGTTACAGAAGTTTTAGGACAACTGCTATTATAGTAGGCTACCTCAAAGAAAGAGTAAATGCAAGACTGAAGATGTACAACTTTTCAGCAGTCAATGCTTTGTGCTATCTTAACAGCTATCTGGTATTTATGCCCTTCTAACATATCTTTTAGCTTAAACAAGCCTTTGACTTCTCTTTCACGGGCAATGGAAACACAGGAGTGATATGCTTTGAGAATGTGTTGAGAGTGACAAATGTTAAGAATACAGCAAGGCTGATGACTGTTAGCACAACTTGTAGCATTGTTTCTTTCCTGACAATTCTGTTTTCTTTTAACTAGTAAGATGGAAATGTTGGCAGATGATAATGCAAGTGAAACCTTGAAGCCTTTGGTGTTCCGTCTCCATGAAAATGCCCCTGCAATAATCCGTGAGGTTTTACTGGAACGTGGTTGGACTGAATTTGACCAAAAGGAGCAAGATGACACGGACTGGAACTTGTACTGGCGGAACTCACCTTTTCCTATGACAGACCACCACAGTATTAAACCATGGCAGAGACTCAACCACTATCCAGAAGCTGTCAGGATCACCAGAAAGGACTATTTGGCAAGGCATCTGAAACGTATGAAAGGGGCATATGGATCAACACTGTATGAATTTAGTCCAGTGGCATTCATCATGCCCAATGACTATGTGAAATTTATAGCAGAATACAGCAAAGAGAGACAGACAGTAGGCAGACCTAGCTACTGGATTTGCAAACCTGTGCATCTCTCCCGTGGAAGGGGCATACTCATTTTCCAAGACATTAAAGACTTAGTATATCACTGTACAGTCATTGTGCAGAAGTACATTAGCAACCCCTTGCTCATTTCAGGATATAAATTGGATCTTCGCCTTTATGTGTGTGTCACCAGTTTTTGCCCACTTACCATTTACATTTACGAAGAGGGACTGGTGAGGTTTGCCACTGAGAAGTTTGACCTCAGTTCTCTAGACAACGTCTATGCCCACTTAACAAACACCAGCATAAACAAATATGGAGCTTCATATAAAACGTTTAAAGAAGGAATTGGCTGTGGTTGCAAGTGGACATTCAGCAAATTCCGTTCTTACCTTCGAATTTTTGGGGTTGATGACATGCTACTGTGGCAAAAGATGAATAACATTGTGATTCTCACTCTGCTTGCTGTCACTCCCTTACCAGAGGCTTCCAATTGCTTTGAGCTCTTTGGCTTTGACATCCTGATTGATGACAAGTTCAAGCCATGGCTTTTAGAAGTGAACTACAATCCAGCTTTGTGTTTAGATTGCTCCATTGACGACACTGTGAAAAGAAAACTTCTTCATGATATTGTTGAACTGCTTAACTACAAGCAGGTTGACACTCACAGGCAGAATGAAATGCCTGGGTCGAAAGCTGTTAGAAGGCAGGCACGCTGGAGAAGAACTGGTCAAAGCACCCCGGAAGAGACTCCTGGCTTACTTTCTGGTCGAAAAGTATCTACTTGTATTTCTGCTCCTCAAACACAACCTGCCCTGCAGTTTGCAAGAGGATCAATTCATAAGGTGTCTTCCCTGACCAGGAAAACTGCCAGAGCACATCCAAAGGAAACACTGACTTCCCAGCTGCGGGAAAAGATGAATAAGCCAAAAACATCCTCCCAAGTAAAAATTGAAGCTAAAAACAAACAACTCCCAGCTGTACATTCTCCATTCATTTCTGCTCAACTCAGCCGGTGGTCACCTTCACCTGAAATCTGCAACTACAAGTTAAGCACACGCCCGTATTTCCTCTCTGATAAAGACCAGATGCCTACCCGCCAGGTAGGAGGTTTTGTGCTTATTTTTCCTTTCAATGAAGCCGCACTTCAAGCTTCCAAGGACAGCACAGATGTAAAGAGCATCATAAAGGAAATAAACAAATTAGTGAGCAAACAAAATAGCACAAGACAAAAAAAGACATAGACTGTTTAACTTCATGATTTGTATAACTTCATAATGTTAAATCATGCAGACATCATGAATGACACCGTTAGCTTGAAGGTATGTGGGCATGTACTGAAGTTGTATAAGAAGGAAATATTTCAAAGCATACACAGTGTAAAAATTGTGATTTAGCAGTTACCACGAGAGATTATTTTTGAAAATGAAAATGCTGAATAACTCTTAGAAGTAACCTCAAAATAAAAATGGAGAATTTCATTTCTCAAAACATCCTCAGAAATACCTGTCTTAATATTTATCTCAGAAATCTTTGCTTCTTTTCTTTTCCCAGCTTTATGATTTGAAAAAGCTGGTCAGTTTACACTAGGGAAACATTCAACTTGCTCTCAATTTACAAAGATGCAGGTGATATGAATCACACAAAACAATAACATTTTTGAACAATCCAGTGAGCTGCCTGGCATCACTTTCCACAGGTTAATTTTGCACTGTATGAAACAACAATATGAAAGAACTTTCATTTTATGACCTGTAGGATTCTGAATCTTATGGAAAACGAGTTATTAAGAAAAAAAAATAATGTACTGACATACACTGTTACAGTGGTGTTCCCCCACCCAAATAAGCCCTTGATAAAGAAGGCTTCCTAAGGTGAGAAAGAAATTTGATATTGGAGGGCAGGACAAACTGCAAATATTGTATTCAAGAAAAGCAAATTAAACCTCTGTCTCACAGACTCTGTGTTAGCCACTCAAAAGGTGTAGCAATTAGGCAGTTTTGCTTTCAGTAGAACTTCTTCTCTGATTAATTAAGCATGGAAGATTAAAAAAAACATTGAACTGAGACATCTGAAGCTTTAAGATTACTACTCTTTTCTTGTACACCTTTGCTGCCCCCAGCTGTCTAAAACTGAAATTATTGTTCAGAAGTCACCTACAGTGTATTCTAGGTTTGTCTCAAAATTGAGGCCAGGTACTGGCTGTAACATAGTTCCTGTAGTGCTAGAAGACCTGTGGAGAGAAATAGGGTTTTCCAGCTGTGTCCCACATCCCCAAAGATTTCATAAAAACATGTTCACTGCATAGCACAGAAGAAAAGTTATAATAAGCTGGCTTTTCCAAAGTAGGCAAGTGTATTGCTACAATTAAGGTAAATATGCACCACAAAATTTGGATTATTAGTGTTCCTGCACCATATCTAGCAGAGCAAGCAGCTCCTGATTACCTAAAGCAAATGGAAGGTAAAGGAGACAAGGTGTGAGAATTAGCCTGTGAAAAATAGTATAACTTGTCATAATTGATCTGTGAAGGGCTCCTTACCTGCCAA
Source organism: Meleagris gallopavo (assembly GCF_905368555.1). NCBI lineage: Eukaryota > Metazoa > Chordata > Aves > Galliformes > Phasianidae > Meleagris > Meleagris gallopavo. The sequence goes on from NC_139405.1 coordinate 41,710,100, forward strand.
GGCTCATTAGTTACGTATTTTTCTGTCTCCCTTTCTAACAAAATTAAATGGCACCCCTTACTTCAAGAATCCCTTTCCTTCTGTGCTATAAAATATTGCTTGAAAAACATGTGCAGAGACCTAGGAGGTTACGCATATCACTTAAGTGTTATATCTGTACAGGACTGCATGCCTTTTATTCCAGAAGAAGAACATGTCCTACAAATAGAATCAAGAGTGCTTAATTAGCCAAAGGGCAAGCAGATCACAAACAAAATTATTCCTTATTGAACTTAAAATTATAAAGGATTATATGCGCAGATAAATGAATGGCAATCAACAATTTAAGGTAAGTTTGTATTTTACTATAGAAACAAACAGGATGTAAGCATAACAACTGGAGAATATGCACTCCTTGTTAAAAAAAATTCCTGAGAATAAAAGCACTTGTGCCTTAGAAACATCAATTTTCCTAACCAAACTGAAAGAGAGAATTAATCATATTTACTGTTTTTATGATGGTCAATTGAAAAGACAAAAAAACCACACACATTTGTTTTAATCAGAGGTTACACTGAGCAGAAATTCTTAGTGAAACACACGGAAAAGAATGATCTCTTTGATTTCTTTTGATTAGACTTTCCTTTTACAAAACATATAAAATGTATTAAGTGTTTCAGAAGCGAAGAGCACAGATTTAAAATTGTTCCTTTGTTGTAACGAAGCATAAGCAAAATAATACAATATTATTACCACACCATCTGACATCAAACTTCTTGGATATTTAGAACATCATAATTAAATTCGTGAACAACAGCATGAGTATGATCAATACTAACAACATTTTCTACTCTGCTCAATCTGTTTCTTCCAAAGATGATCTGCAATATGAACGCTGATGCATTGGCAGTCTGGTCCACTGGAAGGTAAAGAAAAGAGAGAGAAGTTCCATAATCTTGCAATTATTTTGCACATGGGTGTGAGAAAAGGCCAAAGCAGCATCCTATGAATGTGTGTTTGTTGCTACAGGAATTTGAAGGGCACGAGGAAATAATTGGTCTTTTCAGTCACTGGGCAGTGAGACGAGTTCTACAGGGGAAATGCTTCAGTGCTTTGGAAGAATTCAAGACAGATGATGGACAGTCAGTCTACCAGGAAGGGAGCTGAAAGTAGTATCTGGTAAATGATTAATCCCTCTAGGTATTAAGCGCAATTCAAAGAGCCTTAAAACTGTTGAGATTCACTGACCAGAAATGTTTTTATACTACTGGAAGAATAAAGGCAGTAATGGGAGAGGTTAATTCAAAAACAAAGCAACACAAAAGAGATCTGAGAAAAGAAAGATGTAAGAAGCGTCACTTTTATCTGGAATAATGACCAAAAAGGAGTAAATGTTACATTTTGTCTTCAAATACACTAGACAGTATTCTCAGACTGTAATTGTATCATTTCATGCATCTCAATGCAAGCCTTTTGCCTCTTGCCCTGTCAGGTGGCACTGTTCTGAATAGTCCACATTCCCTCCCATCAGGTATTTATGTACATTGGTATGACTGAGCCTTCTCCAGGTTCAAGAGCCCCCGCTCTCAGCCTCTTCTGATATATAAAAGGTACCTTAGCATCTTCTAATTACTCCTTTTTTTTTTTTCTACTTCCCTAACCCCAGGACACAAATGTAGGCTAGTCTCCATCCACTAAGATTTTTATGTGTTTTTTTTTCCTTTGTGGTATGATGGCAATTTGTAGTTATATAGAACACAGTGGATTGAGAGTATTATCCTTAGTTTATTTCATTAGAAATGGTGTTTTTCACTGCTGCACATGTTCTAATCTTAATAATTAACAGCAACAGAAAAGCAGAGACATCAGGAAAGAATCTTTTAAACCATCACACATGTCCAGAGGGGGGAGAGATTAAATCGTACAGAGAAAGTATGTTGAGCCACTTACATACGGTGCAGCCACTGAGGGGAGGAATCACTTCTTATCTAGGATGATATTACCCTCTTCATCTTTGATTCGAACCCGTCCAGACAAATACTTGGTTTCTTGCCTGCCATTGCAGTACACAGTCTTTATGGTTCCATCTGGATACTCCCTCCTCTTGAACTGTGCAGTGTGAAACTCCTTCTGGCCATTACTGAATACCACTAGTTTATCTCCATTCCTGAAAACAATAGCCATGAGTGAATGGGCCATAAAGCACTGCACGTTATTAACCTATCATACCTAGTTGCCTAAGATGGCACAATGAAAGTAGAAACTTTCATAGGTTATATAATTCACCTCAGAATTTACATGTGTTCACATCAGAGATCAGTTATCACAATCAAATTTCAATAGAAAGGTGCTTCTATACATAATAACGGATGGTAGGATCTGTATTTTTATGAATACCGCATGCAGGGATCTCAAGGCATTTTGCTAATACAAAAATCTCTTTTACAACAAATGCACAGAATAGGCATGTATAATGAATTCCTGCTGTTATTTGTCCTCATTTTATATGATGAAATAGAAGCAAAGAATTCAAAACATTTTGGCAAGAACAGAAAGTGAGTAAAATACCAAAGAATAGAACCCAAGAGTCTTCTCCAGTCCTACATTTTTAACACAAACAACTGGCTTCCCTTTTGCTTGCAAGTTATACTGTTGCCCTGGCCAGATGTTGAGAGTGACTGCAAAGTTACATACAACAAAATGAGAAATAGTTCGCAGTTACTTTACCAGTGACATTAGGTCACCTGTGATTCAAAGTGGAAGCAAACAACTCTCAGTTCCTCATTGTAGCAAAACACTTGTTCTCAACCAAATTTCTTTCATATGGAAGTTTTCCAGCCATGCAGAATTAAACCACAGTTGTATACACTAGTAACATTAAACTTGTGCCCAGTGCCAATTCCTGTCTCTAAAAGGAGACTTACTTTTCTACTTTTACTATTGTACCATCTGGGAAAAAAGTTTCCTCGAATCCATCACTATAGAGGCATTTCACTGTGTGATCTGGGAACACAATTTCTTGTGTGCCATCAGGATAATGCTTTTCTGTGGAAAACAAGATTTAAAAAAATGTCTTTGGAATTATTTCTCATAGCTTTACACAGAGCTGGATGAGATTTTTTTAGACTTTGTAGTGAGGGTAGAAATTTTATCCAGTGTACCACTAGAGAAACTAAAGAATCAAATAAGATAGTAAAGCTACAGAAATGATGCATTTATGCCCCTTTATTATCTTTCTTTGTAGAAAGAAATTGAGCAGTAAAGTGATGGATCATACAAAAAAAAAAAATCAAGAAGCAAAGACAAATCAAATTTGAAGAAAAAAAGCAAATCTGCTGGAGTTAGGTTCAGACAACACTTACGCAATTAAGACATCCCCACACATATAGTTCACATCCACAAATTCTTGCATACCTATCTGATTATTAGGGAACTGCAGCACCTCTAGGCCCCCTGGATAAGCAGTGTGAGTTGTCTGTGCATCTGCATAGTAATAAATCTGGAAGGACAGTGAACTGTTCGTGAGGCATAAGATGATTAAATCATAGCAATGTGTTTAAAAAATAAGCCAACTTTAAGAAGTCATTTCAAGGCCATTTTCTTCAGGTATCTGCCATCCCTAAAAGTTGATACGTTTACATTTTAATTCCTTTCTTTCATTCACACCTCTCCTCCTGGCTTTTCCCAGATATTTCTACTTTCTGTAGTGTAGAGCAGAACAATGAGAGTGATCTTCTCAACTCCCTGCGGATAGGATCTCTAGCTTCAACCCATATACTAATAATTTAAAACGTTCACATTCTTGCCAAGATCTTACTCATCCCCACTTCAGCTCATGTTCTTATTAAACATATTTACCTAATGCTAAGAGGGAAGAACTCCTGTGCAACCCACTCTAAAATATACAAAAAAGCAGTCCTTTCTTCAGATGGCTTCCCCTACATTTTGCCTTCTTCTGGTTTCCTTTGATCTGCTTAGCTCAATCCCTGCTCGCCCCTTCTTTAACTGTTATCTTCACTTCTTTCTATTCTTGTCCTCCCTATTCAGGGCTGTGGAAGCCAACACCCTTTCTCATCAATTTATCCCAGAAATGCTATTTCAAGATATGCCGTAACATAACATTAATGCTGTAACACCATGGAAAGCGCAGCAGCAAAGTCCTAGGTTACAGAGGGTGAGAGTGTGCTCAAATGCAACAGCTGTAGACATAAAAACAAAGGAAGAAGTCTGCTTACATTTAGAAGGTCTCAGGCAGGCAGGGATCTCCAGCAGGATATCCTTGCCTCCACTAACAACCTTTAAATGAGATCTGGGAAGGGCTGGATCCTGGCTCCACCTCTTCCAGTCACTCAAGTACACTGCATACACCTGAGCTACCCTGGGTTGGCCCTGCCTTCCCACCAGGTGCTCAATCACTGCTTCAAGCTGTGACTTAGCATTTTTGCTACAAAGATGAGCAGTAGGAACTTGTTTGACAGATCACTTAGCCATACAATTTTCCTTAAAGAAAACAAATGCGACATACCACTCTCTGATCTGGCATAATCTTCTTTACATCTCCATTGAAAAAGCTGATTGTTGTCATCTTTTTATCAGCACTGATCTCTTTTTTAGTACCATTGCAGAAAGTGATGATTCGACGTCCATCAGTAAGCACCTCTTCAACCTTCAAAAACATAGTGCACCTAATGTTGCTGAAGTCAAAGGATGCAAGTTACACTACACTGCCTTCCAATGAAATTGGAACTTGAAGTAACTCATTGTACTCATTCAATACTTTTGCATTTCAAAGCTACCTCAGCAGCATTTGTGCATTTTTTTTTGCCTCACTTTCGTATGAGAGAAAAAAAGTCTGACATTATCTTTTAGCAAAATCATCCCTTTTCATGCACTTTGATTCAAATTCCCACCACACCACCTTCTCTTCTGTTAAGCACGATAAGACAGATTGCCCTGGGGCAATAATGCAAAAATACAGGCTGTTCATTGGCCGACTCAGTTAGTAATGGTTTGTACTATTTTCATATATGCTGGTACTCATTTTCTGTAGGTTGTCCTGGATTATGCAAATCAAAATGATATATTAACAGATAGCTGACGTGTTAACAACCATTTTTTGCAAGTAACGTAAGCTTGAGTGGACAGTCAATACTACAGAGTTAAATGTATGCAGAGATTTCTTACAAAATTGATCAAGACTTCTTAACAGGTGGCAATAATATTATCAGTGTACAAAAAATATGTTGGAATAAGACTTCCTTCCTAATACAGCCTCTAGTTAATGAGTTTTCCAGAATGACTATGGGAGCTAGTTCTGTTCAGAATATAGAAATCCCATAATTCAATTCATTTAGCAAAGTCCAAAAAAAAAAAAAGAAGAAAACCATATGGTGCACTATAGCTTTTCCTTGTATTTCCAGTGTTGTCACAGGCTCTCTACAAAAACAAACAAACAAAAAAAAACAAAAACACCACACATTCCAGCAAGACAAGAAGGATAAATATCCTCAGGGAAAGGGGATGAATACTGAGGGCAAGATTTTAGTTTTAGAAATAATTTTGTTTTAAAAAAAAAAAAAAAGTTATAGAAAGATATTCTTATAGATACTTACTACAAAAGTCCTTGTTAGAAAAAATTCCAGTTAGTTTAAATAAGAATTAATGACTCAATCCACCTTTTGGCCACTCTCATGTTGAACAAGCCTTGTCCAACACTAAGTTTTATGAATCAAATACAGTGGTAAAAAGGACTTTTTCACAATTATTTTTCTTTCAAGGATCAAAACAATGAATAATGTATTTTCTATTTCTATGATAAGGAAACGTGATTGGTAGAAACTTTCACACAGTCTATCTCAGTGCTAGTTATAAAATAATAGGTACATCAAACCAGTTTCCCCTGAACAATGTTATATCGCAAAGGCCTTTTCCATGTGTGCTTATTGGAAAGTATCATTAATCAGCACATGTATTGACAGGAGAAGTTCTGAACTAAATAGACACAGAAACCTGTGTTTTATTTTACTGTCTGAACTTAATATATTCTAAGGCTTATCAAGAATTGACAACTGTGATTGGACATAGATTACCCTCAGTCAGCGCAGTAGGAGATAAGAAAAATTGCTTAAATGATTTCCATCCCATCAGCTATATAATAATTTCCTGCTACTCATAACGTGAACTTTACACTTAAGCTCTTCATTAAGGACTCTTTGAGAGATAATTTTCTATGACTACTTGAAGTAGCAATTCCTATCAGTTGCAGCCCTGTTGGTGATCTCTTCAAGCACCCTAATTTATCTCACCTTTCCATCACGATGCTCTATTTTTTCCTGCACCATGTCCTCATTTTTCCTTCTTTCTTGATGTAACATTGACCGTCTAGATAATATTGATTTTGGAGGCTGCATCTATGAAAATATCACAGTCAGAATTATATAGACAGGCTGTAAAAATATTTTCACAAATTTTCATCAACTCTTCAAAAAAATGTTTACTTTTACACACAAAGAGGAAAGTTGCCCTTCTTTCCGGTATTGTCCTGAACTCATAGTTTTTTTGATGAATTTTGATGTTTTAGTTGTAACTGCAATTGTTGTGCATTAGTTCCAATTAACGCCACCTACCAAAGCAATATCAGGGAATGAGTGCATTGTGGTGAAACTGCACTATAGGAAATGGAGAGAACAAACAGAACAGCAAAGAACAGGATTACCTTTGAATGAATGCAGGGTTACTGATTTGCAAAGAAAGGCACCTATGCTAGCAAGATCCACCTTTCAAAACAAACCACATTGCTCTTAGTTGTAGGTAATGCTGACTATGTAATAACTAAGAGTAATTCAGGTTGCTATGCATTCAATTTACTATTACAATTTTCCTTTGCACTGTCTGGTAGCATAAAGGAGCCTTAAGTTAACTGAGGACTGGCACTTGGCATCCAGAGCAGTTACTATCTAATTCTCATTACAGCAGTAGCACGTGTCAGCCTGTGGGATCCAAAGGAACTGGGAGTACTGCTTCCCACAGGGCTTGAAGTTGTCAGATCGATCCCCAAGCCTCTGTCCACTGCACAGCATTTGCAAAGTGTTTTCCATAGCGGTTTCTCTTCCCTCTAAATAGAACATCCTTCAGTTCTCACTCTTCTTACTAATATGGATTTCATACACACAGGCCAACACAGTTTGAGGTAACTACTGCTTGTCTCTATATGTCAAGCTATGTTCAAAGGACTGAGCATACTTTCAGAGTAGTACTGCTTCCAGAGCACGCATGGAATGCCCAGTAACGGATGGAAAGTCCATGTACTGGGAGGCTCTGAAGCAAGCAGTGGGACCTGAACACTAGCGAAAAAAAAAAAATAATAATAAAAAAATCATCATGCATACTTCAGCTTTATTCTGGAGAAAGGCACAAATCTTCCAGATACAATATTCCCCCTCCCTCCTGCCCCTGGATCAAAACTTGGATCAAAATTGCAATTTCATTAAGGAAACAGAAGTTGTGTCCTTTTGGGAGATTGTAACTCAGTATCAGTTTCAGATTAAAAGTTCTGAGTTTTATAGTGGACAAGAAAGAAATGGGAATGGAAGATTTTCTTAGTGTGTTTCACTTCAGTTCACCCATGGAAAAGACAGTTACTCATCATATAAGACCCAGAATCACAAGTTGCTCCAACCTTTGCTTCAGCATCCAGAAGAGTAGGAGAACTGCTTGTAAGTACTTTGTTCTCATATGCAGTTATGCCACTTCTCCTTTGGGTCGTTGCAAAAGCCACTTTATTCTGAGGTTTTAACATTTTTTCTGTCTTTTTAAGATTAGGAATCTCTTCTTCCTGAACCAAAATTAAAATACTAACTAGCAACATAAATCTACTAATGTCCAACGGTCATGCGGAATATGTTGGTAAAGAAATGTACTTTGTTACTTATAAGCCATTAAAATATTGTTTTAAAGAGTGTACACATCATATAAGAAGAGATAAGAAAATAAATCCAAGAGAGCACTGTTGCCAGTCAAATGGGAGTTAGCATGCTGTATGTGAAAACTGAAGTCACAGGCAGTGAATTATTTTAAAGATTTTCTTAGTGAAATACCTGTGTTTCCTCCCTGTAACTGCAGAGCACAAAGCTGCACGTGTTATTGCTGGGCTTATTTGAGAGGAACGTGTCTTCTGAGATAATTGAAGTGGGTGAAGGTGTGCCTATAAGGAAAAGCAAAATTAAAGAGGATATAGTCATGTTTCTTCACTTAGTGCAGAAGATCATTTTTAAAGATGCTAGCTCTCAGATGCTTGCTTGCGACATGTTGCTTCTTATACTGCTAATGGTGGCTTGCTCATTTTTGAAGGTCCTTTGCCCTGGACCAAAGAGAACTGCAGACCACCTCCATGCTCCACCTTCTGGGCTTCCACAGCAATAAATTCAGCACATTCTATTCTCCTTTTCTTATCAAATGCAAGTTTCATACTTCTCAGAATCGTAGGAGAGTTTTAGTGACAATATATTTCCTGTTAACCAAGGGTTGGAGATCAATCATTCAGATGACTCTAAGGCAGAAAATTCCCACAAGTCTTACCTTTTTCATAAGATGATGACTTATGCCCCTTAGAAACACTCAGATGTGAGCCAACTCCAGGTGATTTCCTCTCATCTGTTCTTCTCCCAGTAAGAGAGGGTTGATGTACAACCTGAAGCAATATGGAGAAGTTGTGACATACAGTCGTGCCTTGCTGTAACGTGGGAGAAATCAGTGATATGGATGGAGTGTGCCTCCCCTTCCTGGGAATGTCTGAGCACAAGACCTATACACTGACACAGTGCTTGTGTTTCATCTTAATTAAGACTGTTTTGAAGAAAGAGACTGTAGGGAAAGAGCTGGAAGAAGCCCCAGATGGGGCTCTGTCTTTCCTCTCAAGAGCTGTATTTTAGCTGTGGCTCTTTCTCTTGATCCTCATTGGGTTGCCAAGACAATGAAGCATGGCACATCACAGTCATGAACAACTTCTCAGGACAAAAATTCTTTACTTGGAGAGTGACAAAGCACTGGAACAGGCTGCCCAGAGAGGCTGATATTCAAAACGAACCTGAACATCTTCCCACATGGCCTGCCCTAGGGAACCTGCTTTAGCAGGGGTTGGACTAGGTGACCTCCAGAGGTCCATTTCAGCCCCTATGGTTCTGTGATTCTGTGAAATATTTCGATGTATGAGCAGTCCCTAAGATGATTTCAGGCAAAAAAAATGGTACAGTACCAAGGCAAGAAGACCAAGCAACAGCTCTGTGAGAAAACATAATCCCAATCTAAATTTTGAACAATATTGTCAAGAGAAAATAGAGGTAGTTTAAATAGACCTCTCCATTGTCTTACTTCTTCTGATTCAAAAGGTGTCACTCTTCCCTGGTGAGGTGTTCTCCTGCCAGTTGGCGTTGTGCTTCTGCCAAGGGTGCAGTGAGATGGTTTCTTTTCTTGATGTTCCTTTGTTACCAGTCTCAATGGATCAGCCTTTTGTACAGAGCTTTTTATTGCCTAAAAGATTAAAATACATTTGCATGAAGTTAATATAAACATAGCATTAGAATCCTTCTACAGCAGGTGGCTCATTCAATTTTTAAAACTTTTGGAAGATGTATCTCTGTGTATGGATGTATATATGCATATTTTGTATGTTATTCCCTCTTTGGACTCGGACCACTTCCCCCAGTCATCTGTGGATGAAGGAGAGGGGTAATTCTAAGTACACAGTGCAAAGCAGCTGTTGCTGCTCTTAGGCTCTTATTCTTCAGTCTAGCCACCTTGCCAACCACAACCAAAGTATTCCTCCCTGGGAAACCACAACTGAGCTGATCCAGAAAAGTACGTCGAGTGGGAGGGTTTTTTTTGTTTTTTGTTTTTTTTTGCCAGATGTTCACCTTTTTTATATTTGAAGTGTCTCATCCACTGGACAATGACTACTTGGGAGCACAAGAGTAGGCAGTCCATGGAAAAAACACATGTGCCATCAGCTTCATTTGCCCAAGCCCATGGCTTATTGCTCAAGGAATGGAGCACTAACAAACACAAAAGACTAACCAATTCCTTCTCCAAAAACAGTCACTAGAGCCAATTTTCCATAATGATTATAAAATTTTCTGTACTGAACTCACAGTTTAAGGGATTTTTGTCATACGTGATGATATCATCATCTTTATATTAATAAATCACATTAAAATTTAATGGTCATGCTTACAAAAACAGAGTCAATGAAGAAAAATTATCTGAACACCAGAAGATGGTAGAATTTTCAAAAGCTAAATCTTTTCCTCTAAGCACAAAACAGCTTTGAGCAAGAGATAGGTTATTAATTAGCTCTTTCAGACAAGTATGCTAAAAGATGCAGAATTGAATAAAAATCATTGCTAAAGGAATATGATTTTTATTTAAATTCAGACTTTTTATTTTTTGAAGGCAAATTCTGGGAATATGCCAAAATTATCCAAATACAATCATTTTCATAGAATCCTGGAATCACCAAGGTTGGAAATGACTTCCAAGATCATCCAGTCCAACCATCCACCAATATTTCCCCACTAAACCATGTCCTTTAATACAACATCTAAATATTTCTTGAACGCAAGATTTTAACTGTACATTTTAAGTATACATGAGTATGCAGTGACAAAATACAACTGGACCTCAGCTCAAGAAAAATGATTTAGTAGTAAAGATCTTCAAAATTATTTTTGATGAAGTGATGTAAATCAGAAATTGCAGACTGAGAAAAGGAAAGTGCTCCTAAGCCACTGTTATATTGCTAAAAATATTAAGACTGAAACTACTAAGTGACTGAGCAGAACTCAAAAAAAAAAAAAAAACACAAAAAAAACAACAGCAACAAAACACAACAGGGGTTCAGTTTCACAACAACTCAAGCCAATCTCAACCCAAATTACTGTAGTCCCTCTCTGTCTCCAGATGCATGTTTCCAGCCCCTTCCCTGTACAGCACCAGGAACCACAGAGTGGGAAGGGGCTGGTTCAGCAAGTGCAGTCAGGCAAAAATGAACTGCTTATTCTGCCCAGTTAGTTTTGAGCTCACCATCATCAGAAGAGCCAAGAGGGTCACAGCAGTGCAAGTTATCATCAACTTCAGCCAGACACTCATATGTGGCAGGTTTTTGTTTTGTTTTTGCTGAGTATATTATATAGAGACTGTTGAAAATCAAGCCTTTAAAGAACTAACTACATAAGACTTGTAAATAGAAAATATTCTGTGGCAAATATTTATACATAGGTTCTGCCCTAAGAAGCCTATTTTAAAAAAAAAGCTTCATCATCAAAAAGCATTCTTTGAAAAGGATGTTCAGAAATCAGAATATACTGACACAATGTATGCTATCTTAGCCAGGGGGCAAAGATCTGTACGAGATCTAAAAATAGGATGAGAGGAGGCACTTGCCTTTCTAACTTAAGGCTCTAACAAGCTCATGAAATAGAATGTGTTGGACTGCAGAAGTGAAGGAGAGAGATGAAGCCAGGGAGAAAGAAAATATATTTCCATGAACATGGTAAGTTATGTTCACTACATATCTAAACAAAAATCAATTCTGTTGAGGGTGCCACCAAATAGAGCACTGTTGCTATATGTGTCATTGTAAAAACTTCTGGTTTCCTTTTTTTTTTTTTTTTTTTTTAATGCATAGCATAGATTACAATTTTTAACTTATACACTAACATAACCATTTTTAAAGAAAAAAATATCAGGGAAATCAGTATAGGCTGAGTTGTCTGTGGTCTTTTTAGCATAAAAATGTATGTCATTCAAAGATCATTTCATGAATCATAGCAAATGCCCTAGCCCAAGCAGCTGCTGCAATTTAAGTCTAAACTTTTCAAGAGATCCAATTACTCAGTATTTGAGATGATAATGAATGATTAATTTCTTGATAAAGATTCCCTCAATTCAAACACTTTCATAAGTTCTCAAGTTATCTGAACAAATAGTTTTACTTTTCTTCATTGGGAACACATAGATACCAGTAGGTAGCAGAAGATGCCAGCTCATTTTGGATCTTGTGGGAGCTGGTGGGAGATTAAACAACCATCAGTGACACTGATCCTGCTGTTGGTTAAAGGAGGGACCTGGTGGTCTCCTGAGGTTTCTTTCAGTCCTACAGATCCTACATCATAGGGTTTACTTTCCCATACGAATGGATCAAAAAAACTTGGGAAAAAACAACAAATCTTCATGAATAAAGCAATGAAAATTCAAATGCTGTCTACAAATACTGTCTACATATTCTCAAAAGTCATAATTCCCTGCTTCATAATTAGTCAGTTCTCAGGAATAATATTCATGGACAAGGAAATAACATGTTTAGAGCTTATCAAAATCCACTGCAAAATTACACAGCAAAGTCCATGTAGTAAGAGAGGAAGTATGCACATTAGACCTTGATTGAAACTTTTCCAACAGCAACTTTTTAAAAGCTGTGTCAGTATGTCTTCTCATAGAACTCTCCCTTGTGCAAATGAATGATATCTTTCTTAGTAATCAGTAAAATTTATCGAGAACTGCATGTCTGGCAGGAAACTGGCAACTTGTTTCCTCCCAATTTCTAATGCATTCAGAAATTAGCTTGTTTGGAGATAATATAAATTATTAACTATTTGGGGCACAAGCCACATTCTGAAAGAATCTTTTATGATATGCAGATAAAATAGATGCTTATCTTGTCTCACAGCTTGAAGTGGCCATTTTTTCACCAACTAGACCACATTACAGTAAAAAAGGATTTATCGTTAATAAAAGAATTATAGGGCAACGGAATACACCTTTTTCATACATGTAGAGCAAGTGGCATATCTCTCAATTTTTTTTTTCTGTGTAAAATCATGTCCTCCTGATTCTTTAACCTGTACCAGTCATTACTTAATTTGCTCCCCAGGCATTCTTGTACATATCCTCAAAGTCTATTAGCTGTGACAGAAATAAATTGTATATTAGGTATTGTTATGCCTTCTTGGTTACAGCTGAGGAAACTCACCATTCCTAGCTGGCTTTATGTGAAATATCTTATAAAGCTTACCACATGTCTCTGTGACATGTATTTCTGCTTCTGTTACACAAGATGATCCCTTCACTTTGATTTATTTCTCCCATGCACAGTATCTCAACTCTGGACAGAAAAACAGCATGAGATTTTGCTTTACATCCAAAATTTAGAGATGTCCAGAGTCACAAAATCATTTCAAACTTTCATCTGCTAATAAGACAGCTCAAAGAAACACAAGTGAGTCACCATTTTCACATCTATCACTACACCACTGATTCTGTGCTTCTGTTTTATGTTCCTTTTCCCTGAGCCTTCAATTCTAGATTCAAATCACCAGCATCCACTCTGTTCACTGCATGGCCTTCCTCTGCCATGAGATCAGATAAAGAACACATGTTTCTGTCAGACACTTTAGAGTTCACCCAGGACATCTGGGCAGTATGCCCACCAGTCTAGCTCATGCTTGTGACAGATTCCAGTTGGATTGGATCCAATACTGGCTGGATGAATAAAGCCCAGATAACAAGAAGCCCAGAAGTCTGCTGTCCTCAACATCCCCCTTCTCAGAAGTGTTGCTGAAGTCCCCCGATTTTTTTTTTGTTCGTTTGTTTGTGCATGGCTGCATGCCACAGGGGGAAAACAAACTCAATAAATCACAAGGAGTCCCTGTGTAAAATAAATATTTCTGGTTTTACCTCATTTGGCAAGAGCACTTGAGACATTCAGATGAGACATACTGTTTCATACTGTGAAAGTTTCCAAGATAAGCTACCAAAGCTTTTTGTCCTTACAGCTCACCTGAACTGCAAATAGTTTATCCCACATTACTGGGCTTGTTTATAACTCTGCCAATTGAAGCACTAAGCAATTGTGAAATCCCAGCTACAGAAATGACTGAGGAGATCCAAAACTAACATAGAACAAATAAAATAATTTCCTACAGTTAAACTTTCCAGCTTCTAACTTACGAATAGCATATATTATTTAGAAATACATTCAGCCTTAAAGGCTGAAAATATCTGCTTCCTACTTGAAGTTACTATTTCAGACATGGTTGATGCTGCTCTCTTAAGCACATTCAGTTTAGAAATTGTCTCATGATTCAATAAATCCACTGCCTAGTGACTTTCAAGCCATACATTGTCATTATCAATGAATAGTTGCCTCTCTTCTCACCTGAAAAGTTTTAAATTTCATTTCAGTCCCTAATCAGGCAGAGAGAGCAGTACATTGGCTAATCTGAACTCATTTTTGCTCTACTCAGTGGAAGCAAGAGATTAATTTCCAATAGATACAAGTATTTTCAGAGACACTACATTTGAACAAAGCACAGATTTCAGCTAAACACTAACAAAAAGAAAAAGGAGGATTTGTAATAAGCAGTATGCTCACAATAAGGAACAAGAAATACAAAGCAAGAAAAAAAGCAAAACAATAAAAAAGAAAAAAGCATAACAGTGAAATATTTAGGTATCTATATATTCTAAATGATGAGATGTGTTTGACAGTGTTGTAAACTGGCTGTGGACGAGCTGTTAGAGACACAAGAGAGAGAAAAGACTTTCACTTGACATACTGAGTTAGTTTTTTACAAGCTGTGGCAAGTTAAGTGATTTTACCATTGATCAGGCAAAAGGCAGTAGGAACCCATACTTTGCTATTAATATCTCTGAAGTAGTGTTTCTGCAAAGCTGCCTTTGGCCCCACATGAGAGGTGATACAGCTCTTGTGCTTCTCTCTCCATGATCTCTCTTCTTGCGTGGACGAAGATGCTGTCTCTCGCAGGATAGCTTCTGCAACCTAACGAAGAATATGTTATACATACATAATTTTTAGTTCAAGTCACAGCTAGAAGAATCAAGCAATTCTCTAAGCTATGAGGCTTTCTGTTTTTAACAAAAATGAAGTAATCTAAGTGCAGTGATAGCCACTACCATGCAACACTTCAGCAGTAAGTAACTTCAGGTTTTCCTTCATAAAGAAATGCCAACACAGGGTATTAGTCTCCCACTATGAAAACACCAGGACTAGCATAGCTCAGGATTGATATTTAAAAGCTACGTATATAAATACCATGAATGAAATTCCACACCTTGTTCTGCTAGGGCTTGAGACTCAGCAGCATCAGCTATGACAGTCCTTGCCCATAGCATCCTAATATCTTTATCAGCATCACAAAACAAACTATATTATCACACAACAAAAATTTTCACAGGTTTGAGCAGTAATTCCATAGCATCATATGTTCCAGAGCAACAGAAATAATGTCACCTGCAACAGATGCCAATTGGCTTCTTGTTATTCTTGCTTTTTTACATTTTTTAATCATCCTGCGTGTGACTAATTTCTTCTTTCTGAACTTCATAGTTTATAAAAGAATGAATTATACACTAATGTATATGTTTGGGAAAATTAAAAAACAAACTGAAACATAACATGAAAAGGCATTTTCAAATGGAAAATATCAGTATTAGATGAAAAATCTCATGAATTAGTACATTGAAATCAAATAAAAAGAGAGACCAAAACTTCTTCAGTCCAGGAAGCAAGGGACTGGTTAATTGGGGTATCTGACTTATGTTAAAAAGGCATTACTAGAAATTATATCTACACATTAGAGAAATACCTAGGAATAAAAGGCTTGATTTGTTTTTCTCCTAGGTGTAGGCTCTCTATGGATAAATAAAATTCATCTCACCAGACTGCACCATCTGGAAGATAATTATCTGTTCCAGTCACCTCAGTTCACATATGATGAAATGAATCCCTCTTTAAACACACACATTTTTCTCCCTTGATTACGTAGAAAGATGAAATGACCCACTCAAACCAGATCTCTGTCTTTTGATTTCTGGTCTGAATCATTTAATTTCCCCTTAAACTTGCTGTCTCCTGTGTAAGAAGGGAGTAATGGAATTCTCCCTTCCTTTATCTCCCTTTAACGAAGGTACTCAATTACATAGTAAAGTAACAAGTAACCCTGCAAGTAAATTAAACAAATTGGACATTAATAAAAAAGAACAATAGATCCTGTTCAACTATGATTAAACCTCTTTACGATTAAACTCCTGTTCATCAGGGGTTCAATCTATGCTTTTGTAAGGGAGGCCACTGTTTTCTTCCCTGAAATTTTCCTGTACTAAATAAGAACTGAAATGAGGTTTATTTAAAGGTCTCACTATATTTATTGCCAGAAAACAGCCTGCATCTGGCTAAAGAGCTGTTCTGTTAAAAAGGTCAATGACATACACGAAGACCAGAGTTAATTTCAGGAGACTTTAATTGGCTTAATTGGGCCAGTGCAAATCTGTAACCTGGACTGACTCTGTAGTTAGTGGAGGGAGACAGGCACCATCTGCCCCTGCGTAGCTGTCAGAGACAGGCTGGTTAAACCCCCTTGTAGAGGTACTTATCTCTTGGATAACTAATGTTAAATAGAAGAGGACCACTCAAGGAATATATTTAAACATGGCTTAGTGTAGACCTGATATTTCTCTCCTTCAGTCTGAGCAGGGCAGGAATGGAGTGAAAGTATTCAGGAAAAAGAAAAACTAAGCCTAAATTATTCAGGCAGTATTAAACACAAAGTCTTACAGTACCGGTGTCTCTGATTTTCTGTCAACGAGATTCACCGTTCCTGTTTTTCTTTCTGCTTTCAGCCTCTTCTCTTCTGAACCTCTGAGCTCATCTCGAAGCTCCACGTTCTGCCTAGTCAGCATCTCAACCTGGTCTCTTAGCTTGCCATAGGCTGCATGCCAGCAGGACTCATTTCTCCTGAACTCCTCCTGCAGTCCTGTAATCTGTTGCTTTAACATCTATAAGAAGAAAAAAAAAAATAAAAAATAAGTGTCATGTCATTGCCTGCTCTGGACTAGGCATGCCAACTTTACACTCACAAAAGGTACTATGGAGCTCTTTGTCTTGCTTGAATTCCTACAATATACACATTTGAAGTAATAATAAAAATATTACAAGCACCTATAATCTTACCAGGAGGCGAGACATTCTTGTAAAGGAAGATCAGGAGATGCAAACGAATAATGCAAAAAAAAAAAAAACAACAAAAAAACAAACCAAACCAAACCAAAGCCCAAAACAAACAAAAAAAAACAAACAGAAAAACCCACACCATTAAAAGGACACATGGTATGTTTTAATGGCAAAAAGTGGCAATTCATCAGAACTTCATGTAGTGTGATTAGCTAGATGGTCCTTACAGACACCAGGGGATTGCAAAGACATTTTTATCTGAGTTCAAGGAAGTGAATTAATGGCATTTGTTACATTTTGATGAGGACCTCTTGCTATACATTTCCATTATTTTCTCCTGTTCCCTTCTCATTCCATCATCCATGGTGCTTCCAACACTGAGTCCTCTTCCTTTGGGAGCATTCCTGCTGGATACTGCAGCTGCAACATCAGTAGAGTTTAGCCAGAAATGTGCAATTTGCTCTGTAATCAACTGTCATGTACATTCCTTCTTTTTGACTTTCCCTTCACTTGTGTATCTGTGCAGTGTGATTATACAGACTTAGTTTGTTACATATCCAACTAGATAGCACCAAAGTACCACAAAGCCAAAGGTCAGGACAGTTTACAAAAAAAAAACAAAAAACCAACAAACTACTTCCCAGGTCAGGGATAACAATGCAGAATAACGGCCACTGAAATAACAACACTTGATGTCAAGAAGTTGTAAAGCACACTATGACAGGAGATAGAAATGTTTCAAGACTCAACTTAGATATGGGAAAGCCAGTACAAAGATGTACAAAGAACATGGGGGCCCCCCTCATGCTTCTGTACAAAACAGAAGGAACAGTTCTTCAATTTATTCTTTTTTCTTATGTAAAGAGAGCAAGTTGTACATTTAAAACACAAATCAAAGTGATGTTTTTTAACACGAAAATTTTCATTGTACACACAGCCATCTTCAATAAGCAGTACAAATGAAAGGACTCAGGTCCACATGATACCTAAAAACAAGAATGTTCACTGAAGAGAACAGCATATTTATTTTACAGCTTACTTGTATTTCCTCTGATTTCACACTTTCTCCAGTGACTCTAGCTGTTCCTTTGAACTTGCTATGCACCTTTGTGTCAGTTTGCTCTCTGTTGTATTGCAATGGATGAGTCAGCTCCTGGTCCCTGACAGTTTTGAGTTGGTCCATTCGTATTCTGCTGAGAAGGTTAAAAAAAAAAGAAAAAAAAAAAAAAAAAAAGAGTATTAGGTTGGCATAAAGGCTATAACAAAGGACTGTCTCTAGACGTGCTTTCTCTGGACAAGAATTTTGAGGGGCTTGGGCATGTCGCAGATATACTATACTGCTGAGAGTGGCAATAAGTGATTAGCACTTCTCAAAACAGAGGTTGGAGAACTCACGCATCACTTGGAGCACTTGTACAAGACCAGTTGCAAAATTTATTCTATTGGGCAGATGGAAGTACTTTTATTCATTTAATTAATAATTAATTAATTTAATTAAAATTTTCTGATAATCTAAACACAATGAACTTAGAGACTCATAGTCACATTTGCTGTGTACAGGGAAAGCTACATTAAGGCAGACTTGCAGAAGGCACAGCCTGTTCCTAGCACCACACCTGTGAGGCACCTCATCATGCAAGGCTGGAAACTGAGCAGTATTTCTAGCTGCTTGGTCATCCCCATAATGAGAACAGCCATGGACCTGCATGAAAGGGGCTGAGTATATTACTTATAGGTGAGTAAATTACAGGAGCCAAATATGAGAGGCCATCACTAAGACGGCATTTTGCCTTCATATCCAATGTACCAAGGCATGAGTGGTCAGGAAGCGTGCTTAAAAACTTTACAAAAGCTGTAGAGCATTATTTGTACAACCAGGATCCAGGTGCCTAGATCAATTTCAATTTGATATTAAATTATTTGTTAGTTTCTTGCTTCAGTTCACTTCATGACTTACAGCCGTCTGACTATCTCTATTACTTGATAACTACAGGATGCAGCCATGACCTCATGTTTTCCTCTCCATAACGGAGTTTAGCTATTTGACAGCAAAATATGAAAGCTCACAATAACAGTAAGAGGCAAATGAGCTCCCCATATCCTGTTGCTCTTAACAATTTATTACTTTTTTTTTCTTCAGTTTTCTTACTTAAATAAGCCAGTCTAATATTCTCATTAAATGCATGCAAAAAAAATTCTCAATGTTCAATTGAAGTATTAATACTTTTTTCATTATCCTGGTTAAATCGGTAGCCCCTGCTTAATTATGCATAGCTTACCTCTGCTCCAAATCCAGACCAGCTGCCCTGAAATACAACATACAAAAACAAAAGCAAGATGGAAAATATACAGGGAACATCTTCCACTGACAAGTACTCTCTTAAGTTTCTTCAAAACAGAAGCCAACTAGCTACTCCCTCCAAAATCTCAGCTGATATTAACCTCTTCAGAACTGTTGATGAGTTGCATCTGTACAAATAAAATTAACAGAGCTGGAGCATCAGCCCAAGTGTACAGTTGCTCACAGGGCCATATTACTAGCATGACCATGAGTCTCCACCCCACGCTGCACAAGGCAACGCTGGGCAAAGTTTGGAGTTCAGTGCAGGACAGGGATCAGGCCTATTAGGCAGCTTGGTTGCAGCTCCCCAGTCTCTAAAACAGGTTAGCTGTACAAAAGTGTTGTGCCGTGTCCCTTTGGCTCAAGGCTATAAAACAGCCCCTGGCCTTGAAAAAAGTAATAATCAAAGAACCTGGAGCACACACAGTACTTCTTTGGAGCCTCTGACAGTCTGTTCACATCCCAGCTATAAACGAAAAGCTAGGTGCAGAGATGTAAAATATTAGAAAAGCTAAGTACTTTGTGTCAACTCTAAACCTTGCATGAATCCCAGGCATACCTCTGCCTGAGGCACATAGCAGCAAGCTGACTGTGAGGCAAAAAGTAAACATGCAGCAAGGCTTTCCCAAGAAAAAAGATCACTACTGAACTCTCTGACAGATACTAAGAGTCAGCAGCATCTCCCTCAGCAGTGGAGCCACAGGCTGTGTTCCAGTCTCCCCCAGGCACTAGATACGCACCACAAGCTACACTCCAACCATTTTCACTTTCTTGTCTATATTATTTGTGTCTGCAAAGGCTCAAAAACAAAGCACTTTGAAACAAAAGAATGGATGGACTAGGCAGGTCCAGGCATGTCACGTTGCTCTCAAAAGGGTTTTCGTGGCTTCCAACATAGTAAGTCACCAAAATGGCCTAAGTAATGTGCTTTGGATGTAGCTGCCACCTTGTGCTACTTCCTGGTTTGAAAATAACAAAGCAGACTGCATAAATCTGCATAGGGAAACACAGCCAAGGAAGATAAGCTGCCTTTCACAATTAGTTTTAACTCATAAATTAGAAAAATGAAATGATGCACACATTATGCTAGGCATGTATATTTGGATAAATATTTGTGTGGACGTATAAGGGGTTACTATGGCTAATGACATGAATAAATCTAGTGAAAGCTCTTTTGAAAATCTTCACTGTTTTTAAAGAAAAATGAAAGTCACGTCATCTGTGATGCAGCACTGTCAGCAGGTAGACAAACCTGCACTGCAGTAATTCAGCACCTGTGCGTCACTCCACAGCCCAAATTTATACCAGTAAAGGGAAAAGCAGCACCTAATTTCATGAGTAGCTTTATTAACTACCAAATCCCACAGATATTCACATCTGAAGCACATATCACAGCTTCCAGCTGGAGATCACCCAAGCTGTTTGCAAGATCACAAACTAGAAAGATCTTTATTAAAGTCATCCATTGTTAAGGCACTGAAAGCATTTTGCTGGAAGATACCTATAAAAAGAAATCAAACAAACTGACAAAAAGAAAATACCATTTGGCACTAATCCCACGGTCTTTGAAATCAAGAGGATTGGGCAAGCAGATGTGAAAAATAATTTCACAGAGTCACAGAACGGCCAGGATTGGAAGGGACCTCAGGGATCATGAATCTCCAACTCCCCTGCTACAGGCAGGGCCACCAACCTCCCATTTAATATTAGACCAGGCTACCCAGGGCCCCATCCAACCTGGCCTTGAACACCTCTAGGGATGGGGCATCCACAACCTCTCTGGGCAGCCTGTTCCAGCACCTCACCACTCTCTCTGTGAAGAACTTCCCCCTGACATCCAACCTAAATCTTCTCTCCCTCAACTTAAAAACATTTCCCCTTGTCCTGCAGTTATCTACCCTTTCAAAGAGTTGATTCCCCTCCTGTCTGTAGGCTCCCTTTAGGTACTGAAAGGCTGCAATGAGGTCACCCCGCAGCCTTCTTTTCTCCAGGCTGAACAAGTCCAGCTCCCTCACTCTTAGTTTGCATTATCTATTAAAATAAAAATCAATAAGTTATTCTTTCTTAGCAGTGGTTCAGAACCAGTAAAGTGAAAAGGGAAAGAATCACTTCTGTATTTATGGTAGATAGCACCCAGCAACTTCTGGCAGGCTTCCTCGCATTAAAAAAAGTATATATTTGATATTTGATTTGACAGTAAGCTTACTAAATTTTTATTACAGGCATTTGTATTACCTCTAACTAGTTGCAGTTGTGAGTGCAATTCTGTTCAGAAGATAAGTGTTTCTGAAATTATTATACTGTTGGTCACATGGTCACTTATGATAACTGGAAACACAAGGTACGCTGATGTGAACGCAACAAGGAAAGTTTATCCTTTACTCCATCAGATGCCTAATCCCATATAATGAATTATCCTGATTCTTACAGATTTCAGTGTAATCTGAAGATGTTCAGCAATTTACACAAAACATTTGGCATTACTCAGCTTTAAGACCCAAACTGTACCACAGTTATCAGAGTTGGCCCCTTTGGTTAGGCACCTTACTTTTTATCTACACATCCAGGTAAGTGTTTCAGTTCTCGGGGACAATATAAATGCCATTCAGACAAAGCTAGCTAATTATGTTGTATCAGACAAAGTTGCTAATTATGGATTTAGCAACCTGATTTTAAGCTTGCTCATGGAAGCAGTGGCTTCAGTACACGCTCAAATCAGTTCCTTGTGTATATAGACTTACCTGAGAAAATGCATTGCTTTGTCCTGTTCTTCTTCAGCTCTAGTCAGTGAAAGGGTTCCTCCATGATATACATCAGTTTCTAATCCTCTGGAAAGGATGTTCTGGGTTTCTTCTACAAAGACATCTACATTAGCACTGGCTGCATAACTGCAGTAAATTTTACTGATGAATCTGTCAAACAGAATTAACTTATCAGAGAATAATTACAGAAGTATTCAGACTCCAATATAGTTCTTAGTAGTGCGGTCCAAGCCCTGCAGGTCATGATAACTGAAATGGATTTGGGGGATATATCAGTGTCAGCAGCTGAATTCCTTACTGTGAATATGGTTGTCAAGTGATAATTCAACTTTATTTTGAATGTAGCTTTTACACAGTCCTTGATGCTCTTTTTGGAACAGCTTAGCAATCTGGGACAGAGTAATTAAGAGCTGTCAGGAATAAGTATTCCTGCCGCAGTGATTGCTGCAGGAAGGACAACAGGTTTTGAATCACCCTAAGAAAAAAAATAAAGGGGAGAGACAGCAAGTATGTTTGAGATGAGGAGTTAGCCTGAAGGAGGTAAAGTCCTACACTGGAAGCTGAGAAAAAAAAGAGTAAGAACCAATTTAATAAAAAGGTCTAAATCCTTTCTCAGCAGGATACCATTTCTTTTCCAGAAGTAAGATAACCAAGCCAAAAAAGAGGAGGATTTCTGGCTGAAGAAGTGTGACACTATCTGGGACAAACTGAGAGAAGATGTTCATAGGAAAACATAATCTTCTACTAATACTGGGCTCTCTGTGTCTGAGGAATAAAATAAGCAATTGTGAGAAATTATTTTGCCCAGCCTGTTGTATCTCACATTGTCTCTGAGGAGGATAAATAGAAAACAAGAACTTCTCACTGCCAAGAGTCAAGGGGGTGAATATATGCTACCAGAAACTCTAGCACTGATTCCAGGGACTGACTGAAACATCCACCAGTCTCATGGGGTGAAAAGTCTGTACATGAAACTGCATCTCTTAGCAACACAATTAGAAAAAATGGCCAGTGACATAGAGTCAAGCATAACTAAGGCCTTGCAGGTATTTTTTCCCTTCCTTTCTGTTTTTAACAATTTCTGACTGAGAAATACCAACAGAGGTGAGCTTATACCTAGGGAGCATAAACAGAATCAGTCAAAGTAAGAGAAATTTAATTTCCATATTGAAAAGAAATGGAAACAAAAACTTAGGTAGCTCTTACCTAACGCATTTGTAGGCAGTTTATTCTGTGATTGCTTCACTGAAGGGGCTCCTTTAATCCTAAAAACCACTGCTGAGGATGGCAGATCAAGGCTTGTAACATGCCTGGCCTTTGATTCAGGTTCATCCTCTCTCCTTTTGGATTTTGTGAGATGAAATGCAGAATGCTGAAGAGATGAGTGAGCCTTGCTCCCTTTCAGCTTGACAGCTCCAGTGCTGGAATCACTGCTGCTTGTGCTGAGGGAGAGACTTTGCTGTCTTGAGAGTGCTAGAATATCTTGTTTTCTTGAGGAGGAACTGATGTTCTTTTTCATGGAGATGTGTTCAGCTTCACTGGGCTCATCACTAGCATAATCATTTTCAGAGAGATCCAAATGTCTGTCAGAATGATCTGCTACCTGAGGCCCATGCTGGGAGGGATATTGACTGCAGTGAGATTTGGGGTCATCATCACTGTTGGACGATAAGCAGCCTGACTCGTGGGATGAAGATGCAACATGCCATGTCATGGCAGCTGTCCCCTTCCTTTGCCATTCCTGCTGGGATGAGCTTTCTTGCTCCATAGCCTCAAGCGAATTACAAGTAATTTTTATGATCTTATCATTGATCTTCTTAAAACCAGTGTGGATTTGTCCTTTGCTTTCTGGGCTCTGGCTTCCTGAAACAAGTACTTGTGGGCATACCTGCACATGCTTCTGGCCCTGTATGAATGCAGGGACTGCACTCCACTCTGCTTTCCTCATGCATTCTGATTCTATATCCTGAAGTGTAGAACACTTTTGCAGGACTTCTAAAGGGCTTTTTTCTTCCTCTCTGAGCTCACCCTGTAGAAGCTGATTTGCTCTACCTAGGTCTATTTGCAGGATACCCTCCACAAGTCTTTCATCAGTTCTATCAGCTTGCTTTACAGAATCCCTGTGATTAGTTTCACTTTCCCCACCTAACTGTAGGTTCATTTCTGTTGTTTCAGGACATGAGTTCAGGATTTCAGTCCACTTCATATGAGGTGAGCCAAAAGCATCTTTATCTCTTTTAATCACTACTTTTTCTTCTGCACTTTGCTCCTGTACTTTCACTTCACAGTAAGTCTGAGCCTTAATTCCCTTCTCAGCTAAAGCACAATTTGCTTTTTTTCCATGTGTACCCATATGCATGGAGCTGCTGATCTGCAGATTTACATGAGGATATTCCCTTGGCTGCAGTATCCCTGCATCCATTTGTCCAGGCTGGGAGAAAAGACTCCAGTGCTCCACATCAGTTCTGGAATGCTTGCTCACTTCTTTTAAAGGCTTCTGTTTAGTTTTTTTGACCCTTATAGTACCTTCTTTTCGCTTTAGAAAAGTCTTCCGAGGTGTTCCTTTTGCCTTGCTCTGAAAAAAAAACAGCAAAAATAACGACAATCATAATCTGAGATTCATTCATCAGAAAGAAAAGTATTTATGTTAATTGAAAAAGCTGAGTCACTAGAATTCTTAAAGTACCTGACTATGGATAACTGAGCTCATGAATAACAGTCTGCAGACTACATAAAAGGTATGAGAACTTTTAAGATGAGTCATTGTGTGACACCTCCATTAAATCCTAAGGAGCGTCAGAACTTAAGACACTTAGCGCTAAGTGTTTGGATGGTCAAAGATGAGAGTTTTCACCTTTGTTTTTGAAGGCAGTTTGAGTGTTTTGTACAACGTGGCAGAAATATATAAATGCATCAGTTTAAAATGTTATTTTCCCAATGAGACAGAGAAAATTACTGAGTAATAAAACATACACCTTCCTTCTAATTCTGTATGCCTAAGATAATGCAGGGCCTGACACCCAAAGGTTCCCACTGAAGAAGTCCTTATTGCATTTGGTATTAAGGTTAAGGCTGTTAAAAGCCTTAACCTAGCCTCTAACAGAACAATTACCCAGTTCTGAGCTGATTCAAAACTCTGGGCATTAACTATTGTCAGATTTGGCACAAAGAGCAACAAGAAAAAAGTATCTTCTCAACTTCCAGCCATTAACACAGAAAACAATGACAAGACAACTTATGAGATGCTTCTAAGCTAGTGTTTGAGATATCAAAGAATCACAGAATGGCTTGGGGTAGAAGGGACCTCAAAGATCATCTAGACTAGAAAACAAAAGGAGGACATGAAAACAGGAGATATGTCTCCCCTGTAAATAAAAACTTTGAGCTTTGTAGAACAGCTTTTCACAAATCTGTAGGGCTTGAAATTGCAAAGTCAGACCTTCACATAAACTTGTCTTAATCTTTAAGGAGAAGGTAATTTCTGGCATTCATCTCTGCATCAAATGCCACTTTCACACTACCTATAGTCATTCCTGCTTTTAATTTTGTGAGAAATATGCTATGAATCAATGAGATTGTTTAAACTGTGTCTGCTAAAGCTTCATATGGCTTTGTGAAAGGCAAAAAGCAGAAAAGTTTTGAGAAGCAAACAATTTGGAGATGATCAGTATTAAGAAGCTAACAGAATCAACCTTGATGTCTGGCTGAGCTGGGCAAGTAAGCTGAGACTCAGGCAAAAATTATGTTCCAGAGAGTATGTGGGCAGAGCAGAATACAGTGGGAGATAGCAGGAACTGTGACTGAGTAATAAGAGGTCCAACGCAACCGCTCATACGCCAATAATGTGGGGATGGGGCCTTTTTTTTTTTTTTTCTTTGGGGGGAGAGGGGAAGGGAGGTTTTGAAAAGTTTTCCAATATCACATGAAAGAACAGTGGAAAAACGTGCTGCTACACAGTGAGCCAAAATAGCACCTATACAACCTCCAAGTCCAAGAGAACTCATCAAAAACAAAGTAAAAACACCAATGGCACAGTACCTGCTGCTTCTGCTCCTGTTTTTCTGTCAACTGAGTGTCTACCTGAAGCTGGTCAATACATTTTTCAGAAGTCTTCTGTCTAGTATCTATTTCTGCTGTGATTGGCCTAGGCAAGGAAATAAATTACTTATTTGTAATATTCTCCAACTATCTTCTGTTCAGTAGTTCTTATTCTCTTCTTTTTCAACATGAAACATGTTAGCAAAAGATATAGTATTATTGGACACCGAAGACCCACTCTAAAACATCCTGTTAAAAGTATACATGAATTTTGTTTCCTTTTAGGAACTTTTTTGGCTGGTGTCAGTTGGTATGTGTTATACAGTATTTTTACAATCAACAAGAACATGCCTTTGTAGTTTGACTGACTGATTAGATTCATTTCTTACCTGTTTCCTAGGTTTCCAGTCTCTACCTTTGTGCTGAAGGGAAATGGAGGAATCTCCTTCATTTGTTCTGTTTGTTCTTAAAAAAAAAAAAAACAAAAAAAAACTTCAGGGAAAGTCCTTTCTTTTAACTGACTGTTATCTTAGCAGCAGGAAAAAGGTCAATGAAAACAATTTATGCAAGTTTTGACTTTTGAAAATACTTCATAGAATATTTTTAAATTAAATTTGAAAAAAAAAACCCACACCTACTAATCCTCAAATCTAACATCTGGGAATAATGAAACAAGAAATGGTGATTTGTACTCCTTGCCTCAAGAGACTTGTAATTCATAGTTAATGTGATCACTGCAGAATATTACACTGGAGACTCATCGCTGGACAGCACTGAAATTCTGTATCTATAAAACATGCTGACTCACAAGTCAGTTCTTTAAACATTTTAAATAGCAATGTTCATAGGCAAGAGACCTTCTAACTGGGCATTTTCCATTCTATTTCACAGAAGCGTGCAAGTTTGTCCATCTTTCCATTTAGGCTTACAGGCTACGTTCCTTACAAAAGAATGCTTCTACTGCATTTAATCATTTATCTAAATGTCACCTAATTGAGACTTGCTCTATAGCTCAAGTTGGTCTGTCAATTTCAGGAAAATGTCTTTATTGACTTATTCACACAGAACACCACTGCTGTTGCCAGAAAGCACAAAGCTTGTTTTTTGACACTGACACACCTAGTGCCCCTGGAGGCCTTGGCAACGCACTCTCTTGCAACACAAAAGCTTGTAATGCCCTATCAGGTCTCATGACTCAATCTAGTTCAGGAAGCATAGGGGGTAACATCTAATCCTGTTCTTTTCAGTGACTTAGTGAAAGTGATTTCCTGTAGAGCACTGACATTGGTGATACAAAAGTTTTTAATGTTCTTCCCTCAGCTTTTTCGGCCACATACTAAATATCTTCAGTCTGATGACATATAAAGAAGTGTTATTTCTGCAACTCAGTCACCTGCTATAGACTAGAATTGCACTGGCACAGGCTGCCCAAGGTGGTAGTGGAGTCACCATCCCTGAAGGTTTTCTAGAAAAAGGCAGATGTGACACTGAGGGACATGGTTGGTGAGAATGGTAGTGATGGGTTGATAGTTGGACTAGATGATCCTAGCAACTGAAGAAACTGAGGCTGTTTCGTTTGGGGAAAAGGAGGCTGAGGGGAGACCTTATTGCTCTCTTCCAATATCTGTAAGGTGATTACAGTGAGAGCGGGGCTGGTCTCTTCTCACTGGTGACAGGACAAGGGGACATGGCCTTAAGTTGTGCCAGGGGAAGTTTAGGTTGGATATCAGAAAAAACTTCTTTACAGAAAGGGTTGTTAGGCACTGGAATAGGCTCCCAGGGGAGGTGGTTGAGTCACCATCCCTGAAAGTGTTTAAAAACTGTTTGGATGTGGTGCTCAGGGACATGATTTAGCAGAGGGTTGCTAGAGTTAGGGTTAAGTTGTTAAGTACTGTTAAGTTGTAGTTGAGCTCAATTATCTTTAAGGTCTTTTCCAGCCTGAGCAATTCTATGGTTCTATGATTCTACAAGTCTAGTATGTAGTAGAACTGGAGGTGGCACATCATGGCAGGTGAGTTCCAGCAAGTGATGCAGAATCCACACTTCCTCCTTACAGTCTCATCAGTGAGGGTCTGCTTTATCCAGTCTTTTAGATTATCTATCTATTTATCTACAAGAAAAGTGGCAATGGGAATGGTATAGCAAGAGAAGTGCGTCAGCACTACAATTTTCCCCCAAGTTCTTCCCAGTACAAGGCAAGAACAAAAGCATCCAGGCAGCTGTATAATTCACCTTTGTTTTTTGTTCTGATTTCTTCCTGAGCATCTTGTCTGGAAAGCTGTTTTGTGGGGATCTCAGTACTCTGAAGCAATGGCTCTGTGCTTATCCCTTTAAATAAAAATTAGAGACATTAGATGTGCTGCTGATGCACCCCTGTTCATGTTTCCAGAATTAAAAACCCACCCTCATCACAGCAGTCAGCACCGCTCTGTTCAGCCCCATCCTCAAGCACACAATCAGCTGGAGGACATTTCAAAGCCAAGTGCACTGACAAGCTTCCAGTCAGGTGTTAAACTGATGTACTGGGGCTCCCACACCTTCAAGCCTTAGTTTCTCACGCACTTTTCTCACCTTTGTATGCTATATCCATATCCTATGTTTTATTCATCTTCCCTTAAGCATATCTTACACTCTCCCTCACCATACCTCACTCTACCTTACCATTTCCAATTTAATGACCATGTATATCCACAAGGCCCAATTTCTGTTTGTATCAGAAGTAGGATCACTGAGATTCAGAAATTTTCCAAAATAAATTTTAAAACACTTTAATAGCTTTGTTACAAACTGCCATAAAAGTCAGGCCTTCCTCTGCCTGGCAATAAAAGTTTTCACCAGGAAGGGCAGAAATTCAGATTTGCACAGCATGTTTATATTCAAGTTTCCAGTGCTTTTCACCTACCTGAATCTGACAGCTGCAGGTGCTCTCCTGAGATTTCTGAACTGCTCTCGTTTGGCACCACTGGTGGGAAGCTGCTCTGCAGGGCAGAAGGCACTGCTGATGGGGAGGTCTCTAAGCATCCTGGGCTCTCAACTTGTGAAGAATTTTTGGGTGGCAACTGGGCAGGAGATAAAGTAGCAGGAAAGCATGGAAGGGATGACATCGTGGCTACTAGATGGGAAGGTATCACAGGAGAAACAGAAAAACCTAAAAATAATTACCAGAGAAGGAAAATGAGAGAAGTTTATGACAGCTGCTTTGCGCTGAACTGGAAGTCTCTGCTAAGCTGGTATTGCACTACAACACTGTTGCTTTCATGCTCCCTGGTGTTTTGTATTGTCAGAGTGAAATAATGAAACTGTGCTCTTGTTATATACTTCAATTGTAAAAGTGCTTGCTGTACATCAGACATACCCAAAATTACCTGAAATATGCTTAGAGAGAATTTACAAAGTACTCCTGAGCAAGTAAAACACATTTCTCCAATGTCTTCTTAAGCACATTAGCAGGTATGATTTAAGTATCACAGAGCATCTCTGAGGTGGCCCTTGCTGCATGTTTTATTAGAAGTGGAAAGCATATAAATAGTTCTGGAAAGTGATCACAGATCCAGCCTCACTGCTTCCAGAAAAGAATCCTGTATCGGTCTTACATGGCAAGGTTTTGAGCCCAGCATTACCCTGTGTCGGATCAGAGCAGCTCCAGCTGCTCCAAAGGGACCCACCACTGCCAGAGCTGAGCCATGAGTCATGCTGGGTGTCCTCTGAGAGAGTAGATTTATGAAAGGGAAAAACCAGTGTGCAACAGCAGCTGGTAGAGAGGAGTGAGGGATGAGAGAGAAAAGGCCCTGCAGATAAAGGCCAGTGAAGGAAGGGGGCAGGAGGAGATCCTGGCAGAGACCAGAAGTCCAAAGTCTGTACTTCAAAAAGAAATCTATATGGGAGATCTGTTACTAAACATATAAGACTCCTCCTCATATACTTCCTGGTAATGAAAAGTAAAAAATTAAAACAAACATTTTCTGGGGTTTACAGTTTGTGCATAAGTCTATGTGGAGAAATAAATATTTTAGCCTTACTGCCAGAGGAAGAACCCCAAGCTACTGAAAACAACCACAAGACCTCCTCTTTCTTTAAAGAGCTGCTGCATTCCACTGCTGGAGTACAAATAATGGCAGGTAAGGTTGCTGCAGCATCAGGAGGGATTCCCCAAGTACCTGGGTTGTAAAGCGCAATGATTTTCTGCTGTTCAGCCACCAGCCTCTGCAGCTGCTCCATCTGCAGCCTCAGTGCTCCATCCTGCTGCCCTGCAGTCTGAAAATATCATGAAGAGACAGTATAAGACTACATTTTGGAATGTTTTTCAATCAGAAAGAATCAATGGCCTTTGGGTTTAGGAATTTCTTAAATAGTGTATTATATTTCATGTCGATATTTGCATTTAAAAGCTTTTGCCATCTCACAACTCAGAGCGGATACTGATACAGTGCAGGCAGTGTTCAGCCTCACATCAGCCAGCATTTTATTCTAGTCTATGTGCCAGGATTTCCTTCACTTGGAAGCTAAAGCATGAATGAGAGGGAAGCATCCATGTCTCGCACCAATAAGCTCAATAGCATCAAGACAGTTGATATCTGTCAGGTCCAGTTTCCTCTATAAAACTTTAAAACATGTCCAGGTCCAGCATTTAGTGGCTTGCTGAACTATTTGGTAAAGGATACTACCAGAACTGTTGATGAAAAGAAGCTTCAAAATTCTGTCAGTCAAATTAACTTACCACACAGAGAAAGAAAAACTTAAACAGCATCCTCTCCTGTTTTTATTTTCTATTCCTTGCTATCTAATGGCATTTTTTTATTATGGGAAATGTGAAATTTAGAGCAAGTTTAAGACCAAACTTTTTTCTCTTTTCTTTCACAAACACAGATGGTTGAACAGACATAGAAATAATAAAAGATTATGGCAACATAAAATGTTATGAAGGGTACATAGAAATAATAAAAAGCTATGGCAACAAAATGTTAGGAATTTTTCTCAAGTTTACAACGAAAATGAAAGAAACCCATGAATCAAAGAAAATACCAAAACATACATGAAACTCAAGTCAAATGTTGAATTTGCTTTCAAGTTTTCCACTGTGCCCATTAAAAATACACTAAAATCATAAACAATTCAGTTAATTGAGAGGTTTGTGGAATGCTAGTTTGGTCACTCAGGCCTGATTTTCAGAGGCACTAAGCACAGAAAATTCCCACCAAAATTTGGGAATTGTCAGCAGAAATTGCAACACTCAGGTTGTGTGAAGATAAAATAGTACCATTGTCTATATTGATCTTACATGTTGATTGTTGCTTTTGCTTAGACACCAACATATACTAGATATGGGCCTTTTTCCTACGTTTTTTTTTATTATGAAGTGCCCGCTCTTTTATAGAACTGAAACTCACAGTGTAAAGTTACCCTAATCTTGTTGCTATGCTGAGAGTTTCCCAAGGCTTTGCCTGAAGGAACAATTTAAACTCTTAACTGTTCCATCTGGCATCACTTGATAAGCACAATATAACAAAGTAAGTCACAAATTCACTCTTTATTTTCCAGAGTCTTTAAGAACTATTCCAATACTTCACAGTCAAATGCCAGAGGCTAGAGAACAAACAATGCCCAACTGTTCATTAAATTTAATGTTATCCTGGAAAAAACTAGCAAGCTCCTTGACTCACAAGAAGTTATCTTCAGCTACAGCCCTTTTTTTTTTTTTTTTTTTAAACCCAAAAGATTAGCAAGCTTCCTGTCTCTATAGACAGAGTACCAAAAACATTCATTAGACTGAGACCTAGTCTAAAGAGAAGATGATAAGGACTCCTAACTAGTTTTATAAGCATCTTCTTCATAAGAGAAATAAGGAACTGGATGGCAGGCCAGCCTCAACACCACAGACTGCCGTCCTCATGTACAGGGAGGTTAGATTAGAAGAAGACAGAAGAAGGCAGCTACTGCCTCAACACAGCCCAACTGCAAATCTCCTGAATTATGATTGAAGAACAAAAAAGTTTTCCCAGCTCTTGTCTTTTGTACAGCTGTGATGCCATCAGTAAGAAGAGAAGAAGCCCTGAATTGAATTACACTCACAGCAAGACATATGATGCAGCCTGGTTAGCACAAGTAGTTCTGATTTTGACATCAACATCATTAAAAAGAAAAATAAAAAGTTAAAATTATGATAAAGCTTCAGTAGGTAAATGATTGGAAACAGAAGAGTTCCCTTACAGTACGCAGCTAAGGCACTGTATTGTTTATTATCTCCTAAGAAACACATGGAACGTTCATCGGAAGAGTTACAGTCTGGTTACTCCTGTCAATCTCTTTGCAAGAGCTAAGAAAAAGAGCCAGAAAAAGAAAAAAAGATTAAAAAAATAGATGGAGGACAGGAAGAGGACTTATGGAAAGAGAAATAAAAATATGGATACACCTCACAATCATTACATGGGAGGCCAGAATATCCAACCTTTTTTTCTAAATTGAGAGAGACAACAGTAACTATCCAACAAGGGGAACAACGGGAAAAGTGTCTCATAGGAAACGCACATTATTGCACGGATCCATTAAAGCAACATAATCAGACACAGAATTATGATCTACTTTCCAACACCAGTCAGTACAGCCTCCTACCTACAGAGAGAGAGAAGCGTTAGCAGCCCTTTCTTCCTGAAGAGGGTCGGCAAAAATCAGAAGCATGCAATTATAAATTCAGTGTTTACTTAAAGCAAACTTACCTGCTCCATGTTTTTGTCAGTGGAAGCACTCTGATTCATTCCAGGCTGTGAGGCAGGGAGCAGAGGAGGAATCAACGTTTCTAGGGTGCCACCTGCATCATTAATTCCAGTCTCAGTTACACTGCAAACCAACTTCTGAGGAAGCAAATCAGAGTTGTCCAAATAACATAATTGCCTTGCATGCAGAAAATCTTGGTCATGGCCCAAGTCATCTATTGAGTCATTATTGTTGACCATCATACTACCATAAAAAGTGGATGCTGCTTACTGGAGGAGTCACTTGTGTTGTCAACCAAAGCTGAGGATAAAAAATTATTTTGTTGAATTATTTTGTTGGAAGATGATACCATGCTTGTAGATCATTTACAGTCTGCTGTAACATATGGTCTTTTTCCTTAAGAGCCCTGCTTTCTGAAATCCATTTTAGGGATATGCAGCAAAAACCATCACAACAAACATGTCATAATGACATGGTAAATCCCATAGTCAGATGCTTTTTTAATTTATTTTCTTTAATTCAAGAGATTGATTTTTTAGACCAGGCTGAATACAAAGTATCTTCTGACTTAAGAAACAGCTTTTATATAAAAATACACACATAAAACACAGCTAGGATACATGCAGTATGGAAAACTATAAAATCACAATATTTCCATCAGCTAAAATGGATTAGTAGTGCTATTGCCTTCCCACTATTTAATTCTAAGGTCTCAGGAAAAAAAAAAAAAGAAAAAAGAAAAAAGAAAAAAAAGAACAGACCTAAGATTCCGACTGCAATAAGAACAGAAACAGCAAAAGAATTCACCAAGTTTCTTGACCTTGTCTTTCAGCTAAATCTCCAGCCTGTAAGTTTAGAGAAAGTAGCTCAATGTCTAAGGCAACAGGAAAAAAAAAAGGGGATTGGGGATAACGGGGAAAACAACAGAACACAAATAACACTGGGGGGGTTTGGGGAAGGAAAAGGGGAGAAGGAAGCCTCATTAGAATGCTATCTGATGTTTAAGTTGCTTATAAGAATATTAATCTCAAAAAGATAAAGCTGATACAGCTTATATCCATTTTCCGTGCGGCTGGTATGAGTGAGAGCAGTAGAACAAAGGATAAAGACTTGCTACTTACCTTATAAGATTGGGGTAGGTGTGTCTTCTTCAGCAGCTGAAGCTAGTAAGCTTGCCTATCTTGTCTGCTATGGGAGCATTCAAGATCATTTACTCGCACTCTGTAAGAAATATGGACTCTTCAAGGGCTTCATTCTCAAGAAAATGATTTAATGCCTTCATCCTACATTAATGTAAATGGTTTATGTATCATGTATACACAGCCTACCAAGCTTGTGTAGCTAGGAAACATGATGTTTGCAGGCTTCAACTCCCTTTAGAGTAATCTACAGTTCCACTGGAAACATTTTAGAAATCTACAGATGTAAAACAACTAAGTTCAGGCTGCCTGAGCACTAAAATGAGAACTGAACAGAATGAATCTACAAGAGGAGTGAGAAAAAAGAAAAAAAGAAAAGAAAAATTAAAAAAAAAAAAGGGGGGGAAAGGAAACAGGTGCAGTCACTGAAGCTATTCGGATACAGAGTTCAAATGCTGAACAGTTAAGCAGCTGCAAGCTGTTAGAAGAATACTCTCATCAGTGAGGGGTGATACTAAGGCCATTAGTGCCCTGACTTACTGATGTCACGTATTGCACTAAGGGTGTGGAATTTTCATGTACTGGTCATGCTTTCTCCAAAATATAAATGATCAAATGTAAGCTGATAATTATGAAAGACAGACTCTGAAAACAAGACATGCTCTCCAAGAGTCTCTCCAACCTCATATATCTCGCTTCTAGTTCTACAACTAGTGGAATGTTGTTAAAGAATTGTGGAGAGTTGAGGAAGTCCCTCTGATGCTCTTAGCAAGGAAAAGATTTGCAAACCTGGGCACTGATTAAGAAGTCACTGACTGACTAGCTTTACAATATCAGATTTTATCCCCAGAAGGTCTGGTAACTGCTCATCATAGTTGATTTTCATCATTATATTGTAATCTCAGGAGGTGTGTGGGGGAGTATATCCTTGATGCATGAGGTTAAACAAGTAAGAAATTTATTTATAAAAGTTAACATGACCTAGTCAGCTCGTAGATGACTTTAGATAAGAAACAGAGCACTAAAACTTGCTCTACTGTGATCCTTTTCAATGTTTGCTTTCTAATTGCTGGGGATTGCCAGTAAGCAAACAGCAACTTGTTTACAGCCCTGTTGCTAGGGGTCTTCTGGAGGCATGGCTCAAACAAAGCCACTGGGAGCCTCCCTCTCCTCCAGGCAACAAAGTCATTCTTCAGTAAATGTGGCCAAAGCAGTCAACAGCTGCTCCCTGTGAGGTTGGCACAGAGCACCTTGGCAACCAGCAGGAGCAAAAAGGGAAGAGCACCACAGGCTGATGAATGGCTGGTTAATTGTTTGTGCAGAATCTCTATTTTTATCTGCAAGCAGACTGAAATCTAACTGAAAAGCCCTGACAGTTTCACTGAGGAGTCCAAATGTAGAATTAGGAAGTGAACCACAAGCACTCAGGCCTGAAGACCTCAAATGAAGCCAATTAACTTGACTGATAGCCTTGAGAGCTGTCAGGTGTACCCTGGGGAAGCCCTGTTCTTTGAAGATACTATTTGAAATTCTCTTTCTTTTCTGTTTCTTTTTTATTTTTATTTATTTATTTTTTTAACTCTTTTACCAAGAGTGGAGCAACAGCCATAGGCATGATGCATACAGATGAACAGGACAGAGAGACATAAATCAGTGGTGATAATTTTCTTTTAAGCAGCACCGTTAATTCCTGTTAACTTCTGCATGCTTTGGGAAATGTTTGACCTGAGATAATGAAAAGTACACATTAACACAAAATATTTTTTCTTTTACAAAACATTGAATAATTTCCAAAAATAGCTACCTAGGAGTTTGAGGGTTGGGGGAATAGAGCTATCAATAATACTGGAGTTTCCAGATAGATTCTTGTCATACTTAGTTTTCATATTAAGTCTCCTTTTCCCTCATCGCATATGCAGACTCTCAGATTAAGCAGAAACTCAGGTGAAAGGGAAAACAAGGATGAAATTAGGGGGGAAAAAAAAAAAGAAAAAGAAAACAAAAAAAAGAGGGAGAAGTAGCAGGAGAAAAAGGCATTGAGTTTGGCACCAGTCTCTTGGTGTCTGTCCAGCTGAACAGGCAGCTTCACACCAAGGGGTGCTCAGGGCCTTGGCTTTTTCCCTGTCCCAGCCCCAGGTCTACACTTTGGGCAGCCCATACATTCCTTTAGCATCTTTGGGTCTTTTTTTCAAGAAGGATGGATCCAGATGGCTATATTCATTCAAAGAATGTTATCCTGCCTTTTGTACC
Organism: Meleagris gallopavo; assembly: GCF_905368555.1. NCBI lineage: Eukaryota > Metazoa > Chordata > Aves > Galliformes > Phasianidae > Meleagris > Meleagris gallopavo. The sequence continues at coordinate 41,746,343 of NC_139405.1, forward strand.
ATTAGATTAAGACAACAAATCAAGTATTCAAGGTGAAGGCATCAGCGTATGCTGAATCTGGATATGAGCACAGCTGCTGTGGCTTTGTGCCCAGCCAGTAGCAAGGCTGAGCACGTATTCACCATACATACGTACATTCAGGACACACACACGTGGTCAGCCACACAGGCTGACAACACATAGTGCTCATGCAGGCTGCAGCAATACAGACATCCCAACCCTGTTCTTCTCCTCTGACAAACAATGGGGATGCAGGAGGGCACAAAGGATTTTATGAAGCGAGGAAGGTGACTGCAGAATCTCTTGTCGGTAGATAATGTTGAATGCGGAAAAAACTGTAGACCAGCCTCCATGCACACCTCCTTATGGAAGCCAAGATTTAAGCCACTGTAAGCTGCCCATTGCTGATTTTAGTCACCAAATTGCTCCCAGCAAGCAAACTTGAAATTCTGAAATGGGTACATGTGATAAATACTAGCACATACTTTTCTGAAAGAGTGGTCAAGCACTGGAATGGGCTGCCCAGGGAGGTGGTGGAGTCACCAACCCTGGAGGTGTTCAAGTAATGGTTGGATTTTGTGTTGAGGGACATGGTTTAGTGAGAACTATTAGTGATATGTGGGTGGTTGGACTGGATGATCTTGAAGGTCTTTTCCAACCTCGGTGATTCTGTGATTCTTTGCCTCTTTTATTACCTGCTGTTGTGCCTCATAAGAAAAGCAGTCTGCAGAGTAAAAAAAAAAAAAAAAAGGCCAGAGTTTAATTCCCTGCAAACATAGAAATCTGCTATGAAATAACAAAATTTTTTGATACCTGGAGAATAACCCTCGAGAAAGAAATTTCAGCTAACTGGTAATATGAAGACATAAATGGGTCCATATTCTCCATTACATTAAGACAACACAAGCCCACAAAAATGAAAAAGTGCATGACTTTTGGGTGAAAAAGTAAACAATGTGTAAATGTGTCACAGCATTGTGCTCTCAGCATATTTCTATGTTCACTTAGTTAGCTAAGAAACATGCTAAATATAAAGACCAAGAACATCTACATATAAGATCTGGCACTCCTGGGCATCTCTAGCAATGTAAAATTATAAAAACTAGATACTAGATATTGCATTATGCTTTTACATAATTCGTATGATTTTCAGCCACTGGAGGGAAACCTTGCACTATTCTGAGTGAGAAAAATCAGAAACAATTCGAAGGCAGCCAATGATTTTTTAAAACGTAACAACGAAAACTCTTTTACACTTGAAATAAGCACATGGTTCCTAGAGTAATTGCAAGAGATTCTCAAGATAGTATCAGTTTCTTGCAACAGGCCATGATATCAAACGTGAAATTTCAACATCATTGAATAATCTATGAACAGTTGCATTTTGCTGTATCTTACAGTCTACTGAACTCTGATGAAGAGACCAAACAGTTTTCAAATAAACTCAAGACTCCAAACTTGAGTCAAAAATATAGCAACAATGATTTGCAGACGGTTTTTTAAATGGAGCATTGCTTTATTTCTGAACTAGGTGATATTACATAGTTGTCTTAATTGGCTCACGACATGATATCTTCTTCAGCTGGAATCATCACTGCACCTTGAGCCAAATCCACAGCAGGGACACTTTGCCAGTAAAGCTACGGAGGCTGTAACAGATGTGAGAGCAATAATGTGGATACGGCTTACACCAGCAAAACAGACTTTCTAGTTACCAATAAACAATGCTTCCTTTGAAAGACAGTGA